>NC_085928.1:59075000-60325000 GCF_028885655.2 Pongo abelii
CTAAATTCAGAGAGACACTAAATAGCAAATTAATTAAAAAATGTATACTGTATGCTTAAAAGACAGCAGCTCTGCAAAAGACATTGGAAAGTTGGGGAAAAGCAGAAAATATTCAATTAACCAGTACTTTCACAGCTTAAATCCCCTTGAAAAAACAATAAAGAATATTTTACTGGAGGATATAACTTATCATCTCAACTACTGAATTTGCAGGTTTTCAATATAATCAATTTTATTTCAGATAAAATAAAATTTAAAGTATGTGAAAAAGACAAAATTTTAATTGTCAAATATATTGTCATAAATCCTAATTTATTGACAAATATTAAAAATGACACATATAGCATCTTTGAAAAAATACAGCAGAATTTGAAATCATTACACTAAGGAGGCAATGACTAAATGTTGGTTTCTTGAAAGCACAATAATTTAATAACAAGACAATATTATAAAAAATGCTGGGTATTTTTTGACCAAATTACAGATTTAGGTATCAAGATCTTATATTGAAATAAGAACCATTTTAAAAAGAAATCACTGAACAAAGGTATATACCTGTGTATTGATATAACTTTTTCCTAAACCTTTCTAAAGGAACTTTCTGGAAGGCACCAGAAGTAAAATAGCTAAGAGGAAAGAGAATAAATGAAGAATCAATATATGGAGAACTGGGGAGAACGTCTGACATATCTATGAATTTTTGGCTTATATTACAGAGGTAGTTTTTAAATTTAAATTATAACTTAAGACTTCTGTTTCTAATTCCAGATGTACATTTAAGTTTGCAACCATTTCTTAACATGTGATTTATGTAATCATCATATGATTACATACTTTATGTTACATGAAATGCTTTAAATCAGGAAAAAAACACTATGAGAGAAGATTTTTGTATCTCCCATACAAAAAAAAAAAAATATTTAGCATTTTCATCAAACTATGAGGAGAAAATGTTTTGTATTATATTTGAATATCTAATGCTCAATTATTTGATGCTTTTTGGAGGTATAATTTGTTCATTATATTGCAGATACCTTGTTTGATAGGGGTTTATTTCACACCCTGAGTTCTAGATAGTAACCATCATAATATAATAAACACGGCCCATCTGTATATTTGTATAGGTATTATTTAATTTCTTTCATCAGCATTTTGTAACTTTTAGCATTAATCTCCTTTACATGTTTTGTTAGACATGTACCTAAATAGCTCATTTTGTTGGGAGTAATGGCAATTGTTATATTTTGGTACTAGCTTCTAGATGCTTGTAAGTATGTGAAGATGCAAATAATTTTTCTGTGCAGCCTTACTGAAATAATTATTACTTCCAGTAGTTTTTTCGTATATGGGTTGGGAATTTCTATATGTGTAATTATGCCATCGGCAGAGATGGTTCTATTTATTTGTTTTCAATTTGTATACATATTTTTCTTGCTTTATTGAAATGGCTAGACTCTATATTACATACTACGTTGACTGTGAATGATGAAAGCAGATGTCCTTTTCCTGTTTTTGATCTTAGAGAAAAGCATGTATTTTTTACTGCTAAGTACGGTAATAATTGTAGGTTTTTCTGAAAATGTTTTTCATGAAGATAAGGAAGTTTCACTGTATTTCTAGTGTACTGAGACTTACCAGCATGTTGAATTTTGCCAAATGCTTATTTTTGTGCCAATTGGTAAGATTATATGATTTTTCTTCTTTCATCTATTTCTATGGTGAATTATGTTGACTGATTTTTTAAAATATACTGATCCAGCCATGCATATCCAGAATACGTCTCCCTTAGTTATGGTGTATTATTTGTATTTATGCTTTGTTGAAATCAATTTTGAAGTTTTTTGAGTAATTTCATGAGAGATATTAGTACATGGTTTTCCTCTTTTTTTTCTTTTTTTTTTTTTTGGTACTCTGGTTTTATAAGAGCAGGACAGTAACAATGGCCTCAAAAAATTAGTTGAGAAGTGTCTCCTACTCTCTTATCTAGGAAAAAATGTATTAAATTGCTGCAAAATTTTCTTTGAATGTGTGGTAAAATTATCCTGTGAAACCATTTTTATCCACAAGTAACAGCAAGAATCAATGATGTAAAATATTTTGTGTGGCTAACAACAAAGTTTTATTTTTCACTACTACATTCAGAGAGACGCTTAATAGCAAATTCATTTACAACTTACAGCGTATGCCTAACATACAACAACTCTGCAAAAGACACTAGAAAGCTAGGAAAAAGCAGAAAATATTCAATTAACCAGTACTTTCAGAGCTTAAATCTCAGTGAGAAAACAATAAAGTATATTTTACTAGAGTATATAACTTATCATCTCAACTACTAAATTTGCAGGGCGTTTCTTTTTTGGGGGAAATTTAAAGTTATGATTTCCATGTCTTTAATGGAGGAGAATTTATGTACTTCATTTTTCCAGGGTTGTGGTAGTTTGAGGTTTTTGAGAAATTGGTGTATATCTTCTAAGTTGACAAATTTAGGAGGATAAAAATTTTCGTATCATTTCCTTATATCTGTTTTTAATTTTTTCTTTGTTCTTTGTTTCTTTTGAGAGAGGGGTCTCACTCTGTCATACATACTGGAGTGCAGTGATGGATTCATAGCTCACTGCAGCCTTGAACTCCTAGACTCAAGCAATCCTCCCACCTTAGTCTTCCTAGTAGCTGAGACTGCAGTTATGTACCACCATGCACAACTAATTTTTTAAAAAATGTATAAATGGGCCGAGCGCGGTGGCTCACTCCTGTAATCCCAGCACTTTGGGAGGCCGAGGCGGGCGAATCACGAGGTCAGGAGATCAAGACCATCCTGGCTAACACGGTGAAACCGTCTCTACTAAAAATACAAAAAATTAGCCGGGCGTGATGGCGGGCGCCTGTAAGTCCCAGCTACTCAGGAGGCTGAGGTAGGAGAATGGCGTGAACCTGGGAGGCGGAGCTTGCAGTGAGCCCAGATGGCGCCACAGCGCTCCAGCCTGGGTGACAGAGCGAGACTCCGTCTCAAAAAAAAAAAAAAAAAAAAAACATAAAATGTAGAAATGGAAGTCTCACTGTATTGCCCAGACTGGTCCTGAACTGCTGGACTCCTACTTTGATGCCCCAAAATGCTGAAATTACAGGCATGAGCCATCATGCCCGGCTTTACTTACATCATTTTAATAACCACAGAATCTGTTGTAATAAAGTGTTTCTGCTGATATCGGTGATTTTGTCTTCTCTCCTTTCATCTTTGTCAGTCTCACTAGTTTATCAATTATAATATTTTTAAAAGCCAGCTTCACATTTCATTAATGCTGTATCATTTTTCTCTTTCAATTCTATTTATTTCTGTTCATAACTTTCTTTCTGATTGCTTTAGGTTTGTTTCGCTTTTTAATTTTTTAGGTTCGTGGCAGTTGAGATTAGATTATCGATTTGAGACATATCCTCTCCTCTTTTCTAATGTATGCATTTAATGCTCTCAGTTTTCCTCTTGACACTGCTTTCTCATCATCCCACAAATTTTGCTATGTGTTTCCTAAATTTTTATTCAGTTATGCGTATTTTAAATTTTCTTTTATAATTCATGTTGGCTCATGGATTGTTTAGGAATATATTTGTATGAGTTTGTTTTCACGCTGCTGACAAATATATACCCGAAAATGGGAACAAAAAAACGCTTAATTGGACTTACAGTTCCACATGGTCGGGGAGGCCTCAGAATCATGGCGGGAGACAAAAGGCTCTTCGTAAGTGGCAGCGTCATGAGAAAATGCGGAAGAAGCAAAAGTGGAAACCCCTTATAAAGCCATCAGATCTCGTGAGACTTATTCACTATTATGAGAATAGCACAGGAAAGACCAGCCCCCATGATTCAATTACCTCCCCCTGGGTCCATCCCACAACACGTGGGAATTCTGGGAGACACAAGTTAAATTGAGATTTTAGTGAGGACACAGCCATACCGTTATCAATATTTAACTTAAATTTTGACTGTTTATCTGTTGTATTTATGTATTATTAATATCTAGTTTCACTATGTTACTGTCAGAGAACATATTCTATATGATTTCAATTTTTTAAGTATGTTAAAATTTGTTTTATGACCCAGGATTTGGTCTGTCTTCCTCAATATTCCATGGACACTTGAAGAGAATGTGTTTTTTTATTTAAGGATAAAGTGTTGTATAATGTGAATTAGCTCCTATTGTCTAGAAATATTCACTTCTATATCCTTATTGACTTTCTGTCTAATACTGCTCTCCACTGCTTAGAGTGGGCTGTTGAAGTCCTCAACAATTAATGTGGTATTATCTTATACTAAGTATATCAGTTTTTGTTTCATGTATATTGAAGTTCTGTTATTTTGATGCATACATATTGAGTATTGCTATATATTCTTGGTATACTGATCTTTTTATTATCATATAATGTCCCTCTTGATCCTTAGTAATTTTTGTACAAAATCTTTTTTTATCTGACAATAACATAGCTGCTCTTGTTCTTTTTAAATTGCATTTACATTGCATAACATTTCCATCCTTTGATTTCCAAGCAACATATGTTGCTATGTTTGAAGTAAATTTCTTGTATACAGAATATAGTTTATTGTGTGTGTATATTTTAATCTTCCTTGCCAATTTCGGTCTTGATTGATAGACAAGACAGCTTGATTGATAGACAAGACAAAATATATCCTCTGTATACATTGAGCACCACATCTGATAGTGTTGTAACTTTTGCTTCTACTATAAAATATAACTAAATAATCTCATGAGGTAAAATACACTACATTATGTTAACTGTATTTTCAACCATACTATTGATGTACATTCCAATCTGAAGATCCTGGACTTATTCTGTCATTATTTTCTTCTTGTTGTGAAAACTTCTTTTAGGAATTACTCACAGTTTCATCTGCTAGCCAAAAAAAAAAAAAAAAAAAAAAGTATTTGAGCATTCTTTTGACTGAGACTAAGTCTATTCCACCTTAGATTTTTGAGGAATAGTTCTGTGCTTAATTGTTTGTTTTTCCTTCATCAATTGAAATATGCTGTACCACTTTCTTCTGGTCTGTACGGTTTCACATATGAATCCTCTGTTACCCTTATTAGTTTATCATCAATGCTGCTTATAAAGCTTTCTGGGCTGCTTTTAAGAATTTTTTGTCTTTGGATTTTCAAAGCTTAATTATAAATTCCCTTGGTGTGAAATTTTTTGAGTTTATCCTATTTGAGATTTACTCAGCTTCTCAAATCTCTAGATTTTACTTTTCAGCGATATTTATATAATTTTTCAAACATTGTTTTTTCAGAAGACTCCTCATTTCCACACACTCTTTCTTCTGTCTTTCTAGATATGCCATAATACAAATGTTATATAGTTTGTTATTGCCTCACAGATCCATGAGAATCATTCATTGCTTTTTTATTCCATTTTATCTCTGTTGTTCAAATTGAATAAATTTTATTGATTCGTCATCAAGCTCACTCGTGCTATCTTCTGTCATCTCTATCTGTTACTGCGTCCATCCAATAAGTTTTTTACTCTTCTCAAGGGCAAAACAAACAACAGTAATACATATACAGTTTATTTCACCATTGATCATGAGAGAAACAGCTGAGCAAGTTATTTTCTTGCTTTGAGATATTCTCTCAGAAAAAGCATAATAAGGCTATTTACTTTTATTATTGCTTTTTTATGCACTCACTTTCTTTCCCAAATTTGTCTTTTCTTTCTCCATATGTCAGCTACTTTATTCTGGACTTTGACCTCTTCAGGTTGGACTTTTTGTTTCACTCACATTACCTGCTCTTAGGGAAGAGCACAAATAGACTTGTCAGGACCTTCATTTTTATCATTTTCTGGAAGAAGGCAGGTTAAAAGAGGAAAGAACAATGATAATATTTCTATAGTTAGTGGAGTAGCTATTATAATCAGTCTTATTTTAAACACATGAAATAAATTTCTGATCAAGCCTACTAATTCTGGAAATCTTCCCCAGCAAATTCAGAGGAAGTAAAATTGTGTACTAAGCAGGGATGTCTTCCTCTGCCCAGATACGGAACTATAATCTTTACCTTGACATGACTTTCTGATAAAGTAAAGGATATATTATATGTGTTAGAAAATACCATTATGTGTGATGGCATGAGTTCCAACACTCAATTCAGAAACCTTTTCCAAAGTGTTCTCACTTTACAATCACTCATACTCAGATGGCATACATGTATAGATATAAGTAAAAGTATACATTAAACAAGACAGTCAATAATGTTCTTATCATCTCCTTTCCCCATTTAAATTACCAATTGTTTCATTTTATAATTTTTTGTTATGATCCTGACTTAACTGACAACTTTTAAGTTATAAAGGATATCATAAGTTCAAAATATGGTATGCTTTTTAAACTGACAACTTTTAAGTTATAAAGGATACCATAAGTTCAAAATATGGTATGCTTTTTAGCCAATTTATGTCATTGCCATTATCAAATGCATACTTTGGTTCATTAGGGGAATAAACTGCCAATCAATTCGTAATTGAAGTAAGTTAACACACTTTTCAAGGTGAATATTCATCTTACCACTCATGTCCATTTCAAATCGCAAAGAAGCTGATTAACGTTCTTTTGTTGATTCACATTTTTATAGGCCTTTGATCTCAGGAAATCTTATTCAATGCCAGCTTTTCCTGTTTGCTTTCTATGCATCTTATCAAACTAATAGGATCAGCAGGAAACAAATTAACATTTTGTCATTTTTGCCAATATTGACTAATTCAAGCATCTCAGTATTGTCTTGTTTTATGTACATATAAGAAAAGAGGATGTCAGTCTTTAATTTCTAGTCTTCTTCAAATAAACAACTTCCCTCCATTGTGCATTAGTGAGTGACTATATAGTGCCACAATAACTTCACCTCAGAATTCCCACTGAGATTCCCATAATTCACTATTTTCATTGTAGTGTTCTTGATTGTCTAATTAATTAGGTACAATTACCCTTTCCCTATTGAAAAGTCATTTGCCAAACTCATGAGACTATAAATATTCAATCAAAACTCTTGGAACAAGAACCCAATGATTGTACTATTAGATATACTGCTTTTAGTTATTCTCATTATGAAGATTTACCCTTGCCTTATTCAACTAAGTTTTTACTATCCATGTGAATACAGGAGTAGAATTCCAAACTGGATTGCCTCCATATGCAGATTTCTTTTTTTTTTTTTTTTTTGTAGTAAGTGAGGTACCTTGCTGTCCATTCAGCATGAGGAGCGTTCAGTTCTTCAGAAGTCCTATCATCAGCCCAAATGGTAGAACCAGAACTTTTTCATGGAATTGTTTCTGCAAAGCCCATCATCAGACCTGCTTCTACATTTGACATATCTTTGTGTGTGTGTGTGTGTGTGTGCACTCTACTGAGGTACACAATCCTTATTGGAACTTCTCTCTCTTCTTACCAGGGTATATAGGTATTTCGAATTTAAAATTATTTAAGTGCTATTTCCACAAAATGCTAGCAATGTTTCAGTGATTTGCACTATAAAAGATTACATGATATCCACTGTGTCAGGTAAATTTTAAGTCCAAAATTCCAGTGGTTACCATAGGGTAGTTTTAAAAATCTGCTATAGACTCCAACTCAGAATACTTTTATGTACAGGCTATTTCCAAAATGTGTGTTTGGATCACACTGCTCAAATTGTATATTAATAGTAAATTAACAATAAGTAGTTTAGGCCCCTCCTATCAACTTCTCTCAAAGCCAGTGATTCTCTAAACTGTTCTCATTCAGGTGCCTCTTTGAACACTTGAAGAGAAAATATTTCACCATATACAAACATCAATTCAGGATGGATTAAAGACTTAATATAAAACCTAAAATTATAAAAACCCCAGAAGAAAATTTAGGAAATATGATTCTAGACACTAGCCTGGCAAAAGCTTCATGACAAGGATTCTAAAAGCAATTGCAACAAAAACAAAAATTGACAAGTGGGACCTAATGAAAGAGCTTCCACACAGAAAAAGAAACTATCAATGGAGTAAACAGACAACCTACATAATGGGAAAAAATGTTTGCAACTATGTATCTGACAAAGGTCTAATATCCAGAATCTAAAAGAAGACAAACACATAGCCAATAAGCATATAAAAATATTCAATATCACTAATCATTAGGGACATGTAAATTAAAACCATCATGAGATATCATCTCACAGAAGTCAGAATGGCTACTATAAAAGAGACAAAAAATAACATGCTGGCGAGGTTGCAGAGAAAAGAGAAAACTTATACACTACTGGCAGAAATGTAAATTAGTTCAGCCACTTTGATTTGATTTCTCAAAAAGCTTAAAATACAACTTAAAAGAGTACTATCTTTTGACTCTGCAATCCCATTACTGAGTATATACTCAAAGGAACGTAAATGGTTCTACCATAGAAACACATGAACGTGTATGTTCATTGCAGCACTATTCCCAATAGCAAAGACATAGAATCAACTTAGATGCCCATCAGTGATGGACTATGTAACGAAAATAACATTCATCATATTGTTCATTGGTGAAATTTCTAAGCAGTAAAGCATTCAAGAGGTGACTTAGGTGCTTTTAAAGGCATTCAGTTTTAAAAGGGAAACAGGGCATAAAAGTTTGGAAAACTTCTTGCCTGACAATCCAATAGAAAAGAAAATCCCATTGTCTGAGAAGAAATTCAAGTCTGCTGCAGAAATTTGCAAAAGAGTCGGATGTTAATCACCCAGACAATGGGGAAAATGTCTCCAGGGCATGTCAGAGACCTTTGCAGCAGCCCCTCCCATCACATGCCTGGAGGCCCAGGAGAAAAAAGTGGTTTCCTGGGCCAGGCCCAGGGTCCCCATGCCCTGTGCAGCCTGGGAACTTGGTGCCCTGCATCCCAGCTGTTCCAGCTGTGGCTAAAAGGAAACAACATAGAGCTCAAGCTGTGGCTTCAGAAGGCGCAAGCTTCAAGCCTTGGTAGGTTCCACATTATGTTGAGTCCCTAGTTGCACAAAAATCAAGAATTGAGGTTTGGGAACCTCTGTCTAGATTTCAGAGGATGTATGGAAACACTTGGATGCCCTGGCAGATATGTGCTGAGGGGTGGGGTCCTCATGGAGAACCTCAGCTAGGGTAGTGCAGAAGGGAAATGTGGGGTGGGAGAGCCCACACAGAGTCCCTACTGGGACACTGCCTAGTGGAGCTGTGAGAAGAGGGCCGCTGTCCTCCGGACTCCAGAATGGTAGATCCACAAACTGCTTGCACCATGCACCTGGAAAAGCCACAGACACTCAATGCCAGCCCGTGAAGGCAACTGAAAAAATAAAAAAATGTACCCTGCAAAGCCGCAGGGGTGGAACTGCCCAAGACCATGGGAGCCCACCTCTTGCATCAGCATGACCTGGATGTGAGACATGGAGTCAAAGGATATCATTTTGGAGCTTTAAGATTTGATTGCCCCTCTGGATTTTGCACTTGCATGGGGCCTATAGCCCCCTTTGTTTTGGCCAACTTCTCTCATATTGATTGGCTGTATTTACCCAATGCCTACAAGCCCATTGTATCTAGGAAGTAACTAACTTGCTTTTGATTTTACAGACTCAAAGGTGAAAGGAACTTGCCTTGTCTCTGAAGAGACTTTCAAGAGTGGACTTTTGAGTTAATGCTGAAATGAGATGAGACTTTGGGGAACTGTTTGGGAAGGCATGATTGGTTTTGAAATGTGAAGATATGAGATTTGGGAGGGAACAGAGTTGGAATGATATGGTTTGACTCTGTGTCCCCTCCCAAATCTCATCTTGTAGCTCCTATAATTCTCATGTGTTATGACAGGGAGCCAGTGGGAGATGATTGAGTCATGGGGTGGGTCTTTCCTGTGCTGTTCTTGTGATAGTGAATGGGTCTCATGAGAGCTGATGGTTTTAAAAACGGGAGTTTCTCTGCACAAACTTTCTGTTTGCCTGCTGCCATCCATGTAAGATGTGACTTGTTCCCCCTTGCCTTCCACCATGATTGTGAAGCCTCTCCAGCCATATGGAACCATAAGTCCATTAGACCTAGCCCAGTCTCGGTTATGTCTTTACCAGCGGCGTGAAAATGGACAAATACATAGAATATACAAAAAAACTTGTATGAATCGGTTTAAAAAAATAAAGACAAAAACTCCAGTATAAAAGTAGAAAATATGCAAATGATTTACAGGACTTTCATATGTCCTTTGTTCACACACACACACACACACACACCCCTGCCGACAGATTTGGCTACATTTTTTCTTTCTTTTTTTTTTCTTTTCTTTTTATTATACTTTAACTTCTGGGATACATGTGCAGAATGTGCAGGTTTTTTACATAGGTATACATGTGCCATGGTTGTTTCTTGCACCCATCAACCTGTCTTCAACATTAGATATTTGTCCTAACACCATCCATTCCCTAGTCCCCCACAGCCTGAGAGGCATTGGTGTGTGATGTTCCCCTCCCTGTGTCCATGTGTTTTCGTTGTTCAGCTCCCACCATGAGTGAGAACAAGTGGTGTTAGGTTTTCTGTTCCTGTGTTAATTTGCTGAGAATGATGGTTTCCAGCTTCATCCATGTCTCTGAAAAGGACATGAATTCATCCTTTTTTATGGCTGCATAGTACTCCATGGTGTATATGTGCCACATTTTCTTTATCCAGTCTATCATTGATGGACATTTGGGTTGGTTCCAAGTCTTTCCTATTGTGAACAGTGATGCAATAAACATACATGTGCATGTGTCTCTATAGTAGAATGAGTTATAATCCTTTGGTTATATACTCAGTAATGGGATTGCTGGGTCAAATTGTACTTCTGGTTGTAGATCCTTGAGGAATCACCACACTGTCTTCCACAATGGTTGAACTAATTTACACTCCCATCAACAGTGAAAAAGCATTCCTATTTCTCCACATATTCTCCAGCATCTGTTCTTTCCTGACTTTTTAATGATCGGCATTCCAACAGGCATGAGATGGTATCTCACTGTGGTTTTGATGTGCATTTCTCTAATGACCAGTGATGATGAGCTTTTTTTCATATGTTTGTTGGCCACATAAATGTCTTCTTTTGAAAAGTGTCTGTTCATATCCTTTGCCCACTTTTGGATGGGGTTGTTTGTTTTTTTCTTGTAAATTTGTTTAAATTCTTTGTAGGTTCTTGATATTAGCCCTTTGTCAGATAGATAGATTGCAAAAATTTTCTCCCATTCTGTAGGTTGCCTGTTCACTCTGCTGATAGTTTCTTTTGCTTTGCAGAAGCTCTTTAGTTTAATTAAATCCTATTTGTCAATTTGGGCTTCTGTTGCCATTGCTTTTGGTGTTTTAGTCATGAAGTGTTTGCCCATGCCTATGTCCTGAATGGTATTGCCTAGATTTTCTTCTAGAGTTTTTATGGTTTTAGGTCTTACATTTAAGTCTTTAACCCATCTTGAGTTAATTTTTGTATAAGATGTAAGGCTGGGGTACGGTTTCAGTTTTCTGCATATGGCTAGCCAGTTTTCCCAACACCATTTATTAACTAGGGAATCGTTTCCCCATTGCTTTTTCTTTTATCAGGTTTCTCAAAGATCAGATGGTTGTAGATGTGTGGCATTATTTCTGAGGCCTCTGTTCTGTTCCATTGGTCTCTATATCTATTTTGGTACCAGTACCATGCTGTTTTGGTTACTGTAGCCTTGTAGTATAGTTTGAAATCAGGTAAAGTGATGCCTCCAGCTTTGTTCTTTTTGCTTAAGATTGTATTGGCTATACAGGCTCTTTTTTGGTTCTATATGAAATTTAAAGTACATTTTTTAAATGTTTAATTTTTTTTTTTTTGAGACAGGGTCTCACTTTATTGCTCAGGCTGGAGTACAGTGGTTCAATCATAGCTCACTGTAGCTTCAACTTTTTAGGCTCAAGCAATCCTCCCACCTCAGTCTACAGAGTAGCTGGGACTACAATTGTGCACCACCATGCCCAGCTTATTTTATTTAGTTATTTTATTTTCTATAGAAACGTGGTCTCACTATGTTACCCAGGCTGGTCTCTAACTCCTAGACTCAAGAGATCCTCTTACCTTGGCCTCTCAAATGGGATTTACAGGTGTGAGCCACTGCACCTGACCCATAACATAAAAAAAAAAAAAAATTAAGTAGTTTGTTTTTGGTTCAAACTCTTCAAAAAATTATTATTTAAAATAAGCTCTTACTAGTTATAACAACTTTTGGAATGTAATTTTCTGTCAAGATCCTTTATCCAACATCTGAAAAATTTCTCATGTTCTTATTAAAAAAGCAGCATAGTCTAGAAAAAAAAAAGTTTTTACATAATATTGTGAAAGTTTAGAAGTTAAAATCCCAAGATATAGCTGTACTTTCAGGATGTTTAAATTTTATATAGTGTTAAATGGGTCATGGCAGTCTTAGTCCTTAATTATTCTTATCATTCAAAAATATTGTCATTAAAGAAAATATTTCAATAAATTAATTCATGAAGCAGTATAACAATGTTAATCCTAAAAATCATCACTGACATTTCACATGCAGGAAACTTACCATAAGCCAGGGCTTTCAGTTGACTTGGTAATATTCTTCCTGTTGAGTTTATATTATACGGTTTATTTATTATAAATGGCATTGTATTGCATTCTGTTGGGACAAAAATGTTTAGAAGGTTTACAGGTTTTGCTCAGGTATCCTTGTTCAAATCTTCCCATGAGTAATTTATTACCCGTGCATGCCATTGTTCTAATTACCAAGAGTTAAGTGTTCTTCCTGGAGAATGCTCTTTCCACTAAATACGAATTTTAAAACTCTGAATACTTGCAGATACTTAACCAAAACCTATGGTTTCTGTTTTCTATGGAGTGAAAATAACTGCTTTCATTATAGAAGTTAAGTCATGTCAAAATGCAGCATATAAAATTTCATTTACTAACCAGAAGAAAAATGGAAACATGGAAAAAATACATCAGAACCATCAGAAGACCCTTAGCTGTTCTACAAAATCGGAGTTGCAGTTGCCTTTTTCATTCCTTTGCTAGGGTCAAAAATTAAAAAAATAATAATAACCTATCAACCACTGAATTGTTACTGTTTTTCTAATGAATTTGATTATTTAAAAGTATATTATTACATTATTATTTGATAAACTGGCCCAAACCTAAGAGATGTTCAAAATATAAAAAGCAAATTTCTCATTTTAAAATAAATATTTTTGGTCAAATTACATAATACTTTCTAAAAAAAGTAGTAATTCATGAAGACCTGAACCACATGGTTCAAGTGATATATAAAATTAACACTGCAAAAGAAGGAAAAGTGACATTATTATCATAATAGAATGAGTCTCTAAGTGGAAAAAAGAATAGTATAAAATATATGTAAATAAATTTTGAAAACTGGCAGCCAGGAGGCAGAACAGTCAGAAGTCATCCTACATGCAAGTTTATTGTTGTTTTTTTGTTTTGGATTTTATTTTCTTGGACAAGTGTTTAAAACAAATTTTAAAAAACAAACAAAAAACCTAAAAATAGTTTAAAATAGGATTTACATTCTCTACTTTGCCACAGTATTCACCACAGCTTACTACGGAAGGAATGTCACAGTTGTGGTTCTCAAACTTGAACGTGCATTAGCAGCACCTGAAATACTTGTTAGACCACAAATTATTGGGTTCCACACTTTGATTAACTCATCATTAAGTAGGTGGAGATGTACATGGATGAGGGCAGCCTTCAGGGTGGGCAGTCAGGTATTTGATGTTCTACAATGTTCTCAGGTGCTACTAATGCTGCTAATCTAGAGACTGAACACCTTACTAGCTTCTGAAAGTGTTTGAATTCCAATTCCTTCTAAAGTAAATCAGCACACTCAGTAGCAGGAAATGACAAGGGACTAATGTACTGCCAGAAGAAAGGACCAAATGACATAATTTAAAATTAATTAAATTATATATGTAATTTCATATGATATAGTTATATATGTTAATTACATATAATATAATTATATATTAGTATTTATATAATTAAATAAATATAGAGTATATAAATTATATATGTTAAGAATAATTCAACATAATTTAATGACATACATTAGGTCTTTTTAAAATTCGGTATTTTTTGTGTAATAATCATTCTATTCATCTATATTCAAGTCTTTTATTGTTCATTTAAACACAGACTAGAATTTAAAGCTTAAATATAGATCTAAATACAGCTTAAAGATCTAAATGTGCACGTACACACACAAACACCACATTTTCAGAACAAAATAAAGGATATCATCTAAGACCAGGATAAAAATGAAATAAACAATTTATCATCAGAAAGACATGAAGGGAACAGAATGTTTTAAGTTTACCATTTTTTTACAAACAGTCTGATTGATTGATTAACTGATTATACCTTTGAAACACTGCCTATCTGAAAGATATCTATTTTTGACTTACACTATCATTTAGAATACTATTTTGACAGCACATAAATACAAAGCATTATTAAAAAATATTCAATGTTTCTTAGAGTTTCAGGTTGCTAAATATCTGATTCTTATGATATTAACACATTTTTAATGCATAATATTTGAGATATTGGGGCATCTTAATATGAACTGCTGTAAGTTTTTCTGACAGATTCTACGCAATTAAGCATTTTGTACTAATTTTTAAATCATTTATCATTTTATCATTTGCATTTTTCTATGCAATTTGTTGATTATAGAGTTCAGAAAAAAATCCATTCTGAGGAAATCTAGGTTGAAAATCAAGTGTTCAGCCTATGGAATAGATGTGTCTAGGTAGGTTTGGAGTTGATTTTTTTAAAAAATTAAGCACATTCAACTTTTGAAGAGTTTATCTGAGCTTTCAGCAATTCATAAATCAGGGCAGCAACAGATTAAAAGGACGTAGCACTCTGCTGGATGAAACAAAAGGAGAAACTTTTATAAAGCATTTGCAGGATCAAGACAAAGAAAACAATTTTGATTAGAGTGGAAATTCCTTACAGGTTTATTGGTGGTTTCTAATTGGTGCAGTTTCTAGTTTCAATTTACTGTTTACATTAAGCTTTGGTTTGTTCATAATTTAAAGTGCCAGAGCCACCTTAGTCTAGGAGCTGGCCAGTTCAATTTTTTTTTCTTTTAACAACTCTGCCTTCCCTCCTTTTGGTCAGCTTCTCATTTATGAAACACTGACCAAGAACTTAAGCATAAGCATTACTCCCTGTCATAATTATGGCTGAGTTGTCTATATTTTAGTGTGGAACTCGTAAGTGATGGTGTCACCCTGTTGAAGAAAGATTCCTTTAGTTGTTCATCAATTCTTTTTTTTTTTTTTTTTTTTTTTCTGGAAACAAAGTCTTGCTCTGTTGCTCAGGCTGGAGTGCAGTGGCACAGTCTTGGCTCACTGCAATGTCCGCCTCCCAGGCTCAAGTGATTCTTGTGCCTCCACCCCCTGAGTAGCTGGGATTACAGGCATGTGCCACCATGTCCCCCTCCCACCCTCCTTTTTTTGTATTTTTTAATATAGAGGAGATTTCTCCGTGTTTGCCAGGCTGGTCTCGAACTACTGCCCTCAAGTGATCCACTTGCCTTGCCGCCGCCCCGCCCCCCAACCCCCGCCAAGGTGCTGGGATTTACAGGCATGAGCCACTCACTCTAATTACAGTGAGACAATATAGCATGTTCTTGATGGCTGTGAAAACACAGTTAAGAACTTTGAGAGCACATAGCACATCAAGGAGATTATAATGATGACTATCTGGAGGATAACACCAAAAGACTGGAATATGATAGGTAGCCAAAGTCCTCATGAACCAAAGCAACTAGTATTTCTATGGAAACAAAAGGAAAAGAAAGGTCAATTACTAGAATAAATGATGAATTCAGTCTTTCAGTCCAGGGAGAAGTTAATCAATAAGATTTCTAGGTTTGAGTTCAAAGCATATTTTCCTGGTTCACAGTTTGAAAGTCTGTGGTTATGGCATTGGGTATTTTTGTGAACTGCCTGTGGTTCATGTATCAGGCATGAGGGATGCCTGTGAAGTTACATCAAGTTGTCCATCTCCAGGTTGCAGGGTTCCAAGAATAGAGCAGTTCTTGTTCTTAACAATTCCAAGTCAGAAGAGTGGGAGAAAATTAAATCGAGGCATGTGGAAGAATTCAGGATCCAGTCCAGTCTACAAGGAGATAATGAAACTTGAAAATAATGAAAGGACTGCTATTCAATAACAGATGTATTGTAATTTTTTT
Organism: Pongo abelii; assembly: GCF_028885655.2. Lineage (NCBI taxonomy): Eukaryota > Metazoa > Chordata > Mammalia > Primates > Hominidae > Pongo > Pongo abelii. Next base: position 59,091,258 of record NC_085928.1, read on the forward strand.
CTGAAGCATAATTTTTCTCTTTATATAGTCATAATGATTTCTATGGAATATATCAAAGTAACATTAATTTTATTGCAAAATAACTTTAGTGTCATCAAACTTAGTCTGTTTACAAGAGTACAGCAATAATAGCAATGGACTACATCATGTTTTTTTTAAGTCTGCTCTGCTGAAACTTTTGATAAGGGATCTCAGATTAGACTTTTAAAATCCTCTTCAAGCTAAGAAGCTGAGGACTCACTATCAGACTGTAATACCTATATATTTGAGTGAATTTTTCTCTTCCTGAGTTCACCAAAGTATCTTGGGGTGTCTGACCCTCTCAGGAAGTAACATTCTTTAGTCACGGCAAGGCTAGGAACACTGTAAGAAAACCACTATGTATTCAAGTTAACAAGTTAATTTTTTTCAGGGGCCAATATTGACTCCATAAAGTCAACCTTAGGTTCTTAAAACTTTGTATCTGAAAATATCACATTATAATCAAAGCCGTGGTAATATAAACAATGTTTCCAATTGTGCCCTGTTACAAAGAGAACAGATTCTTGGTGGATTTATGCAAATAACTGTAATAAATGCTCACCGATACTTTCTAAATTCTGCAGGGATTAGCTAAAAAGAGATGTTAAATGTTTTAATTCTGTTTACAAAAGTATACTTTACCCAATTGTTGTAAGTTATCGGTAGCTTAAGATTCAAAAGAAAGTTTCTTTAAATCTAGAAAAAAAGAAATATTAAAATAATAAAACAGCGAAACTTCAAATAAAAATCCACAAATATATTATTCTCATCAGTGTATTGAGTCCCATGTAATTAATTATTCTATTAAATTTTGGAATAATTTCACAAAGCCATTAGTTTTTTTCACTAGAGTTCTGAAGACTCTTATCAGTGTAATGATGTAATCTTAAAATTATCAGAAACCGGTATTACAGAATATTTTTTATTGATCTATTTGAAGTTGCAACACATTAGAATTATAGTTGCTTGCAAAAAAATATTCAAATAGTATTAGAAGAACCTACTAACTGTGGACAATAAGACCTAAAATTACTATGGTTAAAGATCTCACGATAGGTCATTATAAAATGACTCTAACGACAAGGAAATTTGATATTTTACTGTGGCTTATGACATTTTAACATAATAACCAACATTATGGCAGATATATCAGATTTCCAGAATTTCCATACAATTTTTGGAGCATATATTAACAGATACATAAAAATATAATTCAAACATTAAACATCGATTTTTAAATTTTACAGTGCTTCCCATATAATTTAACATATCAAATAAGCCTAATTAGTTTAATATCTTTCATTTTCAGACACCTTCTGATATTCCACGAGTCCTCTGACGTGTCCCGAAATTAGTTGGAGGTCAAAAAGGCTTAGTTTACAATTTCTCTGTGGGAAGTTCCTAGAAAAGAAAAAAAAAGGAAAGAAAAAGTGTAAAACACTTGATTAAACATGATCCCTATTCAATATGAAATGATGAAAGGTAAATACAGAGAAGTTACATAGTTGAAAAAGATTCTCTTTAAGTATTGAGAAGAGTTACTTTTCTTAAGTAATTAAAGACCTAATAAAAGATAATAGAGAATACAAGTTGCTTGCAAAAAAAAAAAAAAAAAAAAAAGAGTCAAATAGTATCAGAAAAAAGTCATTAATTAGCAATGGACAACAGTACTTAAAACTATCATAATGTTGATGCATAGGTTGTGAGAAGACCCCCATTGTTCAGACTGAAAAATGAACTACTCTAGCCCCTTTCACCTTCTCACTTGTGAAAATGGTGTTGACTCAATGCTTGTGACATATTTTCATGCAGAAGAGGAAGTAGAGTGTACCAATTGTTCCTGTTCCTCACCCTTGATACTGTGAAGGCTCAGGCATTTGTCAATAAAAGATAGAACGTTGTATCTGTGGTGTTATCACTCTGGTGACAATGACAATCATCTCTGCTCTGAAGCTGGCAGGAAGATACAAAACAAAGACAATAGTCAATTGTATTGCAGAACAGGACTGAATAATGAAATAAGGCCAAAACCTTACCTTGTTGAAAGCATAAGGTTTACAATATCAAACTGCATAACAAGTCACACTAAGGCTCAGTATCTTCTTTGATGCCTGCATCTCACGAAAATGATTCAGCTGCAAACAGAGCATGAAGAAATAAATTCTGCCAATTCTGCTGTCTTAACCAACAGAGCCTACATCAAGGTAGCATCAAGTATAGTGGCAGCCACCAAGGTCCTCACCCCTGAACATAAAAAGAAAAGCATCCAGCCTCAAAATTATAACATCATGTAAACATATTATTTCGATTTTTGTTGAATAACAGTTGCTGAATTTGATACTTTCTGCTGAATAATGACAGTGGGATTACTATTCTCATGATAGACCAGACCATTTTGATGGCAAGAAGGAAAACAAATGGGGGCTATGGTAACATAGTCACTGACAAGAGCAGACCATGAGGGAAGAACTAAGAACATTCCAGAGTTTTTTGACGTTATAATTATCTGGGGATATGAATGGAAAGTCCATGTTTTTATTAAATATGGGTAGGTGGGTAGGGGGGCATTGTTTGTTCAATATTGAATTTCCTTATTTATATCCTTTGGGAATCTTAATAAATAAGCGAAGTACACCCAAGCCTAGACCAAACTATTCTCCTCTGAAGTTGACTAAATTCTTCGAAAATGATTAGGGACATTGGAATTCTCTAACATATTAAAATGGTCAAAATCTTATTAGAAGAATTCCAATGAAACCTCTTCACATATCACTGACATATTTGGTGCTGAATATTTTAAGTATTTAAGAAGTGAGCAATAAAACAGTAGGAAATATAGCAATACATCAAGTTAATGAATTAATTAAACAGATATTATCTGTATGATTTTATTTGTATCGGAAATATTTTATACATAAATCTTATATATTAATTTCTAAAATTTATGTATAAAATTTTAATTACATACTTCTGTTAACAAATTAACAAGCTTTTATATTCAATGGCTGAATTGAAATCCTTTCACTCACTTAAATAATTTCATATAGTGAATGACATTTATCAAATGTCTCATCGTTGTCTCACTTAAGATAAAGAAAAAGGAAAATTTACTTGAACACCTTTTGTAAGAAACGAATCGCGTGGTGGCTCACGCCTATAATCCCAGCACTTTGGGAGGCCAAGGCGGGCGGATCATGAGGTCAGGAGATCGAGACCATCCTGGCTAACACGGTGAAACCTCGTCTCTACTAAAAATACAAAAACAAAAATAGCCGGGCATGGTGGCGGCGCCTGTAGTCCCAGCTACTCGGGAGGCTGAGGCAGGAGAGTGGCGGGAACCCGGGAGGCGGAGCTTGCAGTGAGCTGAGATCGCGCCACTGCACTCCAGCCTGGGCGACAAAGCGAGGCTCCGCCTCAAAAAAAAAAAAAAAAGAAAAAAGAAATGAATCCAAGCCCTAATAAAAGATAATCACAATTAAATTATGTCTTTTGTCATGGTGTGGAGAGATTTTGAATATTCAAACTTTTTTCATCCCATTAGCAATAATCTGTCAATAATCTTTCCAGATGGTTATCTATGACCATAAAAAGGTGCCACCCTACAAAATGGTAACCGTGTTAGATAGTATGTAAGTAATCTCCTATAGCTTCACTCAAAGTCAGCAATTTAACTCATTTATTTTTAAATATAGTGGGCTTACAACCACGTTTTTCTAATGGATAGCTCTTTCACGCTAAAATCAGAGGATTTGGCTATGTGTCTCTTACTTGCAGTTTTCACTGAAATAAACCTAAGATATTAGAGAGAAGCCTAAAGTAGCATTAGCCTACCTAAAGCTGCTTGGCCATATTGATAGATTTTTGTCCACCCTATATACTAGGTATAAAATTCAATACATAACAAACTGGCTAAGCAGTGTGGTGGAATCACTATACCACTGACCAGTGGTATCATAACTCCATAGACAGATTTTTCCATTGAATGGAGTAAACAGAATAAAAGGAGAAATAATCAGATGTTAATATTAAAAGTCACAATTTCCTTCTGTTGCATGCCTAGGAACCTGTTGGCAATGCAACCCCAGTCTCTCACCGTATACGAAATCATGTAACTCTAGCTACACATCCTTTTCCAATATGTTCTATCTTGAAATAATAAACAAATAAGAATAATACAGGCTTTCTTTAAGCTTGATGTCTCCTAAATTTCTTTTCTAATTTCCTGGTAGATGGTAGGCTCTTTAAGCAAATAGATTGTGCCTTTGTACCTTTATAACCCAAGATGGATCCTTGCACATTGTAGTGACATAGTAATTACTTCTGTGACTGAATAGAATAATTTCATCACTAACCTTCTTGACAGATTGCACTATACATGTTGCACATATTTTTCATACTGACTTTATCTCTTGTAACATTGCTTCAACTCTAAATTCTCTTGGAAAATAATTTGTAAATGTTCAGTGCCCTTGTAATTAGCCAACCCTTAGAGTTATTCTACAGACTCTACTGCAAGAGTATACACCTGTCTTATTGAAATATCTTCTTTTTAGTGTGAAGTTCTGAGATAATTATTTCTTTCTTTCTATATTCCTGCCTACTGACTCTATTTAAATTATTAAATATTTTTAATATTAATATAATAAAAGTGTATCCTGTAAAATAATTTTTGTTTTCAGGCCAATCGCATTGGATATGTCTATATTGTCTGGTTTAAAATGCATTGTAAAATATGAATCATCATTGATATCAATTATCTTTTGTTATAACAAAACACCCTCAAATAGACTCTTAAAAAGTATGCATTTTCCTTAAGTTTCTGTGTGTTGGGTTATTGTTCACATTTGAACTGGCTCAGCCAAACTTGACTGAACTGGCTCATAAGGAGGAGGTCTATTAGGTCAACAAATAAGGTAGTGTGGTTTAATTCACTTGTCTGGAAGTTGGCAAGCTATTGACTGAAACAACCACTGCAAATGGGTTACTTGTCTCTTCCCTTACAGCATACTAGTCAGTAGTTCTTAATATAGCCATTATATGACATTAAGAACAGAAAATAAGGGCAAGCTCAATTGTGCAAATACTTATACAGACTCTACTTGCTTGAGTTTTCTTTTGTTCATCAGCCAAAGAAGTCTGGAAACATATTGTACTAGAATTAGTATGGAAAGGAGCTACCAGAGTCAGTAAAGAAGCAAAATTTCAAAGGGTGTGAATATAAAGAATAGTGAACATAATGCAAAAATCTACAAAATGCCTCCTGCTTATCCCAATAATTTATGGACCTCTTACAATAGAAAAAAACACATATTGACTCCTAACACCTCCAAATGTCTCTTCTAATTATAGCATCACACACTGAATCCAGAATTTCATGATTTAAAATTGTATGCACATTTAGTTTTTCAGATATTTTTGCTATCAATTCAGTATGCAAGCAATATACATAGATGATATAGGACAAAGTAATAGTAATACTTACTCCATTTGAAAATGGGAAGAATGGGACATACATGGCAGGCACTTTTCCATAGAAATGTTGAAATCCCACCAGCCACACAATTCTCCCTATTCTGGAGTTATGAAATATTTCTTATGACTATGTTCTATCCTAAAAGTACACAATGTCCATCCAATATTGTCTATGGACTTTTGTCTTATGATCTAAACTCCTTTTGTTCCATATAAAACAAGCCATGTTAGAAGCTATCTTTCTCATCCTGCTTTCTGGCTTCAGCGTGCCAGGTGCTGAAAGATCCTTTTAATTCAAGCTAGCATTGCTCTCACTAATATAACTTCCTTAAACATTCTGTGGGTTTCCTCTAAACCTGATTGTCTTTACTGCATGCATTACTATCCACACCCACAGTTATTTCTGGGGGGGGGGGGGCTTTTGTAAACTTTGGGCATGTTAGATTGCTGTGAGACAATGTTCTTAAGATTCTTAGAAGTCCTTTTGTCTAGCAGAGAGGAAACTACTGAAGTTATTCAGAAATCTTACCAGTGGTCTCTAGCCATTCCTTTCACTTTATTTAGAACCTGAGGCTATTTCTTGCTTTAAGATCTTTTGCAACCTTGAAATCATAGAATTGATAAAATGTTTTATTTTTTAAATCAGAAAGTTCTGATTAGAGAGAATCCATATTCTCTCTAAATTATGCATGCAGATTGTAATGTTTTAGTTTAGCTCATCTCTTTCCTGCATATTATTGTAGACAGTTAAAAAAAAAACAAATGATACTTTCCAATTTCTACCTGGAAGTCATCTGCCAAAGTCCACAAGCTCATTATATGCATTTTTCACACCCCAAGTTACCATAGTTAACAGTTTTCATCATTTCGTTATTACATAATGTAGGTGTCCATTTTCCAGGCTTCTTTAACAATTTCCTTACCACATCAACAGTCAGACATATTGTCTCATCCCAAATTCAAACCATATACCTAAAATTTTGTTTATGGCAGCATCTAGTCTCTATATTATTTCATCTATTTCTGTAGCAGTTTCACATATTACTACATAACAAGACATCTAGAAACATAGTCTCTTAAAATAAAACAAAAAAAATTATTTTGCTCACAATTCTGTGAGTTGACATTCATTTTAATTAATTGTGATATATATAAAATTGAAAAACTTAAGAGAAAGTTATATATATGTGTATATATAATACAATGGATTTGAAAATAGACATCAATTATTAAAGCTCGTAATTAGATAACTTGTGAATGAGAATTGAAATTGTAAGATATAGATCTATAGGTAATCAAATAGTTGGTACCAGGCAAGTGTTTCAATTAATACAAAGCCCCTGTTTTTATTGGTTTAGACTACTATAACAAAGTACCACAGAATGGACAGCTTATAAAACAAGAATTATTTTCTCACAGTTCTGATGGGTGAAAGTCAAAGTTCAAGGTGCCAGCGTGGTCAGATTCTGGTGAGGGCCATCTTTTGGGTTGCAGATTTCTGTCTTCTCCTTGTATCTCTACACAGCAGAAAGAAAGCTAAGTAATTCTCCAGTCTCTTCTATCCCATTTGTGAGGGCTCCACCCTATTGTGAGGCTCTCATCCCATTTGTGAGGGCTCCACCCTGTTGACCTAATTACTTCTCAAATGACCTACCTCTCAAATCTTATCACATTGGAATTACAGTTTCTACATATAGATTTATGGAGCCAAACATTCAGTACAAAAAACCATACATATAGTTGGTGAGATAAAAATATAAAATTCCATTATTTAACAAAATAATGAGGAAATAGTATGAGAGAAGCATTGTCTTATAATATGCTATGAATGTATCTATCAGTAATTCAGGCATATGAAACAAGAAAGATATGGTTTAAGTTGGAATCAAATAGAGAGTGCTTTAATAATACTAGTATTTGTAGTTTAAAAATGCCAACCTTTAACATTAGCTCCAGGACTTGACAAAATCTAGTTTGTGGATGTGGTCAGGTAGTAAGTATCAGCTTTAGAAATAAGTTTATATTCCATAAAACAAAGAGAGCATGACATTTCCTGTTATATGAAGGTAACTTAAAGAGACATGGTTGTCTTCCAGCTGCTCAAGCTGTCAACTACATGTTGTATCTTTTGACAAGGAGCGCCAATAATTATCATTGTCTGCTCCCCATATCTTGATTTTTTATGGGAGGTTTACTTCTTTCTCTATACATTATCACATTTAGATGATAAGTCTAAATATGTCCTTTTCTTTTTCTCATGGGATTCATTCTAATATTTGTGTGTCAAGTCTTTTTTTTTTTTTTTCATACTCATTCTCACATTTATGGTGAGGACTTTTGCCTTCCAAGTCTGGAGATATTTTGTACCAATGAACACAAATACCTTCATAAGAGTCCATTATCATTCACACACCCAAAACCTCATATTTCTAAGACAGAGTCTACTTACATATTTAAATTATTAAAAGGCTCTTTTCTTGAGCAAAATGATCATTTTACATTTCCCAGGACAATAGATGAAAAGACTTACATTTGTGTAACTCTCCTTTCCATCCATAGCATCATGAAAACTGCTAGAGTGTCTCTGCAAGGGTTTCAGAACATCTTAGGTTTATTTTCATTTATTTAGCACTTTTATCAGCTACTACTGAGTTCTATTTCCTCCTATAAAACTCATCAAATCTGATCAAATCACATCCTCACTCCCATTTGTTTTCATCAACATGAAATACTGATACCTCCAGTGGGGTACAAGTTGAACTTGAAAAGAATGGGAACATCTATGATATTTTCTTTTAGAGTATATTGACAAACCTTCTCTAAGTTATTTCCTCCCAGTCCCAGACATCATAGATTACTTGAGAGAGAAAGGGTGGTATTAACAGCTGCAGTCTGAGGGAAGTATTCTTATGAATCCAAACAACTGACACTTTCTACATCCCTAGAGATTTATTCTTACCACAAAACTGTTTTGAAGAGGAAAAAATGACTGCCAAGCTTCCTGAGGAATTGATACTAGCCATATAATGACCGGAGAAATTCAGAAAATCCCTATGGATCCACATTAAGTATATGTCCATTAATCTATGTCCAAATGACTCTCCATTCTTCTCTTAGTTTCTTAGCAATTCTAAGGGAGAGAAACTCCGTACACTGAGAAATCAATAATCACAGCATCAGTTATTCTACTACTTGTAGAAGGGCATCAAAAGTGAGAATAATTAAACCAACATGAAGTTAGAACACTAATATCCTGTATTTATTCTTTTAATGTTATTTCCTGATACATGGTATAATAATATATTTTTATGTCCTCAGAGATTACTGAAATTTGAAAGCAGACACTGTGCCTTATTCATAATTTCCCACAGCTTAGTACAGAGTTTGGTGTGTATTCGATTCTCCCTAATTCTTTCATAGAAAAGTGGTTGGATAAATGAATGAATGATTGAATAGATATGTTACTTCATAATCATAAAAACATTGAATTAAAAACCTGTAATATTATTCAAACAAAAAGATTATAAGGGCTTTACTTTTACAGCTTTGTTTTTTGAAAAAGCCATTACGATTGAACAGAGGAAAAAAAATCCTCCTTTAAATGTGATAAAGGTCTCATGCTCTTTGACATTTTGTCTAAGTAATTAAGAATCTTCTAAGAATTTTGAGCAATGTGCCAACATATCATATATAGATTGTTTTGTAAATGTCTTTAACAAATCTTCTCTTTTTTAATTAATGAAAAGGAAATCTGTTTATAATAAATTGGAAAGTAATGGTAGTGTGAAAAAATATCATTGAAACAGAATGTTTATTGGAGAAGGAGCTAGTGGGCCATCTATGTAATTTAAAGGATTTGTTTAGGAGTGTGGAAAGGTACATTGTGATCAGACACCAGAGTTTATCCAAAGTAACTGTAATATTTAAGGTTATATTCACCTGTGAGTAATAAAAAGCAAAATTAGCATAGCAGTGACTTCATCAATGTGGAAACATGTTTTTTTTGTTTGTTAGTTTGTTTTTGTTTTTGTTTTTTTCTCAAGCAAATGAACCTGAAGGTAGTACAGGACTATTATATTAGGAGCTAGTTTACTGCTTTTGACCTGCTTTACCATACTTTTCATTAATTTACTCCAGATTCAATTTAGCTAATAGAAGGCTGAAGAACACACCACTTCCTGTTAAAACACATCCTGGAAATTACAGAGGTACATTTTCATTCTTTTAATTGGCCAGATCTCAGACATATGACTACAGCTATTTCCAAGTAAGCCTTCAGAATGTAATGTTTATCCCAGATGGCCATATACTCAGCCAGTTCCAGGGAAAAAAGAAAGAAAACATTCTGTGTATAATTATCAGTTTTGACTCCAGAATGAATTAAATGTACAATGTCTATATTTGGTTAAACAAGGTATTTTGAAAGTATCAGGTCTCAGGTTCTGAGTCTGAGCAAGCATGAAATCATATATTCAGCTATGATGGTTAATTTTTAGTGTCATTTTTGCTAAGACACAGTACCTACCTATTTGGTCAAACATAATTTTAGCTGTTACTGTAATGTATTTTTTATTGTTGAGTCTCATTTTAAAAATAAAGTTTATTATGTATATTTGAGGTTTACAACATGATGTTATAGGATACATATTGATAGTAAAATATTTACTATAGTGAATCAAATTAACATATCCAGTATCTCACACAGTTATTTGAATGACAACAACAGCTAAAAATCTACCTATTTGGCAGAAATATCTGTGAAGTATTTTTTAGGTAAGATTAATATTTAAGTCAATAGACTCTTAGTACATCTATTAGCCTCCATAATGTGGGTTGGTGGGCCTCATTCAAGTTAAAAGTTTTACTAGAAAAAGACTGACCTCTCCAGAAGAAGAAGAAATTCATCCACCAGGCTGCCTTCTTACTTGAACTACAGCATTATCTCTTCCCTTGGTCCCCAGCCTACCTGCTTCCCCTGAGTATTTTGAACTTATCAAGCTGTACAATCTCATGAGCAACTTACCACGATAAGTTTCCCTTCTCTCTCCCTCCCTCTCTCTCTCTCTTTGTACACACACACACACACACACACACACACACACAAATATATGTATGCGTGTCTCCTATTAGAATCCTAATACATCAGTTTTCTGATAGACATAATGTTATTTAGAGCTTTCTTGGAAGGAGATGAATAAATCAATATAGAAAGAAATCATGAGAGAAAGAGCATCAATACCATAATCTTTTGTCTCTGTGGTTTAAATACAATAAAGTACATAACACATTCCATATCTGGGAATAACTCTATCGTATGTCATATGACATAAAAGTCAACCAGACCTCTAAGATTGACTTTTCCCAGGGAGGGCAAAGGAACAGTGACCAGTGGATTTATACTTTTCTCACAGGTACGTGTTGTAGAAAACGTTTGACTTTAAAAAAAAGTGCACATGAATGAAGGTGATTTGCTGTGATACCAAGATGTCATGGAAATTTTGATATGGCATACTTTAGCCCTCACCTGTCCTTGAGGGGAGAGATTCTGGAAGGAATAGGCTAAAAATTCTCTAAATTTGTATTGTGCTATTTTTCACTCATCTGTTGATGCATAAGAAATTATCCTAAGACTTAGTTTCTTTAGATGATGATTCTGTGGCTCATGAATTTGACCTAGTCTCAACTAGGTAATTCGGATCTGGGTCAAGCTCCACTGTTCTCAATGGTCTTACTACACATCAGTGACCTCACTTTGGAGGACTGAGATGGATAAAAAAGAAGAGGTAACTGTCGCAACCAAGGCCTCTGCCTGTGTGGTTTCTCATATATCAGATTATCCAGGTTTCTTCCTATGACAATGGCAGCAAGTGCCTCTAGAGTGAGAGCATGCAAGGCCCCTGAGTCCTGGACTCTGAACTTACACTTTTGTAACACACCACAAAGACATCAAGACTCAATGGATAAAGAAATAACATCTACTTTTGATGAAAAAAGTGCAAATTATTTTGACCACTCTTTCAGTGTGTCACATGGGAACTCTAATTCTAGCACTTAGAGATATTATTTATGACAATGATTAATGCCAAGCTGGTGACATATGATGTTATTTAAATTCAGTTAATGGTAACGATAACCCACTTTAAAAACATACCTGCATTTTAATGCATTTCTTAGAGAAAGCTAGTTGAAACTTTTTAGTACTTACTAGCAGATTGACCGGCATGTTTTAAATTTACATACCAAAAAATGGACTTGTTGACAAAAATAACTTGTTCCAAATAATATATGACTGTCAAAAACAATGCTGCCAATATAATACCAAGGTCTCATTTTAGTTGACTTAAAGAAGTTTCACCTTGGATGGCTGAATAATTATGCATGTCCTCAGAAACAGTATCTGTGATTGGGTGCAACACATTTATTGCTCTCTAGGTAAAACTATTTGTTTAGCAAAGCAAAAAAAGTTGGCAATCAAGAGACTTTTCCACTAATGCATTGAATATTTAATGGCCTTATTAACTCCTCTTTGCTTAGCTCCTGTTGTTATATTGCCATTTCAGAAAGCAGAAAATAGGTCACAAGAGTTCTACTGGCTTGATGTTATGGTGACAGAGTGGTCCTTGAGTGACTTTTCCTAGTTGCTCTCCCATCAGGGTCCTTAATTCAGCCACAGGCTATAGGACATGGTTGTAAGGGCCGTAGAACTTGTTTGGTTTTATGGAAGACATATTTTTACTGTAGTCTTTCCATGAACTTGTCCCCACTTCTCCAATCCACCATCACTATTGGTATTCTCTGTGACTACTTCAACTACTTTTATAGGTCACAAGCCAAATTCATTATGCTTATATTTTTCTGAGTGAAATCTTATTCACTTAATTCTATATTCTCCCATTACTTCCTTGATGGAGTATACTATGTACATTACAGTATTTATTATATATCACAGGATTTTTAGAATATAAAATATTTAAAGAGACATAAGTATTCAAAAAGTGAATAATGATTGCATAATAATTATGTAAATGCATTGTGCATTCTGACAATGAAGTATATTTGTATGAAGTATGCATCTTATAAGGTTATAAAAATAAAAATAATTTTAACACTAAAATTTGTTTATAGAATACCAAAATATATTTTACATACAAAACTGAAAAGAAAGATTTATATGAATGCATTAAAATATGAAGGTATTTTTACTTCAAATTTTCTGAAATTTTTTACTCAGTATATAAAACATACAATGTTGATATTGGATAGAACATATTATTTTTGGCAGATTATAATTTCCTGTATAGTAGATATTTAGAGAAGACATTTTTACACCATACTTTCTATAATCAAGAATAAGTAGTTTATTTCCATTCATCATTACCAAATGGTCTTAGTGTCTGTGTGTAAAGATAAAGAGCTGCTACAAACCAGCATAGATGCCTTTCCATTGGCTTTTTTTTGATGTTGTTGCTCCATTTCTACCTTCCTCCATGCGAAGAGCTACTTAGTCGTTGCTTGGTGTGAAGCAAACGTTTGTAGTTAGTAGTCACAGTCCTGGTTGCCTTCCTAAAGCCTCAGTTCCTTTAGTGTAACATAAAAGTAATAATTTCTCTGCAAGGTTATTAAGAATTTTGTGGAAAGATAACTTTGACATTCTAAGAATACTTATGTTTGATTTTCAAGAAAATATTAAGTAAAACAGAGAAACATCATAAAAATAATTGCAACTTTAGTTGAAAACTAGGAAGGGAAAGAAAAACTGTAGATCAGAAATACAGAATTTCCCCCTAAAAGACATACACACAATAACAGCAAATAGCAAAAACTGAGATCTGGCTTGTAAGTAGACTGCTAAAATATGGCCAGAGATAGGAGCCACAACTGCATTGTGGAAGACCAGATTCAGGTTTGCTGAACGGATAGGTGTGTCACTACATCCCCTACTCATAAACTCCAGCATTTAAGACTGGAAACAAGCCCATGGCTGACAGCAAAAAAATAAAGTGACTCCGGGATCTGATTGCCATATAATTGTTGAGAATAATTTGCCTATAGCCATCAAAAACGAAAATCCTGGAGTTACAGTTGATGCCTTCTCTCATATCCAATACCAGATCATGAGTGAATCCTGTATATTCTACCTTCAAAATGTATTTAAAATCCAGTGAATTCTCACTATTCCAAATTACCACCTTAAGCCAAGCCATGATAACCTGTTAATATAATATTAGGAGCAGCTCCTCAATGGTGTTTCTACTTCACCCTTATTTCAAACAGTCTATTCTCCATGTATTACCCAGAGTCATGATTTTAAAACAAGTCAGCTCACTAAACTCTACAGAACTGACCAATGGCTTACTGCCCTACAGAAGAGGGGCTGGATTCTTTTTAATTACCTTAAAATAATTGAAGTGGTTTACCCCTCCTATTCATCTGCCTCCCCAACTATACCTGCTGTTATAGTCACATCACTCACTTTATTCTAGCCATATTGGGCTTCTTGCTATTTCATGAAGTATGCTTCTCACTCCAAGGTAGAATATAGAAACTGTATAATAAGCTTTTAAACATTGATAGATGATTTTTGGGACCTTATGATTTAACCCATGTCTTTTGGATCTATGATAAAAGATTTCATTAGAAAAATCTTTTCTAAATACACTGGTAAGCTACACTATATAGTTTCATATATATATATATATATATATTTCTGAACTCTCTGTTTCTTACACTATACTTATGTCTTATACTATATATATATATACTATAAGAAACAGAGAGCTCAGTAATGAATCGACACATCTGTAGTCAACTGATCTTTGGCTAAGGCGTCAGCAACGTACCATGGGGAAAAGACAGTTTCTCCAATAAATGGTGTTAGAAAAATGAGATTTTCACATGCAGAAGAATAAAATTGGACCTTTATCTCAGCCCATATCTAAAAACCATCTCAAAATGAATTAAAGCCTTGAATGTAAGACTTGAAACTATAAGTCTACTAAAAGAAAATATAGGAAACAAATTCCTAGACGTTAGGTTTTGCAAACTTTTTTTGGGATATGACCCCCAAAAGCATAGTCGACAAAAGCATAAACAGACAAGTAAGATTATATCAAATTAAAATATTCTTTTTGCATAGCAAAGAAACAAACAGGGTGAATAGACAACCTACAGAATGGGAAAAATATTTGCAAAGCAAAAAATATGCTAAGTGGCTAATATCCAGAACATAAAAGGAACTCAAGCAACTCAATAATGAAAAAAACAAATAATCTCTTTTAAAATGGGAAAAATACCTGAATTGACATTTCTCAAAAGAAGACATACAATAGCCAAAAGCTATATGAAAAAATGCTCAACATCACTAAATATCAGAGCCATGCAAATTGAAACCACAATCTTATAAACATTTGCCATTATTAGCCTGACAAGTGAATATGATTTAGAAAACAATATAAACATTGGCTGGGCACAGTGGCCATGCCTGTCATTCCAGCATTTTGGGAGGCCGAGGCAGGTAGCTCACTGGAGCTCAGGAGTTTGAGACTAGCCTGGGCAACATGGCGAAACACCCTTTCCACTAAAAATACAGAATTAGCTGGGTGTGGTGGCATGCGCCTGTAGTCCCAGCTACTTGGGAGATTGAGGTGGGAGGATCGCTTGAGTCTGGGAGGCAGAGGTTGCACTGAGCCCAGATGGAGCCACTGTACTCCAGCCTGGGTGACAGAGCGAGACCCTGTCTCTAAATAAATAAGTAAATAAATAAATAAAAACAAGACAATTGTTTGTTCTCCTATAGTACATACAAAAAAACAAACAAACAATAAATCTAGACTTGAAGTTAGTTTTGACCTTATGTATGTGAGCCATATGTGGGTATAATGAAAGATAAATAATATCACTGGTACCTGATATTTATATTAAAAAATAGTTAAGCATATCAAAATCCTGGTGCATGTATTTCAATATTAGCTTTACAAAGAACAAGTTATAACTTATTGCTTGCAGTAAAAAATATATAAATACATTTCAGTTACATAGTATTTAATGATAGTGGTTGAAATTGCAGATTGAAATTAAATTCCATCTCTGCTGTTTTCTTATTGTTAGAAACTGGTTAAGTCACCTAAAGGAGTATTGAGACAGGTTGAGGGAATATATTAAAATATTTTAACAGTGCTTGGCACAGCTTAAGGATTTTCAGAAGTTAAATATTGCTGTACAAAAATTTAAAAAGCTGAGTTTCACAGTTAAGGCCATTAGAACAAAATGGTCCATCTTAGACCTATTTATACGTTGTAAAATTTTGACCAGATGTAAATTATTGCTCAATTTCTAAAAGAGTATGATCGCAAACTGTCCAATTAACAATTGTAGTTATCAATTCATTTTTTAAAGCTTATTTTTATGACTGATCACACTATTCTATCACTTAGTCTTGTAAAACCGTAATTTTATTAAAATGAGGATATATAATCAAATTAATCTTTACTGTTTATTAAAGAAGTATATTTCACATTTCTACTAGTAACATTATCATGATTACCTGTGCAGGCACTTATATTTGTGTGTGTGAGTGGAATATAATACATATGAGTGCCCTTTCCTAGGTTTATTTTTTTTATTATATAGACTTCAGCTTAAAAATAAGATAATTTTTACTATATTCTAATTATTTTATCCATGAAAATACTGAAGAGTTAATGTATGATTTGATGATTGATCTCCTAATTAAGTTTTTACTAATTTGCATATATCTCAGATCCATTCAAGAGAAAATAAAATATTTCACAGGAAGATTAGTAATCAAACCTAACAGTTAATATGTCAAGCATTTAAAGTTCTTATAAACAATTTGTTACTCTCCTAATAAACTGTTTTGCCAAATATTCTATACACTTTCCAGCACTGGCCTTGAATTTTTTGCAATGTTTGACTTTATGTTATTATACTCATCTGTGTTATTTTACTTTTGCTTTTACTCAAATCTGCATCAAAATGTTGAAATACAAATTATCCTCTATATGAAAAGAATTAATTTGTCTTTTAAAATTGCTTTTGTTTCATATTGACTATTTTGTTTTTAATTATGTTTGTTTATAAATAAAACACTTTGCATGAACATAGTGTATACGATAAATATAGTAAATAATCGAATAAAGGTGTATTATGTTATGTTTTCTAATGTTAACTACTACGATTGTGTTATAAAGTTGCATAATGAACTTAACCACTATTCTTTTTATGTTGTAATGTGTGATCTTTTAATGTGCTTAAAATTTGCTTTAACCTCTAAGTTGGAGGCTCTCTTATTGAGAGGCAAGGAGCAACTACCGGCTAAATCAAATATATATTTCAAACAAGGATATTTTAAATTTCAGTCAGGGAAACATAGCTTTTATGTTAATGCTTCAATTTTTATCAAAATTGGTCTCTTTCTAAAATGATTCCACTCGACTTACCCTACTCATTAACATGAAATATATGAAGGACATGTGTCTCTTAGGAAGCTAATAATACCTCTGTCCCTAGAGAAAATGCAATCTGAATACAAAAAGTTGATGGGCTGGATTGTCTAAAAAATGGGGTGCAGATGGGAAGGTCTCATTTGAATAATTCAGAGACAACTCCATCTAAAAGTTTGAAGTAGAATTTTTACAACTTATTGAGGTCACCTTCATCTCTTACATATTAATTGAAATGATTTTTTTTTCTTACTTGTCTTTAAGCATATAGAAGAAGAACATTTGAAGGATCTTGTTAAGCACACTCCAGTACTTAACTATAATATCTTTTCACAGTATTCAGAAGATTGTGCTGGTGAAGTAATACAGTTAATAAAAATGTTACATCATAGAAGTTATAAAGATTTAAATCAAACAAAAATCATCATATTCCAGTCAGTGCTTTCTTAATGGTAGTAGATAATTGAGACCTGCTCATTCTAAAGTTAAAAATATCATTTCCTTAAGGAATAGTAGTCTGGAATGGGTTCAGGGAAAGATTAGATAAGCTATGAACTCTGTACTTTGTCTCTGTAGATCAATGAGACCATTAAAAATCAAGTGCATTAAAATTTGCTATCAAATATGGGCTATCAAAGAACATTTATCAAGCTTGCAAATGACACAGTTCCAATTTATTACATGCACAAAAATTCTCATCACTTTTCTATCTTAAGTTCCTTAGTTTATCTTGACCTCACTAGGTCAAGATTTTAGAGGTAAGCAAAAATCTCTGCCCCCTGTCCACACGTCAATAAAAACAAACAAACAAAATCTTAAATAAAAAGACCTAATATCATCTTTTGCTAATATACACAAATAAATTACATTTAAAATGCTATATTTTTAAAAATAGTATATTCTGTGACATGTGAAAACATGCTCGTTAATGAAATGTGCATGTTGTTATTCTAAGCCATCCAAACTCCAAAGGTTGTCTCCATAAGAGGCCAAGCTATAGAGCTACAAGTTCACATTACAACGAAAATGAATGGCATATTGAAAAATTGGAGGTGGAATATAAAATCTACTTGCATATATAGTGTTAATATAAATGAAGTATTTTTTTTCTATTGCTGACCATTATAAACTGGTTTATATAATGTTTTTAACTATAATTGTCATTTTTCCATATAACCTTTTCCTGATAATGACATACAAAAGTACTACTAATAAAAGCATTATTTAGGAAATAGACACTTTGTTTTTGATCTATAATCTCTTAATTCTCTATAATTAGCTAAAAAAGTACATAATTTTAATTCTGTAACTGAGTCAAAAATGGTTTGAAATTCAAGACAATTTTGAATTTCATCATAAGAAACATTCAGTGATGCATTTTACAATAAAGGAATTATATATACGTATATATGATTTATATATATGGTTAAATATAATTATAAGAAAATGCAGACATTTCTGTTGATAACCTATTGCCTTTTAAATCAGATCTCTCCAATTTGGACATATGAATTAGCAATTTTTCTTTGGCTTAATCATACAAAATCTATTTGATGTATTGTCTATTATCAAAATATAAAGCGATATTACAATCAGTTTTAAATTGTATTATGTGATATCATACTGGGGGTTAATATAACACCTACACTTGCCTCCTTTTTAGTAGTAGATATTAGCATAAATATTGATACACTGATAAAACTCACTTTATTATTTATTAATTTACTCACTCTGAATAATTTCTGTGAATAAAGTTAGAATTAAAATATAATGCAGTAATTTAGCAATGATGTATTTGACAGTATAAAGTGTCAACTTGACTTGGCTAAGGGATACACAGATAGCTGGTAAAACATTTCTGATGTGTTTGTGACTGTTTTCTGAAAAGACTATCATTTAAATCAGTAGGCTGAGTAACAGTATGCCTTTCCCAGTGTGAGTGGGCATTATCTATTCTGTTGTCTGCCTAAATAAAGCAAAAAGGTGAGGGGAGAACATATTCTCTCTGTGTCTCTGTCTGTCTCTCTCTCTCCTTAAGCTGGGATACTCATGTTTTTCTAATTTTAATCAGAGCTTCTGGTGTTTGGACCTTTAGATTCCAAGACTTACACCAGCTGCCCTCTCTATTTTGCGCTTGGACTGAATTACATCACTGGTTTTTCTGGGTCTCCAGCTCTCAAATCCAGGAAGCCTGGAACTTCTTGGCCTCCATAATCATGTGAGCCAATTCTCATAATAAATCTCCTCTTACATGTGTCCCTCTCTATATAACCCGTTGGTTGTTTCTCTGGAGAGCCCTGACTAACACAACATGGTAGAGAACTCAGAAGTTTCCTTTTGCTCCTTTAAGCTATTTTGACCTTCAAGAATACTCCATGAAAAAGAGCATGAATCCTCTGTAAAATTACATTAGAGCATAGTAATATCTATAGATACTTATTAAGGTAAGTTGCTAAATCTTCACTACTTAACCACTGAAGATAAAAATATCAACATGTTCCATTTCTTGATAACTTCTTACAGTGTAAACCATTTTGATCACCAGAACACTACAAATCAGAAAATAACTTTACACTTTTGATATACATTTTGACAGCAAGTGAGGAACAGAACAAACAACTTTTGTGATGGGATCAGAAATAACTCACTATTTATCAATGTATGATCCTTTGGAATTTGTATAACTTTTTAAAGTATTACTTTATACAGTTTGAAAACCAAGAAGAATTTCTCACATTCAGGCATATTGTAACACAATCAATATATTATGCATATAAAACTTAACAAATGATATTTTGACATATTTGTAATTTAAAAAGAATGAATGATTCAGTGTAATGTTGGAAATAGTAAAAACTACAAAGTAACGCTAATCAGAGTTCAAATCATGAAATTGAGCTGTATGACCTTGAGAAAATTTTTAAGAGTATTTGAACATTCATAAATTTATCTTTACTGGAATATAAAAAGTCCTGCTTTAAGGATTAAATTAGATACCCCCATTTGCAAATCGTCTAACATAAAACAGTTATAGATATTACAAAATTTATTTTTATAAATGACAAGATTTAAAATGTTATTCTTTAATTATTAGAACTAAATGTCAGAAGATGACCTACCTTGATTGAGATACCATTTGAACACTCCAATTTCTGATTTCTCAAGACAAGTTAGCCATATGATAAGAGATATTCCAAGGAAAGGAGACACACTCTAAAGACTCATTCAGGCACTACTCTACTAATGATTACTTGTTAATTTAGTACTATATCTAGTAATAATATGGTGTCTCTAAATGTACCTTTCTATTCCATAAACTAAGAAAGGAAAAGCACACTGAGAGGTGGCATGAATGGTGTTATGCCATCATTGTATTCCATATAAAATTTTATTCATTTTTATCTTGAAAGAAATGAACATATAACATTTGAAAAAAGGCATTCAAAATAACAATGTCAACACCATGGATTCTATTTCATAAGAGCAAAATGTTGTTTGGTGATATTCTAAACACTAAAAAAAAAACACTGCAGTGTCTTCATTTATTTATGAGATTTAAGGATTTTTAAGATGGCTTTCAAAAATATTTGAGGAAATTACTCTTAATAGTTTGTTAGTCAGCAAAGAGAAAACATCCGATTGTCTGTCTTTAACAGTTTACTTTGTGAAATAAAGTTTTTAATTTTCTGGATAAAAGATGAAAAACAATTTGAAAAGGACAACAATCTAAATCCTATGACTACTGAAGAAGGAATCAAGACACTTATGCAAATATGATGTTCCAATGTAATTATTGAGAAAATAAGAAATGTCATTCAAGATAACAGGTGCCATATCCTGGGGCACACTTTCTACAACAAGTAGGTAATAGATGCTGTGAGTCTATTACTGATGGATAAAAAAAGCATTTTAGTAAGCCATATAATGGAATTCAACCCAAAGATTCAATTACAATTACATCAAGTAATTTATATGATATTTTTATACTATGCTCCCAAGAGTTTCTTAAAATAAATAAAATTTTACAAGATATTTTCTCAAGACTGTATATGAACTATACTTACAAATGTCTTCTAATGTTGACTATTTATCTTTTTAAATTCTAAAATCACATTGCTATTCTTACTATAATATTCTTATGCAGGGTTAGCAACGTGGCATTAGTCTACCATTAAAAAAAAATCATTCAGTAGAGCATAATTTCAACATCATTTCAGAAATGCAAAGATTCCTAATAGATAGAGACCTAAAAAGTATTAAAAGTTCTTAATGTAGTATTTATAAAGTGTTTTTGATTTGGGGAAATAATAAAGATACTAGAAGGTAACATTATTGTATAAAGTTTAATGAGGCAATCACTTTTGAGTTGAAGCAGAAACTCTATATTCTGGTGTTTCCCATTTGGAGAAAAAAATAACATTCAAATTTATTTTTTTGCATTCCAAATAGTTTATTGCTGTATCAAGTGTTCATGTCTTCAGATTATCTTTGGGCAGTGCATATCTTGAGTCTGGACACATTTATATTATCATGGGCATTTTTAATTTGACGAGTAATCTATGCTTTTAATAAGCGTGAGTGTTTCATTTTTATTGAAACAATTAATATATGATAACTAACCACCCAAACACATTAAAGGGTAGATCAGGAGCAATGACTGAAAATTTACATATCAGAAAAATGTGAAGTTTTTGCTAAAATTGTGAGTAGTTTCGATTTCTATACCTTAATGTAGTAATTTCTAGCTTTAAGCGTTTGTAGTAACTTGTGTTTTTTGTTTTATTTTTCTCTGTAGGTTTTAATTTTTACACTTTCAGCTTCACTAACTTATGATTCATAAATAAAAATTATCTATATTCAAGGTGTATAACATGTTTTGATATATATATGCTTTGTAAAATGATTAGCACAGTCAAGCTAATTAACATATTCCTCACCTCACATAGTTATCTGTAGTTATTTTTTTAAATGCAGTTGCTGTCAAAGTGAAAATAAAATTCTTTTGCCATATGTGCCATCGTCCACACAAAAGTTTGGCTAAACTGATATTAATATGGGAGTACAATGATCTACAATATTCTCTTCTTGAAAGTAAAATATATAATTTAAAGTGCATTTTCTAAAACTTGAAGCACTTCAGATAATTGTGTTTATCATATGTTTATGTATTTCTTGCAAATGATTTTCATTACTTTATAATGATTTAATATTCTAAAAATATACTTTCCATTAGAAATAGAGGAAACAATGTAATAATATGTTTCACAATAAAAGACTCTTTTCTTTAGACGTTGTTACTCTGACATTAAATTTGCTGGTGTTTTGGTCTCCCTACCTTATTCTAAAAGAATTAACATTGATCTGTTACCGGTAAGAACACTCATATAACAGAGAAAGACTTTTAAAATAAAAGAGAAAGTATTTCTCTTTCAGTCATGTATTCATTCAAATATATTTATCAGGTTCTCTTTTTGTGCCATGAAAACTATTACACACTTGAGATGTAGTAGTGAGCAAATAAACAAAAAGCTACCCTACTTAGGAAGAACACAATTTCAAAAACAGCGTTTTAAATTCTATATTTATAAAGAAAATACAACACAATTTAAAAGGTACTAAAATAAAGGGTTACTATTTCGAAGAGAATGGTCAGGGAAGTCCTTAAAAATAAGGTAACATGTGATAAGACACCTGAAGGATATGAGAACCTGAACTACGGGGTTACCAGGGAGAAGAATGTTTAAGGCTCAGGAATAGCAAGTCCAAAAAACTGCGCTGTTATGTATTTGCCACTTTAGAAGAACACAAAAAAGGTTCAGGGGCCTGGATCAGAGGGTGCAAAGGAAGAAGTAGTAGGAAATAAAATCAGACTCTTGGGAGGGAGAACAGAGTACCTGAAAATCTTTTGTGAGGATTTCAACTTTAAACATTTCAATATGAAACAAACAAACAAAAAAATAGGAAGCCATTTGAGAGTTGAGGAAGAAGCATGACTCAATACAATCTCTCTATCATGTTTGGAGTGGATTGGGAAGAGGAATCAAAAGCAGAAGCATAAATAACAGCTTGCCGGCTATGATATAATCTAGTAGAGATAATGTTGGCTTGATTGGGATTGATGGGATTGAAACAGATGTGTTGAGAGGCATTGGATTCTGGCATGTTTTGGAGGTAAAATAAACAGAATTTGCTATAGAATCTACTATGAGGCATGTTTGAAGCAAAGCATTAAAAAATGACTTTAAGATGGTTGGTCCAAGGAACTTGGACATAGTAGAATTGCTAATTCCTCAGGTAGAAAAGAATGCAAAACAATCAGTTTGGAAAGGGTTAATTTTGAATGGCTACATTTGATATACCTATCAGAAATCCAAGAAAATGTGTCACGCATCTTTAGACATATGAATCTGTACTCTGGTAGATAGACTTGCACTCCCTGTGGGTGTGTGTGTGTGCGTGTGTGTATGTGTTCACACACACACATATTAGAGAAATATAGCTTGATGGTATTTACATGTTATGGAAGCTATGAAACTAGGAGAGAAAAATATAAGAAACAGGTCCAAATAATAAAAGAATCCTGAAGCTTGAGCCCTGAGGCAATTGAAATTCAAAATTTGAATAGATAAGGAGGAAATACTAAGGACACATTTTTTTAAAAAAAGCTCATAAACAGATAATAAAATTTAGCAGTATTAAATACTGCAGAGCCAAAAGAAGAAGTCATTAATGGATTCAAGTGTTCCAAATAGGTCAGGTAAAAGATCTGAGTACTAACCATTTAAATAAATAAACTATGGTACATTCAGATAATATTGCTCATTGCTTAAAAAAATAAGCTATCAAATGGTGAAAAAAACATGGAGAGACCTTAAATGTATATTACTTAGTGAAAGAAGCTAATTTGAAAAGGCTACCTACTGTATGATTCCAACTACATAACATTATGAAAAAGACAAAACCATATATTTAGTACAAGTTTCAGTAATTGGTCACTAGGAGTTGGTAGGGGAATGATAAGCAGGCAGAGCACAGAGAAATTTTAGGACAGTGGAAATACTGTAATTACGAATAGATATGATTATGCATTTGTCTAAACCCATAGATTGTACAGCACTGAGATTGAACCCTTAAGTAAACCATAGACTTTGGGTGAGTATGATGTGTCAGTATTGGCTCATCAATTGTAACAAATGCACCACTCTGGTGGGGGGATATTGATAATTGGTGAGGCTATCCATGTGTAGGGGAAGGGGTTATATGGAATACCTCTGTACCTTCCTGTTGATTTTGATGTGATCCTAAAACTGCTCTAAAAAAAATAAAGTCTGAAAACATACAAGTAGTATGTGTTTCAAGGCTTATCTTCATTAGCAGTTTCAGTGGAATTGTATGAAAGAAAGATAATTGTAGTGTGTTAAATAAAATATGGGATATTAAGATCAGGAGCAAAGCAAGGATGTCCTCTCACACCACTGCTATACAACAATGGACTAGAAGTCCTCAGTAGTAACCAAGGAGAATAAAATTTGTATAGAAATGAAGAAAATAAAACGGCATTTATTTAGAGATGGATTATTGTCTACATAGAATCCAAAAGAACCAATAAAATCATTAGTAGAGCTAATGTAAGTTAACCAAGGTTTTGAGAAAAATGAGAAAATATGGTAGGATTATCAGACAGCAGTAAGGGCCTGGCAGTCACTGGTGGGTAATAAATTTAAAGACCATTTAATTTAGTTCAGTTTGTTTTTCTCCGTCCCCATTTAGTGGCACAGATTCAGCCAATGAAACAGTAGAAAGATCAATTTAATAAAGGTGACATTCTTCCAGGCATATATTTTGGAGAAAGAGAGAAAGGAAATTGAGCATGTGAGGCAGGTAAAGAAAATACCAATGTTGGTTAGAATCAACAAATTTTCAAATCTATTAAGTTAAAAAAAATGTAGCCAGGGTACTTTTGGGAGAGAAATGGGAAGGTAGTTACTAGGAATGTTGGGTGCTTGAAACTGAGAATCAGCTGTGCGTAAAATTCTTAGTAATAATATCACTGCTGAGGTAATGTAGAGGAAAACTCCCTGAAAAGATTAAGGAACTCAGAGGCTTTGATATTCTCTCGTTGTCAACATGAATATAAACATTACCAAATATTATGACAGGAATATTTTAACAAAAAGGTTAAATAACCATGACATCTGTTGTTGATGGTAACCAACAAGGGTAATCAGAGGTGATAATCTGTTTGAAAAAGACTGAAACCTGGGCGTTTATAGTAAAAAATACGTGAGAATGGAGAAAACGAGGCACCTATACCCCTCCAGAGAGGTGCTGATATTTGGAATGAAAAGCAAACTGCACATTCAGAGCACAACCAAGAGATTACAGAGCACTGTTACTTCGCTGATGTGATCCCTTTAGTGTCCTCAAGAGGATGGGAAGCACGTAAATCCTACAAGAGACAACTGTATACATAAAACAATACATTTGCACTAAGAAATATTACTTTCAAGTGTTTCAGATACTTCAATAGGCTGAGATATTAGAAAAATATCTATAGAAAAATATCTATATTAGAAAAATGCTATAGCATTTTCTTAATGTTGCCTTTAAATCCTTTATTTTCAGCAGTTGAGAGTATTGTCAGACACCACAATGCTTTATTTGTATATTTATTTAAACCATGATAGTTTCAAGTATGCATGTTGTCTGCTGAGACCTCAGAACTTTGAGAATAAAATGTTTTAATCATGTTCTTGTTTTGTTTCCTGGTTTGCTTAGCCATATCTGAATAAATATGTTCCGTATTTCTGAGAATACATCCAGTTATATCACGAGATCTTTGGGGTGTTACTTCACCAGCTGGAAACCTCTGTGGCTGGGGGTACCTTCGCCCAAGTTTTTGCTATGGCCTGCTGGGCTTGTTCTGCCTGCTCGGTCTGGCAGGCTGCACTTGGCTTTTGCTACTGGCCGGGATCCCACACCTGCCAAAAGCAAGCCAGGCACGAAGTGGCGAAAAATGCGTGGGCAAGCAAGTGCTAGGTCCATCCGCTGCACACAGCCAGGCTCGCCAGCTGCTGTGGCGGGTGGGCAGCTCCAGGAGCAAGCACAGGCGCCAGCTCCGTGAAAAACTGAGGCTGGACCACACGTACGCCAGCAGGCTGCTGGTACCGTGTCTGGACCAGGGGAACACGGTGATGCCTGGAAGTTTAGTGATGCCAGGAACCACAGAGCCCCAAAGAGGGAGTCACAAACCTGGCTCAGGGAGCCCCAAGATCTGGGCTCCCCAAAAAGCCGCAGCTCTTCCTCTCCTTCTCCTCGCATGCAAAGTGACAATCAGGGGCGTGTGTTTCAGCCCTGTTTGTGGTTACAGCTCTTTTAGTCCTGCTGTGTCCGGAATTGGTGGGTTCTTTGTCTCACGGACTTCAAGTATGAAGCCGTGGACCCTCGCGGTGAGTGTTACAGCTCTTAAAGTGGCGCGTCTGGAGTTTGTTCCTTCTGATGTTCGGATGTGTTCGCAGTTTCTTCCTTCTGGTGGGCTCCTGGTCTCACAGGCTCAGAAGTGAAACTGCAGACCTTCACGGTGTTACAGCTCATAAAGGCAGTGTGGACCCAAACAGCGAGCAGCAGCAAGATTTATTGCAAAGAGCAAAAGAACCAAGCTTCCACAGAGTAGAAAGGAACCCAAGCGGGTTGCCGCTGCTGGCTCGGGAAGCCTGCTTTTATTCTCTTATTTGGCCGCACCCACATCCTGCTGATTGGTAGAGCCGAGTGGTCTGTTTTGACAGGGCGCTGATTGGTGCGTTTACAATCCCTGAGCTAGACACAAAGGTTCTCCACGTCCCCACCAGATTAGCTAGATACAGAGTGTCCACTGGTGCGTTCACAAACCCTGAGCTAGACACAGGGTGCTGATTGGTGCATTTACAATCCCTGAGCTACACATAAAGGTTCTCCAGACTCAGGAGCCCAGCTAGCTTCACCCAGTGGATCCCGCACCGGGGCTGCAGGTGGAGCTGCCTGCCAGTCCCGCGCCCTGCGCCCGCACTCCTCAGCCCTTGGGTGGTCGATGGGACTGGGTGCTGTGGAGCAGGGGGCGGCGCTCGTTGCAGAGGCTTGGGCCGCACAGGAGCCCACGGAGGGGGTGGGAGGCTCAGGCATGGCGGGCTGCAGGTCCCGAGCCCTGCCCCGCGGGAAGGCAGCTAAGGCCCAGCGAGAAATCGAGCGCAGCACCGGTGGGCCGGCACTGTTGGGGGACCCAGTACACCCTCCGCAGCCGCCGGCCTGGGTGCTAAGCCCCTCATTGCCCGGGCCGGCAGGGCCGCCCGGCTGCTCCGAGTGCTGGGCCCGCCAAGCCCACGCCCACCCGGAACTCCAGCTGGCCCGCAAGCGCCGCGCGCAGCCTCGGTTCCCGCTCGCGCCTCTCCCTCCACACCTCCCTGCAAGCTGAGGGAGCCGGCTCCGGCCTCGGCCAGCCCAGAAAAGGGGCTCCCACAGGGCAGCCGCGGGCTGAAGGTCTCCTCAAGTGCCGCCAAAGTGGGAGCCCAGGCAGAGGAGGCGCCGAGAGCGAGCCAGGGCTGTGAGGACTGCCAGCACGCTGTCACCTCTCACCGCCATTTGCCAGGTCCAGAGTTCTTGTCCTACATCCAGGAAGAATGAAGTACGTGGACAACTGCAGAGTGAGTAATGCACAGAGGAGCTTCACTGAGTAACAGAACAACTATCAGGAGACCTGCAGTGGGTAGCCCCTTTCCATAGGCAGGTCGGCCCAACAAGTCAGGAAGACCTGAAGTGGGTAGCTTCTTCCCGCAGCTGGCAGTCCCCAGGGCTCTCTGAGGCTGACGGTGTCCAGGGCTTTTAGGGGGCTCAGAAGAGAGGAAGTGCATGCTGATTGGTTCATGGGTAGCTATGGGCGGGTCTGGAGAAAGTGCTTTAAGTTGTCACTCCTGACCTGGGCTCCAGACAAAACTGGCAGCCCGGCCCCCAGGCCTCAGGCCATCCCTGGCTTGAAGTTGAGGTTTCACCAGGGACCCGCCCCTTTCCACCCAGGAGCCTGTCTGCCTCCTGCTACCATGGCATGCCATCCACAATGTCCAGGCTGTTCCTGATGAGGAGTGCCTGCAGGCTCCTGCTGAGCCACCCTCAGCAGCCCCTTGGCCTCCCTCCCATGCTTGTGAGTGCCCCAAGTCTGGAATGGGCCAAGGCGGCAGGGGACTGGCATGTCAGTGCCACCTCTAGTGCACACACACCAAACCAGGTTGCAGCAGCACCCAGGCTCGGTCACAATTTTGCTCTGCCTCAAGCAGGCTTCAGGAGTGGGGAACTCCAGGGACTAGGAGCAGGCACTTCTGAGCCTGCAGGGCAGGGAGGCTTCCCAGGACCCTGAGAGCACAGGGTATCCCTGGTCTGGAGCCATGGCTGGATGGCTGCAGCTGTGTCCTGGAGGGTGGGGCTCCTGGCTAACCAACCTGGTAGAGGGTGGGGCTCCTGCCTGTTTCCTCTCTGGCACCTCCCAGAGGTGCCGCAGAGACGCGGCGGCACCTCCCCTGCTGTAGCCGTAGTCTTTGTAGCTACTGCTCCAGATGGGCTGCTGCTGCCATCAGTTATATATGAAAACTAAATTTTTCCAACTACGGAGGAAACTTAGATTCTATATTAAACTATATTAAACTATATTCTACAGAATATAGTTTTAATACATAATTAAAATTACACAATATAGTTTAATATAGTTATAATATTTTGACTATTTTTATGCTTTAAAATAAAATCAAATATAAGTGTTTTTGTATCATTTCATTTCTTAAGTTATATTTCACCGATACAAACCAATATTCATACATTGATGCAGTATACATAATCATTTCAGTTAAATAAATTGACCTGAAAATTAATGATAGCTATTCCTTATTGTGTTAGGTACCATGAAAAGGGTTTTACATACACAAACTCTATAAAGGTATTTAGTACTAAAAAAAACAACACACATAGCACAGAAATTTCAATTACCACCCCCCCCCCTTTTTTTTTGGAGACAGAGTCTTGCTCTGTCACCTAGGCTGGAGTGAAGTGATGTGATCTCAGCTCACTGAAAACCGGGTTCAAGCAATTTTCGTGCCTCAGCCTCCTGAGGATCTGGGCTTCAGGGGCGCCACCAAGCCTGGCTAATTTTTTTGTATTTTTTAGTAGAGATGGGGTTTTGCTATGTTGCCCAGGCTGGTCTCAAACTCCTGAACTCAGGCAATCCGCCCACCTCGGCCTCCCAAGGTGCTAGGATTGCGAGCGTGAGTCACCGTGCCTGGTCCCCATTTTTAAAATGAGGGAAGTGAGGTACAGGAAGTTTAAGCTACATGTCCAACATGAGCAACTAAGTAACAGAGCTGAGATTTGAACCTGAGCAATTTAGTTCCAGATGCTCTGCTGCTAATCATTACATTAATATGTTTTTTAGGTTATCTGTATGCTCCAAATGAGCTATATTAAAGTAATAACAAAGGAGAAATTGCTTCTCTGTCATCTAAAGCTTTTTGTTGTTGTTGAATCTTAATGATTTTATGCTTAACTATTTTAGTGAATTATTTTCTTTTCTAATGCATAGACTATTGGGAAAAGTAAAACAGAATTCAGCTTATCAATAAGTTATATTCCTGTTAGTGTATTTCTGAGACTTTTTTTGAATAATATACATGAAGATGCATGTCACTAATTTCATTTCTGAGCATAAGCAACAACAATTATAAATAAAAATAAAAAATAGAAATAAAATCAATGACAAAAGTGACTTGAAAATCTGTTTCCACCAATATATGGGAAAATGGAAATAACTTGCAATTTAATAGCATAAATATCACTGTTTGAATTCTAGTTGTTCGCATTTATTAGCTTTATAACACAGTCTGGGCAAGTGACTTATTTTCTGGACCACTATTTTCTTACTTGTCCAATGAAAATAATACTTCTTTGTGGTGTTATTTTGAAAGCTGGTATTTGGAACACGTAACCCAGAGACTGACACATTCTGAGCATTTAATAAATGTCAGCAACATTATGCTTCAATCTCATCTTTTAATCAAAAACCTTTCCTGGGGGTGAGGCAAAACCCTTGAATTTATGTTACACTAAGAGATTATCCAAAAAAATCAGTCTATTGTTTTAATATTTGCACAAAATATTTAGAAACAGAACTACCTTGTTATGCTATCATCTGATACAGATTTTTCAAAATAAAATATCACTCTAAGTGGTATAATCAATAAACATAGTACAGACAGAACCCTAAAATAAATTCCTAATCCTGGTTGTTACTCTTATATTAGTCCTTTAATACTTAAATTATATTTAGAAAAGGCTTCCCAAAACTAAAATTCTTAGAATATCTATATTTTTATGTAAGTTAATTACATCATAAATGTAAGACATCATTAAAATTTAGAAAAACAAAAACATAAAGGCTACTATGCAATGTGGCTTAGAATTCTCTCTAGCACTGTAAAATAAAAATAATAGGGGCCAAAGAAGTTTCTTTGATTTGAAGTGGCTTTCTTTGGAGAAGATAAATTTGATAGCAGATACCCAATTATATTATTATGGTCCATATTCATGCACAGGGCAGAAAATTATCAGTTTGCAAACAGACAACAGGATCAAAATATTAGAAAGAAAACAAATCTTTAACTTTGCTTTCATAAATCCTTTATAACGCCAAAATCAGTAATGTCTGTTTAGTATCCAATTTTAAGGTTAATGAAAAAAATCCAAGCAGATTATTCTTTAAGTGTTCAATAATTTGAAATGCTGCCATCCTATTGTAGACTTTTGGAAATCAATAGTAGAAATGAATCAAGTTGCAAGGGATTCATCTACTGTAAGCTCCTTCTGAATCTGGACAAAATAAGAAGAGTTATGTTATATAGCCCTGGAAAAGTGTCATGTAGCATTGATTTACTACGTTAGTGACAGCACTAAAAAAAACAAATCAAACTACATAAGAAAGAGCAAAAAGTGCAGTCTACAAATGTTTTCCTTTGGATAACATCATTAGCCCTGGGTACAACCTGAAGGCACAGACTTGTATTGAAAGGCAGCCATGAACCCCACTCAGTTCATGTGACCTCCTGTCTTTTAAACGTATTTGTGAAAATTTCAGTTTACTTTAATATGCTTATCATGTTTATGTCACTATGGAATGTAACACTCTCTGTTATCTTTACTTTAAAAAAAGTGGTTGAATCAATGAATGTAACAAACTAGTAGAAAATGTATTATTCTGAAATAATGCAGCTCATTAATTTGAGCATCCAATTCTTTTTTTGTTAACTTTCATTTTAGGTGCAGGGGTACATGTGCAGGTTTGTTATATAAATAAACTCTTGTCACAGGAGTTTTGTGTACATATTATTTTATCACCTAGATATTAAGCATAGTACCTGACAGTTATTTTTCCAGTTCTTCAGCAATATTTTGGGAAGTCAAAGGCAGGTTCTCTTTATCTAAGCAACAAATAAGACATTAAGTACATATGATATTTTCTTTTTCTTTAATATAGAACAAATAATGATTTTTATATTAAAAGGTAAGATATTTTTTCACTTACCAGTTAGAACAACAGCAACACACGTTTTTCACTAATGCCAATTTAGCAGACATCCAATTATTCATGTTCTCCTACTGCCATGTATCCATTTTAGATTAGTATTGCGTTATCATTTAATGACACTCTTCTTCAAATAGTCATAGTAACTTTAATTTCATTCTATGATGATATTGGGATTTCATATAATAGAGAATTTTCAGTTACCCATAAATTCAAAATACATAGTATAGTTAAAATTTAATTAGACTGTAGCCTGAGGTATATAAATAATAAGGGCATTTAATTCAAATAATGTGATACTATCTTATTTTCTTTACAAATGAGGTAAAGTCGTGGCCCAAATGAAAATAAAATGGTATTTAATTAAATTGTTTTAGATACAAAGGATATTTTCTATTATCATTGAAGAATTCATATGTAAGCCAAAGAAATTAATACTCAAATAAAAAAATTTAAAATTAAAAATCAGAAAGGCTCTTTTTACCCCCATTTGATAAATTTATCATCTCACCCAAGCATCAAATATTTATGACTAGAGGATGCTACCTCAGATTCAGGACTGTTATCATTTCTCAGGGAAGAGTCACAACTCCTGAAGAGTTACTGCTTAGGTTAACAATAGTTTGTTTCATGGAACATCAATTTCTAAGCTTTTGAAAGAGCAATTTCACAAGCCTGCATGAGAAGGCATGAATATTGGCCCCCTTACAGGGACTAGGACCATGTGAGCAGGTATGGTGCCCAGAGGAAGCTGTGATTTATCATGCTACTGTCAATAAACTACAGAAGAGTTTGGGCCAAACAAATAGGAAGCCATGGTGGAGGGCTATGGTGCAAGGAAGCCAAGCAACAGGGGAGCCAAACGTGTGCTGGGCTAATTTAATTTTTTAAAGCTGTAACTCAGCCCACACCTTAGGGACACAATTTCTCTCTGGCAACATTTTCTGTGAAGCTAAAACAGCTGCTTCACCTATCTCAAATCAGATAGTGTACTGTTTCAAGCAAATGTTTACCAAAAATCACAATTGTTAGGCATGCTTTTCCAGAAAATTTAGATTGAACAAAATAGATTATCATGCCTCTAAAGGAAGGGTTGATATAAATAATATTTGCTAATAAAATTTTAATTTTGGTATTTCTAGTAACCTTTAGAAAAATTATGCAAATTACTAAAATGCTATGTAATAATATACAACCACGTATTTTAATAATATATTTTCATAATGATATGTCCTGAAGGGCAACAGATTTAAGGAATACAAATCTCATAAAATTCTGAGCATTTTTAACTTTTTATAAGTAGAGAAAATTCCTCAAGTATTTAAAACAGTGATTTATTAATGTTAATTTATTTTATCTAACTCTCATTCATTTAATAAAAATACAATTTCACAGGAATACTAGTCATAAAATGTGTATTTTCTATTTTCTATTTTCTTTTGGATGTTTTAGCACATTGAAATTGAAGAAACTGCTAACAAATTAGCATTATTTGAAAAGAAACTTTCCCTTTAATACATTGAAAGCACATTTGTTTTCCATTCACTACAGGTTGTAGAATTCAGTATTTTCAACATGGTAGCTCGAGTAGCATTTGTTTTGTTTCTCAACTTTAAGTGCCATGTCCTTCATAATCTGAACTTTTAATCTCACAGATAAAGAATAAACATATTAACAGGATAAAGCATCTATGACTTACTATATTTCTATATGTGTCAGCTGGAATCAAAATTACTGAAGCACAAAGCAAATTCGACAGCACAATGTTAGGTGACTCTTACATGCCTCAGGAATAGAAAGTCTACAAGAGCTCTGTAGTAAAGGTCAGAATGTAAAGAAACCTATATCCAGGTCCAGGAGGTGCATAAAAAAATGCGAGAAGGCAATTTTTCTAGCTTCTGGCTAAATTCAGTGAGATGTCACAGTCCAGATGAATCGAGTTTCAGGAAGCAGGATGAATGTCAAATGGCTTATGCCAAAGACCAGCTTGTTCTTGGAGGATGCCTAAGGCCATTTTGCTCAGAGATTTCATAGAGGAAACAGTCTGCAATTGTAACTCTGAAAAGCCCGCTAAAAATCATTTTAAAAAATATTTCAGACACATTGAATTATAGGAAATGACTCACTAGGCCTGCAGCGTCCTGAAAAACATTTTTTTGTTGTTGGTCGAAATTGTTTCAAGAGTAGAATGAGTAAGAAAAAGTGCATGTAGCATTCCGAGCCAAAGTTAGCAGATGTTCTCTTATCTTAAATGCTACATGAACACCAAGGCAAACAGAATAAAGCATTTGGACTTGAGAAAATTTAGAGCTGGGTTGAAATAGAAATACAGAGTGTCCGGTTTTAAAGTTTTGAATATACCTCTCTTTTGAATAGTGGTATACCCATAGATATTTGGGGAGTTATCATAGCACCTCTGGTCCTGCCATGATGACTTCTACAGTTTCAAACACCAATGCCATAGCTAACACACTAGTGCAATGCTTGTAATGCTCATATTACCCAACATTAGCCACACCGATGTTCCATCTGTCAGAGACATATCTAACACCTAAATAGCAAATGATGCTATATTAGCATGAATTAACAGAACAACAATTAAAGCCCCATCTGTTTATTTAAAAAAATTGTCTAGACCTTGGCAAAATCTTGCTATACAAATAAGTATTTTTGTTGTTGAGTTGTGTAAAAATATTACATCAAATTCTACTTAAAGCCTTTTAGAACAAAATATACTTTAGCAAGTAAGATGTTGCTCTACAATACATTCTTTAAATGAAAATGTAAATAAGTTTTAATTTTATTTAATGGAGAATTCCAAATGCATTTATATAGTAGGAAGAAAAATGGTGACTGTAGATGCAAAAAATAATTACACATTATGTAAACACAGGATATATACATTGAATATTCCACTAAAAATGGCAAGAAATTGGAATTCCTTTGGGGCATAAAATATAATATTCCAATGGAAAATTAAACAGCTTAAGTGAGCATAGGAATAACTTCCACCAAAACTGATTTCCCTAACACACACAATTATAACTCCCACTTTCATCCTGTTACCAAATTATTAATGTAAGAAAACACTGAAGGAAACCACAGTTCACAGGTGAATTAATGAGGTAAATGGAGATGGGAGGAAGTCAGATTTCTATGTGTACACAATTTAATAAACTAAATTTTTTGCCACGTGTTTATGAATAGTATATATAAAGGAAGGGTTCTGATTTATAAATACTATTATAAATTATCTGCCTATTTAGTTGCTATGTAATGTGACTGAAATGTCATTCTGTAGTAAGGTAAAGGGGAAAAATTAACCTCTTCAATGATAACAGGATTTTACATAGCTTTCATTCCACTTAAAGTTTGTTTTGTAATTTCCACTTTTCAGAATGTAGGAACTTATGTTATTACTCTTGTCACTGTTATTAAAATTATTTGATAAATTTAACACAAAACATAAAATTAGGCTTCCAAGATTAATAATATTTGATTACCACATGAGGACATTTATAGATTTCTCACCAAACCAGTTAGCTTTATATTTAATCTTCTTGATTTCAAGTTTCATAAATAAGATACACCATGATATTAATACAATTTACATTTATTAAACATATACTAAGGGCAAAGGAATAGCCTAATTTTTTTTGTATTATTCAGTTTAGCTTAATTCCCACAGCAATCCCTTGAGATTAGCACTATTATTAGTTTAATTTGGATATGGGGATCTCAGTGACAAAATCCCAAAATGTTCTAGTGTCATGCAGCTGTGAAGCAGCAAGGCTGAGTTTCAGCCCCTGGATGCAGAGCATATGCTTTCTCTCTTAATGAGTACATATCTTTTACCTGTTAGACATTAAATACTGTCATAGATATAATCTAATAAATCACATTTATACTGGGATTATTCCCACTCAGCCAATAGCCCACCTACAGATTCCTACTTCCTGAAATCATGGGAAATGCACCAAGATTTGGATTCACTAAAATCCAGTAGAATTTTGTATTAATAATTCTAAAATCAGGTCATTCAGTAATGAGCTTAGGCTCAAGTAGGAGTCGCAGGCATATGCGATACAAGTCTGTTTCCACACTGTTCTTCAGTTTGATAATAATTTAAATAGATTTTAAACTTAAATGTTATAACCTATGTGTACTTTTTAACACTCATCTTGCATGAGTTGTCTTTTCATAACTTAAAAATAAATTGACATTCTAATTTTAGCAAATAACATATTAACTACTATAGTGGATCTTTTATTCACTGTAAATTAAATAACCACACTTTTTTATATTCTGCCAAGTCATTAACAAAGATCCTAAATGGTGTAAAATCAATAATGAAATCCAGTGCCACAAACTCATGATCCTCTCTGCAGGTTCATAACAATCAATGTATTAACACTAGGTACAATAATTTGATCAACAACTACTACTCATAAATTTTCTATCACATGTCCCCTTAGAATAAAATAATATTATGAAATGCTTAATCTAATTAACATGTAAACAAAATAAAGTCATGTTGACATTTTGTGAACTTAAATGTGCTATTCAGCTTCTTAATGTTATCATTTTCCTTCCAAAATGCTACCACATAACCTATTAGCTGTTCTAAAATTTTCTTAGCAGTAAACACATAGATGATGAATATTAGCTGTTCTAAAATTTTCTTAGCAGTAAACACATAGATGATGAATCTGGAGGTTTCAGAATCCACCTTTTAATCTTTTTGTGTACCATATATCATCTGTTGTGGTTTAGCCAATTTTCTTCAACTTAAGCATACTTAAGTCATGTAGCATTCTGTGGTCACTTTTAATTAACATCACAGAAAAATAATAACAGAAAACATCTCATTCAATAGGAGTGACTCAAGAACTCTTTCCAGTATTTTATTTGGATTGTAGGTGGGGAGAATTAAACATCTTTATCCAGGTCTTTATACAAATGTACAAACATAACTGCACAAGCTATCATCTTTCCCCACCTCTTGGAAATTATACAAATTTAAAATGGATGGGTCAGAAAACACAAATCACATATTCAACATAGCAAGTTGACAAATATTATTTAGATTTTATATTTCAGGCAGCTTTGGCAAAACCGAATTGGACAGAATTACTTTTGAACTGAAATTGTGCAGAAGCTATGGAGAAAGATGAGAGAAAAAAAAGCCAGTATCAAGAAAGATTAGCCATCAACGTTCCCAGAAAACAACAACCAAAATATTTGTGAAAAGGAGCAAGGACTATCATGAAGTGCAAAACTAGCTTTCATCTGCACAAACACTTTGTGGAACAAAGGTTGAGAAGGTTGATGATTGAAGTCCTCTGGAATCATTTTCAATCAAAGAAGCAGAGGTAGCTAAGGCTACACAAACAAACCAACAGGAAAACAGTGTTTGCAGGAACAAGTCTATCTCTGTTAAAGTGTAGATGGAGAATATCTAAAGTTCAACCATGTCTCCTCACTCCAAAGATCCTTCTAAAAATACTTGACCATGAACTCTCACTCCATTTGAAGGACACAAAAATAACACAGAACTGGCAGAAAATTAATAATAAGGATAATAAATCATGTTGAAAATAAAGGCAAATTTAAAAATTGGTGAAAATATTTATCAGAAAAATATTTGCACAGGTTTAGTAAGAAATCGTGCCTCACATACTGAATGAGGTTTTACTTCTATGTAGGCAGGACAGATGGTGGAAATCGAAGAGTACAGGAAAAAATACAAAAACAATAAAACGAGTTGTGTCATTAACTGGAAGATTCAGGAACGTAGTAGGAAAAAAAATCATGAAAATAAAGACAATTTTAGAAAGTCATTGGGAAAATTAGCAACGGTAGAAAGCAAAGCATGTAGGAGTAGCAAGGACAGAGAAAGTAATACAAGCAAAATGAAATGGAAACTAAAAAGGAGTTAATAAAGTTCAAGATCCAAAAGAAGAATATCAAATGAAAGAAAATATTTGAAGATATAATGCAAAAAACTTTCTAGAACCTACGAGGCTGAAATGCTGATGATAATAAATATCTGATTTATGATTAAGTAAAATAAAAGGAGGATTCAAGATTTACCTAAACTCTGAAATATTTTTATAAAATTAAAAGGATTTAAATACAAAGAAAAAAATGGGGGTACTAAAGGAAAACGATCATGCAAAACATTAAGCTTCAGAATACTGGAAATGCTGTCATAAAATTTCAAGGAAATAAGATCTACCGGACAATATTTTACACAGTCATATTAAACTTTAATTATTAAAACTTATACAAAAGAGTTTTTAAAAAGAAAAACTCAGAAAATAATGTCTGTGGGCCCTTTTATAGAAATTACTAAAAGATAAACTTTAACAAAATAAGAAGCTTTGAGAAAATTATAATAAATGATTGATATACAATATTGAATGTATAACCATAGAATTAAGGAAAAAAAAACAACAAATGTGAGGTGTAGAATGCAAGAAGACAGCCTAAATATTTCAGCCCTACAATATAAAAATAATACCCATAAGAAAAACAGTAGCTTACACTTTAATGAAGTTTAAAGATTAAAAAAATGCTGATTATATACTTCTATATAATAGATGTCTATAGGAATATTCTTTTCAGCTAAAAAAACCTAGCAAAAATTTTGATAGTATAAATGAATTGAAAAATTAATAGAGTTAACTATTGTTATTTGATAGAGAATTTAGCTGTGAGAAGAAGAGGAACACATTACTGTTTTTTTTTTTCCATTTTCTCTTTGGTTGTCTTTTACTTTTGTGAAGAAAATAATAGATATTATCTAAATAAATAGATTAGTAAGGATATTTATATATAAAGTTGTAATTTTTATAAAAGGTAAATAGTAGAAAATAGAAATTTTTCTAATATGAAAAAACTACACACAAAATTTTAAAGAAAATTTGTCACACTGATGTTTTTTTAATATTAAAATAGGAAAAATATAATGTTAAATAAATTGAAAAATAAATCCAAACATAACACATAACTATATTAGTCATGCATGAATCACATAAAATGGTAAAAATTAAAAACAAAAGAAGATACAGAAATACAATAAGAATACAATATCTTTTTATTAACACCTTTACTGAGATATAACTAACATGCTATTCAATTGACCTATTTAGAATGTACGGTTTCAGGCAGGCACAGTGGGTCACTTCTGTAATCCCAGTGACAAAGGCTGAGATTGGAGGATTGCTTCAGGCCAGGAGTTTAAGACCAGCTTTAGCTGCTGTCTCTAGATGAACATGATCATTATATATTCAATACCACATGCCATGATAAATTGCAAATGTATTCAAAGATTTAAATTTAAAAACAAAACTGTCCAAAAATATGTAAAAGATTGGGACGTTTCTTTGAAGACATGGATAAAGAAAATAATTTTTAATTATTATTTAAATACAAAATTGAATATAATATAACAACAGATTGATGAATTGACTTGTTAAAAAGAAACTTCCTATATTAAAACATATATGCATGCAAGTACACACACATTCACACTTACACATGCCCCTTAATCAGTCAGAATATAAAAGACAAACCAGGAAATTAATATTGTATCTCCCACTTCAGATTAAGAGCCATACTTCCAAATATGTAAATAATCCCCAAAACCAAAACTCAACAAAAAATAACAATGTATATAAACAAAGAATTTAAAAGGAAAAATAAATCATATATAAGCAAATAATTTATTTAAAAGGAAAAATAAATCAAATATGATCATTTACATGCATGAAAAGATGCTTAACCTCACTCATAAAAAAGCACATTTTCATCTGTCTGGTTGGTAAGTGTGAGTACCTTTGTTAGCACTTTCTCTTGCAAAGCTGTGGAGAAGGAGCAACTCTCAGTTTTGCTCATAGATGTTATAATCTAGTGCAAATCCTACGGGAAGCATTGTAGCAATATTTCATATAAACTTTGACCTACCAACTCCATTCTGCGTCTTTATTCAAATGGCATATTTGCAGATATATAGAGAAATATGTTTATAGTAGTATTTTACATTAGTGATTTTAAAGCTAATGATTATAGATAGTCTAAATATTAATTAAGATTTAAACAATACCTCCATGCACAAATACGACGCAGCTCTGAGGAAGATTTTTATACTGTTACGGAATGCTCTCTAGGATGCATCTTTACAGTAAAAATGTATAGGGTAGAACAGTGTGCATGGTAACTTTTTTCATAGAAGGAAAGTAGAAAAATATGTTTGCATTTATTTAAACATGCATGAAAACTGTGCTGATACACTAGAAATGTAAAAGTGCTTTCTCATGCATGGTAGCGTGGCAATAGCAATCAGGATTGGGAGGCATATTTTTATTATATCTTTTTATGTTCTCAGATTTCTAAGCTTTAAGAATATATTGCCATTTAAAAAACTAAAGTATGTCCATGGTTCAAATTGGAGTAATCTGTATCTGTATATCATCCTCCAGTCTGCTGCTGTTCTTTGCTTCCAGAAAGGACACAATTATCTTTTTATTTCCCAAGGCTCTACTAAGAAAGACAAATACAAGTGTTAAAAGAAAAAAATTACAACAAATTTAGTTTAAAAATCTAATTGGCTTTTATTTGTGATTCTAGAATTTGGCAGTATTTTATTCTATAAAATATTATGAGTGCTCCCTTGGGCTTGGCAAAACAGGTGGCTTTTGCAAGGTGAAAACGAGGAAACATAATTTTTTTTAAGAGGCAGGTTGATGAACATTCAGTTGCTTTTGTTGTAGGAGTTAAAGTAGAGGGGACTTCTTTGCTACGGTGAGTCAGGTTGACTGGGCCCTTTCCAATTGGTCGAGGTGAATTTCCTGTTTTCAGAAAAAAAAAAAAAAAAAAAAAACTGGTATGTTTGTAAATTTACCTGCTTCTTTAAAGTTTCAGTTTGATTATGTGGCACTTAGCATAAGGGATTCTATTTTAGTTTGGTCTGTTGGGGCATAGTACTGGAGTTCAGTCCAAATCAATGGTCTCCCATGCATTTTATTTAACGTTAAGTAAAGATTGTGTTCAACTAAAGGTTTAATAAATATGGGAGGGGATAAAGAAGATAGAGGACATTGATCATGGTGAGGAAGAGGTACAGTGTGCGTTAAAAGGAAGTAAAAGTGGCATATATATTTAAAAAATAGAAAAGTAATATTATATTCTTAAAATTAGACTATTAAACAACCTTAGTATTCGTTTTGGTTTTCTTTAACAGCTTGTACTTTCTGTTTCTTTCTTGTGTTGCAAGACTTATTACCTATCCAACATCACTTTCTGGACTACCTAGAATCCAGCTATCATGTGTAGGTCTGATAATCTTGTGCCCACCAAAAATACCTTTTTACGTTTTTATGCAAAGCAGCCCAGGTCCCTTTTATCTTAAACGTTTTATTACAGACAATGCCTTTCCTTTAAGAACCAAAAGGTGATTAATGCATTGTACTAAACAAAAGACTAATTTACCTTTAGTCTCTACCTGTAGAAACAGAAAAAAACTGACACAAGCTTGGAAATAACAGGTTTCTTGTAATTTCTTCCAACACGTTGTTTTAGTGCTATGGATTTATTTGGATGACTTACCATATTATACTTTAATAATCTCCTGCCTTTCTTTTCCTTTTTAAAAACATTTTAAAAGAAATTCTAGCCAATGAAATATGAATACTTTCTGAACTTTTGTTAAAATTTTCTTTTATGACGTTAACACAGGGGGAAGCAATTTCCTCATTTTACAAGCAATGATAGTTCAGATGCTTTCTGTTAATGTTAATGTATTGTTAATGCATACTTATTATATATCCACAATATGGTCTATTTACTAATTGCATTACCTGGCAGAAGCTATTTAATATTTCAGTTTCTCTCTTCTTAACCACAAAATGAAGAAAATAATTCAACAGTTGTTATGGGGAGTAAATGTTACCTTATTGGTTCTGACAGCTTTCACCAAGATGTCATCTTGTTGGCTAGTCGGTTGGACCTACTTGACCACTCAGACACTATCCTAATCTCCATAATGTGATACCTCCTGAGAGGCAGCCATTTGACACAGACACCTTTCTCAGTTTGCTCAGGCTCCAACACCACGATCTGCCATGCAACTCTCTCCACATTCTCCATCATGGATACCTGCCTTTTATTCCAATACCTAATGTTTCAGTATTAAATCATTCCATATGATAAGAGTAGAGAGGTGAAAGAGGAAGACTCATTCAACAGAAGTTGATCTGTTGTGTTTTCACAATTATTCCATACATAACATTTTCTAATATCTTTGTTACTTCTTTTTTTGACTCAGTTACATAGAAATATTTTGCTTAATTTCCAAATATATGAGGATATTCCTTATAATTTTGCTATTGATCTTTAATCTCATTCCATTGATTTTAAAGATTGTTCTCTTTAAGACTGCAATCCGTTGAATTTGTTAGGGCTTTCTATTGTCTATCATATGGTCACATTTGGTGAATTTTCAGTGTGCTTTTGAGGGAAAAAAAGTGTATTCTAGAGTTGATTCATTTAATGCAGTATAAATAACATTATGTAATGTTATTTTAATTTTTCTGAATACTTAGTGATTTTTAAAAAACCATCCATAGCGATTTCTGAGAAGGAGTATGAAAACCTCTACTAGTAATTGCGAATGTGCCTATATGTGTTTTTAGTTGTCTCTAATTTTGATTTTTTTATCTTTAGTATGGAAAAATAAGCATTTTTCTTTTTAAAAAATTAATTATTATAAAATGTCCCTTTTTATTAATGGCAAATATCTTTGTCTTGATGCCTACTTTATCTGATATTCAAAAAACCAGCCTGGCTTCTTTATGCTTAATATTTCAAAATATATTTTTTCTACCCTTTTACTTTCATCCTCCCAGTGTCTTCATATTTAAAGAAAATAAAAAAATAAGAAATGTATATGTATATACATATAATACATATTTCCACTGATAGTGAACATTTGTTAACATTTTCAGTGCTTTGTTTCATTATTGTGTTTGTTTCTGTTGACTATATTTTTCTTTTGTTTATATGTCTCATTTATCTTCTTTTTTCCATATCTCAATTTTGTTTATCTATGCTGGCATTGGAGGTTCTAAATTGTTGAGAGTCTGGATTTAATTTTATTTCTTTAGAGAGTTTTGAAATTTGTTCTAGAAGACACACAATTAATTTAGTGGTGAATTAGCTCTGTCTTGTGAAGGCTTATGTTTAGCTCTGACACTGCTGGTCTAAAGCACTGCACTTAAAATGAGACCTTCCTGGGACCACAATTGATTGTCTAGATAATGAGTGAGGTGGTTGTTCTCTAGCTGATTTTAGGTATAATGCCTCTGATCACCGTGAGACTCTAGAATCTTTACATGCCTCACAACCTTTTAGTAGGCTGTTTGCTGAGCTGATATCTGTTATCTCCCATACTTTATGGAGTTTCACATTTAATATTTTCAATTTAATAATGGACCAAAGAGTCAAAAAGACCTATTCAAACTTTTGGAGCTTCTTTTTTTCATAGTTATCTCATCTCTGGTACTCTGCCCTGCAAATTCCAGCTACACCAGCAAACCAGAATGCAGCTCTCTTTTATGCTGTTCTGTTTTAAACGTATTTCTCTGTACTGAAGTTTAGAAAACGACTCCATGTGGACAACCAGGGTAATTGTGGCACTCACCTAAAATGTTTCTCTTATTTCAATGGTAGTGCTTTTATAATCTTTGTTGTGTAATGTACAAAAAAAAAGTTTAATGTCATCTACCATGTTTTATAAATGTATGTGAAGTGAGAGTGAGGATGACACGCTCTACTCTGTCCTTGCTGGAATCAGAAGTCAACCATTAAGTAATTAAGCCTTTCCCTTCAGCTTTCTTGTCTTCCCTCCTTAGATTATCTCTCTATGCGATGTCATTCATTCAATAAATCAAGTCTCAATCTAACTTCAGTCTTAATTACAGCCTTGAGTTATTGAACCCTATATCTAGGTTTTTACTGAAAATTTCCACTTGCATTGTCTACCAGAAAATCAAACATAACATGTTGATTCCAAAATTATTGTCTTTTCCACTCATTTCATTGTCCTACTTCAGTTCATTTTATTATTGACTTCTCCTTCAATCCAACTAAAATCTCTGAGATCAAAATATAATCCATCTCTCATAGTCCCTGATGACAACACATTTTCAAGTATTATTAATTTTTTTCTTTGTGATATATTTCACATCTGCTATTATAGTTGTTAGGAGACTTTAATTATATGTAACAAACACGCTGACACTAATGTGGTGGAAATTTCCTCAAAGTTATACGTTGTTTAATGTAATAAAATACCAGGAATGCATTCATAGTTAGAAAATGGGGTAAAATATTGAAGGAGAATGTAGTCCAAACCCTTTACTTTCACATGCACACACACACACACACACACACACACACAAACACACACACTGCACAGACACATAAATATATATACACATATACATATTTACTCTCCTTTGATTATCTGCTTCATTTCTTTTACTACACATGATCTTTCTTTACTCCACTCTTCAAGTGGAATAAAATGGCCAACCAGAAAACCAAAGTTTACACAGCAACACTAAAAGGACAGAATTATAAGCAAATGTGTTAGCCCAAGTCTAAATTCATAAGAAAGAATGCCATTAACCTAGATTATATAGTATTATCTCTACAGGTAAAGGTCTGGAAGAAGGCCAATATTGCTCAGATTGGCTACCAAAAGTCATCTTTGTACATGCATAGCAGCGTTGGATAGGATGTTATATTGTACTAGGCAGAAAATTCATAGGTATTTATGACTTTTTACCTCTTAAATGCTCACAATATACATATAAACGTTTTCCATATTGTCAAATAAATCTTCAACCAATTTTCTCATATAGAAGAAACTTCCATTTTAAAA
The DNA here is from genome assembly GCF_028885655.2 of Pongo abelii. Taxonomy (NCBI): domain Eukaryota; kingdom Metazoa; phylum Chordata; class Mammalia; order Primates; family Hominidae; genus Pongo; species Pongo abelii. Next base: position 59,135,749 of record NC_085928.1, read on the forward strand.
CTTCTTGCAATCTATCAAGTGTTATAGTTCCTGAGATCAAAACTGATTAAAAAAAAAAAAACAAAGCTGAAGTTGAGTAAATTTTCAAATGAAACGCCAGTCATTCATTACAGGCATACTGTGGCAATACTGTCAATATTGTAGTTTCAGCACCAGACCACTGCAGTAAAGCGAATATGGAAATAAAATGAGTCAGACAAATATTTTTTATTTCCTAGTGCATATGAAAGTCATGTTTACACTATACTGTGGTTTATTAAGTGTGCAGTAACATGATACCTTAAAAAGTGTACATTTTAATAAAAAATACTTCATTGGTAAAAGATGCTGACATAGAGACACAAAATGAGCCCAAGCTGTGTAAAAATAATGCCAATGTACTTGTTCAATGCAGGATTGCCATAAACCTTCAATTTGTAAAAAGCACAATGTCAGCAAAATGCAATAACGTGAACCACAGTAGATTGAGGTATGCCTATATGTTTGTGACTTTGGGGGAAGTATTTAATATTGCTAAGGTTAACATTTCTTCAATGTCTGGTTAATATAGTACTTATCTCACAAGCTTGTTATGAGTGTATACAATGAAGAAAGTGCTGAATACAATACCTGTTATATGGTGTGATTCAAAAAACCTCAGCTCTATTATACCTACTACCTGCACTGGATTTTACACATTTAGAAGTTAGGGAATAATTTAAACTTTTAACATTTCCTTACTTTTTTACATTGCCATTGCTTATTATCCTGATTTCAAAATGAATTACTGCTTTGAAAACAAAATTTTCTGGAGAAAATGTCTTTGACATCCTCCTGATACCAAACTCTATAGCCATTTTTATACCCTATTATCCTGGTATTTCTTCAGCCTTTGTACTGAAAAAGACTACCACAATTTAAAAAAATTCCTCCCTTATTTTCTGTATATCCAGATTTCCAGTTTTCCTCTGAATTTTACAACTTCTCTGCTTCTATTGCTCCTATTCTTGTTTTGAAACCTTAAATATTGGGGGGAAGAACCACTTCAGGTTATGGTTCCCAGTCCTCATTTCTCTTAGTCATCTACTCAACCATATCATCAAAACCCCAGGTTTATATATTAACTATATGAAGGTTAATTTCAGATATTCAGCTCTAGATTCTCTCCTAAGCTCTAGACTTTCAACTTCTATTACCTCCCAGAAATTGCTTTCCAAATACTTTGCTAGTTCCACAAACCCAATTTTATGAGACAGTTTCAGCCTTCTCTAATATTTTGTCTCAACCCTTACGTCTTTCAGCTTTTAGATTTTTATAAATACCACCATCATTCTATCAGCTATATAGGATTGAATTCTAGCAATATTGTAAACTTGGGGATAGAACTAAACATTTGCAAAAAAATAAAAGTGAATTAGAAAGAGGGATGCACCAACATAAAAACAGATAATATAAACAATTTATTACTTTGAAAATTAGACTTTTAATAATTTATTAATACATTGAACATATGTTTAGTGAAAAAGCACTAAATGGTAACATTGAGGATATACATCAGGCATATTCCAACATAATGAAAATTAACCATAAAGCTTAGGAGAAACAAGCAAACAGGAAATTACAAAGCATATTGTTAAGTACAAAGAAAATGCTCTAGGAACATGTATGATGGACACTTCACGCAGTCTTGGAAACTTGGGCAATGCTTTCCAGATAAACCTAAGATATGAAAAGAACCATGCATTAGGTAGAAAAGAGAGAAAAAGATGCTCCTGGTAGAAGCAACAATATGATAAGAAAAAAAGTTCACTAAAGTATACTAAATTGTGTCTTAGTATCAGAGACAGTTCAATAAGATTGATTCATCTTTCTCAAAGGAGAGTGAGATATGGCAAGAGAGCTCACACAGAGTATTTGCCTTTTATCATATCTCTATAGTCCCTATTATATGCATTAAATTTATCTATGATCTCATTATAGTGTCACTATATAAACCATAATTGATAAAATATTATATTCCTGGTTCCATACATTGATAAGTGTTTTCAAAAATCTGAAGGAGATACAGTCTGGTAAAAATATAAGTGACCATGTAACATTTAGAAAAGTAAGTCTGCATAATTTTCTAAATCTCTTTTGAACTATGCATCTTTTTATAACACAATTACTTGATGAGAGGAAGGTGGCATTTTAAGCTCCTTTTCATAATTCTATGCAACATTACAGCAAAGGTCTGTGCAGAAGATCAAAAGTGATCTTCAATGTGGAAAACTATTTTGTCATGCTAGAAAGCTTGTTTGTAGTTGTCGTGAAATGCCAATAGTGGCTTAGAATGCTATTTCATGCTCAGCAATTTTAAAGAAAATATTAAATTTGTCCCAGTTAAAAAATTGGCCTTTAGCCAAAAGTTACAGCTAGTTCAAAATAAGGAAAAGGTATTCTTGCAAACATTTTTGTGCTATATTTCAAGGCAGGCATTATTGTGTTACGACATATTAATTGATTCGATAGAATGAGAGGATGGTGCTTTACCTACAGCTACAAAGGGAAGAGGAGGGAGAGAGAGGGAGATAAGGGAAAAGATTTTTTTTTTTGGCATAATATCGTGTCAACAACAGCCTTGGATGTCTCTCAGATTATTCCTGGACATTGTTTACACATGTTGATCATCTGTACCAAGATAAAACAATGATGCTGAAATTATTGTCTAAATGGTAAAGGAAACCACAGCTAATGCAAGATAATGTGTTGCTACAAAAAGCAATTTCTTTACCAACTTATTTAGAACATTTTCTAGAAGCATGGTTACAAACAATCCATGAAAGTAACACATAATGTTGTTTTAGTGGAAGCACATGCTTATTAAAACACTAACTCTGCTTCTCTCCAAGCCTTGAAACATTTTGCATATTTGCTTGGCTATTACATTTAATTGTGAAACTATAGTTTTCCAATTTAATTACTTAGAAATATAATTGAGAATCATCAAAAAGTCCAGTCTAAACATGAAAATGCATTTATACCACTAAAATTATGATTCTGTATTTTAATTAACATAAATAATATAACTTACTAAATTATATTAATACATTTCAAGTTCTTATGAGATTAACTTGTTAGTTTTTATTGTGTACGATTGCGTAAAGATAACTTAAAGTGTGATGCCATTTGGTTAACCTAAACAAGAGTAGGATGACCGAAAGGAATATTATGGATTCAGAGTACCCTTTCAGAGGCTTATCTTTGCATTTAAAATGACATAATTTTGTTTAGCACAATGAACTCTTAAGAAAAAATACTTTAAAAATAAAAATTGCTCTATGTCACTAATTTTACTAGAGCATTGTAAATCTAATAAATTTTTATATATAATGATTAATGTTCACCTCTCTATGTGCAGATATACTTGCAAAATGAAACTTATTTTAGTCATGACTTTAAATTTTATGCAAATAAAAACTAATTTATCCACAATACTTTAATTAAATGGGTTAAAACAATCTTATTATTGATTACTTATAAGTACCCTGCACACACTGTATGCAATTCTTCAAACTGTGTTCTAAAATACACACTTGCATAGGATGGGTAAGAATTGATATTCTAAGTCTTGTATATTAGTTTAAATAGTAAACCTAAATATAATATATTTTATCTTAAATATGAGTTAAATTAATATTTAAAAACAGGATACAGTTGAGAAATAACAATTTGTTAAACTGATTAGGTAGGCTGAAAAATCTAGAAAAAATGAGAATAATTCAACTTGATCACATTATATGTGAATAACTTCTCATTTTCTCTTAAACTGTTACATTTGCTGTTTTACAAACTATAATATGAAATATTTTATTTACATATTTCTATTACTGACATTTAAAAATGATATTCTTCTTAAGTGGTCAAAGTTGCAAGGACAAATACTGAAATATGATTTTGCATTAGAATATGTTATCAGTTCCCTTAGGATAATCTTGATTCTAGTTGTTGCACCCAGTTGAAAAGGTATGTTGCATTCGTTGTTGAAAGGTTAAAAGTAGTATTGCTAGGTGAAGCTATGCTTAATTTATCATGTACTCAAGGGGCTCATTTAGGCTGACTTACTGCTTAGGTATGCTCTTGTTTGACTGTATTTATTTTGCAATTGAAATTAATCCTTTTGCATTGGATGACTTTTATGATGGAAGAATGAGGGAATCAAGACTTTTTGGAACATTTGGGTATATACGTGTGTATATACCCATGTATATATAAATATGATGAAACGTTCTATTTGTTTTCCTATATCAGAGATCAATTTATCCACCAGATTTCTAATTTCTTTAGCATATTTGACTCATGGCTTTTAAATACCTAAACTAACATTAGTGTGGAATTTATGCACAGAAAAATGTTAAGATGTGGGTGACTGCTCTCCCTCTCCCTCTCCCTCTCCCCTTTCTTCGGTCTCCCTCTCCTTCTTTTTTCCTTTCCCCTCTCCCCTTTCTTCGGTCTCCCTCTCCTTCTTTTTTCCTCTCCCCTCTCCCCTTTCTTTGGTCTCCCTCTCCTTCTTTTTTCCTCTCCCCTCTCCCCTTTCTTTGGTCTCCCTCTCCTTTTTTCCTCTCCCCTTTCTTCGGTCTCCCTCTGCTTCTTTTTTCGGTCTCCCTCTGTTGCCGAAGCTGGACTGTACTGCCGTGATCTCGGCTCACTGCAACCTCCCTGCCTCGGGCTCCTGTGATTCTCCTGCCTCGGCCTGCCGAGTGCCTGGGATTGCAGACGCGCGCCGCCACGCCTGAATGGTTTTTGTATTTTTGGTGGAGACGGGGTTTCGCCCTGTTGACTGGGCTGGTCTCCAGCTCCTGGCCTCCAGTGATCTGCCCGCCTGGGCCTCCCGAGGTGCTGGGATTGCAGAGGGAGTCTCGCTCACTCAGTGCTCAATGTTGCTCAGGCTGGAGTGCAGTGGCGTGATCTCGGCTTGCTACAACCTCCACCTCCCAGCCGCCTGCCTTGGCCTCCTAAAGTGCTAAGATTACAGCCTCTGCCCCGCCGCCACCCCATCTAGGAAGTGAGGAGCATCTCTGCCCGCTGGCCCATCGTCTGGGAAGTGAGGAGCGCCTCTGCCCGGCCGCCCATCGTCTGGGAAGTGAGGAGCGTCTCTGCCCGGCCGCCCATCGTCTGGGAAGTGAGGAGCGTCTCTGCCCGGCCGCCCATCGTCTGGGAAGTGAGGAGCGCCTCTGCCCGGCCGCCCCGTCTGGGAGGCGGGGAGCGCCTCTGCCCGGCCGCCCCGTCTGGGAGGCGGGGAGCGCCTCTGCCCGGACCGCCCCGTCTGGGAGGCGGGGAGCGCCTCTGCCCGGGCCGCCCCGTCTGGGAGGCGGGGAGCGCCTCTGCCCGGGCCGCCCCGTCTGGGAGGCGGGGAGCGCCTCTGCCCGGCCGCCCTGTCTGGGAGGTGAGGAGCGCCACTGCCCGGCCGCCCTGTCTGGGAGGTGAGGAGCGCCACTGCCCGGCCGCCCTGTCTGGGAGGTGAGGAGCGCCACTGCCTGGCCGCCCTGTCTGGGAGGTGTACCCAACAGCTCCGAAGAGACAGCGACCATCAGGAGCGGGCCATGAGGACTATGGCGGTTTTGTTGAAAAGAAGTGGGGGAAGTGTGGGAAAAGGAAGGAGAGATCAGATTGTTGCTGTGTCTGTGTAGAAAGAGGTGGGCATAGGAGACTCCATTTTGTTCTGACTAGGAGAAGTTCTTCTGCCTTGGGATGCTGTTGATCTATGGCCTTTCCCCCAGCCCCGTGCTCTCTGAAACATGTGCTGTGTCAACTCAGGGTTAAATGGATTAAGGGCGGTGCAAGATGTGCTTTGTTAAACAGACGCTTGAAGGCAGCATGCTCTTTAAGAGTCATCACCAATTCCTAATCTCAAGTACCCAGGGACACAAACACTGCAGAAGGCTGCAGGGACCTCTGCCTAGGAAAACCAGAGACCTTTGTTCATGTGTTTATCTCCTGACCTTCTCTTCACTATTATCCTATGACCCTGCCATATCCCCCGCTCCCAGAAACACCCAAGAATGATCAATAAATACTTAAAAAAAAAAAAAAAAGATGTGGGTGACTAAATTATCAAGTGAACCAAAAAGAATAACAAAAATAAGCCAGCAAAATATCATTTATTGAGGCTTTGAGATAAAATCTGAAAATCAATACATTTAGGTAAAGTGAATCAAAGGACAGGATTGTTTTCTACCACAGATACTAAACCATTATATTATAAAGGCTAGTAAATATGTTTCCACAGATACTAAACCATTATATTATAAAGGCTAGTAAATATGTTTCCTCCTTGGGACTCCAAATTGCACATAGTCACAAAGTGACCCTTTGAATAAGTACTCAGAACATAATGACATAATTAAAGACTTTCTATAATTTTCCATTCGCTTGACATTAGAATTAGTATGTTCTTTTTCAAATGTACACATGCACACATACAAAGAGATGCTACTACCAATTGAACAGTTATTTATGCCGAAACTAAGTAATGAAATAAAAAGCATCTATATTTTTCAGAAGGAAAGAAGATTCAAGAGAATTGCATAGTCCTTCAATGCTGTTTTTTTTTTTTTTTTTGGACGGAGTCTTGCTCTGTCGCCCAGGTGTGTTCTCGGCTCACTGCAACCTTCGCCTCCCGGGTTCACACCATTCTCCTGCGTCAGCCTCCCGAGTAGCTAGGACTACAGGTGCCCGCCACCACACCCGGCTAATTTTTGTATTTTTAGTAGAGACGGGGTTTCACCATGTTAGCTAGGATGGTCTCGATCTCCTGACCTCGTGATCCGCCCACCTCGGCCTCCCAAAGTGCTGGGATTACAGGTGTGAGCCACCGCGCCTGGCCTCAATGCTATTTTAAAAATGTACTTTGCTCCTCTGGATATAGTGCTTGGAGTCGTGTCTTTTATACCTGTCAGTCGCTGCAGCTCCCAAAGACAACACCTAGAACCAGAGGTTCAATCAAAAACACCTTACACAAGAGCTTGTTCCTGATACTACATCTTCTTACTATTTGCATCATGAGTTCCTTTCTTAAGTAAATTCCTCTCAATGTCATTCAAACATTTTCTCATCTTTAATAAGATGATGCTATTCAAACCAATTGTCTATATTGATGTCTCCACTTTCTCACTTCCCATTCTTCTTTTTTTTCTGTATTTATATATTGTTGTGATTACTAAGACTATACACAAATTCTTTAAAAATCATATAATGTACATGCCTTTCTTCAGACTACTGTCTACAGACTACAAAGTAACACAATGTAAATAATATATTTGCTTCCCATGTTTTTCATTATGAAAACAAACTACAAATAAAGTTGAAATTTCATGCAGGTTTCTTTCCCAGTTCCAGTACCCGTGTAGTTCTCCAAAAACAACTACCATCATAAATCAGCCATATAACCAGGAAATATATATATGTTTATATGTGGGTGTGTGTATGCACTCACACCTATACACCTATATATGCATACACATACACACGTGTGCATGCACACATGCCTGCCCATGTACCCACACACAGAGATGCATTTTAAAGATGAGGAAACTTGAACAATTAGAAACAGAGTGTTTACAAAGCTTCCTGAAGGTCACAGAACTAGTTATTGATGGTATCAAGATTCAAATACCGTCTCACTCAGGAGTTCATGCACTTAACAAATACTTCATGTTAAATTAATATTTGAAACTACTTCTTGTGCATCTCTTTAATAAAACTCATTAGATGTATGCCATACATCATCAACTTTACTGGAAAATGACAAATATCTTCACTAAGAGATTGTACTAATTAATATTTGAGAGAGCAATTATATACAAATTTCTCTTTTCCTACCACATTGTTGCACTCAGAATGTAGATTTTAGATTTTAACCAATCTAAATGTGTGAAATAATTCTTGTTTTAATTGGACTTTCTTCAATAATTAGAGGTTGACACCTTGTAATATTTTCAATTTCCTCTTCTCTGAATTGCATATGTATTCCTTTGATAATTATTTGTTTCTACTTTTTTTCTAATTTGTAGAAATTTCTTTTTACATGCTCTTAATTTTATTGCTCTATTTTATATGCTGAAAATATCTCCATTCACTTTGTACCTTTTCTTTGAAAATAGACTTTATGTTTCCTTTGTCATAGTATGTTCTATGATTTAATTTAATAAAATTACTATTTTATTTTATAAATTCTGTCTTTTTATTGTATAAAAGAACACTGATAAGTACTCAAATTGCTTTTTAGTTTTTAACTTCACTATTGTTCCTTACTTCATTAGCAAGTTATTTAATTGTAAATTGTAAGAAAGGTATCAATTTCTCTATCCTTTTCAATTTATCAAATATTTATATATAGTTAGGTCCTAGAATAGATACATAGATTGTAAAACAGAATGAATGTAGAGTTCACAATCTGGTCTAATAATACGTAGTAATTGGAAATTGAGGAGGAAGAAGGAGTAGTAATTACATTGTTGGCTACAGATCAAGGAATTCACCAACCTTTAATTTTCTAAGTTATATTACCATGCATTGATTTTGAATTTTATTTTTTTCTACAATCATTTAAATAAACAGGTGTTTTATTTCTTTTCCTTAAATAGGTTAATACAGACAGAGTTTTCATATTGAGGTGTCTTTGTTTACCTGAATTAAGCTATTTTTGGTTATTATGTTTTAAACATCTTACTACAGAGATATTTGTTAATACGTTATTTCAGGAGATTTTAAAATATTTTAAGTTAAATTAATGTATCTATTTCTTATAATGTACTATGTTATTTTGCTTTTAAGATTGTAATAGCATATACTGAGTTGAATGGCTTTTTCTCCTTTTCTATTTTCTGAAATAGTTTGTAGAAAATATGAATTATTTGCATATTCAAGTGCAATCAACTTACCTGCAATATTATTTGGACCAATATTTCTTAGGGGAAAGACTTTTTAAAACTGTGATTTATTGTATTCAGTGTTCTTAATGTTAGTTGGTTTTCTTCTTTCCACTTTGATTTTTTCATCTAAAATTCACAATTTTTCATCTATGTTTTCAAGTATGTTTACAATATTTTCTATTTTTAATTTAACAAATGGTTATTGAGAGTCTCATATGTGTCTAGCATTCACCTATATGTTTAGAGGCTATTTATGAACTTATGTCCTCCTTTTTGTCTCTCTCTACCTCTCAATCAACCAATCTTGCTTTAAGTTTGCCTACTAGTAAATGTTTATATGAATACACATTTGATGTTCTTTACCATATGATGAATAAGATAAATAACACACACAGCATGTCTCCAAAAATCAAGCTTTTTATTTAGGAAAGCAATATAGAGTAATAGATAGGTAGGTAGCTAGATAGGTAGACTTATCAATCAATCAACCAATATATAGATAATAGATAATATTAAAAAATCAGCAGGAGTAGTTTAGAAAATGAGTCCTGGAGATGAAGAAATATAGGATAAGTTAACAGCATAGAAAAGATTCCTATACTATAAAACTTTAATGACCTAGAGGAAACAAGCAAATTGATGCAAAAGAGATTTAGAGATTTAGAGAAACGTTTGATTTAAAGGAAAAGAGAAAAAGTGGTGCTGATTTCTGTGTATTCAACTTGTTTTTGTTTTTTTTTCAGATTCCTTATATAAGTGAAATCATGTAGTGTTTTTCTTTCTGTGTCTGAATTATTTCACTTTTCATAATGTCTTGAATAGAATGGTGGTTCTCAGGGTTGGGGACAGGAGAGGAAATGAGATGTATGTCAAAAGGTACAATCTTGTAGTTAGGTAGAATTAAGTAAGTGTAGCAATCTAATGCATAGCAGAAGGACTACAGTTGTATTGTATACTGAAAAATTTCTGAGAGTCAATTTTTAAGTGGATTTACCACACACATAAAAAAGAAGTAACTATGGAAGGTGGTGAATATGTTAAATTGCTTACCTACGGTCATTATTTCACTGTGTATGTATATATATATATATACACACACGCACACATATATATAAACACATATACATATATATATTACAACACATCATATTGTACACCTTAAATTTATACAATAATAAAAGAGTTTCTGCTAAAAATGACAGTATATTTTCTAAATATTCCATGATTATCTAATGGTATGGAGGAATTATCTCAAAATTTTGTTGTAATAGAAAGCTTTGACATTATAATATATTAATGATACACTGACAGGGGAACAAGCTTAGATTGAAACATAAAAGGACAGTGTTCTCACAAAAATATTGCAAAGCAGATAAGTTAGCATTTTCCTAAAATATATATAGATATATTCTTTATCTTTTTTTTATTATACTTTAAGTTCTGGGTTACATATGCAGAACAGGCAGTTTTGTTACAGAGGTGTACAAGTGCCCTGGTGGTTTTCTGCACCCATCAACCCATCATCTACATTTGACATTTCTTCTAATGTTATCCCTCCTCTAGGCCCTACCTCCCGACAGGCCCCAGTGTGTGATGTTCCCCTCCTTGTGTCCATGTGTTCTCATTGTTCAACTCCCACTTATGAGTGAGAACATGCGGTGCTTGGTTTTCTGATCTTGTGACAGTTGGCTGAGAATGATGGTTTCCAGCTTCATCCATGTCCCTGCGAAGGACATGCACTCATCCTTATTTATGGCTGCATAGTATTCCATGGTGCATATGTGCCACATTTTCTTAATCCAGTCTATCATTGATGGACATTTGGGTATGTTCCAAGTCTTTGCAATTGTGAATAATGCCACAATAAATGTATGTGTGCATGTGTTTTTATCATAGAATGATTTATAATCCTTTGGGTATATGCCCAGTAATGGAATTGCTGGGTCATATGGTATTTCTGGTTCTAGGTCCATGAGGAATCGCCACTCTGTTTTCCATTAGGGCTGAACTAATTTGCACTCCTACCAACAGTGTAAAAGTGTTCCTATTATTCCACAACCTCTCCAGAATCCATTGTTTCCTGACTTTTTAATGACCACCATTCTAACTGGTGTGAGACAATATCTCATTTTGGTTTTGATTTGCATTTCTCTAATGACCATTGATGATGAGCATTTTTTCATATGTCTGTTGGCTGCATAAATGTCTCCTTCTGAGAAGTGTCTGTTTATATCCTTTGCCCATTTTTTGATGGGGTTGTTTTTTTTTTCTTGTAAATTTGTTTAAGTTCTTTGTTGATTCTTGATATTAGCCCTTTGTCAGATAGATAGATTGCAAAAATTTTCTCCCATTCTGTAGGTTGCCTGTTCACTCTGATGATAGCTTCTTTTGCTGTGCAGAAGCTCTTTAGTTTAATTAGATCCCATTTGTCAATTTTGGCTTTTATTGCCATTGCTTTTGATGTTTTAGATGTGAAGTCTTTGCCCATGCCCGTGTCCGGAATGGTATTGCCCAGGTTTTCTAGAATTTTTATGGTCCTAGGTCTTATAATTAAGTGTTTGATCTGTTCTGTTCCATTGGTCTATGTATCTGTTTTGGTACCAGTACCATGCTGTTTTGGTTACTGTAGCCTTGTAGTATAGTTTGAAGTCAAGTAGCATGATGCCTCCAGCTTTGTTCTTCTTGCCCAAGATTGTCTTGGCTATGCGGGCTCTTTTTTGGTTCCATATGGACTTTAAAGTAGTTTTTTTTCTAATTCTGTGAAGAAAGTCACTGGTAGCTTGATGGGGATAGCATTGAATCTATAAATTACAATGGGCAGTATGGTCATTTTTGTGATATTGATTCTTCCTATTCATGAGCATGGAATGTTCTTCCATTTGTTTGTGTCTTCTCTTATTTCCTTGAGCAGTGGTTTATAGTTCTCCTTGAAGAGGTCCTTCACATCCCTTGTAAGTTGTATTCCTAGGTATTTTTTTTCTCTTTGTAGCAGTTGTGAATGGGAGTTCATCATGATTTGGCTGTCTGTTTATCTGTTATTGGTGTATAGGAATGCTTGTGATTTTTGCACATTGATTTTGTATCCTGAGACTTTGCTGAAGTTGCTTATCAGCTTAAGGAGATTTTGGGCTGAGACAATGGGGTTTTCAAAATACACTATCATGTCATCTGCAAACAGAGACAATTTGACTTCATCTCTTACTATTTGAATACTCTTTATTGCTTTCTCTTGCTTGATTGCCCTCGCCTGAACTTCGAATACTATGCTGAATAGAAGTGGTAGAGAGGGCATCCTTGCCTTGTGCTGGTTTTCAAAGGGAATGCTTCCAGTTTTTGCCCATTCAGTATGATATTGGCAGTGGGTTTGTCATAAATAGCTTTTATTATTTTGAGATATGTTCTATTGATATCTAGTTTGTTGAGAGTTTTTAACATGAAGGGGTGTTGAATTTTATCAAAGTTCTTTTCTGCATCTGTTGAGATAATCATGTGGTTTTTATTATTAGTTCTGTTTTTATGATGGATTACATTTATTGATTTGTGTATGTTGTACAAGCCTTGCATCCCAGGTATGATCATGGTGGATAAGCTTTTTGATGTGCTGCTGGATTCAGTTTGCCAGTATTTTATTGAGAATTTTCACATTGATGTTCATCAGGGATATTGGCCTGAAATTTTCTTTTTTTGTTGTCTCTCTGCCAGGTTTTGGTATCAGGATGATGCTGGCTTCATAAAATGAGCTTGGGAGGAGTCCCTCTTTTTCTTTTGTTTGGAATAGTTTCAGAAGGAATGGTGTCAACTCCTCCTTGTGCCTCTGGTAGAATTCAGCTGTGAATCCGTCTGGTTCTGGACTTTTTTTGGTTGGTATGCTATTAATTACTGCCTCAATTTCAGAACTTGTTATTGGCTTATTCAGAGATTTGACTTCTTCTTGGCTTAGACTTGGGAGGGTGTATGTGTCCAGGAATTTAACCATTTCTTCTAGGTTTTCTAGTTTATTTGCATAGAGGTGTTTACAGTATTATCTGATGGTAGTTTGTATTTCTGTGGGATCAGTGGTGACATCCCGTATATCCTTTTTTATTATGTCTATTTGATTCTTCTCTCTTTTCTTCATTATTAGTCTGGCTAGTGGTCTATCTATTTTGTTGATTTTTTCAAAAAACTAGCTTCTGGTTTCATTGATTTTTTGAAGGGTTTTTTTGTGTCCCTGTCTCCTTCAGTTCTGCTCTGACCTTAGTTATTTGATGTCTTCTGCTAGCTTTTGAATTTGTTTGCTGTTGCTTCTCTAGTTCTTTTAATTTTGATGTCAGGGCATCAATTTTAGATCTTTCCTGCTTTCTCTTGTGGGCATCCAGAGCTATAAATTTCACTCTAAACACTGCTTTAAATGTGTCTCAGAGATTCTGGTATATTATGTATTTGTTCTCATTGGTTTCAAAGAACATCTTTATTTCTGCCTTCATTTCATTATTTACACAGTAGTCATTCAGGAGCAGTTTGTTCAGTTTCCATGTGGTTGTGTGGTTTTGAGTGAGTTTTTTAATCCTGAGTTCTAATTTGATTGCACTGTGGTCTGAGAAACTGCTATGATTTCTGTTCTTTTGCATTTGCTGAGGAGTGTTTTACTTCCACTTAGATGGTCAATTTAGAATAAGTGCGATGAGGTGCTGAGAAGAATACATATTCCGTTGATGTGGGGTGGAGAGTTCTTTAGAGGTCTATTAGGTCTTCTCAGTCCAGAGCTGAGTTCAAGTCATGAATATCCTTGTTAATTTTCTTTCTCATTGATTTGTCTAATATACAGTGGGGTGTTAAAGTCTCCCACTATTTTTGTGTGCAAGTCTAAGTCTCTTTGTAGATCTCTAAGAACTTGCTTTCTAAATCTGAGAGCTCCTGTGTTGGGTGCATATATATTTAGGATAGTTAGCTCTTCTTGGTGCATTGATCCCTTTACCATTATGTAATGGTCTTCTTTGTCTCTTCTGATCTTTGTTGGTTTAAAGTCTGTTTTATCAGCGATTATGATTGCAACTCCTGCTTTTTTTTTCTTTCCATTTGCTTGGTAAATATTCCTCCATCCCTTTATATGTGTGTCTTTGCACGTGAGATAGGTCTCCTGAAGACAGCACACTGATGGACCTTGACTCTTTATCCAATTTGCCAGTCTGTGTCTTTTAACTGGGACATTTAGCCCATTTACATTTAAGATTAATATAGTTATGTGTGAATATGATCCTGTCATTATGATGCTAGCTGGTTGTTTTGCCCTTTAATTAATGCAATTTCTTCATAGTGTCGATGTTCTTTACAATTTGGTATGTTTTTGCAGTGGCTGGTACTGGTTGTTCCTTTCCATGTTTAGTGCTTCCTTCAGGAGCTCTTGTAAGGCAGGGCTGGGGGTGACAGAATCTCTCAGCATTTGCTTGTCTGTATAGGATTTTATTTCTCCTTCACTTATGAAGCTTAGTTTGGCTGGATATGAAATTCTGGGTTGAAAATTCTTTTCTTTAAGAATGTTGAATATTGGCCCCCACTCTCTTCTGGCTTGCAGAGTTTCTGCAGAGAGATCTGCTGTTAGTCTGATGGGCTTCTGTTTGTGGGTAACCCAACATTTCTGTCTGGCTGCCCTTAACATTTTTTCCTTCATTTCTACCTTGGTGAGTCTAACGATTATGTGTCTCAGAGTTGCTCTTCTCAAGGAGTATCTTTGTAGTGTTCTCTGAATTTTAATGGTGGTCTGTCTTGCTAGGTTGGGATGTTCTCCTGGATAATATCCTGAAGAATGTTTCCCAACTTGGTTCCATTCTCCCTATCTCTTTCAGGGACACCAATCAAACATAGATTTGGCCTTTTCACATAGTCCCACATTTCTTGGAGGTTTTGTTCATTCCTTTTTATTTATCATTTTTTGACTTTATGATTTTACTTCTATGAGGTGAAGAATAATTACCTTGAATAAACTTAACTGTTTTTATAAAAAATATTATCTAACTCACCATGTTATGGCTATGTACCAGATCAAACCCAACAAAAGTTGGAAATATTCACAAATTATTTTCATGCTAAAATAAACATGCCACTATACCCCATTGTAAATCTCAGGAAAGGTTTATCTGTCAGCCTTTGAGAGATCCTGTGTTCTACATTGATAAATGAGGGTGTGAAACTCTACCCCCAAAATTTAAATTGTGTTTTGAAAAAGATGAGTCATCTAAGTTTTACAATGCACAAAAAGCAAGTTCCCTCCAGGCATGATGGCTCACCCCTGTAATCCCAGCACTTTGAGAGACCAAGGCATGAAGATCACTTTAGCACAGGAATTTAAACTAGCCTGGGCAACATAGGGAGACCTTGTCTCTACCAGACAAAAAAAAGACAACAAAAAATTACCAGACATGGTGGTGTGTGCTTGTAGTGCTAGCTCTTTGGGAGGCTGAAGCAGGAGGATAGATTGAGGCCAGGAGGTTGAGGCTGCAGTAAGTCGTGATTATGCCACTGCACTCTAGCCTGGGTTACAGAGTGAGACTCTTGTCTTAAAAAACAAAACACACACACACACACACACACACACAAAACAAAGAGACAAGTTCCTTCTAAAGGAACTTTACAAGGGAGGATATTTTTTCAGAGTTGCAGTAAATGAAAGAAGTAGCAGAAAATTAAGTACCACAACTACTTAGATTTGAGGTGATACATTAGATATTTTTCAAAGAATATGAGTTGAATATTTAGTCTGTCTCAGTTATTGTAATTGAATTATTAGTCCTCCTCAAACCTCCTCATAATTAGAATTGCATCTCAATATTAATAATGTACCTCCTTAATTTTAATTTCTATTTCTTTATAAGTGTGACATAGAAACATTTTAATGGGAATATAATTTTAAAGTCATTTAAAAACATATATCTGATAAATATTAGAAATATTTTGCTGCAATATAGCATCTCTCATATGTGTTAGTTTTTTTTAAGTTAAATATGAAATTCTCCCTCTGCAAAGACAGATAGGCTTTAAATTATCCAATAGGTAAACATGATTACAGTGGACTAGCTTTCAGCTCAGTTAAAGCTACTTGTGTTGACCTAGATATTTCTTTGTCCCAACCTAAGATACCTGAATTTGAGGGTGTGTCTGGAGCAACTTATCAGGGTAAGCACAGAATATACAATGCTGTAGGTAAGCATGCTGCATATTTAACATTGTTCATGCCAAGGATAATTGATTTTTCTTAAGAACTATTTGCAGAAAAGGTACTTGGGCTTGAACTTCTTAAGTGATAGGGTAAATTTTAAAATATTTCACATTTTAAAAATGTTGATAAGTCAATGGTCCATTAGGAATGGAACTAGCTGATACCACCTACCAATATTTAAGAGGTAAATATCCACCCTGAAGCCATGCTTAGGAAGGATGTTTCACAGTATAGCTTTGAGAGAAATTCTTCAGAGAAGAGAAGCCGAGATTTATTTGACTTCAGTTCACTGGACAGGCAAGCCTGAGGGTAAGATACGGGATTTAAATTGTATGTTAGCTTGAGGTTTTCATTGGGTTGAACTGAACTGCTAAAAAGAAACAACTCTTATAGCTAAGAATAACTGAAAAGCCATGGAGTATGCTCATAATGTTATCAAGTGGAGAGGGATGGATACTCAGTTGGTGCATGTGTGAAGTCTGTGGAGAGAAAAAAAAAAGTTTTCTGATTTGTATTACCATGAATAGAGATTATTCGTAAATTACTGTGTTCATACCTGTAGAAATAGATTACTGGTTTAATTGCTGCATAGTTTTTCATTATATGATTTACTTGAAACTCTAAAGGTTATAAAGTGTGTTTTGCCTTTACACGTATACAATAGTTTGTCGAGAAGAAGTATCATTGTATTATTCAGAATTCTTTTATTATGCTATAATAACAAATTCCAAATCTCAGTGTCTTTTTTTTCTTTTTTCTTTTTTTCAGTTTTTGATACAGTCTTGCTCTGCGGCCCAGGCTGCAGTGCAGTACTGTGATCTCAGCTCACTGCAACCTCCGCCTCCCAGGCTGAAGCAATTCTCGTGCCTCAGCCCCCTGAATAGCTGGAACTACAGGTGTGCGCCACCACACTCAGCTAATTTTAGTATTTTTAACAGAGTCGGGGTTTCACCATGTTGATCAGGCTGGTCTCAAATTCCTGACCTCAGGTGATCCACCTGCCTAAGCCTCCAAAAGTGCTGAGATTACAGCTGTGAGCCCCTGTGCTCAGCCCTCATTGTCTTAAAACAATATACATTTTACTAAGTCTAGTATGATTTCAGAAAGTTCCGCAAGACACTAGAGTCAACATAGCCACTTGTAATTCAAGATGTTCCCATAGCTGAATCTTTGAGCTGGAACATGCAACTTCTTTTGTGTGCAGAGCAAATACAGAGAACACTGGATTTTCATTTATAAGCCATTAAATGCCCTGGATTGAAATAACAAATGACATTTCTACCCACAAACCCTTGGCCAGAAAGTCGCATGGCCCAACTTAAATACAAGGAGGGCAGAGAAGTACAATCACCATGTGCTGGGAAAAATCTAAAAATTGGATGATGTTTAGCACTAACAGTCATTTTGTAGCCAGTTATTAGCTATGGCCACCCCTTTGAGTCACATATATTTTAAAATGTAATGACATGACCTAATTATTTTTTAAAGTATTGTATCAGTTCATACGTACACCAGAGGCATGTGTTACTATTAACTCAGTTTCACTAATCCTGTTGTCATTTAAGCTTTCAGTTAGTCAGATCCATGTAATACGGTAATGTATCTGTAAGGCATCCTCATTTCCTCCTCTACGAATTTCCTATCCATGTCTTCCACAAATTTTCCAGTAGCATTTAAATTTGTTTATATTGGTATCAAGAACCCTCCATACATTCTAACTACTAATGCTTTTTCTGCTCTGTATGTTTGAATGACTTTTACCATTTGGTGCTTTTGCTTTTAATTTTGTTTTAAATCCCATCACTTGTATAGAAATATTTACTATTTTCTAGGGATATTTATTAAAAATCTCCTGGCTGGGTGCAGTGGCTCGTTGCCTGTAATCCCAGCATTTTGTGAGGCTGAGGTGGGAGGACTGCTTAAGTCCAGGAGTTTGAGACCATCCTGGACAACACAATGAGACCTTGTCTCCACAAAAAAAAAAAAAATTAAAAAATGTGCTGGGCATGGTGGTGCACGCTTGTAGTCCTAGCTACTGGGTGGAGAGTGGGGAGGTTTGGTGGGGGGAGCATAGTAGGAGTGGGGACAAAGTAGAGGCTGAGGTGGAAGGATCGGTTGAGTCTGAGGTATGGATGCTTCAGTGACCCATCATCTTGCCACTGCACTCCAGCCTGGGAAACACAGCAAATTGACTGAAAAAGAAAAGAATTTCCTTCTTAAAATGTAAGCTGTCCTGTTGCTGACTGTTCGGGCAGTTCAGTTACCAGCCATTCTCAAGGCTTTGGTCAATCTTAATTGTCTTAACCAGAAACTTTATCAATAATTTCTACCTGCTCAGACAGTGGAAGTTTAGTAATATTTTAAATGTATTTGAAGAGTTCTTTCGTACTTAAAGAGTTAAATAACCCAAGAAAACACCTTATTAAACAGGACTATAAATATATGCCTCTGTTCTGATAATTGGAGAAATTAGATGCTGGAATGATTTTATATTCTATAGTTCTTCCCACATCATCTTCAAAACTTAAAGTGTAAGAAGAAAGACAGAATTTTAGGAAAAATAATTAAGTGAAATTGAAGCAAAGTAGATAGAGAAAGTCATTTGGAAAAGTTGAGATACTCCTAAAATACCACTTATTTCAATAAATAATTTATGTTTAAAATTTATAAAATTAAAACAAAAATTTAAAAAGTTTTAAAATGTATAGTCTAAGAAATTACATTAGAAAAATTCAAGGATATATTGTTCTCTATAAACAAAGTGACCACATTTTTCAAAGTAAAGTGAAGAAATAATGAAGGGTCTATACTTTCTTTTTTTATTATTATTATTATTATTATTATACTTTAGGCTCTATGGTACATGTGCGCAACGTGCAGGTAAGTTACATATGTATACATGTGCCATGCTGGTGCTCTGCACCCACCAACTCGTCATCTAGCATTAGGTATATTTCCCAACGCTATCCTTCCCCGCTCCCCCCACCCCACAACAGTCCCCAGAGTGTGATGTTCCCGATCTATACTTTCTAAGAATACTGAGAGAAGAAAATGTTTGAATCATATTGTTTGCCTAATTGGAATTTAATATTTTCTTTGAAGCACTATCCTTAAAAATATATCATCTTGTATTTTATTGTTCAGTGATAAAAACAATTAATTATGATTGTATACACAAACACATATTCAGTTACTCATTATTTCATTTCAAAGTCTCAATTAAATCGAGTAATATGGCCCTGAATCGATTAAATATTAACTCTTATAGTTTTAATTATTACAGTGTTTATTCTCAAAGAGCAAATAGTCTCTAACACACTGTTTATGAATTCTAGAGTTGTAAGAGGATATTTTACCACTGTTATTTTTTAGAATATCTTATTTTCCTTAGTACACTGAATTAAGTGGTATCTGTGATGGCTTCTGAATTTAGGACACTTTTTGCTAATTTACAAACTGAAAATGAATTATTTTCTTTATTCTATAAAATAGAAACTTTAATAACTTTAATTGTACTGCAAGAGCTGAGATTTATCATCACATTTAATTGAGTCATCAGATAATTATTATGTATGATTTGTTATTTTTATTTTTTGAAGCAATTTCAGACAAGATGTCAGAGATGTGTATGAAAGTACTGTATAATTGAACTCTCTATTGTTTCCGTTAAAAGCAAGATTTCAGTTCCAGTGTTCAGTACATGTTCGGGCTTCACTGGAGTTTAATAAACTATGCTTAAACCCAGAATAAAGAAAAATAAAACTTTAGAAAGCTGTCAGTTTCACTCTTATTTTTTTTTAGTTTCTTATTTTTCCTCATTCTTCATCCTGTCTTACTTCTCTGACTTAATGTATTTAAGTTTACTTCAATAGAAATCACATATAAAATTAAAGAGAAATGATGAGAATAAAATACCAGCCTGTTAATTATTTTAATCAATACAGATAATCAAATTGTTTAATTAGAACCAGTAAAAAATGTCAAATGCCAAGAATAATTTTTTCTGGTTTAAACTTTATTATCAAAGTAGTCTATGGCAAGCATCTACGTCATCCAAATATAATTCTTATTAACCACTAATAAGTCTAATATTAGCATATTTTGGCATTTCAAAGGTCTACATTCCCTTGACAATATTAAAAAAAACAAAATGCAAAGTAATATTTTATTTTTTCATTAGAATATAGAATTCAGAAATTTTCTAGCCAAAAAAAATTAATTACTGATTTGAATGTCAACAATTGATAGAAATATGTAAAGTTGCTTTATTTAAATACTTCAGGAATGAAATATTTAATATTTAGTGACAAAAAGAGAATAATTTGAGAAATAATGCCTTATCTATTTAAGAACCACAATTCAAACAGATTGATGACTCAGGTGTACAAAAAGAACCGAAGGCTGGGCGCGGTGGCTCACACCTGTAATCCCAGGAGTTTGGGAGGCGGAGGCGGGTGGATCACGAGGTCAGGAGATGGAGACCAGCCTGGCTAACACGGTGAAACTCCGTCTCTACTAAAAAAATACAAAAAAATTAGCCAGGCGTGGTGGGGGCGCCTGTTGTCCCAGCTACTCAGGAGGCTGAGGCAGGAGAATGGCAGGAACCCGGGAGGCGGAGCTTGCAGTGAGCTGAGATCGCACCACCGCACTCCAGCCTGGGGACAGAGCAAGACTCCGTCTCAAAAAAAAACTATATCAAAGAACATCTTTAAATGACAGGATGGTCAAAAAAGTCATATACTTTTTCCAATTTCAAAGTTAGGCTGTATTTGTGAAAGTGTGTCTTAAAAAGCACCTAAAAACCAATTGTCTAAAATTGACCAGGCTAATGATAATGTATAAGTAATCTTCATTTTTGAAGTTTTATTAGAAATTAAAAGTTAATTACAATATCTTAATATTTGCAAGGGGTTACTTGTGAGTTTTTATACATATTTTCTCTTTCACTATACGGATCTTAATCATACACTGTATTTAAAAATTGAAAGCTTAACGACATATTCATTCATGACGGTCATTTTAAAAATGGATTTGACACTGAATAAGCCTATTTGAATGTCTTCTATGATCTGATCTGTAAAAGAGTAAATGCAATTTTCATCAATACTATTTGCAGTTTCAGATAAAATTAACAATATGTCTTTTTTTAATCAAAATAACTAGACATTTAAACTGTCATTCTCATTTCAATGATAAGCCATTTCTTTTCTCTCTCTGTTGTGTCTTCCTTTTTCTAAACTTAGTAAATTAATGACTGCTTTACATTGGAATGATTTGTAATTAAATTAAATTCTCAACAAAAAGTGTGTAAAATGCATTTAATCCGAAACAATAAACAAGTATATGATTAATTGCTTGCAATATGCCTGGCTTTAAAGTGTGAAAATGAAGACGCTACAGCGGCTCAATGCCTTCAAAACAATTCAATATCCACCTGGTATAAGAGCTCATTATTTACTGTATACTTAGCCAATCTTTTTGAAAGACTTTGAAAGATCTCTTATGGAAATAACACAACAGTCTTTTTATTCTAGTCAAATTTATAATATTTCATCTTTATGTTTAGCATAATTGGATGGAAGACATCCACGAAATATTAAAAATTCTAATATATGTGAAGGTGATCATCAAGTAATTCAAAGATGCAACTAGCAATTAGGAAACCCCATTAGGCAACCTTTATTGTCCTGGGAAGTATTGGACATAAAATAAAAACAAACTCACTTTATTCCCATTCATGAATACACATCTGAAAGCAGATTTTGTTCTTAAACTTAGTGTAAAAATGAAGCCTTCGAAAGTTCTAAAACTTACCCTCTTTAGAAGAAACATGCACATTTTCAAACAATATCTGTTTGCATATCTCTCAGATTCTTTTTTCACTAAATCACAACAGTCTGATCTCACATTTGGCGGAGACTACATGGAGTAGAAAAAAATGCTATTCTTACGTATCCTCAACTCTGTGTCCTATGATTTTTTTCAGATACGGTAACTGACTAGCACAGTTTTCAGACAGGATATTCATTTTCTACTTGGCAGTAAGAGCATTATTGTCTATACATTGACACTTTGGTTTGTTTCCCTAATCTTTGTTTCATAACAGTCCTCTGTCTTTTATAATTTCTCAATAGAAATCTGGTTGTAGGTGGTATTCATATACGCCAAAATATTGTCAGATCATATAAGCAAAAGAAAAGATTTGAGGAAAAATTCTTATTTTACAGAGTACTGGGTACATTTATTTATTCATACTAAGTCATTGGTGGTTTTTGAAGATATCTACCACTGCAAGGTTTCTATTAGTTGATACTGATAAATTTTTTAATTAGAAATACTTTTACTTTGTATAAGACATGTTTGTAGATATGATTTACAGCCTTTGTAGCTTGACAGGACAGTGACAAACTGTTGGCTATTAGTGACATTATCACTTTATTTCTGATGTTATTTAAATTATATAAAACGAATATATCCTTTAATATTGAACAAAGTATCATCGAAAATGCATCATGTTTAAAACGTTGTGCAATCCCAAAATGTGGATTAATTTTGCATTTAAAAAAGAGAGGAAACAAAATTTGTTATATAGTTCATAAAATCACTACTTTTAATATTATTTTGCTTTTACCTGTAACATTTTAAAATTTATAACATTTTAATCCTTAGATACCACTAAAAGTTAAAGAAAAATCATTGAGTTATTTGGATATTTGAAAACATAGATACCGTTTGTTAAATAAATAACCAGATGCTGATTTTGTTTACTATCTTTGCAAATAGGTTTTGTTATTGCTTCGAGTTTGATTTCTAAATGTTTACAAGGCTCCTGTCAAATACAAAACTCCATAATACTATTCCTATGGACTATCTGAGAAACATACCACCTACTATAGTATAAAAAGAAAATCAGAATTACTACCTATGATGTAATTTTCTTAAAAAAATACTACCACTTTGTTATGTATCAGAAAACAGTAACAAACATAAACAAATAATCTAAAATAAAAGATATGATTTATGTGTTTGGAAGTACATCATATCCTAAGACTTGTTGAGGAAGTAAGGTCTCTGAATTTCCTAAGTATATTTCTATGTCCCCAGAGAAGATTGCCCATCTCCACCATTGATGATACCAATTGTACAGTGTTCAAAGTTGGTTTTTATAGATATTATCTTTTCTCCTAAAATATATCTCATACAAGTTATAAGCTTAGTGTGGGATTTACACTTTGCAGCATGTACTTTTAGGGCATGACCATCAAGTTACTGGATAGATCTTGCCTAATAAAATGGCAAACAATACTGCTGAAAAATGAGAAAAAACACCCAAACAATTAACTGCCGTGACCTTGTTATGTGTCCGAGAGCATATAGTCCAAGTTGCTGCTCACAGCTTCCTTATAATCAAGAAGAAATGTGCTGAAGACGTGAACTCTGGGTGGGACACAGGCAAGGCAGAAATAACCTGTGTACTTCATGCTGAACCAGTTGCAAAATGCCCAGTCACTCTGGGATACGTAATAGGAGCTGATAAATCTCCTTCATTGTAAAAGTCAGTTGGAGTTCAGGGTTTTTATTAATTTCAAGCCAGAACCTCCTTTATCTTCTTACCTTCTTAGAAATTTGTCCTTCTATGTGTTTACCTTATGGAAATATGAGTACAAGTGCACAAAGCATTATATAAAACATATTAATTACAGAAATATTTGTATGATGAAATGTTAAAAATTGTTCTCATTTTATAGTATAATGTACTAGTACTATGAAGTGTTACATATCAGGTAAAATAATAACATATATCTAAACTACTAATGCTGAAAACATTGTAAATTTTAGAAGATGATGCAGAAAGTGCTTAGACAATAATTCCATGTGTCAATTAAAAAGAAATTTGGCATAAGTACATAAATATATATATAAATATTATATATATTTTATATATTATATATTATATATAAATGTTATATATTTTTAATATATTATATATTATATATAAATATTATATATATTTTAATATAATATATATTATATATAAATATTATATATATTTTAATATAATATATTATATATGAAATATTATATATTATATATTATATATAAATATTATATATATTTTATATATTATATATTATATATAAATTTATATACATTTTATATATATAGTATATATTATATATAATATATATTACATATAAATATTATATATAATATATACTATATATATAAAATGTATATATTTATATATAATATATATTATATATATAATATTTATATAATATATTATATATATAATATTTATATATATTTATACATATATTATATATAATATATATAATTTATATATTATATATAAAAATATATATAAATATTTTATATATATATAACTTGAAACGTTTGTAGCTACACTCTTAACAGTGCTAAACTCTAGAGCAAACAATTGGTTGTAGAATACAGGAAGGGATATGAAAAGGATTTTATTTTAAAATATACTAATCAATTTTGTAAAGTGTCCTTTATTTTTAAGTAGTCATGTATCTACAGGCTTTATGTGTACCTGAAACAAAATTAAGTGGGTATTAAATCTTAGTAATTTATTGAAAGATAGTATTATGTGTTGTCATAAAATTTTATTGGCAATAGGCTCTGGATTCTAAAATGGTTTAATCCTGTAATTCCCAGCAGCCAGATACTAGTAAAAGTTGAGGCATGATGAAAGCTTTCCTATCATGAATTTCAAAGGTAATGTACATGACTGTCGTCACAGAGAATTAATAGCACAGGGGCTAGAAATAACTAGTAAGTGATAGTAGGGTAGATCTTATAAATATTAATATTTACATAATAGATTTCAATCCCCGAATCCACAGTTAGGAGCATTTGCATCCTGCTAAATAGAGATTCTAAATAGTTATCAAGTATCCTGTTTGCACTTTGTAAATGAAAATATTTGTTTATAATATACATATCCATGAATACAAAGAATATATATTTGATATCTACTTACTGTGTGTCAGACCATGTGGTAAGTTTAAAAATAATTTACAGCATTATATGAATAGATTTACTATCAATATAAAATTGTATAATATATACAATTAACATGAAAAGGTAAAAAATTAGATATATGCTTTTAGATTAAGACATATCTAATCTTAAGTGTATGTGTTAGAATTATTTCACTAGTAATATATGAGTTAAAGGATGCCATAACAGTTACAAGTAAAATACATAAGAAAATATACATAATTGAGCTATATTTCAGTTTAAAGCTAAAGAACATCAAGTAAACCTATACTATTTTGTTTTGAGTCATTACTAGTTATTGATGTTATTTTCTTAATTTGTTATTTTTAGATAATTTATGTATATATGGTTATATACATGCATCATAAATATGTATATCAGAGCACATACACATATATATATACAAATACATTTTTATGTATATATACATACAAATACATTTTTATGTATATATATACATACATATAAATATATTTGTATGTATATATACATACATATAAATATATTTGTATGTATATATACATACATATAAATATATTTGTACGTACAAATATACATATAAATATATTTGTACGTACAAATATACATATAAATATATTTGTACATACAAGTATACATATAAATATATTTGTACGTACAAATATACATATAAATATATTTGTACGTACAAATATACATATAAATATATTTGATGTACAAATATACATATAAATATATTTGTATGTACAAATATACATATAAATATATTTGTATGTACAAATATACATATAAATATACATATAAATATATTTGTATGTATATATATATACACAAAAATGTATTTGTATGTATATATGTATGTGCTCTGATATACATATTTATGATACTTGTATATATATACTTGTATATATATGATACTTGTATATATATGATACTTGTATGTATATACATTTGTATGTATATATACATACAAATGTATATATATGTATACACATCTTCAAAGTTCATTCACATGTCTAATTCATGTGACTATTTAAATTCTATACCATATTCTGATTATAATTTTAGAAATTCCTTAAGTATTTTGTAAGCATAGATACTGATTAGTATACCTATGCTAATAATAGTAATTTAGTAATTGTCATTTTTGAAGTCAACAAGAAATTTCGATGTTACATGATTATATACTTGAGAGTAAGTATACGCTTCCATTACCAACATTATAGTTATTTCTATACTTCAAATACTGTAATTAGAAAATCTGGAAATTCCATTCCAGGGAATGCCAAGAAAAAGCATTAAAAATTAACATAAATCTAACCACAGCATTTATTTGAATAATAAATCCCTAATATATAATCCTAATAATTTTAATACAATGAGTAAAGAATATTGCATTACTAAAAATACGGTGTAAACAACTAAATCATATACACATAAGTACAAAACATAATTTTACACTAAAATTAACATTTGACTTTATTTTCCTCTTACAATGTAACAAATCATTTTCAGAGTAGACATTTTTAAACCTTATTAAACTAAAATTCCATTTCATATAACAAGCCAATAAAAATTATACTATGGTATTTTTAAATTTTGTTCAGTTTACCTTAAAAATTTTTACTTAAAAAGCTTGTATTATTAAAATGATATATGTTTCTAAATCATGGAAGTTCAGTGTACCACAAAGTAGACTGAATTCAATTGGAACTGAATGGTTCATAAACCTGAGTCGTCTCAACTCAAGCTCAAGCATAACCACACTGGGAAATCGTGTTGGATGAATGAATACAGTAAAGTTCACAGAGTAAGCCTGATTGAAATGAATTGTCTTCCACAAAGGCCAACAATTTTCCCAGTGGTTGCTGATAAACCTTCTGAAAAAAATACATTTTCTAATCTACCTGTTACAATTCTCCCCAAATGTTAAGACACACTAGTTATAAATGTAAATTTAAAATATTTGATTATTGGTGATAATATTGTGATAATCTTATGATAATATCTTACTTTTTATCACACATATGTTTTATATCATATATATTTGTATCCATATATGTTCTGTTTATTTTTTCTACTAATCTGTAAATCATTTCAGAAGACTCCTCACATTGAAGCATAATTCCTGAAAAAACAAAAAAAGGAATACAGAGAATTTTAGCTTGATTTATCATGGTGAACAGATAAATAGTGCTACAAGAAATATATTGGAAAGGCACTGAATATTCATAGATTATTCAAGTGTATATATGTAGATACAATTTTTTAGAAAGTAAATGCAAAAATAGCTTGGGTTATGCTTAACTCTGAAACAAATAGAGAAACAGCAGTTCCGTCTATGGAAACAATTCATTCTATTAAGTGATTTAATTTAATTATAATGTAGAGTTATGGGTTACAGGGCAAATTTCAAAACAGTCTTCCAACAAAACTTTGCTGAAAACAACAGAGAAATATAAAAACGTAGAGAGAAATGCATTCCTAGGAGAAATAAGGGAAAGTCATCTACCACCTAAGAGACAGTTTGAGATCTGTTGCCAGATATAATTTAAAAGGTGGACAGCAATTCTTCTTCTAGAGAAAACAACTGATATTATCAATGAAGTAAGCAGTAAAACCACAAGTTCTAGAATCAGGAGTGACTCTGAAATTTAACATTCCACTTGACAGCCAATTCACAAGCCTATTCAAAATATTCAGAGACTGCTGGTGGGGCCAACCTATCCATATAGAATAGATATACAGAACTACTATTACTATTAGGAGTTGGCTCAGCTATGAAGCAATGAATGATAGCTGTGGGATAAAGGCCTGACACAGACCTGAGATGTATTGGAGTAAGGGTTAAATACAATATTAGATATAAAAATGTGTCCTTGAGTACATTGACTTCACTAAACACAGAAACTCCACATAGAACTGGATTTGTGCATGACCCTGGAGTTTTCTCCAAACCCCTCAGGTTTACAGATGACTAGACAGTTAATATAAACCCACATTAACCAGCCATCCAACTTATATTTCAGAAGGAGGATTTAAATAGCATATTAAAAGACAAGAAATATATATGCACAGGATTTTGAGCAAATGTCAAGATTGAATAAACCAATATTAATGCAAAGTGAAGTAAAGAAATAGAAAGAAAAATTGAGAATCAGAATAACAACTTCTTGTTTAACAGGATTAAATTTTGAAATACAGAAATGTGTTGAGCAAGATCTAGCACTGTCTTATTGATGCTGTGGGGTCCAAATACTCAGTTTTTTCTAACATTTTTCTAATCTGCAAAATGAAAATAATAGTACCTATTATGCTGGAGTTGTGAGGATTGATTTAAAATAAGCTATATATATATAATAAAAGCTGAGGAAAAAATACTACTAGCTTATAAATGGAGTTCACTGAAATCCATAACAATCTAAAATTACATAAAATTTCATGCTTAAGATGTAACATTTAATTTTACTACTCGAAATGTAGTAAAAAGCACAAAACAATTTTACTTTTGATTTTTAAAGTATATTTTTGACATTATTTGCTCCAGGAAAATCACTATTGTTCAATGTAATAATAAACAGGGAGATGATGGTACAAAATAATCAGGAGACATGAACACTAATTAAGGTAAGAAGGAAATGAAAATAAAATATAACAATAAACTTACGTGTATGAATTTTAACTGTCAAACAGGCAAAGATCTTCAAAACCAATGATATCTGGGAGTGACATCAGCAGGATCGCAGAATACGCAGCAACAGATTTTGGCCCAGCACCCAGAAATACTGAAAACAAGAGTAAACTGTCAGAACGAACTTCGTTCTATCTCTAGAAAACAGTCGAAAACTTACAGTGATCAAGTGAATGTTTAATCAAGAAAAAGGCAATCTAAAATGATAGGAAATCTTTGTGACTTTTTCAGATGTCATAGCCCCTCCTCCTTCCTGACTCAGTGACAGCCCTTGAAGACAGCAGCCTGTGTTACTAGTATGGAACCCTGATCTGCAGGCAGCAGAGCAAACCTCATTCAAAAATTAGTATTTATGTCAGGAGTCTCAATTCCCTGGTGTGGACCGGTACTGGTCTGTGGTACCAATCTGTGGCCTAACAGGAACCGGACTGCACAAGAGGAGGTAAGCAGTGGGCTAAGGAGCATTACCACCTGAGCCCTCTCTCCTGTCAGATCAGCTGTGGCATCAGATTCTCATAGGAGCACAAACTTTATTGTGAACTGTGCCTGTGATGGATCTAGTTTGCACGCTCCTTATGAGAATCTAATACCCAATAATCTGAGGTGGAACAGTTTCATCGTGAACCTTACTCCCTCAGTTTTACCTTCCACAAAACTGGTCCTGGAGCCCAAAAGGTTGGGGACTGCTGATTTATGTATTTTCCAACCTCCAAAGAGCTACAGGAAAGATTGACTAAAGGTGTTCATCTCTGTTTTACTTAACTTGGAACTCATCCAGTTCACAAAGGCAGCAAGCCTTGCCTGGAACAAAAGATTGCAGTTGAGGAATACAGTTGACAACCTAAGCCCTAACGGGAAAAGCTTAGAAGAGATTCTTTGGGAATTTAGGCCATTGAAAACACCTGCATATATGGTGCAATTTAGAAATCCACACACATTCCCAGGACAAGAGAGAAAAGACCTGAGAAGACCTCAGGCTTTCACCTCTGACTGTTCCCTAGGCTCAGTGAAAGCCTTTGCTAAGTGTTGAAGAAGGACTAGCAGAGAGTCCATCTACAAAGACTGGGAGAGGTTTATTTGTTTTAGCTTCTGGTGTTTCAGAAAATCTCTGTCAAAACACAAGCTAAATATAGCTATGGAATGGTCACTTCAGTCAATGCAGTCAGCAAGAAATATAGTCTTTGTTAAAATAGTTTGGAAAAGTCACTACACACATGGACCGATACAACCTTCAATTAAAAAATAAAAACAAAAAAGGGAAAATGGAAAATCTAACCTTCAGAGTTCCCACATTATCATAATCAAATGTCTAGTTTTCAAGTTAATATCACAAAGCATATAAATAATCAAGAAAGCATGCCTCATTTGCAGGAATAAAATAAATTGATAGAAATCATTCTGAGGAAGCCTGGTATTGTTTTCACCAAAAATGGAGTTTATATCAACCGTCTTTTATATGCTCAAAATTCTAAAATAAAATGTAGAATAAAAATTAAAGAAAAGCAAGAGATTAATGTATAAATAAGAGAGTATATCAATAAAGAGATAGAAATTAATAAGAGGAAGTAAACAGAAATGCTAGAGCTGAAGTGAATAATATCTGAAATGAAGTATTTACTAGAGTGAGGTGTGGTGGCTCATGCCCAGTACTTTGGGAGGCTGAGGCTGGTGGATCACTTGAGCCCAGGAGCTTGAGACCAGCCTGGGCAACATGGCAAAACACCATCTCTACAAAACAAATTAAAAAAAATAGCAGACATGGTGGCACATGTCTGTAGTCTCAGCTACCTGGGAGGCTGCGGACATGGTGGCACATGTCTGTAGCCTCAGCTAGTTGGGAGGCTGAGGTGGAAGAATCATCTGAGCCCAGGAAATCAAGGCTGCAGTGAGCTGTGATGGTGCCACTGCACTTCAACCTGAGCGACAATTAGACCCTGTCTCAAAAAAAAAAAAAAAAAGTCACCAGAGAGGTTTGATAGCAGATTTGTGTAGAAAAAATATATAACTGGAAAACTTGAAGATAAGACCATTAAAATTAACCAGCTTCAGGATAAAAGAGAAAAGAAAAGAGAATATAGCCTGAAAATATTTTATAACAATATCAAACTGATGAACTTACAAATCATGAAATTTCTGGGAAGAAAATGGAGAAACGGAAGGAAATAATGTTTGGAGAAATAACTTTCTAAATTTGACCAAAGACATGAAATACACATCCAAGAACCTCAATGAACTATAAGAAGGATAAGCAAAGCTATGTGCACTAAAACACATTGTAATCAAATTGTTGAATAGAAGAGACAAAAAGAGAAACTTAAAAGCAGTAAGAGATGTGTTTAATTAAATATAAAAGATGCTAGAAACAACTGATTTCTTATAAGAAAACATAAAAGCCAGAAGGCAATAGAATGACATGTTTAAAGTGTTGAAAGAAAAAATAATGCTAGCCAAGAAATCTATATCTGGCAAAAATGTGCTTTACCAATTAACTTTTCCAGATTAGAAAAATAAAAAAAATCTACAGGAGTTTGTTATCACTATATCTACCCTAAAATAAATGTTAAAGGAAGATCATTTAGGTTGAAATGAAAGGACATTACATAGTAACTCAAAGTCATATGAAGAAATACACATTTCTAGTAAAAGTAACTACAGAGGAAAATATAAACACCACTATTTAAAAAAATTGTAACTAGACATTTTATTTCTTACATTATATATAAAATAAGTGATTAAATATTTTCATAAGTCTGTTTTGTGTCACACAATATATAAAGATATAATTTGTGGCAAAAGCAACATAGGAAGATCTGTAAAAACACAGAGTGTTTAAATTATTCCATTGAAAATAAGTTGGTATCAAATCAAACAACACTGTTTTAAATTTGGAATGTTAAGTGTATCCCTATGGTAACCACAAACAAAATCTAAAGTATCATATGTATATATAATAGATATCTAAAATATATAGACATAGAGAGATATCTAAAAGGTATATATTATAGGTAATATGTATATATATATACACACATACATATATAATACACATACATGCATACATAAAAATAAAGGTGGGAATCAAAATTGTTCACTCAAACAAACATCAAACAAACAAACACAAAAAACATTAAACACCAAAGAAGGTAGTAATGGAGGAAATAAATGACAAAATAAGAAGCATAATATATGTAGAAAAAAAGAAAAATAGCAGAAATAAGTCTCTTGTTTCTACTTGTATTGTTAATGGACTAAAATCTCTAATGGAAAAGTCAAAATTTGCAGAAAGGAAAAAACTAATAGGATCCAACTTTATGTTCGCTATGAGTAGTTAACTGTAGATCCCAAGACCCAAGTAGAATAAAAATAAAAGTGGGAAAAGTATATTTCATGAAAATAGAAGCCAAAAGACAGGTGGGTAACTCTACTAATATCAGAGAAGTCAAAGCTGTTACAAAAGACAAAAGACATCATATATTGGTAATGGCATCAACTCATCAAGAAGATAAAACAATCATAAACATTTTGCCTCAAATTAAGAACTACAAAAATATATGAAGTGAACCTTGATAATGGAAAAAACAATGAGTCCTAAAATAATAATTGGAGACACCAATATACTATTTTCAATGGTGATAAGAATATCTAGACAGATCACTAAGAAAAGAGAGGACTTAAACAACAGTACAAACAAGCAAGATTGAATAGACATATGTACAGAACACTCTACCCAACAACAGAAGAATATACATTTCTCTAATGCACATACAATATTCTCTAAAATAGTCTATATGGTGACCAAAAAACAAGTCTTATTAAATTAAAAAAAAACCTGAGATTTTATTGCATATCTTCTCCTACTAAAATGGAATAAATTTAAAAATAATTAATGAAAAGAAAACTAAGAAGTCCATGCCTATGTGGCAATTAAGCTGTAAACTGTTAAACAAAAAATAGGTTAAAGAAAAATTACAAGGGAAAATGGAAAATGTATAGAAACAAATTAAGACAAAACCCCAACATTCCAAAAGCTATAGGCTATGGTAAAAGCATTGCTTAGAAAAATATATTGGGAAACACCTACACTTAAAAAGAAAAAGGATCCCAAATAAATAACCTAATTTTATACTTTGAAAAAATAGGAAAAGGAGAGAAAGCTAAATCCAAAATCTAGCAAAAGAAAATAAATAATAAAGATTAAACAGACATAAATGAAACAAAGTATAGAAAAACAATGGAGAGAGTCAATAAAACCATAAGACAGTTTTTAGAAACGACTAAGAAAATTTACAAACCTTTGCCTAGATTGATGGAAAAAGAAAGAAGACACAAATAATTAAAAGCAGAAATAAAAAAGTGGCACCATTACTACTGACCATAAAGAAGTAAAATAGATTATAACCGAGTACTAGGAACAATTGTACACTAACGAATTAGATGACCAAAAGGAATGTACAAACGCCTTGAAATACACAATTTACCTAAACCGACTCAAGAATTAGAAAGATCAAATAAGTACTCAAAAACCTTTCAACAAATTAAAGTCCAGAACCAGGTGACTTCATTGGCAAATTCTACCAGATATTTAAAGACAGTTTAACACCCATATCTCTCAAATTCCTCAGAAAAAAAAATTGAAGAGAGAAGGAAACACTTCCTAACTCATTCTGTGAGGAAAGACATCACAAGAAAATTATAGATCAATATTCCTTATAAGTGTAGTGCAAAACTCCTCAACAATACTAGCAAACTAAATGTAAGCACATATAAAAGGCTTTTATATCATAACCAGGTGGAGTTTATTTCAGGAATGCAAGGATGGTTCAACATAAGAAAATCCAGCCATGCGATGCACTACATTAATAGAACAATTTAAAGAAATGCACAATCACCTCAGCTAACCCAGAAGTGCATTTGACAAAATTCAAAACACATTCCCAATAAAAACACTCAGAAAACTAAGAATGGAAGGGAAATTCCTCAACATAAGTAAGCCCATAACTAACATCATACTCAAAGATAAAATTTTCTAAATTGTTATTAAAATTACATTATGACTGTAAAGTCATTATAATTGTATTAGTTTGCTATGGATGCAATAACAGAGTACAACAAACTGTGTTGCTTAAATAACAGAAATGTATTGCCTTGCATATCTGGAGAATAGAATATCTATATTATAGTGTAAGCTGATTTGGCTCCTTTTGAGGAGTGTGAAAGATAATCTGTTTCATGTTTCCAGCCTAGCTAATAGTAGTTTTATGGCAATCCCTGTTATTCCATGGCTTGCAGAAGCATTATTTCCATCTCTGCCTTCACCCTTGTATAGCATTCTACTTGTGTGCATGTCTATATAAGGACACCAGTTATATAGAATTAGGAACCTTTTCTATTCCAGTGTGATTCCAACTTAATTAATTACATAAGTAATAATCCTGTGTTTAAATAAGTTCACATTTGGAGGTACTGAAGTTAGGACCTCATCATATAGATTTTGAGAGGACACAATTTGTCCTGTAAGAGTCTTCCATATGTCCCCCACCAAATCCATGTCATTCTCTTTGTGCAAAATGTATTAACCTATGCCAATATCAATAAAAGTCTATCATGCCAGCATCAACTGTTAGTCCAAAATCTAAATATCATCAACCCAAAAATGGCTCAAATCCCACCATGTAAATTACCCAAATATTTTATAAATTAGACTTGGCATGTGATTCATCCTAGGAGCATTCATCCAAATTCATCCAAATACTCAATCTCTGAACTTGTAAAACCAAAATTCAATAGTGGAACAAGTATAGAATATAAATTCCTATTCCAAAAGGAAGAAATCAGAAGAAGAAAAAATGTCTCAGGTCCCAAGGAAGTCCAGAACCTATTAGGGCAAATTTTATTACATTTTAAGTTCTTTGAAAAAAAAATACTTTTAGATTGGATTTTAGATCCTCTGAGTTCATCTGACTGTTGGACACACACACACACAGACACACACACACACACACACAAATGCCACAGGTGTACAGGCATGGTAGCCCCACACTGAGTCCTTGGCCATAGCCCTTCCTTCTGGAACTGAGTTGTTGGATTCACCATCTGGACCAAGGAGGTAGCCCCACCCTTACTGTTTTTCTTTCCTTTTCGTGAAAGATAGCACATATTTGCAGCCAAAAAGCTCTATGGGCCCAGTTCTTGGCTGTAGAATTATAAAAGTCTAATGGATTTATTTCATTTAGTTCAGCCTCTACCTGCTGCAGTCCAACCTGGCAAGCTTTCTGCTAAAATGGTTGATCGGATCTATAATTCAAGTGTCTAATCCCCTGTCGAGCAACACACTTAGTCCTGTTTCGAGAGTAAACTATCTGGACAGGTGGAGAATCTTTCAAATCAAGTGCTATTTTCTTTCTGCTGACCACAATCTTTTTCAATTTATCTCCCTCCTCTCACATTTTATTAAAGGTAGCCAAAAAAAATGCTACCTAAATGCTTTGCTTATAAAACATCTTCTCTAAATATCAGGTTCATCACTTAAAAGTTCCACTTTCCACTCAACAGAACACAATTCTGCCAAGTCCTCTACCACTTCATGACAAATATCACTGTGTTAGTTAGCTAGTGCTGCTTGAACAAACTACCACAAATTAAGTGGCTCAGAGGGAAACTTATTGTCTCAAATTTGGAGGCTAAAAGTCCAAAATAAGAATATCGACAGTGTTGATTTTTCCCTTTGTTTTCAAATTTTATTTTGGATTCAGAGGGTACGTGTGCAGGTTTGTTACATGGATACATTGTATAACGTTAAACATTGGGTTATAGATGATCCTGTCACCCAGGTAGTGAGCATAGTGCCCAATAGGCAGTTTGTCAGCCTATGTTCCCCTCCCTTCTTCCCTCCTCTAGTAGTCCCCAGTGTCTATTGCTTCTGTTATGTCCATGTGTACTAAATGCTTAGCTCCCACTTATAAGTGAGAACATGTGGTATTTTGTTTTCTGTTCTTAGAATAATTTGCTTAGGATAATGGCCTCCAGCTGCAAAGGACATGATTTTGTTCTTTTTATGACTAAGTAGTATTCCATGGTTTACATGTACTGCATTTTCTTTATCCAGTCCTCCACTGATGGGCACCTAGGTTGATTCCATGCCTTTGCCGTCATGAATACTGCTGCAATGAACATATGACTGTACATGCCTTTTTGGTATAATGATCTAAGTTCCCTTGCATGTATACCCAGTAATGGGATTGCTGGGTCGAATGGTAGTACTGTTTTAAGTTCTGTTTTCTCCATTTTGTAGTTCTGTTTTAACTTTTAGAGAAATCTACAAACTGCTTTCCACAGTGGCTGAACTAATTTGCATTCCCACAAATGGTATGTAAGCAT
Organism: Pongo abelii; assembly: GCF_028885655.2. Taxonomy (NCBI): domain Eukaryota; kingdom Metazoa; phylum Chordata; class Mammalia; order Primates; family Hominidae; genus Pongo; species Pongo abelii. Next base: position 59,171,909 of record NC_085928.1, read on the forward strand.
TCCTTTTTTTCTGTAGCCTCTCCAGTATCTATTGATTTTTGACTTTTTAATAATTGCCATTCTGACTCCATAAGATGGGATCTCACTGTGGTTTAATTTGCATTCTCTAATGATTAGTGATGATGAGTATTATTCTGTATGATTGTTGGCCACTTGTATGTCAGAAGTGTCTGTTCATGTCTTTTGCTCATTTTAAAATTTGATTGTTTGTTTTTTGCTTATTGATTTATTTAAGTCCCTTGTGGATTCTGGATATTAGACCTTTGTCAGATGAATAGTTTGTGAATATTTTCTCCCATTCTGTAAGTTGTCTGTTTACACTGTTGAATATATATATATATATATATATATATATATATATATATATATTATATATATACTTGCCACGCAGAATCTCTTTAGTTGAATTAGGTCCCAGTTGTCAATGTTTGGTTTGTGGCAATTGCATTGGGGGACACAGCAATAAATTCTTTTCTAAAGCCAATATCAGGAAGAGTATTTCCAACATTTTCTTCTAGGATATTTATAGTTTGAGGTCTTATATTTAAATGTTTAGTCCATCTTGAGATAATTTTTGAACATAGTGAAAAATAGGGGTCCAGTTTCATTCTCTTGCATATAACTAGCAAGTTACCCCAGCACCTTTTATTGAATAAAATTATCCTTTACTCATTTTTGTCAACTTTGTCAAAGATCAGGTTGTTGTAGATTTACAGTTTCATTTCCAGGTTCTCTATTTGGTTTCATTGGTCTTTGTGACCACTTTTGTACCAGTATCATGCTGTTTTGGTTACTGTAGCCTTATAATATAGTTTGATGTTGGGTAACATGATGCATCTAGCTTTGTTCATTTTGTTTAGGATTGTTTTGCCTATTAAGTCTCATTTTTGATTCCATAATTTTTAGAATAGCTTTTTTACTAATTTTGCAAAAAATGATGCTGGTATTTTCATAGGAATACCATATAATCTGTAAGTTGCTTTGGGCAGTATGGTTATTTGAACAATATTGACTTTTCCAACCCATAAGCCTGGATTACTTTTTTTATTTATTTGTGCCGTGTCTGATATATCTCAGCAGTGTTTTTCTTTCTTTAGAGATCTTTCACCATCTCAGATGTATCCCTAGGTGTTTCAATTTTTTTTTTTTTGCTATTGTAAATGGAATTATGTTCTTGATTTGGCTGCCAGCTATAATGTTATTTATGTATATAAATGCTATTGATGTTTGTACATTGATTGTGTAACCTGAGATTTTACTGAAGTAATTTATCAGTTCTAGGCATGTTTTGATAGAGTCTATAAGGTTGTTTCTTCTGAGGGCTGTGAGAAAATAATCTATTCTAGGCATCTCTTTTTGGCTCAAAGATGACTATTTTCCCCCTATATCTCTTCACACTGTCTTCCATTAATTTATATCTGCGCTCAAATTTCCTGTTCTTACAAGGCCACTAATCAGATTGAGGCCAAACCCAATGATCACACTTTAATTGATTATCTTTGTAAAGGCTTATCTCCCAATAAAGTCACATTCTGAGGTACTGGGGATTACAATTTAAACATATAAATGTTAGGGAACACAGTTCCATTTACAACATCAATAACAATTAGAGACAATAGTCACTGTGATTTTTGTCTCTACTAATTTGACATCAACACTACATAGTAACTATAAAGTGTGCATGAAGCCAGACTGTCTTGGCATATTCCTGTCCCACTGTATCTTGAGATGCGACTTTTGGCAAGTAATTTTGTGCCTCTAGGAACTGTTCAACATAACAGATAAATAGTTTCTTAACTGTTTTGTTATGTACTAAATGAAGTAATATTATGAAGTCCTTCAAGAAATGCTTGACACATAGTTAATGACATACATTGGTTTTTACACATAAGGAGTTAGATAAAGGAATTATTAGATATTTTTTTAAAAAATAATGCATGATATCTACCAGCTTTGTCTTTCCTATGGTAGCTCCTCTTTACTGATGTTGCCCCTTGTTAATCAATTTTAATAGAAAAACTGATTATGGCACTCTTCATTCACTACCAGAAAAAAAAGGGAGCAGACAATAATTTGGATCTTAAAAATTTGAGTCTTAAGACACATAAAATGATAATAGCTAGATTCTTGGATAACCTCAATGGTCATTGAAAATCTGCTGCTAAGAAACAGTAATATTTTCTACTTCTTTTCTCCTTGAAGCAGGTCTTACAACAATTTCCTCAGTTTGGAGACCTGCCTTTTTTTTTTTTTTAATAAAGATCCCAAAAAGACCTATAAGTCTAGCAAACAGAACCCATTTCAAGTTACATAATTAAGAATCTTTCATTCTTGATTAATTACAGTTTGGTCCTTTAAGAAATTAAGTTTCAGTACTCTTAGAAATGTATTATGTTGCTATGGTCGGAATATGTCACTTAAAATTGTTGCTGAATTTCTCAGTCTGTAGAACTGTAAGAAATAAATTTCTTTTGTTTATAAGTCACTCAGTTTGTAGTATTTTTTAATAGCAGCCCAAACAGACTAAAACATGTAGTGTGACAATGCAAATGGATATAAACATGTCAATGATGTTCCAAGTCTCTCTTGAATGTTATTATCCCAAAGGAAGCTTGACATAACTTGTAACACATGCTATTTAAGAGCAATCTATGATTCCAAAAACCTGGATGACTGGGTTCAGGGCCAAAGTGGTAGAGGTGTGAGCGATGTACATTCCAACTGTTGCTAATAAACCACTTTCAAAATGTTAGCTTGGCATTACTGAAAACTCAGAGAATAATGTGAGAGACTGAAGTGGCCATATGGGACTCTTTATCCAGCTATATTTAAAGATACAAAAGGGGGTTTTATATTTAGTTAAGTTGGTAAACTCCATGAAAAAGAAATATGTATGTTGCAGTAGAATAAGGACATAGAGAATCATGAATCGAATTGTGGAAATCCCAGAATAGGTTTTGTTTAAATTTTTAGTGGTAAAAAATTCCAAAATTACTTCTATCTTATTTTTGAAAAACACCAGAAACACAAACCCATAAATTATTAATAGTTGGGTCAGTAATCTGGGCAAAAATAAATAAATAAATAAATGCTTTCTATCTGAAATGCAAGTGATAATAAGGCAATGACAAGATGGCTGATGAAGAAACCTAAGTAGTGGCTACAACCTCTTGATCAGTTAAAAATAAGTGCTGTATATACTCTATAAATTTCCATCATCTTGTCCATATGTCTGTTTATCTAATTACTTATTTTCTCTTCTTTGCTCTAACTAATGTAATGTGAAATTTATACCTGTATATGAAAGTTTTTAGTTAAACTTTGCACTTGCTTAAGAATTTGTAGAACATAGAAAAGTTATTGGGACAGAACTAAGTAACATAATGAAATTATTCAGATATTCTAGTACCCAGATGTCTAATAGTATCTCCTTTGGATTTAATATCTAGAAATTTCTAGTCTCCACTGGGAAGGATTATTGTTTCCAATCATATAGTTGTATTTTCTTAAGTAGTTTGATTGTATTAACAGAAATAAATGGGTGCATACACTGAGCAAACAAAGGGAAAGATATAGTTATTGGTTAATTTTAGCTATCTAATATCCTTTCACTTGGTGATTTGGGTTTTATTCAGTATGTAGCTCTGATGAAATTGCCAATAAAAGGACCAAGCTTAACTGACCACAAGAGGTAATATGGAATCCATACTATCATATTCCCATTTTCTGAAAACTTAACCATGAGTTGGGGCTTCAAGGACAGGAGGCCTCTGACATTGGATTATCTGATGGCACAACACCAAAGAGACATTCTACACTGGTTTGAGCTGAGAGCAATGGACCTGAGACCATTCTTGAAACCAGGTATACTGGGTAATCATTTGATTTTTTTTTTTTTGCTACTCAATGTCATATTACTAAATCATTTATTCATGTTTAATTATGTAAGCAAATATTTCTATTGCTTATAATTGAAGAATTCTTAGGATATAAACCTAAAAAGAAAATAATTTTAAAAAATAAAATATTGACTTTCAGAAAATTCAAAAACATACAGATTTACAATTATATATTTATTTATCAATAAATAAGAAAGCATGAACCATAATCATAGTAAAAGCTCAGAGATAATGGGTAATTTCTACAGGTAAGAGTTATTAACTAAAAAATACACGCATATTTTATTATAATTCACAATAAAATCAGATGTTTTTATTTATATATAATACTATATAACTGATTTCAAATTAAGCTCAATCAGAGCTCAAAAAAGTGGTTAATGGTTAGTTAAACCATGATATGTATTACCAATATGTTATAATAATGTCAAAATATAGGTATTGCCTTAATCAAATATGTAAAGATTCCCTCATGAAATCAAATTTCTCAAATAATGTTGGTATAGAATGCTTAATAAGAACATTGAAGGTGATTTACAACTTGAATAGTTTCACTTTTTTTAACAATTAAGTTTCTTAGCAAACATGGAAAGTGGAATGCATGAGTAGGTAATATTGAGAATACATTTCAGAGATAGAAACCCATTCTGAAGCAAGGAGCACTTTGTTGATTACAGTAAAAGTTATGTCAGATACAATGTTTGGAATGATGGCCATCATGACAGTGTTGAAATTATTAAACATTTTTACAAGGTGCCTGGGACTCTACTAAGTCATTGTATTAGTCTATTTTCATGCTGCTGATAGAGACTTACCTGAGACTCGGCGGGGAAAAAAAAGAGGTTTAATTGGACTTACAGTTCCACATGGCTAGAGAGCCCTCAGAATCATGGCAGGAGGTGAAAGGCACTTCTTTCATGGCAGCAGCAAGAGAAAAATGAGGAAGAAAAAGCAGAAATCCCCAATTAGCCCATCAGATCTTGTAAGACTTATTCATTTTCATGAGAATAACATGGGAAAGACCAGCCCTCATGATTCAATTACCTCCCTCTGGGTCCCTGCCACAACATGTGGGAATTCTGGGGGATACAATTCAAGTTAAGATTTGGGTTGGGACACAGCCAAACAATATCAGCCATTTATGAGTTTATTCTTATTTAATTTTAATAAAACTCCTACTAGATGAGGATATATTTTTGGAGAATGTGTGTATAGAGCAGAAAACCAGAAAGTATTTGCAAGACTTATCTTAAGAGTACAGGGTAAAGGTTTTCATTTTCATTCCCTAAAATTATGCTGCACACCATGGAAATTGGTCTCAGTTATATAGACAGAGCCATGAGGATTAAAAATATTTATGGGCAAAGAAACCAGGCTGAATTTTATAGTTTTGCTTTAGTCACATCCTAAAAGTTAAGTGTGATGATGTTCTTTATTTTTTTTTTTGAGATGGAGTTTCACTTTTATTGCCCAGACTGGAGTGCAATGGTGCGACCTTGGCTCAACGCAACCTCCACCTCCCAGGTTTAAGCGATTCTCCTGCCTCAGCCTCCTGAGTAGCTAGGATTACAGACATGCATCACCACACTTGGCTAATTTTGTATTTTTAGTAGAGATGGGGTTTCTCCGTGTTTGTCAGGCTGGTCTTGAACTCCTGACCTCAGGTGACCCGCTCACCTTGCCCTCCCAAAGTGCTGGGATTACAGGCATGAGCCACCATGCCAGGCCAAGATTAATGATTTTCACTTGACTGAGAAATGTAACACAGCAGGCAAGCTGTTGAATTTTGCATAAATTAAAGCATATTTTTGCTCTTCTAAGCCATACCTGTGCATATAGTTAAGTTTTTCAGGTAATTACTTCCAGGTGCTTGCCTATAGGAATTCATTGCAATGCAATGAAATCAGAGTAATAAACTCATCAGCAAAAATTAACCCATAGGCATGTTACAGAGACACGTATATTTAAATGACATCAGTATTATAATTTGTGGATTGTAGATGTTTATGTTCATGATGAAGACAATCTCCTCCTAGGTAATTAAGAAGATCTACATACAACTAGGTATATTTGACTTTATCCTAAGCTCATTGGACGATTTCATATGCCCAATTTTTAAATGGGGCTTTTAGATTTTTACTATTAAACATATAGAAATCTTTATGATTTGATTGTCCCATCATTCTAGTTAAGTAAAATACAGTGCAACTTCCTTTTTACTATCTGTTCATCTTGATTTCAGGCTCTGTGAAGAAAATTTAAATTGAATATTAAACATTAGTTTTGGTGAAAAGAACTGAAATATTTCCTATTTTAGCGTTTTTTTTAAAATATTGTCTTAAATTGCTGAGTTTACTTTAAATCACATATAAGAATAACAAATTTCCATCCATTTCAAGTTCTTATCTATGGTACTTAGAGTTGTTGCATAATATTTTGATGATTTTAAGAGTTTACAGAGACTTTATATTGCTATTTATGTTAGAACAAAGAAAAGCATTTTATTTCAAGCAGCAAACATTTCATTGAGCACCTATTGATATTTATTAAATTCCTGTGATATAAGTATTGTCAGTAGCAGGGAATGCCACTCATAGAAACATGTAAGATCTATGTAAATAAGTATAGAAATATGAGTAAATAAGACTAAAATTATATACCTATATATTTACATATATATAGCCATTTTTTAAAAATATCTTTTGTCATATATTTTGGGCTTGTGTTTTATTTTTGCTCAAATCATTATGTTATTCTTATAAAACAGTACCATTGAGCAACATTCAGGTAGAAAGTCAACTTTAGCAGGATTATTTTCCTTTTTTTTCAGCTCTATTTTCACTTACACATAGTTAGGAGCATTACAAGAAATAAGGAATGCTTAGTTGAACAAAATCCCTCCAGAAAACTTAAAAAGAATTACAAATACATGCTAGAAACACAAATGATTCTTAAATTTGTGTGAAAAAACCGTCTAAATTTAGAGTTTAAAAATCTCAGAAAAGTAGAATTTTTTAAATTTCAAAGACATTTGAAATTAGATGAAGTTACATATTGAATTACAATAGATTTGGAGGGAAGATTTAGATTCTACCTGTTATAGCATTAATGTATTTTAAGAAAAGCATGTGTTTAAAACTTACTTACCAATGCAACAGTGTTGGAAGGTGGAGGCTAATCAGTTTTTCGACTATGAGGGCCCCACACTCATGCATGGATTGATTTCAGTTATAAAAGTGCTTGAGTCTATGAGTTCAACCACTTTCTCTCAGGCTCACTCTTTCTTTGCCCTGACACCATCAGATGAAACAGCAAGAAGGCACTCACCAGATGTGGGCCCATGATCTTGTACTTCCCAACATTCAGAACTGTTAGTCAAAGAAATTTCTGTTTATTTTAAAAGTCTGTGCTACTCTGTTAGAGCAGCATGAAACAGACAAAGACATCATCAGTGCATCACATATCAGTGACCCCTTATTTGTAAATTTGGTGGATATTATTTTTGAAAAAAAAATTGAGGCCACTATACAGACAACATCACTTAGGTATTATGAATAATTAGGCAATCTGAGAGAACCATCAATTCATAAAGAAACCTTACATAAGGCAGCCTTTTTTAAGCATTATGGTAACACAAATATATGGAAATATTCTTGAAAGGACTCACTGATAGAGAGTATTGGGAGTTATTTTGCAGGAAGCTAACAACAACACAAAAATCCAAAAGCAAATGGGACTGCAGTCCTGAGCACCTTGGAGTGTGGTGGCCAAGAACTTGAATTTCTGCGTAGTGTAACAGAAGAGGGAATACACAAAATACAGAGGCATGGAATCAGAAAGCCAGTTTCAGGGAAGTAGGAAATTACAAGTGCAAGAAGACGGAGTAACAGCTTGATCTAAATTTGCATTTACAAGGGTTTGGTAAATTTGCATTTACAAGGGTTTGGAGCACAGATCTTCATAGCAACACTGAAGTTAATGATATCAATCATTTGTACATCAGCAAATGATTGAGCTGGGTCTAAAATTGCTAAAAACTAAAATGTGTGAAGAGCAGTTTACAATTTCCTAGATTGATGGGGATTTCCACTACTTGGCTACCAGGAGCAAAATGTTTGGTAAAAAACCTTCCACAAGTTAGACTCTTTGACATTTATAGGTTAAAATAAACCACAATTTATCAGTTGCTAATCATGTACAACAAAAGCAATCCAGAACTCAGCATAAAAATAGATATTTATTATCATGCTCACTGGAAAGCACACCAACTGGGAAATCTGTGTGTGATATTTTAGATTTACAGGTGCAATGGCCTGGCTCTACTTCAAGCATCAGTTCTAAGAATAAGTTGGGGTATTGTTGTTCCAGGTGGCTTTTACTCTGGAATCAGGGGGTAACATGAGGAATGTTCTTACCGCAGCAATGGTAAACACAAGAAGGCAAGTAGAAACATATGCTTCAAAAAGACTTAGAATAGACACACTATCATTTCATCTACCAACAACTGGGAAAAACTAGTCAAAGGCCAAGGCATCTATAAAAGTAATGGGAATATATAGTATGTCTCTTACTAGTATCACTTCAGTTATATAATAAATGACCTACATATAGGTAAAGATTTAGAACAATAATTCAATCAACCACCTACCACTTCCCAAATATTAACAAATTTTGTGACAATCAAGACATTGTAAGAAAATATCAGAAAATAATTCAAATAAAATTAAACTTAAGAACTACAGAAGTTGTGTTATAGTCAGAATGTTTTATCTCCCCAGATTCATATGTTGAAACTTAATATCCAATACAGTAGCATTAAGAGGGACTTTAGGAGATTAGGGCATGAGGACAGAGTCCTCATGAATGGGATTAACTTCCTTATAAAGGAGGCCCGCGGGTGCTCATTCACTCCTTCCCCCACGTGAGGAAACGTAGAAGGCACCATCATTGAGCAAAAAGCCCTCAGCAGACCTTGAGTCTTCTGGTGCCTTTTCCTTAAAAGTGCCAGCCTCTAGAATTGTAAGAAATAAATGTCTATTGTTTAGAAACTGTCCAGTTCATGACATTTTTGTTGCAACAGCAAAAATAAACTAAGATATGCTATATTTGTTAGGTTCAGAAAATAATTCTGTATAAACATGTTTAAATAAACAACAGATAAAATTACAAAGGCAAGTAAATGCTAAGAAACTGTCAGTAACGATGTGTTAGACTTGAAAAAATTAATGAAATATCTAGAAAAACACCACATAACTTTTGCCAAAAGTCAATGGATGAGTGAAAAACTATAGAAAGAATTAATATGGAAGAAATATATAAGACATTTATTTATACGGCATTATAAAGAGATAAGAATATCAAAAACAAAATAAGAGAGGCTAATTATAAAGAGGAAAGAATCAGAAGTGTCATCATTTATCTGAGAGAAGAAAGTGAGAAAATGAAGTGAAAAACCAAAGAGAAAATGGTTATGGATTATCCAAATTGGTTAAAAATGTAAATTTACAGATCTAGTAAAAATATTGCCTCAAAGGTAGGATAAGATAAATAATAATCACTAATATCTGTATTATGAGTCTTCTGAAAATTAAGATAATTTGAGACAGAGATGATTTTGAAATCAGTCACAGGAAAAGACTTTATTAGAAAAATTATAGTTATAATGACATCATGTTTGGCAACAAAAACAAATAATGAGAGCCAAAAAGTAGTAAAATAATATTTCAAAAGTGAAGGTAAAAATGACTTTTATAATTGTATATCCAGTAATATCATTCTTAAAAATTAAATGATATGAAAGTATTTTTAGATACATCAAGTTTGTCACTGAAATATTTATTCTAAATGAACTGCTGAAGGACAAGCATCAAGAAAAAGAAGATATGACTAAAATTGTCTAAGACAGAAGAACATATAATTTTTTAAAAGTTTTTGTTTTATTGGGTTTTTTAATGTTTAATTTTTATTTTTAAGTTTGTATTAAAAAGGTTTAACTGTTGAGGGTTAAAAAAAAAGATCAGAATCAAAAGATTCTACCAATATGTTTATATATGTCTGTGTGTATATGTTTAAAGGAAGGAAATCTTTTCGTATGATAAAATAACTAGAAATCTGTAGTTCTAATATTGCCTTAACACACATACACACAGACACATGTAAACATATATGTGTTTAATTTGTCAATATTTTCTTTTACTTAAAGTATCACAGGGGACACTTCAAGTAAAAGAAAATTTCTCAACAAATTAAACAGAATTAATCAGAGCAAAGAACAATTCATGAATTGATACAGCACTCACGACCAGTAGATGTACAGAGAGCTCTTCCCAGCAGTGTGAGTGGTGAGCTTTGATAGTTCAACACTGCAGCAAAATGGAGAAATCATTGGATTGTCTGCAGCTAGGAATGTGGTTTATTTGTGCAGGATGTGAGGAGGCGTTTATCTTATTTGACCATCATGTGATCAGTTGGCTTCCTAGGATTGGTGGAAGCTCCATTGTTAATGATTGTATGAAAAGTGGGCTGTGTATTAGTGCATTTTCATGATGCTTGTAGAGACATACATGAGACTGGGAAGAAAAAAAGATTTAATTGGATTTACACTTCCACGTGGCTGGGGAGGCCTCAGAATCATGGCAGGAGGCAAAGGCACTTCTTACATGGAGCAGCAAGAGAAAATGAGGAAGATGAAAAAGCGGAAACCCTGATAAATCCATCAGATCTCGTGAGACTTATTCACTACCACTAGAATAGTATGGGGGAAACTGCCTCCATAAATCAAATTATCTCCCACCAAGTCCCTCCCACAACATATGGGAATTATGGGAGTACAATTTAAGATAAGATTTGGGTGGGGAAACAGAGCTCAAATATATCATTCCATCCCTGGCCCCTCCAAATCTCACGTCCTCACATTTCAAAACCAATCATACCTTCCCAACAGTCCCTCAAAGTCACAACTCATTTCAGCATTGACCCAAAAGTCTACAGTCCAAAGTCTCGCCTGAGACAAGGCAAGTCCCTTCTGCCTATGAGCCTGTAAAATCAAAAGCAAGCTAGTTACTTCCTAGATACAATGGGGGTACAGGTATTGGGTTCCAAATGGGAGAAATTGGCCAAAACAAAGTGGTTACAGGGTCCATGCAAGTTCAAAATCCAGTGGGGCAGGCAAATTTTAAAGCTCCATAATGATCTCCTTTGACTCCAGGTCTCACATCCAGGTCACGCTGATTTAAGACATGGGTTCCCATGATCTTGAGCAGCTCTGCCTTCGTGGGTTTGCAGGGCACAGCCTCTCTTCTGGATGCTTTCATGGGCTGGCATTGAGTGTCTGTGGCTTTTCCAGGTGAACGGTGACAACTGTTGGTGGATCTACCATTCTGAGGGCTGGAGAACGGTGGCCCTCTTCTCACAGCTCCGCTAGTTGGTGCCCCAGTAGGGATTCTATTTGGGGGCTCCAACTCCATATTTCTCTTCTGCACTGCCCTAGCAAAGGTTCTCCACGAGGGCTCTGCCCCTGCAGCAAACTTCTTCCTAGGCATAGAGGCGTTTCCATACATCTTCTGAAATCTAGGCAGAGGTTGCCAAACCCCAATTCTTAACTTCTGTGCACTTGCAGGCTCAACACCACGTGGGAGCTGCCAAGGCTTGGGGCTTGCACCCTCTGAATCTATGGCCCAAACTCTACATTGTCCCCTTTCCGTCGCAGCTGAAGTGGATGGGATGCAGGGAACCCAGTCCCTAGGCTGCACACTCACAGTGACCCTGGACCTGGCCCAAAAAACCATTTTCTCCTAGGACTCCAGGCCTGTGGTGGAATGGGCTGCCATGAAGACCTCTGATGTGCCCTGGAGACATTTTCCCCATTGTCAGGAGGGTTAACATCAGGCTCCTTGCTACTTATGCAGATTTATACAGCTGGCTTGAATTTTTCCTCAGAAAATGGGTTTTTCTTTTCTATCACATTGTCAGCCTGCAAATTTTCCAAACTTTTATGTTCCGCTTCCCTTATAAAACTGAATGCCTTTAACAGCACCCAAATCACATCTTGAATGCTTTGCTGCTTAGAAATTTCTTTGGCCAGATACCCTAAATCATCTCTCACAAATTCAAAGTTCCACAAATTTCTAGGGCAGGGACAAAGTACTGCCAGTCTCTTTGAGTAACCTTTGCTCCAGTTCCCAACTAGTTCCTCGTCTCCATCTGAAACCATCTTGACCTGGAGTTTATTATCCATATTGATATCAGGCTTTTGGGCAAAGCCATTCAACAAGTCTTTAGGAAGTTCCAAACTTTCCCACATTTTCCTGTCTTTTTCTGAGCCCTCCAAACTATTCCAACCTCTGCCAGTTGCCCAGTTCTAAAGTCATTTCCATATTTTCGGGTATATTTTCATCAATGCACCAATCTACTCATACCAATTTACTGTATTAGTCAATTTTCATGCTGCTGGTAAAGACATACCTGAGACTGGGAAGGAAAGGAGGTTTAATTGGACTTACAATTCTACGTGGCTGGGGAGGCCTCAGAATCATGGCAAGAGGCAAAAGGCACTTCTTACATGGTGGCAGCAAAAGAAAATGAGAAAGATGCAAAAGTGGAAACCCTTGAAAAAATCATCAGATTTCATGAGACTTATTATGATTAGCAAAATGACCTCCAGTTCTATCTATTTTGATGCAAATTACAGTTTCATTCTTCTTTATGACTAAATAACACTTCATTGTGCATATATACTACATTTTTTAATCCGCTAATCTATTGATAGGCACCTAGGTTGATTCCCTATTTTGGCTACTGCAGATGGTGCTGCAATAAACATGAGAGTATAGATATCTCTTAGATATATTGGTTTCCTTTCTTGTGGATATATACTCAGTAGTGGAATTTCTGGATCATTTGAGAGATCTATTTTTAGTTTTTTGAGGAACCTTCATACTGTTCTCCATAGTGTCTTTAGTTTTCCGAGGAACCTTCATGCTGTTCTCCATAGTATCTTTCCCAGACACTCCATACTGTCTTTTCCTAGACAGTAAATGTACCAGTAACAGTGTATGAGGGTACTCCTTTCTCCACATCTTTGCTGGCATTTATTATTGCCTATCTTTTTGATATAAGCCATTTTAACTGGTGTGACATAATATTGCATTGTAGTTTTGATTTGCATTTCTCTGATGTTTAATGTTGAACATTTTTTTTAAATACTTGGTGGCCATTAGTGTGTTTACTTTTGAGAAATTTCTTTTCAGACCTTTAGCCCATTCTTAAATTGGATTGTTTATTTCTTGCTATTGAGTTGTCTAAGCTTCCCATATTTCCTGGTTATTAATCCCTTGTTAGATGTTTGTAAATATTTGCTACCATTCTGTGGGTTGTCTACTCATTTTGTTGTTTCTTTTTCAGTGCAGAAGAATTTTAGTTTTATTTAATCTCAACTGTCTATTTTTGTTTTGCTTGCCTGTGTCTTTGAGTTATTACACAAAAAAATTTTGCCCAAAACATTGGAGCATTGTCTGCAATATTATCTTCTAATAGTTTCATAGTTTCATAGTTTCAGGTCTTATATTCAAGACTTTAATTCATTTTAACTTGATTGTTGTGTATGGTGAGAGGTAGCAGAGTAGTTCAATCTTTTGCACATAGTTGTCCAGTCTTCCCATCACCATTTATTGAAAAGACTGTCCTTTCTTCATTGTAACTTCTTGGTTCCATTGAAGACTACGAGTTGGTTATAAATTTGTGGATTTATATCTGAGTTCTCTATTCTGTTATTTTGAACTATGTATCTGTTTTTATGTGAGTACCATACTGTTTTGGTTACCATAGCTTTGTAATAAAGTTTGAAGCCAGGAAATTTCATATCTCCAGTTTTGTTCTTTTTGCTCAGGATTGCTTTCACTATTTGGAGTCTTTCGTGGTTCCACATAAATTGTAGAAGATTTTTTTCTATTTCTGTGAAGAATGTTATTTGTATTTTGGTAGGAATTATACTGAATCTGTAGTTTGTTTTGGGTACTATTGTTATCTTATCAATATAAATTCATACAATCCATGAGCATGACCTATCTTTTCTATTTTTGACTTCTATTTATTTCATCAGAGTTCTGTGAAATTTTTTTATATGGATCTTTCATTTATTTCATTGGATTGATTCTTAGGTATTTTATAACATATTTATTGCAGCTATTGTAAATGGGATTGCTTTCTTGATTCTTTTCAGATTGTTCATTGCTGGCATATATAAAGGTGACTGATTTTTGTATGTTGACTTTGTATCCTGCAATTTTACTGAATTTGTTTAACAGTTCTAACAGTTTTTTTGGTGGAGTCTTTACTAAATTTCTTTACCTATTTATCCATTGATGGCCATATATATTTATTCTATATTTTTGCTGTAGATAAAAGTATAGTTTTTTTTGACGTACTGATTTCATTTTTTTTTTTTTTGGATAAATACCCAGTGGTGAAATTGCTGGATCATGTCATAATTTTATTTTTAAGTTTCTGAAGAAACTTCATACTATTGGTACAACCATAATGGATGTACCAATTTATATTCCCAACAATAGCATATAAGTGTTTCCTTTTCTCTACATTTGTTATTATTCTATATTTTGATAATAACCATTCTAATTGGAGTGAGATGATATTTCCTTGTGCTATCTCACTGTGGTCTAATTTCATTTTGGTTTGCATATACCTAATGATTAGTGATATATAAATTATTTAGCCACTAAAGCATTTAGGGTAGAGTCAGCTATAGCAGCTGATATTTGAGACAGAGTTCTAATTATAATCTCATTTACATTTATGCTAAGCAACGGAAGGAACATTAAAACAAAGATGTCCTTTTAGAGGAGTTTATGCCTGCTGACAAATTACTCTGTATTCTATAGTTCAAATTATAAGGTATTGACCAATATTCGGTTTCTATTTGAATATGGAATAATCTAATTCAAATCTACATTGAGCTCTAAAATAAGAAAATACCACTGACCGAGACAGGATTTGCTTATCTGTATGTTACCATCTATAGATAGAAGCAAATCCTTGAGGATTTCATCAGACAGTAACTGTGGGATGCTTTCTTGTATTTGGGGTCACGAATAGGGAAATGCAAAGGCTCCATAATTAAATCATTGTATGGTTAGAGGCTACTGACAGTTAAAGGATTAAGGTAATACATTTGTCCACAAATTGTCAAATTATCTTTCACTTTGGTTTACTTACTCAATTTATGGAATAATTTACCTGAAAAACTCTCCCTATAGGTTTCTCCTACTGTTAGATTTAAAAAAGGAATCTTAATACATGGACCTAAAAGTCTAACCCTACAGAAAGAACTAGATGTTCAATTTGAACAAGTAGTTGTCCTTGGAGGATCAATTAAATTTGTTACAGGTGAACCAGAGGATCTTTAACTTATTGTAGGAATTTAGATTTCGCTTGACATATTCAACATTCAGTTAAGTTTTCTGCACAAGCTATCAATCATGAAATCATAATCATAGTATTATTTTGTCACACTAAACAGAAAGAAGGTACAGGGAAAAGAGGAGAAGGGAATACAGTTTTTAGTATTGTTAGTGAAGTCTTGATCCATAATCTTGGGGAAGTTGTTTGTGTCTAGTATGGCATCTGCTTGTGGGAAGAAACCTCTCTCGTTGCCAATTTTACCTTGAGTTATCCAACAGGCGCACAGTTTGTCTTAATCCATCTGTGATGCTACAACAAAATACCTTAAACTGGGTAATTTATAAACAGCAGAAATGTATTTTTTATAGTTCTGGAAAACAAAAAGTTCAAGATCAATGTGCTAGCACTGATGTTTTATGAGAACTGCTCTTTGATTCCAAGATGATGCCTCGTGTCTTCACGTGGCAGAAAAACAAGAGAGCTCTGCCTTTAACCATGAGCCTTTTTAAAAGGATGCTAATCCCAATTACGAGAGTAGAACCCTCATGAATTAATCACCTCATTAAGGCTACACCTCTTAATGCTGTAGCATTGAGGATTAAATTTCAACATGAATTTTAGAGGAGCACAATTATTCAAACCATTGCAGGTCCCAAAAGTATGGAGGGTCCCTACTGACTTAAGAAATGTGGACCCAAGACATGAGGCCCTGCAGTTTTGTTGCAATGTGGGTGCTGAGAAAAACTATGTATGGTGCCTTCCAGTGAGGCTCAAGGGCAGCTTTTCTCTGGTGTTATTTTTAGAAACCCCAATTTCCAGGTTTGAGATTATTAAAGTCCTGGTTCTCTTCAATTGGTGGGTCACAAAAGGGCACATTTTACCTGGTAAAAATATGCTTTGGCATAATGCCATTAAAGCCCTGCAATATTGAGTCATATTAAACTTTATAAGAGCAGAACACATATAAGATTCTAATATAGGTGGCACAGATTTTCCTATATATGAAATCTATATAGGACACATTTAACTATTTCGTAATGGATCAAGGTGTGTTTTTCAGTGTGTGTAGATCTGATTGAGATAAAGGCCGATGGTAATGTCTTTGGCCAAGACAATTCCATCAATTCAGCGAACTTTGTCAGTTTCAGTTAAAAAAATCATTTTGTCTATTAATCCTCTTGGAAGATTAAGGATAATAAAAAACAATAGTATCACCACTGTTTGCCTAATACTTTATTCTTTTATAACTTGTCCAGACAAATGAGTGCCTTTATTATTGGAGATTTCTCCAGGAATATCTTATACAGAAAACATTTCTCTAATAACCTTTTAGCTACTGTTATAGCATTAGCCTTCCTGCAAGGGAAAGCTTTTGTCTAAGAACAGATTACTATAGGAACATTTTGATATGTCACTCAGGGTGGCAATTGAATAAAATGTATTTGTCGGTGTTCAAATGATCTAGCAGGTGATGGTAATGTATCTCCTGCAGACTTTATTATCATGCCAGGATTATGGGTTTGACAAATGGTTGTAGATTACTTTAGCAATGTTTAGAACAGTCATCATACCATTATAAAATAACTTTTACTATTCTATCTACACAATGATGAGTCATGGAGTGCAGAGGTTTTTAAAAATATAATTTAAGCTCTAAGAACACAGAAAAGGCAAGACCACTTTCCGAGCCCTCCATGAGTCCATGCTTAATATTAAATTTACATGCACTTTGAATACCAGTTTTGTTTTTCAAATTAGGTATATAGCACTGTTTATTAAATAGGTTATCATCAGTGATTAGACTTAAATAAATCCTAAGGAGTTTGTTTCAATTACTTATCTTTAAAGTTTCAGTAGTGGCCAACTCAGCAGGTAAATGTGTCAGGAAATTTCTTTGGAATTAAATTTTGTTCTGATTGATGTTCGGTTAGCAATTTTTTGACCCAATCAGTTTCTTCATAAGAGTTCTGGGAATTTTCACCCAGGTCAATGGTATTATCTTAAAGTTATCAGCAACTTGTATTTGTCAGAGTCTTTTCCATGAATCTCCTTTAATATGAAACACTTTAGTTTTATAGTTGTTTGAAATAGCTTTCAGGAAAGTACCAGAGTAAAACAATGAGTTAATTGTAGTTAATTATCTGTAGAAGAAAAGACTTAAAATGACTATGGTAAAAGATCAAATGAGACTTCATTATAATGCAATTAAGAAGGAAATTTTGTTATTTCTACGGCACAAAATATTTCAAAGAAATTATTAAAATTGTGACTGCCAGAGTTATACCAGGACTATCAGATTTTTAGAAATTACATAGTTGCTAAAACACATATTAACATACTCATAAAATATGACTTTAAAAAGTTTCAGCATTACTTACTATTTGACAATTCTTCCCATGTGATTTAACATATCAAATACACCTAATTACTTTAACATCTCTCTTTTTATAAAGAGAAAAAACAACTTCATTTGAGACACTCCAGGGGCCCATCTGGATACTCCCTAAGTTAGTTCAAGGTCAAAAGGTCTTAATTTAGAATTTTATTTTTGAAAGTTGTCAAAAATGTCAAAAGGTTTAAAACACTTGATTTAAATAGGATCACATGGCTCTGTGAAAGCATATGTATTCAATTAACTAGAGTGGCAATTAAAAGACTTCAAAAGAAAATCCAGAAAGTTTCATAGCTGTAGGAAATTCTTAGCTCTTTTAACAGAAAGAACTCAGTTTTCTTAAGTAAATAAAAACCTACTAAATACAAATGATGCACAGAAAATTATCTCTATGAAACACAGAATCTTTGTTTCCTAGACCAATAATCTATAAAGATAAAACTTTCACAATTTCTTATTAAGGGCAGAAAATTACTTCAATAAAACCTTGTTATTTTAACAGAGTGGACTAAATTCTAGTTTTGCATCTATGTACTTCTGATATTAATTTTCAATATTGAAAGAAAAAAACAAATAAATAATTATTTTTAAATCTTAAGCAGCTTAATCACACATAAAATTACTTTTCCAAAATTTCTCCTAGTGAACAGAGGGGTGACTTGGAGTAGAATGGCGGGCAGACTGGCCCTAAGCAGTTTCCAGCTTGACTTCTTCCTTTAGTTATTTGGAGGCCCCAAGATTTATTTTTCTTTCACAGAGGTTTTCAGAGGAGAAATATTGGAAAAGTAATTTTATGTGTAATTAAGCTGGTTAAGATATAAAATAAATGCATATCTGATTGCCTCTTTTGGAGAGGCGAATAAGAAACTCAAAAGAATGCAACCATTTGTCTCTTATCTACCTATGACCTAGAAAGCTGCTCCCCGCTTGGGTCTTTCCGCCTTTGCTTCAAGTTGTCCTGCCTTTCCAGACCAAACCACCGTTCATCTTATTTATGTTGATTGATGTCTCGTGCCTCCCTAAAACGTATAAAACCAAACTGTGCTCTGACCACCTTGGTCGCATGTCATCAGAAGCCCCTGAGGTCGCATCACTGGTAGGCATCCTCAACCTTGGCAAAATAAACTTTCTAAATTAACTGAGACCTGTCTCAGATTTTTGGGGTTCACATTTTGGTAACCACAAAGGGATTCTGAGGGGAAATGCCCCTGACTTTGACAAATCTCCTATCAGTCTTGGTACCAGCATGAGACAACTTTATGGCTCAAATGAATAGGATGATTTGCTGAGCTCTGGGAGCACCTCCTCCAGAAAATCCTTGATCTCTCAAAATTTTGTCAAGATCTAAAGTTTATTTTGCTGTACAACTCCACTTCTACAGCATTTTTATAATCACTCGGTTTTCGTCTTACACTTTTTTACTTTTTCTTTGTGGAGTAACCAGTCACTCTACTTAAAAACAAAGTTATTCTATACTTTCTTTAAAAGGTGAAAAAAACGTGATCTTGGATAAGCTTTTTGATGTACTGCTGGATTCAGTTTGCCAGCATTTTATTGAGGATTTTCACATTGATGTTCATCAGGGATGTTGGTCTAAAATTCTCTTTTTTTGTTGTGTCTCTGCCAGGCTTTGGTATCAGGATGATGCTGGCCTCATAAAATGAGTTAGGGAGGATTCCCTCTTTTTCTGTTGGTTGGAATAGTTTCAGAAGGAAAGGTACCAACTCTTCTTTGCACCTCTGGTAGAATTTGGCTGTGAATTCATCTGGTCCTGGGCTTTTTTTTTTTTGGTTGGTAGGCTATTAATTATTGCCTCAATTTCAGAGGCTGTTATTGGTCTATTCAGGGATTCAACTTCTTCCTGGTTTAGTCGTGGGCGGGTGTATGTGTCTGGGAATTTATCCATTTCTACAAGATTTTCTAGTTTATTTGTGTAGAGGTGTTTATAGTATCCTCTGATGGTAGTTTGTATTTCTGTGGGATCTGTGGTGATATCCCCTTTATTATTTTTTATTGCATCTATTTAATTCTTCTCTCTTTTCTTCTTTATTAGTCTTGCTAACGGTCTATCAATTTTGTTGATCTTTTCAAAAAACCAGCTCCTGGATTCATTGATTTTTTGAAGGGTTTTTGTGTCTCTATCTCCTTCAGTTCTGCTCTGATCTTAGTTATTTCTTGCCTTCTGCTAGCTTTTGAATTTGTTTGCCTTGCTTCTCTAGTTCTTTTAATTGTGATGTTAGGGTGTCAATTTCAGATCTTTCCTGCTTTCTGTTGTGGGCATTTAGTGCTATAAATTTCCCTCTACACACTGCTTTAAATGTGTCCCAGAGATTCTGGTATATTGTGTCTTGGTTCTCGTTGGTTTCAAAGAACATCTTTATTTCTGCCTTCATTTTGTTATTTACCCAGTAGTCACTCAGGAGCAGGTTGTTCAGTTTCCATGTAGTTGTGCAGTTTTGAGTGAGTTTCTTAATCCTGAGTTCTACTTTGATTGCACTGTGGTCAGAGGGATAGTTTGTTGTGATTTTTCTTCTACATTTGCTGAGGTGTGCTTTACTTCCAACTATGTGGTCAATTTTGGAATAAGTGTGATGTGGTGCTGAGAACATATATTCTGTTGATTTGGGGTGGAAAGTTCTGTAGATGTCTATTAGGTCAACTTGGTGCAGAGCTGAGTTCAAGTCCTGTATATCCTTGTTAACCTTCTGTCTCATTGATCTTTCTAATATTGACAATGGGGTGTTAAAGTCTCCCATTATTTTTGTGTGAGAGTCTAAGGGATGCAAGTCTGGTTCAACATATGCAAATCAATAAACATAATCCATGGCATAAACAGAACCAAAGACAAAAACTAGCTGATTATCTCAATAGACGCAGAAAAGACCTTTGACAAAATTCAACAGGCCTTCATGCTAAAAACTCTCAATAAACTTGGTATTGATGGAATGTATCTCAAAACAATAAGAGCTATTTATGACAAACCCACAGCCAATATCATACTGAATGGGCAGAAGCTGGAAGCATTCCCTTTGAAAACTGGCACAAGACAGGGATACCCTCTCTCACCACTCATATTCAACAGTGTTGAAAGTTCTGGCAAGGGCAATCAGGCTACAGAAAGCAATAAAGGGTATTTAATTAGGAAAAGAGAAAGTCAAATTGTCCCTGTTTGCAGATGACATGATTGCATATTTAGAAAACCCCATCGTCTCAGCCCAAAATCTCCTTAAGCTGAAAAGCAACTTCAGCAAAGTCTCAGGATACAAAATCAATGTGCAAAAATCACAAGCATTCCTATACACCAATAACAGACAAACACAGAGCCAAATCATGAGTGAACTCCCATTCACAATTGCTACAAACAGAATAAAATACCTAGGAATATAACTTACAAAGGATGTGAAGGACCTCTTCAAGGAGAACTACAAACCACTGCTCAACGAAATAAAAGACAACACAAACAAATGGAAGAACATTCCATGTTCATCATAGGAAGAATCAATATCATGAAAATGGCCATACTGCCCAAAGTAATTTATAGATTCAATGCCATCCCCATCAAGCTACCAATGACTTTCTTCACAGAATTGGAAAAAACTCCTTTAAAGTTTACATGGAACCAAAAAAGAGCCCACATTGCCAAGAAAATCCTAAGCAAAAAGAACAAAGCTGGAGGCATCATGCTACCTGACTTCAAACTATACTACAAGGCTACAGTAATCAAAACAGCATGGTACTGGTATCAAAACAGAGATATAGACCAATGGAACAGAACAGAGGCCTCAGAAATAACACCACACATCTATAACCATCTGATCTTTGACAAACCTGACAAAAACAATAAATAGGGAAGGGATTCCCTGTTTAATAAATGGTGCTGGGAAAACTGGCTAGCCATATGGAGAAAGCTGAAACTGGATCCCTTCCTTACACCTTATACAAAAATTAATTCAAGGTGGCTTTAAGACTTAAATGTTAGACTTAAAACCATAAAAACCCTAGAAGAAAACCTAGGCAATACCATTCAGGACATAGGCATGGGCAAGGACTTCATGACTAAAACACCAAAAGCAAGGCAACAAAAGCCAAAATTGACAAATGGGATCTAATTAAACTAAAGAGCTTCTGCACAGCAAAAGAAACTACCATCAGAGTGAACAAGCAGCCTACAGAATGGGAGGAAATTTTCGCAATCTACTCATCTGACAAAGGGCTAATATCCAGAATCTACAAAGAACTTAAACAAATTTACAAGAAAAAATCAAACAACCCCATCAAAAAGTGGGTAAAGGATATGAACAGACGCTTCTCAAAAGGAGACATTTATGCAGCCAACAGACACGTGAAAAAATGCTCATCATCATTCTCTGACAGAGAAATGCAAATCAAAACCACAGTGAGATAACATCTCATACCAGTTAGAATGGTGATCATTAAATAGTCAGGAAACAACAGGTGCTGGAGAGGATGTGGAGAAATAGGAACGCTTTTACACTGTTGGTTAGAGTGTAAACTAGTTCAACCATTGTGGAAGACAGTGTGGCGATTCCTCAAGGATCTAGAACTAGAAATATCATTTGACCCAGCAAATCCATTTCTAGGTATATACCCAAAGGATTATAAATCATGCTACTATAAAGACACATGCACACGTATGTTTATTGTGGCATAATTCACAATAGCAAAGACTTGGAACCAACCCAAATGTCCAACAATGATAGACTGGATTAAGAAAATGTGGCACATATACACCATGGAATACTATGAAGCCATGCAAAAGAATGAGTTCATATCCTTTGTAGGGACATGGAAACCATCATTCTCAGCAAACTATCTCAAGGACAGAAAACCAAATACCACATGTTCTCACTCATAAGTGGGAATTGAACAATGAGAACACTTGGACACAGGGCTGGGAGCATCTCACACCAGGGCCTGTTGTGGGGTAGGAGAGGGGAGGGATAGCATTAGGAGAAATACGTAATGTAAATGACGGGTTAATGGGTGCAGCAAACCAACAGACACATGTATACATATGTAACAAACCTTTACGTTGTGCACATGTACCCTAGAACTTAATGTATAATTAAAAATATAAATAAATAAAAGAAAAAAGGGAAAAACGTTTCCTTATACATGATTTTATTTTTTACAAAAATATGCATCTTATCTTTCTTATATACTTGCTTATATAAGTTGTTTTCATTATTATTTCAGGTGAATTTAATAACATCTATTAATTACAAATTTTTTTTTGAGAAGGAATCTCACTCTGTTGCCAAGACTGGAGTGCAGTGGCACAACCACAGCTCACTACAACCTCTACCTCCCAGGATCAAGTGATTCTCTGGTTTCATCCTCCCAAGTAGCTGGGACTATAGGCATGTGCCACCATTCCTGGGTAATTTTTGTGTTTTTAGTAGAGATGAGATTTCACTGTGTTGGCCAGGCTGGTCTTGAACTCCTGACCTCAAGTGATCTACCTGCCTTGGCCTCCCAAAATGCTGGGATTACAAGCGTGAGCCACCGTGGCTGGCCTAATTACAATTTTTAACCTTTAGTAATTCTAATTTCTAGTAAAAACTAGGAAGCAATAAATTGTGAATGGTCACATGCCAACATTCTGTAATTTAATACCATTTCATTTTGTCTACAAGCATCTGCTTTCTCATAGTATGATTTTTCAGTGTCATACATGACGTGATTCCTAACAGATCTAAGTATCTTTATTTAGTCTGTCTGTATTAAAAAGTTGAGTAGAAGTCAAAACTGTATTCATTTTTTAACTTTACATTTTATTTTAGATGTGCAGATTCGTCACAGGCATATATTGCATAATGGTCAGGTTTGGGCTTCCAGTGTACCATCCTTTAAATAGTGCAAACTGTACACAATAGGTAATCTTTTAAATCCTTACCCCTCCTTCTCTCTCCCTGCTTTTGGATTTCCCAGTGTCTATTAGTTTCATCATTACATCCATGAGTACCTATTGTTTAGCTCTCACTTTTAGTGAGAAAATGTGGTATTTGAATTAGTGTTTCTGTGTTATTTCACTTAGGGTAATGGCTCCATTCATCCTCCAGCTCCACCTATGTTGCTGCAAAAGACACAATTTCTTTTTTTTTTTTTTTTTTTTTTGAGACAGAGTCTTGCTCTGTCGCCAGGCTGGAGTGCAGTGGCGTGATCTCGGCTCACTGCAAGCTCCGCCTCCCAGGTTCACGCCATTCTCCTACTTCAGCCTCCCGAGTAGCTGAGACTACAGATGCCCGCCACCACGCCGGGCTAATTCTTTTTTTTTTAGTAGAGATGGGGTTTTACCCATGTTAGTTAGCCAAGATGGTCTCGATCTCCTGACCTCGTGATCCGCCTGCCTTGGCCTCCCAAAGTGCTGAGATTACAGGTGTGAGCCACCACGCCTGGCCACAATTTCATTATTTTTATGACTGCATAGTATTCTGTGGTAGATATATACTACATCGTCTTTATACAATTCACCATTAATGAACACTTTGGTTGATTTTATGTCTTTGAATTGTGAACAGTACTACAATAAACATGACTGCAGGTGTCTTTTGGACATAATTATTTCTTTTGGTAGATGCTCAGTAGTGGGATTGCTGGGTCAAATGATAGTTCTATTTTTGGTTCCTTGAGAAATCTTCATACCGTTTTCCATAGAGGTTATACTAATTTACATTCCCATCAACGGTGTATAAGGGTACCCTTTCCTCTGCATCTATGCTAATATCTGACATTTATTGACTTTGTAATAACAGTCTTTCTGACTATGTAAGATGATACCGTGGTTCTAATTTACATTTCTCTAATGATTAGTGACGTTGAGCAATTTTTTCATTTTAGTTGACCACTTGTGTGTCTTCTTTTGAGAAATGCCTGTTCATGTCCTTTGCTCACTTTTTAATGGGATTGGTTTCTCTGCTTGAGTTTTTTTAGTTCGTTTTATATTCTGTACATTAATTTGTTATCAGAGGCATACTTTGCAAATATTTTCTTTCATTATGTAGGTTGTCTATTTGTTGATTTTTTCTTTATTTGGCTGCAGAAAAAAATTTTAAACTTAATTAAGTCCCATTTGTCCATTTGTTTATTTATTTTTGAGGTGGAGTCTCACTCTGTTGCCCAGGCTGGAGTACAGTGGCACGATCTCAGCTCACTGCAACCTCCACCCCCCGGGTTCAAGCAATTCTTCTGCCTCAGCCTCCTGAGTAGCTGGGATTACAGGCACCCACCACCATGCCCAGCTAATTTTTGCATTTTCAGTAGAGACAGGGTTTCACCATGTTGGCTAGGCTAGTCTCGAACTTCTGACCTTGTGATCCACCTGCCTTGGCCTCCCAAAGTGCTGGGATTACAGGCGTGAGCCACCACTCCCAGCCCATTTTTGTTTTTGTTGCATTTGCTTTTGGGATCTTAGTTATAAATTTTTGCCTAGGCCAATGATAGGAGGTTTTCCTGGGTTTTCTTCAGGGACTTACACAGTTTCAGGTCTTACATTGATGTCTTTAATCCATCTTGCATTACTTTTTGTATATGGTAAGAAATAGAGGCCCAGTGTCACTCTTCTCCTATGGCTAGCTAATTTCCTCAGCCCCTTTTATTGAATAAAGTATCTTTTTGCATTGCTTATTTATGTCAACTTTGCCAAAGATCAGTTGGTTGTACACAGGTGGCTTTACTTCTGAGTTCTCTATTCTGTTCCTTTTGTCTATGTGTTTATTTTTGTACCAGTACAGTACTGTTTTAGTTACTATAGCATTATAGTATAATTTGCAGTAAGAGAATGTGATTCTTTCAGCTTTATTCTTTTTGCTTACAATGGCTTTGGATATTTGGGCTCTTCATATCAACTTTAGAATTGTTTTGTCCAGTTCTGTGAATAATGACATTGGTCATTGGTAATTCTTAGGGATCCTGTTTAATCTGCAGATTGATTTGGGCCATGTGGTCATTTAAGTGACATTGAGTTTTCCAATCCATGAGCATAAAATGTTTTTTTCATTCATCTGCGCCATCTAGAATTTTTTCATGAATGTTTTGTAGTTCTTCTTGTAGAGACATTTTACCTCCTTTGTCAGATTTATGTCTAGATATTTTTTGTGAGTATTAAAATTGGGATTGAGTACTCGATTTGATTCTCACCCTGAATGTTACTGGCATATAAAAATGCTACTGATTTTTGTATGTTGATTTTGTATTCTGGAATTGTTTTGAAGTAATTTATCAAGTCTAGGAGTCTTTCGGAAGACTCTTTAGGATTTATAGGTTTAAGATTATGTCATTAGTGAACAAAGATAATTTAACTTTCTCTTTTCCAATTTGAATGTTTTTTATTTCTTTCTCTTGCTAAAATGGTCTGGCCAGGACTTCTAGTACTATGTTGAATAGGAGTAGTGAGAGTGGACATCCTTGTTTTGTTCCAGTTCTTAGGTGGGATGCTTTCAACCTTTCCCCATTCAGTATGATGTTGGCTGTAGATTTGTCATAATTAGCTCTTATCATTTTGAGGTATGTTCCTTCTATGCTTACTTTGTTGAGGGTTTTTATCATAAAGGATTTTTTAAATTTATTAAGTATTTTTCTGCATCTATTGATGTGATCATATAGTTTTAGTTATTATGTTTATTGAATCACATTTAATGATATGCTAATGTTGAAAGATCTTTGCATCCCTGGAATAAAACCTACTTCTTTATAGTGAATTAAGTTTTTGATGTGCTGTTGGAGTCAGTTTGCTAGTATTTTGTTGGGGATTTTGCATCTATGTTCATCAGGGATACTGGCCTATAGTTTGCTTTTATGTTACTGTGTCCTTGCCTGATTTTGGTAGCAGAATGTTACCAGTTTTATAGAATGAGATAAAGAGGAATCCTTCCTCTTTTGTTTTTTAGAATAGTTTCAGGAAGATTTTTACCAGCTTGTTTTTGTATGTCTGGTAAAATTTGGCTGTGAATCTGTCGATCTTCAAGGAGTACATTTGCAAGTGGGGTGGAAGATTTTTTATGACTGATTCAATTTCATTACTTATTACTCACCTGTCCAGAATTTCTGTCTCTTTCTGGTTCAATCTTGGGAGGTTGTATGTTTTCAGGAATTTATGTATTTTCTCTAGGTTGTACAGTTTATGCACTTAGAGATATTCATAGTAATTACTGATGATCTTTTGTATTTCTGGGGTATCAGTTGTGATGTCATCTTTATCATTTTGATTGTACTTATTTAAATATCCTCTCTTTTTCCTTGGTTAATGTAGCCAGTGATCTATCAATTTTGTTTATCCTTTCAGATAACTGGGTTTTCATTTCATTGATTCTTTATATCATTTTTTGTCTCAATGTCATTTAGTTGTACTCAATATCATTAGGTATTAGAAAGTTGCATATTAAATCCATGATGAAATATATTTCTTTACATATTGGAATGTTTAAAATGAAAAAGACTAACTGTTGTCAAGGAATTCAGAGTAATTATAACCCTCACTCACTGTGCTATAAAGTGGAATAAATACTTAGCAAAACAGTTTGGTAATTTCTTAAAAAGTTAAACATATATCTAGTTATAATCTAGCTGCTACATAACTAGCTATTTACCCAGGAGAAATGGAAGCATAGACCCCTATAAATACTGCACATAAATATGCATGGCAGCTTTATTGACAGTAGGCAAAAATGATGGATAAGAGAAATGTTCACTAACAGGTGAATAATAAACAAACCTGTGTATCAACCCAATAGAATACTGCCTAACTATAAGAAGGAATGCACTGTTGACATACTCTACAGCATGAAAGTCACACAATAACTATGCTGAGTAAAAGAAATTAGGCTTAAGAAACATGCAAGACAATAACAAAAAAATACTGTATAATTCCATTGATCTAAAACTCTAGAAAATTGAAACTAATGTATAGTAACAGAAAGCAGATAATGTTTGCCTGGGGGAAATGGGAGGCATGAAGAGATGTAGTAGGGAATAATTGCATGGCCAATGGGAACATTTATAAAATATTGTATATAGTCATTTTGATTTTGGTGACAGTTTCACAAGTATCGAATTTATTTCAAAGTTATCAATCATATGTAATTTGTTATATCTCAGTTATATTTGAATAGAACTGTTTAAAACAGCCAGTATAGAAATTAAAATGGAATTCTATAAAAAATATAATAATTTAAAAAGTTGAAAGTAAGGAAAAAGAAAAACAAGTAAAGGCAACAAAAACCCCACAAAATTAACTT
This sequence comes from Pongo abelii, assembly GCF_028885655.2. Classification (NCBI taxonomy): domain Eukaryota; kingdom Metazoa; phylum Chordata; class Mammalia; order Primates; family Hominidae; genus Pongo; species Pongo abelii. The sequence continues at coordinate 59,199,871 of NC_085928.1, forward strand.
AAAGCAAATAACGTTAGATACTAATGGACTAAAATCCAATTAAGAGGCAGAGAATTGCATAATAAGTAAAAAGTAAGACTCATTTTTATCCTGTTTCAAAGCGATGTTATTTTGTCTAATTATATTTACATATTTACATTCAGCAGAGGTAAGCTAAAATTAAATGACTGAAAGAGGCATTCAAACATCGATGTATTCAGAAAGTTCAGAAAACATTTCAAATGTACGTTGTATGGTAACCAGTAATGACCATAAGCTGTAGGACAAGCATCAAAAATTGTATGAAAATGGAATGTTTTCTTATGATGATATAATATAAATAAATTAAAATCAATAAATATATCTAACATAATCTCAAATGAACTTTATATTTAATAATTCATGGTTCAAATATGAAGTAAAAAGAAAATAAAAACATACCTAGAACTGAGTAATATTTAAAGCATACCATATCAAAACTTGTAAAAAGCAGCTAAGGCAGTGAATAAAAGGAAATATAATTACATATATTTAAATAGAGAATAATCTGACATCTATTATTTTTTCGCCTAAGAATCTAGAAAACATTAAGCCTTAACATAAGTAGAAAAAAATAAGATTAATTAATAAAACAGAGAATTTTTAAAAAATAGAGAGAAAAATCAATTAAGTCAAATAGTTGTTTATCTAAAAAGTACAATGACACTTATGTTTTTATTTGTTCTTTGGTAACTATAAAAATTTACCACTCAGCTCTCCTTTTGCAGTAGCATAATTTATCAATAACTCTACCTGCTGCACACTGCAAAGATCACTGTTTTGCCCGGAGGTCACAAGCTGCTTCCAGTGAATGACAGCATAGCAGGAATCCTGAAGGAAATTACAAGCTCAAGCATATTATTGTGAATATATAAGTAGTAACTGTCCAACAGTAAAATGAAACTAATATAGTCAAATTAATTTTACTCAAAAATATTTAAAGCTAGGAAAGCTTTAAATATGTTTATTACATTAATTAAGGCAAAAACACATATGTTAATTACAGTTGTTATAAACATCGCATTTGATAAAATTCAATATCTAGTCATAGTTTTAAAAACATGTCACTTGGAATGAAGACATTGTCAAATGGAATGAAATAATAATCACTGGATATTAAAGAGATTCTAGAGGTAAAAGCTTGCATACATAGAACGTGGTTATTTAGCCAATAATAAATATCAGGTTGATGTGAGGGAGTTTCTATTCAATAAATGAAGTTGTAAAAATTCAGTATCAACATGACACAAATGAAATAAAATCTCCTGATTTACTTCAGACAAAAAATGTAGCTGTAGATTGACAGAAACTCAAATATCAAAAAGAAAAGGAAAAATAAAACTTACAAGCAAATCTAAGAGAGTATTTTTTAAACTTTGAAGTAGATATTTTTTAAATCACCAAACTATCTCCTATAAAATATTAATAAACATGATTATATTTGAATAAAAAATATCCATTTAATTATTAGGCATCATAAAAGATGTGAAAAGACAAGCCACATTGCAAAACTAAACATACTCCTGCCATATGATCCAGCAGTTGTGCTCCCTGGTATCTACCTAAAGCAGTTGAGAACACACATCCACACAAAAACCTGCACACCAAGATTTATATTAGCTTTATTCATAATTGTCAAAACTTGTAAGCAACTGAGGCATACAGTGTAACTAACTGGATAAATAAACTGTGGTACATCGAAAAATGAATATTATTAGTACTAAAAAATGAACTTTCAAACCATGAAAAGATATGGATGAAACATAAATCCATATTATTAAGTGACAGAAGCCAATCTGAAATGGCTACATACTGTATGATTCCAACAATATGACATTCTGGAAAAGACAAAATTATGGAACTAGTAAATACAACAGTGGTTTCCACACAGCAGGGTGAGGGAAGGGTGAGTAGGTCAAACACAGGGGATATTTAGGGCAGTGAAAATGTTCTGTATGACACTGTAATGATAAATGCCATTGTACCTGGATAATGGATGCAAGTTATCATGTATTTGTCCAAACCTAATGTAAAAGACAAAGGGTGAGCCCCAATTTAAACTATAAACTTTGATTGATAATGACATAGCAATGTGGGGTCATCAATTCCAAAAAGCATGACTCTGATGGGGGAAGTTGAAAACGGAAATGACTATGCACACATGGGGGCAGAGAGTATTCGGGAAATATTTTTACCTTCCTTGATTTTGCTTCTCTAAAAGAATAAAGTCTTTGAAAAAAGACAAGTCATGAATTGAAAAATTATATATATTCAATATGTCCATGATAAAGGATTAGCCTCAAATATATAGAGACAAATTTTATAATCTAATTAAAATAATTAGCTATATAATAAAATGAACAAAAGGCAAGACTAGACATATCATAAAAGAGAAAAAACAGCAATAGATTTATGATGAGAAGCTCAACCATGCTAGTAATCATGAAAGTGTGAAATCTAAACCAAAATGAAGTATCATTTTTCAACCACTTCCATTCATGTAATTATGATGTCTGACAACATGAAGTATTGAAGAGAATGCTGCTCAATATAATTCTTTTTGTATTATTAGTAATATAGTAAAAACCCACTTTGAAAGACAATTTGCTATATCTAGACAACTTCAAGGTTTACATACCTTAAAACCCAGTTATTCTAGTTATATACCTGATACAAATTTGAATATCTAGATTTCTGGAAACAGACAAATTAATGTGCATAGCATTACTGTTCACAAACAACTCAAATGTTTATATGTATTTCTAGATAACTATACACTGTTCTGTCTGTCTTTATCTCTCTTTCTTTCCAAACACATACACACACACACACACACACACGCACGCACAGTCATGAGGAGGCGTATTACAAAGCAATAAAAATGAATGCTTTATAGATGTATACATTGACTTATTACTCTAATGTTTAAAAACAATCAGTGATTATAATGTAAGGCACTATATAATTATAATTGTTTGGAAACAATTATAATGTAAGGCACTATATGGTCACTAGAGTGAATTTCTAGATTAGATTTCCAATCAAACTCAGTAGACACAATAGGCAAACTTAGCACTAAGTTATGTTTAGGAAAGGATAACTACAGCAGCAGGATCACAGAAGTTTTAATCACCCAGATGTAACACCTGATGTCCCCAAACATCCTATAGGATGAATTTGTTTTCGTGGATGATGACAAGAACTGACATATAAGTCTAGGTCTCAAGTGACAAAGGGAACTGAACATTTTAGGTTGACTCAGCTTAATTTACTCAAGTCATTGTCACCTAGAGAGGCAGATGCTGTGCTGCCATTTGTTAGTGCACTCAAAGTCCACATTTCCACAATACATAATCCCAACAACAGCACTTCTAGAGGCATTCCAGTAAAGTAGTCCCCTTACCTGTGGGAAATACTTTTGAAGACCCCCTAGTAAATACCTGGTACTACAGACAGTACAGAACTTTATCATATACTATGATTTATCCTATACATACTTATGATACCAACACCTGGTTCTGTGGACAGTACAGAACCCTGTTATATACTATCATTTTTTCTACACATACTTATGATGAAGTTTAATTTATAAATTAAATTAATTTAAAAGTTATGGTGAAGTTTAATTTATAAATTAAATTAATTTAAAAGTTATGATGAAGTTTAATTTACAAATTAAATTAATTTAAAAGTTATGGTTTAATTTATAAATTAAATTAATTTAAAAGTTATGATGAATTTTAATTTATAAATTAAATTAATTTATAAATTAGACAAGGAAGAACTTACTTGCTTGCCTAACAATAATAATTAATAACAAAATAGGCATTACATATTATTAGGAATTATTTGTCTGATAATAAAAACTAATAATAAAAGAGAACAATTATAACAATATACTATAAAATGTTATTTGAATGTGATTTCTCACTTTCTCTGTCTCTCAAAACATCTTACCGTACTGTAAAGTGGGTAGCTGAAACCATGGAGAGCAAAACTGTGGATAAGGAGGGACTACCATATTCATTAATTAGTACATAGATCACAGTTAGAGCCTCCCAATGAATATATGCCTTTAGATGACTTTATAAAAAATATGACTAAAGGCTAACTTTATTCAAGCATCCCTGAGGCAGGACGAAAAAAATCACAAGCAAATTAACTCTTTAAAAATAATTTAAAAAATAACAAATATAACTTTAGAATCATGGAAGTAAAACATATCTAGTCCATGGTAGTTGTTAGCTTGGAAGAAAGGCAGTTAGCATAAGATGGAGGGGAACATAGGAATAGAGAGCTGAGGAATTTTAGTGCTATGTTCTAGTTTTTCTTTACAAGTGGTAAAGTTCATATGTGCAAGTTACATTAAAAATACAAAATTAATGAAAACAAAATAATTTTATATAAATGCGTTTAGGTCCAGGGACGGTGCTCATGCCTGTAATCTCAGCACTTTGGGAGGCTAAGGCGGGTGGATCACTTGAGATCAGGAGTTCGAGAACAGCCTGGCCAACGTGGTGAAACCCCATCTCTACTAAAAATACAAAAATTAGCCAGGCATGGTGGTGGGCACCTGTAATCCCAACTACTCAGGAGGCTGAAGCAGGAGAATCGCTTGAACCCTGGAGTTGGAGGTTGCGGTGAGCTGAGATCGTGCCACTGCACTCCAGCCTAGATGACAGAGCCAGACTTCCAAAAAAAAAAAAAAATTTGTAAAGGCTTAGACATAAATTAATGCTTAAGATTAATGAAAATTTGTATGCTTGAAAATTTTAATATCTGGGAGCAGTCTTGTGTTTTTCCTTATAAAGTAAAATATTTCAGAAACAAAAACTAAAGACATTGCCCTAGGTAAATATTGCTTTGAAGACAGAGAAAGAGAGACAGAGACAGGGGACAGAAGATATTTTATCACATCAGCAAAATTCTGTTATAAGTACTTGGAAAATTTGTTTTTTTTTTCTTATTTTTTTGTTCTCCCTAATGACTCAATTAGCTGAATTTTTAAACAACTGGCATATTTGCTTATAGCAACTGTAAGTTTTTTTTCTTTTTTAGCCAAACTTTTCAGTAGTTTATTATTATAATACTACCATTATTATTTAATGAGTGATTACTTTAGGCTAGGCACCATACTTTACATGGCTTATGTTATTGTCACAATATATTAGATGGATATGTAAATATAAATTCTACTCATGAAAAAGCAAGGTTAAGTCAGGTAATATAATAAACCAAGTATTTCAGGAAAGCTCTCAAAGTATGTTTCTTTGTTCTCACACCACTACAGCAATCATTAACAGAGAAGAAGACTTCTGTGACCAAATGTGTGAGGCATTTTCTCCACACAACAAGCAGCAGACGCCAGCTGGGTTTCTTCCAATTTAATTCCAACACTATCTACCTGGACATAGTGTTAGATCCCATGGATTGAGACCTCAGTCCCCAAGACTGCCCTCTACCCTGTCCACTGACAACAGTAGCAAGTCCAGGCCTCTGAAAATTCTGACTAACTTCAACATGAGTTCTCATGACCCCCTCTTTATTTCACAGAAACACTTACTTATATTGACTAGTTTATTATAAAGGATGTTGCAAATGATACAAACGAAGAGATGTGTAGTGTGAGGTATTGGGAAAGGGGCACTCAGCTTCCATGCTCTCTGTGGGTGAGCCAGCCTTCAGGAACCTCCATGTGTTTATCTATCCAGAAGCTTTCTAAACCTAGTCTTCTTGGGTTTTTATGGAAGTGTCATAAGGTCAACATTTCTTCCCCCAAGGTATAGAATGGGGACCGTCTCTGAGGCGCATCTTATGACCCACAATCCGAAAGGCAAGGGAAGGTTAGAATCTTGCCTTAGGGCAGGCAAGAGGCCAGGAGAAAACTGGACAGATTGTGTTTCCTGGGCTCTGCTCTTGAGGCCTTATACACCCAACGTTATAAATGAGCCTCTCATTCAGACAATGAGTTCCAAATCTGAAAACTCTTTAGGGTCCTAAAATTACACAAGTGGTAATAACTAATTAATTGTGGTAACTGCCTTCAGTCTTCTGATATTCTTCTACCCTTCGTTAGTTAATTATGCAAAGGACTTGCTGTCCATGAATATCGTTTCTTAAAACCCCATGTTTTGTTAATTATCTAGGAAGATCTCAGAGTTAGAGCCTTTTGGCTACTATTTTGACCTTACAATTTATTACAGTAATTGCCTTACTTCTGATGGTTAAGTATTCCTGTCGGTTTTTATCATATTGGGGTCCTATTATCTCCATTGATTAAGGGAAGTCCAGTTCCGGAAATTTATCTTCTGTCAGCCCTAACTACTACTAATTTTCTAACTGATACTGATACCTATTTGATTTATTATCATCTCCTTTATCAAGTGGTAAAGTGGAGGGCTTTTGAGGTCCTCTCATGGATTATAGTCAGGTGGTAGGTGTTTACCTGTTGAATTATGTCCCCTCAAGATTCGTATGTTGAAATCCTCACTCCCTGTACATACAAAAGTAATATTATTCGGCCGGGCGCAGTGGCTCAGGCCTGTAATCCCAGCACTTTGGGAGGCCAAGGCGGGCACATCACGAGGTCAGGAGATCGAGACCATCCTGGCTAACACGGTGAAACGCCGTCTTTACTAAAAATACAAAAAAATTAGCCGGGCATGGTGGCGGGCGCCTGTAGTCCCAGCTACTCCGGAGGCTGAGGCAGGAGAATGGAGTGAACCTGGGAGGCGGAGCTTGCAGTGAGCCGAGATTGCACCACTGCACTCCAGCCTGGGCGACAGAGCCAGACTCCGTCTCAAAAAAAAAAAAAAAAACACTAATATTATTCAAAAATTACCATGCACCCACAATTTTAAAAAACAGGGTCATTTCACATATAATTAGTTAAGATGTGAGGTCATACTGAATAGGATGATCCTCTAATCAGTATAAGTGATGCTCTTAAAAATAAGGGAAATTTGAAAATAGACATGCACACAGAGAGGAAGCTATGTGAAGATGAAGGCAGAGATCAGAGTGGTACTTTTGCAAGCCAAGAAATGTCAGATTTCCAGCAGACTACCAGAAACTTAGGTGAGATGATGGAACAGATTGTCTCAGAGCCCTTAGGAGGAAACAAACCTGCTGACCTCTTATTATTGGACTTCAAATGCGAGAATCATGAGAAAATCAATGTCTGCTGTGTAAGAAAACCAGTTTGTGGTTCTTTGTTATGGCAGTTCTGGAAAATGAATAGAGTAGATTTTCTGTACGGTATTTCAAGTCTTACATGTTCATTTCTCTGAGTCTTTTGATCCCCTCCTCAATTGTCTGCAGTGAAAGGTCTGGTCTTTCTACTTACCTTCTTTGGACCGTTATGTACTCAACTTTCTAAGAACCATTTCAGCAACATCTTAGCACTATTTCTGGAGTCCTTTTTAGGGTGTTATATCCTATTTCACATATCAATGAACTGTCTCTTTGCAAATATTATTTTCTGCTCTTTTTTCCATACCACTCTGAGGATGCAGGCCCATATTCTCTTCAGGATCTTCTGGTTTGGATCATTAGACCTTTTGGCTCCTTTGAGGAGTACTTCCTTTCCTCCTGTGACAGATCCAGGCTCTGTGTGGCCAGACTGCATTCTAAATTTACTCTGATTATTGGTTTGTTGACCAAGAAAGAAGTTGGGATAGATTCTGAGATGAGCTGCTGAGAAGCATGTTTTGTTTCACCATATGAAGGTATTTTCATTATCTTCCAGTTATGAGGAAGTGCAGTGACTGAGTCACTGTTAAGAGGCACAGAATCTTCAGGGAATCTAAGGATTTAACATTTTTAAGAACGTCGATAGGAATGTCCAGGGAAGGAGGGGTTCTTCCCTAACAGTGTGGCATACTTGCTCAGGTTTAGAATTCGACTTTCTCTGGAGCTATGCTTCAATTCAAATTAAAAGTCGAGAGCCTGATCCTAGCATTATCACTGCTCCATCATCTGGAGATAAATGATTCTTTATATGCTACTAAGAAAATATTCTGGTTTCATTCTTTCCCAAAAATAAGTGTTAAATCTCCCTCAGCCTTTTGTTGTCTTTCTCCAATAACTTGATAACCTTCAGAAATAGCCATCTAATTTCTTACTCATAATTACTCCTTCCTGTAAACATCTCAAATGCCTGAGATATGGTACCTACCAGAGCATTCTGTTTCCTCAGTATGCTGCCCCATTTTACCACCAGCTACTACAGTTTAGCAATTGCAACATTAGAGCTTGCTAAAGATTATTTGTGTTCCTGAGAATGATGGTTTCCAGCTTCAACCATGTCCCTACAAAGGACATGAACTCATCCTTTTTTATGGCTGCATAGTATTCATAGTATTCCATGGTGTATCTGTGCCACATTTTCTTAATCCAGTCTATCATTGTTGGACATTTGGGTTGGTTCCAAGTCTTTGCTATTGTGAATAGTGCCACAGTAAACATACATGTGCATGTGTCTTTATAGCAGCATGATTTATAATCCTTTGGGTATATACCCAGTAATGGGATGGCTGGGTCAAATGGTATTTCTAGTTCTAGATCCCTGAGGAATCGCCACACTGTCTTCCACAATGGTTGAACCAGTTTACAGTCCCACCAACAGTGTAAAAGCGTTCCTATTTCTCCACATCCTCTCCAGCACCTGTTGTTTCCTGACTTTTTAATGATTGCCATTCTAACTGGTGTAAGATGGTATCTCATTGTGGTTTTGATTTGCATTTCTCTGATGGCCACCTTCAACCAATTATGAGGTCCTTTTCCATTGCTAAGCAGACAATAGGCGGTAAAGCTCCTGCGTCCCATTTTTAAAACCTGCATCATAGGGACACTTTTGTTCCAACTGTCTTAGGTTAAGTTCCCTAGGAAACAGACTCACATCTAGAGTCGCATGCAGAAAGTTTACTAGGAAATGCTTTGGGGAATAATATCTTTAAGGAGGTCAGAGTAGTCGGATTTGGCAGATGGAGAAGTTACACTGCCATGAGTGGGTTGTAAATTTGATTAAGACAACACCCTTTAGCAGAGGGCAATTCTAGGAGAGTTGAATTGTGAGTAGCCCAGAACTGGAGAAATTAGTTCTTTAGTTTGACTTCAGTGGCATCTCACTGTGTCCACTATGCATTATATCTGCTCCAGAGTTTACTGAAAAAGGAATTTACAAGATATTTTTTATTTCATTGATTTATTTTCATTTTCCCAGTTGCTTTTTTTTCTTTCTGAGGAAAAAGTGTGGAAAAGATTGGTCATAAAACTATATTAACATCAGAAATATCTGTGACTTTTAAAAATTACATATACACCTGCAAAAGATGAAGCTGTGCCTCATCCTCTCCTGTAAATCTTGTCAGCGTCACACTACTAGGTAATGTGTGTTGAATTCATTTGGATATTGAATTCAAACTACATATGTTACATATATTGACCTATAAATAAGATCATTTTGAATAGAAACCTTAGAAGAAGATATGGGATAAGTTATTCCCTAATGATTTATGTAGAAAATTTTAAAACATCAAATCAGTGTGAATCAGAAGAATCCTTTGTTCTATAAAGTGTTACATCGAAGTGGTTCTCAACCTTTTCAATAAATGAGTAAATAAAAGACAATGTTTGAACATCTACCGGAGATTTAATCTGTCCTAAAATGATCACTACACAACTCAAAACATCTTAGATATTTCTTGTTTCAGATAGAACAATATTTATGACATTTTAAATTATACTTTATAATGTAGCCTCATTTGTTCTAATATAAAAATGTGTAAAGATATGTAAAGACTCATCCTGTAGCCATCAGTTTTTTTTTTTTTTTTTTTTTTTTGAGACGGAGTCTTGCTCTGTCCCCCAGGCTGGAGTGCAGTAGCGCGATCTCAGCTCACTGCAAGCTCTGCCTCCCGGGTTCACGCCATTCTCCTGCCTCCGCCTCCCGAGTAGCTGGGACTACAGGCGCCGCCACCACGCCTGGCTAATTTTTTTTGTATTTTTAGTAGAGACGGGGTTTCACCGTGGTCTCTATCTCCTGACCTCGTGATGCGCCCGCCTCGGCCTCCCAAAGTGTTGGGATTACAGGCGTGAGCCACCGCGCCCGGCCACCATCAGTCTTTTGTCCTAATTCACTTAGGCCAGAGTCCTTAGATTAACCCTGGACACTTATCTTTCCCTTATACCTAGTCCACTTCCGGCCTACCATTAAATCCTATTTTTCTGACTGTGAAACATATCTAAGCTCAAAATATATCCAAACCACCCAGACCACTATGGCTTTGGTTTCACAGAATTTTCCTAATCCCTCTCTCAGAACTGCTCATGATACTAGTAAATTGTGGCCATCAGGCTGATACAATGTTACAGTACATAACCAAGACATATTGGTCATTGATTCATTTCTCTTCTACTTCATAAACTCCCCTGTGAGTAAAGAAGATACATATCTTCAATAAACTCAATGGAGGAAATGAAATGTTTCTCTTTTATCTTTGCACATTATGAAACACCTAATAAGGAGTTCATATGTACTAAAAAGCAGGAAGAATGAGCTAATGTTTGACTCTTTTGGTCAGGTTTTCTCTGCTTTGCAGTTACATACATATAAAGAGAGGCTGCAGATCTCTCTGCATATGTGGATTTGGATAACAGCTCACTATACTTCAATGTTATGCATATCCTAACTGAACATATTTTGTTCTGAATTACCAAAAAAAAAGTCCCTAAAGTAAATCAACCGCACTTTTCAGGCACTCCTAAAGCACAGTCCTCAGGGTTAGTATTTAATTATCCAGCCTTATCGATGTCAAAAATTGTATCCTAGAAAGAACATACAGAGTTTTGGAATCTTATAATATGCCTGCAGATTTTTGGAAGTGTGTGACGATCATATATTCATAAAAATCTACTAAAGCCAAATATTAAAATATAGATTTTAATCTACATATATACAATATAAGTATGTATACATCATAGTTATGTGAACATAGGCAAATCCTTTTCTAGGATAAGTGGGAGATATATGCCTTAATAAAGAATGCCTGCTTATCTATTAATTTGTGTATATTTATAGTAATACATTTATTATAGAACTAATATCCCAATTGGAAATTTAAACAATGATAAACTATATGGGCATCAAAAATAAAGAACCTCTCAAAATCCTTAATTGAAACAATCATCTCTTTGCTCTATAAAAGGTGAAGAACTTTATGTATTTTACATAAAAATAATTTTTCACAATTCTAATTTGTAACTGAAGTTTTTATGCAAACCTTATTATGGCAGATGGATTTTCCTGATTCTATTTGTTTCTGTTGGAATCTTACCATAAGATCATTCTTAGATTGCAAAGTTTTCTTTTAGACTAGTCTAAGAGAACAAAAAAGACAATTCAATGATTATATATTTCATATTTATTTTAAAATACTGTAATGCAAAAATATTATTGCTTATCTCCATTATATTATCCTAGATTTCTGAAATATTATTCCTGTTGATCCATGACATTCTGTTTTCTTATTGCAAGCTTTCTCTGTTTGTTTTTATCATACTTCTCTGAGATCTCTGGTTTTATGTTATCTTTTTCCTACTCTTTAAGAAATAAAAAAAAACCTTTTTATTTTACTCACTCAAATTTAATTAGTTTAATAAGCATAAAACTCAAATGTAGTTTTGTTTCATCAAGTCAGTAACTAATAATGTAGAGTATTTTAATCATATATATTTTTAAATATATTTAGTGACATTCACATTCTTTGTGCAAACTGCCTTTTCATCCCCTTCTTCTATTTTCTAAAGAGTATTTATTTTCATTATACTCATTATTTATCCCTTCTGGATGTTATTTTTTAATTTATTTTGTAAAACTTTATATTGCAAAAACTTGTTTTATCAGTGAGTAACTTGTAAATGATATGCATGGCATCATATTACATCTTAGTTTGCATTTTGATACAGTTAAATTTAAAAGCACTTTTCTAATTTAGTGTGTCTTTATATATCTTATATGGATTTCCATTTATAATATATTAAAGATGTAAAGAGTGAAGTAATAAATTTATTTTACTTTTGTATATGTAAAAAGGACATTAAGAAGAGTCAATTGTTTTTCTATTTAAATTTAAGGCAACCCCTTATGTTTGGGTCTATTTCTAAGTTTTCACTCCAGGTCAATTGTTTTACTTGTTTATCTCAGTTAATTTGTAATATTAGGTTAAAGCTTTCAAATAATTGTCATCAAGCATATTATAGATATCTTACAATAATCATAAATGAGACAGTTTACACTACATCATTAATACTGTTATTGACTGGGGCAAGAAAATGCTATTGAGCTTTATATAGGGATGTATAGCCAGCTACTATTTAGTTTACATAGTTTGTCTAAAGAAGCTTACATGATCAACAAATAAAATTTTGTTTCTCAATTTTCAACCATCTTGATGTTTACTTATGTTACCTGTCTTTATGCATTGACTTTTAGTAATATGTTGATAAATAGTAGGAAAAATGAGGCAATATTTCTTTGTAATTCAATAAAAATGTTTCTATATTTTGAAATATGATATTTGCTGCTAGCTTGGTAGATTTTCAAATTTAAAGAGTCTAGTGTCTTCTTACTTTGACAAATAATATTTTTTAAGTAAAATGAATGAATATCAAATTTTGTTAACTTTTTTTGCCTTTATTGATTACGTAATGACATGATGTTGAGCAGTTTCTAATGGCATTATCTGCAATTCATACATCTTTTATGCTGAAGTGTGTACCCAAAATTATCCCCATATTCTAAATTTTTTAACTGAGATTTTAGAGTTCTTTTATGGATATATACCCTTAAACAGATATATCATTTTTAAATACTTTCTCTCAGTCTGTGGATTGTTTTCTATACTCTCAATAATGTCGTTCATAGAGCAGTTTTTATTTTTTTGAAGTTCAATTTATCATTTTTAAATTGTAAGGATTATGTCTTTAGTGTTTTATTTAAGCAATTTTTATTCCAGAACTATATGTCAAAAAGATAAGTTTTTCTCCAATAAAGTACTTTGCATATTTGTTGAAAATCAGGTAAGTATGTGTTTATATATTTATATGTATACTTATCTATTATCTATCTCTCTGTCTTTCCAGGGATGAATCTCTGAACTTTCTATTCTTTCTTGATACCAGATAACCTTTAAAATAAAATTTAAGACCATATGGTGAAGTATGCCAATTTTTATCAAAATTGTCTATTGAACTCTTTTAAATTTGCTAATTAATTTAATGCGAAAAAAATTCGAGATTGCATTAAATCTGTATTTCAGCTCATAAATACTTGAAATCCTAACAATTTTGGGGTCTCCAATCCATGATTATGGTATATTTTTCTATTTGTTTAAGCCTTCTTAATTTTCGGTAATTTCTTTTTGCAATTTTTAGTGTACAAGTCTTAAACATCTTTATGAGAGTTATCCTTAGTAGTTAATATTTTTGATAACATTGGAAATAGTATTGTTTGATTTCAATTTACAATATTTCATTGTAAGTGTATAAAAATAATTAGTATGTATATATTGCATCTTGGCTAAACTTATTTTCTAATAACAGAATATTGTAGATTTTGTAAAATTTTCTACACAGATTATATAGTTTATGAATAAAAAAGTTTTATATCTTTCTTACCACTTTATATGACAAATGTTTTACTTGCATGATTACAGTGACTAAAACTTCTGTTACAATGCTCAATACATATAATGAGAAGGTACATAATTGCCTTGTCTCTGATTTTAGGTTTTTCATAGATGTCCTTTACATTACTGAAGAGTTTGCCTTTAATTTCTAGTTTGTCGAAAATTTTTTAAAAATTAAATAGGAAATCAATGTTGGATTTGTCAAATGATTTTTATGCCATCTGTTGATAAAATTATACATTTATTAATGACTGTTAATTTGGTAAATTATGGTAATTGAACTTTTAATGTGAAACCCACATCATGCCCTTGGGATAAATCCACTTATAATGACATATTCTCTGTTTTATATGTAATTGAATCCAATATGCTATTAAAAAATAATTGGTCTGTGTTTTAATTTTCTTGTAATAAATTTATCTGGTCATATTTTCAGACAATTCTGATCTCATGTGATGAGTAAAAATTCTTATCTTCAATTTTTGAATGTATTTTTGTTAACTTGATATTATTTCATTTTAAAATATTTAAGAGTACATATCAATGAAGCTATCTGGGCCCAGATTTTCTTTATGAGAGGGTTTTTACCTACAAATTCAATAAATGGAAATCAAAAGCAGGGCTATTCAGGTTGTCCATTTTTTATTTAATGACCTCTATAATCATGTCTTTGAAAGAATTTATGTCACCTTAATTGTCAAATTTATAATACAAGTGGTTTTTAATATGTTCAGATTATTTTTTAAATTTCTCCAAATATTCTTTTAATAACAATGTTTCCCTACCTTTTCTTTTTCTTTTTGATTAGTCTTGCTAACAGCTTAATCAATTACATTGATCTATCCAAAAAATCAACTTTGTCTTTATTGACTTTTTTCTCTTGTGTTTTAGTTCCCAATTGAAATAACTGGTGACATACCACTAGTAATATGCTTCACAATTGATGTTTGAAATATTTACTTTTAATCAGTTTAAAATATAATTTCCCTTTGTTTTTCCATTATTAATATTGTTGTATTTCAAAATATTTGAGAGTTTTTCAGATATCTTTGTAATTGATTTCTATGTTAATACTAATACAGTCAGAGGATATATTTTCATTACTTGAATATTTTTAATTTATGAAATCTTGTTTTAGGCCTCAGAATAATGTATGCATGCTGACAAATGTTAAACGTATACTCAAAAGAATGTGTATTCTGCTGTTGTTGGGGGAAAATTTATATAAATGTCAATTAGGTCATTTTAGTTAATAGTATTGTTTAAGTCTTCCATATTCTTGTTGATTTTATGTGCACCTCTCCTGTAAATTATTATGAGAGAAAAATTAAAATCTCTGACAATAATTGTGGATTTTTCTGTTTCTCTTTGAATTTTTATCAAGTTTGGCCATATATTTTTAATTAACTCTTGTTAGCTGCCTACATGTTTGGGATTATTATTTCTTTTCCTTTTTTTTAAAGAAAACAAAATTGAAAGATTTATTTCTTTCCCAGATTATGATATTGGAGATATTCCAAGATGGTAGGATGCCAGGCTAGTGGAAATTCAGTCTTCTATCTTGTTCCACCATCTGTTATTTCCATTGCCAAAGTAATATCACTGTACATGATAGCTATTAAAACTCCAGTCATTTTTCCCACATTCCACCCAGAAGGAAGGAAGGAGGGACCAGCGAAGAAAGAGCTGTCTTAATGAAAAGATATTACCAAGGGGGTGCACACACCATTTCCACCATACCCTATTGGCAAGAATGTGTTTTATTTTTGGTGGCTCAGGTCTAGACTAAAGAAGAAAAGAATGGATACCAGATGACAACTCTGCCACGGCAGGTATGTTTTCAGGAAGTTTTATTGTGAAAGAGGGTGAAAAATTTGAAAATAGCTGGATGGAAAGTGGAGAAGGAAAATAAACTAATTGTTTATGAAGGTCAAAGAGAGATGAGCATGCTTAGATATTAAGATTGATCCATTAGTGAAAAAGTTAAAAATACATAAAGAATACACATTTGAAAATCTTTGCTTAGATATTGGGAAATGAGGGAAAAATACATGCTTTTAAATGTGGTAAACTTGTAGTTACTGCGACAGGAAGTTGAGTCATCATTCATGTGATAGTAGGTAAAATCATGTGCTGAGGTTGATTTCAAGAATGGCAGGGTAAAGAACGTTTATATTCTCTGAGAAAAAGATGTCCTTTTTGTGCAAGTCTACCTAAATGCAAATCAAAAGCACAATGCAATGCCACCTTACTCCTGCAAGAATGGCCATAACCAAAAATCAAAAAACAGTAGATGTTGGTGTGGATGCGGTGATCAGGGAACACTTCTACACTGCTGGTGGGGATCTAAACTAGTTTGGCTAGTGTGGAAAACAGTGTGGAGATTCCTTAAAGAACTAAAAGTGAAACTATTATTTGATCCAGCAATCCCACTACGGGATATCTACCCAGAGGTAAAGAAGTCATTATACGAAAAAGATACTTGCACACGCATGTTTATAGCAGCAGAATTCACAACTGCAAAATCGTGAAACCAACCCAAATGCCCATCAATCAATGAGTGGTTAAAGAAAGTGTGAGATATATATATATATATATATATATATATATATATATGCATATATATGATGAAAAATATATATATATGAATGATGAAATACTACTCAGCCATAAAGAAGAATGAATTAACAGTATTTGCAGTGACCTGGATGAGATTGGAGACTATTATTCTAACTGAAGTATCTCAGGAATTGAATACCAAACATCATATATTCTCACTGATACATGGGAGCTAAGCTATAAGATACAAAGGCATAAGAATGATACAACAGACTTTGGGGACTTGGGGGGAAGAGTAGGGGGGTGGTGAGGGATAAAAGACTACAAATATGGTGCAGTGTACACTGCTTAGTATACACTGAGTGCACCAGTGTACCAAAATGGGTGCACCAAAATCTCATAAATCACCACTAAAAACTTACTCATGTAACCAAATACCACCTGTACCCCAACAACTTATGGAAAAATAATTAAAGGCAGAAAAAAATTAATAATTATTATTTCTTTTGGACAATTGAGCCATTTAACATTATACAATGTCTCTTTTTATTCCTGGTAATTGTTTTTTTGTGTGTGTGGAATTTCGACTTTAATATTAATTTAGCTGCTCCAACTTTAAGTTTTGTGTTTGCATGATATAGCATTTTTCGTATCTTTTTTGTTTTATTTTACTTTTAATTAACAAGTAATAATTTTATATATTTATTATAAATATATAATAATAAATTACATTATTATATATTTAATATATAATATATATTAAATATTATATATTATATATAATATATATAAATATATATAATATATATTTATATATGTAATGTAATATATACATTACATATGCAATGTAATGTTTTAATACATGTATATATTTTCATCTATTTTTAACTTATATTTGTCTTTATATTTAAGATGGTTTTCTTGTATCCAATGTATAATTGTCTTTTTATTGAATTTGAAGATTTATGTTGAGTATTTAGACATTTATATTTAACATGATTGTTGATATGTTTAGCTATAAATATATTTTCTTGATATTTGTTGTTTATATAAGCCATCTGTCATTTTTACCTTTTACTAATTTGAGGGATGGCTTTCTATAAATATTGAGTTATCATAATTTAATTTTACCTACCTTGTTTGTTCCTATGGTTTGAATGTGTCCCCAAAACTTTATATGTTAAAATCTTAATCTCCAATGCGGTGATGTTGGGAGGTGGAATCTTAATAAAGGTCATAAGAGCTGTGCCCTCAGGAATGGACAAATATCATTATCAAGGAAGGGGGTCCATTATCAAGAAAAAGCTTCTTAAGTAAAAGCAAGTTCAGCCCCTTCTGTCACTCTTACCCTTTCTTGCTCTTTCAGTTTCCTCAATGGGCTTATGCTGCATGAAGGTCCTTGCCAGATGTCAGCATCATGGTTTTGGACTTCCTAATAATAACAGTAATAGTAAGCCAAATATTTACTTTCCTTATAAATTTCCCAGTATCAGGAATTCTGTTACAGCAACACAAACCAAACTAAGACATTGATTTATACGATGCAACCCTTTGTTGAGTCATTTTAGTAGTTGCTTTATGGTTTATACAATGTAAATTAAAGTTTTCACTGCCTACCATTATGTGATATTGTAGTAATTCACATGTAGTATAAAATATTTACATAGTATGTTTTCATTTCTTTCCTTCTAGTCCTAGTGCTATCACCTTGTTGCACTCTTTTTTATACAACTGATCTTTTATTAATTTTATTGAGTGGTAAAATATACTAGAAAAAATTGATACTTTGTTAGTGTACCATTTAAGGAGTTTTAACGAACTCATACAATCATGTAACCATCACCGTAATACAGATGTATGTGTTTTATTGCTCAAATGCTCATTTGCAGACAATACCCTTCTCAACTCACATCTTATGTTAATAAATGATCTGCATTCTCTCCATGCAGTTAATTTTCTTAAGAAGTAATATAAAAGGAAAACTGTAAAATGTAATTGCTTGCATTTGACTTTTTTTAAAATTTTATTAATTATACTTTGTTTTAGGGTACATGTGCACAATGTGCAGGTTTGTTACATATGTATACATGTGCCATGTTGGTGTGCTGCACCCATTAACTCGTCATTTAGCGTTAGGTATATCTCCTAATGCTATCCCTCCCCCCTCCCCCCACCCCACAACAGTCCCCAGAGTGTGATGTTCCCCTTCCTGTGTCCATGTGTTCTCATTGTCCAGTTCCCACCTACGAGTGAGAACATGCAGTGTTTGGTTTTTTGTCCTTGCGATAGTTTGCTGAGAATGATGGTTTCCAGTTTCATCCATGGCCCTACAAAGGACATGAACTCATCATTTTTTATGGCTGCATAGTATTCCATGGTGTATATGTGCCACATTTTCTTAATCCAGTCTATCGTTGTTGGACATTTGGGTTGGTTCCAAGTCTTTGCTATTGTGAATAGTGCCACAATAAACATACGTGTGCATGTGTCTTTATAGCAGCATGATTTATAATCCTTTGGGTATATACCCAGTAATGGGATGGCTGGGTCAAATGGTATTTCTAGTTCTAGATCCCTGAGGAATCGCCACACTGACTTCCACAATGGTTGAACTTGTTTACAGTCCCACCAACAGTGTCAAAGTGTTCCTATTTCTCCACATCCTCTCCAGCACCTGTCGTTTCCTGACTTTTTAATAATTGCCATTCTAACTGGTGTGAGATGGTATCTCATTGTGGTTTTGATTTGCATTTCTCTGATGGCCAATGATGAGCATTTTTTCATGTGTTTTTTGGCTGCATAAATGTCTTCTTTAGAGAAGTGTCTGTTCATATGCTTCACCTACTTTTTGATGGGGTTGTTTGTTTTCTTCTTGTAAATTTGTTTGAGTTCATTGTAGATTCTGGATATTAGCCCTTTGTCAGGTGAGTAGGTTGCGAAAATTTTCTCCCATTTTGTAGATTGCCTGTTCACTCTGATGGTGGTTTCTTTTGCTGTGCAGAAGCTCTTTAGTTTAATTAGATCCCATTTGTCAATTTTGGCTTTTGTTGCCATTGCTTTTGGTGTTTTAGACATGAAGTCCTTGACCATGCCTATGTCCTGAATGGTATTGCCTAGGTTTTCTTCTAGGGTTTTTATGGTTTTAGATCTAACATGTAAGTCTTTAATCCATCTTGAATTAATTTTTGTGTAAGGTGTAAGGAAGGGATCCAGTTTCAGCTTTCTCCGTATGGCTAGCCAGTTTTCCCGGCACCATTTATTAAATAGGGAATCCTTTCCCCATTGCTTGTTTTTGTCAGGTTTGTCAAAGATCAGATGGTTGTAGATACGTGGCATTATTTCTGAGGGCTCTGTTCTGTTCCATTGATCTATATCTCTGTTTTGATACCAGTACCATGCTGTTTTGGTTACTGTAGCCTTGTAGTATAGTTTGAAGTCAGGTAGCATGATGCCGCCAGCTTTGTTCTTTTGGCTTAGGATTCACTTGGCAATGCGGGCTCTTTTTTGGTTCCATACGAACTTTAAAGTATTTTTTTCCAATTCTGTGAAGAAAGTCATTGGCAGCTTGATGGGTATGGCATTGAATCTATAAATTACCTTGGGCAGTATGGCCATTTTCACGATATCGATTCTTCCTACACATGAGCATGGAATGTTCTTCCATTTGTTTGTATCTTCTTTTATTTCATTGAGCAGTGGTTTGTAGTTCTCCTTGAAGAGGTCCTTCACATCCCTTGTAAGTTAGATTCCTAGGCATTTTATTCTCTTTGAAGCAATTGTGAATGGGAGTTCACTCATGATTTGGCTCTGTGTTTGTCTGTTATTGGTGTATAAGAATGCTTGTGATTTTTGTACATTGATTTTGTATCCTGAGACTTTGCTGAAGTTGCTTATCAGCTTAAGGAGATTTTGGGCTGAGTTGATGGGGTTTTCTAGATATACAATCATGTCATCTGCAATCTGGGACAGTTTGACTTCCTCTTTTCCTAATTGAATCCCCTTTATTTCCTTCTCCTGCTTAATCGCCCTGGCCAGAACTTCCAACAGTATGTTGAATAGGAGTGGTGAGAGAGGGCATCCCTGTCTTGTGCCAGTTTTCAAAGGGAATGCTTCCAGTTTTTGCCCATTCAGTATGATATTGGCTGTGGGTTTGTCATAGATAGCTCTTATTATTTTGAGATACGTCCTGTCAATATCTAATTTATTGAGAGTTTTTAGCATGAAGGGTTGTTAAATTTTGTCAAAGGCCTTTTCTGCATCTATTGAGATAATCATGTGGTTTTTGTCTTTGGTTCTGTTTATATGCTGGATTACATTTATTGATTTGAGTATATTGAACCAGCCTTGCATCCCAGGGATGAAGCCCACTGGATCATGGTGGATAAGCTTTTTGATGTGCTGCTGGAATCGGTTTGCCAGTATTTTATTGAGGATTTTTGCATCAATGTTTATCATGGATATTGGTCTAAAATTCTCTTTTTTGGTTGTGTCTCTGCCCAGCTTTGGTATCAGGATGATGCTGGCCTCATAAAATGAGTTAGGGAGGATTCCCTCTTTTTCTATTGATTGGAATAGTTTCAGAAGGAATGGTACCAGTTCCTCCTTGTACCTCTGGTAATATTTGACATTTTTTACTCAGGATAATACATGTAAGAATTATTTATAGAGTTGTATATATTATTAATTCTTTTTATTTCTTTTATTTTTTTTGTCTAGTAGCATTGCACTGTATGGATTGGCACCATAGAACATTTATTTATTGGCTGGACATAGTTGCTCATGCCTGTAATCCTAGCACTTTGGGAGGCCAAGGCAGGCGGATCACGAGGTCGGGAGATCGAGACCATCCTGGCTAACACGGTGAAACCCCGTCTCTACTAAAAATACAAAAAATTAGCCTGCCGTGGTGGCGGGCGTGTGTTTTCCCAGCTACTCGGGAGGCTGAGGCAGGAGAATGGCGTGAACCCGGGAGGCGGAGCTTGCAGTGAGCCGAGATTGCGCCAGTGCACTCTAGCCTGGGCAACAGAGCGAGACTCCATCTCAAAAAAAAAAAAAAAAAAAAAAAGGAACATTTATTTATTTACCAGTTAAAGAATATATATTTTTCCAAGTTCTGTTAATTATAAAAAGACCACTACAAATATTTACCTACAGGTTTTGAGTGTGAACATGCATTTTAATTTCTGTTGATAAATATTTAGAAATGGAATTGCTGGGTCATATGGTAAGCGTAGGCATAAACTCACAATAAATTGGCAAACTATTGTGAAATGTGACTATTCAAAAAGTTTTATTCCCACCAGAAATGTATGTATGTAAGTGCCATCTACATCCTCACTGGCTTCTTGTTAGTTTTCTTCTATTTCTTGACTCCCTCCCTTTTAATTTAGGCATTCTAAAAGTTTTCAATAATATCACATAGTGGTTTTAATTTGCATTTTTTTACAATTACCCATTTATTTTGTTGTGAAGCTCATAAAAATATGCATTTAAAGTGTATATATTTTTAAATTTCAACTTTTATTTTAGATACAGAGGATACATGTGCAGATATGTTACATGAGAATATTGTGTGGTATTGACGTTTGGAGTGTGGATCTCATTATCCTGGTAGTTAGAATAGTACACAATAGGTAGTTTTTAAACACACACCCCCTCCCTCCACTCTCTAGTAGCCTACAGTGTCTATTGCTCCCAAATTTATATCCATGTGTGAGCAGTGTTTAGCTCCCACTTATAAAAGAGAGCATGAAGTATTATGTTTTCTGTTCCTGAAAACTACAGAATGAGAGAAATTATGCATCCAAGAAAGGCCCAACATCCAGAATGTATAGGAAGCTTAAATAAATCAACAAGCAAAAAACAAACCCATGAAAATTGGGCAAAGGACATGATCAGACACATCTCAAAAAAAGACATATGAATGGCCAGCAAACATGATAAAATGCTCAGCATCACTAGTCATCAGATGAATACAAATCAAAACCACAATGAGATACCATCTCACACCAGTCAGGATGGCTACTATTAAAAGCCGAAAAACAGTAGATCCTGACGAGCCTACAGAGAAAATGGAATGTTTACACAGTGTTGGTGGAAAAGTAAATGAATCCAGCCACTGTGGAAAAAAAATCTGAAGATTTATTGAAGAATTTAAGACAGAGCTATCATTCAACCCAGCAATCCCATTACTGGGGATATACCCAAAAGAAAATAAATCATTGTACCACTCATATGATCATTGCTGTGTTCCTCATAATAGTAAAGACATGATTATAACTCAAGTGCTCATCAATGGTAGATTGGATAAAGAAAATATGGTACATATACACAAAAGGATACTATGCAGTCGTTCAAAAGAATAAAATTATGTCCTTTGCAGCAAAATGGATGGAGCTGGAGGCCTTAGTTTGCATTTTCTAGTGACTAGTGGTTGGGTATATTTTAATATCTTTATTTATCATGCTTATATCTTCTTTAATGATGTGTATGTTCAATCTTTCCCCACTTTTTAATAGGTTTAAAAATGGACAATTTTAATTTTGATTAGGAAAAATTTATGAATGTTTTCTGTGCTTTTTGTGTGATATAAAGAAACATTTGCCTAATCTAAGAACACAAAAATTTAACATTTATTTGTTTTCTTTTAGAATTTTTGTTTTCTAAGTTCTAAATTTATCTCATACACACACACATACACACACACATATACATACAGACACATAGGTGTTGTGATATACATACACACATACATTTGCATATATTTGGACATATATTTGCATATATGATTTGCATATAGAAATTCAAATGTGCACAATTTATTGAGCATGACAAAATCCCATAGTATTGCCTTAGAAATTTTTTGAAAATCAATTCACCATATATGAGTGAGTTTATTTATGGGTGCTCTATTGTGTTTTACTGATCTGTCATTCTACTTTTGCCAATAGCACATTGTTTGATTCTATAGCTTCAGAGTACATCTTGAAATCAATTCATACGAGTCTCCAACTTTGTTCTGTAAATATCATTTTAAAAATTGTTTTGATTATTCTATTTTCTTTGTTTTCTTTGCATATTTTATAAACAACATTTTGGTTTCTACAAAATATTTCTACAAAATTCTTTCCGGAGTTTTGATTGGAAGTATGTTAAATTTGTAAATCAATTTGGAGAGAATTGACATCTTAAAATGTGTAAGTTTTCCAAAACATGAACATGGTGCTTTGTTCCATTAATTTATGTCTTCCCTGATCTCTCATATCAGTGTTTTTAGTTTATAGCACACCGATATTGCATATGTTTGTTAAAATTATACCTAGCTTGTAAATGATTTGAGGTGCTTAATCAATGCTACTTCCCAAAATTTTAATTCCAATTATTCATTTTTAGTGTTGAGAAGTACAATTAATTTTTGTATAGTATAGTATAGTAGTCTTATATTATGTGACCTTACTAAATTAACCTATTACACTTAGTTTCTTGTGCTGCAGATTTGTTAGAAAATCTACATATAGATGGTTACTGCTATGTATGTATGTATGCATGTATGTATGTATGTATGCATGTATGTATGTATGCATGTATGTATGTATGTATGCATGTATGTATGCATGTATGTATGTATGTATGTATGTATTTTTGAGACAGAGTCTCACCATGTCACCCAGGCTGGAGTGCAGTGGCACGATCTCAGCTCACTGCAAGCTCCGCCTCCCGGGTTCATGCCATTCTCCTGCCTCGTCCTCCCCAGTAGCTGGGACTACAGGCGGCTGCCAGCACGCCTGGCTAATTTTTTTTGTATTTTTTTTTAGTAGAGATGGGGTTTCACCGTGTTAGCCAGGATGGTCTCGCTCTCCTGACCTCGTGATCCGCCCGCCTTGGCCTCCCAAAGTGCTGGGATTACAGGCGTGAGCCACGCATCCAGCCTGCAATTTCTATTGTTATGGTTTGTTTCTAATTTGGTCTTGAGGTCTCTGTGTCCAGAGTGAATATAAATTCCAGCCCTGCTCTGACAGGGCTCCAGAAAAGCTGGTCTTGAATGTTTACTTTGTGCCTTTCACTGAATACATCTTTATCCTGGTGGACTTCCTAATGCTTAAGTGTCCAACCAGTGACCAGGTGTCCCTCTCATAGGAAACTTTATACTGGTAGATGCCTTTGTGATTTTTGTCTCACCTGTGTCTATTTATTTCCACAAAGATAGCCACTCTCTAAGAAAGCCCTGAACAGGCGGAGAGTTAAGTTTGGGTATGTTTTTCAGGTGGGACCCGGAAGAGTCAGCACAGCAAAACATAAAGTGACAGAAGCATTTCTATTACCCACAGATCCACAAGAAAAGACAGACACCCATTAGGGCCAGTGAAAAGTCTCGACACAGCAGGATGCTCAACCAGTACATGAGGAATGAGAAGGGAGTGAATAGAAGAGAAAGCAAAAGAGAGATGACCTGTGAGTCTATGGCTGTGCTAAGGTCTATGAGTGTTATCCATTAGGCATTCCTGCTGAGACTGCGGATTGACTACTTTAAAGAAAACACCATTAGTCACTAGAAAATGCAACATGAAAGGGAGAGCTTGTTTGCATGACTCTCAGATCGACCATTATGTTTTATTGTGGTCAGTAGCTGTGGGATGTGTTGGGATTTGTCTTAGTAAGGTAAGAAGCAAGCAGGCTATATTACAAACCAACACATAGGGAGAAGTTTCAAGTAGGCCAAAGGAGGCAAGAAATAACTGAATTTCAAATACCTCAGGCCAGACTTAAAAACGGGTGCTGAAGAAGCAGCTATATTAAACAAGTTTATGACAACAAGAATGTTGTTTCTATTTAAGCTTTATTTGTTCTTTCCCAATCTCTATGTCTTCTCCTTTCTTTTTTTTTTCATCTTACTTATTGCACTTATAAGGATCTAGAGTTATTTGATTACAAGAATTGAGAGCAGATATTCTGGGTTTGCTAGTAATTGTAGGAGAAAAGAATCGGTCTTTCACCATTAAGTATAATGTTATCTGTAAACATGTTTTATTTGTTTGTAAATGCCTATTATTGTGTTAAAGAAGTTCTATTCAATTCTGAATTATCTTTGCCTTTTTAAAGATCTTGAATGAATGCTTAACCTTGCAAGTACTTTTTCTGCGTCTATTAGTTCTTTACACCTATCTCGCCAATTTTATTTTTTAATTATCATTTAATTGAATATACATTTCCATTTCTCTTATAACTTTTTATTTAATCCATGGGATATTTATAAGCATGGTGATTAATTTTCAACTAATTAAGATTATTGAGGTATCTTTTTAGTGTTTTCTAGTTTAATTCTATGTGGTCAAAGAACATTCGTCATATAATTTCAAGCCTTTAATTTTTTTGGCTTGTGTTTATGGTGTAAAATATAATCTACCTTGGTGAAGCACACACACTTGAAAAGAATGTGTATTGTGCTATCATTGTGTGGATCAACCTCTGACTTTTTTTTTGTTATCTTGCCAACATTCCTATCTAAGGGGTCTGGGGAGTCATGCCCTACAAACCACAACGTTTCATCCGAGGGGCTTTATTTAACCCTCTATAAAGTGGCCTGCTTTCCAACCTGGTTCTGCAATAACATCACATAACAAATAAGAAAAAAAAAATCAAAATACTTTTAACTCCAAATATATTTCCTTGTCTCTTATTGGAAAAAACATCTACATTCAGTATAGAATCCCCTTTTCCTTTTTATGTTTTTCTTCCTTTCCAGATCCAGAAGATCAGCTAAGAGTCAGGCACGCTTTTAAGTCCAATAAGAAAACATCTTACAACCTCTTCTCTCTGAAGTCTGCTCACTAAAAGCTTCCTCTGAACAATATAACTTTGGTCTCCACAATCCTTTATCTTAACCCAAACATATCTTTTCTATTGATCCCATGTCCTTAGACAAACTCAACCCATTGTCAACTAGAAAATTTTAAAATTTACCTATAGCCTGGAACACCCACTTAGAGTGGTCTTGCCTTTCTGAAGCAAACCAATGTACATCTAAATGCATTTGATTGATGTCTCATGTCTCCCAAAGTTGTATAAAACCAGGTTGTGCTCTAACCACCTCAGGAACATGTTCTCAGGATCTCCTGAGGGCTATGTCATGGGCCATGGTCATTCATATTTGCCTCAGAATAAATCTCTTCAAAATATTTTACAGAGTTTGATGACAATTGTGTAGTGTTCTATGAAAGACAATTAAGTCTACCGATGAGCTTTTCTAAGGCATTATTTTCATTTGCCTGTTTTTATTTATTTTCCTACAAATTCCATTTCAATCTTTCTTATAGTTTATATTTCTTGTGTTAAGTTATTAAGTTCTGGCAATTTATGTTCCCTACCTTTTCTGTTACAGCATTTAGTTTACTGGATTAGTCATAGTCATGTTCCATCCCATTTTGATAAAATCAGTAATGTCAACATCAGAGACATCTCTGAGCCAGGTTCAAGGTCTGAGTATCTTGATTGTTTTTACTCAATATAAAGTTGTTGTGCCTATGTCACAGAGATAATTGCGCTATACACTCTTGTTCCTACTCCAGTGTTGGCCTGGTTTTGCAGTTACATGGCACTTTCTAGGCTATTGATGAGGAGCAGGGACAGTTCTCTGTACTCCTGGTCCAATCCTCTAATCAGATCTTAAGAGAGGGGCATTCTCAGTGATCTTGCCTTTTTTCCCCATGGCAGGTAAAATCTAGTTTTGTATCTTTCATAGGCCTTATAGAAGAAAGCATTTTCTGATTTCCCCCCAGTGGTAGGAGACTTCTAATGATACTGGCATAAAATCTCCACTCACATTTTTTCTTACCATACCTTAATGAGTAGAGGTTTATTTTCCTTTATTCTTCTCCCAGCTATAATTGCTCTACCTTTTTTGCCCTGCAGTGACATCATTTCTCCCTTTCTACTACTGGCTCAATGGAAAAGGGTCTGTGTGAGGCTCCAGATGTTGATTTCATTCGTTATGAATGTATCATATAGTAAATCTTCCTCAGTATGTATCCATTCCTTTTTGTGATCACCTGTAGAGGTTCAGAGAAGATGGATAACTTTATGCCTATGGTTCCAAGGGCTTCTATATGCTTACGCTAGCCCACAACTGACCTTTAGAAAATGATAACAATTTTAGCTCATATCTTTGTGCCCACTTTTATGGAACACTTTTTTTTATGCCTGGCCATAGGTAAATAATTACTTGGATCCTATCTCCTGCAGAGAGACCTGAAATTCCTCAGAATTTAGCCTACTTTGTTGCCTTGAAACTTTGGTGGGCTCAATAAAAATATATGTAATTTAATGTATCCATATTTTTCTTCTTATTATAGTAAGAATATTACTATTTTGAGTTTTATATATCCTACACAATAAAATAAACTCTGTAGGTGATTTTAAGATTTTCCTTCTGTCTTTAAATATCAATACATTACTATGATTTGCCTATGACTAATTTTCTTTGTATTTATTCTAGCTAGATAATATTGACATTCTTGAGTTTGTGGTTTCATGGCTTTTACGATTTTTATAAGACTTTGGATCTCAAATCCCTCTATATTTTGGTAGTTATAAACTTCAATTAGTCTTTCCCCAGGCCATTGTAATTGCCCAAAATTCTGGACTGCCATTTTCTATTTAGTCATTGTAGCTTACACTACTAATCAGAGAAACCTTTAAAAAAATCAGCAGAAATTAAACTTTTAACTAAATGTTCTTTATCACTCAGCTTCTCAAGTTCTGTCTAACTTGATTGTTTTCCAATAACTCACAGAGGATTTTTTTTTTTTTTTTGGTAAATCATCATTGTTATCTAACTTTTAAGGTGTTCTAAGTAAAAATTTTTTTTGATATGAAGTACCCTGTAATAGCCTAAAGCAGAAACTTTTGTCACTATTTCTAGATGTACTAGGGTTTCACTACACTGTATCAAGCTGAGAAGGTATTTTTATTTATCTGCTTGGAAACCACCATTTTTCTTCTGTTGTTGTTTTTACTAAACAACACGTCTTTCTTCAATTCTGGAAACTTGTGAATAATTATTATTTCCAGTACTTCTTATTTGCCATGTAATGTATTTTATTCCATTAGAACTATAGTTTGGGAGGCCAAAGGAGGAGGACTGCTTGAGGGCAGGAGTTTGAGATGACCCTGGATAACAGAGCGAGACCTTGTCTCCACAGAATAAAATAAAATAAATTAGTCAGGCATGATAGTGCATGCTTACAGTCCTAGCCACTAGAGAGGCTGAGGCAAGAGTATTGCTTGAGCTCAGAAGTTTGAGGTTATTGTGTGTTCTGATCTGTACTCCAATGTGACTGACAGAATGAAACCCCAACTGAAAAAAAAAAAAGAACTCTATGCAGACCTACTCTGAAGTTTTTCTATCTTTTCATGCTTTTGATTTTATAATTAATAATTCTTATATAAAACAATACTGCCAATTGGGGATAAGAGTCTTTAAGACAGTGGTGTGCTTCTATTAAATATTTGAATACGTTGGCTAAAGTGATTTTGTGTTCAATATATTAAAGTATGTAATACGTGTGTATGTGTGTATGAACATAGACTATAATATTTAGTAGGAGAGTAAAACACTTTTAGCAAAGGAATGCAACTGATAGAAGTGCTTGCCATGTTTGGATACCACAAAAGAGACAAAGACAGTATCTACATAAAGACAACAGAAAAAGTTTGGCAAGAAACAGAAAACCACAGATGGTTGTAGGTGGCAGTTTCTTAGCAGCAGAAACAGATTTTCCTGAGAAAACATTTCATCAAAACTTTGCTTTGAACAAGTCTGTTCTACCATATTGAGGACAATATTCAGAAAATTAAAAAAAAATCTTTGCTAACATACAGGAAGCAAATGTTGAGAGTATTTATATGGTGGTTATACTCTAAGAAGGACAAATGCAAAGAACTAATCTCATCTCCATGACTTGCTCTTGAACAGGGCCAAGTCTAACCAAAATATTACACTAGGTAGAGTTACCTAGCATACTCAGAGACCTCAACTAGCTTCTCTTCCAATGTCTAACATTTCTCCTGTTGTTCCCACTTGTTTAAAGTCCCAGAAGAATTCAGTGTCTGCAAACCCTTATGAAAGATGAACAGCTTTCAAACAAGGAAATTTACATTGACAAGGTTTGATGTCTACTTTCTTCCTGAGGCCTTGAATTCAAAATAAAATAAACACGTACTAATTAACTGAATCCCACTGATGTGCTTTCAAAAATCAGAACTAAGTTAAAAGAACTTTTTATCTTAGAAATACTATATTTTTGATAATGTTTTATTATTATTTTTACTTCAGCACTTTAAATATGTCATGCCACTCTCTCCCGGTCTGTAAGGTTTCCAGTGAAAAGTCTGCTGCCAGATGTATTAGAGCTCCTTTATATGTTATTTATTCCTTTTTTCTTGCTGCTTTGAAAATCCTTTCTTTATCCTTGGCCTTTGGGGGTTTGATTATTAAATTCCCTGAGGTAGTCTTGTTTGGGTTAAATCTGCTTTGTATTTTATGACCTTCTTGTACTGAATATTAATTCTTTCTCTAGATTAGAGAAGTTCTTTGTTATTAATTCTTTGAATAAACTTTCTACCCTAATCTCTCTACCTCCTCTTTAAGGTCAATAAGTGTTAGATTTGCCCCCTTGAAGCTATTTTGTGTATCTTATAAGCATGTTTCTTCTTTTTAGTCTTTTTCCTTTCTTCTCTTCTACTGGGTATTTTCAAATAGCCTGTCTTCAAGTCCAGCAATTCTTTCTTCTGCTTGATCAGTTCTGCTGTTGAGAGACTCTGATGCATTTTTCAGTTTTTCAATTGAATGTTTCAGCGCTAGAATATCTGCTTGATTTTTTAAATTATTATTTCAGTCTCTTTGCTAAATTTCTCTAATAGAATTCTGAATTCCTTCTCTGTGTTTTACTGAAGCTTGCAGAGTTTTCTCAGAACAGCTATTTTTAATTATCTGTCTGAAAGGTCACATATCTCTGTCACTGTGCGATTGGTTACTGGTGCCTTATTTAGTTTATTTGGTGAGGTCATGATTTTCTGGATGTTCTTGGTGCTTGTGGATGTTTATTGATGTTTGGGCATTGAAGAGTTAAGTATTTAGCCCAAGAGTGTAGTATTTAGTCCAAGTATTTAGTTAAGTATTTAGTCCAAGAGTGCAGTCTTGGACTATTTGTACTTGTCCTTCTTCTTGAGAAGACATTCCACCATATTCAAAGAAATTTGAGTGTTGTGATCTAAGTCTTTGGTCCTGCAGACATCTCTACAATAGTGGATGCCCCAATCTTAGTGATGCTGCAACTCTTGCAGATTCCCAGTGCCTTGGTGGGTTTGAGTAAGACACAGAATTCCCTGAATTACCAGACAGAGTCTCTCTTTCTCTTCCCTCACTTTCCCAAAACAAATGAGGCCTATCTCTCTGTGCTGAGTTGCCTGGAGTTGGAGGAAAGATGGTGCAAGCACTCCCATGGTCACCATGTCTGGACTGTGATGGGTCACACCTGAAGCCAGTGCAGTACTGGGTCTTGCCCAAGGCTCAGGATAACTACAGCCTGGCTACTACTGATGTTTATTCAAGGCCCATAGGCTCTTTTGTCAGTAAGTGGCAAATCATGCTGGGACTGGGTTCTTCTCTCCCAAGTACAGAAGGGAACTTCTGGCCCGAAGTAGGTCTAGAAATGCCCAGGAGCCAGGGCCTGGAATCAGGGGTTTTGGCAATCTGATGCTTTATTTTACTGTGGCTGAGCTGGTACCCAGGTTGTAAGACAAAGTCCTCTTTACTCTTCCTTCTTCTTTCCACAAGCAGAAGTCTCTCAGAGCTGCACTGCCTGGAGTTAGGGGAGGGGTGACTCAAGCACTCCCTTGGTCGCCCAAGCAGTGTCTTCCTGAGCTGTACACACTCTAATTCCCTGGGTTTGAGCCCAGCAGAGCACTAGGTCTTGCCCAAGGACTGCAGTTCTTGTGCCCTGAGTTTCTTTCAAATTTATTCAGAACCCTAAGGTTCTTTAGTTGCCAGTGATGGAGCTAGCCAGAATTTAGGTACCTATTGTTGGGGTGGAGGATTCCCTTCTAGCCAGGGCTAGTTGAAATGCTCCTTCCGTGAACAACTGGAAGAATGATGCCGTAATTGTGTTCCCCTATGACAGGCAGCCCTGAGTTCCAATGGAAAGCCCTACAGTCACCTCGCTCTCCGCTCTCCTTCCCCCAAGCACACAAATTCTCTGTCCGCATACTGCTGGGGTGGATGGGGAAGAAGTGGTGTAGGCAATGAATGACTATCTTTTCTACCTGCTTCATTGACTCTTTCCTTGAAATAACGTTAAAATCAGGTACTGTGATTGCTCATCTGATTTTTGGCTCTTACGAAGATACTTGGTTGTGTGGATAGTTGTTCAATTCGGTGTCCTCGTGGGGAGACAACTGCTAAAGAGTTCTCTTCAGCCATCTTGTTCTGCTTCCCCTCTACCAATGCTTGTTTTGACTCTAGACATGCTTTATGATTTATTTTTTAGCCATTATAGGAAACTGTGCAAAACATTATCAACAGTTGGTATATAAGAGGATAGTGATTGCTGCTCAGTACTACTTAGAATATTTACCACATCCTTTAAGTGTGTGCTTTAATTAACAGTGCTAGATTACTTCTAGCACTCTGTCTAGCTTTGAACCTTACCTGATTTGGAGTATCTTATTTTCTATTTAATTAAAGGATAAGTGTAATGTAGCAGTTAAGAGTGCATATGTCTTTCAAGGTGAACCTAGATGAGAAAATAAACCACAATTTCCTCATCTGTAAGATAAATACATATTTTTCATCTCATAAAACTTTATAAGTTTTGGAAATATACAAAAGCATCTAAAATAACTTCTGATCCTAATTAAATACTCAATAAATATTAGCTATCATAGCCAATATTCTTAAATAAATGGATAAAATATTTTAAAATTATTATATGTAGAATGATGGTATCACCAAACTCACATTATTAAACTTGAATGTTTCAACTAATACTTTTATGATGAACTCTTTGTTAGTGTTTTTAACATATATAAAACAGATAATTTTTGCTTAATAAATTCTATAAGTACATTTATAATAAGTATTTTTATCTTGGAAGAAATTAATTTTCCTCTTTTTCAAATATATTATTTAATATTAGACCAATTTAAAATGTTGTATTTAAAAAAATCAGTCCTGGTTTAGAAAAACTATGTCATAAACAATTTGCATTTTCATTAAAATCTTAGGAAGCAGCATACAACTTAAGTGAAATATGCCAATCATAAGTCAAAAGCTATTAAAATGCATGCACATTTATTAAGTTGTTTACATATGTTTGATAAATGTGGAATGTATAGTTCCAAATTGATATTTATAGTCAGAGACTTTAGAATGATCCAAAACATTTGCTTTATATTGAATATTACAACTTAAAACTATAACAACTTCAAATTATCATCATCAACAACCAAATTTAACAACATCGACAACAAAAAAACATTTAGACAGCAGTTCTTAATAACTGAAAAGAATGAGTCATGAAAAAGCACCAGCAAAGCCAGTTTAGTGGGCTGCAAGTAGAAGAGAGCTTTCACCAAAGGGAAAAATAGACACAGACATTGGAAACAGTATCTCCATTGGATATTAAGCTGACAAAGAGTAAGGCTGAATAGGCTGAGAAAAGGCAGTTCATAAACAGAAATTATGGGGGAGAAAACTAAGAAAGATTTTATTAGTTCTAGTGTTACAAGACAGTGTTAGGAGAAGCATCAAAAAAATGCTTGAATGCTTTTGGATACAATTCTTTAAGTGTCAATGGGCAGATCACGTGAGGTCAGGAGTTCAAGATCAGCCTGGCCAACATGGTGAAACCCCACCTCTACTAAACATACAAAAATTTTAAATATTATTAAATATTAAACATGAATATTAAATATTACAGGCATATGCTTGTAATCCCAGCTACTTGGGAGGCTGAGACAAGAGAATGGCTTGAACCTGGTAGGCAGAGTTTACAGTGAGCCAAGGTCACGCCACTGCACTCCAGCCTGGGCTATGAAGCAAGACTCCATCTCAAAAAACAACAACAACAACAACAACAACAACAAAGAAAACTCATTTTAAACAAGTTTTCACTTCAAAGAATTTAGATAGATGTCATTTAAAAAATTAAAAAAAATAATTTAGCTCAAAAAGTTTTAAGTGAACACTAAATATGTATATATATATTTATCTTCCAACTCTTATTAAAAAATTATTTTCATTCAGCACATACTATCTCAACAAAGTATATTTTGTTTTGTTTTTTTAGAAAAAGAAAGATTGCTCATATTGTACTTATATATAAACACTTTTAAAATTATATTTTAATGTAGTCCTACTACCTTAGCATACTTTCAATATATTCTTCTAATATTAAAACTAGATTTTTCAACAGATGCTGGCGAGGCTGTGGAAAACAGAAATCCTTTTACACTGTTGGTGAGAGTGTAAATTAGTTCAACCATTGTGGAAGACAGTGTGGTGATTCCTCAAGGATCTAGAATCTGAAATACCATTTGACCCAGCAATCCCATTCCTGGATATATACCCAAGGGATTATAAATCATTCTACTATAAAGACACATGCACACGTATGTTTATTGCAGCACTATTTACAATAGCAAAGACTTGGAACCAATCCAAATGTCCATCAATGACAGACTGGATAAAGAAAATGTGGTGACGGGCACGGTGGCTCACGCCTATAATCCCAACACTTTGGGAGGCCAAGGCAGGCGGATCACGAGGTCAGGAGATCGAGACCATCCTGGCTAACGCGGTGAAACTCTGTCTCTACTGAAAATACAAAAAATTAGCCAGGCGTGGTGGCGGGCACATGTAGACCCATCTACTTGGGAGGCTGAGGCAGGAGAATGGCATGAACCTGGGAGGCAGAGCTTGCAGTAAGCTGAGATCGTGCCACTGCTCTTCCAGCCTGGGCGACAGAGCGAGACTCTGTCTCAAAAAAAATAAAAAGAAAATGTGGCTCATATACAACATGGAATACAATGCAGCCATAAAAAAAGAGTGAGTTCATGTCCTTTGCAGGGACATGGATGAAGCTGGAAACCATCATTCTCATCAAACTGACACAGGAACACAAAATCAAATACTGCATGTTCTCACTAAGTGGGAGTTGAACAATGAGAACATATGGACACAGGGAGGGGAACATCACACACTGGGGCCTGTCAGGGGTTGGGGACGGGGGAAGGAGGGCATTAGGAAAAATGCCTAATGCATTCGGGGCTTAAAATCTACATGACGGGTTGATAGGTAGACCTATGTAACAAACCTGTACGTTCTGCCCATGTATCCCAGAACTTAAAGTAAAATAAAATAAAACAATTTCTTTCTTTTTTGATAATATTCTTCCAGATTAATTACAGATTTTTTTTCTAATTGACCACTATAATGAGTAGTCAATTAAAATAAAATATTTTAAAAAATAATTCACATAACTAGGTGGCTTGAGAAGGGAATGAGATAAATAGGAAAACAAACATCAAACAAACTTTCCCAATAACAGTCACCCTGAGAAAGAGAATTGCACTTAATTAGAGAATATATTAGTTTAAAATATGCTGCTTAAGTTTGTAGAATTTCTCTGTCTTTTTATGCCACGAAAATGGAGCTTCATTCATATGGCCTTAGACTTGAAACTTAAATGTAAGAAGTTTGGTTATAGAAAGCAATAATATGTTTACCCAGGGAAGATTTTAAAATTCACATTTGCTCCTCATCTTTCTAATGTTGACACACCACACTGGCATATTATTTATGACCAAACAAAGAAAAACTTTCCTTTGTTTATGCCAAAAACAACTATGAAATTACCAAAACACTTTGCTGAGATAAGGATAGCTAAAATTATGTAACTATAATATACAAATTTAGAAAAGGGAAAAAAAGAAAGGAAGGAAGGAAGGAAAGGAAAGGGAAGGGGAAGGGGGAGGGGAGGGAGGAATGAAAAAAGGGGGAGAGAGGAAGAGAAGAAGGTGAATCTGAAAAGAAGAGACTGAGAATCATCAGTCTAATGAAAGGATCCCCTATTTAATAAATGGTGCTGGGAAAACTGGCTAGCCATATGGAGAAAGCTGAAACTGGATCCCTTCCTTACACCTTATACAAAAATTAATTCAAGATAGATTAAAGACTTACATGTTAGACCTAAAACCATAAAAACCCTAGAAGAAAACCTAGGCAATACCATTCAGGACATAGGCATGGGCAAGGAGTTCATGTCTAAAACACCAGCAATGGCAACAAAAGCCAAAATTGACAAATGGGATCTAATTAAACTAAAGAGCTTCTACACAACAAAAGAAACCACCATCAGAGTGAACAGGCAACCTACAGAATGGGAAAAAATGTTTGCAACCTACTCATCTGACAAAGGGCTAATATCCAGAATCTACAAGTAACTCAAACAAATTTACAAGAAAAAAACAAACAATCCCATCAAAAAGTGGGCGAAGGATATGAACAGACACTTCTCAAAAGAAGATATTTATGCAGCGAACAAACACATGAAAAAATGCTCATCATCACTGGCCATCAGAGAAATGCAAATCAAAACCACAATGTGATACTATCTCGTACCAGTTAGAATGGCCGTCATTAAAAAGTCAAGAAACAGCAGGTACTGGAGAGGATGTGGAGAAATAGGAACACTTTTACACTGTTGGTGGGACTGTAAACTAGTTCAACCATTGTGGAAGTCAGTGTGGCGATTCCTCAGGGATCTAGAACTAGAAATACCACTTGACCCATCCATCCCATTACTGGGTATGTACCCAAAGGATTATAAATCATGCTGCGATAAAGACACATGCACATGTATGTTTATTGCGGCACTGTTCACAATAGCAAAGACTTGGAACCAACCCAAATGTCCAACAATGATAGAATGGATTAAGAAAATGTGGCACATATACACCATGGAATACTATGCAGCCATAAAAAAGGATGAGTTCATGTCCTTTGTAGGGACATGGATGAAACTGGAAACCATCATTCTCAGCAAACTATCACAAGGACAAAAAAACTAAACACCGCGTGTTCTCACTCATAGGTGGGAATTGAACAATGAGAACACATGGACACAGGAAGGGGAACATCACACTCTGGGGACTGTTGTGGGGGGGGGGAGTCGGGAGGGATAGCATTAGGCGATATACCTAATGCTAAATGACGAGTTAATGGGTGCAGCACACCAACATGGCACATGTATACATATGTAACTAACCTGCACATTGTGCACATGTACCCTAAAACTAAAAGTATAATGATAATTTAAAAATAAATTGTCAGTATTAAAAAAAATTTAAAAATAAAAAACTGCTTTTATTGAAAAAGCCTTCCATAATGGCAGGTATAAAATGTTGATTATATTGGAAAGCATAAAAAGTTCAGGTCTTGTTAGTCTCATCAGGCATTGTCTTGTCTAATCATTAATGGCAAAATACTAGTAATGAAAAATAAGTAAGCCAAGTGACAGCTTTCCTCATGGTCACTCAGCAAATACATGCTTAGCCAATTTATACCATCTGCTACATAAGAGTTAGAGCAGAGAATGAGGGATGGAAAAACCACTGGTGAGATGTCAATGGGGAGAGGCCACTAAAAAAGAGAAAGGTCTCCAACTGTTACCAGACACATAAACACAGGACCTGAGTGGTCATTCCCCATGAATTACAGATAGCTGAGAGAGAAATAGGAGTCAATGGAAAGCGAGAGTTGATAATCCTGGTTGGAAGCCCCACTGTTATATCCGTTACTCTGCTGTACTTGAAGAAA
Organism: Pongo abelii; assembly: GCF_028885655.2. Taxonomy (NCBI): domain Eukaryota; kingdom Metazoa; phylum Chordata; class Mammalia; order Primates; family Hominidae; genus Pongo; species Pongo abelii. Next base: position 59,237,008 of record NC_085928.1, read on the forward strand.
TAAATAAACACTGTAAAAATAACCCTTGGATGAAAACCAAACTGTCTTCCAACACACAAATCAATACTGTTTGAAAAGGAGGAATTTTTGCTAAAAGCTGAGCCCCAAGAACGGAAATTCTGTTGGTAGCAGTGCATCTGTTTCGTTGGTGTATTTGTTCTGATACTTTAGTTGGAGTCAATAGTGGTAGGTATTAATACAAGTAGAATTTGTGATCCTCATCTGTGTACTTGAAAAAAATACTTTTTTAAAAAAAGCGTCATAACAATCCTTAACAGTAGATAACATGACAAAGAATGAGGAAAAGGTGGTCTACCAAATGGCAGAATATAAAAATATCAGAGGTGAATAACCAGTCACATAAATTAATAAGGTATAATTTTTACATACCAGTTATTTAGTATAATTATTAGAGGAGTCTTCTATGATGATGGGGCTATACCACATATAGAAATGGCATTTCAAAAAGTTAAAGTGATAAGTTAAATCTAAATTACTTTATGAGGTTTGTATGGTCTTTCGAAATGTGGCATCATTTTATTTGTCCAATTATACATTTCACTGAACCCCAGAGTTAAATTTCTATTACATTAAGCTAGTTTTTGTTAGTTTATCTTACATTGTTCACAGGTGGAAGCTACCTCTACTCTGTCAAATGTCCTCTTCTCTGTCGAGTCTAATTCAGTATTTCTTTAAGTCTCTAAGTTCCTCAGGAATGTTTTCCTAATGATGACTTCCTTTAGAGATCATCCCTATTAGATACTATTTGAACTGTGAAGTATAAGTTACTGCCATATTCTCTAATGACTTCAGCATAATTTGACAAACTTACATCATTTTTTTTCAAGATTATTATTTTATACAATATTTTTTTCAATAATCCATGTGAACATATTTAGTCTCCACAAATGGACTATTAATTCTTTGAGGCTGAACTGTAACACAATACAAGGCACAAACTTGTTTATTTCATTTAAATTTCCATGAGAAACACAGAAAACACTCTAGAAATCTACATTTAATTAGTATAGGATTTAGTACAGAAATTTGGGGCTTCAATGTTTTTGAATGAGCTGAAGAAGCAATCAGCCAGGCCTGCCACTAACTCCCAGGTTTCAGAGAATCAGGAGGTTATTCTCATTCAGGTTAGGAATGGTGGGATATCACTACCAATTTTTAGAGTATCCTGCCGTATTCAGACAAGTGATTTGGAAGGGACTGCTTGGAAACCATTACAGAAATTTAATCTACCAAGCTCATACATTTCTGTTGCTTGAAGAATAATTATATTTTTTATTTTTTCCACCTTCCAGAACTAACATGATTTCATCTCATTGGCAGAACAAAATAAAGTGACTTATAGGCAAGAGAGTATGGAAAATATAGTTCCTCAACTTCCAGCTCCAGCAGCATAAGACAGAATATAATATGAGGGAAGTACATTTAAGAATTTTTTCAAAAATTGCATTCAGCTGTTGGCTGTATATTTGAAAGAGAATATATCTTAATTATTTAAAATTATGTTTATTTTAAAAAGTCATTTCAATAAATTAGTTAATGACTATAAGTTAACTATTATAATACTAAAATTAGTACTCATCTGTAACAACTATGAGAGCTGAAATCTCTGAGTTGGAGGATCATGATGAGAACCGAGTTCGGAATGGGATATATTATCCCTCATCCAGATTAGAATAAGAGTTCCTTCAATTAGAGAAACCTAATGAGAACAGAGAGTTTATGGCTCCCTATAGAGATGGAATGACCGCCCAACTTCTGACACAAAACACCTGGTGGCAGCAATATACCAGAAGAATAAATGGATGCATGATTATCATAGGTAGAAGGAACTCTGGGGAGACAGTCACCAAGCCCAAAGTTTTATGATGACTTAAGACATTGTAAAGTTTCAAAGATTATCTAAGAGTAAGAAACTCCTTTTCCCAAAACTTTCACATTACATGAATTTCTTGTATCCTTATTATTATCCTGGGTGTGGTATGAAATAACAAGTGAGGTTCAAGTTTAGGTTTTCCACCAGCTCAAAGGGATGGCAGCTCAAAATGAAAGTTTTAATAAAGTGTTGAATTCTGTCAAGTTATATTTCCGCCACACTAAGGCATACAATAAGATTAATAATTACTAGAGGAAGATACAATATCTTGATTGATTCCCGGGTAATGAGTGGAAGGCAGAATTTTTGGAGATTCTACTTTTCCATTTTTGTCCTTGAAAATATCTGTGTTTAAACAGTGAAGGCAAAAATGTATCTCGAGTGCATGAATGCCGGTGCTGCTTCTCACACAGTATTGAACATCAGGTTTACATCTTAATCCTGCTGCTTATATAGAATTACCACATATATTTGTAGATTTATATATAATTTTAAATCCTATCTAAGTCTTTTTCTTTTTTGAAATATGCACCTTCTAGCATGCTAGAGTAGTAGTGTCAACGTTATAAGTTATTTTGATTAACATTTCACTAATCTATTAGGGAATATTCCAGTAGGAAATATTTCCAAGTTTTATTAGAGATATGAAATGAATTATTATATTAATTTATATACAGCTTCACTTTTTAGTCTAATTTTCTGTTAGGAATATTTTTTATGTGAACCACACAGTAACTATCAGTCATTCTGAATCTCTGGGAATTTATACCTCAATCAGATAGTACCAATAATAACAAAGGTTAGTAGAAGCAGGTGAAAGAACAAAATAAAAATTTTCAATGTTCCCTAGACCTGTGTACTATGTTGTGCATTCAAAAAAAAGTATTCCATACCTTTTTGCACATTTGAACTCGTATCCTCACAGACAATTTGTACTTTACACTTTATCATTATGTTAAATATCTGTATGACCACACATATTGTACTATAGGTTTATATGTCTTTATACATGCTATATACGTATTATAATTCTAACATATTGTCTCTTTATAAAAATAGGCCACTTTTGTCCATATTATCTTCATATATTAAAATGTCAAGTTAGGAGTTATGAAAAGTCTGGGATTTTACCATAATTTTAAGCTTGCAAGTCAGTTAGCTCTTCAAAATTTCATAGAGCCTGGCAGACAACAAAAGGCCTTGGAGTCAGAGACAAAAGGGCAATAGCAAAAGCCAAGCCACAGAAAATTTTGTATCAATTCCTTATGCTCCAGTTCTCCCACGGTGACACACTGAAGACAATGAGATGTCTGTGTCATAGAATGGGGTGCATTACAAGAGGTGAAACCTGAGAGTAAGAAACCCTCATTTTATATGGAGACTGACCATGAACTTGCTTATTCTCCCCATCTAGAGAAGGACATTACCTTAATACCTTGGAATACAATTTAATCTTCTCTGGGAAAAGAGGAATATGTGTACTTATAGAGAAGTGTAAGCAAATTTACTTCAGTTGGATCCACTGCCTCTATTTTCCCAAGGCCATGCCCTTGGTACAAGGTCAAACATAAGAAAAGATAGTCTGAAGATAACTGGCTGGTAATACCCAATCACATAGAAACAACACACACACACACACACACACACACACACACACACACACAGAGTTATATATATCACACATATGTTTGACATAAATATTGACAAAATATAAGAGTACGAAAAACAGCAATGTAAATTCTCATTGTGCTAAAGGAGTTAAAATGGAAATTACTATCAAAGCCAAGAATATACAGCACACATATAGAGTAGTGTATTAAATAACTTTAACACATGTTCATTATAAAATACATTCATTAAGAAAAAATTTAAAACAATGATTGTTCTAATGGTTAGGAAAAACATCTACACTCAATTATACTTTATATTTATATAAATAAGCTACCAAACTAAAGGTACAAATAAACAATATATTTAATAAAGTAACTTTAGTTTTGATATTGTAATTATGATAGAATATTTTGTTACACACATAACTTTATATATTAATATTTTAAGTGCAGATGAACAATTTTTAGGCTTATTATTGATTAGCAAACCTTTTGATAAAGTTCAAATATGTTGTGCAATGAGAATCTATAATGCTTGTGGGTTGAATGTTTAGATTGTAAATCTCAAATAAAAATAGCTGCTTTGAATGTGAAATTTGAAATTCTATGTATTGACAATTGTTTTCTTGGCCTCGTGCAATGGCTCACACCTGTAATCCCAGCACTTTGGGAGGCCAAAGCTAGCTGACCACATGAGCCTAGGAGTTCAAGACCAGCCGGGGTAACATAGCGAAACCCCATCTCTAAAAAAAATACAAAGAAATTCTCTGGGCATGGTGGTGCAGGTGTGTAGTTCTAGCTACTTGGGAGGCTGCGGTGGGAGAATCATCTGAGCCTGGGAGCGGCTACAGTGAGCCATGATTATGCCACTTCATCCCAGTCTGAATGACAGAGCAAGACACTGTCTCAAAAAAAATTAAATTAAATAATAAATAAAATGAGAATTGTTTTATTGTTGACATTGTTTTATCCCAGAAAAGCAGATGCTTTCGTATTAAATATGAGCTTAATTCAGCATTGCTGTAGCTAGGTATTCCTTACTGAGTATGTTGTCTACATAGTGTATTTTGGGGAAATTTAGAAATGCTAGTATAAAGAAGAAGTAAAATATTTATGAATAGGATGGAGAACAGTTCACAATTTAGTTACCTTTCTGCCTTGTCCTGAAGATTTTCATCCTAATTGTTTTAGGAATAAGAAGAAAACAACATTAAAGATGAGTCTATAATGACTCTTTGCTAAGTGGACTAATTATTATATTAGAGATAGAGTAATTAAGATGATTTATTGTACTTTAATATTTGACTATAGGAAATGCTCTTAATGAATTCATTTACAGTAATAATCAGATGGATTTAATTCTCTTTTATTAATAAAACTTGTGATTGGCAGGGATTCCATGCTACACAAAGGACTCTCCTATAAGATTCCTGAGAAATGAAGGCCATTGTATTTGCCTGATTGAGTGATTCCAGTGGTAGAGATTGCTTTCATCCAGGAGTACAAATTCTTCAAATTCTGCATAATTGTAAACTGATATGTTTTTATTGCTATATTTGACTAATATATTATTTGGTACTAGTGTATTACTTCTAAAAGGAATTTTAATATACAGTAAACTACTCCACTTTTTGCAAACAAGAAAGTGTTCTAACATTATCTAGTTAGTTACAGTCCCAGGCCAGAATTCATATTTTTTTTTCAGTGTTTTCTTCAGTGTGCCAGCCAGTTAGATAAAAAATTCTAGTCTTACATCCCTTACTACTTCTGCCATAGGACTGGTAAACAAAAAATATCCGGGATAGATGTTGATTTAAAATATAAAGAAGAAATATTTATAAAGTGAAGTGATGGATAAATCAAACCTTCATTTACCTTGAACTTGATTTACCACCTGAAGAACATATTGAGTATTTATTTAATTTGAACTTGATTTTTTACCTAAAATGTGGGGAGGGGGGAAGCAATGTTTTTGAATCTGTGATTGAAATATTTATAATGTGAAAAACTTTACTGTTTGAACATAAATAATGGTTTGGTACAATATAAAAGGGTGTTCCTGCTGGGCACAGTGGCTCACGCCTGTAATCCCAGCACTTTGGAAGGCGGAGGTGGTGGATCACTTGAGGCCAGGGGTTTGAGACCAGCCTGGGCAATATGACGAAATCCCGTCTCTACTAAAAATACAAAAATTAGCTGGGCGTGGGGGTGCGCACCTGTAATCCTGGCTACTCGGGAGGCAGAGGTAGGAGAATCACTTAAACCCAGGAGACAGAGGTTGCAGTGAGCGGAGATTGTGCCACTACACTCTGGCCTAGGTGACACAGTGAAACTCCATCTCAAAAAAAAAAATGCTGGGTGTGGTGGCTCACACCTGTAATCCCAGCACTTTGGGAGGCTGAGGTAGGCAGATCACGGGGTCAGGAGATCTAGACCATCCTGGCTAACACGGTGAAATCCCGTCTCTACTAAAAATACAAAAAATTAGCCAGGCATGGTGGCGGGCACCTGTAGTCCCATCTACTCGGGAGGCTGAGGCAGGAGAATGGCGTGAACCCGGGAGGCAGAGCTTGCAGTGAGCCGGGATTGCGCCACTGCTCTACAGCCTGGGGGACAGAGTGAGGCTCCCTCTCAAAAAAAAAAAAAAAAAAAAAAAATGTGTTCCAAAAAGTTTAATGCTGTCATCTTTCTCATAAATATTTTTTGAAAAGTCAAAATATTAAAGTTAATATGTTAATATCAATTTTATTCTGATGTTCATTAATTGTCCATTTGTTTCAAATAAGTAATCACAATATCTTCAAAGCAGGCTACCATTCATCTGTAGGATTAATTGTATATATTCTTGATTCTCCACTGTTTCTTGCTCCAATCGGAATTATCAGTATAAATCTCAATAACCTCAAGTGAGAGTTTACATCTGAGAGCCCTTGATTGCACCTGAGCAGTGTGAACAGGCAGCCTGGATAGATGTTTTCTGTAGACCTGCTGTTCTCCATATGCTTCTTTGCTAGGGTCTAATTCCTATTGTGGGGATTATCATCTGTTGCCAGGATGTCATGAATGAGTAGATGATTCTAATCAAACCCCAAAACCACACAGTTACAACCTTTTCTACATCAGTAAAACTGATCAGAAAAAAAAAAAAGTTTTATTGTAAAGTAGTGTTTAAAAAGTAAAATATGTTTAAATGTATTTTGTGAATTCCTATCAAAGGTAGCTCACACCATTTGCTTAGAACTTACATACCTGTAGTGTTCAACTAAATCTTAATTATTTGTCATACTACTAAAGAGAAGCACATAATTGCTTATTCCATCCAACATTATATTTCTAAATCTAAATTATCAGTTGCATAGATTATTAAGGTAATTGTAAAAATTAATTTTGTACATTTGTCATAGTCTATTTTAATGACTACATTTGTTCTTTTAAAATCCAGTGGTCTAAACCATTTTACAGGTCAGTTTAAGTACCTTACACAAAAACTACTCGAGAATAACTTTAAAATCATGTCTTCAGTATAAATACACAAACTTGGAAAGGTCAAGGAACAGAGCTAAGCTTGGAAAGTGCTAAAAGAAATAAAGTGAGCTAGGAAAGCATTGGAGCAGAACAAGATGATGCTGAGATACAGTGAGTAAAGCTCAACTAGGTTAGAAGCCCGGCTAAGCTAACAGAGAACAGTGCTGTGCTCAAAGTTTCTAGGGAAACCTAGAATCTGTTAACAAAATTCATTATCAGTTCCTGTACCTATAAATGTACCCTAGCTATTTCAAATCCATCTGTGAACTCTCTGGACGTTAAGAGAACCATTGCTGAAATATAAGAGTGATGGGTTAATTAAGGGAAAAAATCAGTATGCTAGTTTTATCAGGCTATTTTTCCCATTTCTTTTTTCAGAACTATGTTATGTAAATCTCCACTTCCAGCTATAAAACATTAAAAGCTACTTGATCAGCCCTACTAATGTAAACAACATTTAAAATAGACAACATATATGAGGCAGTTCTTTTCAGACATCGAACAACAGGTAGTTTAAGTTCATAATCCATGATAGGAAGAAAATTCATGTGGTGAGCCAAATGATCAGCCTTGCTCCATGCTGCGTTCAACTAGAGTTCAAAAAAACACCATGGTGGTCCCCTGAGTAAAAGATCAGAATTTAGAATGCAGAGAAGTAGAAGCAATTGGAAACTTCAGGGCTGTTCCCTAGAGAGAGGGTAGCTTTGCAAGTGGGAAACCTCACACATTATTTGGAGAGTTCCCCCATAAATCCATAGATGACAGTTACATTGCATATGCACAAGGGAAATCTTCAGGTTTATCACAGAAGGTATCAATTTATCAAACCTACTATAGGTTTGAGAGACAAGCAAATGTACTAGAGGTCAAACAGTGCTGAGAGATTCTATATTTTGTGGTTCATCCAGAGTGAAATAGTATGTTTATAACAAAAGGCATCTGACTAAGACCTGATTTATATGTAAGAATCAAATAACCACAAGTAAAAATGAATCTATACCTGCTCTAAAGGGGCCTAAAGTCAAAGCCTCACAAGGTGTGCACAGAAGACAGAGATTGCAGTTTGAATCATGTCAAGTTAGAAGGGCTTTGTAAACACTTTGGACTTTTTGTACAACTTCCCTAACAAACCCTCAATTTAAGCACACAAAACATCAACATCATTAGCCAGTAATTCAACTACCTACTAGAACTAAAATCAACATATGTCACAGGAAATTAGCACACTGAAGTTTCTACAATAGGTAATCAGTAACATAAAGCATAGAATAAAAATTATTAAACCTACAAAGAAAGTTGAAAATGTGATTCAGACACCAAAACTAAAGCAGTAAAAAAAAGTTCTGAAATGACATGGATTTTGAACATAACAGAAAATGATTTAAAATAAGCTATTGATAAATATGTTCACAAACTTTAAAAATATGATCTTAATGAATAAACAGAAAAAGGAGTTCAGCAAAGAAACAGACACTATAAATAAACAGCCGAAGAGAAATTCTTTAATTGAAGGGTATCATAACTAAAATGAAAAAATCACTGGGTGAGCATTGACAGAGTACAGACTCTGAGAACTTCAAAAGTTATCAGTGTGAAAGATCCAATCCGAACATAAACAAAATTGAAGAAAATTAACAGAGACTCAAGGAATCTATGACATAAGGCCCAAAGTTTAACATATCTGTAACTGAAATCCTAAAAGGAGAATAAAATGGGACTAGGGCAGAAAAAAGATTTAAAGATATACTACCTAAAGTTTTCCAAAATTTGAAGGAAAAAAAAAAACTATTATACAGATTCAGGAAGCTTAGTGATCTCTTAGAAGAATGCAGAGAAAACCATACCTAGTTACATCACAGTCAAATCCTTAAAAAACAAAGACGGAAAGAAAAGGCCAAACTGGCTTCAACTTGGTATATTAAAATTAAATATACAAGTATGAAAGAGTAGTTGATTATTCTTCAGAAGCAATGAAGGCTAGAGATCATGGTTCAACATTATTTAAATACTGAAAGTGGAGAAAAAACACTTTTTTTCCATCAACTCAAAAACAAACTCCTTACTGATTTTATCGTATATTTAATTGGTTATTCCAGTACATTCTTCATGTTACAGCCAAGTGATGTTCTAATATGTGAATGAATTCATTCACATTTCTGCTTCTAACTCTACATTAGCTGCCATTTGTCTTGGTGATAAAATCTAAACATACCATTGCTTAATATAGGAATGCAAAATACTCCAGGCTGGTTTCTTAACCCCACCTTCATATTTTCTACTTAAGCTGTATTGAACTCCCTTTTCCAGCCAAGTGCTGTTTGTTTTCTGCTCCCTAACATTTAAAAACAAAGTTTTACTTTATACCAGTCTCCTCTGCACACTATCCCTCACATTATATTTGCCTAGTATATAATTCATGGCATGCTAGGTTATACTCTAAGAACAAAAAGCCCCAAATTAGAATGGCTTAAAACACCAAAGGTTTAAATTTTATTTGCACAAATTATGCTGCTGACTCAGAAAACTTCCCAGTGCAGCCAACCTGCCTGTGATGATGGAGCCTTTACATTATCAAAAGAGGGAGAAAATTATGGAGAGTTGAGTCCTAGCATTTTTTTATACCTGTATCAGGAAAAAATTTTTAAAAAGTAAAAAATATAGTTCTTTCACTCAAAATTCACTGGCCAAAAGACAGGAAAGTTTCATCCTTGTATATCCCGGAAGAGAAGCCAATCAAATTACCAGATGCTATAATATCCACCTCTAAATAACTCCTAGTGATCCTACGATCTTTAATCTGAAATGTCAGTTTTTGGAAGCCTTTCTTATCTACAACTCATTCACATTCCAGTTTTGATATCCCTCTCATACATATATATTCTTTTCTTGGAGCACACCTTAGATCTCTCACATCAACAATGATGCCATTGTGCTAGTGTGTGTTTAATTATGTATTTCTCCCTGCTAGAATGAAAATGGCAGAAGGTCATTTTTGCAACAGACTGACTAGGTGTGATGGGCAAATGATATGTTATTTATTAGTATTTCTTAAATGTACAAATAAAGGAGTGAATGAATTACCACATAAAGCAAAAATGATCAACAGATTTTTAGAGAGTGTATTACCTTCATGGTATTGTATCTAAAATAAAAAGTTTAAAATACCTTACATTTTACAAAACTATTATGCAATTAATTCTTAAAGATAAGCAAAGTATCACCCAACAGAGTAGAGGAATAATAATAGGCTAAAACCTATTGACTAAATTGGAAAATTAAAGGAAAAATATGAAATAAAAAACATTGATGGTGTGGATCTGATTTTTGGTTACTTACTTAGTATGTCATTTGCAACTATTGTAAATCTAAAATTCTTAAAGATCCTGCAAGTATCTAATTTTTTTAACTTCACAGTTTTGAGTTTCTGGCATCTCTATCAAGCAAATTGTAAATCCAAAAATATAGAAAAAATCCATAAAAAGGTATTCCAAGAAAACATGTAACACCATGAATGCTGGCTGGTAAATGTGACTTTAACATTCTCTTCCATTACCATTACTACCTCAAGATTATGTTTGAGTCGCTTATTTCAGATTCACTCTACTTATGTTATCAAAATATATAAAAAAGACAAGATAAATTGGAAATATCACGTATAATGCTTGGAAATCTCTTTTGTATATTCACACTCTGATAATATCCATCATGAAGTTTTTATTCATGTTTAAATATGTAAAAACCTGTTTATTCTCTTAGTTGAAGGACATAATTTGCACTAAAGCTCACATAATTGGAGCATAGATTTCTAACATAGTAAGCATAAAAATTCATATGAACCAAGAGAAATATCTGAATTCTTGATAGTAAATAATATTACTGTCAATGGCAAAAAACGCAATGACTTTTGAACCAATAGTTTGCAGAAACATTTTTGACACAAATAAGAAAGAACTGCAAAGAAGTTACTGCCAAACTACCTTATACATCTATTCATGCATTTATTTATTTGTCATAGAAAATAAAAATCTGATATCAATATATCAATTTTAATGTATTTTTTAAAGTATACGTGCAGTATAAAGACAATGTAGTATATGTCTATCCCTATACAATGGAATGTTCTGTATTAAATAAAGTTATTTTGTTGAATAAGATTAGTAGAACTTTTCAAAACATAGTAAGTAAAATATTCATATAAAAGTCTATTTGAGGTTTAACATGGTGGTTCATGCCTGTAATCCCAACACTTGGGGATGCTGAGGCAGGGGGATCGCTTGAGGCTGGGCGTTTGAGACCAGACTTGGCAACATAACAAAATCCCATCTTTACAAAAATACAAAAGTTAGCTGGGCATGATGGTGGGCGCCTGTGGTCTCAGCAGCTTGGGAAGCTGAGGCAAGAATATCCCTTTAACCCAGGAGTTCAAGGTTATGGTGAGCAATGATTCGGCCACTGCAGCCTAGTCTGGGTGACAGAGCGAGATCTTGTCTCAAAAAGAAAAAAGTGGGTTTGAAATGTTCCAAATTTTATAAAAAATATTTACTCATGGTTAATAATGATAATTAAATAATAAGTAATATTTGTTAAAATAATTGAAGCCAGCCACTTAGCTAGGTGATTATGCTATTTCATTTAAAAAGAATAAAATGCAAAATAAAATTAAATTTAAAAAAACATTTAATATTTAGTGTTTTATAAATGAAAAAAATACTTAAATCCTATTATTGAATGAGTCATAGCATCTAATTCTTAAAATTTCTTTATAATGTCTATTTTTCAAAACTGCACCAATAAATTATTATTAATTCTACAATAAAAATAATAAATAACCGTGAACAGTTTTTCTAAAGAAGTTCTTTAAAATTACCAAAACGTTAACATTAAAGACTATGTTTTAAAAAAGTGAAATTAACAAAATCCATAAATTAAGAGTAAAATAGAACTCAACCAGCAGTTATATTAACAAAAAGAGAAATCTTTAATTCTAGATTATTCATAATCAAGGTAAATTTTGACTTCCTAGTAACAAAATATTCCTTCTTTCAGGAAAATTCACTTAATATATAGAACTATAAAATATGTTTTTCTTTGTACTGTCTTTCACCTGTGTAATCATGGAACCATTTGCCGTATGTATACTCTATGTAGGATAATTAAGTCAGTCATTAGAAAACAGTTAAGTTTTATAGTATTACAGTCACATATAGATTTAAAATCATTTTAACTTCTTTAGTAGATCCTGTGAAGTAGGAAAACTAAGAGTCCAAACATTAGAAAAGATTCAGACTCACAGTCTTTTCCTGGGTCTGGAAAGGATTATGAACGTCAGCACCCTTTTCCCTGGGGACCCTTGGAGGTGTGTCAGGCAAGAATATTTATTTAATTTCATTCACCTTCATAAATATAGCCATTATATATTTGTTTATTTTTTAACAGAAGAAAACAGTGCTATAGAGGGGAAGCCCAAAGGAAAGTTTAATTCCAAATTGATAATCATACTCAGATAATCATAATCTTTTGTTTTTTCTTTTTTTTTTTGGAGACAGAGTCTTGCTCTGTTGCCCAGGCTGAAGAGCAGTGGCATAATCTCTGCTCACTGCAACCTCCACATCCCAGGTTTGAGAGATTCTCCTGCCTCTGCCTCCTGAGTAGCTAGGATTACAGGCGTGTGCCATCACACCCAGATAATTTTTTTGTATTTTTAGTAGAGATGGGGTTTTGCCATGTTGGCCATGCTGGTCTGGAACTCGGGCCTCAAGAGATCTGCCAGTCTCACCTTCCCAAAGTGCTAAGATTGCAAGTGTGAGCCACTGCACCCAGTCAGATAATCATAATCTTATTACTACCCAGGTCCTTTTCTCCTCATAAGGTAGTTTAGAAAACACCTATCCCTACTATAATTTGATGGAAAGAGTAAACAAGGAATGTGTGTGCCGTGTAGGCATTGTACTTATATTAATACTACCATTTCAAATAGTTTTCTTTTTTTTTGCTTAAATATATGCAATTTTATTTGTCAATTATTCCTCAATAAACCTGGAAAAACTTTGAAAGAATATGCTCAACAAAAATCCATATCACTTCACCTAAATCCAGTACTACCTCACACTTTAGAGGTCTCCTTTGCTTGTCCCCAGCCTAGCCCATCCCCAAGGGCTGGGAAATATTCTGGCTGACAGGCATGTCCATCTGGGGCTCATCTCCCACCTCTCCTTGTTATTTTTAATTCATGATTCAGATATCTTAGAGTACAGAAGCCCTGCTACTTTTCATTTTTTTTGGAGTCTGTTTACCTGAGGTTTGACCATATTCACTAAGCAAACTCCTAGACCAAAAGATGGCCAAGGACCAGTTGTGGGAGTGGGAGTGGGGAACTGTAGTACAGATGGTATTTGAACACATGAACTGGGGTGTCCACACGCATGTGCAAGATGGACCGAGGGCTAGGAGAAGAAGGGAAACCCAGCTCCTGGCCAGATGACTGGAGGCTGGCTCTCCTTGCATTGCTGTGTGCTAGCATAAAACTTGCAGGAGTTTGCAAATTTTAAATGTGATCTTGGCTTCTAGGTTATTATGAAGATATGTGGTCAAAGTAACAGTACATCTTTTTTTGTTTTGTTAACTTGCCTTATAAAACTTTAAGTATTTAGGCACACGGCTGAATAGTCTTCATTTGCATTTTTGTCCCAACCATGGCAAGAGTCAGGACAGGATGGCTTGGATACACTAATTGGATACACTAATTGTCAGCATTTTGCCACATTTGCTTTCTCTGTCTGTCTGTCTATCTGCCTGTCTACATCCTACCTGCCTATGCAGAAATGGGCCTCATTTTATTTTTATTTATTTATTTATTTTTTGTGATTAATTAAAAATTAGTATCTTCTTTTTTTTATTTTATTATTATTATACTTTAAGTTTTAGGGTACATGTGCGCAATGTGCAGGTTAGTTACATATGTATACATGCGCCATGTTGGTGTGCTGCACCCATTAACTCGTCATTTAGCATTAGGTATATCTCCTAATGCTATCCCTCTCCCATCCCCCCACCCCACAACAGTCCCCAGAGTGTGATGTTCCCCTTCCTGTGTCCAAGGGTTCTCATTGTTCAATTCCCACCTATGAGTGAGAACATGCGGTGTTTGGTTTTTTTGTCCTTGCGATAATTTACTGAGAATGATGATTTCCAATTTCATCCATGTCCCTACAAAGGACATGAACTCATCCTTTTTTATGGCTGCATAGTATTCCATGGTGTATATGTGCCAAATTTTCTTAACCCATTCTATCATTGTTGGACATTTGGGTTGGTTCCAAGTCTTTGCTATTGTGAATAGTGCCGCAATAAACATACATGTGCATGTGTCTTTATGGCAGCATGATTTATAGTCCTTGGGTATATACCCAGTAATGGGATGGCTGGGTCAAATGGTATTTCTAGTTCTAGATCCTTGAAGAATTGCCACACTGACGTCCACAATGGTTGAACTAGTTTACAGTCCCACCAACAGTGTAAAAGTGTTCCTATTTCTCCACATCCTCTCCAGCACCTGTTGTTTCCTGACTTTTTAATGATTGCCATTCTAACTGGTGTGAGATGGTATCTCATTGTGGTTTTGATTTGCATTTCTCTGATGGCCAGTGATGATGAGCATTTTTTCATGTGTCTTATGGCTGCATAAATGTCTTCTTTTGAGAAGTGTCTGTTCACATCCTTAGCCCACTTTTTGATGGGGTTGTTTTTGGTTTTTTTTGTAAGTTTGTTTGAATTCTTTGTAGATTCTGGGTATTAGACCTTTGTAGATTCTGGGTATTAGCCCTTTGTCAGATGAGTAGATTGCCTGTTCACCCTGACGGTAGTTTCTTTTGCTGTGCAGGAGCTCTTTAGTTTAATTGATCCCATTTGTCAATTTTGGCTTTTGTTGCCATTACTTTTGGTGTTTTAGACATGAAGTCCTTGCCCATGCCTATGTCCTGAATGGTATTGCCTAGATTTTCTTCTAGGGTTTTTATGGTTTTAGATCTAACATTTAAGTCTTTAATCCATCTTGAATTAATTTTTCGTCTCAGCCCAAAATCTCCTTAAGCTTGAAGCAACTTCAGCAAAGTCTCAGGATACAAAATCAATGTGCAAAAATCACAAGCATTCTTATACACCAATAACAGACAAACAGGAGCCAAATCAGGAGTGAACTCCCATTCACAATTGCTTCAAAGAGAATAAAATACCTAGGAATCCAACTTACAAGGGACGTGAAGGACCTCTTCAAGGAGAACTACAAACCACTGCTCAACAAAATAAAAGAGGATACAAACAAATGGAAGAACATTCCATGCTCATGGATAGGAAGAATCAAAATCGTGAAAATGGCCATACTTCCCAAGGTAATTTATAGATTCAATGCCATCCCCATCAAGCTACCAATGACTTCCTTCACAGAATTGGAAATAAATACTTTAAAGTTCATATGGAACCAAAAAAGAACCTGCATTGCCAAGACAATCCTAAGCCAAAAGAACAAAACTGGAGGCATCACGCTACTGACTTCAAACTATACTACAAGGCTACAGTAATCAAAACAGCATGGTACTGCTACCAAAACAGAGATATAGACCAATGGAACAGAATAGAACCTTCAGAAATAATACCACACATCTACAACCATCTGATCTTTGACAAACCTGACAAAAACAAGAAATGAGGAAAGGATTCCCTATTTAATAAATGGTGCTGGGAAAACTGGCTAGCCATATGTAGAAAGCTGAAACTGGATTCCTTCCTTACCCCTTATTTAAATAGTTTTCAATGCGTATCTTCATCTTCCTAAGTAGTTTTAGGTACATACACATTTTTTCACCTTGTCATGTTTGAAATGTTGGGCCTCGAGACATATTAACCCTCAGTATAGATACGTACTGGACACTTGCTGTGATATCTGTTTCCCTTAAGCCAACTGCAGTTTATTTGACAGTGAATTCTAGAAAAGAAGAAAACAACTAATGCTAATGCAGATGCCGAAGAGCTACATCTAGGAGGAGAATTAGGGGTATGCTTTAAGGCAAACCTGTCAGGCATGAAGAGCAAAGCAGTTAAAGTTCCCAGATTCTCTGGGAGTCCAGGGTAGGTACAGAATGACAAAAATAGCAAGTGAGGCAAATGGAGAATATAGTCACCCAAGATATCTCTTTTTATCTAGAGAAACTTAGGATCAAGTATACTTAGCTGCATTGGCTGTATTAACTAAATGTTAATACAGTTAATTAGCTGTATTAACTAAATGTTTTGCTGTAACTTTCAGGTATACATATGTCTTCTAAATTTAGCATGTTCCAAGCAATTTGCAAAATAAGGTAATCTGAAAATATTTCATAAAAGTAATTACCTGTAAAACTGTGCTGTAAAAGGAGTTTAGTGTTATACTTATGTATTCACATTTTTATTTTTGTTAAATTGAATTAAAACCATTTCTTGATGGAAAACTCTTCATAGTTCTAAATGAAGGTGTATAGAAACATGTTTTAGTTCTTTTGAGAATTTGTTTTCTTAATTCTAACAAAGACACATAATTACCTATTAAAAATAACTTTTACTTCAAAAAAAGAAGAAGAAATGCTTTAATTAGCTAATATAGAGTGTCTTTAGTTTCAGGTTGCTTAGAAGGTTCATAAGAGACTGCAAAAAACATTTCATTACTATCCAAGGTGAGACAACTCAAGTCACTATTTCCAGTAAAATTATACATATTTCATATACCTATATGTATGCGTATGGGGAGACAAAGATGGATATATACACAAACACATTGTTTAAATATGTAAGAGTGTTTGTATGTTGTATATATAATCATATTTTATATGAAATAATCACAGTGTTAAAATTTGAAAGCAAGTTGATACAGTGATTAAAATTATGAAAATAAAAATTTAAAATAAGAAAAGACTTTGTAATGTTTTTTTTATTGTTTAAATAGGGCAAAAACTGATAAGCCAATTCAGTGAACAAACATTAAAAAAAATAAAGCTGTATCTATACAGCTTATATATTTACATTATATATGTATATATGCACAGAGTTTCACAAAGGATGATGACTTCAGCAGAAGTTTTATCATAAAATGAAATGTCATAAAAGAAAATAAAAAGATACCCATTTCCCAAAATAAAAAATGAAAAGATATCCTTTATGTTTTCAACATAAAAATAAGCCTCAGTTTCTCACATCAACACATATAAACACTGTAGTACATTGCAGCTGCTTGGGAATCTGTAAGAAAATAAATAAATAAGTAAATAAATTACAGCTATTTTTAATGAAGTAAGTTGCCAGCTAGTCATGACTCTTGATAGTGCTTACAAGGAAGAGATTTTCTTTACTATTTAAGCATGAAAAAAGAAGGCAAACATGCTTAATGGCTTTTTAGGGTTGATAGTTTGTTTCAAATCTGGTCCATAAAATGTTGGCTTTGAAGATGACTTTTTTTTACAGTCTCAGACTGAGATTTTGGAATTCTTATTTTTAGTATGATTTTTGCGCAAAGGATATACATAATAAAATTTGTAAAGAAATAAAGAATAATTCTATTTGAAAACCAAAGAAAAGTCCTAATAAAACAATACAAAAACAAATATGATATCTTTGTTTAAAGCACTATCTAGTATTAGCAGTATAAAGAATAAATAAAGCCAAATATTCAAAACTTTATCTTAATCTACTGGATTTTAAATTTCAAACAGATATTTGCAATGCCCAATGGTAGGATCTCGGAGTTATAAGAAACCTATTTTTGTCAAAGTTCTTTTTATATTGTTTATGAATTTCCTTAAAGATAAAACACTTTAACATTAGCCAAGAGCTTTAAGGAAAATAAAGTATCAGAATAAAGCAATTAACTGTGGACAACAAGACTTAAAATGATCATGGCTAAAGACACAATTGACAAGGAAATATGGCTGTTTATGTGGCATAATTAGCCATAATTATGAATTATAACCTATATCAGGACATATTAGAATTTTAGGAATCTCATATAATTCTGGAACACATATTAACAGTATATTCATGCAATTATAATACAAATACAATTTAAACATCATTTCTTATTTAATAATATTTAATAATACTTCCTATATAATTTAACATATCAAATAAGCCTGTTCATTATTTCTTCAGATATTTCAAGGACTTGGGACATCCCAAAGTTAGCTTTGGATCAAAAAGTCTAAATATAGAATTTGAAATTTGATTTTAAGAAGCCTCTCAAATATGTCAAGGGTTTAAAACACTTGTGTTAGCAGCAGCAAATCCATACGAGTCTGCAGCAACTCAATTCTTGGCTCCTCAAAGGAAATAATTTGCCCGAGGAGCATAAGGCAGAGTGACAGATCAAGGCATGTTTTTGAGCCAGAGTGAAAGTTTATGAAAAAGTATTAGAGGAGGAATGAAGGGAAGTAAAGTACACTTGGAAAAGGGCCGAGCGGGTAACTTGAAAGTTCCAAGTGTGTTACTTAACTTTTTACTTGTGGTTTTATGTATTGCCATGATACTGGGATTTGCTAGTTTCTTCTCTCCCGATTCTTCCCCTGGAGTGGGCTTTTCGAATGTCCGGTGATCTGCCTGCACTTGGGAGGGCCCAAATGCACAGTGTGTTTACTTAAGTTGTAAATGCACTCAAATGCATGCTCACTTGAGGTGATTTTCCCTTACCAGTCGAGTGTTCCTAGAAGAAGATGATAAAGGAAAACTTCAGCCTAATTAAATGTAAAGGAGTTTAATTGAGAAAAGAACAATTCACCAATCAGGCAACCTTCCGAGCCAGAGTAGGCTCAGAGACTCCAGAACAGCTATGTGGTAGAAGAAAATTCACGGGCAGAAGAAGGAAAGTGACATATAAAAAACAGAAGTGAGGTACAGAAACATCTAGATTGGTTACAGCTCGGTGTTTGCCTTATTTGAACACAGTTCAAACAGTTGGCTACATACAACTGGCCTAAACTCGGTGATTGGCACAAATGTAGGCACAGTCTGTTAACACCTCCACTTGTTATAGTTCACAATGTGCGGAAAAACATTTAGGTCAAACTTAAAATATGTAAGGAGACTGCTTTAGGCTAAGATTGATTTAACGATGGTCATATACCAGTTAAACTCCACCATCTTGCCTCTTAGTGCACATGCTTCAGCCTGCTCACCCAACTCCTGAGATCTTATCAAGAAGTGGCTGATCACCAGCTTCACGGGTTTTCTATCTATTGGAAGACTGCTGTACCCTGGTGTCAGCTGTAACCAATTATTATTTTACAGAGACAGTTGAACAAGCTCCCGACCATCACCTGGTGCTCACCTGACATTCCTGGTGGAGGGACATTTGTTGCCTGCTCATGTCTGCCTAGCTTGAACACTTGGTCAAAATGGGATCACAGGTCACTGCAAAAGAATAGTCATTCATTTAGCAGAAGTGAGAATTAAAAAATTTTAAAAAGCAAAAACCTTTCTCATTAATATGGTTTGGCTGTGTCCCCACCCAAATTTTATCTTGAATTGTAACTCCCGCAATTCCCACATGTCTTGGAAGGGACCAGGAGAGAGGTAATTAAGTCGTGGAGGCAGGTATTTCTTGTACTGTTCATGTGAGAGTGAATACGTCTTATGAGATCTGATGTCTTTAAAAAGAGAAGTTGCCCAGCACAAGTTCTCTCTCTTTGCCTTCTGCCATCCATGTAAGATATGACTTTCTCCTCCTTGCCTTCTGCCATGATTGTGAGGCTTCCTTAGCCACGTGGAACTGTAAGTCCATTAAACTTTTTTTTCCCCAGTCTAGGGTATGTCTTTATCAGCAGCGTGAAAATGGACTAACACAGTAAGTTAGTACAAGTAGAGTGGGGCGCTGCTAAAGATACCCAAAAATGTGGAAGTGACTTTGGAACTCAGTAACCGGTAGAGTTTGGAACAGTTTGGAGGGCTCAGAAGAAGACATGAAAATGTGGGAAAGTTTGGAACTCCCTAGAGACTTGTTTAATGGCTTCGATCAAAATTCTGATAATGATATGGACAATGAAATCCAGGCTGAGGTGGCCTTAGATGAAGATTAGGAAATTGTTGGGAACTGGAGCAAAGGAGAATCTTGTTATGTTGTAGCAAAGAGACTGACAGCATTTTTCCACTGCCCTAGATATTTGTGGAAATTTGAACTTAAGAGAAATGATTTACAGTATCAGACAGAAGAAATTTCTAAGCAGCAAAGCATTCAAGAGATGACTTGGTTGCTCTTAAAAGCATTCAGTTTTAAAAGGGAAATAGAGCATAAAAGTTTGAAAAATTTTCAGCCTGACAATGTGATAGAAAAGAAAATCCCATTTTTCTGAGGAGAAATTCAAGCTGGCTGCAGAAATTTGCGTAAGCAATAAGAAGGTGAATGTTAATCCCCAAGACAATGGGGAAAATATCTCCAGGGCAGAGACCTTTGCAGCAGACCCTCCCATTACAGGCCTGGAGGTTTAGGAGAAAAAAATGGTTTTGTGGTCCAGGACCAGGGTCCCTATACTGTGTTCAGTCTAGGGACTTTGTGCCCTGTGTCCCAGCCTCTCCAGCCATGACTATAAGGGGTCAAGAGAAAGCTCAGGCTGTGGCTTCAAAAGGTAAAAGCCCCAAGCCTTGGCAGCTTCCACGTGGTGTTGAGCCTGTGAGTGCACAAAAGTCAAGAATTCAGGTTTGGGAACCTCCATCTAGATTTCAGAAGATGTGTGGAAATGGCTGGATTCCCAGGCAGAAACTTGCTATAGGGGCAGGGCCCTCCTAGAGAACCTCCGCTAGGGCAGTGCAGAAGAGAATTGTGGGGTTGGAACCCCCACACAGAGTCCCTACTGGGGAACTGCCTAGTGGAGCTGTAAGAAGAGGGCCACCATCCTTCAGACCCCAGAATGGTAAATCCACCAATGGCTTGCAATGTGCACCTGGAAAAGACATAGACTCTCAATTCCAGCCAATCAAAGCAGCCAGACGTGGAGCTTCCCAAGGCCATGGGAGCTACCTCTTGCATTAGCATGATGTGGACATGAGACATGGAGTCAAAGGAGATTATTTTGGAGCTTTAAGATTTGACTGCCCTGCTGGATTTTGGACTTGCATGGGGCCTGTAGTCCCTTTGTTTTAGCCAATTTCTCCCATTTGGAACAGCTGTATTTACCCAATACTTGTACCCCTTGTGTCTAGGAAGTAACTAGCTTGCTTTTGAGTCTACAGGCTTAAAGGTAGAAAGGACTTGCCTTGTCTCAGATGAGACTTTGGAATGTGGACTTTTGAGTTAATGATGAAATGAATTAAGATTTGGGGGACTGTTGGGAAGGCATGACTGGTTTTGAAATGTGAGCACATGAAATTTTGGAGGGGTCAGGGGTGGAATTACATGGTTTGGCTGTGTCCCCACCCAAATCTCATCTTGATTTGTAACTCACACAATTCCCATGTGTCTTAGGAGGGACCCAGTGGGAGGTAATTGAATCATGGGGGTGGGTCATTTTGTTCTGTTCTCATGATAGTGATTAATTATCATGAGATCTGATGGATTTAAAGAGGGGAGTTCCCCTGCCGTTCATGCAATAAGTGACTTGCTCCTCTCTCCTTTCGACCATGATTGTGAGGCTTCCCTAGCCATGTGGAGCTCTAAGTCCATTAAGCCTCTTTTTCTCCCCAGTCTTGGGTATGTCTTTATCAGCAGCATGAAAATGGACTAATACATTCTTTGATACAGTGGAGAGTCAGTTTTCAAATAATTAAAAGATCTTAAGAAGACAGCATAAGTCACACTATTTTTTTTCTCTCTCTCTCTTCTCTCTTTTTTATTTTACTCAAAAAGTGAACAATAATTGCTTACTCTTTATTATCAGTATTACACAGAAATCTTATGTAAAAGAGAGAAACAAATATTACTTTTGTGTCAGTATACTATCGATACTAAAGTTAATTTTGATAAAATCTAATAATTCCAACCTCAGTCAGATTTGGACACACAGGATATCCATAAATAATTTATAACCTCTAATAATTTTTCATTCTCATTTTACCCCAACTCTTTAATAATCATTTAGTTTAATCTGCATCATTTTTTCTTCATTTATTTTAAAACATCCTTTAAATAATTTTTATCTAGACAAAACTATGTATTTTTTCAACAAAATCATGTTCTTGTAGCTTATAACATCATACTTTTCTTGTACACACTATAAAAAATTGTCTCTCTTATATCTAATAGTTTTAACTGCATATATTAATTATAATTTTTATTGCTAGTAATCCTAATTTCTAGTCAAAAACCTAGGGATTAAGCAATTTTCACTGCTATGTACCAAAACATTTTATGAATTCATATGTAATAATTTCTAGAAACATAAGCTTTTTTAATATAACAATTTATGAATATGGAACAGGATAAGTTTACTAACAAACCCAAATATCTTTTGTTTCTGTGAAATAAAAAGCCAAAAGCATATCAGCTTAAATTTATATTTCTTAATTAATGTTTTAACATTATATCTTATTTGGTTATTATCTAGATTTTTTTAAATGAATAGCCATTATTTAATTTGACTTAGGCATAGTGACCAAAGTGATTTGGACTAAAGTTACATAAACTTAAAAGGCATTTGTGCTTATTTGTTTTATTTATAAGTGCTCATTATTTTAATTCAGTTTGGTACTATGAAGATAATATAAAAACATCAACATGTACAAATGTGCACGTAAAATGCCAACCAATATAAATAAACAATTAATAGCTTTGATTTTAAAATTTTAGCCATGAGACAAATAAAATTCACTAGCTTAAAAGGACAATTGAATTCAAATTATGCCCCTGTGAATGAAACAAGTAAGAGTTTATCTGTCTTACATGGCTAAAACCATTTATCAAGTTCAATTTATATCTTAAAAGCGCAGAGAAATAATGCAACTATTTTTTCCTTAATAGAGAGTTAAGGGTGTGTCACTTAGATGAGACATAGAGGAAGATTAAAAATGGATGACAAGGTAACGTAAAATCATAGTAATTTATTGCAGGATAATACAGATGAGCCTAGGAAAAACAATTTCAGAAGCACTTTCAAAATAACCGGCTAAATGTCAAAAGGTTGTATTTTGGAGACCAATTTTGTTATATAAGTGGCTTTTGAATTTAGTTTCTGTTATACTTACTAACTGGATTACTGAGCTCAGGGTGAACTCACAAATGAATTGAGCACTTGCAGGTCACAAAGCCTAACATTTATACATATAAAAGGCAGACAGAGCTGGAAAGTGGAGCACCTAGAACTTGAGAAAGAAAGAACCTCATTCATATACTAAATCCCAGGTCCCTCAGAACCAAGGCGAAAGCCCAAGACGGAAATGCTATGAGACTACTGAGCTGCACAACGCTGTCACAGTGCACCTCACTGTCAGGATATCCCCCGATAGGTGGGAGATCCAATACCAACCTGCGCACTCTGTTACCAGCCTGTCCCCCATGGGAGTTGAATCTTTTGATGGTGAGTTCTCCCACAGCCTCCGAGTGTCCAAACTGTACCCATTGTCAGGTCATGGCCCGAGCTCTGAGATTCCCCTGACCAACCTAGAAAACAACTTTTCTGTTGCCAATTTCCCATTTACCATCAGTTTTTTGTTTGACTAAGTCAGAAATCTTAGGCTTTTCTTATCCCGATGTATGAAGAAATGAATAGCCCCCTGCAATGATAACTCTTCACTGAAACTTTTGTTTGTCACTTTTAAAATTGCAGCCAGTAACTCATTAGTTATCACATGCCCAAAAGTTAAGTGTTTTTTCACAATATGAAGTTACTCTTGGTACCCCCAAATGTCAAAGAGATCAGGGTACTCAATGCAAAAAGAAAGCAGAGTTTCAGAATTAAGAGGGCCTTGCCCACAACCCTTGGTACATGAGAAAGACAGATGATCCCAAAAAAGGGAGATTAGTTGTGCCTTCTCAATGTTCTTCAAGGAGTCCCATGGCCAATAAAAGTCTCCTTTGGACCTGTTTTTGTGACAGCTAGAATTGTTATGTTTCTTCTTACATTGAAGGAGTTCATATCAAGGGAACTGGATAAAGGATCAAAGGTGGTAAATGAAGGAGGAGAAAGAACAAGTTTCAGAGGATCCAGTTTCAGATGTTAAGTTTTCTTAAAAAGGCCAATAAAGGTCTCGAGAAAAAGGGATTCGGTTGACTGAGAAGTTTCTATAGAAAAAAGCAAAATCCAACAGAGAAAAATAGAGAGGTCTTAAATATATATGTACATATACAGCTTGAATATGAATTATGAATTAAGCCAACTTTTGATTATAGTGTTCTTTAAATAAATTATTTTTGCCTTAGCCAAGGGAACAGTGATGGCAGGAGCACCACTCTACCGGCTACTGCCTTGGAAGGGCCCACTGTGCTTGCTCCCAGATCCCAGTGGCAGCAGGAAGCATATCTCTCTGTCCCAGTAGAGAAAGGAAGATAAATGAAGAAAAAAAAAGAAAAAGGAAAAGAAAAAAATCGCTAGCATGCTCTAAATATAAACCTAAATTTTAACCAAAGGCATATGTTTAAATGACTGAAAACTGAAACAAAAAAGCATGCATAAGAGCAAAACCAAGAAGCCATTGATTACTTTAACAAAAGCCTCCAAAAAGAAAGCAAAAAGCTGCAACCCTTTCAAGATCCAGAAAACTCCCAATGACAGCTTAAAGAAAGGAAAGTTTCACGAACTGCAAATGGAGTGGAACCCACATCTCTGTATGGCTGTACTCTCTATGGTCCTCACCTCCCGACTAGCCATCTGCACACAAAGGCCCAACAACAACCTGTGTTGGCCCCAAATCCTAGCCACTAGATCATAGGCTGAAGTGCTTTTTTTGGTAAATCCCATAGCAGCCTGTTTGAGTGCTCAAAGGATTTGGGCTTTGTTTTAAATCTAATTTATGCTTTTAAATTCTTGCTGAGGGAGTTTCTAATTCTATATTACTTTCATGTCCTTTATAGGTATCAATTAGATAGCTGTTTAAGACATGGGCACTCTAAAAACTTTTTTTTCTTTTTAACATAACTAATTTATGTATTTTATAAGCAACCCAAGCCAATAAGCCATTTTTTTTAATGGAAATTCCCAGAGGTGACTTTCTAGGTTTAGAATACACAGACATTTTAAAAATGAGTGCAAAAGATGCATCCACCATGACAAAAGCACACCAGAATTACTAGTCCATACAAATGCTTTCATCCATTCATTTGAATTTAGAAAGGAAAAAAAATGAACAATGATTCTTACCATCTGTTCTTCCAGATTTACAGACAGACACCTAGGAACTCTGACTGATAATTTTTTTTTAAACCCTAAATAGGGTTTCCTTAACTGTGGCTTCCTAAAGATCAGAGATATTTTGAGTTTTCCTGATCACAACACAAAATCTTTAGAGGCCAAGGGAAAGCTTTACTCTGAAGGTTCACTGAAAATAAACTGATAATAAACAAATTAATATCAGAAAAGACATACAGATTTATTCAATACTCATAGCACAGGGGAATCACAGGATAATGGTTAGGTAATAACCCAATGAAGTATAGATCCCTACATATTCCTTTTTTTTTTTTTACAGGGGAAGGGGAGATGAGGGTTGGAGGAGTAAATGGTTTTCAGTGGAAATGAATGAACCCAAAGAATAATGACTTGGAATAAATTTTCTCTGAGCTCTGGAAGAGGTGATGGAAAGATAAAGGGCAGAAATTTACTGTGAATAATGATGGTGTTATTATGAAGATAAAGTCCCCCAGGTAACCTCTTGGGGCTGCCCTCAGAAGAATGGATAAAATGTCTGTCTGGGTGTACTGAGAACTCCCAGTCTCTTCTCTTTTTCAGTGGCTAATCTTTCCTGATTATTTGATGAAACTCATAAGAAAGAGGTTTTAAGACAATTGCATTTCTTTTGGAAAGAAGTTTTCTTAGATAAGGAAATTCCAGAGAAAATCCCTACTGGTGCTTTGGGAAACACTGTCAGGGAGACAGGGAAATCCGGATAGATCGAAGAGAGATCTTGAGGCTGCACCTTTAGTACAGTATGTCAAAGCATCATATTTTAGGGTATTGTTTCCTGAACGCTAACAATAAGAAAGATTTTGGTGAATGTTAGAACCTGGTGATAGTGGTTCCCACTTAAGCGAATGGATACAAAACCAAAAATAAATATATGTTGATGTCCCAGATAAAGTTTTCATAAAGCATAATATGGAAATTTTTTAATGACTCATAAGATAACATCAAATTGTCTAAAGTTTTCTTAAATTTTCTCTTTTTAATCCCCAAAAATTGTTACTATTCTAGATCATGTGAGGAAAACATTGAAAGACATTTATATAAACCAGAACATCAGAGCTATAATTTATTGACTGTTGTGAAGAGAAATAAATGTATTGACAAATTTTTAGATGACTGATTTCAAAATACTTCTGAGTTTTAAGATAATAAGAAATGATTGACTAATGTAATTATTAAAATATTTTATTAATTAAAAATGTAGCCACTAGTAGATTTTATTTACTCTAAAGTGTACAACTTTGATAACAAACAGACACCATATTAAAATTATTGAGAAAAAAAGATAAAATGAATTTTCATCATCACACTTTAATCCAAATCAAACCGGTAATCTTTGTACTGCTTTATCCAAGTATTTAAAATCTATTTGCAACTTCCAAAAAGTAAACCTCAGGAAATGGAACCTAAGAACCATGATCCAGTTCTCTGACATCTTTCTTTGTAAAATTCTCAGACATTGAGGAAGAAAGAAGGTCTACAGAATGGTAGCACATTTTCTTGATATTATAGCTCTTGCCTTGCACCTCCTTGCATAGTACACACCTTTTAAAAGTAGCTAAATATTTAATAATTTGATTGTAGCAGCAAATTATTGGTTAATTTGACATGTATGTTGCTTTCTTCTCATCACTTTCTCTACCAGTCGTCCACTCTATGTGTCTTTCTATACATCAAAAGACAAACTTTATTAATCCAGGCATTAAATACAGGCATTATTTCATTCTATACCACCAAATATGTAATCACCTGTTCTGATGTGCATCTGTTATTGTGAACCTTTTTATTAAGCTCCAGAAATGAGTAAATACTCAAAATATTGTCTTAGCATTATACAAACATGAAACAAAACAAAAAACAAGAAAAAATAAATAGACTTCTTGTTTTGCCTCAGAAATGAAGAGAGATGGAAGAAAATAATTCTCATTTACACAAAGAAAACAAAGTAAATGGGTACAAATTCATAACTGCTTATAGTCTGGGCATGGTGGCTCATGACTGTAAGCCCAGAACTTTGGGAGGCTGGCCAGGAGGATTGATTGAGGCCAGAAGTTCAAGACAAGCCTAACCAACATAGTGAGACCCTGTCTCTACAAAAATACAAAACAAAAAAATTATCTTGGCATGATGGCACACACCTGTAGTCCTAGATACTTGGGAGGCTGAGGTGGGAGGATCCCCTAAACCCCAGAGGCAGAGACTGCAGTGAGCTGTGATTACAGAGCAAGACACTGTCTCTAAAAATATAAAAATAATAATTCATAAATACATTAGAAAATTCAGGTTCAAAGAAAAGCATAATACTGAAATATGGAGACATAGAATCTTAGCATTTACTTAACTAAAGCAAAGTCACCAGACAAGATACAATCTGATAGAACATTAGACCATGTCATAGATTGAATGTGTTTTCCTCCCTAGATTCAAATGTTGAAATCTAATTCTCAATATGATGATATTTGGAGGTGGGTCTTTGAGAGGTTAGGTCATGAGAATGTAGTCCTCATGAATGAGATTAGTGTTCTTTGTGTCATGCATATCTGTGTAAAGAGACCACCAAACAGGCTTTGTGTCAGCAACAAGGCTGTTTATTTCACCTGGGTGCAGGCAGGCTGAGTCTGAAAAGAGTCAGCGAAGGGAGATGGGGTGGGGCTGTTTTATAGGATTTGGGTAGGTAGTGGAAAATTACAGTCAAGGGGGGGTTTTCTCTTACAGGCAGGGGCAGGGGTTAGAAGCTCAGTGGGGGAGCTTCTGAGCCAGGAGAAGGAATTTCACAAAGTTAATCACTTAGTTAAGGTGGGGCAGGAACAAATCACAGTGGTGGAATGTCATCAGTTAAGGCAGGAACTGGCCATTTTCACTTCTTTGTGATTCTTCACTTGCTTCAGGTCATCTGGATGTATACGTGGCAAGTCACAGGGGATATGATGGCTTAGCTTGGGCTCAGAGGCCTGACATTCCTGTCTTCTTATATTAATAAGAAAAATAACATGAAATAGTGTTGAAGTGTTGGGGCAGTGAAAATTTTGGGGAGTTGGTATGGAGAAATATTGAATGATGTTTCTCAGGGCTGCTTCAAGCAGGATTCGGGGCAGTGTGGGAACCTAGAGTGGGAGAGATTAAGCTGAAGGAAGATTTTGTGGTAAGGGGTGATATTGTGGGGTTGTTAGAAGAAACACTTGCTGTATAGAACCATTTGCCTTGTGTGGAAAGAGATTGATAGGTGGAAGTTTCAGTGGGGGAGTAGGTGGGAGCAACTGATGAGAAGGAGAAAAACTGACTGTGAGGGATAGAAGTTAAGACACTAGCTGCTTCTTTAGCTATCTTATCAGCATAAGCGTTGCCCTGAGCGATGGGATCTGATGCCTTTTGATAGCTCTTGCAGTGAATGACTCCAGGTTCCTTTGGAAGTAAAGTGGCCTTGAGAAGAGTTTTTATTAAAGAGGCATTAATGATGGAGGACCCCTGTGTAGTGAAGAAACCTCTTCCTGCCCATATAACAGCATGATGGTGCAGGATATGGAAGGCATATTTAGAGTCAGTATAAATATTGACACGTAGTCCCTTTGCAAGAGTGAGGGCTTGAGTTAAGGCAATGAGTTCGGCTAGCTGAGAGGTAGTGGAGGGGGGCAGAAAGTGTATGTGTCAGGTGTG
This sequence comes from Pongo abelii, assembly GCF_028885655.2. Classification (NCBI taxonomy): domain Eukaryota; kingdom Metazoa; phylum Chordata; class Mammalia; order Primates; family Hominidae; genus Pongo; species Pongo abelii. The sequence goes on from NC_085928.1 coordinate 59,266,032, forward strand.
AGGAAGAAAATATGTTTTGGAAGTTATGAGAACTGTAGAGAGTGAGTTGAGCACAGTTTGTGATTTTGAGGGCCTCTAAAAGTATTAAAGCAGTGGCAGCTGCCACACGCAGATATGAGGGCTAGGCTAAAACAGTAAGGTCAAGTTGTTTGGACAAAAAGGCTGCAGGGTGCGGTCCCAGCTCTTGTGTAAGAGCTCTGACTGCACAGCCCTGCACTTCAGCTGTATGTAATGAAAAGGGAGTGATGAGTTAGGGAGAGCTAGTGTGGGAGCTGTTTTTTAAGAAATAGAAAGGGGAGTGGGGAGAGGATTTAGGATCTATGGGGTCAGCTAGGTTTACCTAGAACAGAATAATGGGTTGTAGAGGGGGGGTATTGAGGATAGTAGAGTATATGGGTTTGGCACCACAGGGTGCACAGGCAAAATAATTTGGTTGATAAGGCATAGATCTTGAACTAACCTGTAAGGCTTGTCCAGTTTTTGGACAGGTAAAATGGGGGAATTGTAAGGAGAATTTATAGGCTTTAAAAGGCCATGCTGTAACAGGCTAGTGATAACAGGCTTTAATCCTTTTAAAGTGTGCTGTGGGGTGGGATATTGGCATTGAGTGGGGTAAAGGTGATTAGGTTTTAATGGGATAGTAATGGGCTTGTGATTGGTTGCCAGGGAGGGAGCAGAGGTGTCCCATACCTGTGGATTAAGGTGGGAGATACAAGGGGAGGATGCGAAGGAGGTTTGAACTGGGAAAAAGGGTGGCAATGAGGTGTGGCTGTAGCCTAGGAATAGTCTGGGAAGCAGATAATTTAGTTAAAATGACTCTACCTAATAAGGGAACTGGGCAAGTGGGGATAATTAAAAAGGAGTGCAGAAAAGAATATTGTCCAAGTTGGCACCAGAGTTGGGGAGTTTTAAGAGGTTTAGAAGCCTGGCCGTCAATACCCACAACAGTTATGGGGGCAAGACAAACAGGTCATTGAAGAGAAGGTAATGTGGTGTGGGTAGCCTCCATATTGATTAAGAAGGGGATGGGCTTATCCTCCACTGTAAGAGTTACCCAAAGCATCTGTGATGGTCCAGGAGGTTTCTGAGGTGATCAGGCAGCATCAGTCTTCAGCCGCTAAGCCAAGAAGATCTGGGAAGGAGTCAGTCAGAGCCTTGGGCCAGTTGGACAGTCCAATTTCTGGTGGGGTCCCACAAAGATGGGACACAGCTTAGGAGGAATCCCGGGCTGCAGGCATTCTTTGGCCCAGTGGCCAGATTTCCAGAACTTGAGTAAGATCCTGGGGGAGGAGGTCCTGAAGGAACACCTGACAACTGTGGCTTAGGTGTTTTGATGTTCTTGTGTGCTGGAGATGTGGCTGGGGTTTCTCTCACAGCAGAGGCAAGTAATTGCAACTCTTCTCTATTGTACACCTTGAAGGAGAGGTTAATTAAGTCCTGTTGTGGGGTTTGAGGGCAGGAATTTAATTTGTGGAGACTTATTTAATGTTGGGAGCAGATTAGGTAATAAAATGCATATTGAGAATAAGACAGCCTTCTGACCCTCTAGGGCTGTAAAGCGTCTAAGGGTTGTTGCCAAATGGGCCATGAGCTGAGCTGGGTTTTTATATTTGATGAAAAAGAGCCTAAACGCTAACTGATTTGGGAGAGGTGGGATAAAGAAAAAGGAGCATTAACCTTGACTATGCCTTTAGCTCCAGCCACCTCTTTAAGAGGAAATTGTTGGGCAGATGGGGGAGGGATAGTCGTGGAATGAAACTGTAAGCTGGACGGCCAAACTATATCATTTATATATATCATTTATATATATCATTTGGGAAGACAGCCAAACTATATCATTTCAGTCCTGCCCCTCTCAAATCTCACGTCCTCATATTTTAAAACACAATCATACCTTTCTAAAAGTCTTACAACATTCCAGCGTTAATGCAAAAGTCCAAGTCCAAAGTCATATCTGATACAAGGCACTCCCTGCTGCCTATGAGCCTGTAAAATCAAAAACAAGTTAGTTACTTCCTAGATAGCATGGAGGTACAGGCATTGAGTAAATATACACATTTCAAATGGGAGAAATTGTCCAAAACAAAGGGGCTACAGGCCCTACGCAAGTCTGAAATCCAGTGGGGCAGTAAAATCTTAAAGCTCCAAAATGTTCTCCTTTGAGTCCATGTCTCACATCCAGGACACCCTGATGGAAGAAGTGGGTTCCCATGGCCTTGAGAAACTCCACCACTGTGGCATTGCAGGGCATAGCCCCCCTCCCAGCTGCTTTCACAGGCTGGTGTTTAATGTCTGTGACTTTTCTGAGTGTGCAGTACAAGCTGTCGGTTGATCTACCATTGTGGTGTTTGGAGGATGGTGGCCCTTATCTCACAGCTTTACTAGGCGGTGCCCCGGTGGTACATTTCCACATTTCCCTTTCACAGTACCCTAGCAGAGTTTCTCCATGAGGGCTCTGCCCTTGCAGCAAGCTTCTGCCTGTGCATCTAGGAATTTCCATACATCCTTTGAAATCTAGGCAGAGGTTCCCAAGCCCCAGTTCTTGACTCCTGTGCACCCACAGGCCCAACACCACATTTAAGCCACAGAGGTTTGGGGCTTGCACCCTGTGAAGCAAGCCTGAGCTGTATGTTGACCCCTTTTAGCCATTGCTGGAATGTAGCACGCCAAGTTCCGAGACTGAAAAAAAGCAGCAAGGCCTTGGACCCAGCCCACAAAACCATTTTTTCCTTATACTCCTCCAGGCCTCTACTGGGAGGGACTGCCCTGAAAACCCCTGACATGCCCTGGAGACATTTCCCCCACTGGTTTGGCAATTAACATTTGGCCCCTTGTTACTTATACAAATCTCTTCAGCCAGCTTTCTCCTCAGAAAATGGGTTTTTCTTTTCTATCTCATTGTGAGGCTGCAAATTTTCTGAACTGTTATGCTCCACTTCCATTTTAAACATAAGTTGCAATTCCAAATCATCTCTTTGTGAATGCATAAAACTGTATGATTTTAAGAGCACCAAAGTCACCTCTTGAATGTTCTGCTGCTTAGAAAGTTCTTCCACAAGATACCCTAAATCATTTTTCTCAAGTTTAAAGTTGCACAGATCTCTAGAGCAGGGTCAAAATTCTGCAGGTCTCTTTGCTAAAGCATAGCAAGTGTCCCCTTTATTCCAGTTCTCAACAAATTCCTCATCTCCACCTGACACCACCTTAGCCTGGACTTCACTGTCAATATCACTATCAGCATTTTGGTCAAAGCCATCCAAGAAGTCTTTAGGGAGTTACAAACTTTTCCATGTTTTCCTGTCTTCTTCTGACTCCTCCAACCTGTTCCATCCTCTGCCTGTAACCCAGTTCCAAAGTCCGTTCCACATTTTTGGGTATCTTTACAGCAGCACCCCACTCTCTGTGGTACCAATTTATTGTATTAGTCTGTTTTCGTACTGCTATAAAGAACTGCAGTAATTTATGAAGAGAGGAGGTTTAATTGACTCACAGTTCAGCATGGCTGGGGAGGCCTCAGGAAACTTATAATCACAGCAGAAGGCAAAGGGAAAACAAGGCACCTTCTTCATAAGGTGGCAAAAAGGAGAACAAAAAGCAGAGGAAATGCCAGAGGTTTATAAAACCATCAGATTTCATGCGAACTCACTTGCTATCATGAGAACAGCATGAGGAAAACCACCCCCAGGATCCAATTTTCTCCATCTGGTCCCACCTTTGACATTTGGGGACTATGGGAATTATGGAGATTAAAATTCAAGATGAGATTTGGAGTGGGGACACAGCCAAACCATATCAGATTAGAAACTCTAATTTAAAAAAGCCTAAATAATTTACACAATATTCCTGGAGCCACTAAGGAAATTTAGCAAGATTGTATGGTGCAAGGACAATGTAGAAAAGCCCACTGTGTTTTTAGATACCAGGAATAAGCCATTGTAATCTTAAATATAAATAAATTACCAAGTAAAATGACATCAAAATCAAAATACATAGTTACAAATCTTAGAAAATATATGCAGGATGTGTACATAGACAAATAAAAAATACCAATAAAACAACTCAAAGAAGATACAGATAAAGAAAAAAATGATTAGTGTGGTGGAATTTAAAAGAGCAGTAATTTTTTCTTCTAGATATTCGCAAGTGCATTCTAAAGTTTATATTAAAAAAATCAATGGAAAAGAAGAGTGACACCAGAAAGAAACTTACAGAAACTTAATTGTTGGAATTTTGACAAAAGAAAAAAGAAATTCAATGTAGAAAGAGTCTTGTTAACAAATGATACTAAAAAATTGAATGTCAATATACAAAAACAAAAATAAAAAATAAAGTTCAACAATACCTTACACAATATTATCAAAGTGAATTCAAAATGTACCCTATACTTAAATGTGAGATGTTGAATTCTAAAATTTATAGGAAAAAATTCATATGGGCTTGGGGTCGACTGTGAGGTTTTAGGCATAACGACACTAATACTACCTATAAAAGAAAAAATATAAATTGAATGTTATTAAAAATTAATACTTTTGTCTTACAAAGACACAGTTATGAGAATGAGAAGTCAAAAATGAGGAGAAAATAGTAAAACTTTCATGTCTGAAGAAGAATTTATATCGAGTAAAAAGCACTTAAATCTTAATGGTGACCCTATAACTGCTAAAAATAAAGAAAAGTAACCCAGTAAAAAATTAGAGTAGGCCGGGCGTGGTGGCTTATGCCTGTAATCCCAGCACTTTGGGAGGCAGAAGTGGGTGGATCACCTGAGGTCAGGAGTTCAAGACCAGCCTCACCAACATGGAGAGACCCTATCTCTACTAAAAACACAAAATTAGCCCAGTGTGGTGGCGCATGCCTATAAATAATCCCAGCTACTCGGGAGGCTGAGGCAGGAGAATCGCTTGAACCCAGGAAGCAGAGGTTGCGGTGAGCGGAGATTGTGCCACTGCTCTCTAGCCTGGGCAACAAAAGCAAAACTCTACCTCAAAAAAAAAAAAAAATTAGATTAAGACCAACAGAACATATAAAGATGGCTAATAAACACTTGAAAATATGTCCATCATTATTTCTCATTAGAATAATGCAAATTAAAACCACAGTGACTTTATACAACTACTCAATTTTTTTAAAGTTGGCTAAAATGCAAAACCTGAGAATACAAAATGCTAGGGAGGATGCAAAGCAACACTAATTTTTATTGGTGGCATTGATAAATGTTGCAGACACTTTGGAAAACAGTTTAGCAGTTCCTTATAAAGTTAAACACAAAGAATACATGGCCCAGAAATAGCATTCCTAGGTATGTTCACACTAAATCCCATAACTGAATTATTATGTAAGCTTTATTGACAACTGTGAAGAACTGTAAGCTACCACGATGTATTTCAACAAGTGAATAGGCAAATAAACTGTGGTACAACTATAAAATGGAAAGCTATTCAGTTAAAAGAGGATCATGCTATTGATTCATGCAATAGCATGAGTGAAATTTCAGTGCCTATTGCTAAACGAACGAAGTTAGACCCCAAACTTCACACATCATAGGATTTCATACATACTACATGTCGAAAAAGAAAGAAAAAGAAACTGTAGGGACTGGAAACATAGTAGCTGCCAAGGGTTGAAGAAAGAAAAGTGTCTACTGTAAAGAGTAAACAGTGGGGAAGCTTTAGGGTGATAGAACTATTCTGGATGATACTGAGCTTGTGGAGGAATGATTTTATGTATTTATAGAAACCCTGAGAATGGAACATCATAAACAGTAAACTTTAATGTTTGCGAATGCCAGGAGATATCAGCTATGATGTTGAGCCATTTGTGTTAGGATTACAAACTGTAATGTAACTTCAATTATAAGTTTTACTCTTCTATTTTTCTACAACTGAAATTTTAGAAAAGGAATTTGATATAGACCAACACTTCACGTTCGGAGCAAACTTTCAGGCAAATAGAAAAATTAGACATGGAAATGTGACGTGCTTAAACCAATAAAATGTGAGATGTAGGGAATGTAGCACTTTTAAATGAAAGCATTTAAGAATTGCATTGTGATTTTCATATCTATTTCTGCCATTATGATATTGGAATTGAAGGCTGGTAGGAGGGTGCCATAACATCAAATAGCCTGAAATGATTGACAATGTTTTGACGGATGCCTTAACAAATATTTGGATCTACAGAAGACTGTGAGTATACAAAGAAAAAAAAGTTATGTTATAAAGTCACTAATAATTCAAGGTTGTATATTATTACAGCATAATCCAGTGTACTTTTACTGATATAAAATTTGTATTTAATTTTGTAAATATCCAAGACCTGACATAAACTGGTACTGTTTTCAGCCCTCTGTTAAAAACAGTATGTTAAATATTCTTATTAATACATTTCCCAGTGTCTTTTCCTGGTAGCATTTTTAATACCATTTTATATGGATAAACATTTTTATTTAAAATATTTCCAATATAATGCTTTCATCAGTATCTAAAATAGTAGTAAAATAATGATGAGGAATGTAAAATAGTAAAGATTACAAAATACATACTAAACATAAATATGTTATATTCTCAAACCATTTAGAGATAGATGAACATATTGCAAATTTTGGTATCTTTTCTTAAATGTAGTTTTGTGCATTTATGAACAGTTGACTCTTGAATAATCAGAGTTTGAACTGCACATGTCCATTTATACTTGAGTTTTCTTCTACCGCTACCACTCCTGAGACAGCAAGAGCAGCTCTTCCCCTTCCTCCTTCCCCTCAGCCTAATTAACATGAAGGAAATGATTTATTCCACTTAATGCAGTGGATCCATATCATGATCCACTTTCACTTGGCAAATAGTAAATATACTTTATCTTTTTAATGATTTTCTTAACAACATTTTTGTTCCAGCTTAGTTTAATGTAAGTAAAATACATGTAACATACAAGATATGTGTTCATCTGCTATTTATGTTACTGATAAGGCTTTCAGACAACAGTAGTCTATTAATAGTTAACTTTCGGGGGAGTCAAAATTCTATGTGGATTTTTCATTGTGCAGAGAGGGGGTATCAGTGCCACTAAACCCCATGTCATTCAAAGGTCAACTGTATATTCCATTTTTAAAAACAGGTTAACATTTACACATATTATTTTGAAATAGAGGGGTATATGCATGTTTACCAAAATTAGGTCATGAGAAATGATAATTTTCTACACATTTCAACAGAACAAATTCCTACTGGCCTTCCTTTTGATGGCTTTTCTTAATTGTCTAGTGTTGGGAACAGGCCTCCCCAAAATCTGGCCATAAACTGGCCCCAACACTGGCCTTAAACAAAATCTCTGCAGCACCGTGACGTGTTCGTGATGGCCATGACGCCCACGCTGAAGGTTGTGGGGTTACCAGAATGACGGCAAGGAACACCTGGCCCACCCAGGGTGGAAAACCACTTAAAGGCATTCCCAAACCACAAATAATAGCATGAGTGATCTGTGCCTCAAGGACATGCTCCTGCTGCAGATAACAAGCCAGAGCCCTCTATTTACTTCAGCCCATCCCTTTGTTTTCCGTAAGGAATACTTTTAGTTAATCTATAATCTATAGAAACAATGCTTATCACTGGCTTGCTGTTAATAAATACATGGGTAAATCTCTGAGGCTCTCAGCTCTGAAGGCTGTGAGGCTCCTGATTTCCCACTCCACGCCTCTATATTTCTGTGTGTATGTCTTTAATTCCTCTGGCACCACTGGATTAGGGTTTTCCCGACCGAGCTGGTCTCGGCAGTCTAGGAAATAAATAATATATATTAATAAAATAAATCTCATTTTCCACTATCATCATATTCTTCCTCCATTTGCCATAGCATTACTGCACAGTCTCCTGCTTAAGATGATTCACCTTACAATTTTTCAACTTTATAATGGTACAAAAGCAATACACATTCCACAGACACTGTATTTCCATTTATTAATTTTGATCTTTTCAACACTTTATTGTAAGATGAAGATTGTGTTAGATTTTTTTTCCAACTGTAGGCTAATATAAGTATTCCAAGCACGTTTAAAGTGGGAGAGGCTAACTATGTACAGTGGCTTAGCTATAGTAAATACCTTTTCAACTTACAATATTTTTAAGTTATGACAAGTTTATCAGGACATAACCCCATTGTAAGTCAAGCAGCATCTGTACCAAGTTTATTGTTTTTGCAAATAGTCCCAGAAAACAAATTCTTGATGGCCCAAGTTCAATAATGCCCTTCCTTGACTACTTCTCTAATATTTAACTCAGAATTCATCATGTATTGCTTCTATGTCTACAACCAATAAAACAAAGCAAAACCAGCTAGAAAGTATTTACGGATTTTTATGACTTCTTAAATATATAACTAAAAAGAAAGCAGGGGGTCTATATACTTTCCAACCTTGCATTCAGTGTTTTCATTTTATAGATATTTAATAAACATCTGGTTTACAAATTAATAAAGGTTATTACTTTTACTTAGAATCAAATGAAAAGGAAAATAACTTTTAAGACATTAGCAAATGTTTGGAAATTGATCTGCTTTGCTAATGCTTTTAGTCTAAATTAACTTTTACAGAAAAATAATGAGCTTTATTTCTATTATAATTGAGAACAATTAAATAAAATATCATGCAAAGAGACTTTTAGCTACAACCATTACAAATACATCCGTTTAACTCCTAGCCTTTTGCACTAGTCAGCTTGGGCTGACATAACAAAATACCATTGACCAGTAGATTAAACAACAGACACAGGTGTGGAAGCTGGAAGTTCAAGTCAGGGTGCAACCATGATTGGTTTCTTTCTGAGGCCTCTTCTTTTGGCTTGTAGCCAGCTACCATCTCACCATGTGATCACATAATATTAATTCTGTCAGAAGGGCTCCACCTTCATGACCTTATCTAATTCTAATTACCTTCCAAAGGTCCCATCTCCAAATATCATAAAATTGGAAGTTAAGGCTGCAATATATAAATTTTGTGGGGGATATCAGTTTTCATCCCATATGCGTTTTTAGAGTTGTACTTTAAATTATATGAGATGAAATATAAATGAAAGAAATTTGTATCTACAGTATTGTTGCTTTCTTGTTTGCTTGCTTTACTGCTTTTTTTTTTTTTTTTTTGACAAAGTCTCACTCTATCACTCAGGCTGGAGTGCAGTGGCAGGCTCTTGGCTCACTACAACCTCTGCCTCCCAGGTTCAAGCCATTCTCCTGCCTCAGCCTCCCAAGTAGCTGGGATTACGAGCCGTGCCATCATGCCTGGCTAATCTTTTGTATTTTTAGTATATACAGGGATTCACCATGATGGCCAGGCTGTTCTCGAAATCCTGACCTCAAGTGATCTGCCACCTTTGGCCTCCCAAAGTGCTCAGATTACAGGCTTGAGCCACCGTGCCCAGCCTGTTTCATTAAAAAAAAAAAAACAACAAAAAAAAACTCCTGTCCCAAGTACTGGCTTTCAGGGTTTGCTCTTTTTATTTTCATTAGTCTCTCAACTTTATATATTTAAAATGTCAGTAGATTTCAAATAAGATATGACAAGTATATTCAATATAAATATTTATATTTCATTTTAAAAGTTTGCAATTACATCCCATTGTTTATGAAGAATTGCTAGGTAAATACGGCTTCAGATATTGTTTAGGCAATGTGTCTTCACAGAAATACTGGAGGTAACAGGCAATTAGAACAGCAAAACTAAAGTATTCATTTAATTTATTTAAAATGTACACATTGCCCAAAGCCACTGGAACAATGTATGAAATGTAAGTTACAATACTTAAATGAAATCTTCCACCAGAGTGGAAAAAAAATACTTACAGGATTAGCATATATGGAAACAGTAGACCAAAAATAAAAGTAAAAATCTATTCTGATACAATGTTCACTTTATCATAAAAGTAGTTAAATTTCAGAGATAGTTTATATGCAGAAGATTATTATTAAAAGTACTCTCAAAATCCTAGGTGTGAGGGGTTCAAAATCGAGGTGTAGGCAGAGCCACACTCTCATCAGAGGCTTGGGAGGAGAATCTGTTCTATGTCTCTCTCTTAGCTTCTGGTTGCTACGGGCAGTGAGTGGTGGTTCTCGCAGTGGGAGCCGCATCACTTCAGTCTTTATCTCTTGCTTCATATTAGCTCCTGCTCTGTGAATGTGTCTTCATTTTCAGTTTTGTATATCTACCTCTGATTCACTCTAAAAAAAAAAATGTTGTTGAAGTTAGGGCTCACCCAGGTAATCTAGAGTTATCTCATTATCTTAGGATTCTTAAGGAATTACATACACAAAGCCTCTTTTTTTCCAAATAATCACTTGGATGTAGATTTTCAGCAAAAGAAGTACAGGTAATCTTAATTTTTATTTATTTTACTTAAATATGATGAAACAAAATACTCATTGGTCAAATTATAAACAAACTATTAATCCTCTCGAATGTACTAGAAATTAATATAAACAGTAGATTAAATACAATTTAATAAATCACTTAAATAACCCCAAATAGGCCGGGCGTGGTGCCTCACGCCTGTAATCTCAGCACTTTGGGAGACCCAGGCAGGTTGATCACTGGAGGTCAGGAGCTGGAGACCAGCTTGACCAAAATGGTGAAACCCCGTCTCTACTGAAAAAAAAATACAAAAAATTAGCCGGGCAGTGTGGTGGATGCCTCTAATCCCAGTTACTTGGGAGGCTGAGGCAGGAGAATCACTTGAACCTGGGAGGCGGAGTTTGCAGTGAACCAAGATGGCTCCATTGCACTCCAGCCTGGACAACAAGAGTGAAACTCCGTCTCAAAAAAACAAAAACAAACAAAAAAACAGATGGACTAACTTTAGAAAGAGAATGTCACGGAAAAATTGTTACTTAATATTTCCTAGGAGATCTTTTTGTAACATTTCTCACTAGAGTTTAATCTACTTCATACTTCTCTGTAACTACTTCAGAAACATTACTTTTAAATTTCCACTAACAGCAGGCTCTATGGCTTAATTAAAGCACCGATCTAATAAATTTTCAATAATAGAGTGACATAGAACATTTTTTAACAAAAGTAATGTTTTAATGAGTTTATGAAATAACTTTATAATAGTTTGAATGATAAAAATATGTCCCAGTAGTAATACCTGGGACCACTGAATGTTACCTTATTTGGAAAAAAGAGGCTTTGTGTATGTAATTCGTTAAGAATCCTGAGATAATGAGATAACTCTAGATTGTCTGGGTGAGCCCTAACTTCAACAACATTTTTTTTTTTTAGAGTGAATCAGTGGTAGATATGCAAAATTGAAAATGAAGACACATTCACAGAGCAGGAGCTAATATGAAGCAAGAGATAAAGACTGAAGTGATGCGGCTCCCAGCGAGAACCACCACTCACTGCCCGTAGCAACCAGAAGCTAAGAGTGAGACATAGAACAGATTCTCCTCCCAAGCCTCTGATGAGAGTGTGGCTCTGCCTACACCTCGATTTTGAACCCCTCACACCTAGGATTTTGAGAGTACGTTTCTATTGCTTTAAACCATCACATTTGTGGCAAGCTCATTTACAGCAGCCATCAACTCTTTTTACTTATCTAAGTTCTTCATGTGGATCAAACATTGGAAAGTGTTGCAATTTATTCTTAATTATATTCTGAAATCAGTGGAATGCTGATTACAACAGTTTTAATTCATTAATTTGTATATTCCTACCATCAATTCACATTCCCAGTGCTTATTAGAATGTTGCAACAAAATTAAATAGCATTTATTTTTATTTGGAGACATCTTCTCATAGTATATAAAAACAAAAGGGATTGAATGTAAAGAGTTAAAAGTAAATTTTGGGGAATCAACAATAAAAATAAGTTTTAATCTATGCTAACATTATAAAAAGTAGATCGTAAGGCCAAAACGCTTTAATAACGATAAACAAGATAATAATATAATGACAAAAAAGAAGAATACTGAACTTGAATCACCTAGAAAAATATCTGAAAAATTATATTGGTCAGAATTTCAAAAACATGACAGTAATACTCATAGATTTTAGAATATTTCACTAAGAAATGTGACATGTAACTTCTTCATCAAGTAGAAAATTGATATGAATAGAAAAGATTTGAACATCATCATTAACAAGCTGGACACAGTTGGTATCAATATATTAACAATCTAAAACTTAAAGGATATAAGTTCAATGCAATAATATTGAAATCAGTGTAAAAGTATTTTTTAAATAATTTATGATAAAAATTAACAAGTATCTAGAACTGAGATGCAATGACAAATCAGTCATCCTACATAAAGCTGCTCATACCATATCACCTGAAAATTTTGCTTCTGGCTATATATCTGATATATCTTCTTGCAAATGTCCATTGAGAAAGTTATATAAAGTAATTTCTACTTTAAAATTGTTTTTGTTTAAAATATAAACTTCTGGTTCCACATGTAAGAAGTTTGGAAATCACCACTCTGTTCTAACAAGAAGTTTAAAACTGAACAAACTGAAAAATCAACCGCTTTTCTTAGCTGTATCAGAGAAATGAGGTCCCAGGGAAAATTGCTGCCCCTAACATTGGAGAGACAGGCAAGTAGATACAGAGACTCGCAGTGCAACAGAGTAAAAACCTATGAGCATAAATATTTGTGGGAACCAGTACCAGGGTAGAAATAACTGAACTATAATAGATTAATTGTTTGAGGCTCAGTGTGGACAAATCCAAGGGTTACAAATTCAACGGGACCAAATTATTAGAAGGGGCCCAGACGTTTGTGAGATTTACCTCCAGGATTATGATCAGGTTCTCACAATTGATATCAAAGAAAAATTGTCTCATGCTTCCAGCAGGGGAATGGAAAAGGAATCATTTTGAAATATGCCACAGCATTTTCTTCTTTTTAGTAAGGTAACCAGAGCTTAACCTGCTGGATTTTTGTTTGTTTGTTTGTCAGGGTATAATTGGCATGGGGAAAGAGAAACACTCCACTCTAGCCAGGTCTAGCCTTTCAAGTGGAGTGTGGACATATTCAATTTTAACCCACTATAGCCATCCTATTTTAGCTAAGAGGGAGCAGAGACTGAGAAACACTTGGGAAGTTCACAGCCTAGAGTTGCAGGCTTCCGAAGAGACTAAGATCTAATCACAGGACTGTAGAATATTTTCCTCCCCCCACACCTTATCAACACTTCACTAAAGGCCTATTTAAAGCAATTCCTTTTATTCGGTGCATCATATGCAGCTACCAAAGAAAAGTACAAGGCATACTAAAAAGGGGAAAAATAAAGTTTGAAAGGATAGAAAAGGTATCACAACTGGACATGGCAAGGAGTTTGGGATTACCAGACAGTAAATTTAAGACAGGCATGATGAATGTAACAGGGCGCTAATGAATAAAGTAGATCTGCAAGAAGAGATGAGAAATATGCATGGAGATATAGAATTCCTAAGAAAGAACCAAAAAGTGTTAATGATAAAAAATAACTATAAGAGAAATGAAGAATACCTTTGGTGGACTTATTAGTAGACTGAATATGGCTGCAGAAAGAATCCCTGATCAGGAGGCTATGTCATTAGAAATCTGAGAAGTAGAAAAGCTAAAAAGAATAAAGACTGAAACAAATAGAACAGAATATCAAAAAAGTGGAACATTTACAAAAGGTGTAAGTAATGTGTAATAGGAATACCAGAAGGAGAAGAAAGAGAGAAAATAAGAAAATAAATATTAATGAAACAGAATTTCTGCAGCTTAATGTCAGACATCAAGTTACAGATCCTGATGTTCTCAGTGAACATCAAGTAGGACAAATGCAAAAAAATCCCATATATCTGTGCATATAATATTCAAATGACAGAAGTCAAGATAAAGAAAAAATTCTGAAAGATAGAGGAAAGTCAACTTACCTATGGAGGAACAAAAATAATAATCACAGCTCTCTTCTCAGAAACCATGCAAGCAAGAAGAGAGTACAGTGAAGCAATTAAAGTGTTGAGACAAAAAAAAAAACCTCTACTAACCTAGACCTAGAATCCTGTATACTAAAAAAGTATCTTCAAAAGTTTAATTGAAATAAAGACTTGCAAAAATTGACAAACAAAACAAAACAAAAATTAAGAGAATTTGTTGTAAGTAGACCTGCATTGTAAGAAATGTTAAAAAAAAAGTATTTTAGAGAGAAGAAAAAAATAGTATATGTCAGAAAAGTCAATTTACATAGAGAAAAAAGATCGTGAAAGAATAATTAAGTGAAAGTAAACTAAAAAATATTTATTTAATTGATTTAAAAGAGTACAGTTTGTTCCATATAATAACAACAATGTATTGTATATGCTTTTGTATATATCATATACACGTCTATACAAGCATATATATAAATGAGGTAAATGACAGCAATAATAAAAATGATGAAAAGAAGATATTTGAATTATTTTATTATAAGATACTCACAATTCCCATGAAGTAGTATAGTATTATTTGAAAACACTTTTGAATTAGTTTTAAATGTAAATTGCAAATTCTAGGGCAAAAAACGTGAAATGAAGAAGTATAGCATAGACTAAGGTGAAAGAAAGGAAGATTATACAATTCTCAAAACAAAAGGCAGGCCGGGTGCGGTGGCTCACGCCTGTAATCCCAGCACTTTGGGAGACCGAAGCGGGTGGATTGCCTGAGGTCAGGAGTTCCAGACCAGCCTGGCTAACATGGTGAAACACCATGTCTACTAAAAATACAAAAATTAGCTGGGCATGGTGGTGCATGTCTGTAGTCCCAGCTGCCGGGGAGGCTGAGGCAGGAGAATAGCTTGAACCCAGGAGGCGGAGGTTGCAGCGAACTGAGATTGCACCACTGCACTCCAGCCTGGGTGACAGAGCAAGACTTTATCTCAAAAAAAAAAAAAAAAAAAAATACAGAAAAAGAGTGGAAAAATAAAAATATGAACAATGAAAATAGACAATCAATAGAAAGAGTAACAAATACAGAAGGTTCTAAGCCAATTATATCAATAATTACTTTGAATACCAATGGTCTACATGCATCAATTGCATGACAGATTGTCATAATGGATTAAAAAGACTCAACTATATTGTCAATAAAAATACTCAATTTTAATGTAAATAGACATATATATTAAAAGCACATGAACATAGACAAATACGCCATGCTAACATTTAAAACTGAAGTGGAAACAACAGTATTCATTTCAGACAGACAAGACATAAAGCAAGAGAAGTTATCAGGAACAAAAAGTGGCATTATTTAATGATAAAGGAGTCAATTCTTCAAGAAGATAGAACAATCCTTAACCTAGATGCAACTAACAACAAAGCATCAAAAAATATGAGGCAAAAACTGATAGTACAGCAGGGAGACCTTAATAAATCAACTATTACAGTTGGATATTTCAGTGGCCTTCTCTGAGAAATAGGCCTAGCAGGCAGAAAATTGGCGAGTATTTGAACATAGTTGAACTCAACAGCACCAGAAATTAACTAGATATAATGGACATCTATAGACAACTTTATCCAACAACAGCCAAATATGCATTATTCTCAAGCTCACATGAAACATTCATCGAGATACATCACATTCTGAGGCATAAAATACTAACATATCTAAAATAGTAGTCATTCAAGACCTGTTCTAAGGCCACAATGGAATTTAACTAGAAATCAATAGTATAAAGATAACTCAAAAATCCTCAAATACATGGAGATTAAGCAACGCATTTCTATATAACACTTACATCAAAGAAAAAAATCTAAAGGGAAATTAGAAAGTATTTTTAACTAAATTAAAAAATCAAAATTTGTGGGATGAAGCAAAAGTAGTGCTTAGAGAGAAACATGATATTGAATGCATATATTAGAAAAAAAAGTCTAAAATTAATCATCTAAATTACCAACATAGGAAACTAGAAAAAGACAAGCAAAGTAAATCTAAAATAAGCAGAAGAAAATAAATAAAAATAGAGATATCAATTAAATGGAAAAGAGAAAGTCAATAAAGAAAATCAATGAAACTGACAGCTGCTTTTTTGAAAGGATCAATAAAATTGATAAGCTTCTTACCAGGTTAATTAGGAGAAAAAGAGAGAGAACACAAATTACTAATATCAGAAATGAAAGAGTATACATCACTACAGATCCCATGAGCATTAAAAAAATAATTAAGCAATAATATAGACAATTCTATGCCCACAAATATGATAGCCTAGATGAAATGTACCAGTTCCTTGAAAGGCACAATTTGCCAAAACTCACACTAGAGGAAATAAACAATCTGAAAGATTTTATTACTATTGAAGAAATTTAATCAATAATTAATATTTTAGAACATGAGACATAAGGCCCAGATGAGTTCACTGGTGAACTCTACCACACATTTAATATACAAATTTTACTCATCCTCTACAATGTCTTTCAGAAGATAGAAGTGGGAGAAATAGCTCCTAATTCTTTCTATGAAGGCAGCATAACCCTAATACCAAAACAAGACATTAAAAAGAAAATAAAATTAGGAATAAATATCTTTTATGAACATGGAAGCATACATTCTCAACAAAATATTAGCAAATTTAATGGAACAATGTATAAAAATAATGATATACCACAAACAAGGAAGAATTATGTCACATATATAAGGCTGGGTCAACATTCAAAGATCAATTAATGTAATCTATCACATCAACAGGGTAATGAAGAAAAATCACATGATTATGTCAATAGATACAGAAAAAGCATTTGAAAAAATTTAACAGACATTCATGATAAAAAAAAAACTCCCTGTAAACCAGGAATAGAAGAGAACTTTCTCAACTTGATAAGAAATATCTACCCCCCAAAATATATAAATATAATTATATATAAAAATATATTAAAAATACATCCCTCATTATTAATGTTGTAGTGAAAGTCATAGCAAATGCAAAAAGAAAAAAAAATAAAGATATACAGATTATTAGGGAAGAAATAAAACTTTGTTTGCAGATAACACAATTATCTATGAATAAAGCCTGAAAAAATCATCAGTAAAATGCCTGGAATTAATGAGCAAGTACAGCAAGGAATCAAGTTACTGTTTAACATGCACATCAATCATGTCTGTGTACACCAACAATGAATAAGTGTAATTTGAAAATTAAAACATACTACCAATTACATTACCTTCCCCCAATGTGAACATTTTAGGTAAAAATCTAACAAAATAAGTATAAGATCTGTATGAAGAAAACTACAAAACTCTGATAAAGTGAATTAAAGAAAAACTAAACAGAGAGAAATTTCATATTTATGAATAGGAACTCTCAGTATTATCAAGATGTGAGTTTTTTCCAACTTAAACAATAGACCCAATGTAATTCCAATCAAATCCCAGCAAGTTATTTTGTGTATATTCTCAAACTAATTTAATAGTTTTTATTGAGAAGCCAAAGAAGCCTAGTAGCTAGTAGCTAAAACAATATTAAAGGAGAAAAACAAAGTCATGGGACTAACACTTCCTGAATTTAGCACCTATTATAAAACTACAATAATCAAGACAGTGTGGTGTTGTTGAAAGAATAGACAAATTGATAATGAGAATGGAAGGGAGAATCCAGAAATTGACCCACATGCATATAGCTAACTGATCTTGTATTTAGGAGCAAAAGCAATACAATGGAACAAAGAAAAATAAAACAGTGTTGGAACGGCTGGACATCCACAGACAAAATACATGAATATAGGCAAAAACTTTGCACCATTCACAAAAATTAACTCAAAGAGAGTCACAAACCTAAGTCTAAAATGCAAAATTGTAAAATTTTTAGTAGATAATGTAGGAGAAAATTTATATGACGTTGGGTTTGACAATGACTGTTTGAATATAACACCAAACAGCAATTGGTGAAAGGAAAAATTAATAAACTAGACTTCATCACAATGAAAATTTGTGCTCTGTGAAAGACAATGTCAAGAGAATGAGCTGGAAACTGAAGAAAAATATTTACACAATACACATCTGATAAAGGACTGTTTTTTAAAATATACAAAGAACTCTTAAATCTCAACAATAAGAAAGCAAACAACCTCACTAAAAAATAGGCCAAAGACTTTAACTGATACTTCACCAAAGAATAAATACACATGGCAAATAGTTATATAAAAAGATGCTCTACATTGTATGTCATTAAATCCAAGTTAAATCAACAATAAAATGCTACTACACCTATATCAGAATAACCCAAAACCAAAACACTAATATGAAATGCTGGCTGAGATGTGGCACAATAGAAATTATCATTCATTGCAAAAGGGAATACAAAATGCTACAACCACCTTGGAAGCATTTATAAAACTAAACATACTCTCATTATAAAATACAGTAATCACTTTCCTTGATATTTATCTAAATGATTTCCACACAGAAACCTACACATACATGTTTATATCAGCTTTATTCAAGATTGCTAAACCTTGGAAACAACAAAATCATCTGTCAGTGAGTGAATAAATAAATAAACTGTGGTAGATCTAGACAATAGAATATTATTCAGTGCTAAAAAAAATGAGCTATGAATTCAAGAATAGAAATGGAGAACACTTAAAGGCATATCACTAGGCAGAAGAAGCCAATCTTAAAAGGCTATGTACTATATAACGGCAACTACATGACACTCTGGAAAACTGTGGAGACAATAAAAAGATCAGTGCTTGTCAGTGATTAGGGGATGGGGGCATAAATAGGTGGAACATTGACGATTTTTAAGGCAGTCGAAATACTCCTTATGGTACCATAATGGTGGACATTTTTAATTTTATACATTTCTGCAAAGACATAGATTGTACAATATTAAGAGTGAATCCTAATATAAACTATGGACTCTGGGTGATGATGTGTCAACATAGGTTCATCAGTTCTAACAAATGTACCACTCTGGTGGGGCTGTTGATAATGGGAGAGGCTGTGCATATGCGGGAAAAGGGGATATTTAGGAAATCTCTCTACCTGTTTGTTTAGTTTTGCTATGAACTGAAACTTCTCTCAAAAAATAAAATTGAACACAAAGCAAAGCAAAACAAAAAAATGTAAAAAATTAAATTGCCCTTTCATAGAAAATGGATTAATCCTATGTTATACAGAATTAAAATTAACAAAATAGTTCTACATAATTAATCATAAACTTCAAAATGTGAAAAATATTCCAAGTTATGGAAATTGATAGGTGTCACATAAAATTTAAAAACATGCAAAACTTATTACTTAAATATTACATATAAGTTCAGCAGAATAACACAAAATAGGAGTGGTTTGTATTTCTGGACAGTCAAGTTAGCTGGAAAAATAGATTTGATGTTAGAATTTTAAATTGATTTCACAGTTTTTGTTCATATACATATATGCTAAATGTCTAATGTCTGTTTTAAATTAAAAAATGATTATGTCAATGTTTATACTATTGTTTTAAAAATTTTTGAATGTTAAATATTTATGTTAATTGATTTAAAATAAACAAAAAAAATTGACTTGTGATTTATATTTTCTTAATTTTTAAAATTTTGAACAGGTCTGCCTTTCCTTCACATATAAAAACTGATAACTTGGCTTAGTCAAAATAATTGTAGCTTTTGGCTGGGCATGGTAGCTCATGCCTGTAATCCCAGCTCTTTGGGAGGTCAAGCTGGGCTGATCACCTGAGGTCGGGAGTTTGAGACCAGCCTGACCAACATGGTGAAACCCCATCTCTACTAAAAATACAAAAATTAGTCAGGCATGATGGTGAGGGCCTGTAATCCAAGCTACTTGGGAGGCTGAGGCACGAGAATTGCTTAAACCCAGGAGGCAGAGTTTGCAGTGAGCCAAGATCACGCCATTGCACTCCAGCCTAGAGACAGAGCGAGACTCCATCTCAGAAAAAAAATTTAAAAAAAAAAGAATAAAAAATAATTATAATTGTCACTTTTTTTCCTTCTCTAGACTCTGTATTGCTCAATTATGTTAGTCACTTTTAGATTTTAAAAAAATGTGGACTATCTCTATGTGTCATGCATAGATTGTCACCTATTTTATTGCCCCATGAGTACAAAATTTATTCTTTAAATTTAAACTTTACACACTTCACCTTGATATACATTGATGTCGATCACTCTTGCATTTTGCCTGGCACTTGGTGAGCCTTTTTCTTTTTCTTTTGAGACAGGGTCTCGCTCTGTCTCATAAGCTGGAATGCAGTGTCATGATCGTGGCTTACTGCAGCCTCAACCTCCCTGGGCTCAGGTGATCCTCCCACTTCAGTCTCCCGAGTAGCTGGAAGTACAGCTGTGTACCACCACACACAGCTAATTTTTCTATTTTTTGTAGAGGTGGAGTTTCTCCATGTTGCTCAGGCAGGTCTCGAACTCCTGAGCTCAAGCAATACACCCGCCTTAGCTTCCCAAAATTCTGGGATTACAAAAATGAACCACCATGCCTAGCCTGATGAGAACTTTTTATAAGCTGATTTAGATCTTTCTTTATTTTTTGCCAAAAAATTGATATTAACTAACTCTTTTCCTCTTGCTATTTTTTTAGAGCATTTTTCATTTTTTTAAACAGAGTTTGTGTTGCTCTGAATGTTACTAATTGGAAAGTATTTATTTGTATAAATTTTCCATTTTGTACATTTCCTTAATTTCAACTACATTTTTTTCTTAGCATCCATAGTATTATGATTATTATCTTTTGCACTAGAAAATGTCTGTATAGCTGCCTTATGGTGATTTTTTTCATGTTTATTCATCTTTAATTAGATTATTAAACAATCCATTCCTTTTAAATGGGAGCTACATGTAATTTAGATTACTTTTGTTTTTATGTACTGTGCTCCTAAGTGCTACCAGATTTTTATTTATTTTAAATCAAAAGTCTCATTGGTTTTTATTGCTTCTACATGTTCATTTGGTATATTTGCAGTTCTAAATATTAAAGTCTAGTGACTTAAAAGAGAATATCCTGGTCATATTATCTATGAATATATTTATGAGGGTAAGAGTTTATGTATGAATACTCCGAGAATATTTAAAGCAATACTTTGTAAGGAATTTTGAATTAAAATTTATAGCCAGCAAGTCCTACCTATGACTTCTTGAGGTTTAACATTTTCTCCTTCAAACTTCTTTTCCTTGGAAATGAAAACTTTCCTTAAATCATTTTTGTTGTTATATTCATTGAATAGGTTGAAATACAGCCTAAAATTATTTAAGTACAAATATGTTAGTGGGCCTTATTCAGGAGTGAAATTCTTTACTGTCTTGGAAAGCAGTTAGAAAGCTGGTTTCTTTTTCAGGTTTATCCTTTCCGAGGAGAGATATATGAATTGATCAAAACTGTATACTGATTTTCTCCCCAATGACTTAATATATATTTCTGTTTTTGATTCTAAAAATTTTTCATCTTGACATGCAGTCTATTAGACAATTTTTTTTTAATTTTTAGGGCTATTGAAAGTTTGCATCACTAATATTCCTTTCCTTAATCCTTCAATGGAAAGATTTTATAGAGTACATCGTAAATTTTAGTCAATTCGACCTCAAATTGTAGAGATAACACTTAGTTTTACATTTATGTATCAACTTGTTCTTATATTTTCAACTACTCAAAAGCAGGGATCATTTCCTCTCACATTTGTTGCTTTGATTTTAGTGTTTAATGCAGTGGATGCACATGGTAAACTCTTAATAATTTTTGTTTCTGAAAGTAAATATTAATTTCATGTTTTCATAATCAGAATGAAACTAATAGGTAATTGAAATATGAAAACCAATTGACATTAAGTTTACATCTCTGGTTAGTTCCTAGATCTCTGTCAGTATAATTGACCTCTATCTGATTGACAATTATGTAAAACAATAGTAGTAGAATTCTATTTATTTATTGTCTGTAAATAGAGTATGAAATATATTTAAAATAGGATATAAAATAGATTACATTCTAAAAAGAAACAAAATTTTACAATGCTTTAGGCCAACAAAACATATACAATTGTAATGACGTGTTATTCCGTTTAGCACACCAACTTGTTATCTAAGTTCTGCAATATTTTTATCAATCTTATAAAAACTGCAAAGGAGAGATTAGAAAAATAATTAATTTCACCTTCAAATTATCTAAAGTGATAGAGACTAGAAATTCCACTTTTATGGTGTCCTAGAACAATCTAATAAAAATGGTCATAGTTACTAGTCTGTATAACAATAAACCGAAAGAGTGTGTGTAAACTTGTGTATATTGAAAAATTCAGTGAAGGCAAATGAGATGAATTTTCAGCAAAACAATATTGAAATCAAATTATAAATCAAGAAATTGTTTTGTACAGTGTAATACATCCTATTAAAGTGGGATGATAAAACTGCTGAGAGAAAACATGGAGAAGCAGAATATACCTGTGTTTCACCAGTGCTGGCCTCCAAGAAAGTTGCACAAAGAAAGATTTTAGTACTTTCAGCAGCTCTCTGTAAATTGGAGATGGTTACATAAAGCTATTATAATTGTATACAACTAGACATTAATATCATTCTGATTTATCTTGATTTGATTATATATTTATTAACAAACCTGTATTTGTCTGTTTTAATGCTGCTAATGAAACATATGTGCTTATGGGTTATTTATAAAGAAGTTTAATTAACTCACAGTTCCACATGGCTGGAGAGGCCTCATAATCATGGCGGAAGGCAAATAAGAAGCAAAGGCATGTCTTACATGGTGGCAGGCAAGAGAACTTGTACAGGGGAACTCTCATTTCTAAAACAATCAGATCTTGTTAGACTTATTTACCACCATGAGAAAAGTATAGAGGAAACCACCCCTATGATTCAATTGTCTCCACTTGGCCCTGCTCTTGACATGTGAGGATTATTACAATTCAAGGTGAGATTTGGGTGAGGACACAGCCAAACCATATCATTTATCCCCTGGCCACTACCACATCTCATGTCCTCACATTTCAAAACCAATGATGCCTTCCCAACAGTCCCCCAAAGTCTTAACTCATTTCAGCATTAATTCGTAAATCCACAGTCGAAATTCTCATCAAAGACAAAGCAAGTCCCTTCTACCTACGAACCTGCAAAATCAAAAGCAAGTTAGTTACTTCCTAGATACAATGGGGGTACAGGCATTGGTAAAAACACTCATTACAAATGGGAGAAACTGGCCAAAACGAAGAGTCTACAGGCCCCATGGAAATCCAAGATCCAGAGGGGCAGTCATAAAGTAAACTCCAAAATGATCTTCTTTGACTCCATGTCTCACATCCAGGTCACACTGATGAAAGAGAGGGGCTCCCATGACCTTTGGCAGCTCTGCCCCTGTGGCTTTGCAGGGTACAGGCCCCCTTCCGGCTGCTTTCATGGGCTGGTGCTGAGTGTCTGTGGCTTTTCCAGGTGCACAGTGCAAGCTGTTGATGAATCTACCATTCTGGGGTCTGGAGGATGTTGGCCCTCTCCTCCCTGCTCCACTAGCCAGTGCTCCAGTTGGGACTTTGTGTGGGGGCTCCAACCCCACATTTCCCTTCTGCACTACCCTAGCAGAGGTTCTCCATAAGGGCTCCACCCCTGCAGCAGACTTCTGCCTAAACTTCCAGGCATTTTCATACATCCTCTGAAATCTAGGCAGTTGTTCCAAGCCTCAATTACTCTCTTTTGCACACCCATAGGACCAAAACCACGTGGAAGCTGCCTAGGCCTGGGGGTTGCACCCTCTGAAGCAACAGCCTGAGCTGTACCTTGGCCCCTTTTGGCCACAGCTAAAGATGAAGCAGCTGGGCCGCAGGGCACCATGTCCCAAGACTGCATAGAGTAGGGGAGACCAGAGCCCAGCTCAGGAAACCAATTTTTCTCCTAGGTGGCTTGTGATGGGAGGGACTATCATGAAGTTCTCATTGTCTTGCTGATTAGCACTCCTAGTTACTTATGCAACTTTTTTCTGCTGGCTTGAATTTCTCCCAAGAAAATGGGGTTTCTTTTCTATCACATAATCAGTCTGCAAATTTTTCAAGTTTTTATGCTCTGTTTTCCTCTTGAATTCTTTGCTGCTTGGAAACTTCTGCCAGATACCCTAAATCATATCTCTCAAGTGCAAAGTTCCACAGGTGTCTAGGACGGGGGCAAAATATCACCAGTCCCTTTGCATAGCAAGAGTGACCTTTACTCCAGTTCCCAACAAGTTCCTCATCTTCATCTGAGACCACCTCAGCCTCGACCTTATCGTCCATATCGCTATCAGTATTTTGGCCAAAGCTATTAAACAAGTCTCTAGGAAGTTCCAAACTTTCCCACATATTCCTGTCTTCTCCTCAGCCCTCCAAACTGTTCCAACTTCTGCCTGTTATCCAGTTACAAAATTGCTTCCATGTTTTTGGGTATCTTTACAGGAGCACCCCACTCTCTGCAGTACCAATTTATTGTGTTAGTCTGTTCTTAACCTGCATATTGGTTCTTAACCAAGACATACGTGAGACTGGGTAATTTATAAAGAAAACAGGTTTAATAGACTCACAATTCCACATGGCTGTAGAGGCCTCACAATTATGGCAGAAGGTGAAGGAGAAGCAAAGACATGTCTTACATGGTGGCAGGCAAGAGAGCTTGTGCAGAGGAACTCCCATTTATAAAACCATCAGATCTTGTGAGACTTATTCACTACCACAAGAACAGTGTGGGAGAATCCAACCCTATGATTCAATTATCTCCACCTGGTGGATTATTACAATGAGGGTGACACATGGGGATTATTACAATTGAAGGCGAGATTTTAGTGGGGACACAGCCAAATGATACCACCTCCCAAATATAAATTTATATTATTTACAATTATTTCATTGAAGGGAAAAATGTGGCAGAGTGAAGACTATTTTCTTTGCTTTAAATATGTCTCTTTTACAAGACATTAATAGATAACATTTCAGCATAAGTATCGCTTTATTCAGTATGGGTAAGAATATAAGAATGACAATTTCTATTTTTTCTCGCAATGCTGATTTTTTTATTTATAAAAAGCTGAAGAACAGAAACTGTTTCCACACAAAAGTAATGCCTCAAGACGAGATCCCACCTCCATGTACAAATAGTGACTATAAGTACTAATACTTTTAAATCATATTATCTCTTTAAACAATACAGATTTTGATTTTATTACTGCATTGAAGAGAACTTTGTTGCTGTTAAGTGCATAGTACAGAAAACATGGTGTTCTAGGACTGAAAATTTAAAATGAGTTTTTCTCTGTTATATATTGCAGGGAGAAATGATTTTATCTCTAGGTTTTTTGGCTAGGTTTTTTTTGGCTAGGCCTGAGAATTAAATTTACATAAGACAGATAACAGGAGAAAATCATACGAATGTATTTAAAACAAGATTTAATGGAAGAAAGAATAATTTGAAAATTCTGAAATTTGGCATGGGAACATTCATAAGGAAATGAACATCCAAAGACAGATAGATTTGAGCACTTATATACACTTACATAGTAAATTGGACAAACAGTAGCAAATTTTGGAAATAAGTCAATGGAGCTTGGGCTACCCTAGTTAAGTGGACAGAGAAGCAATTAGAAAGATAAGAGTGAGTTCAACAAGTTTTGTTTGTACAGATTTCCCTCAGCCTCACCTTTCTAGCTTTTATAATAAGAATGATACTGACAATTTTCTATTGGTTTAGGGAGAACATCTTTTATATGGCAATTTCATTTCTTGCTTTTAAGAAGGAAGCTCAGAGTGTTCTTGGAACTGCTGTTTTCCGACTACCTTTAACTTAAAATAGTAGTCCAGAGAAACGTATTTTAGGGTGGTGTGTTCTAAACTCCTTCAATATTATGAAGTAAATTTAAGCATATCTTTTGTCTGCTCTCTAATCTCTATGTCAATAATATCTTTTCAATTTATTTCAAAGTGATGTCAAGATTTGAAAGTTAAAAAAACAAATATAATAAATTTTGAAATGTGCTACTGAAATGAAGAAAACCAATGCATGAAAGTGCTAATGAACGGGCTTAATTCATTATTTTTTTAAAGATGGCATCTCTTTCTGTTGCTCAGGCTGGAGTGCAGTAGCACGGTCTTGGCTGACTGCAGCCTCGACCTTCTGGGCTCAAGCAATCTTCTTGCCTATACCTCCCAAATAGATGAGACCACAGGTGGGTGCCACCACGCCCAGCTGATTTTTGTATTTTTAGTAGAGACAGGGTTTCATCATGCTGCCCAGGCAGGTCTTGAACTCCTGACCTCAAGTGATCTGCCTGCCTGGGCCTCCCACAGTGCTGGGATTACAGGTGTGAGCCACTGAGTCTGACATGGTTTAATCCATTTGATAAAAATTTATCCTCTCATTGTTTAAGATAGTCATCAATAATCTCCTCTTTGACTCCTTTACTGAAGAATCATTAAATTAATAGAGCATACAAATTTTATTCAGGTCATTTAATTTTCCTTTTTTTTTTTCTTACTAGAGTATACAAACAGTTACCAGAATACCATTAAGTACTAAGTTACTTTTATTGGTGATGAGACCAAAAGGATAAAAATATATATATCCATTGATATTGTCCAAATGACTTCAGAAAAATCTTGTAAGCCCTTGGGTGAATGGTTGCTGGTGATTAGAAAGCAAGTCTGATAGGTATAGAGAAATAAATCCAGAACTCAGTAGTTGATACTCAGGAACAGCCAGTTTGCATCCATAATTAGATTTGAGCAATTGTCAAAATGTAAACACGTTAAGTAGTTAGAGCTTTTCTAAAACCTACAGTGTTTCTACATATAGGCAGAGCATGGTGACGTTTGTTTCTCCCTCTGATCTAATTAGCAACATGAAAATAAATTTAAAATATAAAGGAACAAAGAAGAATTTGAAAATTCTGTTATTCTTTGAACATACTTCGTCATTTAGAGGTGCGTTCATATTAAGGCAAATTATTTTACAATAACGAAGGAACAAAGAAATAGAACTGGCTAAGGGTAATACATTTCTAGTTAAAGTCATCTCAAAAAATGGAAGGTAAGAGCTTCTTTTATCGAGAAACAAGATTTATTGTAAATAAATAGTAAATAGTAAATAGTAAATAAATAGTAAATTAAAGGAATAAGTCTAACAACTTTATATCATTATGAAATGTCATTGTGAGAATCAAATTCTGTTGTTTTTTATTCAAACTATAAATAATTAACATGTGTTGCTTTGCTTATTTAAAACATTAGTGGGTGAAATTTTTGTGTTCTTTAACATTTTTATACAACTGAAACTTTAAAATGTATTGTGTCCAAATATATTTATCTACTTTCCACTGAAATTTTTCAGACATGTTTATATTTAAGCACACTATTCTAAAACCACTATAATTAAAAAACAAAGCAACATAGATGTTTTTCTGACATGACATTTTTTCCTCCACATATATTTATTAATTCAGTAAAGATCTTCCCAATGTAAAAATCCTCACTTAATCAAATTCAACTAAACTATTAGAATCATATTTTAATCAATGATGCTTATGAAGAATGAAACAACACATTTTGATCAAGGAAGGTAGAATATATTGTGAATCCATACAAATAGCACATATCAACACAAAAACCTGATGTAATATTCCAGTTTTGTTTAAAACACACACACACAAAGCACACACACGTACACACACACCCTTACCCCAAAGGTAAGAATTTGCTTTTTATTTTAGACTGATAAGAATTAATTTTTAAGGATTTTTTAAATAAATAGGGGTTTAGTACATAACTCTACATTTTTAAATCTGTCTTCATATTCAGTAGTCAGCCCACTTGCTTTTCAATTAGTTGAGATTACACAGTTTCATTTAATATTTGAATTATTCAGTTTAATTAAAGTAACAAATTCAGACTTAAATGTGCTCAAAGGGGTGAAAAAATTAATTGCAATTTAGAATGTAGCATTTACAAAAATATGTCCTCCAGCAGCCTGGAACTTAAAAATATTTGGGTTAAAATTTGAAAAGTTATTCATTTGAAGTTCCAAAAGTATGCCAAGTTTACAAATATTAAATAAACAATTTTACTCATACATTACTTGATAATTTCATAATTTTTATTTATTTGCAAAATGAGTGGCACAGGGACATAATAGGCATAACTTAAAAATACATAATGTAAATATTACAACACTGTAAACAATTTTTATGAAAGCATTAATAAAATACTATTTGTATTTAGAAATGCATTTACAGATCAGCAGTCCAGTACATGAAAGTGTTCAGCATTGAAAATCACAACAACAGTGCAAGCTTACATGTTTTAGAGTACTTACTATATGAGCAACTGTAATAGAAATTTTGCAATGTGCTAGAAAAACGTACTGCCTCCTTTTTATGTTTCAATAATGTGATGAAGTATGTACTATTATGTTTTTTAGAATGGGTGGATGTTGATATCATAAAACATTGTTTGGATAAAAAATTATACATTCTAAAGCATGCATGCCATTTATTATTTAAAATTAACAACAAACTCAGATACATACATTGCATAGACAACATCAGACCAGATTTGGAAATCAGGAAGATAAGAATTTGAAAATAAAAATGACTTCCTTACGTACACATATCAAACTCTCTAAAATTAAAAATCTAGCTTTATAATTTACATCTTGCTGTTATTACTGTCTAGACCACATTTAGAATAGTATTTAGTGTTGATTAATACAAATAACAATAATTAATGGTGAAAAATATAACCAATAGTATTTACTAAAGGGAAATATGGTTATTAATGTATCTTTATGATCAATTCATATTTAATATAGTATCAAATTTATAGAAATATCTACTTCAGTATTTTTCAATGAGAGATGGGTTTTTAAAAATTATTATGCTGTGCCCTTACCTTTAGTTTATGGTAACACATTGCCTTTGATGCACTATTTTTTTTCACCTGTTGCTCTCTGAATAATTAGAAGACATTGTACAATCAATGTGTCTATTTAGTGATTTATTGTGAGAGCGTAACCACCCCATACACCATTTTAATAGAGATAACAAAAAGTTATTATAAGATTACTAATAATCCTCTGGTCTGTGGCATCTTAAAATTATAAAAATATAGTAATTCATGTAAGTAGTGTTTTGCTTGTTCTTTGTTAGTTTTCTATCGGCTGAATTTATGTACTATAGAAAATTATTTAAATAATCTTCCAATTTATGGCAATATTAGTTTTCTTTCTTTTTTAAATAAAATATTGTATTAATTAGTTTATACTCACACAATGACTCTATTTTCTCTCAACTGACAGTGAGAATATAATATTAGTAAAAGCCATTCTTCCTATGCCCCGTATAATTATTCTTGGAACACCCTTGGCATGTATAAACATCTCCAGAATTTGCGTTGACTAATACACAACTCTAGAAAAAAAATTATTTGAGGTAAGAAGTGAATTTGCATTTAACAATGCAAGTAGAAGAATTTAGAGGAACTAATCAGGTTGCAGATGGGGGCATAATTAGTTTGCCAAGCATGTTATAAACTATTGAGAACAATTGTCAATGGCTCTTATTGAGAGTGGAAGGAAGGCTAAAGTAGAGAAAAGTTTGATACAACTCTATCCCATTTTAGGTAATCTGTTGGGATTGTATTATTACAGATAGTGGTCTGTCTAGGTACTTGTAATCCCGTGATACTATTTTCAAATAAGCAGAAATAATCTGTTTCTTACAAATATAAAATTTAACAAATATGAGAATAATCTAATAGAAAACACATCGCAAAATCTAAGATAAAGTTTCATGCGTTGCTACTTTAATTGTTAACATTTCAAGCATAATAATAAAAAAGCTTCAGAAAATTTTCTTTGCTTCACATATAAAAATGTACAGAAGTTAAATAATTTTATCCTTCTTTATTTCCCATTATTTTAGTGTCTTTTGGAATTCACTGCTAGCTAAAATAGATATAACTAGAGCTTATTAAAACCACATCTTCAGAGGAATCCTGTTATCTAAAGTTTAAATTTAAGGGAGGCAGAACTTTACCTATATTCATTTTAAATTCTCAGCTGGGGCTTTTTAACAAAAAGATTGATTAACAAGAGAAAAATATGCCCCATGCAGGAGAAATCTCAATGAACAGTAACTAAAAAAGATGGCTTAGAACCCCAACTTGTATAACTACTTTAACAAAGAATAATAAAGTTGTAGAGAAATGACAGGACAGAGAAAAACAGTTTTAGGCTTCCATAGCTGGAAACTTAAAACTCACCCATATTTCCACATTGTTCTTTTTCCCCAGAGACTTTAGCAAGCATCTCTTTATTTCTATTGTCTCTGAGTCACAGATCTGTGAAGGCCAATTTTAGGTGTCAACTTGATTGGATTAAGGATACCTAGAAAACTGGTAAAGTATTATTTCTGGCTGTATCTGTGAGGTTGTTTCCAGAGGACACTGGTGAACTGAGTGGGGAGGATCTCCCCTCAATGTGGTGTAGCAACATCCAATTGGATGAGTCCATATACAACAAATAAGGCAAGGGAACGGTGATCCTCTTTATCTCTCTCCTCAAACTGGGCAATACAGATTGGCTGCGTCCCCACCCAAATATCATCTTGAATTCCCATAATCCCCACCTGTCGTGGGAGGGACCTGATGGGAGGTAATTGAATCACGGGGTGGTTACCTCCATGCTGTTCTCGTGATAGTGAGTTCTCACGAGACCTGATGGTTTTATGAGGGACTTTTCCCTCTTTTGCTCAGCACTTCTCCTTGCTGCCGCCAGGTGAAGAAGGACGTGTTTGCCTCCCTTTCTGCCATGATTGTTTCCTGAGACCTCCCCAGCCCTGGAACTGTGAGTCAATTAAACGTTTTTCCTTTATAAACAACCCGGTCTGGGATATGTCTTTATTAGCAGCGTGGAAACTGACTAATACAGTGGAAACTTCACAACTCCCGGTTGTCTTTCCTTTGGGCTTCAGGACTTATATCAATGGTCCTCCAGATTCAGAGGCCTTCAGTATCAGACTGAGAGTTACACCACCAACTTCCCTGAGGCTTTCAAAAATGGACTGCTGGATACTAGCAGCATCCCTGGGTCTCCTGCTTGCTGATAGCCTGTCATGGAAATTCTCAGTTTACATGAGCCTATTTCCCTAATATATATTATATATGTATATATATGTATATATCCACATCTATATTCGTATTTATATCCTATTGGTTTTGTGAATGTGGAGAATTCTAATACAATACCCATGTTAAACTTATAATATTAAAAAAGTTTTGGGATCTTTATTATTTAAGTTTCCCCATCCCCAACCAGTTATTGCCAGAATCTTGTATACTTTTATGTATTTTGACTTTCCAAGAAGGGCATTTGTTATTCTTATTCAGAAAATTACTTTACCAGGCCCCTCTAGTTTTTCAGAAGAAGGTATGAACTTCACTAGAATTTGGCAAAAGCAGTTTTCATTTAAAAAATGTCCTGGACTGTGCATTTAGGGGGAAACGTTATTGGTATTTTCAGCAGGGAATAGATTTAAGAATATCTGTTTTTTAGAGGCAATAAGGCTCTGTGTGTGGGGGTATGTGTGTGTGTGTGTGTGTGTGTGTGTGTAGTTTGGGAAGAAGCAAGTGGGGAATTATGAAATTGAGCAAGAGATGAATAAATACAAAGAAGAGAGAAGGATTTTGTGACGAAATGTTCTGGAATAGGTTGTCCGAGCATCCCAGGCCTTGATTTATCATGCATACAACAATCAGGTTATTGCTATTGTTGTTCTAAGCCAATAGAAGAAGGACATATAAAGTTATTCTTTCAATATACTGTTGAATTTAAATAACAGATATATAATGCATGGTATATTCATTAAAGAAATTAAACTATAATTTCCATGTGTATCTCTATATTTTTATTGGAATATTTGAATTTGAAACATTTAAAATTTTTAAAGTGATCAACAAGACTTCAGGTAAAATGAGAATGTACTGCTGTGTAAAATGTTAAATAAAAATCTCCACACAATAAATTAGAAACCTACGTATATTTATATATTTTTTAATCTACAGGTTAATTCTACTTCAGGGGATAAATTGTATAACTTATTTTACAAATATCCATGTTGTCCACTTAGAAAATGCATTGCTATAAAATCTTCATTTATGTAAGATCTTAAATCAAAGGAACACTCTACCATATCTGGGCTTACCTTTTGTATTTCTGCCTTAGCTCCTATTCCTATTCTGTCATCAGAAATAAGGTTGATCCATTGACACTAAAATTACTTTTCTTCATTGGGTTTCTTTGTCTTACAAGGGCCAACTTACCTTCTAACTCTTGTCCCTCCAGATTGACGAGTTTTCTGGTTTTGCCAGGATGCCTTTTAACTTTCTTTCTCTAGAAGGCATTTATTTCTGGATGCTTCAATCTTACAAGTTTTTCCAAGTTGCTGCCTTGACTTTGGCTCCCTCCCATAATTTTAGGGCTGATGTATGTGTGTTATTTTGCCCTTCATTTATATTTATCTTTATCTATTTTGTTAATGTTTAAAAAATATATTGGAAGCTTGTATTTATACTGCAATAGTTTTTGGACAAATTTTAACAATAATTTATGAAAACAATGTTGAATATGTTATACATATATTCAATAAGTTACAATGCAGCTGATTTATGAACAAAAAACTTGAAGAAACTATTTTTTATGTCTTAGTTAATTTAATATTTTCAAACCATTTAAATTGTTTTTCTTTTGGTATGAGTTTTTCTTCATTTTATTTTCAGATATGGAATTCTCTAAAATGTTATGTTGAAAGAATCAGAGATACAATGTATGGATGGAATATTTTATTTACACAGTATTTTTTCATAAAATTTAAACACGTTATATTGACCAGATTTTATGAATTATGATTACTCTCTCCATATGCAGTCTATGCCATTTTCAGTTGTGAAATACTATGATTTTATATTACTGGAAATTCCTTTTACATGATTCTAGCATTGTACATGCAGTTCTGTTCATTACTTAAAGTGCTATTTTCATTCAACACTATTTGCAGAAAACAACAATCAGGTGTTCTTATTCTACAAATTAGATAATTATTACTTAACACTGATCTTTCTTTTCATTAAACACCTACCCATTTCGTTGATGTAAATAGCATCATGAAAATTAAAGAGGCAAGTTTCTTCAAAAATTAGCTCAATGAATTAAGACTAAGTAAAACATAGTATGTCCCATCGAATTATTAAAGTTAATATTTTCCAATTCATAAAATTTAGTATAAATATAATTTTTCAAATTTCACCTTTTTATTAACATATTATTTGTTTTTCTTACATATTAGTGAAGGTACAATTAAATAACAAGTCAAATCTCATTTGAGAAGTAACGTAATTTTTTTTAATGTATGATATTCCCAGATTTTCACAATGGAGAATTTTTTATAGGAAGAAAAAGAGTTTAACTATTAATCCCTCATTTTTAAGTTGGTTAGTTTTTAACATATTGGTTTATCTATCAATGGCACGTTGTTTTCTGAACAAAAACATTTTGCACCAGATAATTTCTCCTGTTCTATTTTAATGATAACATACTTAAAAAGTACTTTGATTCAGAGAAATAGTTTATATACTGACAATGCTAGCTTTTATAAAACCTATGTGTCTATGATAATCGATCAATTCCTACGTGTTAAATGATTTCTAATTTACATTTCTTGTAGTATGATATTGAAAGATAATGCATATGGACTTAAAGTTCACATTTAGTTTTCAAATGTAGTATCACAATTTCTTGTTAATCCCTTCTTTTGAATTTGTCAAGTAAATGCATGTATGTATATACATCCACAGTGTACCTATATGTGTGTGTACATACACACATACACACAGATAATATACATACACATACATACATAAATTCGTAACTCACAGTTCTTGGTTGTTGTATTTGTTTTTTTAGATCCATACTCTAGCTGCCACTAATGACCTGGAAGCTGGTTTGTACTTCACAAAGCTTCTCACCCGGCAATCATTAAACCACAATCACATTGGGCAAGCTTCTATATTTATTAGGATGGCAAGAAGATGTATCTGAACATGTTTTTAAAGTGATCAGTATTTTTTTAGACAATTTCTATCTTCCTCAACATTTGTAGCTTGATTAGGAATATTACTAGAATGATACAGAAAAATTTTTATGCTTAAACACAAGCAGTGTTAAAAAGTTGCAATATTTCCCTTATTATAAAAAGGACTATAATCAAGTATAAGTTATAAATAGTTCATATATTATAAATAACTGCACAATTAACAATTTAGATTTTATATGTGTATGCAAAGTACAAAAACATCTGTGATATTTAATTACACAACAAAGATTTGAATAAGGTAAGAAAATATCCCATGTGAAACTCCATTGAAACTAACATACAATGAACAACAACAAAAATTGATAAAATTGAGTTTCAGATATTTATTTTGATATATTTGTAGCAAGATAGAGTATAAAGCACTTTATAAAGTTTTTGAAATATAGTGCACATTCGAAAATAATAACTTTTATCAATTACAGTTATTAGTACAAATTTCATATGCATAATGAGGTGATACGTGAGGAAAGAAAAATATTAGTTTTTGCTTTAAGATTTTGTTCTGTAGTTTCTATAGGCCAATAGATCTGTCATATTTTTAATAATTAGCATCAAATTTAAACATTGTAGTTGATTATTTTTCAAAGAACCTGTGGCATTCTTATTAGGATAAATGGAATAATGATTTGACTAGTAGATGTTCTTTTTTTCATTCTGTAAATAAAAAGACACAAAGTAAATTTTCACAAGCATATCTGTATGGCTTCATTTTACCAGAGACTATATTCAAGCACAGAAGAAAAGGAGAGAATTTTTTCTTTTTTCCGTGATCATGGGAGCAATATTTATGAATAATTGCCCATGAATTAGGATAGTTAAAACTGCCCCCAAAGACTCTTATATTAACTTTTATACTAACATTTCTCTTCTACTCGCATCACTCTCTTTTTTCACTCATAAATTTAGAACTATATGCCAGTTTTTATGAAATATCATTATCAGAAATTTATCTTCCCCCAAATTTTCAACAAAGGGCAAGAAAAATAACTATCAAATTTGTATTTTACTATTGAATTTACCTTTCATGGGGTAAGACAAAGATCGTGGATGGGAGTCTAACATCAAAGAGAGCAAACTTTTAGAAAAAGAAGATTAAAAGGGCAGATTTTCAAGAAATTGTAGCATTAAGGGTAAAGATAAGGTAACCTAGATTTTAGGCACAATATTGTAGCGTTTATGCACAGCACTTGAGTTTCTGGTGTTCAAAAAGGTTTTCCATCACCTTTATTTTATTTCTATTTTTTTTTAGTTGATTCCAGTTTTATTTACAAAATTGAATAGCAAAGCCTAGTCACTGGAGATGATTAATAGAGTTGATAGAGTGTTGTGTACTAAGAAAAGGCACATATACGAGTGGTTCTATGAACAAAATACATGTCCCAAACTTGGAGTTTCTGCTTCTCATTGTGGTGTCAAGAATAATAGTAGATATATCCTGATAGGTGATGTGTGATGTGTTAGAGTAGAATTTAGAGTGGTGTTTTGATGCCATTTCTGTTTTTGACACAAACTGAATTCAAGATAAATTCTAAGAGTTGGTAGGGAGGGTCTTTGTGCATATTTATTAAATAAATCAATTTTATGAAAAGGATTGTAAATTGTTTAAATTATTCATAGAGCTAGTTGAGGAGTGTCACACGTTGGTTACAAGAATAAGCATGTGGGATTAAAGCCATCATCTTTCACTCGCCACCAGCTTTGGTTTGAGGTATGTTGATTTTAGCATCTTGAGCATAAGTTTATTGATATGTTCAAATAAACAACAACAATCTTAAATCATAGTGTTGCAGTGAGAATTAAATGAATAACACATATAAAGTAACACTGTAAAACATATAATTGAATGACTATTATTTCACAAGTATTAACTAGTTTAAGTATACGTAAATAATATAATATTCATTTTTAGGATAAAATAATTAAAATATTGATATATGGCTACAAATTCAATGAACATATAGGTACAATTTTATTAGTTAATTACTTTATTATACCTGACCATATTTGGAAAAAATAACTCATGACATACCAAAATTAAAATATGTTATATAACAATATGAAGGTTAAGGTAAATTAAATTTTACGTATACTTTCTTGAGTCTTTCTTGCTTCCCCACTAGCACTGGAGAAACAGGCTGCTGTGCTATGAACTGCTTATGGTGGACACTGTGTGTCAGGAATGTAGGCTGTCTCTAGACAATAAGGACCACTTCTGACCAACAGCCAACAAAACATTGAATTTTTTTTTTAGCAATATGAATGAATGTGGAAGTGGATTCTCCTCCTGTCAAACCCATAGATGAGAATGCAGCCTGCCTGACAAATTTACTACAGCCTGAAGTGATGCTAAAGCAAAGAACTAAGCTAATCCATACCCAACTCTCAACCTGAAGTAACTGTGAGACAATAAATACGTGTTGTTTTAAGCCACTAATTTTATGGCAATTTGTCATGCAACAATCAAAAATTAACACAGTCCTTTCATTTCCCACTGATTTTAACCACATTTTAAATTCTGTCCTCTCTGTCTCCTAACAGCAAGCATTTCTAAACTTTCTGTTTGCATATTTGCTCTTTTCTCAGCTATTGCCTACTCCTACATAATTCTGAGGTTAAGATTTCTTTGCCCTTTTCTTTCCAATTCCAATGTGGCAGGTTAAGACCATAGCTATTTTTAACCTCTCCCATACTAATGCAACTAAATGCAACACAACTATGACATTAATAGTTATAAACAAACTGGTAAAAATGATAGGACACTATTTAGAAAAGACCTCAGAATAGAAATTGTGATAACAGTAAAGCCTAGCTGAGTAGTCTTAATCTATCACGATGTACATAAAATCACATCATTTTAATTTTACTTTATTGGTTGTAGAATATGCTTACACTGTAATCCAGACCTATAGATGGCTATGTGTATGAGCTCTTAATTAAGCCAGTAATTTTCAATCTGTACTCAGTAAATCTTCTAAATGTTAACCCTCCTTTTTCATAATATACCACCAACAATAGAATCTTCTGAATATTTCTTTTTTTTATCAATTTTACATATTTTGATTTTGTCCATATCAGAATGTCATTATCATTATATAACGTTTTCAATTGTTAAACATCTTTAAAGCCATTGTTTAATTAATGTTGATTTCATCATTTGATTATGATACAGCAGTCTTCTATAACAAATTTTATGATAGTTCATCCACATTGTAATGGTTCAGGGGCAGTGCTTGGTAGAAGTAAAATAAACATAAGAGAAATGTCTCCTTTCATTGTCCAACTGTTACATGAATGTGTAATTTCTTTGACTTTAAGCTGGTCTAGCCTTATATTTCCCGACTAGAAG
The DNA here is from genome assembly GCF_028885655.2 of Pongo abelii. Lineage (NCBI taxonomy): Eukaryota > Metazoa > Chordata > Mammalia > Primates > Hominidae > Pongo > Pongo abelii. Next base: position 59,303,494 of record NC_085928.1, read on the forward strand.
CTAGTCAGTTTATGGAATACTAGAATTAACTATGACTATGAGTAATAACTATTAAGTATCATGTTTGCCTATGAAGAACTTGAAGCCTAGAGAGGAAAAGATATGTTTTAGTCATGCTTAACTGAATATATAATCAGTAAAATAAGATTTGATATTTTAGCTTTAGTATTCTTTACAATACTAATTACATAATCAAGTTTCCCAATGCAAGACTCCTTTGAGAGTCTTCCTCAGTACAGATAAATTGATTACAGTGCTAAGAATTAATTATTTCAACATAAAGTGGAAATAAATATTGGTTGAAAAAAGTTTAAATTCAATTCTGCCAGTTAATTGACAGTTTTATTCTTTCATCAGGATGCTGTATCTTAGGTATAAATGAAGAAATTGATGCCATACTTGATGTTTCCAACAGCCCGGGATCCTAAAAGAAACAGAAATCAGTCTTAAGTATTTAACGTAGATAGTAAGATTTCTACAACACGATTAATAGGATAGAAGGAGTTGAAATCTGTGGGCTAATGTGTGACTATTAGTTTCAAGATAAATCTACCATACCTGAATTGAAAGGTCAGAAAGCCCCTGTCATTGCCACCACTACCATTTCTCTCACTGCAGCTGCCTGGAAGCCATGAATCTGAACCAAGTCCTGGAATATGAAGTCTGACAACCACAAAAAAACTATGTCCTTGGAGCCTGCTTGCCACTCTTCACAGCCATGGGAAGAAGGCCTCTACATCACCTCTACTTTTTATAATTCATGCAAGTGCTTCTCATTACCAATACCTCACTTAGGTTACTTTTAGCTTCAGAGGATCTGAGAGATGTGATTTTTAAAATACACTTGCCCTGTTGTAACAGAGAATTTAAAAGGAAAAAGGAAGAAATGTCATAAACAATAAACCATTTTACAGATAAAAAAATTTATCTCTACCTCAATATGGAGCATGAAAAAATAGAACTATAATATATAGAGAAAAATAATTAAAATTGTATAAGTCTAGTTAAAGATAACTAAACTTTTATTCTACTGGGTTGTAATTATCTAAATCCATTAACTGCAAAACAATATATCTTTCTTATTCAAGTGTGTAAAAAAAAGTGTCAACATACAGAAAAATTTAAAATTGCTTAAACTTTATTATTATGTTTTGTATTAGTAGACTGCAAACTTATACAATTACAATTTTTAATATCAGTCTTCTTTTTTCTAAGATGGTGTTGGAGGCAGTGTTAGTATGTCTCTCCCACTTGGAAAGACAAAGTAGTGAGTAGAGATTCATACCGTAAACTTTTTTCCAAGAAGCAATGCAGGAACTTAACAGGAAAACTGAAAGAAATCACAGAACGTTTGAAAGAAGTGACAGGCTGCATCCTACACTGTGAGCCAGGAGAAAAACTGTAAGTCTCCAGAGTGCAAGAAGGGGAGAGTCTGCCTCCAGGATATGAGCCCCCATGGGAGAGCCTGGGAATCCAGCCCACAGGGGAAGGCCTTAACCCTGCCCAACGTTGGAACTCAATGCTGAAATAGAGAGTGGTGGGGAATATAAAAGTAGGGACAGCAGCAGGAGGAGCCCTGCATGCATCACCAGTCTCCAACACGGACTGAGGGAAGCCATTCCTGGTCTACGTCACAGGGAACCTTGTGGAAGGCTGTTAGAAACTCAGGCAGTGGTCAAACATTGAATGAAGCTCACAACTAAAATGCACAATGTAATCTCAAGTGAGGATGAACTCCCTTGTCCAGACCTGGGGAGCATGTGGCAAGTGTGCTGCAGCCATGAGCAGAGGAGCTGTACACCCTCACTGTGTGGATAAGCAAGGAGGGTCATGGCCTAAAAGCTGGGGTTCCCATTACCATGAGAAATGCTTATGGCCTGGGGCAGTTTTGAGTTCTGACTGTAGACTGCCTGGAATTTAGCTAACTCTTGCTAGTGAACACTCCAGATGAGAGACCTGCTTTGCCAAGTCTATGAAAGTTGGGTGAGGCTTACTTACTGTCACCTGCTACTCCCTACTCCCTGCATGAATTCTTCTGTGCAGGGGAGGCAGCTACAATCCTCCCTGGAACATCACAGTGGCCAGATAAACACCTTGTGACTCCTACAGGGGCCTCTGTTTGTCCTGCTTGTGGAAAGACAGAGCTTGGACCTGCCTGACCCAACCCCACCTGGCTTTTTGTTTTCACTCATGCTGGTAGCTTAACACAATGGACAGAAATTTTGAAAACACTGTGGCATGGCCCATTGTCTGAGAAAACAGTAACTACCCTGGGTAACATAAGACAAACACAAATCCTACCACTACTGCTGCAGCTGGCACTCTTTTGCAAGTGCCACCTCCTGGCTGGAGGCCAACTGACAAGAGTCCATTGCGGAATCTGCAAGTAGTATAACAGTGTGCCTAGGAGGGAGAAAACTTATGTGTGACCATTGCCTGCACCATCCTGGCTAACCAGGAGGTCCTAAGTCTGTCCACGTGACCAATTCATTACTACTGCAACTGGAAATTTGAGAACCCTAACATGCTAAGGCTATTTATAACACTATCTCACATAGTCGATGTTACTCCCTTACCACCCCCATCAGAGCAGGAGATGGTACATACTTCTGGGAGCCTTGAGGGCAAGTCACATTACTGGCTCCCTTACAGACATTCCCCAGCATCAGCCTGCAGCTGAACCCAGAGGAGCAACAGCATTCACAGTAGTCTGGTTTTCAGGAACTAGTACTTCCAGGGGAAGAGGGAGTGTACCACATCAAGGGAACATCCCACTGGTGGGAAGTTTCTTTCAGCAGAGGCACAGTTGCAGTGCTGGATTCAATAAATAAATAAAGTCTGCAGCTTTATCTCAACAGAGAGGCAGACGTGGTGCTCATCAAGGGTCTTGGAGAAGGATACTCCTTTCCCCTTCATCCACCACTGCAAAAACAGCTGGGGCCTCTCCCATGGAAGTTCAGTGTGAGTGCACATATAGACAGCCTTTCTGAAATACTTCAGGGTAACTACATCCTCACAGGTGGAGCAACCTGCAGGTTCAGGTTGGCACAAGAGGTAGAGTCATGGGCTGGGCGCGGTAGTTCATGCCTGTAATTCCAGAACTTAGGGAGGCCAAGGCAGGTGGATTGTCTGATGACAGGAGTTGGAGACCAGCCTGGCCAACATGGCGAAATCCCATCTGTACTAAAAAAATATAAACATTAGCCAGGTGTCGTGGCACGTGCCTGTAGTCCCAGCTATTTGGGAGGCTGTGGCAGGATAATTTCTTGAACCCACGAGGCAGAGGTTGCAGTGAGCCGAGATCACACAGTGCACTCCAGCCTAGGTGACAGAGCAAGACTCCGTCTCAAAAAAAAACAGAAAAGGTAGAGTCACAATTCCTGCCTACTTGGAAGATCAACATTCCTGCAGGTGAAAAAAGAAAAAAAAATGTCTCTGTGATCTCAATAGCCAGAACACTGTGTCAAGAATGCCATCTGTGAGGTAAATCATCTCGCTGCTAGCCTGACAGAGGAGCAGAGGTGGCTTTTACTCTTCCCCTCATAAGACCTCAGTGTGTTTCACTGAAAGCTTCCAGCCACCTCTGCTTTGTCAAAGCTGTGACCTCTGCCCACCAATGGGTATTGCATTTACCTACCTATTTTAGCCACAACTGGTTTCTACCCCAGGACATTGTCCCTGCTGGCCTGAAGTCTGAAATATTCAACTCAGTCAATAAAAGACTGAATAAATAAATAAATAAATAAATAAATAAATAAATAAATATATAAATATATAAATTGCCCAACATGGGAGAATGAGGTAAGCTTCAGGAGACCTCTGCCATTCCAGTCCCATAGGAGACAGTAAACTTTCTGACATACCAAGCACATTGCTACTATAACCAGTATCTGAGAAAGTCATCATACAATGACTCTCTGTAAACAAAGACCTCATATGAAGACTTCATCCTTGAAAGCACCAAGAGTCGAATTAGGCTACCGTAAACTGTAAACATTAAAGTCACATATTTAATGGGGGGAAGAAGAAATTTTTAAAAAGTCAAATAAAAAATAAATTCAATAATAATTAGAAGAAATAGTCTACCAAATGAGAATAAATTAGAGAAATAATTTTGGTAATATGAGAAAACAAGTTTCTATAACACCCCCAGAAGATCAAGTTAATCCTCCAGCAATGGATTCAAATCAAGATAAAACATTCGAAATACCAGATAAAAATTCAAAAGATTGACTATTAAGCTACCAAATGAGATACCAAAGAAAGGTGAAAACCAAATAAATAAATTTAAAAAACAGTTCTGGATATGAATGAAAAAATGTTTGAAAGACATAAATATTTTAAAGAAAAGCCACTAAGAACTTCTTAAACGAAAGACATATTTAGGAAATTACAAAATGCCATGAAAAGTTTTAACAATAGAGTAGAAAAAGTAAAAGAAAGAATTTCTGAGCTCAAAGACAAGGCTTTTGAATCAACCCAATTAGACAAAAATGAAGAATAAAAAGAAACAAACAAAGTCTCCAAGAAATAAAGGATTATGTAAAGTGGCCAAACCTAAGAATAATTGATGTTCCTGAGGGGGAAGAAAAAGCAAAAAGTTTTGAAAACTTATTTGAGGGAATAATTAAGGAAAACTTCCCTGGCCTTACTAGACATTTACATATACAAATATAAGAAGCTCAAAGTACTCCTGGGAGATTAATCACAAAAAAATACTTTAGCAAGGAATATACTCATCAGACTATCTAAAGTCAATATGAAAAAAAGAATACTGAGAGGAGTGAGACAAAAGCACCAGGTAATCTATAAAGGAAAACCTATCAGACTAACAGCAGACTTGTTACCAAAAAACCCTGCAAGTCAGAAGAGGCTAGGTTCCTACCTTCAGCCTCCGTAAACAGAATAACTCTTAGCCAATAAGACATGAAGGAAAAATAGAGTCATTTTTTAACAAACAAATGCTGAGGGAATTTATTACTACTAGAGAAGCCCTACAGGAAATGCTAAAGAGAGTTCTAAATCCTGAAACAAAGAGTATTCACCAATATAGACTCTCTTGAAGGCATAAAACTCACAGGGCCTAAAAAATAATAACACAGTGAAGAAATCAAAGTATCGGAGTAACAACTAACATAATGACTGGAACAGTTCCTAAATCTCAATATTAATGCTGAATATGAATGGCCTAAATGCTCCAGTTAAAAGATACAGATTGGCAGAATGGATTAAAAAAAAATCACAAGCCAAATATCTGCTATCTTCAAGAGACTCACCTAACATGCTAGGATTTATATAAACTCAAAATATAGGGGTGGAAAAAGATACGCCAGATAAATGGAAACCAGAACTATAATCTAGAACAAATGGACCTAGCAGGTATTTTCAGAACATTCTACCCAAGAACTACAGAATATGCATCCTTCTCATCAGCATATGGAACATTCTCCAAGATAGACCATATGAAAGGCCACAATACAAGTCTCAATAAATTTAAAATTATCAAAATCATATCAAGTATCTTCTCAGACCCCAGTGGAATGAAACGAGAATCAACTACAAAAGGAACCCTCAAACCTATAGAAATACATGGAAATTAAGCAATTTGCTCCTGAATGATTTTTGGGTTAATGATAAATTCAGGATCGAAATTTAAAAATTCATTGAAATGAATAACAATAGAGATACAAGCTGTCACAAATTTACAACTTAATGTCACACCTGAAGAAACTTAAGAAACAAGAACAAGCTAAACCCAAAGCTAGCAGAACGAAATAAATAACAAAGAGCAGAAATAAATGAAATTGAAACAAAAAAGTATAAAAAGCAATGAAACAAAAGTTGGTTTTTTGAAAAGATAGACAAAATTGTAGACAATTAGCTAGATTAATGAAGAAAAGAAGAGAAGATTCAAATAAATTCAATTATAAATGAAACTAGAGACATTACAGTTTATGGTACAGAAATGCAAACGATTATTTGAGACTACTGTGAACACCTCTATGCATACAAACTAGAAAATCTAGAGGAAATGGATAAATTCCTGCAAACATGCAACCCTCCTGGATGAAGTCAGAAAGAAATAGAAACTGTGAACAGATAAATAACACGCAGTGAGATTGAATCAGTAATTTAAAAATTGCCAAGGAAAGCAAAAAGCCTAGGGCCAGATGGATTCAGAGGTGAATTCTACCAGAGATTAAAAGAAGAATTTGTGCTGCTCCTAACTGGAACTATTCGAGAAGATTCAGAAAAAGGGAATCCTTCCCAACTCATTTTATAAAGCCACTATCACCCTGATACCAAAACCAGGAAATGATATCTTAACAACAAAAAATCTACAGACCAATATCCCTGATGAACATAGATGCAAAATTCCTCAGCAAAATTCCAGCAGCAGCTCAAAAAGATAATATATCATGATCAAGTGGGTTTTATCCAAGGACTGCAGGGATGGCTTAACATACGCAAGTGAATAAACGTGTTATAGCACATGAACAGAAGTTAAAACAAAATCCACAGGAACACCTCAATAGATGCAGAAAAACATTCAATAAAATCCTGCACCCATTTATGATAAAAATACTCCATAAACTAGGAATAGAAAGGACTTACCTCAAAATAATAAAAGCCATATATGACAAACCCAAAGCCAAAATTTTCCCCATATTACTGAATGGGAAAAGTTCAAAGCATTCCCGTTGAGAAATGGAACAAGACAAGGATGCTCACTTTCACCACTTCTAGTCAATATAGTACTGGAAATCCTATCCACAGCAATCAGGCAACAGAAAGAAATAATGGGCATCCAAATTGGAAGACAAATTATCACTATTTACCCATGATGTGATTGTATAGCTAGAAAACCCTAAAGATTCCTTCAGAAGACCCCTAGATTTGATGAACAAATTCAGTACAGCCTCAGATTACAAAATCAATGTGCACAAATCAGTAGCATGGCTATGCACTAACAGTGACCAGGCTGAGAATCAAATTAGGAGCTCAATCCATTTTACAACAGCTGCAAGTTAAAAAAAAAAAAAATACCTAGAAGTATACTTAACCCAGGAGGTTAAAGATGTCTACAAGGAGAACTGCAAAACACTGCTGAAAGAAATCACAGATGACACAAACCAATGGAAACATCCTATGCTCATGAATTGGAAAAAATAATATTATGAAAATTATTGTACTGCCCATAGCAATTTAGAGATTCAATGCAATTCCTTTCAAGATACCAATATCATTTTTCACAAATAGCAAAACAATTCTAAAATTCATATAAAAACAAAAAAGAGCCTGAATAGCCAAAGCAATTCTAAAAAATAGGAACAGATCTGGAGGCATCACATTACTTGACTTCAAATTATAGTACAAAGATATGGTTATCCAAACAGCATGGTACTGGTATAAAAGCAGAGACATAGACAAATGGAACAGAATAGAGAACACCGAAATAAAGCCAAATACTTAAAACTAACTGACCTTTGATAAAGCATACACAAACATAAATTGGAGAAATGACACCCTATTTAATAAATGATGCTGGGATAATTGGGTAGTCACATGTAGAAGAATTAAACCAGATCCTTGTCTCTAACCATATACAAAAATCAACTCAAGATGGATGAAATACTTAAATCTAAGACAGAAAACCATTAAAATTCTAGAAGATAACCTAAGAAAACTCTTCTGGATACTGGGCTAGGCAAAGAATTCATGACTAAGAACCCAGAAGCAAATGCAACAAATAGAAAAATAGATAAATAAATAGGACCTAATTTAACTAGTATAGTAAAAGTAACAATCATCTAAGTAAACAGACAACCCACAAAATGGGAAAAAATATTCATAAACTATGCAACTAACAAAGAACTAATATCCAGAATCTACAAGAAACTCAAACACATTGCAAAACAATTAATATTATCTAAAGGTGGTCAATGATATGAACAGACACTTCTCAAAAGATACGCAAATGGCCCACAAATATATGAAAAAATGTTCAACATCACTAACCACTGGGGAAACATCACTAACCACTGGGGAAATACAAATTTAAACCACAAAAAGGTATCATTTTACTCTTGCAAGAATGACCATTATCAAAAAGTCAAAAAAGAATAGTTGTTGGCATGGATGTGGTGAAACGGAATCGCTTGTATACTGCTGGTGGTAATGTCAGTTAGTACAACCTGTATGGAAAACAGTATAGAGACTTTTTAAAAATTTTTTTTCTGAAACAGTCTTGCTCCATTACCCAGGCTGGAGTGCAGTGGTGATTACAGCTCCTGGTAGCCTCAACCTCCTGGAGTCAAGCATTCCTCCTGCGTCAGCCTCCCAAGTAGCTGGGGCTAGAGACAGATGCAACCACACCCAGCTAATTTTTTTGTTTGTTTGTTTGTTTTTAGAGATGTGGTTTCCCATGTTGTCCAGGCTGGTGTAGAACTCCTGGGCTCAAGCAATCCATCCACCTTGGCCTCCCAAAGTGCTTGGATTACAGGGTTGAGCCACCATGTCCAGCTGAGATTTCTTGAATGAAAAGTATATCTACCATTCAATCTAACTATCCCACTACTGAGTATATGGGAAAAACAAAAATTAATCCAACTCAAGGTGAGCATTCTATTCCTTGTGAAGGAGATAATTTTTACAAAAGATAAAACTTCACATTTTGAAAAAAAAAATTCTGTATTTCTATTTCTTTATCAATAGAATATTATTTTTGCTTAAAAATCCTGATTTTTTTTCTGTTCTGTTGTAATATCTTGCATTATATAATTATATTCTTAAATATTTATCCCAGGAGTACATTGCCTAACTTAACATGTAACATTTTCATTTTACAACTCTTCAGGTATTTACTTTAGGGGTATTAGGTACTTCCTTTTATATACATCAGGGTACAAGGTAAAAATATTATTTTTGAAATGTTAATTTCAAAAAATAAATTAATTTGAAGTAACTGTATGATTTAGATTACTTTGGTACCACTGATGGCTAACTTTTCTCCAATTTTCACATGGAACATATTTGTCTTAAATTCTAATTTTAGTACAAATCATTGAGACACCAACAGTAGGATAATTTTTAATCTAACTTCATATTTACTCAAATACATAAAAATCCATTGATTTATTATTTTAAAACATATTTTTGTCAGATAAGCATTTCAGTGCTTAATATTCTGAAATGACATCAAAACTTTCAAAGTTTATTATAACAATTATATATTATAAAAATGTTAAATTCACTATTTGAGCTTTTAAAATAAGATTTTTAACCTCACGGTAGTAAATTTCAAACTTATTTAGATCTTAGCGGTTATCTACTTTAGAAAGATACATAGAAAATGACAGCTATGTGAGGTTGCTGACATGTTAATTAGTTTAATTTTAATAATCATTTCACAATGTATACATATATCAAAATATCATGTTGTACATCATTAATATATATAATTTTGTCTATTATACTTTACTGAGCTGGGAGAGAGTAAGAAGAAAATTAAGAGCTACAAAATCCAGTCTATCATTGTGGGACATTTGGGTTGGTTCCAAGTCTTTGCTATTGTGAAAAGTGCCACAGTAAACATACGTGTGCATGTGTCTTTATAGCAGCATGATTTATAATCCTCTGGGTATATACCCAGTAATGGGATGACTGGGTCAAATGGTATTTCTAGTTCTAGATCCCTGAAGAATAGCCACACTGACTTCCACAATGGTTGAACTAGTTTACAGTCTCACCAACAGTGTAAAAGTGTTCCTATTTCTCCACATCCTCTCCAGCACCTGTTGTTTCCTGACTTTTTAATGAACACCATTCCAACTGGTGTGAGATGGTATCTCATGATAGATTGGATTAAGAAAATGTGGCACATATATACCATGGAATACTATGCAGCCATAAAAAATGATGAGTTCATGTCCTTTGTAGGGACATGGATGAAGCTGGAAACCATCATTCTCAGCAAACTATCACAAGAACAAAAAACCAAACACCACATGTTCTCACTCATAGGTGGGAATTGAATAATGAGAACACTTGGACACAGGAAGGGGAACATCACACACCAGGGACTGTTGTGGGGTGGGAAGTGGGGGGAGGGATAGCATTAGGAGATATACCTAATGTAAATGACGAGTTAATGGGTGCAGCACACCAACATGGCACATGTATACATATGAAACAAACCTGCACGTTGTGCACATGTACCTTAGAACTTAAAGTATAATATATATATATGTAAAAGAGCTACAAAAAAGTCAAATAGTCAAACAATGAACAAAGATATGCAGGATACATACTTAAGTCAAAACATAAATAAACAATCTAACAAATATTAACAGATCATCTATTATATTCCATGTATGATACTCAGCACTTAGATCACACCTAATAATTGGGAAATATAATTTCTCTCTTAAGTATCTTAAAATAAAGCTTCTAAAATATAGCTCAATACATAACATAGCAACATAAAGTGCTAAGGATTTTTAAATAAATTTTTCAGTAGAATAATACCAAACAAATAAGAGAAATGAGTTTATCTAACTGTAGTTGATGGGCCATAATGAAGTGGGGACTGAGACATTAAAGACTAAGTGATTTGTGTATAACAAAAAATGAAAATAATAAAGCCAATAGATACAATTATTTTGGTTAACTCTTCATTATTATACATGCATGCAAATTTTTTTATGAAATGACACAAAGAAATTCTCTAAAATATTTTGTGTTGCTATTGCTGGATTTTATTGTCTTTGGTTCATTCATATTGCACAATGTACAAATGTCCATGCTTCCTAAAGACTCAATAAATAAATGAACAATATAAGCTTAGGGGTATCACCAAGTTGACTAGAGGAAGTTTGACCTGGTATCTATTATCTTTGAAACCACCAATGGCAATAAAACTCCATTCAGTGGACCATCAGGGTGCATAAACTGCAAGCCTGATTTGAATGTAATAGCTGAACACTGCCACCCATGACTGGCTAGCTGAGAAAGTTTTCCCCAATTATTTTCAATAACCTGAAAGTAATGTCATCCTGCAATTTAAGTGAATGAATACTCTGTTCCTTACTTATCAAGTTATGGTAAAGTTTTATCTTATTGTGGCATCTCCTCAGTACATCACTTGCAATTTTCCAGGGGATGAAACACTATTTTCTTTTAAGTAAAATGACTAAAAAAATTCTACTCAAAAATTTTAGGAGTTTAGCAATATGAGAAAGAATTTTATCTGAAAATCATTTCATAATAAAGCTTCTCCTACATTTGCAGATAACTTTACATGTATTAAATCAATAACATGCTTCTGAATGCCAAGTGTAAAAATTATCACATATTTGATCAAACTGACTTCAAAATGTTCAAATTCTGTTAAGTCTAATTTTAGAAAAGTATTTTTATTTGTAAATGTTTTAAACAATCAGTGCAAGATTCCACCTAATTTAAATTTTATTTGGTGGAGGATTACTTTCTCTTTTATCTTTCTTTTTTTAAAATCACTTTCTAAAGTGACTATTACCATGGTCACAGTTATATTCTGCAATATGAGCAAAAACATTTTTAACTTAGAAATGTGTCCAGTACTATCTGTAAAGTCATTAAATATAGACAGTCTAACTAGTAACTTGTTTATACTCCCTAGGTTTTTCTCTAATGATGAAGAACAGGGTGTGATTTCACTGGAATATGGTGATTACAATATTCTCTTACCTGATAAACGTGACCTGCTATAAATTTGACTGTGTAAAGTTGGAAAAGTTCTACACTTTATCTTATTATTTCTTTTCCTGTAGCTACTCTACTGAAATAAAACCTTCAGTTTTTATATGCACAACTTTTCCATCACTCAAAATCAACTTAAAACTATAAATCTCCTATTTACAATTGTAAGTTTGAAGAAGAGTCAGAAGCAGTTTATGACTAAGATGAGCTTGAGTTAAACTTTTTAAAGCATTTAATTATTAAATTATTAAATTTTTACGCAAAATTCCATACATATATACCTACACATACTGCGTCTTTAATAATTATTTAAATAGTTATTTGCAATAAAATCTTAGAAAATGGATTATTCAAGTATACAAGTAAATTCCACAGAAGTTAATCATCTATGCGTCAGGGTTATTACATAACTATAATTATGACTTTCCTAGAAAAATGCTTCAGAGTTAAAATAACCAATATTTTGAAAAAAAATAAATTAAAAAATCCTCAGAGTAATAAAACATCTATTGAACTACTTTCTCTAAAAATTGAAATGCACTTAAATTACAGAAACTCATAATTCACGTACAAAAAATACTCAACTATGAAGATTAAATGTTTGTTAAAGGGAAGAATTGGTGTTGGTGGAATAACCACAATAATCTACTTACCTTAAATTACAGGCTTGAAAAGAGATGAAACAGCTTCTCATCAAAGGTAATTCGTGTTCAAATATCCATTCTGGGCAAGCCAAGTGCTCATCTACTTTCCCAGCTAAGATTCTGATGTCAGTGGCTGCTGCCATCGCGCTGACTGCTGCAGGGAAACAGGGTTGGAGCTGCACACTCCATGGAGCCAGTGGAAACCCCACTCCTTCTGAGTTGGGGCAGGAGCTCCCTGGATGCCTCTGCAGCCATCCAAGCTACGGATACCGACTCAGGTGTCCTCCTCTATGGAGCAGGCAGGAGCCCCACCCTCGTGGGCTGCAGTTGCCCAAACTGTGGCTGTGGATCGGAGCCTCCCTAAGCTCTTGGTGGGGCGCCAGGAGAAGGCAGGGTCTGCCCTCTCAGGTGCAGCTGCAGCTGCCTTTCCCGTCTGCAGACCTGGGCCTCCAGCTCTAAGGAGCAGGCAGGAGCCCCGCCCGAACTGCTGCTGTGGATCTGAGCCTCCGTATGCTCTTCAGGGTGGCTAAGAGCAGGCAGGATATTCCCTCTAGGGTGCAGCTGCAGACGGGGGCCTCTCACTCCAAGGAACAGGAAGGAGCCAGGGACAAACTGGACACCCGTCCCTTCCAAGCTGACAGGGCGGGAGCACCCCAGGTGCAGCTGTGGCTGCCCTACCAGGTGCAGGACCCGGGCTTCTCTGCAGCCTTCACTCTCAGGGTCGGGGAAGGCCCCCAGTCCCCGCAGGCTTGAGGATGTCTGCTCCCCCTGCCTGGCCTCTCTCCCCTCCAGGAACCTGCTCCAACCTCAAACTGGGATAGAGGCTGAGCCCCAGGGCCATGAATGGCAGATAGAGGCAAACAGATTCCTGGGCAGAAGTGGGCAGGTTCCCAGGAAGGCCTCACCTTCAGGCCAGGGAGAGCCTGAAGGCTGGGGGCCCGGCTGCCAGTCCCCCAGACTGGAGTGGGGATGTGAGGGTGCCTCCTCTGGGCCCACCCAAGGCCGCCCATGGGCCAATCAACGTGCACTTCCTCCCCTTGAGGTTCATGAAACGCTCGGCTTAGGCAGAGCAGAGCAGAGGACGGCCAGAGGATGAAGAAGGCAGACAGAAGACAGGAGTATCGCTGCAGAGAGGAGATACTCCCTCTGCTGATAGCTGGAGATGAAGGAACAACCAGTTGCAGAGAGGAGCTATCCTCTCTGCTGCCTGCTAAAAAGACCACCTGCTGGCAGAGAGGAGCCACCCTCTCAGGGCCTCCTTTCCGCTGAGAGGTTGGGACAACCAATTGCAAAGAGGAGCTACTCTCTCCAGGGCCTCCTCTCTGCTGAGAAATTAATACTTGATGGATGATCTACAGAGAGAAGCACCATGGGTCTCCTCTGAGTTGTAGCACTCAATAAACCTCATCTTCATCTTGTTCTCCCTTCACTTGTCTACCTACTTCATTCTTCCTGGGTGCAGGACAAGAACTGTGCAAAGGCACTGCAGCCACAGAAGTTTCTGGCCAGAAAATTGATACTCCAAAGATCCCATTAAAATTCCAGGAGCAAGACCTGTGTGCTGGAATAAAATAGGGGTAATTAACTCATGGGCGGCGAACTGAAGAGCTGTTTTAGACAATAAACAGTCCGAAATGGAGATTTACGTGCAGGAAGTTATTGGCTGGAGTGCTCTCTGAGAAAATAAAAATGTAAGATAGTGAGGGGATTAGGATTAGGCAGAGGCAAAAATTTAACTGAATACACTAAAAATGGAGGCCTCAGAAAATTCTAAAGGGAGCTTTGCTGAGTTGTTTCAATTACAGTAAGAGAGTCAGGTATGGGTCTTTGAATTCCACATACTTTGCACTTTGGACACAGTCTGCCCTGGTTAGGAATGCAAGGTTAAGTGATACCCTATTTTCTTCAACGTGCAATGTAAACTTCTACAAGTCTCTAATGTTTCCATGAGTCTTGTGAGTGAGACACTAATTTTTATTTGTTTTAGACTATCTTTCCAAGGATGTTACCATAGTAAACATTCTTGGAAGATAGAGATCGTATCTCCCTCTGGAGCAAAGAGCAAATATACTTACTGCCCAGTATAGTAAGGAGAATACTTCCAGCTAGAGCCAAGAACAAGCATGCTAATGCCTATTATAAAAGATTCAATTGTTAAGAGTCCTCTTATGTGATGCAACTCAGTATATGTACATATATTATCTGTACTGCTTTATGTCACACTTTAAAAGTTGTTGATATTTTGATTCCTGCTGTTACAATGAGTAATAATGTATCCTTTGTGTCTGAACCAGGAATCTTATGCCTTCTATCAGCAATTATGAAATTGTGGCAGGCTAACTTGCTAGCTTGAAAGTACAGTACAATTTCATACTTTTCAGGATTCTTGACAGTAGTTAGCAGCAAGCACACTTTTAGTAATTGAGTGAAGAAGTGTCTTGATCCTGGAAGGAAGACCTGTGCAGTGCATCTTGGAATCCACCAAAACAGCCATGAGAAAATCTAGTAGTAAACATTCAGGGAAGAATCAAAACTTGTAATTCAGACTGATGGTATAAAGAAAACACCAATACAGAGAAATTCACCTCCATGATCCAATCACCTCCCACCAGGCGCCTCCTCCAACACTGAACATTACAATTGGACATGAGATTTGACTGGGGATACAAATTCAAACCAGATTACTTATACATAATCAAATATTCATTTGAGTGCTAAGAATAGAATAATATCTTCTGAAATCCTGACTGACAGGTTTTTTCACCACAAAATTATAACATATCAAAAATAATTATATAGATAAAAAGGAATGTCAGGAAAAGAATTAGGTGTTGAAAATATATTGACACTTTTATAGAACTATTTTATAATCTATTTTTCTATTTGGAATCACTGATTTGGGTTGGGTGGGTTTTTTTTTAAAATAAATATTGTAAAAGTTAAGATATTACTTAGTGGCTGGGTGCAGTGGCTCACTCCTGTAATCCCAGCACTTTGAGAGGCCAAGGCAGGCGGATCACCTGAGGTCGGGAGTTCAAGACCAGCCTGATCAACATAGAGAAACCCTGTCTCTACCAAAAATACAAAATTAGGCATGGTGGCGCAGGCCTGTAATCCCAGCTACTTGGGAGGCTGAGGCAGGAGAATCCCTTGAACCCGGGAGGCAGAGGTTGCGGTGAGCCAAGTTTGCACCATTGCACTCTAGCCTGGGGAACAAGAGTGAATCTCTGTCTAAAAAAAAAAAAAAAAAAAAAAGATGTTACTTAGTATTTGTACATATAAAGAGAAGGGTTATATGCATTAATATTTCCCAAATAACAAAATAAAGTATTTAAATGAACCTTGAACTTAAATTGTGGGAAAAAAAAGATAATGTGAGAAATAGAATATTGAACCTGATAAAGGCTAATTATCATTTCTGCAGTGAAAATAAGTTCGTAATTACCCAACTAAAATTGTAAGGGAAACAATTTCTAAATTCCTGTGGTAGTTAATTTTTGCTGTGAGCTTGACTTTTCATCAAATATTCTAGTTGCGTTATGAGGATGTTTCTGGATGAGATTAACATTTGAACTGGTAGAAGAAGATTGTCCTCCCTAATGTGGGTGGACCTTATGCCATCAGTTGAAAAGCTGAATAGAACAAAAAGGGTGAGTAAGGGAGAACTCTTCCTACCTGACTCTCTAATCTGGGAAAGCCGTGTTCTGCCCTTAAGTGGAACTTACACCATCGATTCTTGTTGTCCTCAGGTCTTTGTATTCAGACCGGAATTGCACCATTGATTCTCCTGGGGCTCCCATTTGCTGACTGCATATCTGGGGATTTCTTAGACTAAGAAATTACGTGGGTAATCCATCTCTTTATAATAAATTATATGTGTGCAACTATACATAAGTATATATACAAATGATATAATGTTATGGGACATGTAAATTAAATTATAGAATAGAATACATTATATATTATATATCTTAATAGGCTATAATACTATGTATACACTTGTGTGTGTGTGTTTGTGTATGTGTGTGTGTGTGTGTGTGTGTATATATATATATATATATACATATATCTTTATGATGGATTTCATTTCTTTGGAAAACCCTAACAGGCATATCTCAGAGGTAATACAGGTTTGGTTCCAGACTACCACAATACAACTAATGTAGTAGTAAAGGAAATCACACAAATTTTTTGGTTTTCCAATGCATATATGTTAGGTTGACATTATACTGTAGTCTGTTAAGTTTGCAATAGCATTATGTCTACAAAAACAATGTACATACTTCAATTAAAAATACTTCATTGCCAAAAACTCTAATGTTCATCTTCGCCTTCACCCAGTCATAATCTTTTTGGTGGTGGAGGGTCTTGACTCTATATTGACAGCTGCTGACTGATCAAGGTGATATTTGCTGAAGGCTGGGGTGTCTGTTGCAATTTCTGACAGTATGACAACAATGAAGTTTGTTGCTTCAATTGACTCTTTCTTTCATGAAAGATTTCTCTGTAGCATGTGATGCTGTTTGATGGCATTTTACCCATATTCTGAGATTGGGATCAATCCTCTCAAACCCTACTGCTCTCTTATCAACTAAGTTTATGTTATATTCTAAATCTTGTGTTGTCATTGCAACTGTTTCCAGCATCTTCACCAGGAGTATATTCCATCTCAAGAAACCACTTTCTTTGGTCATCCACAAAAAGCAATCCCTCATCCATTAAAACTTTATTAGGAGATTGAAGCAATTCAGTCACATCTTCATGTTTCACTTCTATTTCTAGCTCTATTGCTATTTCCACCACGTCTTCATTACTTCTTCTACTGAAATCTTGAACCTCTCAAGATCATCCATGAGAGGTGAAATCAACTTCTTTCAAATTCTTGTTTACGTTGATATTTTGACCTCCTCCCATGAATCATGAATGTCCTTAATGTCATCTAGAATGGTCAATCTGTTCCAGAAGGTTTCCAATTTAGTTTCCCATCAGAGGAATCACTATCTATGGCAGCTATATCCTTAAAAAAAATGTATTTGTTGAATAACAGAACTTGAAAGTTGAAATTACTTCTTGAGCCACGGGCTGCAGAATAAATGCTGTGTAAGAAGGCATAAAAATGAGAATGAAAAAATGTATAAATACTTTTTATCTGAGGAATGTTTGACTTTTACATTTTAAGGCCCAAAGAGGCATTAAAATCAGACAGCAACCATGTCCTACTTCCCATATTGAAACTGCTTATCTCTTGAAATTGCTTGTTAATGCTCCAAGTAGCTACAAATTAAGCTAAGAATGCCACATGCCAGATACTGCAACCCACACCTTACAGCTCAACAATGTATGGCCAATCATGAATCAATGTTATTTCTGTAAACCAATGAGAATCCCCAATAAATTTATATCAGCCTACTCTATATTTCTTCTTTTACCTTTAGTTATATTTTATTTATTTATTGTTTGGGGGACAGAGTTTTGCCTTGTTTCCTAGTCTGGAGTGCAGTGGCATGAACACGGCTCCCTATAGCCTCAGACTCCTGGTTTCAAATGAACCTCCTGCCTCAGCCTCCCAAATACCTTGGACTACAGGCATGCACCTCCACACCCAGCTAATTTTTAAAATTTTATACAGATGGAGTCTCATCACACCCAGGCTGGTCTCAAACATCTGGGCTCTAGTAACTCCCTCACGTTGACCTTCCAAAGTGCTGAGATTACATGCATGATTCGCCATGCCTGGCCTCTTTTGCCTTTAAAAATCTGGTTGTAACGATAGACAAATGGAGCACTCTCCAAGGCAACCTGAAAGTATGTCCAGGTAACTGTCCTCAACCTTGGCCTTTATAAACTCTCTATATTATTTTTTTGCCCCAGCTTCTTCCCTTAGATATGTAAAGACAATATTAATCTCTCTGTACATCTCCACCAGAGTTCTTGTGTGATCAGGTGCATTGTCAGTAAGCAGTAATATTTTGAAAGGAAACCTTGTTTTTCTGAAAATTGGATCTAAAAAGTAGGCTTAACATTCAGTAAACCATTATGTAACAGATGTGCTGTCATCCAGGCTGTGTTGTCCCATAGGCAGAGTAGATTTAGCATAAATTCTTAAGGACTCTAAGATTTTCACAATTGAGCATTTAGCTTTAACTTTATATGACAAGCTTCATTAGCTCTAATAAGAGAGTCAGCCTATTCTTTGAAGCTTTGAAGCCAGGCATTGACTTTTCCTCTTTAACTATGAAAGCTCTAGATGGCATCTACTTCCAATATTAAGCTGTTTAATCTCCATTGAAAATCTGTTGTTTAGTGGAAAGGCCTTCAATAGTAATCTTAGCTCAACTTTCTCAATAATTTGTTGAAGATGCTACACCAGCACTTGCTCCTTCACCTTGCACTTTTATGTAATGGAGGTTTCTTTCCTTAAACCTCATGGACCAACTTCTATTAGCTTCTAACCATTCTTCTGCAGTATTCTCACCTCTCAGCCTTCACAGAATTGAAGAGAGTTAGGGACTTGCTCTGGACTTGACTTGGCTTAAGGGAACGTTGTAGTTGGTTTGATCTTCTATTCAGACCAGTAAAATTTTCTCCACATGAATAAAAATCTGTTTTGTATAAACGTTCTACATAGCTTAAAGTCACAATGAGATTAAACTAAATGTTTTTGTTTAATATTTGATACTTTCATATCATTCATGTTTTCACTGAGTAGTACTTTTAATTTCCTTCAATAACTTTTCCTTTGTATTTACAACTTGTCTGTTTGATGCAAGAGACCTAATTTACAGTTCATCTTGGCTTTTGACATGCCTTCTGTACTAAGCTTAATTATTTATAGCTTTGATTTAAATTGGGAGATGTGCAACTCTTCATTTCACTTGAACACTTTGAGGCAATTGTAGTGATATTCATTGGTCTAATTTCAACATTGCTGTGTCTCAGGGAATAGGGAGGACTGATGAGAGCAAGACAGATGGGTGAATGGCCAAACAGTGGAGCAGTCAGAATACACACAACATTTATTGAATGAGTTCACCATCTTATATGGGCCAGGTTCATGGCTTCCCAGAGCAATTGCAATAGTAACATTTAAGATCACTGATCAAAGATCGCTATAACAGATATAATAATAATGAAAAGTTTGAAAGATTGTGAGAATTACCAAAACATGACACAAAGGCACTAAGTGAGGACATGTTACTGGAAAAATGGTGCCAATAGACTTACTTCATGCATGGTTTATGCAAATCCTCAATTTGTAAAAAAAGGTACCATCTGCAAAGCACAACAAAGTGAAGCACAATAAAAGAGGTATGTTAGTTAAGCTTGATATAGAACTGAATATAAGAATTGTTATTTGGGGATGATTTGAAATGGTCTCCATTATATAACCTTCAATTAACCTGAATGAGTTTTTCAAATAATCTGTTCTTATGAATTGAAACATATTTTTTCAATATTATTAATTTATTGACCACTAAAATCATTAGTTGCTTGCCAAATTGTCCATTCACAGCTGTTTATAATTTCTTTATTTACCCCATTCACTGCATTTTCAGTTTCTAACTACATATAACTTTCTAATAAATATAATATTATCTCCTTAAAAAGATAAGCAAAAAACATTTTCCATCTCTATGGTTATGTCTTACATCTTTTGACACTGAAATAGGAGGATTTATGTAATACATTTCCAGACAATATCTTTTTAAATCTCATTGTGACTTTAAGCTACATAAAACCCTGATATTTTTACAATTACTTACAGAATTATATGTCACACAAAATTTTATACCCATTGCTCTGTAATAGAATATATTTATTTTATTTATAGTTAACATATAATGCTACTATAATAGCATTTAATGTAGTCACAAAGGAAAAAAGTGTTTAATATTTGCTGCTGATACAAGCACATTTTAATCTATCTTTCCATATTACTCCAGGCTTCTTTGTTATCACTGTCCTGTAAAAAGAAGTTTGACCTATTTTCAAAAATCCACTGCAGACTGCATATGCAAATGTTATCTTTGCTGTATTATTTTCATAATCTTCAGATGCTAACATGTGGGTTCTCACACTGTGCTGAATAAGTTGTACTATGCATAGTACTTTAATATAATTATTTTTCGTCTCATACTTACATAGCCTAAGAGGAAGTTAAGAAAACCCAGGTACCACCAAACAAAAAAAAATAATTATATGATCTTCTCTCACAGGACAACTTTTACATTATGTGTAGGCATACGTCTAGTTCCTGTGAGAAACATATGCCTTCTCCTGATCTTGGATAAAGGAGAGTGTTCTGAGAATGACATAATTGACAAATACTGGTCATTGAAATGCTGGTTTTCTTTTCAAAATGGAGGGAAGCCTTGATTTTAGTTAAGGATCTCATAGTTTCCCGGGATGCTGAAGAAATTAACAAGAGCTCAAAAGCAAATACACTCAATTATAAAAGGAGAATTGATAATAAATAACTCAGAATTAAATAGCAATCCTAATTTCAAATTCCAAAGCCCTGTACTTTGGAGATGAGTGGGGTTTTGAGCAAATTTAGTCTTGAGACGATTTTTGTTACAGATATTTTGTGCCTTACTCTAGAAGATTCTGAACAGGTAATATTAGTTACTCTATAAATCTCTTTTCACTTACATTGAAAGTTTGAATTTAAGCCATGTTCTCTGAGGTAAAGGGTCAAAGGTTTTATCTACTAAGCCACCAAACCCCTCATTTCAAGTATTTTTGAGTCCAGGTATTTCTTTGTGACAGAAGACACTCATGAGGAATTATATGCTGTGCCTGAGGGTGAGGAAGTACAAGAAAGACAGCCTTATTAAGAGTACATGTGCTGCAGACTGACAGATTTTGACCTTCACAATGACACAGAGGCAAAGATCAATGCAAAAGAGCCTCACTGCTGTTAAACATTGTAAGAAGACAATCTTTAGGACCTAAAAACATAAGATAAAAAAAGAGAAGGAAAACCATTTATGAATATAGGGAGAATGAAAACAAGTTTACTATTGGTTTGAGAGAAGTAGAAACTCAAAGATAGAAAACTTTTTTTTTTTTCTTTTATTGTAATTATTATTATTATTATTATTATACTTTAGGTTTTATGGTACATGTGCCCAATGTGCAGTTAGTTACATATGAAAGATAGAAAACTTTAAACACTGTTGGTCAAACAAGATATTAAAGATAGAAGAATCAAAATGGCTGATATTGTCTAGTATTGTTTGACAAATTATTATTTCAACCACTTTTCTTCTTTTGTAAACAGAAATGTTTATTATTCTTCAAGAGGGAATCCACTAACAGCGTCCTTTTCAAGTAACTTTTTAAACTTTTTAAAATTATATTATCATTGGAAATAAATATACCAAGGCTTAAGCACCAAAGTGAAATCAGCAAATATAGATAATAATCAGTTAATTGTACTTTAATTTTAATTAATTGTATTTGTCTTCTTTTTATTGTAATTTGTATTCTAAATTAATGCAACAGTGTTGTGAAAACAAGTTAGGAAGAACCCACCTGATGCCATATACTCTCTAGTGAGCAAGCAGCATTGTGCAGTAAAATTACAAACAGAATAACTCAAACGTTTAGTTTTAAGTAAAAAATATTGTCACATGTGTCTTTTAATTTTTACTAATGAGTTGCAATAGCCTCCAGATCCTCATTAGCAGAAAGTTGTCTCCTTTTTCCTGTCTTCTCAACACTTTGCCCAAAGCATCATGTCTCGGGTTTTGTAATACAGTCTCATCTAAAGTGGTTTAATTCTCCTTTCAAATGCCAGAGAAGAGACAACACCAGAAAGCCCACTGGCACCCATTGCTTTTCAACCTGCCAGAGTCCTCATTAGCAGCAACCAATTACAATTACTTATAGTAATCTCTCAAAGATATCTTTTTATCTCAAAATTGAAAAAATATATAAATGAAAACCACCAATATAAACTAGATAAATTTAAAACATAACTAAGTTTAATTCAAAATATATATTTTAGAAATCCATAATGTTTATATTATGAAATTTCTCAAGAATGAGTTTTTAATTTTTCCATTTTTTCATTTCCAATAATTTCAATAACATTTAAACAGAATACTATACTCTATTATATTATATAATTATACTCTATTAAATTATAATATATAATTATATATTATTATATTATATAATTATATAATTATATAATATAGTATATTATATAATTATACTCTATTAAAATTTGTTAATAAAAATTTTAATTATTGAAAATCATACTAGTTAGAAGCAGGAATTAATTCTGTATAATGCCTGTAACCAGAATTTGTATGTTATTCTAATTAAAATAAAAATTATATAAAGCTAAAAAAAAAAAAAAGATTTGGAAGCAACCCAAGTGTCCATTAACATATAATTGAATAAAAAATGTAATACATATACACAATGGAATACTATTCAACAATAAAATAATGAGATCCTGTCATTTGCAACAACAACAACAAAAAAAAAAAAAAAAAAGAAAAATGTATGATCATTTTTACTGGCTAAATATATATCAATTATCCTGTCATAAATAAAGCAACTATCTGTAAATTTAAAAGATATCGAAGGAGTTTAGAAACTGCTATGCCAAAATATGCCACTTCAGTATATTAATTATTTTTCATAGAAAGCAATCTTTCAGTGTTATTATTAAAGTTGCTACTCAATTATTTGGAAAGAGCTTGCAGGAAGAAGGAGGACTTAAATTCCACACCCACCTTGCGAAGCAAGTCTTTAAAAAAACAAACTTTTGACTCTGAGAGTACCTCAAAGTCCACCCATTTTTCTTGCCAACCACAAACCCTTCCCTATTTGTCTCCAAATGTTTGTAGATACTATAAAAAGCCAGGACATAGAAAAAACAATTATCTTGCACTTAAATGAAAAAAAAAATCTTAAATAATCTCCTTAGAAACCAGAGCCCTTGGAGAATAGTTTTTTCCCCTCCTCTCAGATAATTCCCCATTGATCCAGATGGTCATTTAATCCTTCACTGGATACCCAGTACCCACCATTAAACTTAAAATGGAGAATCGGGAATTGGAGTTCTTCATTGACAATGATACAACTTTTTCTTCCATCAGTTTAGAAATTTTCTGTCACTTCTAATTTTATTCAAGCTGTGGAATTCTCTGGGCAAGCACTTTATTGCCTATGTCTCAGGCTACCCCGATATCATCAGGACCTCTCCACATCCATGCTGCCTTTTTAGTTTCAGACTCCTCACCAGCAAATATTTTAAATAGGGATTTGTTATGCAAATGTAATGCCACTATACAATGTAATGAGGAACACATTTTTATTTCTCTGCCCTCAGACCAAACCTCAAACTTCCTACTTTTCCTAATAGAGAACCACCTCAATTTAAAATACTCTAAAAATCATGCAACCTTACAAGATGTTCCAGTTATTTCTTGGCCTCACATGCAAATGAGGTTGGATTGCTACTGAGTGCAGAACCCACGAACATTTTTTAAAAATGGAAAATATATATTAATAGCTTATCCCTAATATTAAAATTCACAAAATAGTTAAACAGTGATATTGTCAACTTCTTAAAATTCATGTATAATATGTGAATTAATGTCAATTTAATCATATTAATACCAAATGACAACCCTTAATAGAGTACTTGTTACATGCTTAATGGTATGCTAAATTCTTTAAATGGATTATCTAATGTTACTCACACAACAACAATATGAATTGATACTACAATTAGCCCACTTTACAGATAAATTGAAATGTAGAGATATTCAGACAGTGTACCTTGACCAAATTCACAGTCAATAAATTCAATAATCATTCTTATCTCAAAATACTCTGACTAGTCTGCGTAAGCACTTAACTACCAGGCTGCATCTTTACTGGTAAAAAAAAGAGGTGATGTGGATCTACAATTTCATAGAGTTATCAAGAATTAATGTGTGTCATGTAACATCTATAAAAACAGCTAAAATCTTATATTAAATCCTACCATTTTACAAAGTCACTTAAGCATTTAATGGTATGTAAATTTAGAAATGCATTCTGCAACAATCTGGAATAATTAATTAATTGTAGGTTATTAGCATAAATAATCACAGAACATTTGGTATTGATAATACTTAGAAAGCCCTTCTAAACAAAGGCAAAAGAAATAAAAAAAGTAACTGCAGTATTTCATCCATAACCAGATGGTCAGGCAAAACAAATCAGGAGTATGTAAATAACAGCATTGCAAGAACACATGAGAAATGACTAGTTACTCGACATCTACTTAAACGTAGATGATCCCCATGTAGACAAGACAAAAATATGTACGTTTTATTGAGACGAATGCGGTCCCCGGAGTTGCCAGTGTCATTTTAAAGTTCATTTATATAAAGGTACGTAAACAGATGTGTGAGGAACATCTGGGTCTTGTGCTAAAATCAACTATAAAATATAGTACATATGCAATTCAAAATGCACATAAAATAAAATGGGAAAATATAGTTGACTGTAAGTTACTGAACTCAGCACCATTATTCTCCATCTTGATGCCTACAGCAAGTATTTTTTTTTCCATATATTAGCAAACATTCAGTAAAAAGTAATGTGCAGGCTCCAAGTCAACCAATGCCTTTACAGCAACAAAGTAACAATTTCAGAAAGAATACACGGGTACATTTTATATGGAGATAAGTTTAGTAGAGATAGCTATATTCATCCCAACAAAAATTTTATCAAAATATTTGCTTCAAAATAAGCATTTTTGATGTATTGAGGAGAGATTTCCAGCCAAAACAGGTCACCCACAGCTAATTATATGGCTTTTGTCTTTATGCATATATTATGATTGGCAAGCTGCCAATGGACATGTGTAAATAATGAACAAAGCAATGAATTTAAAAATGGTAAACCACTGGACCAAGCTGCTTTCTTAATGGTAGAATATAAACTTCCACACCTGGTCTTCATTCTGATAATCCTGAAGTATCTTTATCAGATTTATTTACATTGTTCTTTCTTAATATTTAACACTAGTCATATAAAAGAGAATTATAATACTTTAATAAAAAATAGGAAGATTAGTTTGGCTGAAGTCACTTGCTTCAGTAAAATTCCACTCTTTAAAAATCACTTCAATTCTTGTTCTACTTTAACTGTTTTCATGAAATCATTTTCTCTCAGCCTTAACCACACTACCTATATCTAGTTTATTTCTGCTGGATTATCCCAACATGACATGAACATATTTTAAGTCAGAAGCCATATCGTGTCTTCCTTTTTATCACCTCTAAAAGCAGTATGTACACACTGAGCATTCAGATTTCTCCTTTAATGGATCACCTGGTTATGTCATAACTTTAGTTATGATAAACCAATGGTTTAATGTTCTCTGTAATAACTTCCATGTACTTTTAAGCCTTAATCCATTTTGTAGAGCTGTCTTTTCTAAGACAAATTATTCCACCCAACGTAATCGTACTTTTAAAAATTAATTTTAAAACAGGTATAATTGCATTTTGCCAATATTTGTTAAATCTAGGAGTTACGACTTTCCCATAAAGTTACATTTCTTCCTGTTTTCTATTAAAAAATCTAAATATTAAATAAATTTAATTTTCACAGTTTTTTGGATTATTTTAAAAATATCTCCCATCATTTAACCTTTATTATATTCTTGACCTTTTCCCTCTTATGTATAATAAAACTTTAGGTACATTTGACATTTGTAGACTATTTGGTTTAGCTTTTGCTATAAATGTTCACAATAGATTTCAAACTTTTTATTTACTTTCAAGTAAACTTAAAGGACAAATCATTTTTAATTAGAGAGACATATTGCAGATATTAATCTTATCCATCTCCTTCTTTTAACTTGTAACAAGAATGCCCCACATATGCCATAGCTGCTGTCGCTATAACTTTCTATGCCCATGTTCGGTGCTGCTGACCATCCATCATACTCTCAGATGAGGGCCAAATTTGGCCTTAAATTCTTTTCTGTAATGTGACTGAGAAGAGAGAATCAATGAATTTTATTTTTTATTTTAAACTGATGTTTATAAAACAGTTTTCTAAGGAATTATCTGGAAAGCTTAGTCATAAAATACATTTCTAGTCAGCTCCCTAGAAATTTTGATTGAATATGAATGGGAATCTGCATTTTAATAAAAATCTCCAACTTATTGAAGACGTCAGATCAACACTTATTTAAAGTCCACACTTAGGAATAGCTGGTCTGAAACATTCAAATTAATGATCATGTCATTTTATTTTACTTATTTGTTGATATATTTATACACTTATTTGGTTTATTATTTGGGTTTATTTGTTCAAGTAATGTTACAGGCTAAATGTTTATGTCCCTCCAAAATTCTCATGTTGAAATCCTAACCACAGTGTGACTGTATTTGGAGATGGGGCCTCAAAGGAAGTAATGAATGGCACACGAGGTCATAAGGGTGGGGCCCTCATCCTACATGGTTAGTTTACTTATAGAAAGAGACAGTAAAGAGCTTGCTCACTCCCTCTCTTCTCACTCACACACACTGGAGGAAGGGCCACGTGAGAACAAAGTGAGAAGGTGGCCTTTTGCTACCCAGAAAGAGAACATTCACCAGAAACGAACTATGCTGACACCTTGATCTTGAACTTCTAGCCTCCAAACTGTTAGAAAATACCTTTCCATTGCTTGAGTCATTCAGTCAGATGTATACCACATTTTGTTAGGGTGGCCTGAGCAAACTAATATAAGTAACAAATTCAATAGTAATTTCTTTCTATTATTCTTTTTTTAAAAATATTACCGTATTTATACTAAAGCATCTTATTTCCAAAAAAAAAAAAAAAAAAAATTACCCTTTTCCTTCATTTGGTGGTCTGGAAAGATGAAACATACAAAACAAAATAAAATAAAATAAAATGGAAAAAAAAATGTGTCAGTCAGATGTTAGCCAAGAAAATGGAATCATTAATCACAATGGGAATTAGAGATTTGTTATATGAATTAGGCCTTATTCATATGTAGGGAGAGTTTGAAAGAAAATTGAAATGGGAACATCTGCAAATCAGAGAAAGACTCACTAACCAGTTCTTGTATAATATTGGTGCATGAATACGACCTCGGAGGAAAGTACGAGAATTCAATAAATCTGCAACTGAAGAGCAATCGGTATGTGGGGATTCAGAAAGAGATCTACAGAAATTTCCAGGTCCTGGAAATCTTTTGCCCCTTTGTAATTACCTCTCCTATTGGCCTCCAGCCACACACTGGGTGGTTGACCCGGGGCCACAGTGGCCAGCACGATTAGCAGTCAAGTTGGGTTCCATATCTAAGTGGAGTTTAGATATGGAGACCACCCAAAGGCACCCCTTCAAATGTTTATGGCCAGGTTCCGCTGTGAGAACCTCCCAACCTTATAGGCTGCTGCTTTTACTTTGCCTTTCACACCTCAGGTAAATTTTACTGTTAGCTAACTATACTCCAAAACCTAGGGAAGGGGATTCTGAGAAACATTTCTAATAGCCTTAGCAAAGGTGACATGAAGCAAACCAGCATGGAACAAAGAAAACTGCAATTCAGCATTCTCTCCAGGTAAAGGTTAATTTTCTCCTCTGATTCTTCACAGTAAAATAGAGTGTAATAATAAAGTACTAGTTTGGAATCATAAAAATGGGGGATAATGCTATTTATTCTTCTGATAAATATGTATCACAATGCAAGTCTGTCAACATTTTCAGGTTAAATTTTTTTTGTAAATGAAAAAAGCCTATTAAAATAATCATGCCTGAGGTTCTTTCCTGGACAAAAACTCTGTTATACTCTTTATTATTGTACTTTGCTTCTTTGTTGTCCATAAGCAAAGAAAATCTAAAAGCATGGTAAGCTGCTGGAGTCTTTAATATATTAAAGAGGTCTGAGTCAATCAAGTACAATATGCATTGTTTATCCTTGCATCTTGTATAATACATGCTACTTAAAGCCTTACATTATCCAGCTTTATCCCAGAGAAGATTTGCTCTACTAACTCATTCAGATTTCTGCTCCTCTGCAATACCTAGATCATCTCTGATTATGATATTTCATCAGTATACACTCAATTTTTGAAGCTGTATTTGCAAAAGGCATTACAATGTAGCTGAGTTTAGAAAGTGAGATTTTAATTTTCAAAATTGATGTTAGAATAAAATGAAGAATCACGTACTTTCTCTGAAAATGTCACATTGTGTCAAATAAAATAATGTTTTTTTAATTAAAGGATATTATTGTTATAAGAGATAATAGGCAAATGTCTCTTACAGATGAATCACCTTAACTTGGGTGAAGATAATCTCCCCTCAAAAAGGTGGAACCATTCCACCCTCTCTTCAATATGTGTTCTGGTTAGTGACTGGCTTTGAAAGAGTAGAGTACAAAAATGGGATGGGGTAAAAGGTTACCATGGTTGCCAGGGGAGAAAGCTGGCAAACACTGCCTTAGACAGGTAATTGTTAGCATCATTAATGATGAGCCCTGTTGATAACATGTATTTCCACATAATGTGCTAAATTTAGTACTTGACCCCATGGTCTTCCTCCCAAACCACATAACCCATATCTAATTACAAGAAAAAAAATCAGAAAAACCCCAACTGAGTGACATTGTACAGAATACATAACCAGTACAAATTAAAACTGTCAAGGTCATCAACAACAAGGAAATTCCGAGAGATTGGTATAGCCAAGAGGAGCCTAAGGAGACATAATGATGAAAAATAATGTGTCCTAGATGGAATTCTGGAACTTAATGAAAACATGAGGAAAAACTAGCAAAACTCTTTTAGAAAATGGCATATAGTTACTAGCAATATACCAAATTTGGCTACTTAGTTGTGACATAGGTACCAGAAAAGTATAAGATGTTGAAAAAATGAGAAACTGATTAGGAAAAAATGGGAACTTTGTACTGTCTTTGCAACTTTTCTATAAATCTAAACCTATTCTTAAATTAAAAGGTTATGAAAATCATAGATTAGTAGGTTATGATTGTAATTATTTTATAGATTCATTCACTCAGCAAATATTGAATACTTGCATTTACACACACACATATAAATTTGATTCTTCTCTTAAAACCCATTGTTTGTTGATATTAAGCCTATATTTTTAAAGTAGTAATTAATTGGATATAATAATGGTTTTTATTTTAGATAGGACAAGGGCCGTCTAGTTCACCAGAGTTCCCCCCAATCCATTTATCTCATTTGTAACCTATAATCTGAGGAAAGAGACAATATGTTAAAATAAAAGTTGTAATAAAAATAAATAAAGCCAAGAGTCATAAAAACCATAAAAGAGTGATGCCATGTGAATAAATAAATACTACCTTCTTCAAATTTCAATATTCTGATTGTGTTGAATTTATTCTTCAAAGAAAGTTCATTCTCTGATATGAATAAAAGTGTGGCAGGAAGATACATGGGAATAGAGCAGGATAGACTAAGATGATAACGAGTAGAAGAGCTTGGGAATACAGCTAAGTCATAATAATACTTTTGAATTTTGGCATATCACCAGAATCATCTGAGAATTTGTACAAAAAAATTAAAAAACATAGATTCTCTAGGCCATTGTTTCTTAAAGTGAAGTCCCATCACTAGTGGTATTGGCGTCACTGCGGATGTTTGAGAAATGCAAATTCTTGAGCCCCATTTCAGGCTGACTGAATCAAAAACTCTGGAGATGAATCCCAGAAATATGTGTTATCACAAGTCCTTTAGGTAATTCTTATTTCAGGCTAAAACAGGAAAACCACTTTCCGATACATTTGCTTTAGTTATTTTAAACAGCATTACATTGTATTTACTATTCAGGGTGAATCTGATGAAGATTGTGGGAAACATTGCCTATTTAAAGATGAACATACTATGGAGATATATGTGCACCCAGTGTCCTACTGGTTAACCCAGAAAATGTAACGATTTTACCTCTGATTATTGAATAAGTTTACTTTTGATTATGATTAAAGAACAAGAAAGCATACCTACCTACAGTGTTAATCACTTGATGTTGATTCCGGAGTACTCTGGTCAATGGCTACCTCTATATACTTCCATTTTTAAAAATTACCTCATATTTTTGGCATTGTGCTAGTGTTTTGTTTAGTTCATAGTGACATTTACGGGGCCAGCATTATTTTATCCATTTGAGAACTGAGAAAACTAAGAATGAGAGAGTTTAAATGACCTGATGAACTTGCGTTTTAGAAATAAGCTTATTGTGTTCTTCACTCCACAATCTTGATTCTTTCAATCATTCCATCCAGCTCTGTTTTAACACATCAAATATTTGCTAGTCACTGGAAAATGTGTTTGGGCTACAAGATAAGACCAAAACATGAATAAAACAAGGATATTTTTACTATAACTCAAATTATAATCTGCTGTTGTATTATAATAATTTTAATAGTCATATATATTGGGAGTTTTTTTACCACATGGATTTCCGAATTCAGATATTATAGAAATCACAATCTACTTTTAAATCCAAGACAGGATCAAACCATCTTATCTGTGGTTGCTTCTCCTTTAGCACACAAATCTGGGTTAGTTGGCCTGTGATTGATCAGAGATAATTGAGAAATTATAGTAATGATTTTTCAGTCATGTAAAGAAATCACCATTTTGTAGTAAGTGTGAACTGGCATTCTTTCATTTCTTATGTCATCTAATATATGAACAAAAAATAATATATCTGGGCAAATGTAAATACTAGTTTTGGAAAATATGTATTGAAACTACAACCTGACAACAATTTGTACCGTGGAAGAGGAAAAACTTCTCACTATCCTCTTAGGTTCTGTAGCTGGGTCTAAAAACTAAACTAATGTAGGACAGATAAAGAAGAGAAAATAATACAAATTTTATGGAATATTTTTAAGTGCCCAGCAGAGTCATCCCAAGAAAAATGGAAAACCAAAGAAGCAGTTAAGACTGATAATATATATATTTTTAACAACAAGAAGAAAAAAATGGTAACTTTGTGTGGAGGTGTGAAAAGACACATGGATTTGGTCTAGAAGCAGTAAATTCTGGGAAAGAAACCAGAAAATATATGGAAAAACTAATGAGAGATAAAGGTTGTTTTAGTAGGTTTGTTTGTACAGATACATTTGTGTATCTATTCCTAGTGTCTGGTGATGAGAATGTGCTCTTCCTGATACAGGGTGAGCATTTTTCTAGTGGGAAATTTTATGACATGCTTTTAGCTAGAGAGGTCAGAGACCCCTTTCCTGCATCAGCTATTTTTCAAATGACTTCTGCTCAAAATAATCAATATTCCTAAGTATCATATGGTTTTGGGTCATGTTCTGAATTCCTTCACTTCCCCTGTCTGAAACTTTCCAAGAAATTTTACGAATTAAAAAGCTGAGTTGGTGGATGTAGAGAGGAGAAATAGGTTGGTAGCAGAGTAGTTAAAGATCCGCAAAGGGGCAAGAGAACACAGATTAGTATAAGAATAAATAAGCAGAAAAAGTCAAAGCACACGTCTCCAAATCCCATTATAGCAGACTCCCAAACTTGAGAATGGATAAATTCAATAAATTTGTTGAGCCTCATTAATCTGACAGAGTGTTTATCTTCTTTTTTTAAAAAGTGTACATTAGACACTCTTTATCCTGTCCAATTCACTTTGAAGCAGCATTTTTTGACAATGATTACACAATTTTCCCTCGTGCTTGAGGGGCAGTCAGTGTACCCAGGACATGACAATTTTGAAGTACAAGAGCATTCAACTTAAATTCTGATTAAAATGCTGCCAACATTCTCATAGTGGTGTGAAATCTTGTTCTATTATCATGGAAATATTTCGGATTTTTTTTTCACACCACAAATTCTAAAAGTTAGGAGTAAGGAGATAACGTCCTCAACACTGAAAATTACTTAGAGTGGTGATATACAAGAGAGTTTTCTGTTCTGTCTCATCTATTACGTTTATATGGCAATAACTTACGAACAAAGGAGCCTGGGCTTATAATTTGACTAGCATTGAAGGTGGAGTACCAGATGAAGGAAGGAACCAAGTACCCAGTTCCACATCGTTCTGACCATTTATGTGGGAGTGCTTTATATTCCTTGTCACCACATAAGATAAAATGACCAGTGTTGTTAATGGGCAAGTTCAGAGTGGAGCCTGCAATTCCACAGTCCAGTGTGCTTCAAAACCTTTGTTATTGCTGATGTTGCTATCTACATTCTTTCACTTTCCATGAGTTCCTGTCAGTTTGTAAGAGCAGAACAGGTTGTAAAATATCTGCTATAGGAAGCCTAAAGATTTTGGGAGCTCTAAGGCTGAGTTTTTCCACCTGACCAAGTAAATCCAGATTTTTTGGTCTACCTATATGTATTTTTTGTTGTTATGTAACCTAATCAGAGAAGTGGCTGAGCTACCCCAGGTTGTTCAATGGTGGCCTAAGAACAAGTTGAAACATTTGGTGATTTGGCAAACATTGGTTCCATAAAAGGTGGTGCCTGACCCACTTATAAACTACATGGGGGATATGAGGATATCATCTGTGGAATCAAACCATATGGTTGAATACAATATTGCCTTGCTATGTCAGCTAGGAAGGGTCTTGTACCATCCGTGTTTGTTTTAAATGCAAAGAAAAAAATTTCCTTCTTATATTTTTACCTGAGCAAAGGACAGTCCTTGAGCTTCCACAGTGGTTTTTCTTCACTCACTTAACTCACTTGAAGAGGTAGACTGATATTGTTTTCCTGGTTGTGGATACCATTCCCTTTTATTCATCTTCTGTAGTTGATCCACGAAGTGCTCACATTGACAGGCGCAAAAGCTAACTCAGGTTTTTTCTATACATTGATGTAACCAGCAATCTTATTGACTAGCTAACATGGCCAGGGGTTGAAAAACTGGTGTAAGGGGGTGTCAGGTCTGTTCCTGACTTGTTGAGAAGACAGTAACGGTTAATAGAAGTAAGGCAAAGTTTGAAAGTGAGCCCATATTGAAGGATCAGAGGAAGAGTAGGATAGATTGAAAAAAGCAATCTTCATTTGGTGTTTTAATAAGTGGGCAACAAAGGAAGGTTTTATTTAAACAAAGTTGTTGCTTACCTTTTGTTTTTTAGGATGGAGAGAGACTTCAAAGAGGGAAATTTCTTGATCTGTGATTTTAGGAATAGCAGGCTGCTTTTTTATTTTTCTGACTTCAGAGCCTGGGAATAGCTATGAGTAGTAGGCCATTCTTGCATTGCTATGAAGAAATACTCATGTCTGGGCTTAATTTGGCTCACATTTCTGCATGCTCTACCGAAGTGTGGTGCCAGTGTCTGCTTCCAGTGAGGGCCTCAGGAAGCTTACATTCATGACAGAAGGTGAAGAGGGAGCAGGTGTGTCACACAGCAAGAGTAGGAGCAAGAGGGAAGAGGGAGGAAGTGCCATATTCTTTTAAATGGCTGGATCTTACATGAACTACCAGAACAAGAACTCACGCATTACTAAAGAGATGACACTAAGCCATTCATGTGGGATCCACCTCCGTGATCCAAATACTTCCCCCAAGGCCCCACAACCAGCATTGGGAATTGCATTTCAAGATGAGATTTGGAGAGGACAAATAGCCAAACAACCATATAACTGTGGAAATTCCTATTTTGAGCTCATCTAAAAGGATGGTCTTCCAATTGCCCTTGGAATAATTACCTTGGTCTAGTTTAATGTGGCTTTTATGAAACCAGGAGAATTTTTCTCTCATTTTGATGTCAGTGTTGGAGTCAGCAGTCCTTTGCAAAGCCCTTTTCAGTGTTTTCAGTACTGTGCAAGGTGACAATGTATGTTTTTTTCTAAAACCCTTTAGCGCGGCTAACCTCCTGCCTTAAAAGAATGGCAAGTTGATGGAGGCCACATATTTTTTTTCACCTGTTGATAATATATTTCAAATATACCTGTTAGCTCTTGTATATAGCTAGCCATAGCATTGAATTGTTCACTTAAGTCCCCATCATGTTCTCTCAATTCAGGAATGGAGGTTTAGAGATGCCAATAGGCATACGGAGACCCAAAATTATTTTACAAGGGGTTTATCTGTGTGTCCTATTTGGAATATTACAGATTTTTATAAAGGCCAGGAGTATGGCTTCTGGCTATTTAAGTGTAGTTGAGTCAAGATTTTTATATTCCATTTGCCATGGTGTTTGAGGATAGTACAGAATACCCAGTGTTAATGAGAACCCCAGAGTTATTGTAAGAAAGTAGTTTATTTGTGCCATAAAATGAAATATCTGATCTGATTCAATCCATGAAGAAATGCCCAAATGAGGAATAATCTAAGTTAATTTTCTTTACTATTGTAGTAGAATTAGTACGAGTAATCACCAAACAGTGAGAGGAACCTAAATACGGCGGTAAATCTATAAAATCCATCTGAAATGGTGCTAGGAGCAGCATAGACCTTGGAGGATTCTCTGAGGTTTGCTAATTTCCTTGAGAAATGTGACATTTATAAGTAATGCTTTGGGAATAAGTTGGTCATGAATGTCATGATTTTGTGGATGTCAGGGCAGAACCAATTGTCTTTTAGTCCTTTGTACCCATTTGTCTTTTTCATAGTGGTACAGCTGTTTGATAATTAATAAAATTAACCAGGGTTAAAGGCAGGCTTATAACTTGGGTGGAGAAAGTTTAAGGAAGTCTGTTTTCAATTTCATATTTAGTAGCCTCGTCGGTTCTGCTGCTCCTTAGAGATACAGTGTTAGTCTTCTTAGTATAGACAGGCCAGTGAACAATACAGCAATTTTAGTAGGAAGGTCGCATGCAATCAGGCAGCAATTATATGCCCTTTGGCAATAAGAGTACCTTCAGAGGTTAAGAATTTGTGGAATTTCCAGACTGTGGCAACACCATGACAGACTTCCAAAGCATATCTGGAGTCATTGTAAATAGCGGCAGCTTTGCCCTTTGGCAGTGTGCAATCTTTAATAAGAGATATGAGGTCAGCAGCTCTAGCTGATTTTCCCGCGGGCAAAGAGTAAGCCTAAGTGTTTCACGGGAGGAAGCTATGGTATAGGCAGTTATGATGTTCCCCTACAAACTCCATTTACAGGAGGCATCACAAAATTGAAATAAGTCTGAGTTGTCTAAGTAGATATTTAAGAGCTCCTCTGGTGGCTTTAAAATCATTTCTATAGATGCAAGGTATTCATGTAGAATGAAGTGTAGCTAACCATCCTCAGAGAAAGATAGCAAAGTAACTGCATTTAAAGAGCTACAGTGACATTAGATGATGGAGATATTGGCTAATATGACCTATTCATCAGTGATCTGCTGCCATGTAGGGAGTTACTATGTCTTATGAACTTAGAAGAGAGCAAACACAGCATGGAGAACATAGAGGTGAATGGAAGTGTCTCATGTAAGAATACTGGCTTTGTCAATTAGGGCAGCACCTGCTGCTATCACACACAGGCATGGGGCGTGCCTGATGCCACAGGTCTAATTGACATGAGAAATATGATACAGGACATGTATGAGAGGCAAAAGTTTTGTCCTGCAACAATCAAATGAGTTTTATGACAATATAGGTGAAAAGGTTTGTCAAAATTAAGTAAACCACGATGCGGGCAATGCTAATAAGGCTTCAATGGATGTAATATGTCCCCAAAGGCCAGCAAATGAGGTGTCAAATAGTATCTGGGAGGAAGGCATATAGGCATTTAGCAAAGGCTGAAAAATTACTAATCCATTGACAACAATAGCCAGGTGCTCCTAGAAATTTTTGTAACTGCTTTTTTTTGTTTGTTTTGGAGAGACAGATGGACAAAACTTACTCAAAGCATTTTGTGGGGAGGTTTTGAGTGCTTGCAGATATATCATACTCTAAGCAGGTTATAATCATTTGAACACATTGAAATTTATATTGGGAGATTTTATGGCTTTTTTCAGTTAGAACCTTTGGGAGAATGAGGGAGCCTAAAAGAGCACCCTGCTTAGTTTGGTTATAAAATAAGAGGTCAATAATATGCTGAAAAAGAATGGAGCTTTGGGTAAAGGTTACAGAGTCTGCGTTAGCTTTAAGGATTTGGAGAAATATTGAAGGGGACTTGCAATATCCCTGGAGTATCCAAGTCCTGTTAATTGTCTTTTTCTAAACATAAATGCAAAGAGGAATCACTAGTCAGGTGCAATAGAGTTGAAAAGACACCTGAGCAGAAGTCAATTACTGTAAAGCAGACTGTGTTAGCAGAAATTGAGGTAAGAATAGTGGTTGGATTAGGCACTATGAGAAATTACAAAAGGGTTTATGATTCTCGGATGTTGTGCAATCAATCGATTTGGTTTTCTTCCAAGTAAAACCCTTTTTTTTCTACTGACAAGATAAGGGTATTGCAAAGTGAGTGAGTAAAGAGCAGCCTACAGTAAGACTGTCTATTATACATTCACTTCCTCATTATGTGTCTCAAGAAAGGGAGTCTTGCTCTATTAATGAGAAAGGTTTATTGCATATTCTAACTGTGACCCACTTACAAAATATCACAAGAAATTTGTGATGTCATGTTCTCAATTTTTAAAATATCATTTAAAACTCTCTTAATGAAATGTCTAAAGCTATATTTATAACAAGGGTTTTCTAAATTTTGAAAGATATATTTAATAACATTTTGAATTATAAAGTGAGGTCCAGGTCGGGCGCGGTGGCTCACGCCTGTAATCCCAGCACTTTGGGAGGCTGAGGTGGGCGTATCACGAGGTCAGGAGATCGAGACCATCCTGGCTAACACGGTGAAACCCCGTCTCTACTAAAAATACAAAAAATTAGCTGAGTGTGGTGGCGGGTGCCTGTAGTCCCAGCTACTCGGGAGGCTGAGGCAGGAGAATGGCGTGAACCTGGGAGGTGGAGCTTGCAGTCAGCCGATATTGTGCCACTGCACTCCAGCCTGGGTGACAGAGTGAGACTCCATCTCAAATAATAATAATAATAATAATAATAATAATAATATAAATAAAAAATGAAAATAAAGTGAGGTCAAATTATAGACACGCTCATTCATAGGAAATTTACAAATGGTAGATCGTTATCTATATGGCCATAGTGTATTTAATCAATACTCTTATACACATTTCTATGGGCATGTATGTTTAATATAAATTACTTGATGCTTCCAAGTTGTTTATCATCGTGGTTATGCCAATGCGTAAGAGTTTTGGTTCCTCAGCATCCTTGCCAATATTTGCTTTTTAATAGTTGGCTAATTTTATGTACATAAAATGACAATTAGTTTCAATATGAATTATCCTGATGATTTGTAAGCTTGAGCAGCTTTCCCCACATTTATTCACCACGCATGTATCATATTCTCAGGATTGTTATTCTATTGGGTAATAGTAGAAACTCTATAGTCATACACACAAGGTATAGACCCCCACTTGCACATTAGCTTTATAAACTTGAGGATATCACTTAAATTCTCTGTTCTTAGGTTTCCTTATCTGTAAAATGAGGATAGTAATAATGTCTATATCACAGGGATATTCTGAGGGCATAAAGCATTTAGAATAGAGTCTAGCACAAAATCACCACTTAAAATGTTAGTTATGATTATATTCCCACACATTGGAAGAGCTTTTTCTTTTCAGTTAATAACACTTCTTATACAAGTTAATGTATAAGTCAATAAAACATTCTTAGTTATAGAAAGTGAAAACATTTTGTCATATTTTGTGGACTTTATATTTACATGTCATATAGTTTCTATTCTGTAGAAAAAAATTCTAATTTAGTCATATCAGCTTTTGTGCTTAATTTCAGAATTTTTTTTCAGAATTTCAGGATATAATGAGAATTTCATGTTTTTCTGCTAAAAGTGAAAAAATGATTTATTTTTTGTCCAGATTATGTAAACAAGATAAGGCATTTACAAATAAATGGCAAAGTATTCTTGAATTATTATAAAAAC
This sequence comes from Pongo abelii, assembly GCF_028885655.2. Lineage (NCBI taxonomy): Eukaryota > Metazoa > Chordata > Mammalia > Primates > Hominidae > Pongo > Pongo abelii. The sequence continues at coordinate 59,341,831 of NC_085928.1, forward strand.
TCGAACTTTCTCAAAATTTTGCAATGTATTTTCTGAAATATAGGTAATTTATATGTATAAGCGTGGGTATGTGCTCTGTCCATTCTGTCCACTGGTCAATTTATCTCTTACTTTGCCGTTACCATGTTATTGACTTGACAATTACCGTCTAGTTAAGAGCCACCCACTCTGATCACATCATTGCTTTCTTTCTTCAAAACTATCTTGAGTGTTGTTGGACGTTTGATGTTCCATGTCAATTTTCAAATTGGCTTCTAATTCCTACTGCCAAATTTACATAGGATTGGTAATTTCATTAGCTTAGATGTTATAGATTTTAAGGGAAAAAAAAAAAGACGCCATTATGATATTATCTTCCCTTCCATAACCAAAGAATTTTCTCCTTGTATTCAGTTGTTGTTTATTCTCCAGTAATATTTAGTAATATTAATAGAATTTATGTGCAATATTTTTTGGTTAACTTTACTCATAGTTTATTTCTAATTTTCTTGGTAATACACATGGATTTTTAAAATGTCGTTCTTGCACCTGATAGCTTTATGTAAACTGCAGACTGTGAGGAAATCATATTATATGTAAGAAAATAATTTTCACTTTTTCCCCACATTGTATGCCCTTTCCCCCTCTTTTCTTGATGTATTACAATGCATTATAGGCCTAGTATAATTTTAGGTAGATTCGGTGATAAAAGCCACAGGTCTGGTCTGAAAAGCATAAAATACTCCAGATAGAATTTAATATATGTACTTTGTGAGGGTTTAAAAATTACCTGTTGAGTACAGTGTTCACTTCTTGGGTGATGGGTACACTAAAAGCCCAGACTTTACCATTAAGTAATGTATGTACGTTAAGAAATCTGCACATATAACCTGTAAATCAATAAAAAAAATAAGAATAGGAGAGTTTTTTTTTTAAAACATATTGGAAATTCTCAAGTAAAGAAGGAAAAAGAAGCCTGTCTAGAAGGCTCAAAAAAATAATCAGATAACACCTAGATATCAGAAACTTCTACTGGTCCAGGACTAAAATTCAAGAGGCTGCACCTGCAATTGCTCTGTTGGAGACAGTTATAGTCTGTTCTGGATTTACCATAAAATTATTTTCTTAACTAGGGCTTCAATTGATACCTATGCTCGGAATGCTAGGGTCTGAAATAATCTTCTCCTTGCTGTTCATAACTACCACAAACTGTTGCTAGTAGCCATCAGGAGGAGAAAGTTCCTCTTTTCTTCCTGCCTTCTGATCTTCAACGACCGTTTCCATTAGGCAGAATTTAGGAAGTCTATTGGCAAGAGATTCTGGGAACTGTAATTTGTAGGTTTGAAACCCAGTAATACAGAGAAAAGAATGCAGATAAGCTCCTTAAACTGAATGACAAATGATAATTTATTTATGACTTTGTTTTCAGGGTAAGGATATTTTCTTCTCTTCTGAGTTTATTATAAATCTCTTTAAGTCATGGGTACATGGCGAATTGTAACAAATACTGACTTTTTTTCTACAAATCTTCGGATAATCAATTTTATTCTAAATTAATGTCCATATGATACATTACTTGAACAGATATTCTGATGTCGCAACATCTTTTAACTCCTTAAATAAATTCACCTGATAATTATGTATCATTTTTATACAATACTTTATTTGATTTGTCAATATTTTAATTCGTAATTGTGCATATAGTTCACAAGTGAGACTAGCCTATAAGTTATTTTTCTTTTGCCAATTTTCTCCCATGTGTGGATTAACAATTTGCTAGCATGCTAAAATATATTGGGAATCTTCCCCTATGTTATTATTCTCTGAAGTAGTTTTATCATACAGAAATATATGTTTATTAAATTTTATGAATGGTATTTAAATTTTATGATCTCCATTATAATCAGTGAAATATTTGATGACCAAGTTAATTTCTTTAATCTTTTTGTTGTTTTACATATATATTATATGTGAGGTTATATATATGATATGTGTGTATATGTGATATGTAATGACATACCATATATATACACACATACCTATGCTATATATGTGCACATAGATATATATACTTTCCTCTTTAAAATGTCTTCTAATGCTTTGTCTATCATATTTATCAAAGAAAGAGGTTTTGTTTATTGATCCAATCTGTTCATTTTGTGATGTATTCTATATTATTTATTTATGCTATATTTTTATTATCACTGACATATACTATATTTAGTTTTACTTTGTTGTCATTGTTACTATTTTTAGTATATTCTTAGTTTATTATTCGTATTTCTTGTGTGTCTATGTGTGCTATTTAGAGCATTTAAGGCTCCAAGTTGTCTGCTTAATACTGATTTAGGTATGTCTCACAATTTTTGATATGTAGCATATCCACTACCTTCCATCTAAACCCAGAAGTAACGCAGCATTACATTATAATTTTTTAAGTATAGGGTTATCATCCCCTACTATATTTGTTGTTTAATTAATTTAAATGCAATATAGAAAATGTGACCTGTATTATATGTTCTCTTTAATATTTTATTTTATGATTGTTTGAAAATAATTTCTGGTTCTTATTTAAAATACCTCATGTGTTGCTTGTTTACATATGTATATATATTTATCTATGGTGAATGTATGTTCCAATTTTCTTTCAATAACGACTTCTTGAGTAAACTCCTGTATTCAAAATGTTTAGGTTCCTTTTGAAGGGATATTTTGTATCCTATGTTATTATATTTTAAGGTTGGTTTCCAATCTCCCTCTGTCTCTTCTCTCACCCCTGCCCCTCTATGATTTTGCATCTTCCCTACAACCCCAGCTTTCATCTCTTCCATGTACCCTGGACATTACATCTTCCAGTTGGAGATCCATAGCGGAGGACAGTATGGCTCAGCTTCTGGACAGGAGCCTGTTTCTGTTTCTCCTCATTTGGCCCAGCAGTTTGCTAGAGGCTGTAGCTTTGCCTCTTTCAATAAGCAGCTAAGAGTTGTCCATTAATCAGACTCTGAGACTCAAGCCTGGCTTCAGGTCACTCATCTTGAATGAAACACATTTTGCTCCCATTGCTTATCTCTGATCCTAGAGTCCTCTCCTAGTTCCAATGCTATTGTCCCCATGGTATGTCTGTCTGTCTTGTTCCATTTGTTCATGTTTGTGTTTCTGTTTGCTTTTTTTTCTAGTCCACATTGATATTTGAATTATTTGTTCATCTAACCATTCATTGTTATTTATGTAGATCTCGACCAAATAGGTTATCAGGGTTTGAACTTACTGTATTTTTTGTATTATTTTTATTGTATTGTTTTTCTGCCACATTTTAGTATACTGGATATTGCAAATCATGATAATGTCATTCTGGAGAGATTCATCTACATATAAAAAGTTTTGGATTTAAAGTTTGAATGATTAACCTGGAATTGAAATAATGGCATGACCAAAATCTAAATTCTTTTTTTTTTTTTTTTTCTTTGAGATAGGGTCTCCAGTTGCCCAGTGATTCTCCTACCTCAGCCTCCTCAGTAGTGGAACTTCAGGTGTTCACTACCACAGCCAGCTAGTTTTCTGTATTTTTCTTTAGTAGAAACAGGATTTCACCATGTTTCCCAGGCTGGTCTTGAACTCCTGGACTCAAGCAACCTGACTGCCTTGGCCTCCCAACGTGCTGGGATTACAGATGTAAGCCACCATTCCTGGCCCTAAAATCTAAATTCTAAGATATTATGTTATTTCAGATGGCCTTGAATATAGGGTTTCTTTGTTATAATTCTCAACTTACATCTTGGAGAGATCCTTACATAAATATCTAAACTGTATTTTTGCCCTGCTGATTTTCATATTTTGAAAGATGTCTGTATTACTTTCTTCTTATCAACTATATGTAATTTTGAAATTTATCGTAAGGTCGTAGAAAAATTTAGTGAGAATGTGAGGAATTCACTCGAATCTAAAGAATATATATATATAGTATGTATATATATACACATATATGTATATGTATATATACATATATGTGTATATATATTTATGTGTATATATACACATATGTATATATTAATGTATATATGTACATTATATACATTATATATGTACATATATAATGTATATTATATATGTATATATGTGTATAATGTATATTATATATGTACATATATGTGTATATATACATAATGTACACATATGTATATATTAATGTATATATATACATATATGTATATATTAATGTATATATACATATATGTATATATTAATGTATATATACATATGTGTGTATATATACACACATATGTATATATATACACATATATATGTGTATATATATATATACTTTATGTCTCTAATTGTCCAAATATAGTGACACCACACCCTCTCATCCATGATAATTTTAATCCTGAAGATTATAGTAGTTATCTTAATTCTCATATTAAATATCATAGTTGTAAAAACCATTGTCATGAGGTTTATAGTGACTTGAGGTCTGTTTGAAGATCCTTAGATAAGAAATGATGCTGAATGTGAACTTGGCTCATTGATTACAAGGGATATGAAAAATGTGAATTTAAACATGTCTTAAAGATAAATGTGGAATTTTGAACTTTCTTAAGTTAAAGCATCAATTGACCAGCAGAATTCACTGCACAAAATTAATATACTACTTTTGAAGTTCTGCTTTGATTACCTTGGATACTATCCTACAACTTATATTATCAGCTTACTTCTTGCTATGTATCAAAAACGGACAGAATGTCACAAGTTCTATTATATTTTTGAAAATGAAAAAAATCTTTGAATTGAAAATGAAAAATATTGATGATACAACTTTAACCCTATTTTTTTGTTTCAGTAAGTCAGCATTTCCTTTAGTAAACAAGAATAAATTCCTGTTCTGCAAATCTTAATGAATATGTATTTTAACCAGATTTAAAGTCCTGACCAGTATGTAAACAAAAGATGTTATCATTACATAAATGGTTACATAAGTAGTGTTGATTATGCTGGGTTAGCATCATAAATTCTTCCTTTCATTTTGCTTGTATGTGAATGTGTGACAAGTTTCAAAGAGTACTAGATCAGAGAGGATTTTAAAATCTTCATTTTTACCCAGAATTAACAGATAGTGTGAACTAGAGCATGTATCTATTTTCTCATCTAAGAAACGAACAACTACATTAAATATTACTTGTCTCTTTCTGCTTTATATGTTCTATGTGTGTCTAAGCCTACTTCTGAATAAGAAAAAAAAAGATTCAAAACAATGACGTATTGGTGAATGCTATGTATTTTCATAGAAGCCCAGGGTAGAGAAGTATGAAATGATGAGATAAAGAGGGGAATGGATTTTTAACTATCTCCTTAAATTAGCAGTAAGACTCTAGATAACAATGGTTGTAGAAATCAGAATATAATATTGCAGAATGCAGTTCTGACTGGAAGGCACATGACAGCAACAGTTGTGAATAAAATTCCTACACAGTCTACTACATTACAAAAGAATAACAGAAAATATTGCTAGATTGGTAAGCAAAATCTGTCTGCTCTAGTTAGAATTACAACCTAATTTAAATGAGTCCAGTGAACCTACAGAAGAAAGAATCCATTTTCATCAAAGTGGATTCAGCTTGTGGCATGCTGTGTGTGGTTGTGGTCGGAGGCAGAGCCCACTGGGACTGGCAGCCCCTGCCATCAGTGTCTGTCATGGAGCAGACATTTCTCTCTTTGTGTTATCAACCAGCTCCAGGCTCCTGGGCTGGTCAGACCGCAGTGCAACGCTGACAGTGAACTGTTGCACAGAGAGACCTGTAAGAGGCTCTCCCTCTGTATTTAAAGAGCCCAGGAGCTGCAGGAAAACAGTGTTCCTGCCTCTTCTAAGTGGCATGTATGAAGAGACACCTGATTTAGCAGCTCTGACAGCTCACAGGAAACTTGACCCAGACAGAAACAGAATGTGAAATAACAGGAGCTCTCATCCTTGAGTTTAAAAAAGAGGAGTGGGGGACTAAGAATTCTGAGTGTCCCTGGTAGCAAGGCATTGTTTGGTGAGTTAAATGCACACTTTCATTTAATGTACCAAAACACCATGTATGCTTGTAGAATTTAAATATTGTGTCATTAATCATGCAGTAAATAGGTAGTTGTGAAGAAAAAAAACCTTTTATCATACAAACTGAAGCAGCAATTAAAACATAGCAATAAAAACTGTACCCTAGGATTCTGCGACTTAGTTTCAAAATTTGTTTTGACCACTTAGCTGCGATGAGAACTTTGACAAGTTTTTAAAATTTTCTGTTCCTCTGTTTTCTTCATCTGAAAATATGCAGATAATGCTCATATTTTGTTGTAAGATTCAAATAAGATCCTCTTAATTGCTTAGTCAAGTATCTAATGTTTAGTAATGGCTCAGAAAATATTTAAAGTTATTTTCCATTTGTCATCAAAATCTATGCTCATTCTAAAATGTCACTTGACCTCCTGTATTTGAGTTTGCTGATCATAATATCCATTGAAATATGCTTTTCAATGCTTCTATAATCTGCATATTTATGTATTTGTGGAAACCCAGCTTTAACTCTATTAAGAGGTACTATTTGATGAGTTTTAAGTAATTCATTATTAAAAATGGAAAAGTTAATATGTACCTTTATAGTATCAGGAATTGTGACTAAAGAGCAACAAAGACACAGAAAAATATTTTGTGAAAGTAAGAAAGATATGAGCTTTAAAAAAATACAAAAACAGATTAAATGCTTCAAAAAAAGACATATTTGTGTGTCAATAGCTGGAATGACTCACAGGTACCTTGAACTTAATGTATTAAAAAAAAAGAACCAATATACTTCCCCATTTATACTGCAACTTGGCTCTTCAGTCTATTTTATAATGGATTAATAGCCTATTAATATGAATCCATCTGTTCTTATTGGAACCAAGTATTTGTGAATTACACAGCATTAGAAAAATATGTTTGAAAATGTTTGAAAAATATATTTAAACACTTTCATACATTAAAAGTTTTTGTTCAACAATATTTAACTAATGCTTACCATGAGCATTCACTTTTTTTAACTTTATAAATAACGTAGAACAAAAAGCAATTATTCTTCCCATAAGGAGTTTACAGTCATTGCAGAAAAAAGGCAGATCTACACATAATACAATGAAAAATTCTAAACACAATAACAATACAAAACAAAGCCAAAAAAGAAGCAGCAGAGATAACTGTAGATTCAAGGAAAACATCCAAGCATTACTTCTGCACTTGGTAATACAGCTTCCCAAGATAATTACATTGAGATCATTCACATCTCCCCAGTTATTCAGACCTCTGTTCCAATGTCGCCTTCTCAAGTAATCCATGTAAAATTTTAACACTCCTCCAATGAGAAAAGGGTTGGGCCTACCTTTGTTAATTTTTCACACTAATGAAATAATTTTTACTAATTATTAGTTATAAATATGCATGATATAACATGGTATAAATTTTAATAAATAACCTGGTTATTATTACTTAGAAATAATTAGATTTATTATTAATACATATCAACAGCTGGTCTACTGCATGTTAACATATACATTTTTTTTCTATCATACACTGGAATGAAGATCTGAAAAGGCAGAGATTATCTCCTCCTTAATGCTGTATCCCAAAGCCTAGAAGAACCAGAGACTTACTAGCTATCCAGTAAATATTATTGAGTGAATAAATGACAGACAGACATTTGCATGCAGGCCTCAAAAATAAGGAGCAGCTGAAGTGATATTGGTAGAATGAGGCAATAAATTATTAGCAAAGAGAGTGCAGTATTTACAGGCAGCGATATACCAATGAACCTGAAAATTTGGAGAATATTTGGAAAAATAAAAGAACTTGCATCCCTGGAATGCAATGAAAAGAAAAGTGCTCAAAAGGTGATAATATACACAGTGTCAATTTGTTCAGGGCTTTTTTGGAATGTTTGAAATTTATTGTAAGTAGATCATTTATCCATTAGAGTGACTAAGTGTTTTAAGAGTATAGTTCTATAATCCCATTCACTTAGCTTTTACTTAATGGGTTCCTTCTGGTGGTGGACATTTGAGTTGTTTACAGTTATTAAGAATAAAACAACTATGAACATATATCAACAAGTCTATGTGTGTACCTATATTACATTACTCTGGGATAATGAAACTGTAAAATAGTTGAGTCATACAATAAATGTACTATATTTCTAAATTTATAAGAAATTTCCATAAAGTTCCCTAAAATAATCTCATTCCACATTTCTAGCAGCATTATGTTAGGATTCCACTTTTTCCTCATGCTCAGCAAACTTGGTAATTTTAGAATTTCTAGTTGGTGTGTAGTTACACATCATTACAGTTTTAATATGCATTTTCTTAATGAGTAATGATGTGTTTATGCTTATTGGTTATTCACATATTTTCTTTTGCGAACTGTCTAAACAATTTTTTGCATATTTTAAGAGAAATGAGCACCTTCTCTTATTGAGTTTTAACTGTTCTTCATACTTCCTAAACAGAGGTTTCTTTCAATCTTTGGCAATAAATCTATGTGTGAATTAGAGAGAGTATTTGAAGTTCGGGACATTTTTATCTCTTGCTTCACAATTAATTCCCCCTGGGCTCTCTTGATTTTGCCTTGCGCATGTATGTAGTTTTCCAGATAGTCAGGGATGCATGAGGAGTTATATAGCTTTCTATGCCTCTCTAATTTCAAAGATCCCACTAATTTTTTGGCAGAATTGTCACTGACTCAACCAAGATGCTAATTCCAGGCCAGCATAGTCATGGGTTTCCTCGTTGTTTCTTGCAGACTGTGCTTTATTTTCTGACAATGTCACCAGGCATGGGTATTTACCTTCTGCTGAAAATCAAATCTGCCCTCTTAGCAGTGAAGCTGCTTTTTATCCTTTTCCAGCCCCACTATAGTAAAATTAACAAATCAAACTTGGCAGGGTAGAGGTTTTGGGTTAAGGGAAGGGTAAATGGAATGGCTCCAGGTAAGAAGCCTACAGATTCCCACTGTTTTCCCCATTATTCAACAGTTTTTCTTGAATAAACACCTACCAACTTGTAACTTTGTACAATTCCAGGGATGTAAAATTGTGGAGGTTTTCTTGGCAATATTTTCCAGTTTTTAACTTGTATTCTTGGATTTGGGGGAGACAATTTGCCAATATCTGCTGTCCACTATAGATAGAAATTAAAAGTCTATTTGATGTGTTTGATGCCATTTTAAATATTATTTTAAATTTTCTTTTCTGTTGTTGTTACTTTTATTAATGCTATTTAGAAATGCCATTAATTTTTAATAATCTAATATCAAGTAAGGTTGTTTAATTTAGTTTTTCATTCTAATATTTCTTTTGTAGGCTTTTCTAGATTGTGTACTTGCCCAGTCATATAACCATGAGTAATGACAAGTTTATTTCACTTTATTCAATCTCATTCATTTCCTTTTCTTGCATTTTAGACCATTTAACTTATCAAATATGAATTTGAATTGAATTAGTGATAACAAGTATCTTTGTCACATTTTTGTTCTTAGAGAGAAATAATTAATACATTATATCAAATTAAGATGCCTTGTTAGGGGAGTCTGAGGAAGATGGTGGATAGGAGATAGGGCTAATATACAGCTTCCACTTGAACAGAAAGAACAATGTGTGGAGACTCACACCATGAACTTTTGCTTGAAGAACCACTGCAGGAATATACCAGAAAAAAACCAAAAGAATTCACAAATCCTTTGAAAAAAGTGGCATACTGCTGCAAGTTTCATGAGATAGGAGAAAAATGTGAGTTCTAAAAGTGTGAGGGGGGAACCTACCTTTGAACACACATCCTCACTGGGGAATCTAAAAATCCACATCATTGGAGAAGGATTTAATCTGTAATAAAGCTCAAGTGAATACAAGGAGCTGCACAAAATATAAAAGTAGAAGCAGCAGTGGGAAGAGTCTTGTAGTCATTCCCAGTCTCCAGCTTGAGACCAGGAAAGCCATCTCTGACTATAGTTCACATGGACCCTCAGGGAAGGCAGCCAGCACAATTAAAAAAGGGTTCCAGGATAAAAGAAGTTTCCAACTGAAATTTGTAACAATTTCTGCTGAGCACAGTTTTTCTTGAGCAGAATCTGGGGCGTGGATGGGAATTACTTCAGATATGAGTACAGGAGCCTCTGCCATCAGATCTGCCCTGTGTGGACAGATGGGGAGGGGCAAAGCCTGAAAACCATGCTTGCTTTCTTAGTGGTGAAGCTTAAGGCCTGGGGCAAGGTCTCAGCAGGGGACTGCAGGAGCAAGACCAGCCTCACCAATTGCATGGGAACTGGGTGAGGACTTTTGCTCCTGGTTATCCCCCAGTTCTCTGGAAAACTATATGACACAGCAGAGACAGCCATAATCCTATCTGGAACATAACCCATTGGCCTGAGAACCACCCCTATAACAGTGGCTGCAATGAGCCCCACTCAAGAAGAGTCTGAACCCAGACCCACCCAACCCTGCTACCATCTGATAGCCCTGGTAGCCAAACACAAAAGACATAAACTCTTTGGAGCTTTATGGCCCTGCCCATTACCTGAGAAACCAGATTACTTACCCTAGTCAACTTAGTGCAAGTTTATATCCCTCTAATACTACCACAGCTGGTGCTCTCTTGAAGGCACCACCTCCTGGCAGGAGACCAACCAACTCAGGCCATCACAGCAATGCATGACAGAATAACACTGCTCCCAGGAAAGAGAAAGCAACAGCTAGTTCCACTGCCTGCAAAGTCCTGGCTAACCAGAGGTCCTGAGTTTGTCCAGGTGACGACTTCACTGCTAGCATAACCAGGTTTCAAGAAAGCCAGCACGCTAAACATTCCTACAACCAAGAATTCTCACAGAGTCTACTTCACTCTCCTGCCACTTCCACCAGAGCAGGTGCTGATAACCACAGCTGGGAGACCTGAAGATGGATCACATCACAGGACTCTGCAGACATTCCCCAGCACCATCTCAGAGTCTGATAACCCTGCTGGGTGGTCAGACCCAGAAAAGCAATAACAATCACTGCAGTCTGTCTCTTAGGAAGCCCCATTCCTAGGGGAAGGGGTAGAGCAACAAATCAAGGGATCACCCCGTGGGACAAAAGAATCTGAAGAGCAGGCTTTGAGTTTCAGATCTTTCTGCTGAAATAGTCTACCCAAATGAGAAGAAAACAGAAAAATAGTTCTGGTAATGTGACAAAACAGGGTCCTATAACACCCCCAAAAAATCCCACTAGCTCCCCAGCAATGGATCCAAACCAAGAAGAAATATCTGAATTGCCAGATATATATAGAAAGTTGATTATTAAGCTACTCAAGCAGATACCAGAGAAAGGTTAAAAAAACAACATAAAGAGATTAAGAGAAATACAAGATATGGATGAAAAATCCTCCAGAGAAATAGATATCATAAAGAAAAAACAATCACAACTTCTGGAGATAAAAACACACTTAGAGAAATGTAAAGTGGACTGGAAAGTTTCGACAATAAACTAGAATAACAAGAAGAAAGAGCTTCAGACCTCAAAGACAAAGCTTCTGAATTAACCCAGTCAGATGAAGACAAAGAAAAAGGAATCCCCCCCACAACAACAAAAAAAAGAACAAAGTCCCTAAGAAATTTGGGATTATGTTAAATGGCCAACCCTAAGAATAATTGGTTTTCCTGAAGAAGAAGAGAAATCTAAGAGTTTGGAAAACTTACTTGGAATAATAGATGAAAACTTTCCTGGTCTTGCTAGAGAGATAGACATCTAAATATAAGAATCTCAGAGAACACCTGGAGAATTTATCACAAAAAGATCATCACCTTAGCACATAGTCCTCAGGTTATCTAAAGTCAAAATGAAGGAAAGAATTTTAAGAGCGGTGAGAAAAAAGCATCAGTTTACCTGATTAACAGCGGATTTATCAGCAGAAAACTTACAAGCCAGAAGGGATTGGGCCCTATCTTCAGCCTCCTGAAACAAAATAATCGCCAATTAAGAATATTTTATGCAGCAAAATTAAGCTTTATAAATGAAGGAGTAATAGTCTTTTTAAGACAAACGAATGCTGAGAAAATTTGCCACTATCAAGCCAGCACTACGATCACTGCTAAAAGGAGTTCTAAATCTTAAAACAAAACCATAAAATACACCAAAATAGAACCTCTTTAACCATAAATCTCACAGGTTCTATAAAGCAATAACACAATGAAAAAAATTTAAAAAAAACAAGATATTAAGGCAACAATTAATATGATGAATAGAACAGTGCCTCACATCTCAATACTAACATTAAATGTAAATGGCCTAAATGCTCCACTTAAAACATACAGAATGGTAGAATGGATAAAAATCCACCAACCGAGTATCTGCTACCTTCCAGAGACTCACCTAACCCATGAGGGCTCACACAAATTTAAGGTAAAGACATAGTAAAAGATATTCCACATAAATGGAAACCTAAAGTAAGCAGGAGTAACTGTTCTTATATCAGTCAAAACAGACTTTAAAGCAACAACAGTAAAAAAGATGAAGAGAGATATTATATAGTGATAAAAGCATTAGTTCAACAGGAAAATATCACAATTCTAAATATGTATGCATTCACAATTCTAAACATGTATGCATGCAACACTGGAGTCCACAAATTTTAAAACAATCACTAGTAGAGTTAAAAAATGAGATAGATAGCAAAACAATAGTAGTGTGGAACATCAATACTCCACTGACAGCACTAGACATGTCGTCAAGTGAAATTTAACAAAAAACAATGGACTTAAACTACACCCTTGAAAGAAATGGACTCGACAGACATTTCCAGAACATTCTACCCAACAACTGAAGACTACACAATCTTTTCATCAGCACATGGAACATTCTCCAAGATAGGCCAGATGATAGGTCACAAAACAAGTCTCAAAATTTAAGAAAATTGAAAATATGTCAAGTATCCTCTCAGACTACAGTGGAATAAAACTGGAAATTTACTCCAAAGGAAACCCTGAAAACTATACAAATCTGTGAATATTAAACAATGTACTCTTGAATGATCTTTGGATCAACAATAAAATCAAGATGAAAATGTAAAAATTATTTAAACTGAATAACAGTGACGCAGCTTATCAAAACCTTTGGGATACAGAAAAAGCAGTGCTAGCCTACATCAAAGAATCTGAAAAAGCACAAATAGATAACCTAAAGTCACATCTCAAGGAACTAGAGAAACAAGAACAAACCAAACCCAAACCCAGCAGAAGAAAAGAAATAACAAAAATCAGAGGAGAACTAAATGAAATTGAAACAAAATAATACAAAATATAAATGAAACAAAAAGCTGGTTCTTCAAAAAGATAAAGAAAATTTATAAACAACAGCATATAAAAGATAATATGCCAGGATCAAGTGAGTTTCATATCAGGGATGCAGGGATGGTTTAACATATGCAAGTCAATAAATGTAATACATTAGATAAATGGAATTAAAAACAAAAACCTTATGATCATCTCAATAGATGCAGAAAAAGCATTTAGTGAAATCCAGCATCCCTTTATGATTAAAACCTCCAGCAAAATTGGCATTGAAGGAACATACCTCAACGTAATAAAAGCCATTCATGACAAACCCATGGCCAACATTATGCTGAATGAAGACAAGTTGAAAGCATTACACCTGAAAAATGGAAGAAAACAAGGATGTCCTGTTTCACCACACCTATTCAACATAGACCTGGAAGACCTAGCAAGAGCAGTCACATAAGGGAAAGAAATAAAGGGCATCCAAACTGGTAAAGAGGAAGTTAAATTGTCACTGTTTACCAATGATAGGATCATACTGAGAAAAATCCTAAAGACTCATCCAAAAGGCTCCTAAATCTGATAAATTAATTCAGTAAAGTTTCAGAATACAAAATCAGTGTACACAAATCAGTAGCACTGCTATACATCAACAACAATCAATCTTAGAATCAAATCAAGAACTCAATCCCTTTACAACAGCTGCAAAGAATAAAATAAAATACTTAGGAATATACCCAAGCAAGGAAGTAAAAGATCTCTACAAAGAAAACTACAAAACATTGCTGAAAGAAATAATCGATGACACAAACAAGTGGAAACACATCCCATGCTCATGGATGGGTAGAATCTATATTATGAAAATGACCACACTGTCAAAAACAATCTAAAGATTCAATGCAATTCCCATAAAAATACCATCATCACTCTTCACAGACATAGAAAAAAACAGTCCTAAAATTCATATGGAACCAAAAAAAAAAAAAAAAAAAAGAGCCCTCATAGTCAAAGCCAGACTAAGCCAGAACAAATCTGGAGGAATTGCATTACTCAACTTCAAACTATACTGCAAGGCTATAGTTACCAAAACAGCATGGTACTGGTATGTAAATTGGCACATAGACCAATGGAACAGAATGGATAACCAAGAAATAAAGCCAAGTTTAGCCAATGGATCTTCAACAAAGAAAACAATACCATAAAGTGGGTGCTGGGATAATTGGCAAGCCACATGTAGAAGAATGAAACTGTATCCTCATCTCTCACCTTACCAAAAATCTACTCAAGATGGATGAAAGACTTAAATCTAAGATCTAAAACCATAAAAATTCTAGAAGATAACATCAGAAAAACCCTTCTAGACATTGGCTTAGGCAGAGGCTTCATGACCGGGAACCCAAAAGCAAGTGCCAAAAAACAAAAATAAATAGTCTACATCCTCATTGTCTTCATGTTAAGTAGGCTGAGCAGAAGAGGAACAGAAGGGGATTGGTCCTCCTATCTCAAGGGTGGCAGAGGTGGAAGAAAACTTATGTATAATGGGACTTGTGCAGTTCAAGCTTGTGTTGTTCAAGGATCAACTAACTATTATTTTGGTAATTAAATTTATGTTGAGTTTTATAGAATGATTCTCTTATATCAGATAGTCATATTTTTTCTTTGATTGTATTAATGTGTATATTTATTTGGTTGTTTTTATTGAAATAAGATTGCATTACTCAATTAAGTCCTACTTGTTTATGAAGTATTGAATATCTTGTAATTTTATGTATTTGATTCTTTATTATTATTTTTTAAATTTCAGATTCTGTATTTGTGAGAGAAATGGTCCTGTTATCATCTTTTTATTGTGTACCTTTATTAGAGATTTGGTATGAAGATTATATGGGTCTCATAAAATAGCTGAAAAATTGTAATACATGGAAGACTTACTACAAAATACTACATTTTTTTTTCCTTAAATGAATTGATGAATTCAACCAACCAAATCATGTGGACCTAGAGATATTTTTGTGGAAAGGTTTTCAATTGAAAGTTTATTTTGCTTATTGGGTACAGGACTATAGTGGATTTGTGTTTATTCTTGTGCCATTTGGTAAGTTCTGTTTTATTATGAATTTTTATCTTCTTCATCCAAGTGTATTTAATAAGCTTTTTCATAGTATCTTCATTATATGTTTAACATTTGATGCATAGTTGATACCTCAGTGTCTACTAAGGAAGTTATTGATATACACTAATCTGAATATAACATTTCAGATTAATAACAAGTTCTTAAAAAAATAAATGAAAGACAAAAAATATACTGAAAAGTCTTGCTATTCTGAGATATAATCTTATATGTAAGTAGATTTTCAATTTTTCATATTTTCCTATAAAATTTTACATGTTTTAATTTCTAAGATAATTGAGGCACTTTGGCTTTTGGCATCTTAAATCAAAGTTTATATGAAAAAAGAATGGCTTCTAAAAGATATTATTTATGTTTAGAATATTTTGATTCTAGCTTTAGTAAAATAACTATTCTATTAAATATCTTATTTGATAGTAATAATTATAGTTTATTAATAACTATCTTATTTTATCTAATTTAATTTCTCATCTTTTATTGTTACTTTATAAGAACATTTTAATTAATTAGAATGTTTTTATTGCTTGGAATCAACAGTTGTTTAAAGTTTGTTAAAAAATTGAAAATATGAGCACATTTTGCATTGAATCACTGATGATCATTAAAATTATAATGCTCCTAAATCATAGTATTATTACAGGAATTTATAAAGCAATTAGACATTATAGGTATTTTATATATATATATGTATATATATAATATTTTCCACCTCAAATGAGTATTCTGAAATTGGATCTTATTAATATTCAGATTAACCCATGAAACTGAGTCTCAGCAGATTCTAACAGAATGGAGGGGCTATTAACCAAGATATGTTATTAAAACCTTTGAGAATATCCAAGCTTATTACCCCCATGTAATGTATACTTCATAATTAACAGAGGCCAAAAGAGTGGTTTGAGATGGTGATACACACTGTAGAATAGGCTCATCTTCTTCCTATGTGGTTTTCTCTTGTACACCAGCTTTGAACACAAGTAATTAATTTTTTTACCTCACTTCAGCAAAGTCACAAACTAGTATGAAAAGTCAGAAATTTTCTGTGTTTCCCAAAGATAGCTAAAACTATAATTGTGCAATCTTTGAATGACAACACTACATTCCAAATCCTATTTTATTTTCAGTGTAATATGGAAAGAAAAATCTACTTTTATTAATAATTATTTGCATCTCAATGTATTCATGAATAAGCAGACTACTCTATATTAATATAATATTATTAACAACTTTATTATATTTCATACAAAAGTAACAAATACATCAAAATATTCACAAAATATAAAATTTGTATATCTGTGTGTGTATTCATGTATTAATATTTTGGATGTTTCTCTGGAATGAAGCATTAATCATTGTCTTACTCCGAATTTAAATCTTCTTCTGTCTTTATGGTGACCAGAAGCCAAATCACATTAACAGGACAAGAAAAAAAAAAAACTAGTGTGCATAGCTCTTTAAGAGCATCACATCAAATTAGCTGGGCTGTACTTTCAGTTGCCTATCAAATACATAACTTTTTTACAGTAAACTTATACCCTCTTGTGTACTAGAAGGCATAATTGCTTTTATAAATTGAAAAGACATTTCTAACTTCAAACCT
Source organism: Pongo abelii (assembly GCF_028885655.2). Classification (NCBI taxonomy): domain Eukaryota; kingdom Metazoa; phylum Chordata; class Mammalia; order Primates; family Hominidae; genus Pongo; species Pongo abelii. The sequence continues at coordinate 59,358,847 of NC_085928.1, forward strand.
CAATCAAAAATCTTTATCTTTACTTGAAACCATCCCAACTCTCCCGATCCTGCTATCAGTTTCTTTAAATGTTAATAATATAGTTAGCATCTGGCAGTTAACTAGAGACAAGTATGAATATCTGCTACTGTGTGTATTACCCTTTATCCTAGAATAGTTCACACTGATGTTTTATACTCATTTTAATTGCATCTTCACAGAAACTTTATGTAGCTGTCTCTGACTTATGAAAACCTGATTTACTGATGCCTCCACCCATAAATCATTGCTGCTGCTGCTTCTTTTCTTTCTACTGACTCCTCGTGAGCATAGTAACTTTTACCACAACTCTGGAGGCCATACAAAAGCTAGTCATACAAACAAGCAAAAAAAAAAAAAAAAAAAAAAAAAAAAAACTAAACACTAAGCACAAAAAAATTCAAAAGATAAATAAAATGTTTGTAAAGAATCAGTGGTAAGAAGTGAAAAAAAACAGTAAACGAGGAGAGAACATTGGCAATATTTCTTAAATGGTAGTCACTAGTTCCACTTTTATCAGAATTCTCTCTTTTGATTGTTAAAATGCAGATTTCCAGGTTTTACCTCAGTTGTATTGAGTCAGATTGTCTAAGCTGCACTACCAGAATGTATTAACATTTAAGTTAAAACTCCACTGATGTTGATTTAGAAAATGTGATAACTCAACTTGATAGACTCAGATGGGAGCCCATGAACCTGCATTTTAAACAATCTTTTATTTTAATGACGTTATTTATTCTGCAAACATTTTTTCTAATACTCCCCAGTAGAATCAGAGGACTGACAGGCTCAGAATCTTAATTTTTGAAGTGAAAAAGTAATTTTAGGAAAATAGCGTTTAGGGGGTAATAATGCTAGCCTGGCTGAAATATTATGTGTGACGTTTGCCTGAGGTTACTTTGTCACTAAAAAGATGGATATTCAGACTTGGAATACTTGCATTAACCAAGGGTTGATGCATAAACAGTTTTGGTCTTCTTCTCAACTTAGGCTTGATGAGAAAATTAAAGATTCTTGTAATATTCTGATAAAAAATAGCCTCCCTTCCCAAGATGCTAGAATATTGTTTTTCACAAAAATGGAAAATTATTGTATTCCAAATGTAAAAACAGAACTTTGCAGGTGCACATTTCTAGGAGTTCTTGATCATGGGAATGACATTTTTAAAGCCCATGCAGAGATAGGGCTTGAGAATATAGGCTTTATGTGAGGGAAGGAGCTGGAGGTGGTTATTTGCATAAAGGAGGGAGCTGAAATACACTACTCTCTCATCCATAAATGGAAATCCATCTTTGGGTGGACAACCTTAAGAGTGCTATGGATAAGATTAGAACTTGTCTTATTTTCTACAGCTATATACTAAATTACTCAAAAAGTTATTGGCTTAAAACAGCAGCAATAAATATCTCAGTTTCTAAGGGTCACGGACACACAAGTGTCTTAGCTGAATGGTCCTGGACCTTAGTTTCTTAAGTGGTAACAAGTCAGAGTACACTTATCTGATGGCTTGCCTGGGGTGATAAATTCAATTTCTTTCTTTCTTTCTTTTTTATTTTGAGACAGAATCTTCCTCTATTGCCCAGGCTGGAATACAGTGGCATCATCTTGGCTCACTGCAACCTCTGTCACCCTGGCTCAAGCAATTCTCCTGCCTCAAGCCTCAAGAATAGCTGAGACTACAGACGTGTGTCACCACGCTTGGCTAATTTTTGTATTTTTTAGTAGAGATGGAGTTTCACCATGTTGGCCAGGCTGGTCTTGAACTCCTGACTTCAGATGATCCCCCCACCTCAGCCTCCTGAAGTTCTGGGATTACAGGCATGAGCTACTGCACCAGGCCAGAAATTCACTTCTAATCCACACATGCCTGGCAAGCTGAGCTGGTTATTGGCACGAAACCTCAGTTCCTCACTATGTCAATGTTTCCATGTTGGGCCTGTTGACATAGTGGTTCATTTTCCCTAGAACAAGTGATCCAAAAGATGACAAAGTGGAAGCTGCAATGTCTTATGACCTATCTTTGGAAGTCACACGCAATCATTCCCATGATAGCCTTTTAGGTAATATTTACTGTAAGCCCTATTCTGGGTTAGAAGAATGCACAGGATGTCAAGTGAATACAAGGAGGCAATGATTATTCATGGATTATTTTAGGAGCTGACCAGTCCAGAACCCAAACTGTTTCACTATTCTTGGCAGATATAAAGCCTAAACTGAAGTTATCTATGTGTTACAGAAATTTCAGCCCACAGACTTTACTTATGGAGATACTAGTTCTAAGCCATTCACCCTGAGGTAGTCAGACATGCAAGTTATGTAGTACAGCAAAAATACAGCTAGTAAAGGGAATGAGCGCAACCTATGGGTTCTAGCCAAATAGAAGCCATTTTTGTTAGTTTGTTTATTTCCTACTAATCCTTTAAAATTTATTCAATAGAAAGTGCATTAACCTTCCTGTGGCTAAACATTTGTTCACTTTCCATGAGATTTCTGATAAATCTTAGGTAACAGAAAATTTGGCATTAGCCTTAAATAGCAACACAATATTTTCTCTTTTTTAATGGCCAAAGCAGTTTACCAGCTTTTGGTATTTGAGATGAGGAGCACAGGGGAGATAGACGTGGAAAGACAGACTTTCTTCCCTGTCCTTGTTTTTAACTGCTATTACTCATTTATTGAAACACAGTAAGGATAAATGGTATTAGGAAAGGGATATCTTTCCTCAACCAGCATTCTTGCAAGCTGGGGAAATGTTTAAATCTCACCCTTTCCCTTATTCAAACTTGTATGATCTCTTCACGATAGTCCAATTACCTCTTGGATTGGATTTAAGAGAGCTCAGACCAACTCCCTGTTTTGTGTGGTCCACATCTGTTCTACAATAAAAACTCACACATTCTCTAGCCCATTATCTTGTAATATGAAGGTAGTTATTTCCTTAATGGAAAGCAATTCAACTTTGCTCTCATTCCCCCCAGACATCATGGATTGAACTTAGACTCCAGAGAACATTTCTGAAGTCCTCTGAGTAAGCTTCTTGAAGCACCCTTCACTAGACTAGAGGTAAGGGGTAGAAAAGAATCCCCGCCCCTTAGGAAGCTGAACCATATTTAGATTCACAGCAATTTGAAGACCCCTCCCAAAGTCTCCTCAAAATTGTCGCCTCCAATTTCACATTCTAGATTCTTTTACAGCCTCAATCTGTTACGGTGTACATGGACCAATAGTTATAAAATTGTATGTTAAAGGTTAAGCATACAACAGCTGTTTAATTTCAAAACTCAGATCAAAATGCCCATGTTAAGGACTTTATCATAATATATTTGTCTGGCCTGGATGCCATCAACTGCCTTACTCTCATGATGTAAGAGATATCCAAAATATCCAAAAAGTCTCTCTCTCCTTTTTTTTAAATTCCAAGTTAGAATCTAGGTTCCAAAGATAAGCGTTATTTGACTACAAGCCAGTGATCTCTAGTTACCGGCTTTACTTCTGTTCTGGTTATTTCTGTCACTCTTTTTTTTTTATTTTTATTTTAACTTCTAATATCTTCTTTTTAGGACAATGATTCAAAGTATAACTAATTGTGAAAAATATGTCAAAGATGGTGAGTTTAAGATAATAGGGGAGAGGCATTGTAATTACTTCAAATATATTGTAAACATCAAGTATCAGCCCATATTAAGGACTTAACATTAACTATTTAATATGCTTAGGGCTATCTTTCCTTAGATCTTTGATTGGCTAATCTTTTCATCCTTTTCAAATTTTTACTTAAATCTCACCTTGTAAATGAACTTGCTCTTAACAATTTAATACTGTAATCTTTCTCACGCCTTTCCCCATTTTGTACTCCTAGTATTTTATATGTTATTCTAGAATTTCCATGCAATATTTATCACCTTCTTATATACTATGTAGTTTATTTCTTTATTAGATCACATATTATCTATATTGGGAGACTGAATATACAAATAAACAATGGCCAGACCAAATATAAAAATAGAACACTGACTGACACCTGGCAGCAACCTGTCTAGGAAAACATCTCCTTATAATAAACAGCCCAGGAAGCCAGTCTGCTGTAAGTCAGACTTGTAAAAATTCAGACTCCTGTCTCTAATAATGATCCAGGAAACAAAACAATAAATTTCATAACAAACAGCCCAAAATGGTCACGACTTAATAACTGACAGTTTATGTAATTTTTATTCTGCTTCCAACTTAGGACCAGCAAGAAAAGCCAAACATACATCCCTAATCAATCACACAGAATGCCTGCTTCTCATTAACCCACCTCGACCTCCCCATACCCACCGCCTCCAATCAGGTAATATTTGAAGTCTTGCATTTTTTCCACTATAAATCTTTCCCCATCTTCTGTCTGTCTTTGATTCTTTGCCAAAATGTAAGTGACAGAGGCTCTTTTACTATAGCAAGGTGTGAATAAATAACATTTAATTATTCTAATTTAGTTGGTTGGTCATCATTTATATTTATAGTATCTTTACCCTAAATCTCCTCACTTTCTGAATATGATGGTCAATTTTATGTGCCAATTAGTCTGGGTCATAGTGCCCAGATATTTATTTGGTCAAACGTTATTCTAGATGTTTCTGTAAGGGTTTTTTGTTTTGTTTTGTTCTGTTTTGTTTTTGTTTTTTGTTTTTTTGTTTTTAGATTAACTTTAAATCAGTGGATTTAAAGTAAAGTAGTTTGTCCTCCATAATGTTGCTGAAACTCATCCAATTAGTTAAAGGCCTTATTAGGACCAATGGCTACCCTATCCCAGAGTAAGAAAGAATTCAGTCTTGAATTACAACATCAGCGCTTCCCTGAGTCTCCAGCCTGTCAATCTATCTGGCCAATTTTGGACTTGTCAACTTCCATAAGCCTCCTTTCTTTGTTTTAAATAACCAATTCCTTAAAATATATTTCTCACTCTCTCTCTCTCTTTCTCTCTCTCTCCACACACAGACACACACACACACACACACACACACACACACACACACACAATTAGTTCTGTTCTTTGAAGAACCATGATTGATATACCAAATACAACAAATCAACCACGTCCCCAATCTGCCATGTTGGAATAAAGCTCCATGAAGGAAGGCTTTGGGTCACTTTTGTCCATTGAGTGTCTTGGTCTATTTGAGCTGTTCTAACAAACTATCATAAACTAGATAGCTTCTCAACAACAAAAATGTTATCTCTAACAGTTTTCGAGGCTAAGAAGTCCAGTATAAAGGCACTGGCAAATGTGATGTCTGGTGAGGGCCCGCTTTCTTATAAATGGCTCCTTCTCCCTGTGTCCTCACGATTGAAGAGGCAAACAAGCTCCTTCAGGCCTATTTTATAAAAACACTAATCCCATTCATGAGAGTGAAGCCCTCATCATCTGATCACCCCCAAAAACCACACCTCTGAATACCCCAGGTGTTAGGATTTCCACATATAAATTTTGAGGGGATACATTCAGACCATGGCACTAATATATTCCAATTAGTAAATATTGTGTCTGGTATATCATAGATAGGTAATGTATAATGGTTGAATAAATATATAACAATATTTCTGGACTATACAGTTTGGTGTTTTAGGTTTGCATCTCTCAAAGATGCTGAAGGAGAAAAAGAAAAAGAGAGAGACAAAAGAAAGAGAGAGATTACACCAGACAGCCTCTAAACTCTCTTTGATAACCAAGGTCTCATGAGTCCAAGAAATAATCAAATAAAAGCCACTGAATATTGCCTAGGCTTACCTCTGCTTTCTATTAAGCTACAAGCAAAATAAAAAGGAAACCAGCATCATACTTCTTATTAATGGAATTTCATGAGCACATTTCATCTCAATTTATATTTCATGGCATCCAGGTGCTAAGTGCAGTTTCAAGCATACTCTACTCTCCCATAAATTATACAGTAAATCATCACTTGGTAATGGGCACTTTATTTTTCATGCTGATTTCCTTAAGTGCTCCACTCTGAGGTCTCTCAGTCATGGCCATATGCTTTTCTTTACTTTCACATATTTGAATATAGAGCCATAGTGATCGCTCCAAGATTTTTTTCACCCTTTTCTATGAACCCTGGTTTACTCAAAATTGTTCTTTCAGATAAAGAACAGTAGAAATCTTCTGCAGAAAACTAACATGAAGCACACTGTTTTTTATCCTTTTATCACCCCTGCTGAGAGTCATTTGAATAAGATTTTCCTGAAAAAGATGAAAAGAAGGTATGACAACTTTTGATTCAAAAATGCCTTGAAAAGTAGAAACACAGTTCAGGAAAAATGTATTTCAGTTCCTAAGAACTTTGACACATTAAAATATGTGTTATTTTATTTGTTTTGTTTGGCTTGGCTTTTGTTTTCAGTCACTCTTTTGAGTGTAGACAGACTGGATGTCAGTAGATATGGGATGAATGGTAAATTATGGTTGAAAAATACACATTATTTAAAATTTCAATGCTGTAGACTAATAAACTATTCTGTTCCCTCATCTTCTTTACAAATATTCATCAAAATTCGTTCATTTCATTGTCACAACCAAATCCCCAGGCAATCCTGGACTGCTGTCTGGGCAAATGTTTCTCTTTGCTGTTAATTCCTTCTATTGTTTTTTGGCCTATTCCCAACTACTCAATTTTCCTTGCCTCAAACTTTTAGTTGTAATCATTTAGTTTTCTAACATTCTTCAAAACTACCTTGGAATAAAACATATTTTCCACTTTAAAATTTTGTTACCTAATTTTCAAATCTCACATGTATCCATTATGTCTAGTTATAGATTGTCAGGACTTAAACTGTGAGAAGACAGAACGAAGGAATTATTACAACCCATGCTCTCTGGCTTTCTATATAATATGATTTTTTTCCTATATTTTCTTTTTAATATACTTTTAATATTAAGGCAAAAATCAAAACAATTCTTAAGAGTAATTAATAAGAATTTGTAAGAAATGTTACTCTGTGCCCTTGGAGATGAAAAATATAAGAATAGGTTCTTAGGCAACCAGTGAAGAATGAAAGAAAAGCACCTTTATTAGAAAAGTTTATGCTTTCACAAGAGATGTATTCATTTGCTCACATGACAGAGGCTTGAGCAAATATGTGCAACAGATGTTAATCAACATGTTTTCGCTTTATGGCATAACACTTTTGTTTTTGTTTTCTTTTGTTTTGTGGTTTTTTTTTTTTTTTTTTTTTGAGAGAGGAACACACTCTGTCACCCAGGCTGGAGTGCAGTGGTGCAGTCTCAGCTCACTGCAGCCTTGATTTCCTGGGCTCAGGTGATCATCCCACCTCAGCCATCCAAGTAGCTGGGACCAGAGGCACGCACCACCATACCTGGCCCATTTATTTTTATTTTTATTTTTGTATCGACAGGATTTCATCACATTGCCCAGGCTGGTCTTCAAACTCTTGGGCTCATCATAATGTTTTAAAATAAAATGCAAATGTGTTTTTTTTTTATTTTAAAGCATATTATTGTCAATAAAATTGAAAATTAATAGTGACATTGCATCATTATTTTTAAGCACATAGATTTCTTAATGTTTTACAAATAAGATAATTTTGAATATTGGACACGTTATATAAAGCAGAGCAATTTATGTGAAATTTTTGGGAAAAATGGCCTTTTACCAAAGTATATCTTACAGGTAATTCTTCAAACTTTCAAAACAACTTTATCTGCTGACTTTATGGAAATGTTTCTCCAATATAAGATGCAATACGTTGCCTCCTTAATCAGAATATTTATATACTGTGTTTCTCTGCTTAGCTGGATTCTTAGGTCATTTTGAGCATTCTTTTGACAAAACATGAAGAATTAATGACATCAAAAATAAGCAATGTTCTAAACTGCTTGGTGATACTTTGATAGTCCTGATTAGGTTTCATTTTTCTCCTTATTCAGTGTTAGAGGAGTATGTTTTAATGTCCGTAATATCCTCTCATTCCATCAATACCTTTGAGGGTCCTAAAATGTTCTTGATCATCATATCACCATATTAGTTTTAAAAACTGATTATGCATGTACCCCATAATCAAAATTTTTCATTAGTAAGATTGGTATGGGCTAGTTAATCTTTAAAATTTTGTTTCCAAATCACTTAGAAGATTGTCTTGTTTAGTCAGCTCAGTAACAATTACTCTTATTACCACCTCTTTAGATGTGGACTTGGAATTAGGGTGAATTTATATCATATATATTTGTCACCAATAGCCTGAAAAGATACTGTTAGTGGTATTCCAAAACAAATATATTTCTCCTGAACATATAAATTGGAATTATCTCTCTTAATTTTTTCTGTTTTTCAGAAGTGTTAGTGTGAGTTATATGTAGAAAGGAGGGAAAACACATTTCAAACTTTCTTTTTTTAACCTTTCTTTGACTATGTAAGGCAATACCCATAATCTCTTCTTATCTTAAAGCTTGGAGATAGTATGCTGCCTGACAGACATATCTCGGAATGTAATTCTCTGCTTTGTTCTACAACTTTTGTTGACAGCATCAGTCTAGCTCCTCTTTTCCTGGTCACTGCTGCTACTGCTCCTTTGTTAAGTGCTATCAACCCCAATGGGCATTTTCATTAGGACCTTCATCCGGGAAGCCACAAACATAGTATGAGAACATGTACTATTAGCTCAGCATTCCATATGGCACAAGGCAGTTGCATGTTCTTTTCAAGGATGCAGCGCTACGGTCTGATTCTCCCCTCCAGCCCTGTGCTTTCTTATCTAGCAGACACAGCATCGTGTTATAATGATTAAACAATTCAACAGGTCTCTAAATTAGTCTAAAATATAGGTAAGTTAGAGGGTGGGGTTTGGTAGGATTATTCATCTGTCTCAAAGTCCTTGCCTTTTTTTTTTTTTTTTTTGGAATGTTAACTATACTACAGGTTTAGTTTGTTAGAATCCAACTTTAACATGCATTAAAATACTACAGATTATTAGTGGAAACTTATTTCACCACTGTTCCTACTGTAAAACTGTGTATTTTTTTTAACCATGTATGCTGTAATACAATTTCTTTTTATATACCTGTATTTATGAGATCCTAAATTGTCTGAAGTCTACTTTGCATTGGTCTTCATAATACACAATTTTGTTTCAGAGTACACACTTACTATTTGGTTGTTGGATAAATCCATTACATTCATTTATTTTCACTTATACATTTAATATATGATGCATTGTTCTTAAAATAGAATTAAGATGTCCTTTTAATGTAAAAACAAATATTATAAAGTTGTTGCATCATGTATTATTGCTGGTAATATTTTATTGAATAAGATTTTATTTTCTTATACAGCTTGCATTCAGTGAGGAAAAATAAAATTCATATATACTCAAATAAAGAATATATCATTTCAGATAGTTATTCTTTGATTAAAAAAATAGAACAGGATAAATGAATCAGGATTTTCCTGGGGGCAAGTAATAAGGATCCTCTTTTAAACTTGAAGGAAGAGAGAAAATATTAATATAAAAATATAGGAAGGAAGAATATTCCAGGAAAGGAAACAGGAAAAGCAATCCAAAAAGGAACGTGGGGAGGGTCCAAACAAATAAAAAACAATTACAAAAGACTGCAACAGAAATGAGGACGAGGTAAAGGGGGAGCGTGGGATTAGAGAATGAACCGTGAGAAATGATCACATATAACTTTACAGGTCGTATAAGTGTATTGGATATTATTCTAAGAAATAGGATTGTGCCTGGGAGAATAAATGTAGATAAATGAGGCTTTCTCGTTTTATTTTTTAACATAAGAAACATATTAAATATGTTTAGGAAAGAACTGAGAAAAAGAGTCTCTTACAAAAAGAGACTTAGAAAAACCTGGAAGTGCTAAATTGGTGAAAAGAGTGCTTAACCTAGGAAAGGAGATCTCTCATATGTAATGAGAAGAAACAGAAGATTGATATGTGTGTAAGTGTGTGTTTGTAACTATACTCATGAAATTGTACTGCTCAGATTACCCTTCAAGATAGCATTAATTGCCACAGCTACCCTCTAGTTCAGCATTGGTCTCAGCTACCCACAGCCACTTTGCTCAAAGGAATGGCCTTCTTCTCAGGACATCACACATCAATGACTGGTTGAGACTGGGGTCTATTTTGACTCAACACTGGACAATTCTGATGGGGCGTATATGATTCAGAGTTCTCCATGAAGTTTTCCAGGGCCACAGTTCTGCTTCTCTCTCTGCCCAACACTGCTTCCTTCCCTCTCCTTCAACAGAAGTTGTACTGGAATAAATACTCAGCAAGGCAAACTCTGTTACAGAGAACCTCATCAGCCACAGTTAGGAAACTGAAAAATGTTTCTTCCAATAGATTTTTTTATTTTTGTGTGTGTAAGTTAGAAAACAAAGCCTTCTCTGAGAATGAGTTATGAGATGCATGTGGGTGTAGGCATGGTGAGTTCAAAGGAAATGTAAATGTTTGAAATAGTTGCTAGGAAAACTGGAGCTAAGAATAGTTTAAGGAAACAGAAGCACTGCTAGGCTGTCTTGGTAGCCAAACTGAAGTCATAGACCAAGATAACTGTGAACACTCCTTCCGTTTTAAAAAATATCTTCTCTTGGCTATTTTGAAGACACATATTTATGGCTTTCCTTCTATATGTCTTCCACTTTTTCTCAACTTCCTCTATTTTTTTTTCTTTACTTATCCTGTTAAATTTAATGTTTGTCAGGGTCTGCCCTGGACTCACTTCACACATTTTTCTGAAAAGGCTCATTTATTCCTTTGCTTCAGTTTCTCTCCGTATACTGATAAATCCACACACTCTTTTCTCAGCCCACTTCCCTTTCTTAACTATGTGGCCATATATCCACCAGTCTATTGATCACCTCTAACTGATAATCAATGATCAAGGTGGAAATCTCACAGGTGCCACAAAAAACATATATATATAAAATGTAACTAATTGTTTTATGTTTTTTCCCCCAAAAAATCCGTTCTTCTCATCCTTAATATTGCATTCCATGGGTTAAACCTAAAAAAAAAAAAAAAGATAAATATTTGTAGGTTTTCTTTCTTAATCACCACATGTGGTTAACATTGCAGCCTAAATAACATGTACATCTATCTAATATATCCTTCATTATGGCCTCCAGCATGCCTTACCTATGTTGTTGCAGTATCCTGCAAATTGGTCTGCCCACTTCAGTCTTTTTTCTCCAATCGGTTTTATTTTCCCTAAAATAAAATGTAGCATTTTTTTAGATCTTCACAAAACTGTCAGAATTGAGAACCAGACATACATTTTAAAAATCTGCAAAAATAAATTCTGAAAGGTCTTTTTGTTTAGGGCAAGCAGTCATGGAATAAGCATGTAAACTAGTTAGCTTCTCAAGTGTACACAGTGACTTCTCCGTTTGACGTTACAACAGTACCAAGTGTATGTTTTTCTAGGGCTAGTAGTTGGTGAGTTTTGGCTAGTGTTGAGTCGAATCACAGTTTTAGAAGGATATCTGAGAAAATGTCTCCTCTGCTTAAAATGGCTCAATATTTTCCCATTGCTATTGTTATAATTACAAATTGTAAATGCCTTAATATGGCTCAAATAGCCCTTCAACATCTAATTCCTGCTTACTTTCCTGCGTCATCTTTTGCCAACCCCAACAGCTCTGTTCCCATCCCTATCCTATAAATTCTAGGTTTACTGAATATACTATACTGAATTTCTTCAGGTTACTGAAGTTCTTCAATTATACTGCATTTCTTCAAATTCCTAATAATTATAATAATTTCTTCAAATTATACTGAATTTCTTCCTAGTTCCTAGTTCCTAGTACATAATGTGTTCCTTCTAAGTTTTAAGTCTTTCCTTGTATATCAGATATCAATATCCATAGTAATGCTGTAGCACACTAAACATTTCTTTAGTGCTTGAGGCTGTGGTTCTGTAATGTAGGTGGTCTCAGTTGGATGCACTTAGTTATCTATAGTGGCCTCGGCTGGGAAGATTATATATGGGAGACTGAAAAAAGTCCCCCAAAGATATTAGGTTCTAATCTCTGGAACCTATAAATCCCCTTATTTGGAAACAGAGTCTTTGCAGGTATAATTAAGGATCTTGAGATGGATGGATCACTCTGAAATTACCAGGTGGGCCTTAAATGTAATTATATATGTCCTCAAAAAGAGAGAAGCGCAAGCTGTGGATCCAGAGGGCACAGCCATGAGCCCACAGGCTGGAGCCAACATCCTTGGAGGATCATTCCTAGACCTTGAAACTTAATAAAATTTGCTCTGTTGGATTTTGAAATTGCTTGGAATTGGTGATCTTTTTCTTCCTTTCATTTTCCACTTTTTGAAATAATGTCTACACTTGTCCCACACTAGTCCCACTCTTCTATTTTGGAAGCAGATAACCAGTCTTTTATTTTCAGAAGTCCACAGAAAGGAAAGGAATTTTGGAAAGGAATTTTTCCCTAGATGAATCAGACATGGCTGCACACACATCTTATTTACATGATTTAGATCATGATGTTTGTAAGTTTTGAACTGGTGAAATTTTGGACTTGATGCTGTAATTGATTAAGACATTTAGGAATATTGCAGTGGGGTGAATGTATTTTTCATGTGTTATGAATGTGAGCCTTTTGAGCCAAAGGAAGACTGTGGTACACTAAAAAAATTGCACTGCAGAGATATCAGGTACTAATCCAGAGAACTTGTAAACGTTGCCTTATTTGCAAAGTGGGTCTTTTCAGATTTGATTAAGTTAAATACTTTAAGATCGAAAGATTATTCTAGATATCTGAGTTAGCCCTAAATGCAATCACAAGTGTCCTTATAAGAGACAGGCAGAGGGAGATTATAGATAGCAGAAGGGAAGAGAGTATGACTGTGGAGGTGGAAATTGAAGTAATATGGACACAAGCCAAGGAATGCTGGCAGCCACCAAAAACTGGAAGAGGCAAGGAATAGATTGTCCTCTAGAGGTTTCCCAGGGAGTATGGCCCTGCCAACCCGTAGATTTTGGTCCAGTGACACTGATTTCACACTTCTGACTCCAAGAGCTGTGAAAGAATACAGTTTTTTCAGTTTTAAAAGACCCAGTTTGTGGTAAATTATTACAGCATCCACCTGAAACTACATTAATACCCTGAAATGAATATTCTGTATCCTACATTTCTTACTTGTTTTCATGGCCATTTCAGAAGCAAAACCTGAATCAGAAATGATCAGGGTCTTAACACATCTGTGTTTGCATCTAGTTTACTGATAGCCTGCTGGAAAAATTAAGTTACCTGGCTGGCTGGCCTGGAGTCAGAGTGAGAGAGAATTGCATTTGCACAACAAAAGATGTGGATACAGGGTAAAATCAAGAATGAGAGCCACTTTTTGCAATCTACCATTCATTCTTAGGTTTAATTTTTTTTTAATTATCTGTATCCCTAGAAAAATAATATTCATGTTCAGATTTTGCCCTTTCTTAATGGCTTAGGTATTATGTTATAAGTCAAAGTTGATTAATTTTAACTACCATTTAAAAAACCTTCAGTAAGATAGCACTAATTGCCATATAATTATACTCTAACTTGCTGGACAAAGATCATTAATGGTTTTTTCAGCTTATATTTTCTATCATTCTCCTATTTACTTTCCCAAGATGCTTTGGGGAACAGACTGAAATACTAAGAAGGTGTTTTTGCCCCACACACCCATTTAAACATTTGCCTATTGTTGAAAGGACGTGTTTAAAATACCTGATGTTCCAGTTTGTGAATTATTAATATTTTGTAACTACTTTATATTTTCAACTTTTCAAATAAATGTGGAATGCTGAGTAAAGAACAGACATTGTGTTGTCCATTTTGTTCCTTTGGTTTCATTTAAAGTGATTAGAAATATTCTAAGCATGAACTTGATTTGAGTCAGAAACATGAGGTAAAAAAAATGAAGGCTAAAAAATTTAAAGTATCAAACATACACATACATGTTCCTATTGATTTTACATTATTTTATTGATACTGCTATTTATCCTTTTTTATTACTGATATTCATAATGTTCTTTTAAAATTTTAATGATGATGAAATATTACCATTTCCAACAATATCACTTTCTCTATATTTGGTGTTTACTTCTCATTTGATAAATATTCATGAAAAAGAAAAAGTAGTGGTTAATATTGACTGGAAAAATATTTTAGACACATGCTCCATCAGGTCCCCCAAACAGCTGTGCTACTACACCTTCATCCAAAAGCACTTGTCAAGTTCTAGGCCTTTGCAGAGCAAAAGGTGCCAACTCTTGGAGCCTGTGCCAAACTGTGCAGAAGTTGCCTGATGCTGATTCAGATCCAGTTGGAATTATGTTTAAAATCTAAATTCAGTACATTTTTATTTTGGAAATAAAACCACACACTCCTTTCATCTTTTTCTTCATAATATTGCTTTTGAAAGGATATTAACTATATAGAAAAATCACAGAATGATTGTCCTTACTGAGATCATGTTTGCCATTTTGCAGCTTCCAGACCACAAAAATCTCATAATCTTTAGAAAATTGGATCTTACTCTTTCTAACATAATTATCTATCAAACTTTCTCTGGCAAAAGATATAGTACATAGTGTCTTAATTTGCACACATGCAAGCAGCACAAACATTTGAGCTATTGGACAATTTTTAGCTCAATGGTAATAAGGGAATGTAGTCATACTGGTCAAACTAGTGGTCTAGATAGATGCAGTTTCTATGGGACTAACAGGCAGTGTCAGAATTAAGTAAGTTTAATAAATTAAAGCACGTGCTATGATAGGTCTTTTGATTTACTAAAAAAAATTTTAAAGATCACAGCAAAAGTAAAAAAAAGAATGCTGTTGATGCCTTATAACATGTGTCTTATATTAACTATGACAAAATGTAACTTAAGTCATTGTCAGCCAAGCCATATTAGCTATCTTAGGAAAATGAGCAAATTATAAAAATAGAACTGCCATTTATAACAAGAAGTGTATTAAATGTAGCTTGTTCTTATCACCTAGAAAAAAATTGAATAGAAAACATTAATTGAATGGATAATATCTCAAAAATTTAAAACACTGCTTATGAAGAAAATGGAAAATCAAAATATTGATTTGTTTCTCTAGTAAGCATGACATATTTCAGAACTGAAAAATGCAAATTATTATACTTGTTACATTAAGCCTTTTGGTTACTTGTGTGCTGTTATAATAAAATAAAGAAATTCTTACAGAAAAGAATGCATCCACTTCCATTGGCCTTAGTGGAGACTTAATTGTGGTATTTTCCCCTTTCTGAAGTTTCTATGGAATTTTTCACGTAAGCATTATGGAATTATTTTTTAAAATATTACTGTACATAAAAATTGTGTACAATATCATAGGAATATGTAAAAAAAGTTAGTATATTTTGTATTACAGAGTAAATGTTGAATAAATGATAATTATTGTTCATTATTTTAAAGGTTACCATTTAATTTCACTAAAAATAAATTTTTTATTAGTCAAATTGTTTGCAGCGGGATACTAACTTTTGATAGTGAATACAGGAACACTGGCATAAAACCTAATCCAGTTCACCTTAACCATCTTAAAATTCAAAAATAAAGTGATAATAAGAGATCCCCTGTATGTTACATGGAAATTGAAAATTATACATAAATATCTGTCTAAAATATTTGATGATTCTCTAGCTTTATGTCCCATAAGCTTATACTCTTTTTGGTTTTCCATTTGCTAGTGTTATGATAATCAGTGACATGATGGTTTGCAATGAATAAAACTGCATTATTAAGTGGACATTTGGAAGATAATTTTAGAGTCAATATTTTAATAATTAGATATAAATTGTTTAGTACTCCTTTTAGATATTCAGTTGATGAAATTTAATACTGATTGATGATAAGCATAGGACCCATACGTTGACCCTTTTTCTTAATTAATATTGGCAAGATAAAAAACATTATCTTCTTCCAATAAATGTAATAATTTATAAAATATTTATAAATAATTTTATAAATAACTATTTATGTACAATATGAAAAGATATTTGTTTGCAAAGAGATGTAGTAATCTCTTTGCAAAAAGATATATTAATGTCTTTGTAAACAAATATCTTTTTATATTCTCTGGTATTTTATAACAAATATATACATGTAAAGTTATTTAATTAAGAAAAAGGAAAGGTGCAAAAATCTTACAGCATCTCTTTTTAAATTATCATGGCCAATTTTAAAATAATTTATAGTAAATTCATGTTTAGACAACATGAGATTAAAGGAAAATTATAATTACAAATTGAATAAATTTATAAGTAGGTGTTTTATGAGTCTAGGTTTTCTTTTATAACAATGTTTCAACATGATAGATCCTTCTACAAAAAGGAGTGAAAGTGCATTGATGTAGCTCCAATAATACTTCTTTACTGACTACATTGCAAATGGCCATTAGATGTTTCTGAGGTTGCCAGTAGATTCTACTAATATTAAAAAGGATCCAAGTTTTCTACACATCAAACATTTTACAAAATGTAGAGCTGGCTAGGGGCCTATAAAGTTATCATTTTGTAGCCTAGTAACATACTCAAAATTAAATGCTAACTAAGGGGAAAATTGCATAATATAAATATATAATAGGCAGAATAAGAGAAGCATGCAGAGAATCACTCTAAAATCTTTTTATGATTTTGTGTCTCCAGAGACACTTTACATTCTCCATGGTCCTAAAGGAGAGATCCTTCAACTCTTGCTATAGTTCTCCCTCAGCTCGAAATGTGGAGTTGAATTATGATGTGCAATGGTACTTATCTATGAATATCCTAAATCAGAAGGTAAAGAACAGAGAAAAATAAAATTACTAATCCTCTCATCTTCAGGAAGAAGTAAAGAATTGTTTAAATGCAACTGGCAAGAATAAAACCCAAGTCACCTTCTAAGAACAAAAGTTCACTGTCATCAGTATTTGTATGTGACTGAAATAGGGAAGGAAGGTAGAAATAAAACTAGAGGAATTTTCTACTCAACAGAACATCTGCTGTCATCCTTACAAATCAAACTATTTGGGTACATGGAATAGTTTAGCAGTTACTCAAATGAATTAATACCAAATTAAAAAAAACACATCAAAAGGTTGATTGCTGGTAATCAAGAGAGATATTGGAAAAAAAGAAATTTGTTTTTTAGTTCAAAAGGGAAGTTTCATTATAATCACAAAGATGCTGGGAGTAGTTCTTAAAACTGGGATCACTAAGAACACAAAATATTATTAGACAATAGAAAGAACTCCACAAATAATAAATTATGTAGTATTTGCATATTAACTTATTTAGCAATTATAACTGCAATTATAAAATACAGTATCTTAAATATAGTGACATCCATATGTTTGTAGAAGAAAATGATGCTTGTGTGTCTTGATATTTTATAATAATTAAACTCCATCTCTTCTCAGTAACAGATATATAATACAACCAAACAAACACATATTCAAATTTAGTTTTAGAAACTGGGAGAAATTCAAAATTTATAATTAATAATTAAACTAATACTAATTTTTAATACATTTAATAATGCTCAAATATGGAGTTTTCATAATGCCCATGTTTCAGTGTGCAGTTGCTTATTTTTCTGACAATTTTTAAAAAGACAGCTATCCTGCCATGTTGAATCACAGTATTTCATTCATATTAGCTAATCCTAAGAGACACTATCTAATTAGAATCACAAAAGAGTTTTAAAAAATCATATCATTGTTGATATTTTATTAGTATGAAATGGTTTTACTGTTTAATTAATTGGCACACAAATATTTGATATCAAAGGCTCTGTTGCTGGTGTTTGTTACTTAGTTCCTATCTTTATGGAAGAAAGCAGTATTTTTGCTTTCTCTTCTCCTAGGCACATAGGATGATTATACTTCTCCACCACCTCGAAGTTAAGCATAGCTATATAACTTACTTTTGTCAATGGAAAATAATCCAATAAAAAGTGAATCAATTACTCATGGATACATACAAGTTAATAGGAGATTCTCCATTCTCTCTTATCTTGTCATGTTGACTGTGGAAAAAAAAGAATTCTACACAGTGGAGACTCTATCAATATGGATTGCTGATATGTCACATAGAGGAGAATTGCCCTGAAAAGACACTCATATTCACAGCTGATGTGGTGAATGAAAAGTAAACATTCATTATTCAACTACAGATTTGGGGACAGGAAAGATTGTTTGTCAGCAAAGTGCAACATAGCTTATCCTGATTAATGGAACTTTCTTTTCCTTAATTCCCACAACTGGATGATATGACTTTCTGCCCACTCCACTGACTAATGTCACACATTTGAAATAATTCTATGTATGTAGAGAGGAGGTATTAGGGAAACTACTTTTAAAACTTTCAGAAATATCCTGCAGTACTTACCACTTTGACGAACATCACCCAAGTGACAGATGTAATGCTAAGTTATTTATCAACAGTAATTATGAGATCAGTCCTTGTTTTCAAGTAACATATGTTTTAGAGGCAAAACCAACAAAAATACAAATGAATTGGTTTATTTAAATGTAATCATCCCTTTAATGGAAATATATACAAAAAGAATGAAAACCAAACAGAAAGAAATCGAGTCTCTGCCTGAGATAGTTAAGAAAACCTTTGCAGAGAAAGAGTATATTTAGTGGCTGAAAACAAAAGTCTGAGCATATTCTAAGCAAGGAGATTAGCATATACAAAGGCTGGGTGATGTATGAGCTCAGGATAAGTTCGTCAAATATTTCCAAGTATAACATAGAAAAGGTATTGGAATAGATAAAATTGAACAGTTCAACCTGGTCGTATAGGAATAAGTCATACAGTCTATGTGAAGGGCTTTATATATTAGTATTTAAAAAAAGCTTTGAAAGAACATGGAGCAAAAATTGAAACGATAAGTTTACATTTTAGAAAAAAACACTACAGTTTAGCATTGATTGCAATAAAGTTAACTAAAAGAAAATATTATGAAACAACAAGAAAATACAGTTATAGAAATGCAAAGCATTAGAGACATAGAAAAAGGAATAAATTAAATAATGTTTTAGATAGAAAAAATAGATCTTGGTGACTAGATTTGGGAATGAGGAAGCTCAAGAAAACTAGAGAGTCTCCAAGGTTTCAAGTTGGCGGACTAGCATGTGAAACTATTGACAGAGATGGGGGATTTAAAAAGAAAACCTGTTTTGAGACACGATGAGTTCAGTTAGGGACAGACTGAAATTCTATTTATGTTGCATTTGGGTATAGATGTCTAGCAAGAGCTCAAAATAGAATTTTAGATCACTGACTTACTCTACTTTGATACAACTGTATGAATCAAATTAGTTAAAGAAAATGTATAGATTGTTTAAAGACAAGTGAGGATTAAATAGAAGGTAATTAAGGTGATAGTAAGAATAACTCTAAAATCTTCTGGTTTTTTTTCCTCTGCTTGAATCCCTGGCTTGTTTCCCTAGTTTTACTGTAAAGAATGCCTATTTTATCATTCTCTAGTGCCTAAATTTTGTAAAATCAAGGACATCTCTTTATTTATATTTTACCATCTACAGAAGTTATAATAATGTTTATAGTTAGGTATATCAATAAATTTTGGCCCAGAAATTAGCCTTTAGTGGAGCTAGCTAAACATGTTGGCACCAAGATTGCTAGCCTAACAATTTAACTTAGCCAGCCACTGGGTACCTTAAATTTCTTAGCTGTTGAATGTATAAATGTGAGACTTAGTCATGTGATCACGATTATGCAGGAAGGATGCATACTTCCTACATAATGGAAGGGGCTGACCATTGTCCTACTTTGTTCTGATATGCTTTTCTATCATCTTTGCAAAGCTGAGACAATCTGAAAAAGAAAGTATACCTTTTAGTATTTCCTTTTGGAACGGAATTTCTGAGTCTTTAACAGCTTGGTTTAACAATACACTTGGCCTCACAAACAAGAAAGATAATTTATTTGTTTTCTCTGTGGTGATAAGATCAAAGAAAAGAATTTATCAAGAGATCAATGCCCATAGCCAAGCTTCAGAACCTTTATAGAATCTGTCACATCTCAGTCAACAAAGTACCCCAGAAGGACTCTGTGAAGTAAAATCACATATGTTCATGGAGACACAAGCCTATTCATTCATATTGCTGAGTAATAAATGAATGTATCATAAGTCAGATTGTAACTGAGTTCTGTACTTGCACTCATATCCTGATAAATATTTATCTGTCCTTAAGTTTTACTGTTTAGGATTCTCCACTGAAGCTCCATTCTTACTTTACCTATACCACCATATCAACTACATGATTTCAGTGAGGCTAGCTGCCAGTCTAGAATCACTGCTCAATCTTTTGGACTTTTCCTGCTTGCCTTCCATGCCCTTGGTTATATTGGTATTGGATTTTGATTAGCAACTTTCACTTATGGTAATAATGACAGGTCTTATATTTATACCTGTAAACCAGTTTTTAGTCTCAAAGCTCTATTTGGAAGCATACCCTTCTGTTCTGCCTCTAAAACCTTGACATTATTCTCAAATCAGACCCCTGGATATGTTTGCATTCTAGTTTTAATCCATGTACCAACTGCCATAAAACATTATGCTGTACATTCAGGAGGATTTGGCATATAGTTTCCTGATGTTTATTAATTCAAGAGGTTTGTACCAAGTGAAGAGACAAGGATTTTTTGAAAAATCAAGAATCTGTAGGAAACTAGACAAGTAAATGAGTTAATATGACTTTGTTTCAGAATAAGTTTACTGAGAGAACTATTTACTCATGTATGAAATAATAATAGCACCACAAATGAAATAACATTAAACTGACAAGGGATTTTTTTTATTGACCAATAAGTCTGTATTGTAAAGATTACCAGACGATTAAAATGACTTTTGTAATCTTAAGAAAGGACAACTAGAAACATGACTGGTGTAATTTAATATGATGTAAGATGACATTTATTTATAAATATTCTGAACCGCAGCATGCTTACTATTTCCAACTCAAGACTTCAAACATACATAGCTAATTTGGATTCATTTCTGTTGGTTCGTTTCAATTTGGCTTTAAGCACTTCTCTTTTAGTCTTGATTGTATTTATGTTTAAGCAGTTTGTCATTTACATGATTTACTAGGAAATTTATGTTTTATCAGAATACAGCATGAATTAGGTTTTATCTCATATAATCAGTTTTAAAATGAGTTGCACTTTCTTTGCTTATTTTCTACTATGTGCTTCTTCTCATAATATTATAAATCTAAGGCAAACTGTACCTGTTTTACAAATATGCTGGTAAAATATATATTTGTATATATATTTTACCTATCTAGAGACTTTTAGCAATATTCTGATGTAAAGATTTCAGAATAACTGCGAAGTTAGTTGGAAATGCACAGGAATCTTGAGATATGATAAAATATAAAATATTTACTGAATGCCAATATATTAACTTCTTCATAAGTGTCATGCTTATGAAATAAAACTCCATATAAAATAGAAATTTACAAAGTTGACAATAACGTTAAATCAATAATAAATATTATAAACGAATAAACATGTTAAACCAATACATAATAGAATAGGAAACTAGAAAACACTTTTAGGATGCCAACCATGTATAGGTATATTAGGTGCAACTTACTAATTCACAGTAGTGCATTTGATACAAGGATAGAAAAAAAATAGTGAAATGGAAAAGACCTTGAAATGGATGTGCAGGGATAGGGGTTCTGCGCTGATCTCTGTCACTAACGATCTCAATTAACTTGAGCAAGTCACTTAATCTCATAGACTTTTTAGTTTAAAGATAAGTTCATTTCTTGGTCAGTTTTCCTCTTCTTATATGTTGAATTGTGCCCTCCCTTTCAATTTACTGTTGAAGCCCTAACCCTCAGGACCTCAGAATATGCTGGTAGCTGGGCATGGTGGTTCATGCCTGTAATCCCTGCTACTCAAGGCTAAGAAAAGAGGATTGCTTGAGGCCAAGAGTGGCAGCCCAGACCAGCCTAGACAACATAGAGAGACTTCGTCTCTAAGAAAATTTTTGAAAATAAATCTAGCATGACAGGGAGGACCTGTAGCCCCAACTAATCAGGAGACTGAAGTGGGAGAATGGCTTGAGCTAAGGAGTTCAGGGTAGCAGTGAGCTAAGATCATTCCACTGCATTCTGGCCAACAGAGTAAGACCTCATCTCTTAAAAACTGCAAAACAAACAAATAAACAAAAAACAACAGGAGAGAAATGAGAGAAGAGAAGAGGGAAGGAGAGGAGAGGAGAGGGAAGGAGAGGACAGGAGAGGAGAAGGGAGGAGAGGAGAGGGGAGGGGAGGTGAGGAGAGGGGAGGGGAAGGGAGGAGGGGGGAGGGGAGGGGAGGAGGGGGGAGGGGAGGGGAGGAGGGGGGAGGGGAGGGGAGGAGGGGGAGGGGAAGGGAGGAGGGGGGAGGGGAGGGGAGGAGGGGGGAGGGGAGGGGAGGAGGGGGGAGGGGAGGGGAGGTGAGGGGAGGGGAGGGGAAGGGAGGAGGGGGGAGGGGAGGGGAGGAGGGGGGAGGGGAGGGGAGGAGGGGGAGGGGAGGGGAGGAGGGGGAGGGGAGGGGAGGAGGGGGAGGGGAGGGGAGGAGGGGGGAGGGGAGGGGAGGAGGGGGGAGGGGAGGGGAGGAGGGGGGAGGGGAGGGGAGGAGGGGGGAGGGGAGGGGAGGAGGGGGGAGGGGAGGGGAGGAGGGGGAGGGGAGGGGAGGAGGGGGGAGGAGAAGGAGGAGGGGGGAGGGGAGGGGAGGAGGGGGGAGGGGAGGGGGGGAGGGGAAGGGAGGAGGGGGGAGGGGAGGGGAGGAGGGGGAGGGGAGGGGAGGAGGGGGGAGGGGAGGGGAGGAGGGAGGAGGGGAGGAGGGGGGAGGGGAGGGGAGGAGGGGAGGGGAGGGGGGAGAGGAGGGGAGGGGGAGGGGAGGGGAAGGGAGGGGAGAGGACAGAAGAGAGATGAAAGGAGAGGAGAAGTGAGGAGAAGAGAGGAGAGGAGAGGAGAGGACATGAGAGGAGAGGAGAGGAGAGGACATGAGAGGAGAGGAGAGGGAGAGAGGGGAGAGGGGAGAGGGGAGAGAGGAGAGAGGAGAGGAGAGAGATGAGAGAGGAGATGAGAGCAGAGAAGAGAGGACAGGAGAGGAGAGGGGAAGAGGGGAGGGGAGAGGAGGGGAGAAGAGGGGAGGGGAGGGGAGGAAAGGGAGAGGAGAATGGGGCTGTATTTGGAAATAGGGTCTTTAAAGAGATAATGACATTAAAATGGGGTAATTAGAGTGAGCCTTATTCTGATATGATTTGGCTCATTTATAAGGAGAGGAGTTTAGGACAGTGTGTGGGTGTGTGTGTGTGAGAGAGAGAGAGAGAGAATAGACACATGAGTGTACAGAGAGACAACTATATGAACACAAGGCAAGAAGGTAGCCATCTGAGAGTCAATAAGAGAGAATTCAGAAAAAAACCAAGTCTGCCAACGCCTTGATCTTGCACTTCTATCCTTACAGAACTGTGAAAAAAAAAAAAATAGATATATATATATATACACATACATAAATTTTTCAAGCCACCCTGACTGTGGTATTTTTTTGGCAGTCCTAGCACACTAATATACCTGTAGCACACTAATATACATTCTATGATCCTTAGAAATATGTAATCAAATATCCTTTGAATTATATCTATTAATTAGGTTTGGTCATAGGAAGTGACATAGTGAAGATTAAGTTTATTGCTATAAATGCAAATGACTTACAGAAAAACAAACTAAAGACATTTAATTTGGTCCACAATTAACAAAACCCAGCAGCACATATGCCTCCTTAATCTCACATTCTTACCCTAAAGGATATACAGATGATCAAAATCTACAAGACCTCTTCTTTTTTCAATAGAAAAAAGAATATGTATGGGAATCTTCACAAATTATAATCATAATAATATTCTAATGTCTATTGTAGTAAATAATCATATGTCACTATGATTCTTTTTTCAATTTTTGGAGACAAAGTCTTGCTCTTGTCACCCAATCTGGAGTGCAGTGGTGCAATCTCGGCTCACTGTAACCTCCAGGGTTCAAACGGTTCTCCTGCCTCAGCCTCCCAAGTAGCCGGGATTACAGGAGCCCACCACCACGCCCAGCGAATTTTTGTATTTTGTAGAGATGGGGTTTTTCCATGTTGGCCAGGTTGGTCTCAAACATCTGACCTCAAGTGATCTACCCACCTTAGCCTTCCACTATAATTTTAAATAATGGTAAGACATATGACCTCTACTGTGATTATTTCATCATCAACAATTATCTCTACTGTGTGACATGACTGCTTCAGATGCTTTCTCTGATATGTTTAAGTTAAAAATGTAGAATACTCTTTTAGAAATGTTTATTTACTTTATTACTAAGTATCGCACACAAATGAACAATTGCAGAATAGAATTTAAAACACATTGACTATATTAGTCAGCATTACTCAGGAAAACAGAAACTATATTAGTTATTTTAGCTGAGGGGATTTAATTGTAGAGAACGGTTAAATTCCTTAAATTTTATGTGCGAGGAGACTAACAATAACAGGGGACCCTGAAGTAACATAAAGACAACAATTACAGGAACAGTTTTACACTGTTGGTGGGACTGTAAACTAGCTCAACCATTGTGGAAGTCAGTGTGGTGATTCCTCAGGGATCTAGAACTAGAAATACCATTTGACCCAGCCATCCCATTACTGGGTATATACTCAAAGGATTATAAATCATGCTGCTATAAAGACACATGCACACGTATGTTTATTGCGGCACTATTCACAATAGCAAAGACTTGGAACCAACCCAAATGTCCAACAATAATAGACTGGATTAAGAAAATGTGGCACATATCCACCATGGAATACTGTGCAGCCACAGAAAAGGATGAGTTCATGTCCTTTGTAGGGACATGGATAAAATTGGAAACCATCATTCTCAGCAAACTATCACAAGGACAAAAAACCAAACACCACATGTTCTCACTCATAGGTGGGAATTGAACAATGAGAACACATGGACACAGGAAGGGGAACATCACACACTGGGGACTGTTGTAGGGGGTGGGAGGAGCGGGGAGGGATAGCATTAGGAGATATACCTAATGTTAAATGACGAGTTAATGGGTGCAGCACACCAGCATGGCACATGTACACATATGTAACAAAACTGCACGTTGCGCACATGCACCCTAAAACTTAAAAGTATAATAAAAATAAAAATAAAAACCAGCTACAGGAAACAGCTACCCATTCTAGGCCTGGATGAACAAAGAGTAAAAGTTAGAGTACTAGAATCTACCTACAAGTTTAAACAAACAGCTGAATGGAACTAACTGTGATCCAGATTTCTCATAAGGGGGATGCTACTGGTATCAATGACTGCTGGTCTCAATAGGCTAGATGCTACTGGTATCAGTGAGGTGGAGATAGGGTGCACTGAAGCTGGTCCTTTAAGTAAGAATAGAGGCTAAGTTTGTAACTGAAATAATAGCCTAAAAACTAATACATAAACCAAATTTTAACAGCTGTTTGAATGTTGTCCTATTTCATTCAGATTATTAGGTTTACTTGTTTTTCTGAGTTTTTAAAAAATACACATTTATAGAAAATAAAATGAGAAAACAACTATTTCACACTTTTAATTATGTTGTCTCTCTCTCTATATACATATATATTTATTATTTTGGGTATATATATACATATATATATTTGTTATTTTGGGTATGCAATTCAACATAATAAATAGTTTATATAACCAACTATTTAAAATGGCCCCAAAATATTATTAAAATTATTTTTGTATCACCCATTTATGAAACTGAAACACGTCTGCAAAACATGCTCGAAGTTTGGAGAATGACAAGTTGAAAAAAATTCAAATTTATTTCTGGAAAAGCTTACTACTTCCGGTGTATAAGAGTTCATTTACTGATGTTAGCAGCAGCAGTCTGGGTGATTTAATTTCTCATAGAAGTATGAGGTGTTTATCTCACCTTAACATAAGTAATCTGGCCCAGATAAAATTGTATGAGAACTGTTCAATTGTAATTTCACCTAAAAAGAAAAAACACACACAAACATAAAACCGGAAACCAGCCGTGAGATTGTACTAACTTGACAGAACTACTACATCATACAACAATCTCACTTCTAGGTGTAATCCAAAATAAATGAAATCAGTGTGTTGAAGAGTTATCTATATCCCCATGTTTATTGCACCACTATTTAGAATAGTTAAACTATGAAATCAACCTAAGTGTGCATCGACAGATGAATGAATAAAGAAAAAGTGGTACATATACACTGTGATGGTTAATAGTGAGTGTCAACTTGATTGGACTGAGGACACAAGTATTGATCCTGGGTGTGTCTGTGAGGGTGTTTCCAAAGGAGATTAACATTTGAGTCAGTGGGCTAGGGAAGGCAAACCCACCCTTAATCTGGTAGACATAATATAATCAGCTGCCAGCGAATATAAAGCAGGCAGAAAAACGTGAAAATGTGGGACTGGCTTAGCCTCTCAGCCTACATCTTTCTCCCATGATACTTCCTGCCCTCGAACTTTGGACTCCAAGTTCTTTAGTTTTGAGACTTGAACTGGTTTTCCTGCTTCTCAAGCTTGCAGAAAGCCTGTTGTGGCAGCTTGTGATCATGTAAATTAATACTTAATAAACTCCTTTATGTATCTATCCTATTAGTTCTGTCCCTCTGGAGAACCCTGACTAATACATACACAATTGAATATTATTCAGACTTCTAAAAGAAATTCTACCCATTTTTAAAACTAGATGTGCCTTTCATTACTGAGATTTAAGGGTCCTTTATATATTGTGGCTAGCAGATACAAGTCTTTTCTAAGACCTATAGTTTTCAGATATATTCTCCAATCCTGTGGTTGTTTATTTGACTTTGACGATGATATCTTTTTGAAGCATAAAGGTTTTTGATTTTGATAAATCCAATTTATCTATTCTCTCTTTTGTTGCTTGTTCTTTAAGTGTAATAGTTAAGAACTCACTGACAATCCAAGGCCATGAAAATTTACTCGTATGTTTATTAAAGTTTTTAATAGTGTCCTTCAAAAATTCATGTCCACCTGCAATCTGTGAATATGCGCCCATTGGGAAATAGGGTCTTTTCATTTAGAATCAAATTAATATGAAGTCATACAGGATTTGGGTGGCCCTAAATTCAATATGACTGGTCTCTTATAAAAAGAGGCACAGTTGGACACAAATACACATGGAGGGTAAGTGGGCATGTGATAATGAAGGCATAAATTAGAGTTAGGCTGCCACAAACCAAGAAATGCTGAAGATTTCCAGCAACCACTGAAAGCTATGAACAGGCGAGGGAGAATTCTATTCTCCCTCCTTCCAGCCTCCTGGTCTTCTTATTGCTACTTGCTTTTTTATTTATTTAGTGATTATCTGGATTATATTAATAAAAGTTAACCACCAACACAAACACACAATATTCACTCTCTGCTTCTGCTCGTGAGTGAGCAGTCCTTTGGATATTCCCACAGTCACTCTAAACTCTGGGGCGACAGTGCTTAGCTCTTTTTTCTGGACCACATACAGCTGTTAAACTCCACTAATTGCCTGCTGGTTTCCCCATTGTTTTCAACATTCCACTGGGGCATGAGTGGCTCTACAAACTAATCCTATCTAACTTTGTCTCCTTTGAAAGAATGGCTTTTGAGATCAGTGTTTGCTATTCTGATTCAAGGAGGGTTTTTCCTAGATGCTTTTTGTTTTTTTGATTTGTTTTGTTTTGTTTTATTGAGACAGGGTCTAGCTCTGTTGCCCAGGCTGGAGTACGGTGACACAATCAGTGCTCACTGCAGCCTTGACCTCCCAGTCTCGAGAGATCCTCCCACCTCAGCCTTCTGAGTAGCTGAGACTGCAGCTGAGACTACCACCATGCTCAGCTAATTTTTTTGTTTTTATTTTTGTAGAGATGAAGTCTCACGATATTCCCAGCCTGGGTTCGAACTCTTGAGTTCAAGCAATCCTCCCCACCTCAGTCTCCCATAGTATTGGAATTACAGGTGTGAGCCACTGCACCCAGCCTCTGCTAGCTGTTTTATTCCAAGTTTTTCTACTGTAAACTAGCTGGGCTACAGTTTAACCTCTGTCTTTTATCTACCCACAAAAGCCTCTCACCACTCAGGTACTGTTCTTGAGAGCATTGTTAGTTTTGAACTTATCTGTTGCAAATAAAGTCAGGTGTTCTGGGTAGAAATTAGAGGCTGGTTTTATAGTCTGTTTCCTCCCTCAGGCAAAATTTCTGATCCAGGGCTCATGAGCTGTAGGTGGGGACAGCGGCATGCTTCTCTCTGAGTAATACCCAGATTTAAAAGCTGAGTGTTCAGTGAGTAGAAGTGGGCAGGAGGCATTTTTCAGCTTGCTTGTCCTGTAGAGGAACTACTACCTCACGTGCTGGCAAGAGTGATCAGCACCCTAGTATTGTCAGCACACTGGGACCAATGTACAGCACCTATTCCATGGGAGGACTTATCAAAAGGACGAAGTTCCCACCATTCAACTACACTCAGCTGTAATTTAACTTCAATGCGGGCAGGATATTAAACACTGACTTCCTCCTCTTTCCAAAAGGAAAGGCTTTAGTTGAAAGCTAAAGAAGGAAGGAAAACTGTATTCTTAGCTATGTTAAAAGATAAACTGAATCATTGCACTAGCAGAGACATGGAGTCAACCCAGGTGCCCATCAACAGTGGACTGGATTTAAAAAACGCAGTACATATATAGCACAGAATACTACACAGTCATAACAAAGAATGGAATCATATCCTTGCAGCAACATGGATGCAGCTGGAAACCATTATTCTAGGCAAATGAATGCAGATACAGAAAACTAAATACTCCATGTTCTCACTTGTAAGTGAGAGCTAAACCTTGGGTACACATGATCATGAAAAGGGAAACAATAGACACTGCGGAATACAAGAAGGCAAGGGAGGGAGAGTGGTAAGGTTGAAGACAACATACCCTTTGGGTACTATGCTTACTGAGTGCCAAATTCATTCATACTACAAACCTCAACATCGTGCAATATATCTTTGTAATAAACCTACACATGTAGCCTCTGATTCTAAAATAAAAGTTGTAAAAAGAAAAAAGATAAACTGAGGCACTTTAAAACAGTAAATACTTTGAATATTCAGTGATTCACAACTCAGGCAGCTCCAGAGCTGAAGCGGCTGAAAGAGCACTAGGGGGAAGCTTTTTCAGGGTGAATGCAGAAGCAAGGAAAAGGAAATATGTGATTGGCTACAGTGAAGCGGCAGCCTTATTGGGATCATTCTAGGGGAAGGTCTCTAGTTGGAAGTAATTTGGCAGTTTCTGATTGGTCAAGCTTAAGTTTCCTTTTACCGCCAGCACTGAGTGGGGTGTGGTTTGCTAGGGAAAATTGATTTTACCAAATTTTAAACTAGAAAAAGGTAAGTTACTTTTCACTGAGTTAAGATGTTAGGAACTTCCATATGAACCTCTAATTTCAGGCCTGTTCTTTGAAAAGCAGAAGAAGAACACTGCAAACAACAGTTTCAAAATTTACAACATAGATATAAAGCAGTCTTTAGAAGTCTACTGGTAGAAAAGTAATTATCTCTAAAACTGTGCTAAATAGGGTATACCACACTATTTCCTTCTTAAAATAGATTGCATCTCTTGACTCTTATAAAAGTCTACCTTCAACTTAATCTCACCATTGCAAGTATTTTTATTTCAATGTCGTTATAGAAGAAATTTCTGAAAAGAACTATAGAAGGTATTTGATTTTCCACTTTTATTTGGAAACATGTCTACTGGATGAATTAAATCAATGTTTTTACACAACAATTATTTATATTTGTGCTTATTCCCTCTTTCTCTCTGTTTCTCTCTCTCTCTTAAAATTTTGTTTGATGAGTATGAGGACCAATATTGAAATCAATCAAACAACAAAAATAAATCTATTCCAAGGCAGGTAGAAAAACACATTTGCTTTATCATTTCTTCACTGAAAACACCCCTTGGATTGTAACTAGTATCTTTTTCAAAGAAAGAGATTTGTAAAATAGTTCTTTCGGAGTATATTACCTGAAACTCAACACACTTACTAGAAACACAGCACTATATTATAGACACAATGTGTTTTTTAGTATATGACAACAATAAAGTATTATCAGGAAGTACGTGTATCACCATATTAACTGACTGATTGAAATAAATGTGCCACAGTTTATTTAATATATATTTATATTTAGTATCTGTAACTTGTGAATAAAAAATAAGCACTCTGGATGTCAACAATACCATCTTTTGTGCTTTTTGGAGTGCTTTCAAAATGTTGTGTTCTAAGAGTTAGTTTAGAGACTAGAAGGTGAGAGAAAGTAATATAGGCTAGGTATACTTCATGACCAAAAATCACTGATATTTTGGTCTTTTTTGCAGTGTGGAACTACACATGAGAAAAAAAAGAAAAGAAATTTTAAAGGAAGAGACTGTGTGTGAACGCACGCATGTGTGTGTGCATGTTTTGATGTAATTTTTTTTTATTTTCTCATTTTCCATACAGCATCTAGTAGATTATCTTGTTAAATGTAGTTCATAGCCGGGTGTGGTGGCTCACGCCTGTAATACCAGCACTTTGGGAGGCAGAGACGGGTGGATCACTTGAGGTCAGGAGTTTGAGACCAGCCTGGCCAACATGGTGAACCCTGTTCCTAGTAAAAATACAAAAATTAGCCAGGCGTGATGGCGGACGCCTGTAATCCCAGCTGCTCGGGAGGCTGAGGCAGGAGATTTGCGATTGTGCCACTGCACTCCAGTATGGGCAAATGGGCAACAGAGCGAGAGTCCATCTCAAAAACAAAAAAACAAACAAACAAAAAAAATGTAGCTTATAACCAGATTTCTGACCAAATAAAACAGCAAGAGGAAATGTTTGGTCACTCATATGCCAAAGAGTAATGTAAGGAAAAAGATAAATGAAGGAGGGAGAAGAGAAAAAAAAAGAAAAAGAAAAAATATATTTTTTTTTTCAAAAAAAAGCAAGCAAAGTAGAAGAAGGGAAGAAAAGGATGGAAAGTGTTAAAAAGGGAGGAAGAGACAGAAAAATAAAGTGAAAAAGTAAGATGGATGAAAATTTTTCTCTCTTTTTCTTTCTTTATTTTTTTTTTGGCTTTCAAGTCAAATTGTGACAATGGATATCTATGTAATTGACTCTCATGGCTCAGAGGTAGATTGGATTCATAGACATGAGTGTTACCCCAGGGGCTGTGTCCCTCTGCTTTAATAGTGATCCACAGTTATTTCTCTAGAGAAAATTTGCTTAAGTATATTCTCACAATGACACCATTCACTTTTGTCACCACTGAGCTAGGAAGTAGTTATGTAAATCATTTCTTTACGCATTATTTTGGAGAAAAGTTAGGTGGGTGATGGGGCATATGTAATCTATAATTAACTAATGTTGAAATAATTTAATTTTTGTCAGTGGCTACTATTCTTACTTTGGAAGCATTTGAGTTTAAATACAAAAAGATTAAAAATTATATTGGTTAGGAACACATCAGTGAAGTTTCAGTCATCAAAACAGCATAAGAATTACCGAAAAAAGGTTGACCATTCTATATTGAGCTATATGTGCTTATCAATAAACTTGAAGTCTGATACAAGAGTACTTCTCAGTTTAAGCATTTAATAATGAGTTTTTCCAGTAAATATTTATGAGGATTTTTTTTTTACTTATTCTAAAAAATATAAAAATTTCTTTAAGATAATAAATAGCCATAAGGATTTTCCTTTAACTTTTTATCACAATCAGGTGTGGAACCTTATCTACAGTGTATTAAAAAAACTTTCAAAAACAAGTGTCCCATTTTAAAACAATACTGAAAATTAAGGTCTTAGAAATTTAATATTGCTGTTCTTTTACATCACAATGTTGATTGATTTTATCTTGATGAACTAAGTCATTTTTGTTTTTCTAATAAGACTTATCAATTGCCTTTGCATTTTAAAATTTTATATTGAAAAAATAGTATAGAGTAAACCATATTACTGTTAATTAACTTAAAAATGTAGTCTATACAACTATGGGAAATAAAATGGGAAGCTTTGTTAGTTAAGAAGCTTTGTTAGTTAAGATAGTGCTTTTTAAAGGAAAATATTCATGCATCCATTTTTATATTCAGCTTTGAAAAACTCCAAATATTTTACAATTCTAGCAGGAGACACAGTTTGGTTTAATGGTTAAGAGGCCAGAGAAACTTGGATCTGAATCCTGACTCAGCTATATGGTTTTATTGCCTTTTACATAATATCACTGAACCTCAGTATAATCATAATTTTAACCCACGTAGAGAACACTAATAAGAGTGAAATAAATTGATAATGGTTAATGAATAATTATTAGATGCCATTTGGATTTTAAGCAATTTATATAATATTTTAAATAAAATTTTTATTATAGAATAATTTTAAGTTTACAGAAATTTTGCAAAGGTATTGCAAAGTTTCTAATATATGCCACATCTAATGTCTTATTATTATACATTAGTATAGTATGTCATTAATATCACACATTAGTGTGATACAATTAATGAACCAATATGGATACGTGATTATTTACTAACATTCATACTTTACTCATTTTTTTTAAGCTATCCTTTTCTCTTCCAGAATCCCATCCAGGACAACACATTACATATAGTAAAACTGTCTCCTTAGCTGTGAAAGTTTCTCAGAGTCTTTCCTTTTTGATGACCCTAACAGTTTTGAGGGTTACCGGTCAGGCATTTGTAGATAATCCTCAAATGTAATTTGTCTGATATTTTTCTCAGGACTAGATGAAACTAATGGATTTAGGGAAGGAAGACCACAGAGTGGGATACCCATCACATCATATCAGGGGTGTATATATCAACATGACTAATCTCTGTTTATGTTAACCTTAATCATGTGGCTATGGTAGTGTTTGTCAGTTTTCTCCAGTGTAAAGTGACTTCCCCAACTTTTTCATGCTTCGTTTACCCATGCTTTGGAAGAAAGTCACTATATGTAGCTCACTCTTCTGGAGTGAGGAGTTATGGTTCACCTCCTTAAAGACAGAATATCCATGTAAATTACTTGGAATTTTGCATATGTATTTATTCTTACCATTTGTTTATTTAATAATATATTTATATCAGGGTAAATTCATGGGTTTTTTTTCTTTACACATTGCCATCTAATTCAAAATTATTTACATTGTTGCTCAGTGTTTTAGCTATGGTTATTAGAAATTCTTTATAGAAGCTTCTGTGTCCCTTTGACATAACCTGCTCATCAAGGGTTGTTCATTTATTTATTTTCAGCACTTTCTTACTTTCTGCACTACTAGATGCTCCAGATTCATCATGTATATTTCTTGTTTCAGTAGCATTAGTCCTTTCTCCAAGGAGCACTTGTTTCTTTATTGTAGAATAATATTAGAAACCAAGAACTGTGTAGGTTTACATAAAATTAATGAGAGTTACTTTTAATAAATTTTTGAAATGTAAAGAATCATATATGTAAAGAACGTCATTCAACTTTGTATCTTCATGGCATACTGTAAATTTTAGTCAATTACAAAAGAAAAAATGTATATATTCCCACAAATATGTATTTGTGTATCTCAATTGTGTATACAGTATATAATTTTAAAAATATACATATGATACATTAACTATTTTGCATATACTAATATATTATAAATTATATTAGTTATATATGAGTATTATACCATGTGATTACACACATATACAAAATGGACAATTTTAATATACTTAAATATAATGTAACTATCTGCATTAATTTATTAAGCAAATAAGTTTAGAAAAAAATGTAATAAACATAAGATATGGTCTGAATATTTGTGTCCCTCCAAAATTCTTCTGTTTAAACCTAACCTCAAAGGCAATGCTATTAAGATGTGATGCTTTAAGATTTGATTAGATGTTGAGTGCACTATCTTTATAAATGGGATTAGTGGCCTTATAAGAGAGACCTGAGCCAGGCGCAGTGGCTCATGCCTGTAATCCCAGCACCTTGGGAAGCCAAGGCAGGCAGATCACTTGAGGTGAGGAGTTCGAGACCAGCCTGGACAACATGGAGAAACCATGTCACTACTAAAAATACAAAAATTAGCTGGGAATGGTGGCAGGCACTTGTAATCTCAGATACTAGAGAGGCTGAGGCAGGAGAATTGTTTGAACCCAGGAGGCGGAGGTTGCAGTTAGCCGAGATTGCGCCACTGTTCTACAGCCTGGGCGACAGAGCAGGACTCCATCTCGAAAAAAAAAAAAATTGTCTAAGGGAGCTTATTCACCTCTTCTACCATATGAGGTACATAGAAGACACCATCCACGAGGTACAGATCCTCACCAGACATAAAATCTGCTGGGTTCTTGATCTTGGATTTCCCAGCCGGCAGGACTGTGAGCAATAAATTTCTGTTGTATATATTACCCAATCTATAGTATTTTGTTATAGCAGCCAGAACAGACTAAGACAGCATATAGTATATTGTTAAAAACACACTTACTTAAATGAAAGTATCCTTTGCCATGTTTAATCAAATTATTGCTAAATAAATAAATACATCAAATTGATTGATAGAAGTTATCTTACTGGAGAAAATTAGAATCCCAGGTCCTCTTTAGGGATAAATGTTATTCTTTTAATCCATTCTTATCATCTATTTTTCAAAGTGCTTAGGTATTGTGAATGATGTGGAATTACACAAAGACAATAAATGCAAGGGAAAAATAGTTCAAAGAAACATCTGTATTGATACAATCACAAAACTGAAGGTCATTCAAAAAATATTGCCTTTTCATCCCAAGTTAACCATTGCTTGTAACAGTCAGAATACTTGACTATCACATATGCAGATGATATCTGAAAAGTAAATTTAAAAATTAATTATTTCTGTTGGTCCCCTCTAAGTTCAGTATTTTCCTGGGCTGCATTCAAGATTTGAAAAGCAATAACTGAGAAGGAAGTGCTACAAACTTGCCTCGGGCTGGTCCCACACACAAAATTACCATAACCATTTTCACTTTTTTTTTTTAACTAGCCATTTCGAGAAAAGAACAAATAGGCAAAATTTCATCAGTCAAAAGATTTATTGAGTTGTATGAAGACATCATCTCTTCATGCTTCCACTCAACCCCAAGTTTAAAGCATAAACATATTTTATTTTACTCTATATACTTTATTCCATCATACTTACTTTCCAAAAAAAAAAGCCATTGCATATTTGTCGCAGAGTAGAACAAATTTAGTAATGTTTTTAAGTTATTAAAAATTATCTAATATATTCTACTACTTATAAATATGTAAAATACATTATTTCTGTGATGAAATTTCTGTGTTTGAAATTTCTCACGAATTCAGACAGTGAAAGTCACAATACTCTTGAGGTAGGATAAGCGGTCAAGGGAGTAACTATGTCCTCGGGACATGACAGCCTTGGGACTGTACAGTCAACACAATAAGCCCCACTATTTGCACTGTCGTCAAGGTTATTCAAGCAGAGCTATCTCCAGTAGGGAATTTTCCCTATAGAGAGCATGTATATTTTGATTTTACCTGTGTTCAGACTGACTCTTTGCTCATTATAATAGTAAAATCACAACCTTAGGTGGAGATTTAAGATGCTAATGAGAAATGTGATATATGAACAAGCATGCACAGTTACTTCACATGTGTGCCCAGAGGACCACCCAGAACATCCCTAGTATAACAACTCTCCCCACACCCTCATGAATAATCATGTAGGACTCCCATAAAGGGAGTCTCCCTCATATTAGTTTTTCTTGTCTCATTCTAACGAACAGACCGCCCTAAATTCTCTCTCTCTCAGGGTGCATTGTCTATTCTGTTCTTAACTTTCAAAATATTCTTTTTCCTTTGCAATAAATTGCTCTGTGCTGCATTTCCTTTGCTGTGTAGCTCTTGTTTAAATTATTTTAAACTAAGAAGTCAAGAACCAAGGTCTCACAACAGCTGTCAACACTCTGACATATTGATATTCCTGATTGCAAGACCCACAAAATGTCTCTGAAATTGAAATAAAAATATTCATATGATTACTGGTAGCTACATGATATGGTTTTGCTCTGTGTCCCCACCCAAATCTCATATTTTAGCTCCCATAATTCCTACATTTTGTGGGAGGGTCTTGGTGGGAGATGACTGAATCATGGGAGTGGGTCTTTCTCGTGCTGTTCTCATGATAGAGAATGGGTCTCACTAGATCTGATGGTTTAAAAAAAGATGGGAGTTTCTCTGCACAAGCTCTCTTTTTGCGTGCTGCCATCCGTGTAAGATGTAACTTTGCTGCTCCTCACCTTCCACTATGATTGTGAGGCCTTCCCCATAATGTTGAACTGTAAGTCCGATTAAACCTTTTTCTTTTATAAATGCCCAGTCTTGGGTATGTCTTTATCAGTAGCATGAAAACAGGCTAATACACTACATAATGTGGTACAGGTATCCACAAATGTAGAGGAAAGTACATTTTGCATGATTTATTTAAATTGGTTGTATGAGCATAATAAAATTTGCTACCGTTTTTAATAATGGCCAAAATTTAACCATATTACTATAAATTTTATTATCTAATTTTTTTAGAAAGTAAATGTACAACTTACCTTTTTGCTTTGTCTAGATTGCTTTTTAAATTGATGCATATTTACATAGTCTCAGGGTATGTGTGATAATTTAATACATTAATATAATTTGTAAAGATCAAATCAGTGTACTTGAGTATTCGTCACTTTAAATATTTCTCTTTTCATTATGCTAGAACCATTCTAATTCTTCCTCTCTAGCTATTTTGCAACATACACAAACAACATTAGGTCTTATTTCTTCTAGCAAGCTATACACCTGTATCCATTAATCAGCTTCTTTTCATCCCCCTCTCCTCCTTACCCTGCTTAGCCTCTGGTAACAACCACTCTACTTTCTATCTTCATGAGATCCACATTTTTGGCTCTCACATGTAAGAGAGAAGACGCAATATCTTTCTATGCCCAGTTTATTTCCCTTAACATAATGTCCTCCAATTCCATATATAGTTGCAGATGACAGGATTTGGTTGTTTTTTGTGGCTGAATAATGACCCCATTATGTATACATACCATATTTTCCTTATTCATTCATCCATTGATAGAGGCTTGGTTGATTGAATTTTCTTTTTCTGTACAAGTTCATATATTTTTCAGATTCTACTTAAGCAAAAATGTTTTGATCCTGAATAAAATTTAAATGTTAAAAATGCATCTCCTAAAATATGTGTATTAAGCTTTTTAAAAAAATTAAACTTAAGGGTTTTATGTGATTTGATTATATAATAAAATATTTTCTAGATTCATAAATTTAGTATTCATAGTTTAAATTTTATTGGTTTCTAGGTCCTGATAAATTTCCAAACCTGTCCAAGGACTGATTTAACCACCAAAGATTATGCTTTTCTGTGTGTGAGATTATGCTTTCTTGTACGTATGAGATTAGAAGATATTTTCATGTAACATTAAAAATCATTATAAATGTTGATGTTAATGCATTACTAATAAATATTACAAAGTAATTAATGAGATGTTATTTTTATTTAATGGCTTTCATACTAATCATCTAATAAATATCTTTTAAACTTTATAAAATTTGGAAGTAGAAAATTATATTTAATGTTTCACACACACATTTTTCACAATCAATTTGTCATTCTTTTAATTTGAATTAGTTTGGGCCAAAAGTAAAAATCTCACTTTTCTTATCCACCTCCAATTCTCTGAGTGTGCACTTTTTGGTTAAAATCAAAACTGGATTAAAAGCACAGATATCATAAGAGGCAGATTCTTGAGCCATTTCCTGCTGTTCTTGAATCTATGCTTTTTTGTCTAACTCTTTCTGGATGGAGAATAATGTGTTTTTTATTTCCTTATTGCCATTTTTTGGATTGCCTTAAGTATGGCACCAACAAACTGACAGTCTTAAGTTAAGGAAGTGCTCATGAAAGGGAAAAAGTAAAATAGGGACCTTTAGAGCATCTTTTTTCTCCACAATCCTCTCTTTCTTTAGCTAAATGGAAGTAGCAGCAATCACACCCTTTTATGTTAGTGTTGACATTTCATAAAGACTATATGCAGCGTATTGTTAATCATTTTTATAGTGATATTTTAGATTAAATTAATATTTTATCTTATTTTATCATTACATTTTATCTGCATATCTGTTTTTCATTGATTATTGTTATGCTATATTACGTACAAATAATGAATATGGGGCATTGGCTGTAAATTTCTGTATGACAGCTAGAGTATTAAAATATCAAGTTAGGTATACCTTTGTTGACCACTAGTTAATATATTAATAAGAGTTATTTCAGTGGCAAGCATGGCATAGTTCCTTCCTGATGAAGCATAACATACTTTTTAAAAGGTAAAACAACAAGTTAGTGGGCAATTACTCAAAGTGTTAAGTACCTGGGAAGTAGAAGTCATATAGGAGAGTCATGTAATAAATGTAGGTCTTGACTTATGTGTGGAAGGGAGCCAGTCGGCAAAGAACTAAAGGCATTCACAAAATAAATTACAGATAAACTGAAACATTAAGATCAAAGTTAGCCAGTCAAGAAGGTGAAGGATAGAAAACAGTATGTTCAAGCTTTCAGTGGCTAGGGAAATACTACCACAATTAAGCAACTGAAAAGACATTTTATGGGGACATGGGGAGAAGCAATTACAGGAAAAGAGGGTAAACAGGCAAGCGGAAACCAAGCATAACTTATTTTGGAAGTCATGCAAATAAAGTTTGAATTTTATTATCAGATCACTAGTTTACAGTCCTTTTCTTATTTAGGAAAAAGCAATGAATGATGCTAATTGGTAATGGAGATTAGGTTTTGAATATCCTAAGTCAGTCAAGGAAGAAATTACACACATAACCAGATGTGTTGTTTTCAGATAAACATAGATAACTGGTATTTATTAATAAACTATTAGGTTAAATTTATAATTTATATTGCTAGGGAATTTGGTAAATAATGCCTAGATTTTAGAAGAAGAATGAAATAAACAGTTTCTAGCATAAAAAAAGAAAAGCCATACAGAAGTTCCTTGAGACCTGAATAGATCTCTGGAACTAGTGTCAAGAAAAAAGTAGAGCCTGGCAAAGCCATAGTCCCTGGGGAGTATCTACCCTGACATCCATGGTTGCTGCTTTCAGGTAGAGGACATTAAGTGGTCAGTTATTTACAAAGGGAGTAGAATAAAGTAGAATACTGTCTGCACGGACTTACTAGCAAACTGCCTGGGATCAAACCCTGGTTTTGCAAATGACTATGTATATAACCTAAGATATTTTGATTCTCAGTGTCCTTTTCTATAGAATAAAAATAACAATAGCATGTACTTTATCACAGGATTATTGTGAGAATTAAGTTAGTTAGCATCTGTAAGGACAAACAATATATGGAGTACAGAGATCACAGGTTCTGCCTGAATTTTAGCTGCTACTATTATTTCTGAATCTGGAGGTGGACAAGAGTAGAATAGATAGACTTACTTTGAAATTATAATTCATCATCTATAGCTAATAAATTTAAGTTTAAATTTCTTGTATAGATGTATATTACACCTTTTTGCGATGAACAATTGGGTATATAAATAAGGTCACCATATACTTTATTACACAAACAGGAAAATTTTGAGATTGAAAATGAGTGTTATTAATAATTATGGCTGAAAAATAGGTGACACTGGGACTATCTTCAGTCAACAGATAACTTCTGGCCTCAGTACCGGGTTTGATGTTACAATTTGTGCTCTCAGAAATAAAAATTCTTTGATCATATCTTTTTAAGTAAACTTGTATTTGGAGTTTTCAATAAGGCCAATAATTTTTGACATCATTTATGTAGGTCTTTAATGCTTTCAAACATATTACATGTTTTTATTTCCCACAATGCAGACATAAAGCAGGGAATATGTTTAATTATCACTGTTTCACAGGTGAGGGAATTGATATGTGGTAAATATAAACATATTTCTTGAAGGTAAAGTTTACTCAGCTAATTAGCATTAAAGGCAAGATCCAGTGCAGGCATTTTGTTGTCACGCCAATATTCTTAAACAGTACACCAAAAGCTCTTGCAAAATCTTATCAGGAGGGTAACATGATCATATTTCTATTTTAGAGAGTTAATATAGTTCTAATGTTGGAAAAACTTCAGGGGTGAAATGCTGATGCAGAGAGAGCAGTTACAAAAATGCTGAAGTACATAAAGTCTAGAGTGAATGGAGAAATATTGAACAAATAGCATTTATATGGATTAAGATTTTGATTAGACATTGGTGGAGGGGCAGAGAGAAGAAAGTGGATGTGGCCTCTCAAATTCCTTGGGAAACTATGTGCATAATTATACCCTTCATTCATTTTCAGTCAGTAGGTGTTTTCTCTGTTTCTCACAAAATATGTGAACTTTGATTTAGTAAGGTATAAGTTAGATAAGTGGATGTCCTGATTATCATCCTTAGTGTAGAAAGAGACATTTTAATCAATTTTGAAGTTTTAGATTAAAATAATATGCTAAAATATTATAAAAAACTGAAATTTTAGTAATCATGTAACAATTGCTTTGCATTTGCTTGATTATATCTTCTTTTACATACATAGACAAAAATATATTTTAAGGATAAATTAAGAGACATGGTTTTACAAGGTCTTATAATAATCATTTTCTTAGTATATTTTTAAACAGGAATGAAAGGTATTTATATGAAAATATTTTCATGATTCCAATTTACTTTAGCAGTCGCTGATAACAAATGCAAATTTTTAAGGGCAATAACCGGTCCTCTTAGTGTGAATTAAATCCTGGTCATGTTACATATTGAATTGTGTCCTTCCCTGAAATTCATTTGTTGAAGTCCTTACCCCCAGTACTAAAAAATGTGACCCTATTTGAAAATAGATGCAGATGTGATTAGTTAAGTGAAGATGAGGTCATTAGCATGGGCCCTAATCCTATATGAGTAGTGTTCACATCATAGGGGGGAATTTGAGACAAATACATTCATAAAATGCCACTGAAGATGGAGGTAGAGGTCAGAGCAATGTTCTACAAGCCAAGGAACAACACAGATTGCCAGCAAGACACCAGACTCAAGGTGAGAGACACAAAACAGATTTTTTTTCTCATAGCCCTCAGAAAGAACCAACCCTGCTGACACCTGCTGCTGGTCCCTGGACTACAACGCTGTAACAGGTTTTTAACTACCACGTTGTTTTCAGATGAAAATAATCTTCACCTTTAAACAGGTTGTCATTGTTAATGACATGAATATCAGGATTTTCATATTTTGAAGTCACAGAATAAGAATTCTTTAGTCTAATTCTCTATTATTATACAGACAATGAAATAATACTACTAATAGAAGCAAAAAGGTTTAATCATGTATTGACTATTTGTCATGATCTAAGCAGATTAAGCTGAATGAGGTTAGAACTGCTGTTGTTTAAAATTCCCATGCTGGGGTTAAAACCCATTCTAATTCCAGACCTCACTCCATTAAATCACTACATTG
This sequence comes from Pongo abelii, assembly GCF_028885655.2. Classification (NCBI taxonomy): domain Eukaryota; kingdom Metazoa; phylum Chordata; class Mammalia; order Primates; family Hominidae; genus Pongo; species Pongo abelii. The sequence goes on from NC_085928.1 coordinate 59,400,536, forward strand.
ACTCCACCCTACATTTGTGTAGTAGTGTACATATGTATGTATGTATGCATAGATCCATGAATGCACATATGTATATATGCATGTATAAATGTTTGTATGCTTCCTTTGAGACCATTTTAGATACCATGGCTAATTTCAAATTTTAGAAACTATTTTTTCTCAGTTTCCCATCTCTAGTTTCAATTATTTTACTATGTGCATTCCTCACTTTTTCAGTTATTCCGTTATGCCTTCTACCTCCTGATTGCTTCATGCTTTCTAGTTAAAATTTCAGATGTATCAACCAAGCATCATAGTCATTTAAATTCTACCTATTCTAGCAATCTTAAATTGCTAAATCCCTAGCCTCTTCCATGGCTAATTCATGATTTGTAGTCCATCTTCCATAATCCCCTATTCATTGTGTTCATTCTTTTACAGCAACCATTTTTTTTAAATGTCATAAAATACAGGTTCATTGGATCTATTTCAGATACAAGTATTTTACTCATAAAAGCATACTAATTATTTTATCTCTTACTTTAAAAATGTATAGTTTCTTGCTTACTGTAAAAATTTGCACTGTTTTTAGTTGAAAAATATAGCAGAAATCAATCAATGACACAGAACCGAAGGGTTACATGAAATATAAAGGGACAGGTCTAGAATCTTATATGTGATTTTTAAAATAATGAGTTATATATATGCTACTGGATAACATTTTAACTCTGCTTTTTCTTTATTGAACCATATCTGGGGTACCAGATACAGTTATTTTTACCACAGTTGTAGAAATTTAAACAAGACAATATAATTTTAACACAGCAATGAAAATGACTAAACTCTTGAAATGCTCAATAACAATGGTGACTACTTCAAACATAATGTTCAGCGAAGCAAGCCAGAATTCGCTTATGAATATTGAATAGTTTATGAATATTAAATAAATGTAACTATAAAATATAGATAATATATTTTATAAAAGAGACAATTCTCTACTTTATAGTTGCATTTATTTAATATTCATAAGCGATTCAAACTAACCTGGGTTTTATAAGTTGGGGTAGTTCTCATCTTTCAGAGTTTAGTGGATGGAAGCAGGTATAGGTGCTATTCAACTTTGTACAAATCTATTGAGTGGCATTCTTATGTCTTACGTATTTTAAGAATACAATATTTAAATTAAAAGGGTATTAAAGAAGAAAAGATTGATGTATTACAAAATGCTAGTATTTGGTCAGTTTGAGTATTACCATATTTTCTACAACTTTTTATATACTTAATATTACACACTAAAATATTAAATAGAATCATATAACATTTGCTTTATTTTGTCTTATGCTTCATTTGCCAATATAATATTAAGGTAGATGGAGATAATATGTAATATAGGATTGAATAATCAGCTGGTCATTGTGTTGATTTGCATGGGAAATATCCCTAATCTCCTGGCTGAACATCACTGGACAAAGTCCATCCACCAGGATAGGCTTGTACTCTTTCTGAATGTTAAGGATCCAATAACTGCTGTTGCCTATTTCATCCCTTTCCTCCTCGGATTGAGAGGATGAGTTCTGGGTGATCTGAGAATGCAGTATTATGTCCTTATCCTCAGGCTGAGAAACTGTTCGATTATTGTCTCATCATCCTGAACTATATTCTTTTCTGCCCTTGTGTCTGCTCTTTCCCATCTATAGTCAGTAACAATCATTGCTGCTATCAGTATCACAGCTACTTTTCATTTTTTCTTCCTGTCTTGTACATTATCTGCACCTTTCCTCTTGCTTTATGCAAAAAGTCAGTTCCAGTTCTCTTCCTCCTGTTCTTTCTTTCTCTTTCCCCCTGCTATTTGGTTTATTGGCTTTGGCTTGATACCGATACCATTCCTCTAAGACTGTTCTAAGTTAAATGATTAGGTACAACCTATAGGGTATATATTTCATCACAACTAATTATTTTGCCACTTTTTTCTCCCAGAGTTATAGTTAATATGTTACATTTTATCTTTCCTTATTTTTCCTTATTGATTTTTGTTTCTAGGTATAAGTTTTTCTTCTCCACATGAAGACTGAATAAAGTTTTAAACATTGTGTATGTGAGTATGAGTATTTATGTTAACCAAAGTTACCAATAGTAGTTCATATTTTAAAAAATAGAAAAGATATATACAGGAAAATGTAACAATTTCATTGATGAAGTGATGATAATTTAGTTAGGGTGTGTTCTGTAGACCTACAAAGGGAAAAACACATGCAGATATTTGGTATAAGTTAACATTTTTCCAATATCAAACTATAATTGATTTTGAGCCTCAAAAGAATCAGCTTCTCCATCCTGTAAAGATATACAACTAATGTAGGCTTCTGAATTTATTTTTAAAAGATTATTTAAAATTGAAACATGTAATTTCTAACTTGAGCTTTTATTAAAGTGGTAGGAATATCAGAAACTCTGCTCAATAAATATTGTGATATTTCTTCATTACTTAGCTTGGATAATTTTTTTCAACCAGTTCCTGAGCTCCTTTTCTGACCTAATTCCTTGCTTGCCTTGAGATTTAAATGTGATATGTTTTAAAAGCAATTTTCAGAGGCCAGGCACAGTGGCTCACTCCTGTAATTCAGCACTTTGGGAGGCCAAAGTGGGCAGATCACTTTATGTCAGAAGTTTGAGACCAGCCTGGCCAACATGGTGAAATCCTCTCTCTACTAAAAATACAAAAATTAGCCGGGTGTGGTGATGCATGTCTGTAATCCCAACTATTTGGGAAGCTGAGGCATGAGAACTGTTTGAACCTGGGAGGCAGAGGTGGCAATGAGAACAATTCAGATAATACATAATACAAAAGAACTCTAAGAAGAAATATATTGTGTATATTTTTTTGTCTATGACTATTATTATTACTTAAATTGGCAAGCATTAATTTCCTCTTAGTATGAGCTAGGAATACAGTAATTTAAAAAACAATTGTATCATGTGAATTTGTATACTGCTAAAGCTAATCTTTGAAGAATATTTTTCTAACTTGAGGCATAAATGAAATTAGACGTATCTGGGACATTTTGTTGTATGCTTACAAGAACTTCAAGATACTAAATGACTGAAAGCATACTTAAATATATCTACATATTTTAGTCTTTGCAAGCAGAGAAGAGAAATAGTGTTTTAAATATGAGTAAACCTAGCAATCTCTTTAATAAAAATATGCTGAGACCTGCAGTGTTCATTGGCCTTGGTGGCCACATATTATTATCCAGGTAGAAAGAGGCTAATAGTGACAATAGTCATGCAATAACACAATAAAGCGTCCAATATTTGTTTCAAAAAATGATGAAAAAATCCAATACCTGGAAGAAAGCTAACTCTACTCCCTAGGAGAGCCTAAATGACACTTCTAATTATATCAAAGAATAAAAAAGGAACAGATCAGTTCAATAAATCATAAATACAGCACACTAGGTCAGGCACTGTTCTGGGAAAGACTCATGTTTCAGAAATTAAACTCCATAATAAATTCTGAGATACCATAGCCCCATTCTATATAATTGAAACTATATTACAAAAAACGTCTAATGATTAGAATTGGCAAAAAAAATTAACTCATAATATTAATGCATTCACCAATAAAAAATGTAAAAATAATCATGAGCATACCATCTCATGCGCAAAAACCATTTAACTATGTAACAATCTATTAATAATGTAGCCAGGTTAGTCAGACAAGTCAGCTTTGCAAAAGAATATTATTATTTTTCAGTTGTTTTCCTCCTACCCATGAAAAAAATCTTCCCTGCTTTACTCTCAAACAATAATTCCTAGAATAGTGTTGAACAATAAGAAAAATTATAGATTCGAATATTCTTCATTATTAAACTTTTGTTGAGTACATTGTTAATTACCAACCTGGTACAATGTTTAATTGTTGCATTAAAAATTTCAATCCCTGGCCTCCACTTGCACAGCCCCACTTATGGGCACTACCACACCTGCAAACCCTGCTGTGCAGGGAAACTTAGGAAACTCTATCTTCTATTCAGCTATTCTTCCCTTTGACCATTGTTTATTGGTTTAAAAGTGAAAAAAAAAAAGAATTTAAGTGCAGCTGTAAATTTTGTAGAATTTATTGTGGTATAGAATTAAAAGAATTAAAAATATGGAAGGAATAACAGCGATCAACTTAAATTATGAAAATTGGAAAAATAAAATAATTTATGTCAAAGAATGGCATAAATTTGAGCTAAGAATAGGCTCAACTTATATGCAGATGATTATGGTGGTAGAAGTAGATATTGGATTCTCAAAATTTTGAAAAATAAGGAGAAAATAATATTGTGCAGGGGATAATTGATGATGCAAAAAAAAAGGAAGGCATAATTGTAAGTACAAGATTTTTAATGAAGAAGTTTAGTGTAGAATGAAGAACACAGAGGTAGGTTTCTTAATCAGGAGGGTAATTGCCACTTTGTAGACAGAGTTTATGAAAGAGGAGTGACAGAATACACAGAACTTTTTCATGCATTTATCTGAAGTTAAAGTTTCAATATTTTCTTCTAATAGTGATGTAATCTACTTTTTAATACTTGGCAAACTTAGATATCTGACTCTGTTAGTTCCACCTTTTAGACTGTAACATTTTTCTAAATTTTTTCTTATATAAATTATTTACAGCCAATATCAAATAACATTACATTAATGAATGTTTATGAAAACCCAGGCCATCCATCTTCATTACATACTATTATTTACAGCTTTTGATGGGTATTCTAAAATATAACCTTATTAAAAAAATGTTTTTTATCATGTTGAATCTAATACTTCAAATAAAAAATGTATACTTTATATATATATTTTTTGCTCTCAAATAAATGATTAAATGATAACATATTTATTAAAATTAAATTGACTATAGCAATAATTAAAATTACATACCTATCTAGATTACTATTTTGACAAAACTCAATGTGAAATTGTTTAAAGATGAAGTTAGTTATTGAAAAGCAGAATACACAAATTTTCTGGGAAAAAATTCATATTGCCAATATAAGTAGTCTAAGAAATTTGGCACAATAATTAAGATTCTGCATGGTTACATAAAAAAGCACTCTATTAAAGAGAAAGAAATAAAGGGAATCTGTATTGTTAAAGAGGAAGTAAAACTGTCACTGTTTGCTGACAATATGATTGTTTACCTCAGAAACCCTGAAAACTCTTCCAGAAAGCTCCTAGAACTGATAAAATAATTCAGCAAAGTTTGTGGATACAAGATTAATGTACTCAAATCAGTAGCTCTTCTGTACACCGACAGCAACCAAGTGAAGAATCAAACCAAGAACTCAAACCCCTTTACAATAGCTACAAAAAAATAAAATATACTTAGGTATATACCTAAGCGAGGAATATAAAGACTTCTACATGGAAAACTACAAAACACTACTGAAATAAATCATAGATGACACAAACAAATGGAAAAACATTCCATGCTCATGAATGGGTAGAATAAATATTGTGAAAATGAGCATACTGCCAAAAGCAATCTACAAATTCAACACAATCCCTATAAAAATACCACCACAATTCTTCACAGAATTAGAAAAAAAAATTTAAAATTCATATGGAATGACAAAAGGTCCCGCATAGCCAAAACAAAACTAAGCAAAAAGAACAAATCTGGAGGCATCACATTAACTGATTTCAAATTATACTATAAGGCCATAGTCACCAAAACAGCACTGTACTAGTATAAAAACAGGCACATGGACCAATGCAAGAGAATAGAGAACCCAGAAATAAACCCAAATACTTACAGCCAGCTGATCTTCAACAAAGCAAACAAAAACATAAAATGGGGAAAACACACCATTTTCAACAAATGATGTTGGGATAATTGGCTAGCCACATGTGGGAGAATGAAACTGGATCCTCATCTCTCACCTTATACAAAAAATGAACTCAAGATGGATTAAGGACTTAAATCTAAGACCTGAAACTATAAAAATATAAGAAAACATTGGAAAAACCCTTCTGGACATTGGCTTAGGCAGAGTTTCATGACCAAGAACCCAAAAGCAAATGAAATAAAAACAAAGATAAATAGCTGGGACTTAATTAAACTAAAGAGCTTCTGCACGCAAAAAGGAACAGTCAGCAGGGTCAATAGACAACTCACAGAGTGGGAAAAAGTCTTCACAATCTATACATCTGACAAAGGATGAATATCCAGCATCTACAACAAACTCAAACAAATCAGCAAAAATAAACAAACAAAATCCCATCAAAATGTGGGCTAAGGACATGAATAGACAATCCTCAAAAGAGGATATAAAGATATACAAATGGCCAAGAAACATATTTAAAAAATGCTCAACATAACTAATGATCAGGAAAATGCAAACCAAAACCACAATGCAATACCACCTTACTCCTGCAAGAATGGCCATAATCAAAAAATTAAAAAACAGTAGATGTTGGCATGGATGCAGTGATCATGGAACACTTCTACACTGCTGGTGGGAATGTAAACTAGTACAGCCACTATTGAAAACAGCGTGGAGATTCCTTAAATAACTAAAAGGAGAACTACCATTTGATCCAGCAATCCCACTACGGGGTACCTACTCGGAGGAAAATAAGTCCTTATACAAAAGATACTTGCACATGCATGTTTATAGCGGCATGATTCATAATTGCAAAATCGTGGTACCAATCCAAATACCCATCAATCAATGAGTGGGTAAAGAACCTGTGAGATATATATATATATAACATATACTACTATATATTATATATATATATATATACACACACCTATCTAGATATATATATCTAGTAGTATACATGTATACTACTAGATATATATAGTGGTAATTTATCATATATGTATATTATATATGTATGTGTATATGATATACATGTATATGTATATATGTATATGATATACATGTATATGCATATATGTGTATATATGTATATATGTATATGTATATGTGTATATACACATATATGTGTATATGTGTATATGTGTATATACACATATATGTGTATATGTGTATATACACATATATACATATACATGTATATCATATACATATACACATATAATATACATATATATGATAAATTACTACTATATATGTAGTATACATGTACTATATATAGTAGTATACATGTACTATATATAGTAGTATACATATATATTACTATATATATATAGTAGTATACATGTATACATGTGTAACCTGATTGTAGGCTTTGAAAAATGTCACAAATGTATTTTAAGTGTGGAAACTGTGAATCTAAACAGAAGTATTGAAAGCTCTGGCAGGATTGTGGAACATTATATCAAAATGCTGATCATTTGGAATTTTAGTTTACAGATCGTCTAAGAATATTAATATGGTTACTCTTGGCTAAACTGCTAAATTTTGGGCTAAAGTAACACATATTGTAGAACAAAAACAAAACAATGTATATTATTTTCTTCAAGATTACTTTTCTCTTTTTATCTTATTTTTCCTCCATGTTTTTTCTCAGTACATGTTCTCTTCATATTAATTTTCCAAAATTTGTTTTTCATTTGTTGTGTTAGTATTGTGCATTTTTGAAAATATATATGAAATTATAAATGTTTAAGTTTATCAATTATATATATAGTTAAGGATATATAATTGATACTTAAACATTTATAGTTATATATATAAATATTTAAATGTTTAAAGTTTTCCTGGGAAAGTAGCATAAAAATAAATAATGCATACAGTGGGCTTTTCAAAAAGAATGCTTTTATTGCACGATGAGATCAGAAAACGTTCAATAAATGCTGACTTCTGCTGTTTCAGCATATTTTGACATCAAGTCAGGAAGAACCATACACTTCAGACTAAGCTGAATATAAAAGGAAAGAGAATTATTTAAGGCATAGCTGTTGGAACAGCTACTCTTTTCAGTATAGAAAGATAGCAAATAGTAGCTAGTCAATGGGTTTTGTAAAATGAATACATTGTTCAGAAAAATAGGATTTGTCAGTGTTGGTATTCTCGGGTCACAATTGTCAATAAATTTTGTTAACACTTATTCTCCACAGTTGGTATACTACTATTGCGAAAAAATGTATCCCAAATTAAATTTGACAAGGTAATTCTGGGAAAACAGTACATAATTGAAGAATATTTGTGAAATGAAGGAGAGATGAATTTTCAAATACTTTTTAAACAAAGAAAAACACAAATCTCATAGAAGAGATACTGCATCAAATCATTGTATCTGCGACTGTCTAAAAATGATATATTTTTAAGGATGCAAGTTTACTGCGCCAGAAGCAAACCAAACTATTGTAATATGTGTTTTATATTTATTTGAGTTTAATATTCTTGGCATATGTTAAAACTAATATAAATATTGTGAATGATTTATATACGAGCTTTTTTTTCTGGATACATGCCTATATTGATTGCCACATTAAATGGATTGTGAAACATTCATGTATTTGAATTGCCATCAGAACTAATTGTAAGTTTATGTCTTCTAAATCTCCCAGTGATTTTAGATGTACTTTTCACTTTTTAAAAGCAGTCTCCCTGTCATTATTTAGTACTTAATAATTAATTAATATTTAGCCAATATAATAAATCATACTTGGATACTTAGTTTCTTCAAAACCCTTTTCTCTGTTTTTGTTTTCAAGCTTCTTCACTGACTTTCTCACCCTCTGTGCTATGTGACAAGACAAATTTTACAGAGCAAAATATCATATAGGGATATCGTAGAGATATATGATGTAATAAGAGTTAAAATAAGGGATTTGCCCCAGTCCTAGATATCACAAAAAGTATGAGAAAGGAATGGTTGGTTATAAAGTTATTTAAAAATGGTAAAAGTTTATTACGCAAAGTGTAGAGAACCAAATTCCAGATGTTAGAAGGGAGAAATCTCATGAAGAGGTGAGTATGGTTTCTTTTATCACACTTGAAAGCAGAGGAACTAAAACACAAAAGGTGCTTGAGAAAGTAGGGTGAAGTTTCCATGCAGGGTTTCATTAAATTTTCTGATTTTTTATGTAGATACCAAATGAAGACCATTTAGGCATTTAAAGGACATGATTAGGTTTATATTGATGAGATATTGCTGACCTGGGCATACCACTAGCCTCAAGAGTAGGACTTTCTTGATTCTCATTAAGACTCATTCTCTATATTTCAGATCACAGTAAATGAAATAGGCCTTGTGTATTCTTTCCTTTCTCTGCTTTTTTTTTTTCTAGCTAATGCTGTGAGAACTCAGAGATCATCACACATGTAGTATTAGTTTTCTATACTGTGTAATATACCACCACACAATTAACAGACTAAAATAGCATAAGCCTGCTACCTTACACTTCCTGTGAGTCACAAGTTCAGGTATGGCTTAGCTGTATTCCTGCAGAAGGTCTGACAAGGCTGCAATGTAGGTGTTGGCAATAACTGGCTTCTCATCTGCAAGGTTGACTTGGAAAGCATCTGCTCTTCCCATTTTGTGACTGTTGGCAGCATTCACTTATTGTAATAGTAGAATTCATAGCAGCTGCCTTTTTTACTGTAAGTAAGGATAGGGAGACTAGAAAGAGTCTGCTCGCAAGAAGAAATCTTGTATTAGGTAACTTCATCATAGAAGTTGTATCTCATCACTTTTGTCATATTATTGGTTAGAAGTAAGTCACATTTCTGACCACATTCAGGAAAGGGAAGCAGCATGGATTTGGCGATTATACAAAAACACTATAAACATCAAAGCACAGAGATTAAAACTCCATCTTCCATGTCCTTGCTTTCTGCCTTTGTCTTTTAGATGTTTTTTCCTTCCACCAGGCAACATTGGTGTCTGGATTTACTGTCCTGGCTGCACACTCGATACACAAATGCATTTTCATTGCCACCTGATATTTTCTGGTTTCATTCTCCTGGATCATTATAGTATGAAATAATTTCATGATTCATAGTGGTAAGATCAGGAACTTATACTGGAATGTTTGGGTAAGGAGGCATTGAATGTATAGAACTCCTCTATTGCGGTATTAGATGGTTTTCCCTATAAATCACATAATAAAGTATTTGTTTTGTTAATAAATTAACAAAACAAAACTTAACAAAGCAAAACCAGGTTTTTCTTAAAACAGGAACAAAATGATTGTATTTTGTTTATTTTTGTTCACCAATTTATTTCCACATCTACACCAGTGCCCAAATCATAGTCAGAGACATGCAAACAATTGTTGGACCAATGCTTGAATACATACATGCATAAATAATGAAAGAATAAGTGGATGAATCAACCTGGTTAATATGCTTCCCAGTGAGAGAGCATAATATCAACATCCTTCTGCTCAAAAGAGTGATCATTTCAGGTTCCCAGGCTAAAGGTCATGCCATTTGAAGTATAACACCCTTGAAAGATAATCAATGTTTTCTTTCAAACATGTGTTGCACTAAGAAATTACTAAATGTATTTTCTTTTCAGAAACAAATGCAGATGTTAAATCTCTTTTGTTCTTTTCAAACAGAGCTTTTTAAAAATCAGAAATTATTTCTTAGCATAAAGTTGGAAATACCTTACCTAGTTTGAGAATACTCCACAAGACCACTGCTGTCAAGATTTCTGTTGATTTTCTAAGCCTTTAATATACTCCTGCTTTTCTATGGTGTTACAAGTTACTTTGGGCACCATTTTAGAAATCTAGTTCCTATAGCCATTCAAATTATATTAACTTGTTAAAAAAATAGATTTAATAAGGTGTACTTCAAAATAAAACTAAATATTTAGAAACCACAAAAGTTCATGCTCAGGTATAGTGAATAGCCTTTTATTCATTATAAATACCTTTCAAGTGGACCCAATAATTCTTTTTTGAGCTTTTCTTTCTCATTACTAATGATGTGACAGAATAGATATACACGTAATTTCACGTTTACATTTTTTATATTGTAGGAAAAAAAATCAAACAGCAAAAGACGAGTGTCAATGGAATAATCTATAGTCCTCTTGATACTGCTCAAGCTGTAACTGACATTTCTTATTGTTTTCCTAAACAACCCATTCTAGATCCCCAGCTTGTACTTCTCCTGGTTTAAGTAGTTTGCCTGTTGCGCTGACCAAAACTTTTATCAATGAAATATCAAGGACTCTGTATCCCATATTGAGTTCTTCAGAAAATAAATTAAAATATTTGAGGTCCAGGATTTATATTAAATCCTATGAAGAGGAGGCAGGATTAGGCAGAAGAAGAATATAATGTGGGCCTGATAATGCGACGGCCAACCCAGCAGTGAGTTCTGGAGCTAACATTATCTGTCAGAGTTGCCTATTGTCAGGATAAAATGGCCAGGCCTCTATACATATGGCTCAGCCATAACATGAAGTCTTCCTAGAAAGAGTATGACCTCAGGAGAAGCAAATCTATGCAGCTAAGGTCCACACTTAAGTAATAATTGACAGCTAGAGGCCGTCTACTGATTATACTTCCTACAGCTGGACAGAATACCCTTAAAGGGGGACCTGGGTGACATATCTCCATGTGTGCCTGTCAGGTTCTAAGTGAGGTCTAAGAGGAGTTGGCGGGTCAGTGGCAGGTAGCTGCAAAAACACTCGAGGAATCGTAGACAGTTTCCACATGGCTTTACTCTCTCTCTGGGCATAGAGTGAGCCATATGTACAGCACTAGCAGGATAATTATACCTTTACAGACAATAGCGGCTCTGAGCCAAGCACAAGCTCGCGTGGGTGATCACCTAATGCACCTCACATGGCATGGTTACATAATGTGTGGGGTTGTGTGTCTTCCCTCCAAACCTGCTGAGTCATGTTATGCTGAAAGAGCTCCTCAGTCTACTCCAGACTAAAGTGCAGGCATTTCCCTTACATTCCATCCCCTGGGCTGAGGGCCTCATCTGGGCAGCGACTCATGCCCATAGAGCAGAGCTCTGATTCCATAACCCACAACAACTAACTATACAGAGAGCAACAGCTTACTACTAGGATCCCAGCTATGCTACTTGTGACTATAGGGCTTAGCGTAGTCCAGAGTCTAGGGATGCCCACCATCTCTGCAGGGGGTTGTCAATAAGGCTCTCAACCACCTTAACCTCCCATGAGACCCCTTGCAGGGCTGCTGTTATGTTCTGCTGATTGTCAGGGATAAAGGTATAGCATTGTGTTCCTAAAAGGGCACAGGAGCCTCCTTGGGCAGCAGTTATTATGCCTAAGGCCATTGGTTTTGCAACATCACCCTTCTGATCTGATCAACCTCATCCATTAACAGGAGGAGGGCCAGTCAGGTGTGATTCAGAGCCTGAGCGGTGTGCTCTACAAGAGCAGTAACTTGTGCTTCTATAGTTATGATACCCACTCCAGGGATAGTCATTGCCAAGGGGTAGAACCACCAGAGGGCTCACTGTACTAGCAACAAGTGATAGTGTAGCACCTTCCAGTTGTCTGGGCAATGTGGGAGAACAGTGGCAAGTATGTAAGGCCACCCCAAGATACAATGTACAGTCCTGTCTGCTGGTAGGTAAGGCCACCCTGTGTCCCCACAGACCCATGAACTCCCAAGAAGGGGCACAAAATTCACTGGGGCCTGATCTTGGTGGGGACACTTGTTCCACCATACCTTCAGTGTGGTGACATGTGTTATATTTACACAGGCCGTGATGGGAATTCATCCCACGGTGGTGTTACCCCAATGTTGCTCCATGCACTATGGCACCTGGTCTGGGCATACTACATGTTTTCCCACTAGCCAGCCCCACCCATCATAAACACTATGAGCCAGCCAGGGGGCAGATGTGCCAAGGGTCTTGAGGCATCTTTTTTCCAGAACTTGCCGTGTTACATTCGAGGCATTGGCTATGGGACCCCGTCTCCAGCCATATCCAGTACTCTGCAAATGCTGAATGTATGTGCCAAGGCAAGCCATCCACAGCAGCTGCTGGAAGGGAGGGCGCAGATACAATGGTTGAAAATAACGATCACCTCAGCGTAGGTGTGGGCCCAGTCCACAATGCAGTTAGAGCATGTTAACCTACGGTTGAAGTGACAGAGCAGGCACAGGTACTAACAGGGTAAATCACGTCCCTCAAGCAAAATTCAGGCTAACTATTCATCCCTGGATAACAATGCACCCCTTGGCAATGGTATCACACCTTTTCAGCTCCCCATGGTTTTTGGGTTCTGTATCCCTGCCAAAGTCCCAGGGGAACTCATAATACACCACACAGACAGCAAATATGTCCTTCGGAGGAGGGTTCCTTCCCCGGCCATTCCCCTACAGTTAACTGCGGGAACCATGTATTGAACACTCAAGCAATGACATGCAAGGCATCCTGCAGGCCCTCCCCACAGGGAACTCTGATGACCAGCCACCAGCAGTGGGGGGCCTGGAGGGCCCATGCCCACAGCCAGGTTTTCTGTTCCCCTGACCTCAGGGACGTTGGGGCAGGCAACAGCAGGTTACCATTTGTCCACATACCTGGTCGAAGGAGGTCATCCTTAGTGTGTATCTGCAACTGAATGGGGGTGGTGGCCTAGTGTAACAAGGACTTCACCAGGGCCAGGCTGCCTTTCTGTGGCCATTTATTCAAGGCTTGGAGCATCAGGTCAAGCCTGGAACTCCAGTCTTGCAAAGACAGGGGTGTGACATGCAAGCGTAACGCATTCTTCAAAAGCCCATTCTGTTGCTCAATCGTACCCACAGCTGGCAGGTTGTTTGGCACATGGAGTCTCGACTTTATGTCATTTGTTGTTCCCATTGTTGTACCTGTTGTCTGGTGAAATGTGTTCCCCTGTCACTCACAGTGACCAGTGGGCGACCATACAGGGCACATAGGTGTGCAGTGCCTGGATGGTGTGCTGTTGGTGGGCCACCCTGCAAGGGAGGGCGAACAACAGGCATGTGGCCATGTCCATAGCTGTTAGCATATGCATATACCCTTGTGACTTCGGCAGTGGCCCAGTGTATTCTACTTGCCATCTAGTCAAAGGCACACAGCCTATCGTTACTTGTTGTGTAACGCTGGGCAGCTGCCTCCATTTGGTATGCCTGAGCACGTGCCGGGCATTTCTGACAAGCCTCCCAAATGTCTTGCATGGGCAGGGACAGTCCCTAATGCTTCGCGACCTGTTGCATCAGTTTACCCACCGCATGTCCCAGTTTTCAGTGTAGCCACAAGGTCCCATCTCATGTAGGTGCCAACTCTAACCATTGGAACTTGACCGAGGCATCTGCCTCATCATTGCTGTGAGTGGCCAAAGGCATATGGCATGACACATGATAAATAGTTACCTCTTTCTGATAACCCATTTCCCAGAGGTCTTGCCACATGGCTTGGCCCCAAATGAGTTGGTGGCTGACTAGCTACTTCTTTATTTTCCAGGTAGTTAACCACAAGGTTAAGCCTTGATAGGCTGCCCAGCTATTGGTACAGATTACCATATGTGTCACCTCCTTGGTGATCGCCATCCATACTGCTCTGAAGTCAGCCCAGTGGCTACTTTGTCCACACCCAGTTTCAAACCATATGGTGTCAGTACCAGGTTGGACTGCAACAGTGGTCCAGGCTGCAGTAGCACCTTGGCTAGACCCATCTGTGTACCATCCCCCACTGGGAATGGGGAGATGCCCTTCCTTAAACAGTAAAGGTTCAGGTTCTAGAGGTGCCTCAGGCCACATGGCCTTATCATGCATAAGGACTATAGGTCTCAAGACCTCTTGCAACTTGGCTGCTAAGTGGCTCGTACTTAGCATACTCCACTTGTTCAAATAGGTGCCCCACTTTGCCAAAGTGAATGTCTGCACCATCCCTGTGGGGGGTTCGTTACCCAGGAATGCACCTATCCTGCTATCAAGTAAGTGACTGCAGCCCATCCTGTTACATCTCACAAGCCTGAAGGGCAACATATACAGCTGCCAGCTATTTCTCTATCGAGGACTGCCAGAGCTCAGCTCCCTTCCATAGTTGGGACCGAAAGCCTACTGGCATTCTCAAGTGCTCTGTGCACTGCCACAGGCCCTGACCCAAACCATCTGTGGTCACATGCACACCCAGCTCAAATAAGTGCCCCTGGTCAACTACTCGTAGGGCTTGTGTCTGCTGAACAGCCCCCTTGACTGCCAGGAAGGCGGACTCAGCCGCATCATCCTAATCCCAGGCAGCTCCCTTCTTTATTAATCAATTCAACGGTTTTATCATTTGAGATAAATGGGGCACAAATGGCTGCCAATATTCCAGGAGGCCCACAGAAGTTTGCAGCTGCTTCACTGTGATGGCTCAGGGATATCCCTAAATGTTATCAATGATAGCCTCTGGGATGACCTTTGTCTTCACCGACTAGATAACTCCCAGGAATTTGGCAGATAATCCAGGCCCTTGGAGCTTGGATTCATTGATGGCCCAATGTTGCCACAAGAGGTGCACTGAAGCTTCTAAATCTGAAAGAGAATCAGAGGTTAATGTAATACTATCTATACAATGGAATAGGCGGACCCCTTCTGGACATTGCCAGGTGACTAAATCTGTGACAACTAGACTATGACAAATGGTGGGGCTGCACACACGGCCCTGCAGCAACACTTTAAAAGTCCATTGCAGTCCAACTTATGTGAATGCGAACTGTTCCTGGCTCTCTGGAGCTAAGTCTATGGAGAAAAATGCACTGGCCAAGTCCACTACGTAATGGGACTCTCCTAGTTTTGTCATCAAATGGTCCATCAAATCCATGATTAATGGTACACTTGCATGCAAATGGGCTGTTACTTTATTCAGTTCCTGAGAGTCCACCATCATCTCCCAAGTTCCATCAGGCTTTCTAACTGGCCACACTGGAGAATTGTAGGGGCTGTGGGTGCCACACACTATCTGCACCTCCCCCAGCTTTTTAATTATCTCAGTTATCTCCATATGTCCACACAGTAAACAGTATTTATGGGTGGAAGTGACCCGTTGGGTTGTCACAGGACCTGAGCTCAGTTTTCCGTTTTTGTTTGTTCTGTTTTGTTTTGTTTTTAACATATTTAATTACTGCAATAAAGTTTCCAGATTTAGAACTAGAGCCAGATTTTACCATTTTTAAAATGTCTAATTAAAAAATCATATCCAAATCCAGGAACAGAGGAATTGCAACAAAGAGCTATGTGTGTGGGTGTGTGTGTGTGTGTGTAAACATGTGTATAAATATATCAGCAAAATTCAGGAAATATATGTAGGAATAAATACTAACTCTATTAGCCCAGGAAAGAAGAACATATAAACCAGGCTGCGTCTTAACCTTGTTTACAAGCGTTTTGCAACTAGCTAAATGTGTTTTTAATTATTTGCCTGTTGGGTGACTAAAACCTGGACTCAATAAGTGGCCTATTGTCATATCAACAGAATGAAGGACAAAAAACATATGACTATTTCAACTGATGCTGAAAAAGCATTTAACAAAGTTCAATATCTCTTCATGATAAAAAATACTAAAACAAAAATTAAGGGCATACCTCAGCATAATAAAAGCCATCTATGGCAGACCAACAGCTAACAGCATACTGAACAGAAAAAAAATTGAAAGTCTTTGCCCTTAGATCTGGAACACAACAAGGTTGCCCACTTTCACCACTGTTATGAAACATGGTACTAGAAGTCCTAGCTAGAGCAGTCAGGCAAGAGAAAGAAAGAAATTGTATCTAAATTGGAAAGGAAGTCAAATTATCCTTGTTTGCAGATGACATAATCTTATATTTCAAAAAACCTAAAGACTAAACAGAAAAACTGTTATAATTAATAAACAAATTCAATAAAGTTGCAGGATACAAAATCAACATACAAAATCAGTAGTATTTCTATATTCCAACAGTAAACAATTTGAACAAAAAACAAAAAAAGTAGTCTGATTTACAATACCCACAAATAAGATGAAATACTGAGGAATCAACTAAGAAGTGAAAGATCTCTGTAATGAAAACTACAAAACATTGATGCAAGAAATTGAAGAGAACCCAAAAAGAAAAGATACTTCATATTCATGAATTAGAAGAATCGATATTTTTAAAATGTCCATACTACCCAAAGCAATCTACAGACTCAATCCAATCCCTATCAAGATACCAATTATATTTTTCACAGAAATAGAAAAAGCAATATTAAAATATGTACATAGAATCATAAAAGACCCAGAATAGCCAAAACTATCCTGGGGAAAAAGAACAAAACTGGAAGAATCACTTAGCCTGATTTCAAATTATACTGCAGAACTATAGTTACCAAATCAGCATGGTACTAACATAAAAACAGACACATAGACAAGTGAAACAGAACAGAGAGCCCAGAAACAAATGCATACATAGAGTGAACTCGTTTTCAACAAAGGTGCCAAGAACATACATTGGGGAAAGATAGTCCCTTCAGTAAATGGTTCTGGGAAAACTGGGTATCCATATGCAGAATAATGAAACCAGACCCCTATCTCTCACCACATAAAATAATAAAATCAAAATGGATTAAAGACTTTAAGACCTCAATCTATGAAATTACAAGAAAACTTTGGTGAAACTCTCCAAGATATTGATCTGCGTAGAGGTATCTTGAGTAATATGCCCCCTAAGCACAGGAAACCAAAGCAAAAATGACAAATGGGATCACATCAAATTAAAAAGCTTCTGCATGGCTGGGCACGGTGACTCTCGCCTGTAATCCCAACACTTTGGGAGGCTGAGGTGGGCAGATCATGAGGTCAGGAGATTGAGACCATCCTGGCTAACATGGTGAAACCCGTCTCTACTAAAAATACAAAAAATTAGCTGGGCATGGTGGTGGGTGCCTGTAGTCCCAGCTACTCGGGAGGCTGAGTCAGGTGAATGGTGTGAACCCAGGAGGCGGAGCTTGCAATGAGCCAAGATTGTGCAACTGCACTCCACCCTGGGTGACAGAGCGAGACTCTGTCTCAAAAAAAAAAAAAAAAAAAAGCTTCTGCACAACAAAGGGAACAATCAAGAAAGTAAAGAGACAATGCACTAGGAGAACATATTTGCAAACTACCCTGACAAAGGATTAATAACCAGAATATATAAGGAGCTCAAACAACTTTAAAGGAAAAAAAATCTAATAATCTAATTTACAAATGAGCAAAAGATTTGAACAGAAATCAAATTTCTCCTAGCCTCCACAAGAGAAGAAAACATAAAAAGAAAGCATAAGGCCGGGCGTGGTGGTTCACGCCTATAATCCCAGCACTTTGGGTTTCCGAGGAGGGTGGATCATCTGAGGTCAGGAGTTCGAGACCAGCCTGGCCAACATGGTGAAACCCTGTCTCTACTAAAAATACAAAAATTAGCCAGGCATGGTGGTGTGAGCCTGTAATCCCAGCTACTTGGGTGGCTAAGGAAGGAGACTCGCTTGAATGTAGGGAGTGGAGGTTGTAGTTAGCCAAGATTGCACCATTGCACTCCAACCTGGATGACAATAGTGAAACTCAATCTCAAAAAAAAAAAAAAAAAAAGAAAAGAAAACATAAAAATGGTAAA
The DNA here is from genome assembly GCF_028885655.2 of Pongo abelii. Taxonomy (NCBI): domain Eukaryota; kingdom Metazoa; phylum Chordata; class Mammalia; order Primates; family Hominidae; genus Pongo; species Pongo abelii. The sequence continues at coordinate 59,419,038 of NC_085928.1, forward strand.
CAGGCATATGAAAATGTGCTCATCGGAAAAATGCAAATCAAAACTACAATAACATATCATCTCACCCCAGATAAAATGATTTCTATCAGAAGTCAGGAAATAACAAATGCCGTCAAGGATATGGAGAAAAGGAAATCCTTGTATACTTTTGGAATGAATGTTAATTAGTACAACCACTATAGAGAACAGTTTGGAGATTCTTCAAAACTCTAAAAGTAGAGCTACCATAAAATTCAGCAATCCCACTTCTGGGTATATATCCAAAAGAAAGGAAATCAGTATATTGAAGAGATATCTGCATTTTCACATTTATTGCAGCACCGTTCAAAATAGCCAAGGTTTGGAAGCAACCTGTGTCCATCAACAGACAAATGGATAAAGATAATGTGGTGCATATATACTATGAAGTACCATCAGTTGTAAAAAATGATATTTTGTCATTTGCAAAAACATGAATGGAACTGGGGATCATTATGTTAAGTAAAATAAGCCAGGCACAGAAAGAGAAACATGGCATGCTCTTACTTATTTGTGGAATCTAAAAAGCAAAACAATTGAAGTCATGGAGAATGGTTACCAGAGGCTGGGAAGGATGTGGGGGGCATTGGTTGGGGGGGTTTGGGGAGATGGGGATGATTAATGTGTACAAAAAAAACAGAAAGGATGAATGAGACCTAGTATTTGATAGAACAACAGGAGGACTATAGTCAATAATAATTTCGTTGTACATTTTAAAATAACTAAACGAGTATAATTGGATTGTTTGTAACACAAAGGATAAATGCTTTTAGGGGATGGACAACCAATTTTCCATGATGTGCTTATTACACAATGTGTGCCTATACCAAAATATTTCATGTATCCCATAAATATATACAATTACTAAATACAAAAATTAAAAATAAAAAACTTAACAAAAGAAATAAGTGCCCTATTGAACTTGAGATCCAAGAAATACTTTGGTGCAGGGCCTGCTACATAATTTTTGAGAACCAGTGTTAAATAATAATCTTGTTCAAAACTGTGCTTTTAAAGGTATTAAAGTATAAAACTTTTACCTTTTTTGTGTAACCTTTCTCTTGACTCTACTGTTTTTGTTTTTGCTATTTGAAATTTTAAATTATTAGCATGAGTTTTATTGCTTATATTGTGAAGTGCCAGCTTTTAATGCAAATATAAGAGCATTTAGCTCATGCAGAATCATTGAAATTTACATTTAATAGCTCCTCATGTGTATGCATTTTATTTTACCAGAACAGTGTAAATGCTGCACAAGACTAACTCAATTCCTTTTATTTCATTTCTTGAGACTTGAACCTTCTACCAACACTCTCTACTTTGGGAATACGGATGACACAGTATTCTGTGTTACAGGGAAATAACACAATTAAGAAAAAAAGGGCAGAGTTATTCATTTATTCTTATTTCTTAGAATGCCATTGCTTTCTTTCTATATTGGAAGTTAGTTCTAATTTTAACAGAAAGCATGGCTTCTCAGAGCTGTCAGCACACCTGCTTGCTTAATCATACCTGTAACAATCTTACTTTGCATTTGCATTGAGTCTTGTTGAAACCACATGAACTGTGTGTCCTCTGCAATCTCATGCTCTTGAGGCATCACATATCCATAAGCAAAGAGGGAAGCAAGGGACAGAGAACATGCACACTGCACACATTGTTTATGTGCATGCTTCATTGACCCATTGGGCATCAGAATATTCAGCCCAACTTGGGGGCATTCTGAGTGCATGCCCCTGTGCAACAACATAGATCACAGGCCCATGAAGTGACATTGTCTTGGTGTTATACAGAAAAAGAGGTTTAAAAACAGGATGATAGAAACATTGTCATGGGCTTATTACATATAATGCACTATATCATACAGGAACTCAAATGAAGACTCAAGAAAATATTTCATTAAATTCTAGAATGGCATATTGGTAAGGATCGAACAAGCACTTCTAAAAAATCACTGTAGTGGATCTCTTCCATAAACTAATGATAAAAATGGGAGATGATGCCATTGGAATTGGCTTTCACAGTGGCAGAGGTTAATTGGAAGCGTTGAACAAAAAGAGCAAGAAAGGTAGATTTACTCTAATAAGTAACATGATAGAAAGGTATTCATAATGGTCTAATCTGGTGTGATAATAGTTATCAATTTTCTAGCAATGAATTAGATGTATACTTAACCTATACAACCAAGATAAACAGTGACTATGGAAAATCTGAATGAGAAAATTACAGAAATTTTCCCTAAAGATGTAGACCAAAGACTTCTATTTTATGCCAAATAAATCTTGGCTCATTACTGTTCCTTATTAGAGACAAATGAAAACAAAAACCACCTTGTTCCAATGGTTTGGTACAGACAGACCTCTAAAAGTATATCCATGGTATAAAATATGGGACATATGAAAGTACCCCCCGAAGAGAAGGTTCTCAGTAATCAAAAACACAAATATACAATATACACAATATGACTTGACATATGGATATCTCTTGCCTCTTTCCTCAGCATAGTTTGCTAGGTATGCCTGGTTGGCTTAAACAACAGAAGTGTATTATCTCATGTTCCAGAGTCTAGAAGTCCAGGATGAAGTTGTAGGCAGGGTTTGTTTCTTCTGAGGCCTCTTTCCTTGGCTTGTAGATGGCAATCGTCTCCCTCTGTATTCACATTCTCTTCCCTCTGTGCTTGTCTGTGTCCTAATCTCCTCTTCTTATACCAGTCGTATCAGATTAAGGCCTGCCTGTGTGAACTTATTTTACATTAATTGCCTCTTTATCTACCCTATTTCTAAATAAAGTTACATTGTGGGGTACTGGAAGTGAGGACTCCAACATGTGAATTTTAGGGGGAAACAATTCATTCCATAATACCCATTCATGAATTCACGGGCAAAGCAGCCATACTGTTAGGAGTACAAGTTAAGCAGGATTTCAAGAACATGGTTTCCCTTTGCCAAATCTGATATGGTTACCAGCCTGCTGAAAGCCTTTCCACAAGCCTAATTGGCTCATGTTGGGCATTAGAAATCATGTCTTAATCTTGGACTTCAGGGTACCTGAAGTCATGTACCTACATCTAGCCATGTAGGTGATTTCACTGGACCCTTTTCAAAGCAATGACTTCTCTTTTAAAGTTATTCAATGGCTATTCAATATTCAGTTGCTGTACCTACTGTGAGCACAACCTTAAGAGTTAGGTTTTCAGTCCTCTATGCTCAGAGCCACTGAATGCTATATCATGCAATTTTTTTCCATAGCTAGAATACATGGGTCCAGAAACCAAGGAACAGAAGTGGAGCTGATATTTAGTACTATTATACCCTAAAAACTACTTGTAAAATGCTGATTCTCTGACCTCAAAATCTGGACTCTGCTGGTTTAAGATGATCTGCTGGTTTAAGAAGTCTGACCCTAAATCTGGGCTCTGCTGGTTTAAGATGTCTTATTGGTACCGAAGGGAGTAATCCTTCCACCAGGGGATATAAGAAAGTTTCTATTAAATTGGAAGTTAAGACTCTAGCTGTCATTTTGGCTCCTAATGATATAAGATAAAAAAGCAAATAGTTATTCAGTATAATGTTAAAGGAACCTGAAGATTTCATAATCTGGAAATGTACGTTCAATTTTATATAATGTGTGACCTACTCACTTTTTCTACCTAGACCCTGACAAGGGGGAAATAAGAGCAAAAATTAATCTGGTTTGGCTGATTATCTCTTCAAATTAGATTATGTGGCCAACACTTTCCAGAACTTGAAAGAGCTAAATCTGCATTTCTGAGTTTAGCCAAAAATATATGGAAAGCACATAAGATTAAAATATTTTATCAAAAATAATATTAAAAGTATTTTTAAGTTAGCAATATGTCAATTTTCATAATCTTTTGGAGTATGGCAACTTTAAAAATGTACCTACAAATAAAAGGGTAGCAGTTACAATTTATAATCACTTGATAATCTAAGTAAAGCCTTTGCCTTTAATATTTTCCAGAAAGTGTAAAATTGGTTAACAAATTATTGTTTCAAAAATGTTGTCATTTATTTCATTTTTTGTTTCAACATAATTAACCATAAATGTATTGTTAGTCAAGAATGATTACAATTATATTTATTTACTGATTTTATTTTATTTTTTTAATAGACAGGGTCTCACCGTGTTCCCCAGGCTGGAGTGTGGTGGTGCTACCATAGCTCACTGCAGCCTGGGTGCAAGGAATCCTCCAACTTCAGCCTCCCATGGACATGGACCACAGGCCTTTGCCACCACACTTGCATAACTTATTTTTTAATTTTAATTTCTTGTAGAGACAAGGTCTTGTTATGTTGCCCAGGCTGGTCTTGAACCCTTGGCCTCAAGCAATCCTTCTGTCTCAGCTTTCCAAAGGGCTAAGATTACAGGCATGAGCCACTGCACCTAGCCAAAGAAATTATTTTTGATGGTGGTCATAATGTGACTTTTGGCATATAATTCAGAAAGGAATTCAAAGAATTGAGTATCTTATTTTAAAATCCCTAAATTTCCCGACAACTTTTAAGCGAAATAAAATGTCTCCAGGGTTTGAATCTACAAAAATGAAGCAGAGAAATAAATCTTATATTACGTTATGATAGATAAACCTCATTCACGCATCCATGGGCAAATATATTAAAGAGCTGCATTCATTTGATTAATGAATTTCAAATTTAATGCTACTCTTTATGCTTTACAATTACATATCAAAGTCTGTAAAATATGTATGTTGTTTTGAGGAGCTCTTATATAATAATTTTGCCAGAAGAAACTTATGGTAACCTGAACTTTCAAAAATGATTTTGTAATTTATTTACATATTTCATGGCTGATAATTACAATAGGAAAACAAATAAAAGGCTTTCAAGAGTAAGTAACATATCAGATTAGAATAAAATTTTGTTGAGGGAATAGAATGGAAATGTAAGTTCAGGAGAAAAACAATTAGTTACTTTTTACTTGGAAAAAACAAGTTGGTGATGTCTTTTTTTTCTGAAGATGACAATAAATATTAAATGTTTATTACATTTAGATTCCAATGGATACATTTTTAAGAGTAATGTAGCAGTTTTATTTGTAAAGGTTAACATTTAAAACATTATTTAGTTTGCAATTTTAAAATTGTGACATCAAAAAATTTGGAGACAATTGGGGAAGAATTGGAGGGCTGTCAGATGGATCCCCAGGGACATTGAAAGAACATGAATAACATGGGGTATCCTGAAAGTTAAACACAGTTTGAAGCAAAAGCTGTCCAATAATCTCAAATACAGCTAAGAAGCTAGGTAGTAAGACAGAAAACTAGCCACTGATCTCGGCAAGAAATGGGTTACTGTTGGTCTTAAGAGCTACTTATTCTAATGGCAGAGGAAGTAAACAGCACCAGTGGCCTCATTACAGTACAGTGAAGAAAAATTAGAAAATAAAGAATTGGAGACAATGAAAAGGCCGTGAGAGGAGAAATAGAGAAAATGGGTAGAAACTGAATGATTATGTGAGTTATGGCATTTTCTTTCGGTGGGTGATAATCACTAAGGAATATTTTATGATAATGAGAATTTTATGACAATGATGATAGTAATGATACAATAGAAAGGAAAAAGTGGTCACAAAGAAGAAGGCAGATACAAGGGCAGGACTGAGGCTGTTGTTTTACTTTGTTTTGTTTTATTTTGCTTTTGCAGATAATATGGGATGGGATGCAGGAATAAATAGAGAGGCTTTATTTTGATTGGGAAAACTACTTATTACTCCATTCTACTAGAAGTGAAGGCATAATATGTGGTTTCAGATACAGGAAGTTGATGAGGTTTTCAGCAGAGTGATGAAGGCAGTTGGCTTATTGGAGATAGGAGATGTTATAAAACAGAAATTCAGAAAATGATTTTACTAAAGAAATGTGGTAAGATTGGCAGTGATGATAACTATTTGAGATTTTTCATCATGATTTTGAAGTGCTTAACACTTTGTGTGGTATCTCCAAGAGCATTCAGCTTTATATAAAAGCAGATTAATGCGTCAGTGGGGAGATGGGTAATGGAGTTAACTGTATTTTTCAGTCAGTTACAGAGAATGGCAATTAGATTAAGGCTGGGCAAAGAGGAAGGGGTATATAATTCTGGTGAGATATTGAGGGAATCAAGGCCCTTGACCCCCTAAATGTTCACTGAAAAATCACAGCTGGAAGGAGATTGATCATTAGGAGAAAAAGTATAACAAACTTATTTAATGTGTACGCATGGGAGTCTTTAAAATGAAAACCCAAGCTTCCTATGAGGTACAAATCTCATATATCATTTTGACCTTACAGAAAAAATGCAGGCCAAGAGTGTGGCCGAACACAGGTAATATTGGTAAATTAGGTTTTACTGCCAGGACAGGTTATGGGGCAGGAGTAAACAAGAGGCTTGGGTAGCAAAGGTAGCCTTGTTATGCAGATGAAGTCTCATAGGTAGTAGCTCTCAGAAAGGATAGATAGTAAATGTCTCTTTTCAGACCCTTTAGATGTCAGACTCTAAGTTAATCTCTCCTAGAAAAAGCCTAGAAAGGGAAGGCCTAGCTGCATTAATGGAGATTCTCCACAGATGCAAATTTCCCCCACAAAAGACTTTGCAGGGGCATTTCCATTTGCTGGCCCCGTGGCAGCTAGTTAAAATATGTCAGAGAAATATAATTTGGTATAAAATATTTATGTTTCATTCGATATAATTTACAAAACACAAATGCACCCATTTTAAGTGTACAATTTATGATTCATATCAAATTTATCTATTTGTGCAATCATCACCAGCATCTGATTTTAGAACATTCCTAGAAGGTTCCCTTTACAGGTAATCCTCATTCTCAGGAAACTGCTAATACTCCCCCAAACTCAGGCAACTACTAATCTATCCCCATATTCAGGCAACTACCCCCATACTCAGGCAACTACTAATCTATCCTCATACTCAGGCAACTACCCCCATAGTCAGGCAACTACTAATCTAGTCTTTATATCTAAAGATTTGCTTTTTCTCAATTTTCTATATAAATGGAATAATACAATATGCGGTCTTTTTCAGCTGGCCTCTTTAAATTAACATGATACTTTCACGTGCGTCCATGTGAAGAGACCACCTCACAGGCTTTGTGTGAGCAACAAGGCTGTTTATTTCACCTGGGTGCAGGTGGGCTGAGTCAGAAAAGAGAGTCAACAAGGGAGATGGGGTGGGGACATTTCATAGGATTTGGGTAGGTAGTGGAAAATTACAGTCAAAGGAGGTTGTTCTCTGGCTGGCAGGGGCGGGGGTCACCAGGTGCTCAGTGGGGGAGCTTTTGAGTCAGGATGCGTCAGGAGAAGGAATTTCACAAGGTAGTGTCAACAGTTAAGGCAGGAACAGGCCATTTTCACTTCTTTTGTGATTCTTCAGTTACTTCAGGCCATCTAGATGTACACGTGCAAGTCACAGGGGATATGATGGCTTAGCTTGGGCTCAGAGGCCTGACAGATACATTCAAAGTTCATCCATGTAACAGTGAGAGACAGGATTAGCTGGATTTCCTAGGCCGGCTAAGAATCCCTAAGCCTAGCTGGGAAGGTAACCACTTCCACCTTTAAACACCAGGCTTGCAACTTAGCTCACACCCGACCAATCAGATAGTAGAGAGAGCTTGCTAAAATGCTAACTGGGCAAAAACAGGAGGTAAAGAAATAGCCAATCGTCTATTGCCTGAGAGCACAGCGGGAGGGACAATGATCAGGATATAAACCCAGGCATTGGGGCGCTACCCTCTTTGGGTCCCCTCCCTTTGTATGGGAGCTCTGCCTTCACTGTATTAAATCTTGCAACTGCACTGTCTTTTGGTCTGTGTATGTTACGGCTCGAGCTGAGCTTTCGCTCGCCGTCCACCACTGCTGTTTGCTGCCGCCGTCGCAGACCCACCGCTGACTTCCATCTCTCCGGATCCGGCAGGGTGTCTGCTGTGCTCCTGTTCCAGTGAGGCGCCCACTGCCACTCCCAATCGGCCTAAAGGCTTGCCACTGTTCCTGCAGGGCTAAGTGCCCAGGTTCGTCCTAATCGAGTTGAACAGTAGTCACTGGGTTCTATGGTTCTCTTCGGTGACCCACGGCTTCTAATAGAGCTACAACACTCACTGCATGGCCCAAGATTCCATTCCTTGGAATCCGTGAGGCCAAGAACCCCAGCTCAGAGAACACGAGGCTTGCCACCATCTTGTAAGTGGCTCGCTGCCATTTTGGAAGTGGCCTGCCACCATCTTGGGAGCTCTGGGAGCAAGGACGCCTGGTAACATTAGCATGTGTCAGTTCTTCGTGTATGGATATACCACATTTTATTTATCCATTTAGAAGTTGATGGTCACTTGGCCTTTTTCCACTTTTGTACCATTATAAAAAAGATAACAAATATTTAACATGAATAATTTTGGACATCTGTTGACAAGGCATAAAATGAACAAGTGTTCAGGGCGCCTATAATTTTGTCCAAATATTATCCTAGACAAAGAAGTAAAAAACTGAGAGTTCAGAAGTTTGGATGAATCATTTATGTGTTGGTTTAAATCATAAACAAAAATGAAAAGAGTTGTAGAGGAGAAAGAAAAGGAAAGCTAGGTACTAAACTTATCAGTGAGTGTCAGTAAATAACAATGTGAAGGAATGAAATGCAGTGAAATCTGATGACCTTCACTTCTCACAGACTAGAGTTTAAAAAGGGAGGAGGTGAGACAATGGCAAGCAGCATGTGAAACAAGGGTTTTTATTTATATCTTCTTTATCTCATTTGGTATGTGAACTATTTGGTATGTGAAATATAATGGTATGTGAAGAAATTAATAATCCCTCTTTTAAGAGTGCTGCAGAAGAAATAGCATCTTCATGGACAGCTAGATTTGTGTTAGAGCAAGAAGGTGATAGGGTGGCGGAAGGAAAGCTTACTTAGACAGAATGCAGTGGAATAATTTAGAAGTTCAGGAGAAATGGAAGTGTTACAGTAGGTAGCTTGTCAGACATTAATAGGGCAGGAGAGGGCCCCCACCTCCCACCAGGAAAGTCAGGTGACCATTAGGTGATGGTCAGGCAGTTTGTTACACTGCCTCTCTAAAATAATAATAGGTCACACAGCCAGTGCCAGGGAAAGGTAGTCTCCCAGTAGATAGGGAACACCTGAAACTGGTGATCAGCAGCTTCCTGATAAGATCTCAGGAGTTGGGTGAGTGGGCTCAAGCATGCGCATTAAGAGGCAAAATGGCAGAATATGACCTTCCAAGGACATTCTGCTGATAAGGGAAGAATGCCTCTGGTGAGTGTGCACATAACACCAGTAAACACGCTGTGCATGCTCCCCTCCCAAGCGCTAGCAGACCATAGGGATGTGGACAATTCACCCCCAGGGAAGAATCAGGTGAGAAGGGATGCAAGACCCTGGAAGTACGCCAATGTATAAAACCCCAAGTCAAGATGTCAAACCCCACACTTGTCCTTCAAGTCACCCCCTTGGCCCTCTTCCAAGTGTACCTTTCTTCTCTTTGTTCCTGCTCTAAAGCTTTTGAATAAACTTTTACTCCTGCTTTAAAACTTGCCTGGGTCTCTTATTCTGCCTTATCCCCCTCTGCTGAATTCTTTCTTCTGAGGAAGCAAGAATTGAGGTTGCTGCCGACCTGTACGGATTTGCCATCAGTAACAGAAATAGAACTACAGTGGATTGAATTATGTCCCCTCAAAATTTATATGTTGAAACCTAATCTCCAATGTGATGGTGTTAATAAGAGATGAGACCTTTGGGAAGTGAGATTATGTCTCAAGGCCAAAGCCCTAATGACTGGGATTAGTGTCATTATAAAAGAGGACCCCCTCATTCCTTCTATAACGTGAAGACTTTGGTGCTCTTATCTCGGACTTTCTAGTATCTAGAACTGTGATACATAAATTTTTGTTGTTTATAAACCACTCATTTTAAGGTGCTTTTGTTAAAGCAGTCCAAACAGAGTAAGACAGGGACTACTAATTCAGGGCAACATTTCTCAGGATTTATATCAGTACCAAAGCCCCATTTTATAACAAGTATTGTATAACACTATTTTAATATTGTGAAATGTAATTCATAAAAATGTAAACAACTTGAAAACACACTTAAAAGTCAATGCAATATTCTAAGTATAATATGGGAAAAGCAAAGGAAAATAATTTATATTAATCATGTATGTCACTATATTAACGTTCAGACATGACTTGAATATAGATACAATAATATAGTCAGAAGCTTGCACTTCTGCTTAGCATCATCCTGAATGAGGTAAAAATGCAGACTGTTAGTATCACGCCAGTCTGACAATTCAGACATCATGAGAGGCTAATGGCGAACCAATTTTCTGACATAATGACAATTTTGGTAGAGTGCCATTTCTTCAAAAAGTGTAGTCTTTTCATGATTTACATAGTTAAAATCGTAAAAAAAAAAAAAAATCACAGGTTTTTGTTTTGTTTTCTTTGAAAAATAACCTAACTACTTTGTACTGAAAACAAACAATAGTCTTTGTATTTACATGTAAAAGATAAGGTAGACTTCATGAATATCTTGAATATCCCAAAAGTCTAAAAAGTCAAATTATACCTATTATTTCCAAATCCAGACCATTAAATACCAGTAGTAACTCCCCTCAACAATCACTGTAAAAACAAAAATACAGCTTCTTAGGAAAAGTCAAGTGTGTGTTTCGCTCCAGTAATTCAAGGGAATATGTTGAGTATAATAAGAATTAGCATGCATAAATAAGCAACTATTTTTTATGCTTTTGGTAAGCATGAAAATGTTATTAAAAAAAGAAAAAGAACAAGATATGTTAGGACTGGCCTTGGAAATCAGAGAATGAAACTACTAAGAATCACAGGCAGCTGCTGTTTTCTCCCCTAACCCAAGTTGTTGTGTGTTAAAGAGGGAGAGGGAAATCTGAACATGGTGAGGATGGCCAGGCCCTTCATAGAAGGAATTGCTTCATCCGACTGCTTGGTTATAAAATATCAACATAGGGCTGAGTCTTCCAGATGTCTGAAGGTTTTGTGGCAACTGAAGGTGCTTGTATAGACAAAAAGTAGACAGGTGGTTAAAACATTTAATAAGTCTTCAATGCATAGCAGCTTAGAGAGTGTTCAGAGAGAATGCAAAATACCTGCACACCCCAGCAAGCTTAATGTGTTATATCCATCTAAGTGGCATTCATTAAATATCTATTTTATTACAGAAAGTGAATCCAAGCAACTTGGAGATAAGAAGAGAGAAAAAGAAAGGGAGCTCTCAGTAGAAGTATGGTCCTGAAAAAAAAAAAATTATAGCCCCAAACCTACATACCACATTCAGCCAAATAAAAGTCTTATAAGTGTCAAAATACAGCATCAAAAGAAACTGACTAAAATAGTGGTGTTATTTGAGTATCCTTGTTGAAGAGTCATATGCTCCCTAAGTTGCTCCTCAGATTTTACATCTAGCTACATGTTTCTCTCTACCTGAGAGGCATTGGACTAAAAAAAAATAAAGTTCTCTTTCTCATCTATTTCCGATGACAATACAGTGCTGCTTTAAGACTGGTGTGATTGGTTGATCACTTTATGTTTTGTAAACTTATGAAAAATCTAGACAATCTAGTGGAAAAGATAAGATCTGGAGAAGCTTGCTAAATTTTCATAGATGGAAAAACCATAATTGTTAACAAAACCAATCCATAATGAATACTCCATGAGGAAAAAAATATAGGGGAATGGAAAGAATACATACAATTCTATTGTTGTTTGTATCCATTTTTTCTTCATTTGAAAGCATTGACTAGTGATGAGATTAATAAAGAGAATATATTATTCCTGATTTTCCAGGTTGTATATGTATTCCAATGTATAATTACACTTCTACATTTTAAACAATTTAGGAAGGAAGAAAACATTGTACTTCATACACAATATTCAACACAAGTTTCAGAAAACATAGACATTCAAATATAAAATGTCTATTTAAAGAGGATAATGATTATGTTATTCTACAATCTTTCTAAATAATATCCAATTTCTTATTAAAATCTAAAGTATTGAACAGCTTTCAGGTTTAAAATTGGCATTTATTTGTGATTAACTTACTCTCATTGTCAATATTAAATGAGTGTCCAGGTTAACCTAATGTTTTTATATCTTCATATACAGACAAGTTTTCTACTGCATAAGAATCTTTAGATAACATATTGTGGATTTAGTGTGTATTAAGTTAAAGAAGACAGAACATGTTTTCCTAATTAACTTTCCCCAAAGTTTATTTCAGTCATGATGTTTAAATTTCAATTACATTGTTTTATTTCCATATATGAATGTTCAATCTATGTAGATGAATATGAATGCATAATATTATTTTAAGTAGCTGGAAAAAATACACTGCAAAGCATCTGATGTGCAACCAATTTGAATAATGTATGACTTTAGAGTAATATTTCCCTGAAGAACTTAAAGTGAATACTGTTATGTTTAATAGGCTAAGGTTATTTCAAATAATTAACAAAGAGGAATATTTTTATTTTCACTTTACTTTTCTCTAGATATTGAATATCTTAAACAATCTGTACGTATTCTATAACTGTAATTAGTATATATGATACCATATTGTTCTCAAAAATACACCAGGACACAAATTGAAAGCAAATCACATTATGTGTATTTTAAAAGTTAAACAATATATGAACTTCTTTATATTTTGATAAATATTAATAATTGTTTATAAAGTGTTTTTAAGGTTTTTGTTAGGTGAATAATGTTTTCTTTCCTTCAAAATATAAGGTTCACAACTATAGATTTGATGCTTTAATTTTGAATACAAATATGGTCTCTACTGAAGTAAACTGATAATGAGAGTATGAAAACGATTTGCCACTTGTTCCAGCCTCCGTTTTTCCACAGGTTCATTTTCCCCTCTCCCTCGAGAAACACACCATTGCATTTTCTAAATCCTTAATGTGTAATGATCTTCCATTTTTAACCTGTTGCCAATTATCAGCCCCACAGAAGCTATCTGAACATGTGGTTAGTGCACAGATTAATGGCATTCCCCAACTGTTTTTCATTTCATCCAGCACTCAATCTAGGTTCCAAAAATGGAAACAGTCTTGCATTGAAATACTCATAAATTGCTTATTAAGGTGCTAACGTTATACCCTTACTGCTTCTTGACATTCCGCAGGCTTTAGGAGCCATCAGCCATGGCAATTGCTTATTATACTTGCCCTCCATTTTAGGTCCATGCAATAGCTTCAGTGATACCTTTCTAATTGGTTTCAGCTCTTAAATATGTTGGCTTCACATCCTCTCCATCTGCTGCTCCTTTTTTCATCCCTTCGTGTTTAGTTCTTGACAATTTAGTATTTATAATGTAAAAGTTTTCAATTTTAAATTACCAAAATATTGCTGCAATCACTACAACTTTATCATTAAAATACAAAAAAAAAAACAGTTTTCAACCAGTAGACCTGGCTATATTTTATATTTGTGTTCAAATATCTTTATACTTTAGAGTATTTCACAGTTACAACTCAACTCTTAAACAGAATATCTTAAATAAAAATTACAAACTTTCTCTGAATGCTATGCATCTTAAGTGTAATGCTTACATATATAATAAACTTTAGTTTTAACTTATTAAAATGATTATAAGTTTGAACTGATGAACATGTTTTTAAATATAACAGCATTTTACATTTTCATACATTACTTTTCAGTTGATATAAATGTAACATTTTACCCAAAATAATTTCTTCTTGGTTATAAAGTACAAATGATGACATATTACAAATCATTATTAGTTTATTCATTAACCATGAAAGTAAGTTTATAAAAGAAAATGATATTAGTTCCTTCTAGTGTCAAAATAATACCTGTCACCTTCTAATACTTTTCAGAAAGTGCAGGAATCCCCATTATGTTTTAAGTTCTTACTGAACAGCAATAAAAAAAATCTTAGATTATCAAAAACCATTTTTTCAACTCAACTACGACACAGAATAGCTGACAGTTTGTTAACCCTTTTACTGGATAAACTGTATTGAAATGCATGTAGTCACGTTACCTAGCAAAGTGAACTAGACATGATTATACAGCTTATTCTTCATTTGGTCTAGATGTTAAAAATTTTGCAGCCTACAATTAAAATATATTGCATGTTTCCTGGCAAAACTTCTATAATCTTGTCCCACATTAATTGCTTATATTTTTAGTATCTTTGGTTTTGTTTGTTTGTTTGTTTGTTTGTTTGTTTTTGAGACAGAGTCTCACTCTGTGGTCCAGGCTGGAGAGCAGTCATGTGATCTTGGCTCACTGCAACCTTCGCCTCCCCAGTTCAAGCAATTCTCATGCCTCAGCCACCACCCCTACCCCCCATCCAAGTAGCTGGGATCATAGGCATGCACCACCAACCTTGCTAATTTTTGTATTTTTTGTAGAGATGGGGTTTTGTCATGTTGGCCAAGCTGGTCTTGAACTCCTGGCCTCAAGTGATCCTCCTGCCTCAGCCTCCCAAAATCCTGGGATTACAGGAGTGAGCCACCACATCCAGCAAGTATATTGGTCTTGCTGAGATATATTATTTGTCTCATAGTGTTTGAATACTGATGATTATCTCCCAGAAGTACAACTATATATTTCATTTATTTTGCTCATTTTATAATATTTCAGTAAAAACATTTTGCTTTAATTAAAGATATGCCTTAGCCAAGGATGCATGCAATTTTGTGAGATTTGAAAATTAATCAGGTAAAACCCCTTTCCTAAATAGGCTTGCAATCAATTTGACATACCATTCCATTGTATTTGTCAATACACCTGCTTCGCCTCTTGCATTCTGTTGCCCCCTCCTTTCTTCAGCACAGTGATAATTCTATAATGTCAAGTTACTTTGCACCAGTAATTTTTTTTTTCCCCACAATTTTTGGACGTTTTCTACAGAATTGGAAACCAATGTAACTATTTCTTTCTATATTAATACCATCTTCTCTAATTCTCCTATGATTATTTTACCTAAATATGGTCTCTTTCACTGTTGCTCTTTTCTTTTCTGTTTCTTTGCCTTTAACTTAAAATAAAAAAACATCTAAAGGCTTGGAATATGATCAACATTTTTCTACATCAAACTCTATTTATTTTACTGCTGTGATCAGCCATTTATATTTTTTTCTTTTTTATTCTGGGCTTAGATAATTAAAAAAATGCCCCTTCTTGTCTTCTCAGTCATTCTTTTTTTTTACTTATTAATAGTTTTATTGATTCATTCATTCAGTCACACATTCAAAATAATTGAACTATAGAAACATAAATTTCAAATAATATAATAAAAGCAGTGTGCATTCAAATATTTTTTTTCTGAAATTTTCACTCCCAGATAATGGCTTTATAACTCCAAATAGGTTTTGACTTTCTAAGATTTGACATAAAACCACACATTTATATATTTTGTAACTTCTTCTGTCAATGAATCCTAGCAATTATGTATTTGATAAATCTTCTGGATTTCTCATTAAATCACATGAGTGTACAAAAATCAGCTATCTTGTTTCTGTTATTTCAGTCACTTCATTATTTAATTCACCCCAGCCCCAACCATAGCTGCTAGAATTTTCTTTTTTTCAAATGCTATCAACCCCCCCGCCACTCTTCTTTGAGTGCCTAAATTGATTTCCTCTCTGCCTGTCAAATACAAATTTCTCTTTAACTTAGACTCAAGATAACTGTAGTGTTCTTCCTTATACCTATATAGTGTAAAGTTTCCCTAATTTAATTTATAGTACATTCACTTGATAAGTGAAATTATCTACACTACACCAATGCATATTTAATTCGTTCTAGTTCTTTTCTGGATTCCAAACTTCAGGTGGATAGAACTCTGAAGATAAAGCATGTAATGACTGGTTATTCTTCTACATCTAAAATAATGGCAAATCACAATATTGATTATTTAGTTTTTTTCCCTTTTTTTTAAACTCTATTTTCCAGTGAATCAGCAGCATCCACCATTCCTTTCAGGAGAAGTAAGTTTGTCAAATCGGTAGTGCAAAGACACGTGAATATTCAATATTTTGGTTTGACTGGTTTTGCTATGCTTTATTTTCTAAGTATGTCTTTGAAAACCAGAAGAAAATAATCATGTGATCGGGTATGTGTGGAAGGTGAGGAGCGGATCAAAGAGACACTGCATGAAGGTCACCCGCGCCGGGGAAGAGAAGGTGAGAAAGGTGAGGTATGAGCGCCATCTATGGCCAGCATTAATGAGTTGCTTGTGAACGGAGCAACTGCAGCCTACCGCCTATCCACTGAAATCAACAGGCATTTCATCTCTGCTGGTGAACAGTTCTTTAGGGTTCCTGTTGAATAAGGTCCTCCATGAGTAAGCACTCCACTTTTTACATCATCCCAGAGAAAGGTCAAATTTTAGTCTCGGCCGTTCTACCTGAATGATCCTAAACAAGTTGCTAAACTTTTCTGTACCTTAGTTTCCTCAACTACAAACTGGCATTATAATGATAGAAATATTTAGAGTTATTGTGAGAATCAATGTCACAATATATGTAAGGAGCTAAGAAGCATTTTGATGAATAGTCCTCGGTAAATGAAGGTGATCCAAATTTGTTTTGATATTAATAACATCCTTAGATAACATCCTTAGATAAGAAGTTTTATCAACAATTAATTGTTTTTATGTGATTTCTGGTTCCTATGTTCCTCTAAATAACGAACAAACAGATTTTTTTTAAAAAAAATAGTCGTTGTGTGTTAGTTACTAATTATTTACCACTTCAAATCTTTGAGTCTTCCCTTTTATTCCAGAATTTAGCTACTTTTCTTTCAGGCGTAATTTGACAGTGCCTGGACACAGGCCCATGTCAGGTCAAACGCTGATTTCTTCTCTTATTCCACAGAAGGAAAGACCTTAGTAATCTGGTCAACACCCACATGCACAACTCAGAAATTTCAGGGTTCAATTCTTGGCCACTGGGCAATAAAAAGGAATGGCTTCCTTTTTTCCTCCCTAAGATGTGAATCTATGAAAAATATATTTAAGCAATGTCCCCAGAAATTATTGTGGGATCCAGTACTCATTGCGTCATCTACCCTATTGTTGGTGTTCCCACCTTTCCTGCTTTACCACCCTCCCATCCCCCTCTGCTTTGCTCTTCTGCTTCCTGATACAAACTCCCAAATAAATTATATTAGAATCTGAGCTAAGATGAGTTGCTAATTATCTGCCTATGTAACTGAAATAATTTATCATGCAGATTCTAACATAATTTGTTCCTTACACTTGTTCAAAGATCCTTTGTAAGGGTTGTTTGTTTTGTTTCGGATACCAGTGTTTTACTTTCAGGCAAAATTTTTAGATTCTTATATTTAGAGATTTTTTTTTTTCAATGAACACTAGTAATGTTTTCAAACATATTTTGTATGTATGTGTGATATTATGTTTTACCAACACATTCTTAGAAACAGAAAACCATCTCAAAATGGTTTAATCTAACCAGGTAGCCAAGTCCAGGCCACAGCTACATGACCTCAACAATACCTCCAGATGTGCCTCTGTTTCGTGCCAGTAAACAGATCTAAAAAAGGGAGCCCCAGAGGCGACACCAAGGAGTTAGCACAGGCACTGAAGCTTTGAATAGAGCATACATTCAGACTTTGGCATCTGGTTCCTACTTTTGCCAAATGTGCCTTGTTTGCATCCACAGCTGTTAAATGTGTTTGCTGAAAAGGGATAGACTAGGGAGAAGAAAGGTGGACGAGAGAGATATGCCAGCTTCTGTGGGAGGGAATGTCACGCCAACATGCAATTTACTTACAGTTAATTATTTGCTTTAGAAATCCCGTGTCATTTATTAGAATAACTGGTATATAGTGAACATGAACCTCATGCTAAAGCAGTCATCTTTATATTTTATTGTAAATGAAGCATTTATACTTGTGTTCATCTAATTGACACCTAAAGAGCAATATATCTTCATTTACATCAAATAATATAATCCGGCAGTTAAGACTGAATTTTTAAAGGTAGTCTTTTATATATTTCTGTCGTATTTTTATTTTTTTAAAATGACTTGACCATTAGAATTAGGATTTTGTGAAGAATTTCACAGTTGAAAAAACAGTTTTAGAGATTCAAAACATTTTTCTAACCTAGAAAATAGACCTAGAAATTCTAAATATTTTCAGAATCGTAGTCTTCCTTCTAAAACTTATGACCCTCATATTCCAAAAGTTGTTTCAAAAGGGGAGATGGGAAAAGAAACGTTTACTTTGTTTATGATAAAGGGAGAGCATCTTGCTGCTCTTGTGATAAAAAGAGGGGAAAAGGCTTCTCTTGTCAAAACTTTCTTCTTTCTTTGTGATTAAATAATTTCTTATGATCTTAGGAAATTTCCCCCACACTTGTGACAATAAAAGTTAAAGACAAGGATCCTGATAATAAAAAGATAATTATTTTCCTTCTCCTATATAATTTTTATTTTTATTTTTTTAGAAATAACACATAACTGAGAAGTCTAAAACTGGCTATTCATTTTCAGCATGTTCTAAAAAGATGATCAGTCCCGTGGCTAATGCTTATTTTGAGTAACTGGGTTGATACTGACCATCTTTTCTAATTTAAAAAAAATTAGCCAAGTTTTGATTTGATATTTCCACTAGCTGTTGTTGAGGTCGCTAGGCTGGCAGGCATATTGCCAGGCTTTCTAGAGACAGCAGACCATGTTTGATGACTCCCTCACCATCTACCTCCTTTTTAGTGTGTGGGTTGTATGTGTGTGTGTGTGTGTGTAAATGTGCATGTATTTAGACCAGCCTGGCCAACATGGTGAAACCCCATCTCTACTAAAAATACAAAACTTAGCTGGGCATGGCGATGGGCACCTGTAGTCCCAGCTACTCTGGAGGCTGAGGCAGGAGAATCACTTGAGGCTGGGAGGTAGAGGTTGCAGTGAGCCAAGATCGTGCTACTGAACTCCAGCCTGGGCAACAGAGTTAGACTCTATCTCAAAAAGAAAGTGCGTGAATTTTGCCTAGCTATAGACTTCTGTGTGAATTGTCTTAATCATTTCTAATGATTTTATGGTTGTCTTTTAAAAATAGTTTATTGAATAATATGA
This sequence comes from Pongo abelii, assembly GCF_028885655.2. NCBI lineage: Eukaryota > Metazoa > Chordata > Mammalia > Primates > Hominidae > Pongo > Pongo abelii. The sequence continues at coordinate 59,438,208 of NC_085928.1, forward strand.
AGGCAACCAGTAACATCCAGAATCAGACAAATATGAAAGGCCAGGAAAGCAAAAATGGTATAAATTAAATTAAAAATAAAATTTCATGTATTAGCTTGAAGACTTTCATTTGCAGTTAACAAAACCAGAAAGGTATAAACAATGTAAAATTGTACTAGTCATATAAATGAAAGGTTGTAAGCTAGATTGAGCTTCAGGGCTCCAGTTCCCACTTTGAGAGGGTCTCTACCTCACTCGCATTTGCATAAGCTGTGCCCTGAATTCTTTTATGATGGCAATATACTGTCACCAGTAGCAACCCACATGCTTCTTCCTTTACACCTAAGAAAAAACAAAATAATTATTTTTCACAAGTGAGAAAATAAATCCTGAACTTTGATGTTATTGGATCAACCTGAACCAACCTCTATTACCAGTGCAATGTCAGGAGATGGCTGGTTTAATTAATTAGCTCAACCTGGATTTCTGCTTGTTCCAGATCTAACTATCATGGTAATGGAAGTGTGATTATAACACGCTTAATACATGTGCCAAACAGCATAATTACAACAGAATGATAAAAGGCTGCTTTTTCTGAAATTTAGTAGATACGAAGAAGGGAGGTGAATAATGGGTAAATAAGGATCTCCTCTTCCTAGCATTTCTAAAAACAAAAGCAAAAAGGGTGTGAGTTTTCAGACTTAACTTTTCTTTGTCTATAAAATAGTTATTACTATTTTATACAAACAACTGAAAAATATGATGTACTTTGTGTGTATATTTCTAAACGTGTGGATGTTTGGGTTATTATAATTTATACTATGTAATTAGTCAAATGCAATAAATTCATTATTTGACTTTGTGTTAAAAATATGTAATAAAATATCAATTTAGATAGCACTAAACTTCTAATAGCTTTTCTCATTACTCTACATCCAGGAGAAAATCAGAAAAAAAATATATAAATATGCTGTACACATACATACATGCATACAATACACATATACATACAAAAACATATATATATATGTATATATGTATGTGTACATACACACATAATACATACACATTCGTGCATATTGGCAAGTGCCAGGAGAGGCAAAACAATGCATTCATTAATTTTTCAGTTATTTTCAGCGAGTGGTAGTCTATTATGCACAGAAAAAAATACACATGAAGGAGTATACATTTTGGAAATATTGTTATAACTGGGGCCCCTAGAATTGTTTTTTATGCAGGTCTGGTGGTTAAGATTGTAAATCTGGGCATATAATATTAAGGACAGGGTTGGAGCTGTCGGATTTGAAGCATATAAAGTCTTAACTGCCACCGATAATGTCAACCCGAATTATTATTTCCATTTCAACACAGATTATAGGACAGGAAGACATAAATGGAAATTAAAAAATAAATTCAGCACATATTTCAGAAAGTACCTTTTCACGTAGAGAATAATAAATGCTTAGAAGAGCCTGCAGGCAAAGTTGTTGAGGCAAAAAGCAGGAGTGTCATTCAAGAAACAATTAGATGCCATCCTTGGGGAAATGGAGTACTAAAAAGGATATGCTTTGATGGACCAAGTGACCTTTATTCTCTCTCCAAAAATCTCTCATGTTCTTATAATTCTAATCGTGAAATATTTCAGCAATCTGGCCTCCAGCAATGTCAATTCTTACTTGAATTATTCACCTCACCAGTTCACTGCTGAGGAAGAACCTTTCTCATAGTGCTGCAAAGATTGCATATTGACCAGATGCAATTCCCAGTGCTGTTGCTCTTAGGCATTCTGTTCACAACGATGCCTTAGGTCTGATACTATAAAGTGATTGCTTATAGAAGAAGCCTCTTTTAAGCCCTATGTGATTGAAAAGTGGCCTAAACTGGAGAAGAGAGGCTTAACTAACGTATTAATTATAGAAGGCATGAGGATTATTTAAGATATTTTAATGGCAAAAGTTATTTCAAAATGTAACTGGCCTTACTAGAATGCAGCCTATGATATTGTTTATTTCTTAATTGGTATTGGATATGATAATGACTTATCTTTAGCTATTGACTTCATTTCAATAGAATGCTGTGAAAATAAAAGTAAAAAGAGATTGGTCATTTTACACTTTATTTGAAAACAAACAAGTTCAATAATAGCACAATTTAGAAAGCTAGAAAATGATACTGAATAAATGTATGTAAAAAATGTAATGTATGAATTTTACTTGGTACATTTGAGTAAGCTGGGAAAATCAGCTATCTACGCTTTTCTGATTTTACATCGATTTAGCAGAGCACAGAATTCTTGAGAACTCAGGGATTTTGGGAGAACTACAGTCACCCTATTATGTTCTTAAAGTGATATTCAGTGAAAGAAAAAAGAACATGTTTCTATCTGTCATCTAAATGGACTCCTAGAGTTCCTTCTGTGTATCACAAATTGGAACTCGGTGGTGAACTGAGTGCCGAGAGCATATTTTCAAAAGCTAACGGAAGGTCACATACATCGGACAGTTCAAAGCACAAAAAAGCCCAGAGGCTTCAGAAATGCCAGGTATATTTTAGTGTTAAAACAAATAAATATTGTATGAATTTTTGCCAAAGATAAAAGTCATACCAATTATGTTTAAAAATATAAATCTTCATTATAATATGAATTACTTTCATAATAGATGAAATCTGCTAAAGTATATAGATAATATGTTTATATACCTCTGTAACAAAACATTATACTAATAAAGTAAATGATAAAGTTTACAAAATAGTTTATGGTAAAGATATAATAGGTGAAAATATTATGCTAAATAATATGATCTGTGGACTATATCATTTAAGAGTTAAAACAACTTTTTATTTATGGAAACATCACCCATCTAGAAAACAGATTTTTTAACAGTGTTCAATGTGCAGAGAATAATCTTATGACATAAATTTAAAACAATGGAATAAAAATCAAATCAAGTAATTCTCAAACCATGCATAATGAAATGAGAACTTTTGTAACAAAACAGCAGTTAAATAATGTTTTGCAGTCCATAGTAATTATATTAATTAACAAAGCATTTTAATAGTTTATGCATTTTAAAAAAAATCTCACATAAGAAATATTTATAGAAGCAAAAAATCTTATATAAGTATGAAATACTCATTAAAATTAATCCACTAGCCTATACAATTGCTTTAGTCATCTACTTTAGCTTAAAAATGGGATTTGATCATTCTTTGATGGCTGGAAATTATTCAGAGGTCTTTTTTGTGAACAACGTAAATGATCATTCTGGATAATCAATCTACTCTGTTCAATAATATTCTGTGATTATAATGTAGTGAGACCAATTCTGTACTATCTCAGTGTAAAAATAAGTAACAATACTTCTTTAGACTGATACCCTTTGCTTCATACAGAATGTGATGTGTTGCCACAGTTAATTTACCAAATAAAATTTTACTCAATCAGTAATCAATATTTCATTTTTTTTAAACTTAGCTTCCTAATATCACTAAGTTTTCTAGGTGGTAGATTATTCCAAAAGAATCTAAATGACTACATTAAATATTGAAGAAAACTACATCCTACTAATAAAGTAAAATCTGATTTATCTTTTTTTTTTCACGTCACAATGGAACTATTTCTATACATTTATTTTACAAGTGCTCTCTTTTTTTTATATACTTTGAGTTTTAGGGTACATGTGCACAATGTGCAGGTTTGTTATATATATATACATGTGCCATATTGGTGTGCTGCACCCATTAACTCGTCATTTAACATTAGGTGTATCTCCTAATGCTATCCCTCCCCCCACCCCCAAACACTGCATGTTCTCACTCATAGGTGGGAAATCTGATTTATCTCATCTTACTCAAGGAGTAAGATAATCATACTTAGTAAGTATGTAATTACTTACTAAGTAATTACATACTTAGTAAGTATGTAATTTTAAGTAAGTAATCATACTTAAAAATGATTAAAAAACATTTTTTAAATATAAGAAGGATGACATTAGGCCCAGAACTCTGAAACTTGAGATTAAAAAAAAAAATCGACTGGGCGCAGTGGCTCACGCCTGTAATCCCAGCACTTTGGGAGGCCAAGACGGGCGGATCATGAGGTCAGGAGATCGAGACCATCCTGGCTAACACGGTGAAACCCTGTCTCTACTAAACAAAATACAAAAAATTAGCCGGGCGGGGTGTAGGGCACCTGTAGTCCCAGCTACTCGGGAGACTGAGGCAGGAGAATGGCGTGAACCCGGGAGGCGGAGCTTGCAGTGAGCCCAGATCGCACCACTGCACTCCAGCCTGGGAGACAGAGTGAGACGCCGTCTCAAAAAAAAAAAAAAAAAAAAAAAAAAAATCCCTAAGACATTGTTTTCCTCTTCATGTAAGTTGATAAGTGAAAGTTTTAGACAAGATAATTGATTCCAGAAATAACACAAATACTTGACAGTCTTAAAAAGTGAATAGTGTGTTCTATTTCTTTTAAAGGAGTTCTAGGTAAATAGGAATAACAGATAACTACTGAGAAGAATTGGAAAACCTGGCCAACTATAAATACCTTTTTTTCTGACAGCATGAGAGAAATTACAAAACAGTCAATACCCAAGAGAAAAGAAAAGAGAGGAAAGAGCTTAGTATTTGAGGTCACTTATCCCCAGGAATGCTTCTATTTAAAATTTGGCTTCTACTTAAAATGGCCCATGGACCCTCTGATAGTCTTTGAACTGTTCATACCAGTTAGTGACAAAGTAGGGAGACAATGTGCAAAAAGAAGGATATCCAAATGGACCTTAAGCATATGAAAAGATGCTTTATTGTTTTAGTCTTCATACAAATATAAATTGAAATAACAATCAGGAGCCCTCATATACTGCTGGTGGGAATGTGAGTTAGTTATGCAGATTTTAGTAAGCTTTTTACAGTATCTTGTAAAATTAATTGTATAAACGTTGACACAACAACTGTACTCATTGGTATATGCCTATCAGAAATAGGTGCACATTTTCTCTAAGACACTTATACAATAGTAATTACAGCATCATTATTTACAGTAGTATAAATCTGAAACCCAAGTGTTCATCAACAGTAGAATGTACAAATAAATGGTAAATTCATATAATAAATACTTTATGGCAACATAAAATAACACATTAATGCACCTTAATAAGGATGAATTTCATAGAGCAATAAATTGAGGAAACTAAGTAAAACTAAGTACTGATTGTATATTTCATTTATATAAAATAGAAACCTTGTCAAACTACTCTGTGGTATTAGAAGTCAGTGCAATGGTTCCCTTTTGTGAGGATGGAGGGAATAGTGACTAGCAGTGGCCAGGCCTATAGCCTTAAAGAAATGAATTCCTCCAACCACATGATCCAATCTTTCCCTAGTTGAGACTTTAAATGAGAATTCAGTTTTTGATTTAAAGTTGATGCTAAAGATATAGGTGAAAATATTTTTAATGATTAAGTTTAGTTTTTTAATGTTATATTTTATAAACCACACATCTGGTATCACACATGAGAAATCTCTGCCTATGTAAAGGTCAGAAAAACCTGCCCTTTATTTATCTGTATCCATTTTATAATTTTACTTCTTGCACAGAGATTTGTTATGGTTTTTGAAGTTTTTTGTCTTTCTGGAATAACTTCTGGTAAGAATCTAAGTTCACCTTTTTTAGGTGTATACATTTGTATATATGACATACGTGGTTTTTGCATGTAGATATTCAATTGTTCCTACAGTATTTGTTGACAAGATGATTCTTTTTCCATGGAATTCTTTAGCACTTTTTGTCAAAGATCAATTGACTATACAATGTATTCATATGACAACACTGTAATTGTACTCTTTAAATGTATATACATATTTTAAACAGTTTACCATATATGTGATAGTGTATTTTTGGACATTCTATTCTATTCCATTAATTTATATGTTTATCTTTATAACAATATATAGTTTATTAATTACTGTAGGTTTTAGTAAGTCTTGAAATTAGGTAGTCCTTCTGTTTTTCTTTTTCTTTTTTTTCTATATTGTTATGGCTATTCTAGTCCTTGAAAACAATAACTGGAAAGAATCAACATATTAAAAATATGACTAGATGATGCATGGCAGCTCATGCCTATAATCAGCTTGCCAATTTACAAAATAAGACTGGGAAGATTTTGATAGATATTTTGTCGACTGCAGATCATTTTGTGTAGAATTGCCACATGACCAAAATTTATTATTTCAATAATTCCCTCTTTATTTAGAGATGTTTAATTTTTCTCAATAATCTTTTATAGTGAACAAGTCCTGTACCATTTTTGTTGAAATTGTTGAAATTTTGTTGACTGCAGATCATTTTGTGTAGAATTGCCACATGACCGACATTTATTATTTCAATAATTCCCTCTTTATTTATTTAGAGATATTTAATTTTTCTCAACAATATTTTATAGTTTTCAGTGAACAAGTCCTATACCATTTTTGTTGAAATTATCCGTAAGTATTTTATTATTTTTGTGCTATTATGATAGGATTTTTTTTAATGTTTGAGACATTTTTTCACTTGTATATAGAAATCCAACTTATATTTTATGTTCATCTTGTATCTTGCAATATTGCTAAACTCACTTATATTTCTAATTGATTATTTGTAAATAATTTCGGACTACCTACATAAAAGATCATGTTGTTTATGAATAAGACAATTTTTATTTCTTCTTTTTTAGTCTACCTGCCTTTAATAACATTTCTTGACATTTGTTATACTGGCTCAAAGCCCCATCACAATGTTGAGTAGGAGAGGTAAGAGAGAATCTCCCTCCCATGTATCCAATCTCTTCAATCTTGAGAAATTCAAACGAGGCCTGCTGTTAGCTGTAGTTTTCTTTTGTTTTGTTTTGTTTTGTTTTTTTGTAAATGTCCTTTATCAAGTTGAGAAAATTAACTTCTATTCCTAGTTTACTGGGAGATTTTGTTTTGCTTTTGTTTTTAAAATTGTAAATGGGTTTAGATTTTGTCAGATGATTTTCTGTATCTACTGTGATAATGATGTATACTAATCTAGCTTTCTGTTTGTCAGTAAGGTGTTTTTGTTAAATAGTATTTAATTATATAAAATGCCTAAATTTGTCAATTCACCTTGTGTTAGTCCCTCCGGGGTGCTATTATAAAATACCATAAACTAGGTATTTTACGAATAACAAAAATTTATTTCTTACAGTTCTGAAGTCTGGAATGTCCAAGACCAAGGCACAGTCAGATTTGTTTTCTGATCAGGGCCTGATTTCTGGTTCATTGACAGCACCTTCTCACTGAGTCTTCACATAGTGGAAGAAGAGGCAAGGGAGTTTTCCTGTGCCTCTCTTACAAGGATGCTGACATTGTTACAATGTTTATGTTCCCACAAAATTCATATCTTAAAATCCTAACCCTCAAGGTTATGATATTAGAATGTCGATCCTTTGGGACCTGAATAAATCATGAGAGTGGAACCCTCATGAATGAGATTAGTGCCTTTATAAAATAGATACAAGGGAATTTGCTCACTACTTCCACCTTGTAAGGATGCAGTAGGAAGGTGCCATCTGCGAGGAACAGACCCTCACCAGACACTGAATCTGCTGGCATCTTGATCTTGGACTTGTCAGCCTCCAGAAAAGTGAGACATAAATGTGTATTGGTTACAAGCCACCCAGTCTATGGTATTTTGTTAGAGCAGCCTGAAGCGACTAAGACAGGCATGAATCCCAATCATTAGGTGTCTGCTCACATCATGTAATTACCTCCTAATATGATCACCTTGAGAAATAAGAATTTTACATATAAATTTTGGGAAGACACAAATATTCAGACCATAGCACACCCATTCATAGACACCTGTGTCTCTGGTTTGGGGTATTATAAATTAAGTTGTAATGGATATTCTTTGTGTGGGCATATGTTTTCATTTCTCTGGGGTAAATACTTAGAAGAATAATTTTAGGTCATATGCTTGACATGTGTTCAGTTTTTATGATAAGCTGCTACAAATGTTTCTAAAGTGGCTGTGCCATCTTAGGCTTCCACCAACAAAGTTAAGAGTTCTGGCTTCTCCACATCCTCACCAACCTTTAGAGTTGAAAATTAACTTCAAAGAACAGACTTACACTAGTATATATAGGAAGAGTTTCCAAATAAATAAAAAAGAGAAAGTTAGAAAACAAAAGTAAAATGCATAAAGGAAATGAACTGACTTTCAACTGTAAAGAATATGAATGGCTAATAAAAATATGAATGCAACTTCAAATTATTAACTATACAAGAAACATAAACAGACATTGAAAAGATGTAGTTTGTGGCAATTAAACTAATAATAATTTTAAAACATAATATTCAGTTTTATTAGAATATATGGGAAACGGTCATCCAATATATTGCTATCAGAGTAAAAGTTGGGAAAATTTCCTGGAGGATAGTATGGAATTTTTATCAAAATCCCTAGAAGTATGTTTGTCTTTTGAGTCTATAACTCTAGAACTAGAATATATCCTAAGCATTTAAATTATTAAGAACATTTGCAGAAATAAATATGAATGGTCACTCTTTACATAGTATAAATTTAGAAATAAACTAAATGTATTATATAAATTTTTAAATTAAATATTGGGCATATGCTTTGTTTATAATTATTACTGTTAAAAACCTAGTAGTGTAAGAATGTATAGGGACATAGGAAGTATTTAGGTTTGTATTCTTGTAGAAAGTATGATCTTACAAAGAACTTGTTCTTTAAAATATGTATATATAAGAATAGAATATATAGAGAAACATACTACAGTATTTATTTTGTTTATATTTATTATTTTATTAAATTGTGAATGACTCTTCCCTTTTATGTTTTGTATAAGATTTTTCTCTTGCCAGCTCACTTATCCTCACTAAATCATCTTATCCTATTAACCATCTCCATAGTCTTAGTCCATGATAAGACGGGTTAACCTTGTAAACACATTGTTGCTTTGGGAATAGAGTTCTTCTGGGACAAAACAAGCTGGGTATTTACAATAATACTTTAGTAAAAATTAGTTAAAATACTATTATTAATAATAATTCATATCTTCAATATATATTAGTTCAATAGATCTGACTCCATCTTCTTAGTCTTTTGATGTAAGCTAAAGCATGTCGTCTCAAAGGAAAAAACAGAAATATTGTAAGATTGTTTCAATACCAGAAAATTATCCTGTCTAAGATTAATGCAATTAATAGTTTGAAGACGGACTGCTGATTTTTATTCTGCAATGTGGAAAAAAAACAAAAATAGTAGAATTATGCACAGAAAACTATGTGTCAATTTATTTCCTTTATTTGGAAGTGCAGACAATTAATAGAGATGATTGACAACTTTACTGGATAGATCACACAGAATTCTCAAGTAAAGACAGGAGATAGTAATAGGATAGCATATTACTAGGTATCAACATTGTTGCTAGGGAAAAGAAAAAAAAGCAGTGTGGTCATTTTAACAATACTAATTATTCCAATCTATGATCATGGGATATTTTTCCATTTGTCTGTATCATCTTCAATTTCTTTTACCAGTTTTTTTTTGTAATTTTACTTCTAGAGCTCTTTCACCTTCTTGGTTAAATATATTTCTAGGTGTGCCCTTCTTGTAGCCATTGTAAACAAGATTGCTTTCTTGATTTCTTTCTCACCTTGACTGTTATTGGTGTATTAAAAAAACCACTGAATTTTGTATGTTGATTTTGTATCTTGACACTGCCTAATTCATTTATCGAATCTAGTTTTTTGAAGAAGTGTTTAGGATTTTATAGGTATGAGATTATACCATCAGTAAACAGAGGTAAGTTAGCTTTATCTTTCCAATTTGGATGTCTTTTATTTCTTTCTCTTGCCTGCTGGCCCTGGCTAGGACTTATAGTTCTATGTTGAATGGGAGTGGTAAAAGTGAGCATCTTTGTCTTGTTCCAGTTTTTAGGGGAATTACTTTCAACTTTTTCCTATTCAGTGTGATGTTGACTGTGGGTTTCTTATATTCAAGGCAATCTCTATCAAAATACCAATGTCATTTTTTACAGAATTAGAAAAAACAATTCTAAAATTCATACAGAACCTAAAAAAGAGCCACCAATAACTAAACTGGTTCTAAGCGAAAAGAACAGATAGTCTGCACAATGGGAAAAACATTTGCAAATTATGAATTTGACGGGGGACTGATATCCAGAATTTCCAAGGAACTCAAAGCTTGAAGGATCACGTTACCTGACCTAAAACTATTCTTACAAGGCTATAGTAACCAAAACATCACAATGCTGACATGGAAAAATAGACACATAGATCAATAGAATAAGATAGAGAACACAGATATAAAGACACATATCTAGACCCAACTGATCTTTTGACAAAGTTGACAAAAACATACACTACGGAAAGGCTACCCTTTTTAATAAATGGTGCTGGGAAAATTGAATTGCCCTATGCAGAAAAATAAAATGACCCCTGTCTTACACCATATGCAAAATCAACTCAAGATGGACCAAAGATTTAAATGTAAGACCTGACTACTTTAAAGTTCATATGGAACCAAAACAGAGCCCGCATCGCCAAGTCAATCTTAAGCCAAAAGAACAAAACCGGAGGCATCATGCTACCTGACTTCAAACTATATTACAAGGCTACAGTAACCAAAACAGCATAGTACTGGTACCAAAACAGAGATATAGACCAATGGAACAGAACAGAGCCCTCAGAAATAATGCCGCATATCTACAACTATCTGATCTTTGACAAACCTGACAAAAACAAGCAACGGGGAAAGGATTCCCTATTTAATAAATGGTGCTGGGAAAACTGGCTAGCCATATGTAGATAGCTGAAACTGGATCCCTTCCTTACACCTTATACAAAAATTAAGTCAAGATGGATTAAAGACTTAAATGTTAGTCCTGTAACCATAAAAACTCTAGAAGAAAACCTAAGCAATACCATTCAGGACATAGGCATGGGCAAGGACTTCATGTCTAAAACACCAACAGCAATGACAACAAAAGCCAAAATTGACAAATGGGATCTAATTAAACTAAAGAGCTTCTGCACAGCAAAAGAAACTACCATCAGAGTGAATAGGCAACCTACAGAATGGGAGAAAATTTTTGCAATCTACTCATCTGAAAAGGGCTAATATCCAGAATCTGCAAAGAACTCCAACAAATTTACAAGAAAAAAACAAACAACCCCATCAAAAAGTGGGCAAAGGATATGAACAGACACTTCTCAAAAGAAGACATTTATGCCAAAAGACACATGAAAAAATGCTCATCATCACTGGCCATCAGGGAAATGCCAATCAAAACCACAATGAGATACCATCTCACAGCAGTTAGAATGGTGATCATTAAAAAGTCAGGAAACTCCAGGTGCTGGAGAGGATGTGGAGAAATAGGAACACTTTTACACTGTTGGTGGGACTGTAAACTAGTTCAACCATTGTGGAAGTCAGTGTGGCGATTCCTCAGGGATCTAGAACTAGAAATACCATTTGACCCAGCCATCCCATTACTGGATATATACCCAAAGGATTATAAATCATGCTGCTATAAAGACACATGCACACGTATGTTTATTGCAGCAGTATTCACGATAGCAAAGACTTGGAACCAACCCAAATGTCCAACAATGATAGACTGGATTAAGAAAATGTGGCACATATACAGCATGGAATACTATGCAGCCATAAAAAATGATGAGCTCATGTCCTTTGTAGGGACATGGATGAAGCTGGAAATCATCATTCTCAGCAAACTATCACAAGGACAAAAAACCAAACACTGCATGTTCTCGCTCATAGGTGGGAATTGAAGAAGGAGAACACATGGACACAGGAAGGGGAACATCATACACCGGGGCCTGTTGTGGGGTGGTGGGAGGGGAGAGGGATAGCATTAGGAGATATACCTAATGCTACTTGATGAGTTAATGGGTGCAGCACACCAACATGGCACACGTATGCATATGTAACAAACCTGCACATTGTGCACATGTACCCTAAAACTTAAAGTATAATAAAAAAATACTCTAGAAAACGTAGGGGAAACTCTTCTGGACATTAGTCTAGACCAAACTTTTCTAACCTGCAGGCCACGGGTGGCCCGAGATGGCTTTGAATGCAGTCCAACACAAATTCGTAAACTCTCTGAGAACGTTGTAAGATTTTTTGGGATATATTTTTTTTAGCTTATCAGCTATCATTAGTGTTAGTGTATTTCATGAGTGGCCCAAGACAATTTGTCTTCATCCAATGTGGCCCAGAAAAGCCAAAAGATTTGGGCACTGCTTGTCTCGACAAAAAGTTAATGACTAAGATCTCAAAATCACAAGTAAAGCCAGGCACCACGGCTCATGTCAGAAATCCCAGTACTTTGTGAGGCTGAAGCAGAGGATCACTTGAAGCCAGGAGTTTGAGATCAGCCTGGGCAACATAGTAAAACTCTGTCATTATTAAAAAGTTTTTATAATATTAGCCAGGTGTGGTGGCATGTGCCTGTAGAAGTATTTGGGAGGTGGAGGCAGGAGGATTGCTTTAGCCTAGGAGTTTGAGGCTGCAATAAGCTGTGATCACATCACTGCATTCTTGCCTGGGCAACAGAGTGAGGCTATGTCTCTTAAAATAAAAAGCACAAGCAACAAAAACAAAAATTGACAAATGCTACTACACTAAACTAAAAAGCCTCTTCAAGGCAACGGAAATAATCAACATAACAAACGGATAATCTGCAGGATGGGAAAAAATATTTGCAAATTATGAATCTGTCAGGGAACTGACCTCCAGAATTTTCAAGGAACTCAAAAGCCACAACAAAAAATAATCTCATTAAAAAGTATGCAAAGGGTATGAATAGACATTTTTCAAAAGAAAACATACAAGTGGCCCGTAAGTATATAAAAATTGTTCAACATCTCTAATCATCAGAGAAATACATATTAAAACTACAATGATATATCATCTTACACCAGTCAAAAAAACTATTATTAAAAAAAAATAACAGATGTTGGCTAGGATACAGACGAAAGGGAATGCATATACACTGTTGGTGGCAATGTAAATTAGTATAACCACTACAGAAAACAGAATGGAGATTCCTCAAAGAACTAAAAGTAGAACTACTATTCGAGCCAGCAATCCCACTAAACAGTATCTACCCAAAGGGAAAGAAATAGTTATAGCAAAAAGATATCTGTACTCATATGTTTATAGCAGTGCTTTGAACAATTTACAATAGCAAAGACCTGGAATTGACCTAAGTTTCCATCAATGGGTGAATAAAGAAATTGCAGTGTGTGTGTATGTGTATATGGATATACAAAATGTATAAATGTGTATATAAACACACAGTGAAATATTATTCAGCCATGGAAAACAATGATATCATGTCTTTTGCTACAATATGAATGAAGCTGGAGATAATTATCTTAAGTGAAACAACTCAGAATCAGAAAGCCAAAGAACACGTTTTTTTACTTGTAAGTGAAAGCCAATTAAAGTTTACACATGGACATTGATGTAGATTAATAAGTCACTAGAGGTTCAGAAGAGTGGGGGAATGGGGGGATGGGAGTGCAGGATGAGAAATAATTTTGAAGAGGTTGAGGCGGAAGGATGTCTTGAGGCAAGGAGTTCAAGACCAGCCTAGGCAACAAAACGAGATCCCATATCTACTAAAAAAATTTTAAAAATTAGCTGGGTATGGTGATGTACCCATGTAGTCCTACCTGTTTGGAAGGCTGAAGTGGGAGGATCCCTTGAGCCCAGGAGTTCAAGGCTGCAATGAGCTAGGATCACACCACTGCACTCCATCTTAGGCAACAAAGCAAGGCCCTGTCCCTAAAAAGTAAATAAATAACTTAATTGGTACAATGTACACTATTCTGGTGATGGTTACACTAAAAGCCGAGATTTCATTACACAATATATCTATGTAACAAAATTGCATAAGTACCCACTAAATTTATACAAAAAGAAAAAAAAGAAGTAGCCTAAAGAGAGTAAAGAAGAATAAAAAAGAAAGGCATATTATACACTGAATATCATTCATTGAAGAACAAGACTTACAGGCAAAAAACAACTATGGAATACAAATTTCCATTTGGCACATAGCATTTCAAAATATATATTGTGATTAACTATGTTACCATAAAATTATATTTTATACTATGCTTTACCTTATAGAGACTTGCAAATATGTGATAGTGCTTACTCTAGTTTTACTTCTCAGAATATCTTAAAGCAAAGATTTCTACCATATTTGCCCATAATGTTGGATTAATTGTTTTTCTTATTCTCCTCATATTTGGCTTTATAGTGGGAGAGAAAACTATGAAGTACACATTCAGCATCAAGGAAGAGTATTTTTCCATGTGGACTGAAACAAATAGCTGCCTAGAATTGGTCCCCTATGAGTTAATTTAAAACATTGTAGTCTGGGATTTTATAACATAGGCTCTAAATCATCAAATTTTATCTGAAGAAAAAGGAAATAGAAACAAAGTTGGAGGGCTCATAATAATGTTAAAGAAGACTAAAACCACTACTACTAAACTTTCAATTAATTTTAAACATATTTTATTGTGTATTTACATTTTTCTAAAATGTAAAATTTATGTATTTGCATTTTTCTTAATCTATTATTTATAATAGATGTCAATGGTTGAAATCCACATTTTGTAATTATCTGTAAAATAAATTTGTACATTATATTTTACCTTTTCATGATTCTTCCATTTGTCTTAGCCATCTGTCCAATAATAAAGTATTGGTTGTATTTTAAATCTTATGTTGTCACATTTGGTTGGCAATCAATAGACTATTACTTTTTCCCATTTTACATTTACATAAATAATAATATATCCAATATTTTATACTCAAAATTTTAAATAATAGCTAAGTTTAATGATTTTAAAATAGCAATAGTATTCCTTTAAAATAATAATTATTGAGCTGTTAACTGTTTTTTAAGGTTTTATTTTATTTTTAATTAACACATATGATTGTACATATTTATGGGGGACAGTGTGATGTTTTCCTACTTGTGTACATAGTTCAATGATCAAATAAGGATATTCAGCTTGCCCATCGCCACAAACATTTATCATTTCTTTGTGGTAAAAACATTCAAATCCTCTGTTACAGTTTTTCGAAATATATAATGCAACACTGTTTATCAGAGTCACCCTACTATGCAATAGAACAACAGAATGTATTCCCCTTATCAATCTGTAATTTTATACCCATTAACTGATCTCTTCCCATCCATCCCCTTTCCTCTACCCTATCCAACCTCTGGTAACCTGAATAATGGAAGTCCTCTGTAGTTCTATGAGATCAGCTTTTTATAATTCCTCAGATGAGTGAGATCACGCAGTATTTGTATTTACGTTTCTGACATTTCACTTAACATAATTCCTCCAGGTTCGTGCAAGTTGCTGCAAATGACAGAATTTAATAATATTCCATTGTGTGTGTATAAACATTTTCTTTATTTATTCATCTGTTAATGGACACTTAGGGTGATTCCATATCTTATCTATTTTGAATAGCACTGCAATAAACATTAATGTAGATAAATCTTCAACATAATTATTTCATTTCTCTTGGATATATACCCAGTAGTGGAATTACTCAATTGTACGGTAATTCTATTTTTAATTTTGTGAGGAAACACCATACTGTTTTCCATAATAGCTGTACTAATTTACATTCCTACAAACAGTGTGTAATGGTTGCCATTTCTTCACATTCATGTCAGCATTTGTTATTTTTTGTCTTTTTGAAACAACTATTCTAATTCAGGTAAAGTGATATCTCATTGTGGTTTTGCTTTGCATTTCCCTGATGATTTGTAATACTGAATACTTTTGGTTCATATACCTAATGAAAGAGCAGTTTGTATGCTCTTTGGGGAAATATCTATTATTTTAAAAATCAGGTTATTATTATTATTTTTGCTATTGAGTTGTTAGAGTTTCTTATGTATTACAGATATTAACCCCTTATGAGATGCATAGTTAGCAAATTTTTTTTTACCTATTCTGTAGGTTGCATCTTCACTCTATCGTTTCCTTTGTTGTACAAAAGCTTTTCATTTTGATGTAATCCCATTTGTCTATTTGTGCTTTTGTTGCTTGTCCTCTTAGTTTTTTTTGTTTTGTTTTGTTTTGTTTTTAATCCTTGCCCACACCAGGGTTGTGGAGTGTTTCCCCATATGTTCTAGTAATTTTATAGTTTTAAGTCTTATATTTAAGTACTTAATCAACTTTGATTTAATGTTTATGTAAGGTGAGAGACAGAGGTCTGGTTTTATTATTTTGCATGTTTTCCCTGTACAATTTATTGTAGATATTGCCCTTATCCCTATCTATGTGTGTTTTTGGCACCTTGTTGACAATCAACTGGCTTTAAGTGTTTGAATTTAATTCTGTGTTCTGTATTCTCTTCCATTGGTCTATGTGTTTGTTTGTTTGTTTGTTTTGCCAATGCCATGCTGTGTTGGTTATTACAACTTGGTAGCATATTTTGAAGTCAGCTAGAGTGATGCTTCCAGCTTTGTTCTTTTTCCTCAAGATTACTTTGGCAATTCAAGGTCATTTGTACCTCCACACAAATATTAGAATTTTTTTCTGTAAAGAATGTTATTAGTATTTAAATAAGAATTGCATTGAATCTGTAGATCACCTTGGGTAGTAAGGACATTTTAACAAAATTATTCCAACCCATGAAGACAAGATATCTTTTCATTTATTTGTATCATCTTCAGTTACTTTCATCAATGTTTTATAGTTTTCATTGTATATATTTTTTACCTTTTTGGTTGAATTTGTTCAGATGTATTTTATTATTATTTTTGGTAGCTATTGTAAATGAGATTGTTTCTTGATTTCTGTTTCAGATAGTTTGCTCTTGGAATATACAACAAAAACTAATTTTTTGTATGCTGATTTTGTATTCTTCAGCCTTATTGAATTTTCTTATTAGTTCTAAGAGCTTTTTGATGGAGTCTTTAGGGTTGTCTGCAACAAGGATAGTTTGACTTTCTCCTTTTCAACTTATATCTTTTTATTACTTTTACTCTGTAATTATTCCTCTAGCTAAGACTTCCAGCATGATGTTGAATAAGAGTGCTGAAAGTAGGCATCCTTGTCATATTCCAGATCCTAGAGGAACAGCTTTCAGCATGTTTTTTCTATTCAGTATGATGTTAGCTGTGGGTTTGTCATATTTAGCTTTTATTACTTTATTTTTATTTTTGGAGACAGAATCATCAAGGCTGAAGTGCAGTGGTGCGACCTGAGTAGCTGGAACTACAGGAGCGTGCCACCATGCCCAGCTACTTTTTGTATTTTTGGTAGCAACGAGGTTTTGTCATGTTGTCCAAGTTGGTCTCGAACTCCTGGCATCATGTCATCAGCCTGCTTTGGCATCCGAAAATGCTGGGATTACAGATGTGAGCCACTGCACCTGGCCATATATGGATTTTATTGTACTGAGGTATGTACTTTCCACATCAAGTTCGTTGACAGTTTTTATCATGATGAGATATTGAATTTTGTGAATGCTTTATGAGCACCTGTTGAAATGATTATGTAGTTTTTGTCCTTCATTCTGTTAATATAATGTATTGCTTATGTTGAATCATCCTTGCATCCCTGGGATGAATCCCACTTAATAACAATAAAAGATCTTTTTAATGCATCATTGAATTCAGTTTGCCAATATTTGGTTGATGATTTTTGTGTTTATGTTCAAACACAAAAACACAGGGATCTTGGACTATAGCTTCCCTTTTTAATCGTGTTTTTGTCTGGTTTTGGTATCAGGGTAATACCAGACTCATAGAATGAATTTCGCAATATTCTCTTTTCTTTATTTATATATTTTTTGGAATATTTTGAGTAGAATTGGTCTTAGTTTTTTAAATGTTTGGTTGAATTCGGCAGTGAGGCCATCAAGTCCTGGGATTTTTTTTTTTTTTTTAAGATGGAGTCTCGCTCTGTCCCCAGACTGGAGTGCAGTGGCGGGATCTCAGCTCACTGCAAGCTCTGCCTCCCAGATTCACACCATTCTCCTGCCTCAGCCTCCTGAGCAGCTGGGACTACAGGCGTCCACCACCACGCCTGGCTAAATTTTTGTAATTTTAGTAGAGATGGGGTTTCACTGTGTTAGCCAGGATGGTCTCGATCTCCTGACCTCGTGATCCTCCCTCCTCAGCCTCCCAAAATGCTGGGATTACAGGCGTGAGCCACCGCTCCTAGCCGGTCCTGGGATTTTTTTTGATGGGAAACTTTTTTATTAAGGCTTTCATTTTTGTTGCATATTATTGATTTCTTCAAGTTGTTCGTTTTTTCATTTTTCAGTCTTAGTAGATTGTGTCCAGAAATGTACGCATTCCTTTTACGTTTCTATTTTGTGGTCATATCGTTGTTCATAATAATTTCTAATGATCCTTTTTATTTCTGTGGTATCAATTTTAATGTTTCCTTTTCATGCCTAATTTTATATTTGTCTTTTTTATTTTTATGTCTAGCTAAAGTTTTATCAATTTTGTTTATCCTTTCAAACATCCAACTGTTCATTTTGTTGATCTTTTGTACTTTTTAAAAAATTTCTCCATGTTATTTTTCTCCAATATTTAATTATTTTTTATGTTTACTAAATTTGAATTGCTTATTCTTGTTTTTCTTATTCCTGGAGGTGCAATGTTAGGTTGCTTGAGAGCTTTCTAATTTTTTGATGTGTTTATGTACTACTATAAACTTACCTCTTGGGGCTGGGCATGGTGGCTCACGCCTGTAATCCCAGCACTTTGGGAGGCCGAGGCGGGCAGATCACGAGGTCAGGAGATCGATACCATCCTGGCTAACACAGTGAAACCCCGTCTCTACTAAAAATACAAAAATTTAGCCAGGCGTGCTGGTGGACGCCTGTAGTCCCCGCTGCTCAGGAGGCTGAGGCAGGAGAATGGCGTGAACCCGGGAGGCAGAGCTTGCAGTGAGCCTAGATTGCACCACTGCACTCCAGCCTGGGCGACAGAGCCAGACTCCGTCTCAAAAAAAAAAAAAAAAAAAAAAAAACAACTTACCTGTTAAGGCTGTTTTTTCTGTAGCCCCATAGGTTTTGGTATGCTGCATTTCGATTTTTTTTCTCAAGAAATATTTCAAGTTTCTTTTTAATTTATTTATTAACACATTTGTTGTTCAGGAGAATGTTGTTCAATTTCCATGTATTTGTATAGTTTCCAAAGTTTATTTTGTTAATGATTTCTAGTTTTATTTATTGAGACTTGTTTTGTGCCCTGACATATGATCCATCCTAGAAAAAGTTTCTTTTCTTTTTTTTTTTTTTTTTGAGACAGAGTCTTGCTTTGTCACCCAGGCTGGAGTGCAGTGGTGCGATTTCAGCTCACTGCAACCTCCGCCTCCCGGGTTGAAGCAATTCTCCTGCCTTAGCCCTCCTGAGTAGCTGTGATTACAGGCACGTGCCACCACACCCAACTGATTTTTTTTTTGTATTTTTAGTAGAGATGGGGTTTCACCACATTGGTCAGGCTGGCCTCGAACTCCTGACCTCATGATCCACCCGCCTCAGCCTCCCAAAGTGTTGAGATTACAGGCGTGAGCCACCACACTGGGGCAAAGTTTCATATTTTGATGAAAAAAATATGTATTCTGCAACCGTTTGGTGGATGCTCTGTAAATGTCTACTAGGTTTACTTGATCTACAGTGCAGTTAAATCTGATGTTTCCTTGTTGATTTTCTGTCTGAATGATCTGTCACTTGCTGAGGTCTATAGTTTGTCAGCCCACTAACTCCCTGATACAGGCTACTTAGAAGGTTGATTGTCATCAGCCATTGCAAGAATATACTGGCAAACATTTTCCAGGTAGACACTGGGAGCTTTGAGTTTTAGTCCCTTCTCTCTTCTGATCCCAAAGAATGCATCCTCTGGAAGTGCTATATGCTTGTATACAACTGCTATTGTGTTCCGTGGTCTAGGGAGACTTGTGTATGCCTATTCCCTACCACTTCCAGAGCTAGGTGAATTAGGCGCTGTGAGAAACTTCAGAGTTAAGGCACTGTGTATGTGTTCTAAACCCTTCTCTCCTCATGGAGTTGGGAATTTCTTCCTGATTACATGTTGCAGTGCCTGGGGTGGAGTTTGTGCTCAAGTGTGTCTCAGCTTTTCCTGTCCATTTGATGTAAGTATTTTCTCTGTTGCCTGGTGTGTAGGTGGTATGGTATGAATGTCCCCAGAAAGTCGTGGGTTGAAACTTAATGTGATAATATTAAGACATGAGGCCATTAGGAAGTGATAAAGTTAAGAAGGTAGAGCCCTCATAAATAGGATTTGCAACATTATAAAAGGGATGGAGGGAACTAGAGATCATTACTTTTGTTCCCCCCTCCCCTCTGCTACGTGTGGAAACAGTGTTCCTACCCTCCAAAGGATAATATATCAGGGTGCTATCTTAGAAGCAGAGAGAAGCTCTCACCAGAGAGCTACTGGTACCTTGACTGTAGAATTTCCAGGTTCCAGATTATTAGAAATTATGATTTTATTGTTTATAAAATACCCAATCTGTGGTAACTAATTATAATAGCACAAACAAATAAAGTAGGAGTCACAACTTATGACTCTCAGAGGGAGTTGACCCCGTTTAGATGTTCAGTTGGTGCATCCATGGATGAAGAGATCAAGAGCCTTCTATTCTGCCCTGTTGCTGTTGTCACTCTGAATCTTTCTTCTTTTCTAATATATATATGTAATTCTACATATTTTTCTCTAAGTTCTGATTTTGCGACATGTAAATTTTGATCATTTTATTTTAATTTCACTTAGTTTAAAACATTTGCTTAATTTATTTTTTTAGTCTCCAATGATAGATATGCTATTTTCAAATCTTCAGGAATTTTCCAGGTTGATTTTGGGTATTGATTCTTGTTTTATTGTATCATGTTCTGAAAACATACTTTGTGTGATTGCCATTATTTTCATTAAGAAAAATGTGTTTTATTGCCTAGAAAATGCTCTATCTTGGGAAATATTACACATGAGGTTAGGGAGAATGTGTATCACATTCTTGTTGGAAAAAGTAATCATTCTCTAAATGTCAGATCAAGTGCATTTCAGGTCAATATTCTTATTGATCTTCTTTCTTCTTGATCTATCACTTATATACGGGTATGTTGAACTTTCTAAATACAATAATAGATTTGTCCATCTCTACTTTTAGTTCTATCAGTTTTTGCCTTGCAAATTTGGATGCTCTAGTTTTAGGTTTACATAGGTTTCAGATTCTCTTTGGAGAATTGTCTTATTTATCATTATATAATACCTCTCTTTATCCCTGATAATTTCTTTTATTACTAAAGTCTGTTTATCTTGAAATTAATATAACTACAGCTTTCTTTTGATTAGTGTTACATGATATATTTTTATCCCTTTACCTTTAACCTGTCAGAGTCTTTAGCTTTAAAGGCATAACTTGTAGTAAACATATAGCTGAGTCTTCTTTTTTCTTAATCCATTCTGAAAGTGTTGTCTAATTGATGTATTTAGACCACTCTAATTTAAGGCGATTGTTGGTATATTTGAATTATTATCAACAATGTTTATTATTGTTTCCTTTTTGTTGCTAGAGACCTTTTTTTACTTTCCAATTTTATTTGAGAATTTGATCTGAATTCACTTTATTTCTTTAAGTGTATTAATGTCTTTGTTTCTTTCTTTTATTGTTTGCCCTAGAGTTTACAATTTACAGATTTAACTAATCTAAATCCATTCTCAAAAAACACTATTTCTTTCATCTGTAGTGCAGGGAAATGAACAAGTTGTATTCCCAATTTCTTACTCCCGTTGTTTCTTGTAATATTACTGGCATACATTTCACTTATCTATATGGTATAATCACTCAATATATATGCTATTATTATCTTAAGCCAATAGATACCTTTTAGATTAAGATTTTAAAAAATTGTACTTGCATTATTTTCTTTTCTAACACTCTTCCTTTCATTATGCAGATTTGTTGTTTTATTTTATTTTATCCAGAATAACATCTTCTTTTTATTATCATTTTATTTCTCCCAGAAGAAACTTTTTTTCCCACATTTTTTGCAGGGCAAATCTTTTGGCAATATATATTCCTCATTCTTGTTTTTCTGAGAAAGGTTTTATATCTTCTTCACTTTTAAAGGACAATATCAATGGACCTAGAATTCAGTCTTGATATTTTATTTTGCTTTAAAAAGAAAACCTTTAAATGTTTTACTTTAATCTCTTTTTTCTTGCATGGTTTCTAATGAGAAGTCAACAGTAATTCTTATACTTGTACCTTTACAGGCAACTTGTCCTTCAGGCCCCAGCTTCCTTCAACACTTTGTTTTTGGTTTCCTTTTTGTTTTTTTTTCTTCAACTTTTAAGTTATGGATATATAACACTGCAAGATGTGCAGTGTTGTTAGAGAGGTAAAGGTGTGCCATGGTGGCTTGCTGTACAGATCAACTCATCACTAGGTATTAAGCCTAGCATGCATTAGATATTTTTCCTGATGCTCTCCATCCCGATACCCAACAGGCACCTTTGTGTATTGTGGCCCCCCTTGTCCATGTGCTGCCATCATTCAGCTCTCACTTATAAGTGAGAACATGCAGTATTTGGTTTTCTGTTCCTGCATTCGTTTGCTGAGGGTAATTGCTTCCAGCTCCATCCATGTCCCCGCAAAGGACAGGATCTTGTTCTTTTCTCTTGTTTCATAGTATTCGTGGTGTGTACATACCACATTTTCTTTATCCAGTCTATCATTGATCGGCATTTGGGTTGATTCTGTTTCTTTGTTATTGTGAATAGTGCTACAATAAACACATATGTGCATGTGTCTTTAGAATAGAATGATTTGTATTCTTTTGGGTATATACCCAGTAATGGGATTGCTGAGTCAAATAGTATTTCTGGTTCCAGATCTTTGAGCAATTGCCAAACTGTCTTACACAATGGTTGAACTAATTCCCATTCACATCAACAGTTTAAAAGTGTTTCTATTTCTCCACCCTCTCCAGCATCTATTGCTTCTTGACTTTTTAATAAGCAACATTCTGACTGGCATGAGATGGTATCTCATTGTGGTTTTGATGTGCATTTCACTAATCATCAGTGATGTTGAGCTTTTTTTCATATGTTTGTTGGCTGCATGAATGTGTTCTTTTGAGAAATGTCTGTTCATGTACTTTGTCCACTCCCTTAATAGGGTTTTTTTTTCTTGTAAATTTAAGTTCTTTTTAGACTCTGGATATTAGAGCTTTATCAGATGGATAGACTGCAAAAGTTTTCTCCCATTCTGAAGGTTTTCGATAGTTTCTTTTGCTGTGCAGAAGCTTTTTTGTTTAATTAGATCTTATTTGTCAATTTTTGCTTTCATTGCAATTGCTTTTGGAGTTTTTGTCATGAAATATTTGCCCATGCCTATGTCCTGAATGATACTGTTGGATTTTCTTCTGTTTCTTTATAGTGTTGGGTTTTACACATAAGTATTTTACCCATTTTGAGTTAATTTTTTTTGTATAGGGTTGTACTAGTCAGGGTTCTCTAGAGAGACAGAACTAATAGAATAGATATGTATATATAAAAGGGAGTTTATTAAGTAGTATAGATATGTATATATAAAGGGGAGTTTATTAAGTAGTATAGATATGTATATATAAAGGGGAGTTTATTAAGTAGTATAGATATGTATATATAAAGGGGAGTTTATTAAGTAGTATAGATATGTATATATAAAGGGGAGTTTATTAAGTAGTATTAACTCACATGACCACAAGGTATCACAATAGGCCATCTGCAAGCTGAGGAGCTAGGAAGCCAGTCCGAGTCCCAAAGCCGAAGAACTTGGAGTCTGATGTCCAAGGGCAGTAAGCACCCAGAAGGGGAGAAAAATGTAAGCTGGGAGGCTAAGCCAGTCTAATCTTTTTACGTTTTTCTGCCTACTTTATATTTTAGCCATACTGGCAGCTGATTAGATGGTGTCCACCCAGATTAAGGGTGGGTCTGCATTTCTCTGCCCACTGACTCAAATGTTAATCTTCTTTAGCTACACCCTCACAGACATACCCAGGACCAATACTTTGCATCCTTAAATCCAATCAAGTTGACACTCAGTATTAACCATTACAAAGGTGTAAGGAAGGGGTCCAGTTTCAGTTTTCAGCATATGGCTAGCCAGTTCTCCCAGACCATTTATTAAATAGGGAATCCTTTCCCCATTATATTTTGTATAGGTCTGTCAAAGATCAGATGGTTGTAGATGTGTGGTCTCATTTCTGAGTGCTCTATTCTGTTCTATTGATCCATGTGTGTGTTTTTGTACCAGTACAGTGCTGTTTTGGTTACTGTAGCCCTGTAGTATACTATGAAGTTAGGTAGCATGATGCCTCAGGCTTTGTTCTTTTTCCTTAGGATTCTCTTTACTATAGAGGTTCTTTTTAGGTTCCATTCAGATTTTAAAATAGTTTCTTCCGATTCTGTGAAGAATGTCAATGACAGTTTAATGGCAATAGCATTGAATCTGAAATTACTTTGGGTAGTATGGCCATTTTCATAATATTGATTCTTCCTATCCATGAGCATGGAATGTTTTTCCATTTGTTTCTGCCCTCTCTTATTTCCTTCACTTTATTTACTACCGTTCTCCTTGAGAAAGTCCTTCACTTCCCTTGTTAGTTGTATTCCTTGGTGTTTTATTCTCTTTGTAGTAATTGTGAATAGGAGCTCATTCATGATTGCGCTCTCTGCATCCTTGTTGTTGTGCAGGAATACTTGTGATTTTTGCACATTGATTTTGTATCCTGAGACCTTGCTGAAGATGCTTTTCACTTTAAGAATTGTTTGGGCTGAGACAATGGGGTTTTCTAGATATAGGATTATGTCATCTGCAAACAAAGATAGTTTTACTTCCTCTCTTCCTATTTGAATATGTTTTGTTTATTTCTCTGCCCTGATTGCCCTGGCCAGAACTTCCAATACTATGTTGAGCAGAGGTGAGGGAGAGCACATTGACTTGCACCAGTTTTCAAGATTACTTCCATCTTTTGCTCTTTTAGTATAATATTGGCTGTGAGTTTGTTGTATGTGGCTCTTATTATTTTGAGGTATGTTCCTTCAACACCTAGTTTATTGAGAATTTTTAACATGAAGGGAGGTTAAATTTTATCAAAGGACTTTTCTGCATCTATTGAGATAATCGTGTGGTTTTTGTCTTTATTTTTTTGTGTGCGATGAATAACATTTATTGATTTGCATATGTTGAACCAACCTTTCATCCCAGGAATGAAGGCAACCGGATTGTGATGGATAAGCTTTTTGATGCACTGTTGGATTCAGTTTGCCAGTATTTTATTGAGGACTTTTACATTGATGTTCATCTGGGTTATTTGCCTGAAGTTTTTATTTTTTCTTGTTGTATCTCTGCCAGGTTTTGGTATCAGGATGATACCGGCCTCATAGAATGAGTTAGGGGGGAGTTCCTCCTTTTCAATTGTTTGGAATAGTTTCAGAAGAAATGTACCAGCTCTTCTTTGTACAATTTGTAGAATTCAGCTGTAAATCTGTCTTGTCCTTGGCTTTTTGTTTTTAGAACTTGTTATTGGTCTATTCAGGGATTCAACTTTTTCCTGGCTCAGCCTTTGGAGGGCATATGTGTCCAGGAATTTATCCATTTCTTCTAGATATTCTATTTTATTTTCATATAGGCGTTTACTATATTCTCTGATGGTTGTTTTTGTTTCTGTGGCGTCAGTGGTGATATCCTTCTATCATTTCTATTATGTCTATTTGATTCTTCTCTCTTTTCTTATTAGTCTAGCTAGTGGTCTATTTATTTTATTATTTTTTTTTCAAAAAATCAGCTTCTGGATTTATTGATTTTTTGAAGAGTTTTTTGTGTATCTCCTTTTATTTTGCTCTGATCTTGATTATTTCTTGTCTTCTGCTAGCTTTGGGTTTTTGTTTTTTTTTTTCTCTTAGCTCTCTAGTTCTTTTAGTTCTGATGTTAGAATGTCGATTGGAGATCTTTCTAGCTTTTTGGTGTGGCCTTTTAATGCTATAAATTTCCCTCTTAACACTGCATTAGCTGTTTCCCAGAGATTCTGGTATGTTGTTCCTCTGTTCTCATTTATTTCAAAGAATTTCTTGATTTCTGCCTTAATTTCATTATTTACCTGGAAGTCATTCAGGAGCAGGTTATTCAATTTTCTTTTAGTTTTGTGGGTTTGAGTAAGTTTCTTAATCTTGAGTTCTAATTTGATTGCACTGTGGACCGAGAGACTGTTAGGATTTCAGTAATTTTGCATTTTCTGAGGAGGTTTTTACTACCAATTAAGCGATTAATTTTAGAGTAAGTGCCATGTGTTGCTGAGAAGAATGTTTTTCTGTTGTTTTTAGGTGTAGAGTTCTGTCAATATCTATCAGCTCCACTTGAACCAGAGGTGAGTTCAAGTCCTGAATATCTTTGTAAATTTTCTGTCTCTGTGGTCTGTCTAGTATTGACAGTGGGGTTTTAAAGTCTTCCACTGTATTGGTCAGGGTTCTCTAGAGGAGTAGAACTAATAGAATATATGTACATGTGAGGGGAAGTTTATTAAGAAGAATTGACTTACATGATCACAAGGTGATTCTCTATGATAGTTCATCCTCAAGCTGAGAAACAAGGAGGCTAGTCTGAGTCCCAAAACCTCAAAAGTGGGGAAGCTGAATGTGCAACCTTTAGTCTGTGGTTAAAGGCCCGAGAGCCCCTGGCAAACCACTGGTATAAGTTCAAGAGTCCAAAAGCTGAAGAACTTGGAGTCTAATTTTTGAGGGCAGGAAGCATCCAGCATGGGAGTAAGGTGAAGGTCGGAAGACTCTGCAAGTCAACTTCTTCCACCTTTTCCTGCCTGCTATTGCCACCCATACTTGCAGCCAATTGGATGTGGCCCACCCACACTGTGGGTGGATCTTCCTGAGGGTGAGTCTTCCCCTCCAAGTCCACTGACTAAAATGTTAATCTTTTCTGGCAACACTCAGAAACACCCAGTTACACCCAGAAACAATACTTTGCATCATTCAATCCAATCAAGTGGACACTTAATATTAACCATCACAAGTCCACCCTTTGTCAACTAGAACCCATATGCATCTCCAAATAAAGACAAAGATAAGATCATAATTAAGCCTAACATAATTCAGCTATCCTTAGTACAACTGGAAGTACACTAATTCTTAACCTAAATGCCATTGCATAAAGTTAACAACATTTAAATGTTGATATGAAGTCAGTAAAACTTATGTCACGTGATATAGGAAAAAGGAAAGAAAATGAAGATATTTTCTTAGTACAAGTATATACATACACAAACATGTTCTTAACAAAATAAGGAGAAAATACTCATGACAGTTACAGTCCTCATTTCTGCAACTGGTCACAGGGTGGTAGCTAGTATTGATGACTACCTTCTTCTTGACTTCAGAAAGCACCTCAGAGGGTCATGGTTTTTTACCTGGTGTAGTGACCCAAACCTTCATTCTTGAGGGTTCTGGGCCATTTGTAGTCCTGCCTGGATTGGGTTGTTGTAGTTTCCCATTGACCTTAATCACAGGGAACGACAATACTAAGAGACACCCTACGGGATCTCCTGTATTTCACACAAATCCTTCTTTATCTCCATTGTGAAGCAGTAGACTGATGTCATCTTAATAGTCTGGTCAATCACCCCAGCCAACACTGTAACTTCCTTCTTAGCCTATTGATTCAGAGGAAGGAGGAGCCCAAAGTGGCCAGGTAGCAATCTTAACTTCCAGTTTAATGGAATCATTGTGTCTCCTGGTAGCAGCATTTCTCCCCCTGGATCTAAAACCTCTAGGCCAGCAAAACATAACGTCGTGGGAATAGGGAGAAAAATTTTGCTAGCGGGTTACTAGGGGTGATAGTGAGGGATGCCACTTGCACTTCAACTCCTTGATTTCTGAACCCATGAATCCTAGCTATGGGAGAACCATCACACCCATTATTTGTGTGTGAGTCTGAGTCTCTTTGTAGGTCTCTAAGAACTTGTTTTGTGAATCTGGGTGCTCCTGTATTGTGTGCATATATGTTTAGGATAGTTTAGGCTCTTATTTCTCCTTCCCTTATGAGGCTTAGTTTAGCTGAATATGAAATTCTGGGTTGAAAATTATTTTCTTTAAAAATGTTGAATATTGACCTCCAGGCTCTTCTGGCTTGTAGGGTTTCTGCTGAGAAGTCTGCTGTTAGTCTGAGAGGCTTCTCTTTGTAGGTGACCTGGCCTAGGTGACCTGGCCTTTCTCACTGGCTTCCCTTAACATTTTTTTCTTTAATTTTGACATTGGAGAATCTGACTTTTATGTGTCTCGGGCTGATCTTCTTGTGGAGTATCTTACTGGGGTTCTCTGGATTTCCTGAATTTGAATGTTGGCCTGTCTTGCTAGGTTGGGGAAGTTCTCCTGGATGATATGCTGAAGTATGTTTTCCAACCTGGTTTGTTTTCCCCGTCTCTTTCAGGTACTGCAAAAAGTCATAGGTTTGGTCTCATTACATAATCCCATATTTCTTGGAGGTTTTGTTTGTTCCTTTTTATTCTTTTTTCTTTATTCCTGTGTGTCTGTCTTATTTCAACAAGATAGTCTTCAAGCTCTGAGATTCTTTTCTTTGTTTGGTCTCTTT
The DNA here is from genome assembly GCF_028885655.2 of Pongo abelii. NCBI lineage: Eukaryota > Metazoa > Chordata > Mammalia > Primates > Hominidae > Pongo > Pongo abelii. The sequence continues at coordinate 59,466,936 of NC_085928.1, forward strand.
GGCTATTGATATTGTGGTTGTATTGTGACGTTCTCATATTTTGTTTTTCATCTCCATCAGGTCATTCATGTTCCTCTGTAAACTGGTTATTCTGGTTATAAGCTCCTGTAGTGTTTTATCATGGTTCTTAGCTTCTTTGCACTGGATTAGAACATGCTCCTTTAGCTCAGTAAAATTTGTTATTATCCATCTTCTGAAGCCTACTTCTGTCAATTCATCCATCTCAGACCCAGCCCAGTTCTCTGTCCTTGCTGGAGAGGTCCTGCAATTATTTGGAAGGGAAAAGGCACTCTGGCTTTTTCAATTTTTGGCATTTTATGCATTGATTACGTCTCATCTATATGGTCTTATCTACTTTTGATCTTTGAGATTGCTGACTTTTGAATGGGGTTTGTGTGGGACCTTTGTTGTTGTTGGAGTTGCTTTCTGCTTTTTCTTTTACTTTTATCAGTCAGGCCCCCCTTCCATAGGGCTGCTGAGGTTTGCTGGGCATCCATTCCAGACCCTATTCACCTGGGTGACTTCCACACCTGGAGGTATCACCAGTGGAGTCTGCAAAATAGCAAAGATGGTAGTCTGCTCCTTTTCCGGGAGCTCCATTCCAGAGGAGCACTGACCTGATGCCAGCCTGAACACTCCTGTATGAGGTATCTGCAGACCCCTGTTGGGAGGTCTCATCCAGTCAAGAGGAATGGGATCAGGCACTTGCTTAAAGAAGCAGTCTGGGCTGGGAGCGGTGGCTCATGCCTGTAATCCTAACACTTTGGGAGGCTGAGGCAGGTGGATCAAGAGGTCAGGAGATCAAGACCATCCTGGCTAACATGGTGAAACCCCGTCTCTACTAAAAATACAAAAAAAAAAAAAAAAAAAATTAGCCAGGTGTGGTGGCGGGCGCCTGTGGTCCCAGCTACTCGGGAGGCTGAGGCAGGAGAATGGCGTTAACCCAGGAGGCGGAGGTTGCAGTAAGCCGAGATCGCACCACTGCACTCCAGCCTGGGAGACAGAGCGAGACTCCGTCTCAAAAAAAAAAAAAGAAGCAGTCTGCTTGCCCCTTGGGATAGCAGGTGTACCGTGCTGTGGGTAAGCCCCTTGTCCAGACTGCCTGGACTCTCCAGAGCCAGCAAGCAGGAAAGGACTAAGTCAGTTGAACTGCAGAGACCATGTTCGCCCCTCCCCCTAGGGGCTCCATTCCAGGGACATCAGAGTTCTGTCATAAAATCCTGGCTGGAGTTGCTGAAATTCTTGTAGGGACACTTCCTGGAGGAGGAATAAATCAGGGTCTCACTTAAAGAAGCAGTCTGGCCATGATCTGCCACAGCCAGTGTGCTGCACTGTGGGGAATTGCTCCCAGTCCAAACTGCCCCCTCTCAGCACTAGCAAGGGAAAACGGCTTACTGGGGCCACAGTGATGGTGGCCACCCCTCTCCCAGGGGAACTCAGTTGTCTCAGGTAATCTCCAATCTGCTGCCGCTGGCTGGCAGGGATTCCAAGCCAGTGGTCTTAGCTTGTGTGGTTCTGTGGGAGTGGGCCAGCTGAATGGCATACCTTGTCTCCCTAGTTTCAGCCCCCTTCCTACAGGAATGGATGAAACTCCTGCCTCACCAGAATTCGCTGGGCCAGAGTATGCAAAAACTCCTGTGTCTCAGTGCCTGACCAGGTGACTGCTGACCCGAATGGCCACTGAGAGTCTGTACAGCTGTGTGCTTGGGACCCAAGGCCCTGGTGGTGTGGGCTCAGGAAGAGATCTGCTCATCCATGAGTTGCAAAGATCTGTGGGAAAAAAAGTGGTTTCCCGGGTTGGGTAGCACAATCACTCACTGCCACCCTTGGCTGGGGTGGGAGCTCCCCTTGCTCTGTGCAACTCCCCAGTGGGCCATTGCTCCACCTTTCTTTTCCTCATTCTCCATGGGTCACACCAATCACCTAGTCATTCCCAATGTGAGAACCTGGATACCTCAGTTGAAGGTGCAGCATTTACTTGCCATTTTCATTCTTCTCAGTGAGAGCCGCAGACTGCAGCTGCTTCTAATTGACCACCTTGGGCCAGGATCTTTGGTTTTCTATAGTTTGAATATGATGTGTTTAGATGTAGATTTTCTGACATTTATCTAATTCGGTGTTCTTTGGGCTTCTTGAATCTGAAATTTGGTGTCTTTTAGCAGTTTGGAAGATTTATTGCCATTCTGCTGCCAATATTTTTTTTTTCTGCTGTATTTTTTTATGCTTCTAATTGTTTAATTATCTATACGTTGTGTCATCTGAAATTATCTGATTATTCTTGAGTGTTCCGTCCTGTGTTATCATTTTCCTTTTTTTTTCCTTGCAGTTTGGGAAGTTTCTACTGACCTATTTTAAATCTCACTGATTCTTTCCTTGGTTTTGTTGAGTCTACTGATGAGCCCATTAATACCATTCTTTATTTCTATTATAGCATTTTGGATTTCTAACATTTTATTTTGATCTTTTCTTAGAATTTTAATCTCTCTGCTTACATTTTCAGCCATTCTTCATGTTGTCTGTATGTTCCTTCAGTGCTCTTAACATAGTAATTATAGTGATTTTAAATTGCTTTTCTAGTAAATCTGTATTTATTTCACATGTCATATTTGGGTCTTGTTATGATGTTTGGTTTGTTTCTTCAGAATGTGTTTTCTTTCTTGCCTTTTAATGTGCCTTGTAATTTTTCTTTGAAAGCCAGACATGTTACATAGGAAAAAAAATCAGTAAATATTTCTTTATCATGAGCGTTTATATTAATCTAGCTGTGAGTTAAACACGGTTTAATGTTTGCTATGGTTATAAATATCAAAGGCTTCAAATTCTTCTAGAGTCATTATATCTGTATTTCCTCTTCTCTTTGAGCTTCTGTAACTACTCTTCATTAGAGAGTCTATGAGTTGCATCTCCTTCTCTTCTTCTAATAATTCACTCTTATTATGGTGAATTATTATGGTGGAACCCTATTGTGGTAGTGGTAAGGTGTGGCAGAAAGATGTTTTAAAATCTTCCAATTATATCTACATTTTTAGTGGTCTTTTGTCTTTAATCTGTGACTTGCAAACATGTTTTACTTGAAACAGTTTCCTCTTCCTTAGGCGAGAAAGAAAGATTGGGGGTGGGGTGGGAAATAGCGTGAGAGGAATGCCTTTATCCATAGTAAAGACTTTCCCTGGGATAGTAGGTCTTTCCTATGTTAAGGCTATACATGTATTTCACAATAATTACTCTTCTCACCTTGCTAGAGCTACAAGGGAATTTTTTCCAGATCGTCACTGTGAGAACTTGATAGAGCTTCAGGAAGCAAAATCCATGAAAGTATTGAATACCCTAAGACTGCAGTCCCTAACAGTTTCTTTTTTTCTTTTTCTTTTTTCTTTTTTTTTGAGACGGAGTCTCGCTCTGTCGCCCAGGCTGGAGTGCGGTGGCGCCTTCTCTGCTCACTGCAAGCTCCGCCTCCCGGGTTCCCGCCATTCTCCTGCCTCAGCCTCCCCAGTAGCTGGGACCACAGGCGCCGCCACCACGCCCGGCTAATTTTTTTTTTTTTTTTTTTTTTTGTATTTTTAGTAGAGACGGGGTTTCACCGTGTTAGCCAGGATGTCTCGATCTCCTGACCTCGTGATCCGCCTGCCTCGGCCTCCCACAGTGCTGGGATTACAGGCGTGAACCACTGCGCCCGGCCCCAGTTTCTTACTCTCCTGTTTTTCCACACTCAGCTTCCAGCAATGCGTCTACGTGACCATTTATGTGTCTTTACCCATTTATCACTCCAGTTTATCACTTCTGCTTCAGGTAAGCTCATCTGAGCCATGATTCTATGTATTCTCCTTTATCTCCAGATTTCAGAGAAGTGGTTTGCTCTGCAAAGTAAGTTCTCTTGTGAGTTCAAAAATGTATCATTAATTTTCAGTTTGTCCAGGTTTCTCTTGAGTTAAAGTGATGACTTCCAAACACTTTCATGTCAATCTTGAAGCCTGAATTGTTTTATCAAGATTTTTACTACAAATGTTTATAGAGTTTGGGTATGATATTGTGAGGGCATGCCACTTACACAAACTGTTGAATGTCTCAAAAATGGAGAGACACTTTTCTATCTGTTGGGTTCTTTGAAAAACATGGCACAGGCCTCACAGTGCTAGTTTATTAGAGAGTAACACTTGCCTAGGTAAAAAGAGGAAGGAGGCATAATTTGTTAGAAAAAGCCTTCAGAACAGAATGCAGAAATGAAACCAGTGAAAAGAAAGAGGTGGGAATGAGTTGGCATGTAGTACCACAGATGATGAAGAATACCTGAAAACGTCTTAGTCAACTAAACACAGTTTTACAGCAATGATTGTCCATTAAATAAATCCTACAATGGGAAGAGATAGACAGGTGGTAGTCCTGAGGGCTTTCAGGTAAGTTTATAGTCATAGTTCTAAAGCTGAAGCAGATCCTGAAGACATTGCATCTAGAAGCTCTTGGCTAAGTATACTTTTTTTTTTTTTTTTTGCAGCTGAACAGCATACTCTTCCTTGAATGCAGGTATGAGCAAAACACTTTCATGGTTGTCACAGCTTTCTATTAGGAACATATGTGCAGATATGCCTAGAGTAGAGGCGTGTCTGGCTCCTGGTCTTTTTTTTCTTTACCAAGCTCCCAGTCTTTCTACATTAGTCTGTTTCTGTGTTGCTATAAATACATACCAGAGACTGGGTAATTTGTGAAGAATAGAAATTTGTTTCTCACATTCTAAAGGCTGGGAAGTCTAAGATCAAGATGCCAGCAGGTTTATTGTCTGATGAAGATTCAGTCTTGGCTTCCAGGATGGTGCCTTAAGTGAGTGGTGTCCTCCGGAGGGGAGGAACACTGTGTCCTCACACAGAAAAAGGGAGAAGGGCAAAAAGGGGCAAACTCTTTTCATCAAGCCCTTTTATTAACCTAAGCACACATAATCCCATTCACGACAGCTTTAGCTTCATGACTCGATCACTTCCCAATGTCCTTACTTCCCAATACTGTTGCATTGAGAATTAAATTTCAATATGAACTCTGGGACACACACATTCAAACCATAACACATTCAAACCATAACACAATTCTGATTCTATAACTATAATGATCATGTTTCATTAGTCACTTTTCATGGGAAAAGGCATTAGCAAACAAAAATTAAGAATTCAAATGTGTGGCCAATAATGATCACATACATCTCACTTATATAGTACTATGTATTCATTCTTCTTATATACACACACTCATGATTTGTGTCTTATTTTACTTAGTTTTGCTAATAACGTTAACATCATAGAAAAATGGCTACCCCTAGGAATTTTTAAATATCAGACATGTAAATATTGCATTAAGCAATTCATCTTATAATGGAAAATGTCTAGGCTGGTGCTGTATGTTTTGCTTAAATACATACTTGCTGTACTTCTTTATTAAGAATCTAAGACTTCTCTGTATCCTAACTTATTATTATTGCATGTAATAGCAGAGAACAGGTAAGAAACTACAAATGTGCGTGGACTGTTTTTGATCTCTTTGTTTTAATTATATCAGGAGTATATCAAGCATCCAATAAAATATGATATTAGTTAGAGAAAGCTATGAACACGTAGTTTAAAAACCACTTTCTATAGTGTTTTTATGTTGAATAAATATACTGAATTTCTCCCCAATAATTTAAAAATAATTTATCCTCTCTTTTATTTTAAATTAATTCCATGTTTAAAATGACAAACAGTTAGGACCAAATTACATTGGTCCTAACTCATTTTAGTAAAATTCCAATCTACTCATATCAGATTTTTTATGTTTCAGCTCTAATCATAAAATGTTTGCCTTTTTAAAAGTTCTGCTTATTTTGGCATTGAAATTGTGCTTTGAGGGATTAGCATCAATAAGAATTACCATGGAGAAGTCTTTGTTTGCTTGTTTGTTTCTTGGAGCAGCATTCTAGGGAAATGAAGAACAAAAAGTAGCTTTAAGAAACAGTTTTGATTTCTAAATAACTATAATGCTTAATTTGTAATTTATTAATGGATATGCAAGAGAGACATGGCAAAATAGTCTCTCATAATAAAAGCTTGAGCAACCTATTATGTGATAGAAGTAATCATACTTAAAATGTTCAATGTTTTGTTATTAACTGATCAATCTACTATGAATATTATTATTCTGCAAAAGCAAAAGTGATGGCCACTTATCACAGTCATTTATGATAAGGACATTATCACACAATGTCTAGACAGGTAAATTGCCATAAGGTACATTTTCAAAATGAAAAGGAGCCTTAGACTGCACAGGGCCATAACAAGAAATGATGTCCCTCCCAACAAAACCTGTACACTCTTCATCAGCCAACCTGATTTAAAAAACGTCAACATTAAAGGTCCTTAAGTTTTTAACCCTTAATTTTTTTTTTGAAAAGAGAAAATTACAATTTGATTTCAGAAATTTTATTCTGTTCCATTTTCAATACCTCATCCTAAACTGGTACTATTTTGATGCATTCTGTAAGGTTCCTTATAAGATCACCAGAAACTGAGCCCAGGGGTTCACTGCAGGACCAGCTCATTCACACCTCTTTTCTTCCTCATCTCACTCTCTCCAGTTCTTTACTTCACTTCCTGAAGTCACCTCCAAATCAACTACCTGCTCTCAAACCCCTGCCTTAGGGTCGGTTTTTGGCAAATCCCAACTAATAAAAAGAAGATTGCCATGATTATTCAATATTTTAAACATACCCAAATAGAAATATTATATAGAACATTCAATAACACTTTTCTAAAACTCAATGGATGTGCTTTTGGCAGAGAGGTAATAATTGCTTCATATGCATAGATGAACGTCTTCCTAGAGAGAGAGACAATGAGAAGAAAAAATAGCCAAGGGTTTGGCTTTGATGCAATGAAATATATCAAGGTAGATAGAAGAAGATGAGTTGGCAACAGATGCTGAAGACACAAGGGAAATTAATGGAGGGACTCCAAATGAGAAAACTTTAATGAAACATATTTAAGAGTTCCCGGTAGTTAAATATATTAATGCCTAAGAATTCTCTATTATATTTGAGGTATGAAATTACTTTTGCTAGAATGATGGGCAGAAACCACATAAAATTGGTTTGATGGAAGATAAAAACAATGGAGAACTACCTTGTCAATAACTGATCTATGAGTAGAGAACATATTAATTCCATAAACAACCTACTTCGATGGAAAATTCAAAGACTCTATTCACTTATTCAATTCAAAAGAATCTATCTGCTCCTATATTGATCGTTAGATACTAACCACACAGAGTATTTGGAGTATTTACATTTTTGCTATTTATGTTCAAATGTATACATTTAATGAATATTTTAAGCTGAAAAGATAAATATGATAAGTTTATTTAAGTTTTACTACAAAAACGTCATACGATTAAGTAAACGTGGAACAAATATAAAAAGTAGATCATCTTTTTTGAAGCTGACTTTTATCTTAGGCAAGATATGCAGTAAGCTCAAGTGGGCATGTATAAGCTTGTGTCTAAAACTGATATATATATCATAATATTAAAACCTTTTATTTGGAGAAAAAGTGCATTGAAATAAACTAAGTATTTCCAACATTTTTTTTAACAGGCAGTGACATGATCACAGCTCACTGCAACCTCGAACTCTCGAAGTCCTAGACTCAAGTGGTCCTTCCGCCTCAGCCTCCCAAGTAGCTGGGGCTATAGGTGCATGTCATCATGCCTGGCTATTTTTTTCAATTATTATTACTTTTAGTAGATATAGGGTCTTGCTATGTTCCTCAAGCTGGTCTTGAACTCCTGGGCTCAAGTGATCTTCTCACCTTGGCCTCCCAAAGTGCTGGGATTACAAGCGTGATCTACTATGCCTGGCTCTAATAATAATTTTTTTAACCCCCCAATGACGTATTGAGAATAAAAGGTATAGTGCCACTGTTGAGAACACAATTTCTAAAGTTGGTCTGCCTGGATTTGAATACTGTGTTCCACTTTTTTCCTCTCTTTGTGATCTTAGGCCATTTATTTTATCTGCCTATGCCATAATTTCTTACTCTGAAAAAAAGTTAGAATTATAAAAGTTTTTTCATAGAATTACCAGGAGATCAAGTCAGCTTATCCATGTAAACACTTAAAACATAATTGATATGTTGTAAATACTCAGTTAATATTATTTTATTAAGTGTTTATTATACATACAATTATATAATATGTGTATTGCAACATTATCCATTATCTTTTTAAATATCTCTTTGACCTACTGAGTTACTACATTTTAGGAACCTTAAGGGAATCACTAATGAACATAGCTTATCAAAAAAGAATAAATTGTAATTCTCAGTTTATTACCTTGTATACTGTATTTGCAGCCAAGAGGTCAATAGCTTTTTTCTCCTCTGTCTGAGATATCAGTTGCCGAATTTATTAATACAAAGGAATTTTGAAGACACTTATGAGCAAAGGCATGAAAAAGTATGCAAATGCATATCTTAATTAATTTGTTCATGTGGCATTCTGCCTTTATTCTCTCTGAAAACAGATACTTGGGAAATTAGTAATATATCTTCTCTCTTTATCCTTTCATTTTACAAATATTTATGAAAGATTCAAAATTTAAGACAATTACTTTAACAAGTAAAGAAAATATATTCCTGGAGGATATCAGACAATGATAGATTTGCATTTGTAGTTCAATAAAATATTAAAGGTGGGAAAGGACAGACAAATGATCTGATATCTGATGTTATATGCTACCTGTTTCAATTGTCAGATTTGGCTCTTTCCTTCTCTGTTTGCATACCTCTGTCTACCTCTACACATCTGCCATTCAACTCCATGTGGCCTAACCTTTTTCATCATGTCACATGGAGTCAATATTCGGAGACATCACTGAATTTTGACATATCCTATGATAAGTATTTGTATTATTTCAATTCCACAATGCCCCTTCAAAGTGGTGTAGCTGTTCTAGTTTTACAGACAGAGGTAAATAAATTACACATAAATAGGAGACATATTAGTCAAAATTCAAATGCATAATTTTCCCCCCAAGCCTGTATTTTTCTGATATACTAGAATATATTATTTCTACTGAATGCTTTCAATATTATTCTGTGAAATGATAGTGAATTAGACGCGTTCTAATTCTAATACGGGGAATCATATCTCAAGCTGTAGGAACTGACACTAAAGATACTGACCAATGTGGCTTAATTTGCTTTCTAACAGCAGGCAAAGCCTTATATTAGAGAAATGAGTATTAGATTCTCAGAATTTCTAGCATTTTGGCATATGGGTGACAAGTTAAAGAGACTAAGAAACAACCCAGTCAAAAATCGAGCTTTGGTGTGGGGATTATAAATGATTATCCAGGATGGACTATGTTGTCAACTAATAAGGAAGCTTTTATTGAAAAACAGCAATTCAGGTGTCCACCAAATACGTTTTGAAGCAAGAATTGAAAGTAAAGATAAAATGAAAGGTTGAAACTGCTTCTTTCTTTTCTAATGCTGTGTGTACCTATTTTCAGAGTTATCCCTCTATAGAGAATTTCCTGTCTCTAGTTCAGTCTTTGAATAAGGGTCCTATCTAACTGAATATCCATATAGACATACGAAAATTTTATTTTACATTATAGTTATATATTTGAAACTCAGTGATACATTATTAGGATTCAAGATTACATTAAAAGTTATTAATTTTAATTGAAATTATATCCAAGTACTTGGTATTCACTGGTACTGAAATTTACATTAAAAGTCCAAGTCATCTAACTCCAGAATGCAGAGCAATTTATTGAATTTTGGAATCTCTACTATGCCTCTTTCAATGCCCTGCAACCATTCTCATTTTAATATTTTTCTCACCTTTTACCTTTTCCAATATCACTTTTTTCTTTTTCTATAATAATGTTCTAAATTAAAATGTGAAAGTCATGTGATCTAATACACTGTACTAATAAAAAGAAAAGCTTGACCTTAGTTATACAGCACATATATGTATTCACTGGTAGTTTTCACTACTGGCTATACTAATTTATAAAACAGACTATTCAAATGTAGAAGTGGGAAAATTATATTGATAACTAAGCTTATGGTATCTTTTAGGTTGGCTAACAGCACTTTCTTAATTGGGAAAGTGACAGAATCTTAAATATATTTAAATAATTTGCAAAAATTCTTTTAGCTTAAGAGATGAGAATATGCAAAAATATGAACAAGCAGTTTTTCAATGAATAATAAACAGATATATGTTTGCAAATAAACAGGATCAACATGGGTGAGCCTAAAATGTAGAGTTTTATATGCAGAGAGGGTTTCCCAGGAGAAACTAAGATAACAATCCAATTAAGCTGTTACTGTACGTAAATGAGAAATTGCATGTAAGAACCATAATAAGGAAGGAATCCAAAAGCAAAATAATGTATATTTTATTTTATTTCAAACAAGGCAAATGGTAACTTGTCAAAGGAGTAGGTAAGCTTCAGGTGATCGGGAGCTGAAGGGAATCGGTTTGTAAAATATATTTGATGATGGATGGCTTTTGAGTGTTAGCCCAAAGCCATATCATGACTTCACAATTAAAAATTCATTAGAACTTGTGAGGCCAGGATAACATTTAGTAAATAGAAGCAGCATGTGAGAAATTTGAATGAGTATAAGGGCTTAATAGAATAATCAGTGCTCAAACTAGGACACCTCAAAATAACAATTCATAAATATTCATTCTCTAATAGTCTTACAACTAACTAAATAACAGAACTATGGATTTTGCTCCAAATATTATGTTTAGATAAAATAGAAGAGAATTTTCATGCTCAAATGCTACTCTTCCAAAAATATATTTTAGCGTTCAAACAACAGGTATGAACTGTTTTAAACTTTCAAATCACCTTATCTATAGCTTATGACAATATCATATAGAGTTTGGCGGTATCCCATTCAAGGGCTATAAAGCCTTTAAGAAAAAAAATAGTTTTTAACTCTGAGAAAATGAAATGACATTCTTTTGACCAAAACAAAGAATTTTAAAACATCAAATAAATTGTATGCATAAAAATTAATCTCAGTTCAGAGAATGACACACTCAAAACAGTTTTCTTTGACTCCTGTCCTAATACCTTGAGATAAGAAACTGGAGTCAAGCATGCGAAATAGAGACTTCACCCATCAATTCTTGGTTTGCATAGAATATTCAAAAACATTTGAATTTGTTGCTTATATTTAACTCTTAGGAAACTTGACATTGAACTTGAGTTTCCATTCTCACTTGAAAAAATAGAATATTTGACACCACTGGCCCCACATTCCATAGAACAGCAATGTGTTATACCTGGGTTATGGATAACCCCTTTTAGAGAGAACAAGTGTTCTCCTGTTGGTCCAAAAGCTCATTTCTGTAGTTGATACTACTCTTCTGGAGTAGATCTCTGCTATGGTTCTTCTTTACAGAAGGAATAAAAACACAGCTATTCAACAAAATTAGCAAAGATATATTTTATAATACCTGTTCTTATTTAAATAAGCCACTTAGTTAAATTATTCAAAAGTACAAACATGATTTTTAAATTATTAAAAACATTGCGATCCTGAGGCAGGGGGATCACTCAAACTTCTGAGGCCAGAAGTTTGAGACTAGCCTGGGCAACATAGTGAGACCATACTCAAAAATTTAAAAAAAAAAAAAAAAAAAAAGCCAGGTGTGGTGGCTGGTGCTTGTAGTCCCAGCTACTTGGGAGGCTAAGGCAGAAGGATGCCTTAAGTGCAAGAGTTTGAGGCCGCAGTGAGCTAGGATTGTGCCACTGCACTCCAGCATGGTTAACAGACAGAGATCTTGTCTCTAAAATAAATAGATAAATAAACAAATAAAATTATTTAAAATGTTGTGTTTAAAATATTTGCCAAAGAACCAAAGAGCCACAAGCAAAAAGAGATTCAAGTGCTGTTATAAATTACTTAGATGTTTTAATAAAGACACAGTGCTTTCATAAGTTTTCAGCCATTAATTTACTGAACCACTAGTAAAAACTACTCCTTGAAATTTGTATCCTTGTCTCAGAAGACACATTTTTGTGAGTTTATAAAATCAAAGTCTTAGGAAATCATAATGGTTTCTGATTTTAGTAACGATTTTTATCACAAAAAGTTTTAATATGTTACCTTTTCATGAAAAACAACCCTCAGGTGTATGCTATTTAATGATGATTTTTGCAATCTTTTAAACAGTTATCTGGAACTTCTTTATTAAAGTTTTTATGTTTATATTTTTTAGGTTTATATTACTTTTATTTCTTTATAAAAGATTTTTTTTTAAATTTCTAGCTCACTAAAGATTTTCTTTGTTTTATTTGTCCCTAGAATTCTATATCACTGCTCTCTCACGGGAAAAAAAAAAGCAAGCCAAACCTGTGTTCCTAATTACTCAGTAAGATAATCAGCCTACAATTATACAAACATATTTTAATAATTTCTAAGCATCAGTAGTGTAGTAATTTGACTTTAGCTCTTTAGCAGTTGTATTGTAAAAGTCAAACTACCAATCCTTGCCAGCCACTACACTGAACAGGTTATTGACTGTGAGGTATTTTTTGAAAAACTATGCAAGCCTGCAGCTCTTATTAGCTGCTGAGCTACATTAGCTTATATGGTGAGGAAAACGGAAACAAATATAATCACTTTTGTAGGTAAGTTTTACTGTATAGAAAAGGGCTTGATGTATGTAAAAAAAGTAAATAAAACAGGTCTAAAGAATGTGTCAGAAAAAGTATTTTAAACAAGTAGGTTCACTGGGAAATTCTCAAAACAAAACAAAACAGTTTACATTTCCTAAGAAACAGAACTCAAATTAAAATGATAGCAGGCAAATGATGATTCACTAGCTGGTAATTATTTGAACCCTGCTCGTTACTGTGATATAGTGTTTTGTTATTAATAATAAGATCTAAACAGGCAAATTAAATATTTGAACAGTTCATTCTAGACGTCATACAGATTCTGTATTTCATCTGTTAATTCACTCCCTCTATTTGAAGCATCAGGGACTCGAGAACCAAAACATCACCTGTGGTTTCATTTTATTCCTAACACATCCCTCACTTGCGATTTTAAATACTGCATCAAAGGGAGCCTCTTAAGGTGAATGTCCTCATTGTCATTCCAGAAAAATAATATGGTATTATCTCCTAGTGATGTGGTTCACATCCATAATAATGCTAAATCCAACTTATTCCTTTATCTTTTTCTAAGTCTTAAATGCTTAGCAGGGAGATAGAGTAGGAGCCTCATATCTGATTGGCATACATTCCATTTTGTAGAGAAATGCAATTTAATTAACAATGGGCATTCTTCATTTATGCTTTACATTACATCCAGCTATCTTGCTGAGTATTTTCAAGTGTAATCATAATCTCCCAGATAATTATCAACGGGCATTTTCTTCAAAATAAAACAAGCTTATCTTTTACTTGAGTAAAATTTAAATCTCTTAAATTCCCAGAGATTTTAAAATGTCCCTTAAAAGGCAAAAACAGAACTTTTTTGTATACAGAAAACATTAATATTAATAAAATAAATACTTTATTTAGAAATATTAAATTTTAAAACGAACTGAAAACAAACAGCTGCAAACTCCATGTCATATTCAGGTTTTTCATGTCTTTTTACAAACTTTAAAATAAGGTTGTGTCCAAAGCTGGCTTGAAGGTAAATAAACACCTAAGTAAATTATTTTTAACATTAGCTAGAGTCTGACAAATATTTTTACATTAATTTGCATTTAAACAGAATCCAAGGTAGAGTTCTAAGATACGTGCATTAATCATTATTAACCAGTGAACCTTTAGCTGACCAGCATTTAAAGTGCCCAAATGTTATTTGTCTCTTAAGAAAATCATATTAGTAATTTTCTTTCTGAGTTATCTAACCTTCAATTCAATGTCAGATATAGTAGGTCTGTTAGAAAGGAATTAGAATAGAAATTGAGAGTTCATATTTACATGTCCTTGAGTTCATATATTTATTATTTTAACCGTTTATTGTACTGGAAACAGAAATCTGGTAGGGTTAGAGTTGTGAATCATAGAATATGAAAGCTTGATTAAATTGATGAATGTTAGAAGTATAACAATCTTGAAGATATTAAAATATATGTGAAAATATTAGAGGGCGATACAGAGTATCACAGCATTTAAAAAAATCTTCTCAAATATTCCTTTCACAATTGCCTGCACTTCTTGAATCAAAGATCTGGTTTCTTAACAGAAACCACAAATTTATATTTTCTTTGAATCAGAATCTCAAGAGGTTGAATTTTTTTTTCTTAGTAGTGTAAGAAATATAGAGAAGTTGTAGGGAAAAATAATTTGAAAAATTATTATCTCTATGAAAGAAATCTATTCATCAAATTATTTTAGAAACTGGTAAAATTTCATCAGAATATTAAGAACACATTTTAAAAAAAGATTTTATTGATTTGAAGGTATGGCCAGCATATCTTCTTCAGCCCTTTTTCAAGAAAATATACCTCATTTTTTGAATAAATCTATTGAAAACATTCAAGGACGGTTGCGACTCACAAATAATACACTTTATATATATACATAGGCAACCTTTAAAATATTTCCTATAATAAGGCTCTAAATTTTTCATAGCCTTACCGTGTATTATTTTTATTACTTAAAAAAGCTGAAGTTTTAAATTTCTTACTTAGTATAAGCATTTAGTAATAACAAATGTGGCAAATAAAATGCTGATTATTCTTAAGAAAAAAAAGTAAAGACCAAATTTATTCTTTATATGTAATAGATATGTCAATCAATCCTGCACAATTGTTAAAAATGGTAAAATTGGTTACTGTTCTATGACTTTTTTTGTTGTTTAAAGTCTAAAACACTAAGAAATAATTCATTGGAAAGGAAATATAGAATAACATCCATGTTAACAATATGCATGGTATGGAAGAGTGCTTCAATAGATATGAAGTACTTCAAATGTTGCTAAGTAATTTTGCTATTTTATCATTTAAAATGTATGTGTCATCAGTGAATGTGTGTGTATATATTTGCAAAATTAATTTCTAGGCAAAATGAACAAATATTTGAACTAATAACATTTATGCTTACTTTCTAAGATTATTTTCTAAATAGGTTCCAGTGCACAAAATAATAAAAATTGAGCTTCTGTAAGTTACAATTTAGATGATATATTACATTTATCTTAATACATTGAAACTGTAATTGCAAATAATTGAACTTCCAATACAAAAGTAAATGAAGTTGCTGAACCAAAAGGAAGTTAGCATTGATTGCAGTTTGAGTAAACAACAGATTTGGTAGTTCTGATTTATTAAGGTGGCAACTGGTCCTAAACCCATTAACACAGAGATTTAATTAAAGTATTGTGACTTTTATGAACAAAAGCAAGAACAGGAAACTGCCATAAAAGTATGTTTTCATTTTGATAATGAAAATCAATATAAAATTGATAGACTAGCATTCTCAAATTAATACGAGGCAACTCAAAGAGATCTAAACATAGAATTAGATTATGATGAACATTTTTTTAAAAAAACTACAATGAGAGCTATATAGATATTTGTTTAGCTTTCATACCTGGAATTTAATACTTTGTGCAACAGTGCATAGTATCTTGGACAAACACTGCAAAACGGGAATATAATCCACTTACTTAGATAATCAACCGTATATTTTCATATAACACTTACCCAGTTAATGCAAAGTGGAAAAAATATATATGTCCGAGGTTACTTAATATTTTTAGCATGAAAGAGTCTGTTAAGCTGAATCAAGAAAATTACACCAATCTCCATATTACTTTGTCTAAACACAGCAAAGTTCTGTGGCAGTTGTGTTTCATAGTCCTCTATTAATAAGCCACTCCACTAAAAAGATCATTAGGCAAACAAGAATGCCATCTGCTTTAATTCTATAAGTCAATTGTATTTTATGACTCAAGTGTTTATAAGACAAATCTAGTTCAGATTAATTAGTTTTATAGGTGAGAAATGTACTCGGCCTGTTACTGTATTCCATGATACAATTTTTAATGAATTAATCACTCATTTAAACTTCATTGCCTCCAACCCGAATAAAACCACTGAGGCTGTCACTGAGAGTAATTCTGACTGAATTTACAAGTGACCAGGGCAATCCTTCTTAGAAAGACCTATTTTGAATTATCCAGATTAATGAAACAAAGTGAAGTCAATAGAAAGAATTAAAGATATTACCCAGTAGTATCCAAGCTACTAAAGACCAATGAGCTATTACTTTTGGCTAGAATTCTATTTGTGCCCATATTTTACTTTAATTATGACTACAATTAACAGTACTTCTGTTACTATTATATCTATTTGTTCCCACTTTCCTCTTTCTTTTCCACTTTATTCTCTTCCTCCTCCTGATGCTACTGCTACTCTTCATATTAGTGTTATTGCTGCTGGTAGTATTTTTACTGCTAATGTGTATTGTAGCAAAAGAATCATGTTTAACATTTCTATTTGAATAGAGTGTATTGTCCCTTGGGTTGATTATTATTTGCTGGCAGACCTTTGATTATTTATTGATATTAAACCGGATTATGCTCATTACCTTTATCAAATTTTTGGCAAAATTTTATCATTATATTGAATATGTCTTTTCCTCTAGGTTTCTATTATGATTTATCCTTTTGTGGCTACCTCTTTAGAGGTGTGTGTATTAGATGTGGATATTGTTAGCTCCTCAATTAAGAAGCCTATTTATGGATTTTAATTTATTTAGGCTTATATCATGTGATGGGGTGCAACATGATGATCAAAAATTCAAAAAACTGATCTTTTTCTGTGAAAGAAATGTATTACCCATAACTAAAGCATAACTAAATATTACCTCACGAAATTTTTTAAAAGAAAAAGTGTTATAAAAAAGAAAAAGTAAGTAATTTCTGCTGAGAATTCTCTCTACTGAGAGTTGTCACATAATTTCCTAAGAGGAGAAACAGTCTAATTGAGAATTCTGTTTTGCATGCTTTTGTCTTCTGAGTTAGGTAACATTTTATGAAGCAAACTAATTAAACACAAGCCAAAGACTTTAATAGCCTTCCTCTCATACAATTGTTTTAAAAAAAACTGTTGATACTATAAAAATATTAATAGTGACAACTTTAAATTTTAGATTACTAATTTTATTGACAATAAGAATGCCAACGAGTAGTTTACATTCCCACCAACAGTGTAAAAGTGTTTCCTTTTCACCACATCCAAGCCAACACCTATAATTTTATTTATTTTTTTATTAAGGCCATTCTTGCAGGAGTAAGATGGTATCACATTGCGGTGTTGATTTGAATTTCCCCGATAATTAATGATGTTGAGCATTTTTTCGTATGTTTGTTGCCCATTTGTAAATCTTCTTTTGAAAATTATCTATTCAAGTCTTTAGCCCACTTTTTGATAGGACTGTTTTGTTTTTTTTTTCTGATTTGTTCGAGTTCCTTGTAGATTCTGGATATTAGTCCTTTGTCAGATGTACAGATTGTGAAGATTTTCTCCCAATATGTGGGTTGTCTGTTTACTCAGCTGAAACTTTTTAGTTTAATTACGTCTCATCTATTAATACTTGTTTTTGTTGCATTTGCTTTTCAGTTCTTGG
Organism: Pongo abelii; assembly: GCF_028885655.2. Lineage (NCBI taxonomy): Eukaryota > Metazoa > Chordata > Mammalia > Primates > Hominidae > Pongo > Pongo abelii. The sequence continues at coordinate 59,484,580 of NC_085928.1, forward strand.
TCATGAAATCTTTGTCTAAGTCAATGTCTAGAAGGGCTTTTCCGATATTATCTTCTAGAATTTTTATGTTTTCAGGTCTTAGATTTAAGTCTTTGGTTCATCTTGAAGTGAGTTTTGTATAAGGTACCACTATGGAAAACAGTATGGAGATTACTTAAATAACTAACAGATCTACCATTTGACCCAGCAATCCCACTGCTGGATATTTACTCAGAGGAAAAAAAGTCTACAAAAAAGATACTTGCATACGCATGTTTGTAGTAGCACAATTTGCAATTGCAAAAATATGGAAACAGCCCAAACACTGATCATTTAATGAGTGGATAAAGATAATGCTATATATATATATGTATATATATATATACACACACACACACACACACACACACACACCATGGAATACTACTCAGCCATAAAAAGGAATAAAAAGGAATGAAATAATGGCATTCACAGCAACCTGCGTGGAATTGGAGACCATATTCTAAATAAAGTAACCCAGGAATGGAAAACCAAATATTGTATGTTCTCATAAGTGAGAGCTAAGCTATGAGGATGCAAAGGCATAAAAATGATACAATAGACTATGAGGACTCAGATGAAAGAGTGGGAGGGAGAGGAGGGGTAAAAGACTACAAATTGGATACAGCATTCACTGCTGGGGTGATGGGTGAACCAAAATCTCAGAAATCGCCACTAAAGAACTTATTCATGTAACCAAACACCACCTGTTCTCCCAAAACCTATTGAAATAATGATAATAAAAAGGATGGAGAGGGAAGGAGGGCTGGTGCCAGAAGAAAGTTGGCTGGGGAATAAAGGATATTAGAAGCTGGCTGGTTAAAAACAAAATTGAGAGACTCTAATAAAAGTTTGAATTTATTGTGAAAAAATTAGGTTATTAATTACCTTTGTTATGAGGCCGAGGAAGGATACAGGCAGTGCTCAGAAATAGATATAATTATTGGAAATTTTTTAATAAGTGAAATGGATGGCAAGTTTCTAAGTATTTGTGATATTTAAGTGTAAAAAGCAACAACATAAAATAAATAAAAGAAAAGATCGTGAAAAGGAATGCCAGTGATGAAATCAATGCTGCTTTCAAATCTCTAAAATATTGGGCAAAAAATATTTTGGGAATATTTGGCATCAAATCTATATTTGCACGATGGCTAGAGTAATCTCTAAGAATATTAATTAGGTTGCTTCACTTGCTGCTTAAAACGTGACATCACATTGTAATACTGAGATGACTAAGATGTCTATGACTGAAAAAATGTACAAATCCTAACTGTCAAACTTTATCTAATATTGCCCTCTCCTATTCTTTCTACATTTTGTCCTAGCTTACTTTTGTTTCATGAATACGCTCACATTTTCCTAACTGAAGCAAGTTACATATAGTATGCCGTCTGCCTGGGAAGCCCCCTCCTTCTTTCTTCACAGAGCTTGATCCATTTTTTTTCTCTAGTTTTCACTCTCAATTTATGTGTCAATTTCTTTGAAGGGATTCTCACTGTTTGATCTAGATAAAAGAGCCCCTTTCCCTCTGATTCTGTCTTAAATCCTACTATTGTTTTCTTTGAGCACTTAATGCAGTTAAGTGGTTTTTTTGTTTCATTTGTTTTCTGATTCTTGTTAATTTTGGGTTTTTTTTTTTTTTTGGTTTTTGTTTATCTTAGTTTTACTTATTTATGGCTTACTAGTTTGCTTCATGTCTGCAAGAACTATGTGTGCTTTTTTGTTTCTGTATTCTTCTTATTAGTACAGTGTCTTCAGTATCATAGGCATTCAATAAATCCTTGTGAAATGAATGATTGAATGTATGCCTTAATTGATTAATAGTTTGAGGAGCAGCAACCCTGAGGCAGCTTTCTAGCAATTAATCCTGAAAGCAGATATCTAATGTATTATGTGTTTTTCTGGTTCACATCCAGCCCTCAGAGTCTTCTTTGTCCTTCAGAGATCTTATTTAAAAAGAATGTTTGGGGTTTCTGTTAATCATGAGATTATACAATAAACCAAATACAGTAAAATAAGCTACAAATTTGGGATAAAGAAAAATAGTATAAACTGTAGCTAATAGCACCATATCCAAAATCAATCACGAAGAGAGATATACACAAGTACATTTAAAAACACTTGAATTTCCCACTGTAGATGCATGAAATATCAAAGTGTGACTACTTAATATTAATAGAAACCACAAATTTCTGCCTCTGCTCAAGAAAAAGTAGGTGGCTTTGTGCATAGTAGAAAGTATGATGATGAGCAGGTAGCAATTGTTTGCTTTACCATGGTGTTTCAGGGTTTTTGTGTTGTGTTTTTCTGCTGTTGTCTTTTGTTTTTTAAGTCATGAAATTAAGGATGTTTTATGTACATTTTGAGACACAAGAACATATCAAAGTGTTCTATTTTCAAGGAGTTAGAGATATGTAATAAAAGAATCATAATAAGATGTTCAGGACCTATTTATTTTGATGACGATAGTCTCCAACTTGGTTAGATAACCAAATGGAAAATCACTGTATGCCCGAGAAGTTACAAATCTATGATATGTAAAGGATATGTAAGCCTCATGGATTGAGAAATAAAGGAATAAAAAATGTGGGTTTTGGCTGAAATAGACAGAGTATAATTGTCACCAAAAATGTCAGGGCTACTGGTAGGAGACCATATTGGAAAAGTACTCCAAATGTCAACACATAAGTTGGAGATGAGAAGATATTTTTTTCATATTATTAAGTAAAAATAATACTACAGGGATAAGAAAATGTATTATAGGCATGTGAAATCTTTGCTTTTTTATTTAATGTGGAGTACATATTATGTGAGAAAACAAAACCGTATATTTTTAATATGTCTGTTAAGGGAAATTTCCCACAAATAAGGCAATTTGGGAATGCTTTTGGTAAAATGATATCTGTATTAATTTCCCATTGCTGCTGTAACTCATTATCACAAATTCAGTGGCTTAACACAACATAAATGTATAATCTTATAGTTCTGGTGGTCAGAAGCCTTAAAAATGAGTCTACAGGTCTGTATTCCTCTACAGGAGGATCTAGCGGAGAATTTGTCTCCTTACCTTTTCCAACTTCTAGAGGATTCCTTCTTTCTTTGCTTTGTGGTCCCTGCCTCCTCCTTCAAACCCAGCAATTTTGAACAATAACATCTTTTCTTCCCACTGACATCTGCTTCTATTCTTTTATCTGTTCTCTCTGACTGTTAGTAAGGATCCTTGTTGTTAAATTAACTTAAATGTGACTTGAGTCTGCCTCTATACCTTAAGTCCCTACGTAGCAAACTGCAACGTAAGTCAGGAGTATAATAACAGCTGATTTCCGCCAATAATTATTAGTTAGGTTTCAGGCAATTACAAACAGCCAACTGATAACATCATGAACATCATGCCCAAATAAGGCAAAAGCCTAGCTGATGCCAATCAGGTAATTATTCCACTTTTCTTCTATAAAAGCTTGCTTGCAGAGCACTGAACCTCCACTGGTTTAGCGTGCTGCTCAATTCATGAATGCTTCTGTATTAGTCTGTTCTTGCAGGGGTACAAAGAAATACCTGAAGATGGGTAATTCATAAAGAAAAGAGGTTTAATTTGCTCATGGTTCTGTAGGCTTTATGGAAAGCATGGTGCTAGCATCTGCTTCTGGTGAGGACCCCAGGAAGCTCACAATTATGGCAAAAGACAAAGGGGGTTAAAGAGTCTCAAATGATGAGAGAAGGAGCAAGGAGGTGGGGAAGAGCCACGCATTTTTTTTTCTTTGTGGACATTTTTAAATTTTATGTTATTATTATAATTTTTTTTAACTTTAAGTTCCAGGACACAAGTGCCTAATGTGTAGGCTTGATACATAGGTATACATATGCATGATGCACGCGGGGCTTAAAGCCACACACTTTCAAAGAACCAGATCTCAGGAGAACTCACTTATCACCAAAGGGTTGGCACTAAGCCATTCATGGGGATGCATCCCCATGATCCAATCACCTGCCACAAGGCTTCACCTGCAACATTGGGAATCACCTTTCAACATGAGATTTAGAGGGAACGAATATCCAAACGATAGCAGCTTGTTTGCCCAAATAAACTCTACTAAATTGAATTTATCTAATGTTTTTCTTATAACATTGTGATTAAATGAGGTCAATTTGGCTAACCCAAGATAATCTCCCTACCACAAAATTCTTAATTTTATCATATCTAGAAATTCCACTTTACCATTAAGGTGATATATTCACAGATTATGGAAATCAGAACATGGACATCTTTGGGGGGATGCTGCTCAGCATACCATAATATTTCAGTTAAAATTGGAAGGGAAAGAAGGAGCCAGTCACATGAAAACTGGAAAGGATCCTGTCTTACTCTGGAATCTCCAGGAAGCAGATCCTCAGTGAAAGACTTGATGGCAGCTGGCTATTTTGGGAAGTGATATGAGAAACTAAAAGTGAGAATATAAAATGACATTTGAGATGATGAAGAAAGAATAATCAATAAAGAGTGGGCTAATAAACAAATTATTAATATGAGCAACTGGTTCAGTCCTACTGGGAATTCTTTGTGCAGCAAATCTCAGAATTTTATTGGTGGAATATGGAGAGTCTGGGCCTAGCATAATCCTGTGCATGCAGATCAATCAAGCTCCCAAGTTTCTCCAGAGAGCTATTAGGCAGTCCAGAAGTGATGCCAGAAGGAGAGAGAGAGGCAAGGATGTTTGACATGGGACGCTGTTGGTTCTCCAAAGCTGCACTATGGAATCACAGGAAGTTGACTAGATATATTTTAAAAAACAACAATAGTACTTGTTATAGATTGCAACAATATTAAAAAATTATGAGACACACCCAAAACATTCAAAGGTCTTGTGATATGATATAGTACATGAAAAATGTATTTTGTAATAATTACAGAACAATAAAGCGTTATAGTGCATAACGTGATTTGGAGCAAATATGCAGTACTGGAGAAAAACAAAAACAAAAAACAAGCTACCAGAGCAATAAGTTTAGTCTGAAATAGCCAGTTAATGCTATATTGTAGGTTGACTTATAGACCTATATGACTTGTAAAAAGAATTTGGGTGGTCCAAAGAAAAAAGATTTGTTAAGGTAGAATAAACAGCTTAAAGCAAATTTTTAAAAAGTATTATTATAGGCTGGGCGCGGTGGCTCATGCCTGTAATCCCAGCATTTTGGGAGGCTGAGGCGGGCAGAGCACGAGGTCAAGAGATCGAGACCATCCTGGCCAACATGGTGAAACCCTGTCTCTACTAAAAAATACAAAAATTAGCTGGGCGTGGTGGCGTGTGTCTGTACTCCCAGTAGCTACTTGCTACTCGGGGGGCTGAGGCAGGAGAATCGCTTGAACCCAGGAGGCGGAGGTTGCAGTGAGCTGAGATCATGTAACTGCACTGCAGCCTGGTGTCAGAGTGAGACTCAGTCTCAAAAAAATAAATAAATAAATAAATAAATAAATAAATAAAAGGATGATTATATGTGTTATAGCATGTTTTGCAGTAAATATGAATTTTCTGGATGGAGAATAATGTTTTGATCTTAAGGGACAAAGATATGCTAAGTAGCCTGTTAGTAATTATTATTTGGTTACCTTATTTAATCATTCAAAATATGTATTAAATGTCTAACATGTGTTGCTCATTATTTCAGATGCTGGTGTTCTAAGTGTTCTAGCATTGAATGGAACAGTGAAAATAACTAGTCCTCATGCAGTTTCCGTACTTGATATGTATATAACATATTATTATTAAAGGATACAATATATTCATATATCATATAAAGTTTGTCTTCATACATAAAATGTATAACATAAATAATAAATATATTGAAGGATGAATGACATAATCAAAGCATATAAAAATTTTTGTTTTCCACCATCCGTTTAAAATATATTCAGTATGGAGTGTTTTTCTCTCTTAACCAGATAAAACTTCTTCAGATACATAACTTATTTCATCATTCTCTTAAAGTATTTGAGACTATTTAGATCCTAAATACAGTTTCATTTTTGTATTCAGCATTTCCATCTAATTCAATTGTCGAATTTATCTTTATTCACAGAAATGGCACTTAAGCTCAGACTATACAAGTGTACCAGCTGGGGACAGGCATTGGCATCTTGCCCCTTTCATAGATAAAGATTTTGACAGGTTAGAATCACAGTCAACATCATCCCTCTCCCTTTCTCAATACAACTGCTTCTCTCATTTCCTGCTCATTAGCTATAGTTTATGACTCTCCCAGAGTCAATCTGATAGGAGATAGAGAGGCCAGACGCTATGTGATGAGCACCCCTGCATACACACGTACGTGCACACAACTAACTGGGCACCTCATTCTTCCTCAAAAATAAATAATAATGATTTAGAAGGTTCATCTCCACATCTTCCATTTTTCCTGTTCAGAAACAACTCCTACAGAATTTTGATGGGCCTCTTTCCCTTAGGGGTAACTTAGAAAAAAATTTAGTGAGAGAAACTATAGCCCACTGCACTGCAGTTATTCTTGAGGCCACAATATAAATACATTATCTCCCCAAAACTAGGAGATATTAAGTCGAAAGTGTAATAACATTATCGACCTAATAGCAAGATGAATTTATTAAAATAATGTGAGGACTTTGTTTTTAATGACACAATATGATCAGATATTTAGTTGGTACTGATGGTATTTGTTGATATACTTGTAGAGGAGTTTTATATAGTTGATACTGATGGTATTTGTTGATATATGTGTAGAAGAGTTTTATATAGCTGGTACTGATGGTATTTGTCTATAGATGTGTAAGGAGGTTTTAAATATTTCCTCTACTCTTTGAAAGTTTGATAATTATAGTCTCTGGAATAAACTTATGTAGGCATATTAACAGGAGAAAAAGCATTCACATTTATTATGAACATACGCAAGGGAGCCTCACAAAATACAAGACTCAAAGAAGGGCCAGATGACCGGCATCCTTATAGCATGGGAAGAGGGACTTGGAACCTCTGGAAAGAGGTGGCAACAAATTATGGGAGGGCGACAGGAGATGCATAGCTGAAAAATGTTACCTTGTTATGTAGACAAAATCTCCCAGGTATTAAATGTTATTTCAAGGAAGAACTGTCAAAAGAATAGATACTAGCTTTGGAAAACGTCTATCTGGGAAACACACTGACATTCAGTTACTTTTCCTATGATTTTGTCAATCTTCCCTGGTTGATGAGATTCCATGGAGGGGACAAAAGTGCTCCTTTTGAAGACTCTATCTCTAGGCAGATAAGGGAAGTTTTGGAAGATCATCTCCCTCCTCTGCAAGGGAAGAAGATGGGTGAGAGGAAGTCAAGAGAAGGGTGGGCAGACTTTGCTTCTCCCTTGGTTCAAAGCCCTCAATATGCCAAAGTGCCAAACTTTGGGATATTGTTTTCTGAACCCATACACACCCACCAACTGCGTTTCAACCCTTTCAAACTCAGCATATACAAATGGAAATCTAATATTACATATAAACATACTGATGAGTCTTGTCAGAGCATCTGCATAAAGTAATGAATGTGAAGCACTCACATTAAAAAACCAATGTAGTCTCACTGTGGCATATATAATAATTGCATATTTCTGATTGTGCACTTATATCTTGAAATTTTGCAGCCTCAAATTTCACATTAAATAAAATGGCTCAGCCACTGTTATAATACCTTAAAACAAATTTATTACTATTCTCTGTAAAGACAAGCACAGTTTATTGTAGATGCCAAACCTTTATTACTTTTCTGGCTAAAGGCAGAAAGACTCAGAGAGTGTATCTAAATTCAATTGTACTGAAAATGGAGAGTATATAAAACAAGTGTGGCAACCCACTGTGTACAGTACCCCAAAGTAACCAAGAGATATTGAAATTACTAGATCATATCAAACCTAAATTATATATATATACACACACACACACACGTATATATATATTTGAAAATGGACATTGAAGTGGAAACACGCAACACAGGTAAAGAAGACAAGGGCTTCTTGTTTTTTTTTTTTTTTTTTTTGAGATGGAGTCTCGCTCTGTCCCCAGGCTGGAGTGCAGTGGCACGATCTGGGCTCACTGCAAGCTCCGCCTCCCGGGTTCACGCCATTCTCCTGCCTCAACCTCCCGAGTAGCTGGGACTACAGAAGCCGCCACCACGCCCGGATAATTTTTTTTTTTTTTGTATTTTTAGTAGATTCGGGGTTTTGCCGTGTTAGCCAGCATGGTCTCGATCTCCTGACCTCGTGATTCACCCGCCTCGGCCTCCCAAAGTGTTGGGATTACAGGCGTGATCCACCGCGCCCGGCCTACAGAAAAAATGAGGATGGTGACTGTCTTTGTTTTCTATTGCTTCTAACATAATACCAGAAAGCAGGTAATTTACAAAGAAAATGAACTGATTTCTTTCCGTTGTGGAGGCTAAGCAGTCCCGGGTCAGGGAGGGGCCACATCTGAGGACAGCTATCTTGCTACTGGAGACTCTGAGTGCCCTGAGTTGGTGCAGGGTATTAGATGGTGAGATGGCTGAGCGAGTTTGCTCAGGTCCCTCTTTCTCACCTTATAAACCCCCAGTCCTGCTCTCATGGTAATCCATTAATACATTAATCTCTTAATTCATAGATGAAAGAATCCATTCATGAAGGCAACCTTCACATGACTTAATCAACTCCTAAAGGCTCTAGCTATTCAATATTGCTACATTGGGAATTAAATTTCACCATGAGTTTTAGAGGGAACTTATATTTAAGCCATAGCAGTTACATAAGTTGTTTTGACACAAATATCTTTGGCTACCACAATCAATAACAAGGGGGTGTTACTTCGAAGTTGGACATTCAGTTGCTGGGCAAAAGTCCTCCCAGAAGTATTTTTTTTTTTTTTTTTTGTAATATTGTGGTGGGCTTTGTGCAAGGTTGTGGTTTTCACTGAGTTTTTACGATAGTTCTCTTATCAGGTATGTGTGCATGAGAACCGTCTCTCCATGGCATTTTCTGGTTCCATTTGTCAGGGTGTGAATCACAGGTGACTCTATTTTGATTCCGACAGCTTTCACAGTCACAGGGTTTACCCACATAGACAGAAAGGGAATGACCTAAAATGGAGCTTGGCTCCCAAATGATTTTCCTCGATCTCACCATTTGTTTCCAGAATAAGGAAAAAAAAAAAGGGTATGTTTTTGCCAAAGGAAAGAAAGCTCCCTTCTTTCCTCAACTAATACTAATTGCTCTCCCTGTTTTCCTCTCTTTCTGATCTTATCAGAGGCAGATAGAAACTAATTTAAGAAATCTTGTTCCAGGACCTACTCATACTCTAAGCAGAGGTTTTTAAATTTCACTGCAAAATAAAATCTATTAGTGTTCTACTAAATTATACCAATTATCCGCCCTTACTCCTCCTTGTTAAATCTTCTGAGGTGGATTTCCAGCAAAAGTAATTTTTTTATTGATAAATAATAATTGTACTTATTTATGGGATAACTGCGATCTTTGATACATGTATACAATGTGTAATGGTCAAATCAGGGTACTTAGGGTATACATCATCTCAAACATTTACCATTTTTTGTGTTGGAAATATTTCAAATCTTCCTTTCTAGCTATTTTGAAATACGCATTACAATATTGTTAACACTAATTACTCTACTGTGCTATTGAACACTAGAACTTACTTTTTCTATGTAATCCAGCTCTCTTTAGACCTCAAAATCTTCCAAACCACTGGTAACCATCCTATTTCATTTAGCATAATGTCCACCAATTTTACTGATGTTTCTGCAAATGACAAAATTTCATTCTTTTTTATGGCTGTATAAGATTCCATTGTGTATATATACCACATTTTCTTCCTCCAGGCATCTGTTAATGAACACTTCGGTTGACTCACTACTTTGGCTATTGAAAATAGTGCCACAATAAATATGAGGGTGAAAATATCTCTTCAATATGCAGATATCTCTTTTTTTTTTTAGAATATATACCCAGTAGTAGGATTGCTGGATCATAGGGGTATATATGTTTAGTTTTTGGAGCAATTTCAATACACTGTGTTGCAATGGCTGTACCAATTTACATTCCTACCAACCGTGTACCAGTGTTTCCCTTTCTCCATGTCCTTGCCAGCATGTGTTATTTTTTTGTCCTTTTGATAATAGTAATAGCCATTTGAACTGGAGTGAGATGATATCTCATTTTGATTTGTATTTGCTTGATGATTATGATGTTGAGCAATTTTTCTTATACTTTTTGGTCATTTGTATATCTTCTTTTATAAAATCTCTACTCAGGTCAATTTTTTATTTTAAAATTATGTTTATGTACATACACACACACACACACACACACACACACACACACACATATATATATATATAGCTATTGAGTAGTTTATATATTCTGGATATTAACTCCTTGTCAGATGTAGAGTTGGCAAATATTTTCTTTAATTCCATAGGTTGTCTCTTCAATCTGTTGTTTCCTTTGCTGTTCAGTGCATTTTAGCTGATGTAACTGCATTTGCCTACTTTTGCTTTTGTTGCCTATGCTTTGAGATCTTATCCCCAAAATAATTGCCCAGACCAATGTCCACTAGAATTTCCTGTGTCCTTCTAGTAGTTTATATTTTCAGGTGTTGGATTTAAGGCTTCATTCCATTCTGAGTTGTTTTTCATATAAGGTCAGAGATAAAGGTCTAATTTTGGTAGACCCCTTCTGTATATGGATATTCAATTTTCCCAGCACCATTTAATGAATAAAGTATTCTTTCCCCATGCTATGTTCTTGGAGGCTCTGTTAAAAAACAGTTGGCTATAAATGTGTGAATGTATTTCTGCGTTCTCTACTCTGTTCCACTGGTTTATTTGTCTTTGTTTTTTGCCAGCACCATACTATTTTTTATACCACACAGCCTTATTGTACATTTGGAAGTCAGAAAATGTGATGCCTTTTACTATAATTCTTCTTCTTCTTTTTTTTTTATTTGGCTAGTATTTCTTTGGCTATTTGGGGTCTTTTGTGGTACCATATCAAATTTAGGAATTTTTTTTATTTCTGTAAAGAATGTCATCGGTATTTTGATAGGAAAATCATAGACTCTTTAGATCACTTTAATGTGGACATTTTAACAATATTAATTCTTCAAATCTATGAACATGGATATATTTTCATTTTTTGTGCACTCTTCAATTTCTTTGATCAATGCTTTATAGCTTTTATTGTAGAAGCATTTCCTTTCTTTGATTAAATTTACTCCTATGTATTTTTTACAGCGATTATAAATGAGATTGTATTTTTCATTTCTTTTTCTGATTGTTCACTGTTAGTATTTAGAAATGCTATTGATTTTTGCACGTTAATTTTATATCCTGCAAATTTAATGAATTTGTTTATCAGTTCTAACAGTCCTTTGGTGGAGTGTTTAGATTTTCTAACTATAGGATCATTGTGTTTGTGAACCAAGATAATTTTTTCCGGATCGTAAAGGAAAGGCTTTAATTTTTCCCTACCCTGTATGATGGAAGCTGTGGGTTTCTTATATATGCTTTTATTGTCTTGAGGTAAGTTAATTCTGTACCTGGTTTGTTGAGGGTTATTATCATGAAGAAATGTCAGATTTTATCAAATGCTTTTGCTTTATCTATTAAAACTCATATAGTTTTGGTTATCAATTCTGTTAATGTAATATATCCTGTGTATTGATTTGCATATGTTGAGCCATCATTTAATCCCTGGAATGAATCTAATTTGATCAGAATAAAAATATTTTAATGTGTTGTTGAATTTGATTTGCTAGTATTTTGTTGAGGATTTTTTTCATCTATGTTCATCAGGAATATTGACCTGCAGCTTTCTCTTTTTGTGTTTTTGTTTGGTATTGATATCAGGATAATGCTGGCCTCATACAATGAGTTTGGAATTTTCTGTTCTTCAATTTGTTAAAAACAATTTGAGTAGAATTGATATTAGTTCTTTAAACGATTGGTAGAATTTGGCAGTGAAGTCATCAGATCATTGGCTTTTGCTTGATGAGAGACTTATTACTGCTTCAATCTTGTTACTTGTTGTTGGTTTGTTCAAGATTTTAGTTCATGGTTCAATCTTGATAGGTTGTATGTGTCCAGGTATTTATATATTTCTTCTAGGTTTTCCTATTTGTTGACACATACTTGTTCATAATAGTATTTAATGTTCCTTTGAATTCTGTGGTATCAGTTATAATATATTCTTTTTCATTTTTGATTTTATTTGTTTGTGTCCTTTTTCTTTTTTCTTGGCTATTCTAGCTACAGGTTTATCATTTTTTAAATCTCAAAACGACTTTTTGCTTTGTTGATCTTTTGTATTTTGCAGTCTCAAATTCTTTTGCTTCACTCTAATCTTTATTATTTCTTTCCTTCTAATAATTCTGGGTTTAGTTTGTTCTTGCATTTTTATTTCCTTAAGGTGTATTGTTAGATTGTTTATTTGAAGGCTTTCCATTCTGTTGATATAGGTGTTTACTGATACATACTTCCCTCCTAGGTTCACTCTTGCTGTATGCCACAAGTTTTATTCTGTTGTGTTTCCATTTTCATTTACCTCAAGAAATTTTCAAAATTGTCTTTGTAATTTCTTCACTTCCCCATTCATATTTCAAAAGCATGTTTTATTTCCATGAATACATATAGTTTGCAAAGTTCCTTCTGTTGTTTATTTCTAGTTTTATTCCACTGTGTTTAGAAAAGGTACTTGGTATAATTTTGATTTTTTAAAAATTGTTAAGTCTTGTCTGGGGACCTAAAATATGGTCCATCTTTGACAATGCTCCATGTGTTATTGAGAAAAACGCATATTTTGCAGCCATTCAATGCAATATTCTCTGAATGTCTTTTAAGCTCATTTGGTCTAGAGTGTAGTTTAACTCTCATGTTAATTTTCTGTATAGGTGAATTGTGTATTGATGAAAGTTGGTTGTTGAAGTTCCCTATTATTATCATACTGCAGTCAATTTCTCTTTTTTGTACTATCAATATTTATTTTCTATATTTCAGTGTTCTGGTACTGGGTACATACATATTTAGAATTGTTATATCTTCCTGTGGAATTAACCACTTTATCATTATATAGCGAACTTTTTTGTTTCTTTTTATGTTCTTTGACTTGTAGTCTGTTTTATCTGATAGAAGTATAGCTAATCCTGCTATTGTTTTGGTTTCCACCTGCATGGAGTGTCTTTCTTCATCCCTTCTATTTGAGTCTGTGAGTGACTTTTTAGGTGAAGTGCTTCTTATAGGCAGCCTATAGTTGAGTCATTTTTATTTATTTATATTTTAATTGACTAATAATTGTTTATATTTGTGGGGTACATGGCAGTATTTCAATATATACATTGCATAGTGATCATATAGAGAAATTTGCATATTAAATACCTCAAATATTTGTTATTTCTTTGTGTTGGGAACATTTCAATTTTCTCCTTTTAGGTATTTACAGTTATATAATATATTATTGTTAACTATGGTCATCTTACATTGATATAGAATACTGTAATTTATTCCTACTGTCTTGCTGTAATTTTGTATCCTTTAGCAATTCTCTTCCAATCCCTCCTTTTCCCCATCCTTCCCAGATTGTATTATCTTTAATTATATGAGATTAATGTATTTTAGCTGTTAAATAAAAGTCAAATAAAAGTCAAACAAAAGTCAAATAAAAGGGAGACCATACCATGTTTACCTTTTCGTTCCTGGCTTATTACACTTTACATAATATCCTCCACTTCCATTTATGCTCCTGCAAATGACAAGATTTTTTTCCTTTTTAAGGCATATATATATAATGTATAACATACATAATACATAATATATATCATATAATTTTATATGATTATATGATATATATATCATATAAAATATATATAATGTATTATATATGTTTTCTTATAAATATATATCATATCATATAAAATATATATAATATATTATATATATAATGTTTTCTTTATTCATTAACCCATTGATAAACACTTAATTTGATTCACTATTTTGGCTATTGTGAATAGTGTTGTAATAAACATGGGAGTGGAGACGTTTCTTCAATCTAATGATTTTCTTTGGATAGATTCCCATAGTGGTATTTCTGGATCATATAGAAGTTCAATTTTTAGTTATTTGTGAAAATTCCATACAGTTCTCCATAGTGGGTGGAGTTTACATTTATACCAACAGTGTTCTATTTTTTTCCACGTTCCTTCCAGAATATATATTTTTTTATAATAGCCATCCTAACTGAGATGAGATGCTATCTCACTGTGGCTTTGATTTTCATTTTTCTGATTAGTTATGTTGAGCATTTTTTCATATGCCTGCTGGCCATTTGTATGTCGTCTTTTGAGAAATGTCCCTTCCTATCATTTGGCCATTTTTAGATTGGATTATTTGTTTCTTTGCTGTTGAGATCTTTAAATCCTTGTATATTCTGAATGTTAACCCTGATCAGAAGAGAAGTTTGAAAATATTTTATCCCAGTGTATAGGTTGTCTTTTCACAATGTTGACATTTTCTTTTCTGTGCAAATGTTTTTTAGTTTGCTACAGTTCCATTTGTTCATTTTTGCTTTTACTGCCTGTGCTTTTAAGGTCATATTGATAAAATCTTTGCCCAGAAATCACCTCTTAAGTCCTTTCCCTATATTTGTTTCTAGTAGTTTTATAGTAGTTTAATCATTTGAGGTCTTACGTTTAGTTCTTTTATTCATTTTGATTAAATTTTTATATGGAGTGTGAGGTGGGGGTCTAGTTTCATTCTTCTGCATATGGATACCCATTTTTTCTATCATTATTTATTGAAGAGACTGTCACTTCCTCACAAATCTGACTGGCACCTTTGTTAAAATTAGTTGACTATAGATATAAATTTGTAAAATCAATTAATTAATTAGATTACTTTTATGTGTCTTTTGTTCCATCAGTCTATGTGTCAATTTTTAAGCCAATATCATACTGTTTTTATTACTACAGCATTTAATATATTTTAAAGTCTTATAGTTTGATACCTCCAGCTTTGTTCTTTTTACTCAGGATAGCTTTGGGTATTCAGGGTCTTTTTTGGTTCCATACAAATTATAGAATTATTTTCTCTATTCCTGTGAGGAATGTCATTGGTGTTTTGATTGAGATTGTGTTGAAGCTACAGATCACTTGGGTAGTATTTTCATTTTAACAATATTAATTTTTCTGATCCATGTGCAAGAAATGTCTTTTCATTTGTTTGTACCCTTTTTTTTTTTCTTTCATCAGTGTTTTTTTAATTTCCTTGTAGAGGTCTTTCAACTCCTTGGTTAACTTTATTCCTACATATTTTATTTTATTTTTTGTGGCTATAATAAATGGGGTTGCCTTAATTATTTCCTTTTTAGCTTGTTTGTTTTTCATGTATAGAAGTATTGCTAATTTCTATATATTAATTTTGTGTCCTGCAAACCTACTGAATTTGTTTTTTTATTTTTATTTTTTTTTTTACTTTATTATTATTATACTTTAAGTTTTAGGGTACATGTGCACAATGTGCAGGTTAGTTACATATGTATACATGTGCCATGCTGGTGTGCTGCACCCATTAACTCGTCATTTAGCATTAGGTATATCTCCTAATGCTATCCCTCCCCCTTCCCCCCACCCCACAACAGTCCCCAGAGTGTGATGTTTCCCTTCCTGTGTCTATGTGTTCTCAATGTTCAATTCCCATCTATGAGTGAGAACATGCAGTGTTTGGTTTTTTGTTCTTGCGATAGTTTACTGAGAATGATTATTTCCAATTTCATCCATGTCCCTACAAAGGACATGAACTCACCATTTTTTATGGCTGCATAGTATTCCATGGTGTATATGTGCCACATTTTCTTAATCCAGTCTATCATTGTTGGACATTTAGGTTGGTTCCAAGTCTTTGCTATTGTGACTAGTGCTGCAAGAATTTGTTTATCTACATCTTCATTTGCATGGGATATTATTTGCCAAAATTATAGCAGTGATTGGTTTATATATATACATCTTCATTTGCATGGAATATTATTTGCCAAAATTATAGCAGTGATTGGTAACTATAGCAGGGATTGGTTTCTTTGCTGTGCAGGACCAGAGTTACAGCCAATCCTGGGCTCAAGCTCCACATGGCTGGAGTTGTGGCATTCAGAAACCCATGTTGGTCTGGCATAATAAAAATGAAGCCCTAGTGCTGTAAAGGTGCATTGGCTACTGGCCCCCAGAGCAGCATGCACTCCAGAGATGGCTCTGGGTTTAAGATGGGGCCATGCTAAAGCAGATTGGCTCCCTGGAGGTGAGGCAGGGAGTGCACACCTGTGCTTTTAATCCGGGACAATATTGTGTAGTCCCTCGCAATTCTCCAAATTGGGTTCAGGTCAGTGGGGACTGTGAGACTCTTCGGTTTTAAGTATTGTAATTATTTGTAGGGGTATTGGAGGCTTGTGGGGGTCTTCTGTTTACCTTTTTCCTGCAATGGGATATTCCTCCTGACTTCAAGCAGATCCAATCTGGGTGAGACAGATAAGGGTGCAGAAGCTAAGCTCCTCCATGCTGCTCTCTTAGATTTCCAATAACCACAGGTACATTTTCACTCTTCCAGTGCAATCCAGCACTCTTCCTCTGATACTCTAGTCAAGTCATAGCTGTTTATTTATTGCCTGTTCCTTTCTTGTGAGGGATGATAAATGCCAGACCTTTCTAGTCAGCCATGTTGCTGGGTCTAATTTTACAATCTGTTTAGCTCATATATGTCTTTTAATTGAAGAATGTAGTCCATTTAAAGTTATTATTGATATGTAAGGATTTACTACACAATTTTGTGGTTTTCTGGTTGTTTTATATATTGTTCCTTCCTTTTTCTTCTCCCACTCGGTTCCTTTGTGGTAAAGTAATTTTCTTTAGCAGTATATTTTGATCCTGTGCTGTTTATTTTTAGTGTTTTTATTATGGATTCTTGCTTTATGTTGATCATGAGGCTTATCATTTCTTTATCTCTCTTTCATGTCTAAAGAATATCTTTGCTAGGTACAGTGTTCTTGGTTGCCAGTATTTTTGCTTCAGCACTTTGGAAAAAGAATCCCGCTCATTCCTGGACTGCAGGATTTGTGCTGAGAAATCTGCTGAAAGCTGTATTGGGGTTCCACTGAATGTAATGTATTTTTTTCTCTCTTGCTGATTTATTTCTTGTCTTTCATTTTTGCTAATTTGATTATAATTTGCCTTGAGGATTTTCTCTTTGAGCTGCATTCGGTTGGTTACCCCCACCTTCCTGTACTTACATGGTGGTGTATTTCTCCAGATTTAATAAATTTTTAGCTATTTTTTCTTAAGTATGCTTTCTAGGCCTTTTTCTTGCCTATCGCCTTTGGGAAGTCCTATTATGTGGAGTTAGTTAGCTTGATAGTGTTGCATAATTATCATAGGACTTCTTAATTTTCATTAATTCATTTTTTCCTTTCTGTTTCTCTGATTTGCTAATTTCATGTGTTCTGTCTTCAAGATTGTTAATTCTTACCTCTGTTCAAATGTGTAGTTGATGCTTTCTAATGAGTTTTTCAATTCAGTTTTTTTTTTTTATTTCTAGTATTCCTATGTTTTAACTGTTTGTATTTCATTGTCCAATTTGTCAAATTGTTCCTTGGATGTTTTAAAGTTTCAATTTATACTTTCTTATGGTTTTCAACTTTTTAAAGATTATTCTGGATTCTGCAACATCTTGTAGATCTTCTATTATTCTGGGTCCATTGCTTGACACTCTTTATTTCTTTTTTTGTCATATTTTCCTGAGTTTTTACAACCTTCTTATCTTTATATTGATACCTGCATATCCAAGGAGACATATACCTCTTCCAGTTTTTGCAGGTGTTTTATGATGGTATTAGATTTTTACTACTAGGATTGGAATATAAATGCTGACCTGTTTCTTGTCATCCTGGGGAGAACTTTTGGTGGTCATGGCACTGGAGCCAGCTGATTGGACTGCCATTGTTTCCTGGTCCGGGGAAGACTTGTAGTTAACACTGAATCTTAAATTCTGCTTTGGACCTTAATTGCTTCCCTGTAATTGTTTTTTGGTTTGGAGGAGACTTATAATGAGCATCTGAACTTTGTTTCTGAACTATATTGCTGCCATGTCGTTGTTTTCTAGTCTGAGGAAGACTTAAGCAGAATCCACAACTTAATACCAACATCTTAGTTGTTTTTGCATCAGGAGAGGTATCAACATAAGCTCCTGGACTTTGTGCAAAATCTGGTTAGGAATTCAGTCCTTCTCACAACTTGTGCCCCTTGCACAATTATGGCACTGAGTAGTCTCTTTTGAGTGATGTCACCAGTGATCAGAGTACACATCAGCCATCAAGATTTGTGCACCAGTTAATGTTCAGTGTTTAACCCCAGGTGGTTCAGCCCTCCTGGAACTCCCAGTGGTTCCCATGGTGCAGAACCAGAGTGGGCTTTCTATGAATTTTCGCATACCAATGGAAATAGTAAACATGAACTTCTAATTCCCTCCTCTCACCTTGGAAGCATTAGGCCTAGAGAAATTTTCTGCATGTGACATTATACTAGCTTGAGGGCAAAGGGACACTCTGAAACTATCATTTTTCTTACCAGTCATGGCCTCTCTCAATTCTGTGAGCCTGGAGGTTCTTCCACCTCTTCCCTGAGTTCTGGTAAACTCAGCATAGTTTTCTTGTCTTTGAATATTTTTGTGGAAAGAGTCATGGTGAAGGATCCTCTATTCCACCATCTCACTGATGTCAATTGGTCTTTTTAAGACCAGTAAATAGTTCTAAGGTATGTAATACACTCACACATACACAAAATTTACAAAGACTCCTCAATACAATGGATATCAAATGTGAATTTCTACTTCATGAGAAAACATTAAATCTTATATTCTTAATTCATGGTTTAAATAGTGATTTAAATTGAGTAAAACTTTTAAAGTATAAGTTTGTATGTGATAAGATTGTGCATAATGAAATGATAATAATAATCCCTTTGTATGCCCGTATTCAAGATATTCTCCAAGGCAGAACAAGCCTTTTTCCATCCCACTAATCAATACAAATATAAACCCTGTTAAGATAACTCTAAATTATGAGAGGAGGAAGGGCAATGTTTGTTGTAAAGAAAATAGGAAAACTATATCTTTAGTCTTAAAATGTAATACTATTTTAAGGGATTCTTCAATTAAAAACATTCTTTTTATAAAAATAATTACTTGAATCTATAGAAAATATGTGTTATAATAATGCTTGAACAATTACACTTTGACAAATTAATCACCACATTACATAATACCAAAAATTATTTTAAATTAATATAATTTTATATTACAGGTTAGTATTACATAAAATGCTAAAGCTAATGTCTAATACTTACATATTAATAGATACAAATTTATTTATTTGGTGAATAGAAATTAGAAGATTGACAATCAGATATTTTAAAATATATTGATATTTTAAAAATAAGTAATCAAACCTTGTTTCAAATCAAAATTAGTATAATGCAATGCAACCTCAATTTAATTTAACTACATTTAGTGCTTGTCCAAAAAATAATTCTCAAATTAGAAAAAAATTGTTTTTTATATATATTAGTGTTGTGTGTGCTTGTGTCTGTGTGTGTATCAGTAATAATGTATTTCTACTTATAGCAAGATTATAATAACTTTTATTTTTAAAATCACTCAAAATATTCTTAACATATTGTTACATTACAACTATAAATAATTGTTATATGTGACATTTAAATTTTACTTATGACATTATCTTCAATTTGACTTATTTCTAAATATTTGGAGTAGAAATGCTTTGTTATTGTATCTTCTATTAGAAGAATAGCAGATGCTTCTAGAAAGCAACTGTCACTTTCCCTGTATTTCATATAGCACAAGTCTCATTATTATGTGTACGATTTATTTTCAGCAGTATGCATAACTATCCTTAAAACAAGCATCTAGATACTCTTAAAAATTAATATTTATTTACTTATTTATTTATTTATTTTTGAGACGGAGTCTCACTCTCTCACCCAGGCCGGAGTGCAGTGGTGTGATCTCGGCTCACTGCAAGCTCTGCCTCCCGGGTTCACTCCATTCTCCTGCCTCAGCCTCCCAATTAGCTGGGACTACAGGTGCCCACCACCATGCCCAGCTAATTTTTGTAATTTTAGTAGAGATGGGGTTTCACCATGTTGGCCAGGCTGGTCTCAAACTACTGGCCTCAGGTGATCCGCCCACCTCAGCCTCCCAAAGTGCTGGGATTACAGGCATGAGCCACTGGAAAGAATTGTTTAAAACAAATGAAAGTTAGCAGACATAAGACACTTATAAATAAGAGTATAAAAGGCATAATTAAAGTTTCAGGTAATAAATTTAATTAGCACATAAACACTATCAAGAATATTAAAACTATTAACAAATTTGAGAGAGAAATCTTATGCACATATTATGTTTATTTACAGATTAAATCAATATGTTATTTTCAGCAGTATGCATAACTATCCCTAAAACAAGCAACTAGATACTCTTAAAATTATTATTGTTATTATTATTGAGACGAAGTCTCACTCTGTCGCCCAGACTGGAGTGCAGTGGCGCGATCTCGGCTCACTGCAAGCTCCACCTCCTGGGTTCACGCCATTCTCCTGCCTCAGCCTCCCGAGTAGCTGGGACTACATGCGCCCACCGCCATGTCCGGCTAATTTTTTTTTTTTGTATTTTTAGTAGGGACGGGGTTTCACGGTGTTAAACCACCAAGCCAGGATGGTCTCGATCTCCTGACCTCGTGATCCGCCCGCCTCGGCCTCCCAAAGTGCTGGGATTACAGGCGTGAGCCACCGCTCATGGCCAAAGTTATTTTTAAATTCAAAGTTTTAAAGAATGGTAGCTCTAAATCTAAGAGCATAAAACTCTTAAAACTATTCTACTTACTTTCCTTTCTCTAAATAATATTTAGAACTCATGACACCAAGAAACTTACAACAGAATTGGCTTACTGGAATAAAGCAGCCAAATAGTTAATATGCTTGCTTCTAACTCTTCTCTTGCGTCTTGGTAGCTGAGAGGTGCATTCCTATGATAGTTGCAACACCACAGTCCCTTTGATACTCTAAGCAGTAAATGCTTCCAAATTGCATTTTCCTTTTGACTCTAACCACCTGACCCTTTTCTGGGCCACCAGGGCTGTCCATCTTGTTTTTTGGTGTAATCCTCATATAACCACACACTAATTCCTAACAGTGCTGGCATTAAGGTGACATGAATTTGCACCTCTATTTCCAATCTTTGAACTGGATGGCAGTCATGTGTTTATAAATTCCTTACAAATATTAAAGGTATAATAAATTGTTATCTCGTTCTGGAGAGGCAAAGATATATCTTTATTTTGGTGATAGGATAATTCTAAATCTTCAAAAGGAAATCGAGGATATAAAATTTTTCTTTGGTAATTGTGACTGCTTCTTAAAAATAATTTTTTGTTATAGGATTATATCAAAAATTCCCTCTTTATGGTGCCTCACAAAGATCCATCCCAAGCTGCAAAATTTATGAATAAGAAAGAACTATAACACATAAACAGAAAAACTAAGTGCTCACTCTTTACTGTGAAATATGTTTGTAATAAGGTGAAAATATGGAGATAATAGTACTGGCTTGGTTAGGAAAAAGGGAGAGAGATGAACTTTCAAAAATGACCTTAATCAACGAAGGAAAAATGCAAAGACATTCCTTGCAGAGAAGTAATATGCAGAAAACGGTTAGCCGCATATGCATGGCATGGATAAAAACTTTTAACATTGGGTTGTCCCAGGGCTTATTACTTAGTCCTATTTTCTATGTATACTCAATCGCTTTGCGATATATCGATATATCTGGTCTCATGTCAGTAAATACATGTATGTACCCATGATCTTCATACCTTTATTATCTACCCTCGACTTAATTATTCAATGGCCTTTTCTGCACATCCGCTTGAAGGTCTAAGCAGCAACTCAAACATAACCTGCCAGACTGGCTCTATTCACATTGCTTCTTACCTTAGTTGGCGGAAATTCCATCAATCTATTTGTTAAACTGAAAAATTTCAAATTATTATTGGCCTTTTTTTCTCTCCTCCAAACTCTACAACAAATATGTCACAAAATCAGCCCCATCATATTCCTGTGTTTTTTTCTCTACCTCCTCAGTATCCTACCACACCTTCAATCTTCTGGAGCAATTCCCCTTCATTCAGGAAATCCCACTCAAGAACGTTTTGCAGAATAAGAAAATTAAAACTAGCCTTGGACAATTAAAATTTGAATCCTGTTCTCACCTGAAATTCATGTCAACACCAAAGATTTTCCTAAAATTAGAAAGATAGATTTAAATTCACAACTGAGTTCGGAAATCTATTGGATATGTGTTACTTGGGATAGCTTCATCATTATCATTTAATTCATCTTCTACTGAGTCATTTTATGGGGAGAAATGAATAAATAGTAAAGCTAGCAAGACATAATCAGCCCTTCACAATATTCAAGAATTATCAGACATGGAAATAATTCTTGATAAACAGCTTAAAAGGCTATTTACAAAATTTTCTCCAATATCATATTGAAAAAAATATGTAGTCTAGCAAATAAGGAAAAGTGTATCAAGTATTAGTATTAACATTAAAAATAGACTTCCAAGCTTTAGGAAATGTCATCAGTTGATTAAGATGCAATATATCACAACAGTCAGAATGGCTATTATTAAAAAGTCAAAACATAACAGATGCTGATGAGGTTGTGGAGAGAAAGGAATGCTTATACACTGTAGGTGTGAGTGTACATTAGTTCAACTATTGTGGAAGACAGTGTGGCAATTCCTCAAAGACCTAAAGACAAAACCCAACAATCCTATTACTGTGTATATATCCAAAGGAATTGATATGGTTGGTCTGTGTCCCTACCCAAATCTCATCTTGAATTATAGCTCTCACAATTTCCATGTTTTGTGAGAGGGACCCAGTAGGAGGTACTTGAATTATACAAGTGGGTCTTTCCTGTGCTGTTTTTCATGATAGTGAATAAGTCTCATGAGATCTGATGGTTTTATAAGAGGGAGTTTCCCTGCACAAGTTCTCTTTTCTTGCCTGCCTCCATGTGTGACATGCTTTTCACCTTTTGCCATGACTGTGAGGCTTCTCCAGCCATGTGTAACTGTGAGTCCATTAAACCTTTTTCTTTTGTAAATTGCCCGGTCTCAGATGTGTCTTTATCAGCAGCATGAAAACAGACTAATACTGTAAATTGGTACCAATAGACTGGGGTGCTTCTAAAAAGATACCCCAAAATATGGAAACAACTTTGGAACTGGGTAACAGGCAGAGTTTGGAACAGTTTGGAGGGCTCAGAATAAGATAGTAAAATGTGGGAAAGTTTGGAACTTCTTAGAGACTTGTTGAATGGCTTTGAACAAAATGTTTATAATTATATGATGATTAAATCCAGGCTGAGGGTCTCAGATGGAGATGAGGAACTTGTTGGGAACTGGAGAAAAGGTGACTCTTGTTATGTTTTATCAAAGAGGCTGGTGGCATTTTGCCCTGCCCTAGAGATTTGTGGAACGTTGAACTTGAGAGAGATGATTTAGGATATCTGGTGGAAGAAACTTCTAAGCAGTGTGTATTCAGGAGGTGATTTGGGTGCTGTTAAAGGCATTCAGTTTTAAAAGAGAAACAGAACATAAAAGTTCAGACAATTTGCAGCCTACCCATGTCATAAAAAAGAAAATCCCATTTTCCGAGTAGAAATTCAAGCTGGCTGCATAAATATGCATAAGTAATGAGAAGCTGAATGGGCAAAATGTCTCTAGGGCATATTAGAGACCTTTACAGCAGCCCCTACCATCACACGCCTAGAGGCCTAGGAGGAAAAAATGGTTTTATAGGCTGGGCCCAGGGTCCTGTGCTGTGAGCAGCCTAGAGATTTGGTGCCCTGTGATCCGGTCACTCCAGCCATGACTGAAAGCAGCCAAGGTACAGCTCGAGTTGTGGCTTCAGAGGGTGCAAGCCCCAAGCCTTGGCAACTTGCGTGTGTTGTTGGGCCTGCAGGTGCATGGAAGTCAAGAATTGAGATTTGGAACTTTCTCCTAGATTTCAGAGGAGGTATGGAAATTCTTGGATGGCCAGGCAGAAGTTTGCTGTGGATGGGGCCCTTATGGAGAACTTCTGCTTAAACAGTGTGGAAGTGAAATGTGGGGTTGAAGGCCCCACAGAGAGTCCCTACTGGGGCACTGCCTGGTGGATCTGTGAGAAAAGGGCCACTCTCCTCCAGACCCCAAAATGGTAGATCCACTGACAGCTTGCATTGTGTGCTTGGAAAAGCCATAGACACTCAATGCTAGCCCACAAAAGCAGCTGGTTGTGGGGCCATACCCTGCAAAGCCACAGAGTCAGAGCTGCCCAAGGCTGTGGGAGCTCGCTTCTTACATCAGTGTGACCAGGATGTGAGACATGGAGTCACTGGAGATCATTTTGGAGCTTTAAGATTTGACTGCCCCGCTGGATTTCAGACATGCATGGTGTCTGTAGCCCCTTTATTTTGGCCAATTTCTCCCATTTGGAACAGCTGTATTTTCCTAATGCCTGTACCATCAATGTATCTAGGAAGTAACTAACTTGCTTTTGATTTTACAGGCTCATAGGTGGAAGGAACTCGCCTTGTCTCAGGTAAGATGTTGGATTGTGGACTTCTAAGTTAATGCTGAAATGAGTTAAGTCTTTGGATGACTGTTGGGAAGGCATAGTTTGTTTTGAAATGTGAGGACATGAGATTTACCAGGGGCCAGGGCAAAATTATATGGTTTGACTCTGTTCCCGCCCAAACCTGATCTTGAATTGTAACTCCCACAATTCCCACGTGTTGTGGGAGGGACTTGGTTGGAGGTAATTTAATTATGGGGGTGGATATTTCCCGTACTGTTCTCATGGTAATGAATAAGTCTCACAAGATCCGATGGTTTCATAAGGAGGAGTTTCTTTGCACAAGTTCTCTTCTCATGTCTGCTGCCATGCGAGACATGCCTTTCACCTTCTGCCATGATTGTGTGGCCTCCCCAGCCATGTGGAACTGTGAGTGCATTAAATCTCTTTCTTTTGTAAATTGCCTAGTCTCACGTATGTCTTTGTCAGCAGAGTGAAAACAGAATAATACAGGGATATAAACCATTCTATTAAAAAGACACATGCATGAGCATGTTCATTGCAGCACTATTCACAATAACGAAGACATGGAATCAACCTAAATGGCCATTGATGTTAGACTAGATAAAGAAAATGTCGTACATACACATCGTGGAATACTATGCAGCCATAAAAAACTAGATCATGTCTTTTGCAGGAACATGGACGGAGGTGAAGTCCATTAGCCTTAGCAAACTAATGTAGGAACAGAAAACCAAATACTGCATAATCTCACTTATAAGTTTTAGCTAAATGATGAGAACACCTGGACACATAGAGGGAAACAACAAACACCGGAACTTTGAAGGGTGGTGAGTGGGAGAAGGGAGTGGATCAGGAAAAATAACAAATGGGTACTAGGCTTAGTACCTGGGTGATAAAATAGTCTTCACAACAAAGCCCCATGACACAAATTTGTCAATGTGTTAGGTTGGCACAGAAGTAATTGCAGTTAAAAATAATGGCAAAAACTGCAGTTACTTTTGCAACAACCTACTAACAAACCTGCACATGTACCTGTGAACTTAAAATAAAAGTTCAAAAAAATGTACTGTAGGCTGGGCGCGGTGGCTCACGCCTGTAATCCCAGCACTTTGAGAGTCTGAGGCTGGCAGATCAGGAGGTCAGGAGATCGAGACCATCCTGGCTAACACGGTGAAACCCCGTCTCTACTAAAAATACAAAAAATTAGCCGGGTGTGGTGTCAGGTTCCTGTAGTCCCAGCTACTCGGGAGGCTGAAGCAGGAGAATGGCGTGAACCCAGGAGGTAGAGCTTGCAGTGAGCAGAGATCATGCCGCTGCACTCCAGCCTGGGCGACAGAGAGAGATTCCATCAAAAAAAAAAAAAAAAACTACTGTAACTGACGTAGTTAAAAATTTAAATTAGTGTGAAAAATCACAGATTTGGAATAGCTAAAATAAATAGATGAAATTGTAGAATGAATGCTAGAAAATTAGCACTCAAAATTAACTAATGTCATTATCAGTTAGGCAATAACCATTACTCCTAAACCTGCTCTCTAAGACTTATAAAACCAATTGCTTCTGTATAAAATTGAAGACTAGGCCTTAGCCTCATTCATGTTTCAATAACTTGGTAAGATAATAAGAGCAAAACTCTTAGAAATCTGAATTATCATCTCAAATTATTGACTAAGTTATCTGATCATTCTACTAAGGTAGAAGTCAAAGAAGGTCTCAGACACATTATAAACACTTTTTTAGAAAATATTACCTCTTGTCCTGTCCTTGTAATAGACTATTCTCTGGTAGGAAGGCTTACTGTGGAAGAGTATAATTTGTATAATTCTTATGAGCTATGAACAAAATAATCAATATTGTTTGCCAATGGTTTGAAACCTCAATATATACTATTTAGTGCCACCTGAAGCAAAAATTTTACTCTGACCGTATGTTTTCATTTACTTAATGTTACAATTGATATGGATATCAAGTGTTACACAAATTCACATGGTAGAACCAAATACCCTTGAACATCAATGAGTCAACATTTTAATAGCCCCATCATATGTTTTTTCCTAAATTTTAAATTAGAAAAGTAGCAAGTAATTAGTTTCCTTGTAGATACACATTGATTTGATAAGGGGTCATTAGTTTTTTACTTCTCTGATATGAAGAAACTTGTCCAAGCTGAGTATAAAGAGAGGGCTATTCAAATCTATCCTTCAAAATAAAATTAAAATCATTCTTAGGATCCACTGGCTAGCACAGACAATGGATTCCAATATATTCTGAAACTGAATTACTTTTATATAATTTAACTAGGCCTCATGTATTGAATATGTTTCCTTATTATCTTGAAACTGAGTAGGCCTTTAATAAGGTTTCTCCATGAACCTCCTTTGATGGGTAATTCTGATTACCAAAAAAACTTTTTTATTTATATGTTTATGAAAGAGAAGTATTTTGGCATCATATTATACTATGCAAACCACACTGACTGATATTTTTATAAAGGGGTTGCTTATAAAATATAAAGATGGGTTCATTGGGTTGTTCAAGGATTCTATTAGAAAGTCACGAGATTTTAGGTCAAATTAAGATGATGAAAACCGCTGCAATGTACCAAACTCTAAAATCCAGGAGATATAATATGGTAAAAATAAGATGTTCAACTAGTAAAATCAGATAAATTGGCCACAATTTGTACAGAATGAAAGAAAATATGTCCAGCTTGTATTTCCCTAGTAACTCACAGTATCTAGCAAAATAAGTATTTTGGAAGATAGAATAGATATACAGAAAGATGACTCCAGGGAGTGGTTGAAAGGTTCTATGAGAAAGGCACAAAATTTGGGTCTAAAGTAAGTGACCCTCCAGAAACCTTCAGATTGACTATATAAACAGTGATATTGTTTGGACATGTCCTCACTCAAATCTTATCTGGAATTGAAATCTGAATTGTAATCCCCACCTGTGGAGGGAGGGACCAGCTGGGAGGTGATTGGATCATGGGGTCAGTTTCCCCCATGCTATTCTCATGATAGTGAATGGGTTCTCACGAGCTCTGATGGTTTTGTAAGTGGCAGGTTCCACACACCCCTACCTTACCTGCCTTCATGTAAGACATGCCTATTTTCCCTTGTGCCATAATTGTAAGTTTCCCGAGGCCTTCCCAGCCATGTAAAACTGTGAATCAATTAAACCTCTTTTCTTTATAAATTTATTTAGTCTCAGGCAGTTCTTTATAGCAGTGTCAAAATAGAGTAATACCAACAGCTATATAATGGGTTATAAAAATATTCTGGTCATAATCCTCTTAATCTCAGAAAAAAATTTTGTTGAAGAAAGTGTTAGATTTTGTGTCCTTCCTTGAAATGTATCCACTTATTTGCTAGCATTAGAAGTAGTCACTTTACTACAAGCATCATCCTTGAATTCATGAAGACGTGTTGCCATACAAAAATGCTGCTAATGCTATTCTAAATCTTCTGGAAAAGTGGACAAAAATTAAGGTTCTATTATAATAAGCTAAATTTTAGAATACCTTGTACTACCTTCATCAAATATTTTCTCTTAGCTCTCATGACTTTTCATTTTTCCACACGTGGAGTTTGCAGACTTTCCTTTCTTTGAAGTGATGGTGGCTGTTCCGTTCATTCGGAAATAATAAACCAGTCTTAGAATCTGTTATAAGCAAATATGGCTTATTACTGCAAGAGACTGAAGCATATACTTAGTCTCATTATTAATGTGTGCATCTGGATTTTCTATAACATCTTCCCAAGTCACTGCTTAATGAACTAAATTCTGGACAACTGATCTTCTGGCTTTCTGGAAGAACAAAGGAAATGGTTTCTTGAATCATGATGGAAAAGCCCTATTGTGCCTATTGAATATGTTCAAACTATGTGGCATATCATTGAATTTACATATTAGCTCCTCAAAGAAGAATATAATACTTATATACCTAAATATATCTCGGAATTATTAACATGATGAAAATTATCATGGGAAACATAGATGTTTCAGTGGTCTCCTTATATGTGGTTCTTAATGTGTCATATTGGGTTTGGGTTCTTTTCTCTTGATGTAATCCAGGAATGCTTGGCTCCTTGTTTAGCAGTGAATGACAAAACTCTGGAGGCAAACCTCTTTTAAGTGTGCTCTAAGGTATGCTTTCTAGAGTTTTAAATCTTGCTGTGCAACTGGTCTTTGACTAAATGCCCTAAACCTGTTGGAATGCAAATAATTATCAATGTGATCAATGACAAGTAAAACAATTAATCAAATAAAATAATGGTAGATTATTTGCTCCCTCTATTAAAAAATAACCAAAAGGGGAATCTGAAAATTTAGAACTGAACTCAATAAAATAGCTTCTAGACATTTAAAATGTTTTTTCATATTATACGGTCCCTACAAATTAATTCTAATCAGATAATTTTATTTTTAAACATACTTTCATGTTATTTATTTGTAATTTTTAATGTCCCATTAATATTGTTTTGCTTATAATTTATCCACTAAACAGTGGAATGTATAACATAATTAATGACCCATCTGTGTTTAAATTTTTTGATTATACTTTTAAAGGTTTATTTCTGAGTAGCCCCTTTTAATATGAATAATATTGGTTCTCTGACTTTTTCTCCCAATTCCAGTTTTCCATAAATAAACTTAAAATACAAAAAATTACCTTGTTTTGGTTTCTCATCTGTGTTTTAAAATTAAATGTAATTAATCTAGGTAGTACCCCTTAAAAAAAAACAGGACTTCCTCTCAATTTGAAACATTTAATCTAAAGTAAGAAATTCTAAATTTCTTTTCCCCTCTGTCCTTTTCCCTGAATTGGCATTAGACATTCAGATACATGTGTCTGGTCTTTGAGCGACATCTTTCCAAACCTACATCACCTGAGATAAAAAACGATTAAATTGTATGTAATTCTCATCTCTCCTTACCTTACTATACAATTAATACTGAAACGTCTTCATCCTCATCTTATCAACCATTTTCACTTTCATTCTGCATCTCTTGGAGCCTACTCTTGCACAATCACAGTGCAACTCAAATATGCCAGTTACTTTGCCCATTTATTTCTGTATGTTACCTTTGGTAACATCTGAAAATATGGTCACTCACTCTTCTTCTCAGAGGAATACAAGAAACTTGATAGTGCTTATTTAAAGTCATACATTGCCACTCTGACACACTGGTCTGCCACACAGCCATGTCTACTTTATTGATTTCAACCCACTGTAATATGGGGAAAGCCTGAGAGGCTACCACTGCCCAGAATTCCAGAAAGGAAACAGGATATAGGTCTTTTCTTTCCTTAATTCCCCAAGTTTCCTTGAGGTCTGGTTATCTAGGAAGTGGATTTAATCTTGGGGTTGGCACAGAAATTGCATGCCTGTTGACAGTGATTCGTAACAGCATCTTTTCCCCTTTTTCTTCCAACTTTTTCAGGTTGCAAAGCTTGGAGGTTCTTTATACAGCTGTGTGTATATGTTTGTGGGTTTTGTTTGTTCATCCTTCTGTGTGCATATGCTTATGTGTGTGTATAGTGGGGGTGGTAATAGAGAATGGGAAGTTAAACTGGTTTTTCCAGATTCTGCTTCCATTTATATTTATAGCTTATATTATTCCTGGGTGACAGCCAGGTTTGTTAATTTATTTACTTTAAAAGAAAAACAAGAATTAACATTTAATTTTCTGTTTTCATCTGGCAGTTAGACCCTGACATACTTCAATGAATGACACATATCCATATATCTCTTCACCCAGTCTAGAGAATAAACTTAACCAATGTTTTGAAGAAACTATAATCCCCTTAATATACACCTAGAATAAATATTGTTATTGTTTACACCTATATCTACAGAGCAGTGTGAATGCCTTAATCGTGCTGTGCTTTCTGAGATGCAAAGCATGACCTGTGCGTAACTTTTTACCTATCCTCTTTTGTATCTGTGTGTTTTAGCATCCTAATATATGTATAGCAGTTAGTCTATATGTATGTATTTGAGTATTGTGTGTGGAACTATTTTGTGGTTGCCTTAAGACATGTTCATACATATGCACATGCATGGATTAGAGCCATGATACTCAAATCATTTGTATAAATGACATCCTATGAAATATTAACATCATTGTATGAATGTAGTATTATTGAACAAATTTATTTACAAAAAGACAAAATTATTATAATTAACTCAGCAATATCTTTCAGCTTCTATAAATATATCTACAGGTTTTTCACTGTTTTATTTTTTTAATGGGCAAATAGAAGTTATATATGTTTACGTGTATAATATAATGTTTTGATATACATCTACATTGAGAAATGGTTTAAATCAAGCTAACACATTGATCACCTCATGTAGTTATTTTTCGTGGTGAGGACATTTAAAATTTCCAAGTGTACATTAACTATAGTCACTACTCAGTAAAATAGATCTCCAGAGCTTATTCCTCCTGGGTAACTGAAACTTTATCCTTTGACTGTCATCTCTAAACCCCCCTCTTCTCCAACTCCTGGTAACCACTTCTGTGAATTAAACTGTTTTAGATTCCACATAGGAGCGAAATCAAGGAATACTTGTCTTTTTGTGCCAGGGTTATTTCATTTAACACAATGTCCTTCAGGTTCATCCATATTATCACAAATGACAAAATTTCCTTCCTTTTAAAAGCCAAATAGTATTCTGTTGTATATAAATGATACATTTCAAAAATCCATTCATCGGTTGATGAACATTTAGATTGATTCCATATCCTGGTTATTGTGAATAATGCTGCAATGAATATTTGAACGTAAGAATGCAGATCTCTTTTTTACCTAATGATTTTTTTTTAGACACAGGGTTTCACTCTGTTGCCCAGGTTGGGGTGCAGTAGTACGTACATAGCTCTCTGCAGCCTCAAATTCCTGGGCTTAGGGGATGCTTGAGCCTCAGCCTTCCCAGTAGCTAACATTACAGGCTCATGCCACCCTACCTGGCTATTTTTGAATTTTTATTTTTCTAGAGACAGAATCTTGCTATGCTTACCAGGCTGGTCTCAAACTCTTGGTGTCAAGCAATTCTTCCACCTCAGCCACCCAAAGTTCTGGACTTACGAGTGTCAGCCACCATACTCAGCTAACATACTGATTTATTTCCTTTGGATATATACACTGAAGTGTGATTGCTGGGTTAATATGGTAGTTTTAATTTTAATTTTGTGAGGAACTTCCATACTGCTTTTCATAAGGGCTGAAACAATTTGCATTCTCACAAACAGTGTGCATAGGTTTTCTCTTCTCCTCTCTTCTCCACGTGCTTGTAAACACTTACTATCTTTTGTCTTTTTGATAGTAGCCATTCTAACAAGTGTGAGGTGATATCTTATTGTGGTTTTAATGCATATTTCCTTGATAATTAGTGATATTGAGCATTTTTAAATATACTTGTTGACAATTGGTATGTTTTATTTTGAAAAATGTCTATTTGAGTCCCTTACCCATTTTTTAAAAAGTCAGGTTGTTTTCTTGCTATTAGATTGTCTGGGTTCCTTATACATTTTGGATATTAACTCCTTATAAGTAGTATCATTTGAAAATATTTTCTCCCATCTTATAGGCTGCCTCTTCACTCTGTTGACTGTTTCCTTTGCTGTACAGAGATATTACACTCCTTATTCAGTCACTTTAGCATTGAGTTACTGCTTGAATTTTTACTAACCTGATTACACACTATATATGTGCACATGATGCAATGTTCTTGCTTCTATTACTGAAAATGCACTATTTGTTTGGACCCAAATTGAGGTGATTGTGCATGACTAGATTCATACCTGAAATAATATTAAAGTATCTCTACAAATACATTTTTTGTCTTCCTCAGTTTAAACTCTAGTTTGTCAAAACCTGTAGGTCAGCTGGAAAAGGTTTTGAAACAGCAGTGAATTTCAGCATACCAATTGAGAACATTTACAATATGCAAAAACTTATTAATTTTCTACTTCACCTACAGAAGTAAGATATCACAGACTTACAAGTAAAAAAATGAGTAAACGGACCTAGATAATTGTCAGAGCTTTTTGGTTTTTATTTTTCTTTCTCGTCTGTGAAGAACATTATCGAAAAAATTGTCTACTATCACGTATCACATTTACTATACCAATAAAAGTATAGGTATAATCTGATAATAAGACAGTTCTGTAAACTAAATATATAGCTTTAAAAATAGTGCTATAAAAATGTATTACTTATTACTTTTATGTTTTTTTCCTCACTTGCAGAGAGGACTAGTAGAAGTTTCTCTGGAAAACATTAGTTGGTTGTTAAATCTTTGACCACACAAATAGGCCACCTGATTTTAGAATGTTTTAGTAGAAAGAGAGGGAGAAGTATAAGCTTAAAACTCTGTAGGCATGAGTAATAATATAAAGGCTAGTGTAAATGGACCAAAAGTATTTTAGTATTAGATTGGTGCAACAGTGATTGCATTTTTTTTGCCCTTGAAAGTAACGGCAAAAGCTGCGATGAGTGTTGCACCAACCTAATAATTCTTGATTGGATTATATGAAAATCTACGAATGAGTTTTACCAATTACCCTGCATTGCATTACATGGAACAATTATACTAACATGCTACTCTTCATTCTAAAGCCTTACTTAAATTAGAAAGCAGTGCCTCCTCGGCATGTAAGTGATCCATGAAAGTTTAATATTTGTACCGTAGCAATAAGAAAGAAAGACGCGACAGTAGAAATCCTATAAAGGCTGTTAAAAAGGGAGGAGAAGCAAAGCAAATGGGCTTTCAAGATTTATAATCCACGTCATACTCATTTATCTTTTTGTTATGTTCAACAAGTCAATCCAGATCTAACATACATATTGATAAAAATTAGATTTATAAAGAATTAAAAATGCTATTTAGATCTGTGGGTGTTGTTATGTCTTATTCCTTTTTGTTTTAACTAATGAAGATAGAGCCCTCATTAGAATGGATTAGTAAGCTTGCATTCACGGTCTGTTCATGTAAGAGATAATTCAGCCCTGGTTCTTTAACCGACGGAGCTGTACTAGGGTGCTGCTATTTACATTTATGAACAAAGATTCATGAACAATGGTATTTCTCTTGTTCTTTTCAAACAGCTCCCTAGTGATGCGATGGTGACACATTACAATCTGAACGGATACTCTTTGAGTTTGGAGAATAGTTACCAAGCTAATGTTAACAGCACATCTCAGCAACACAGGTAATATTTTGGGGTGGTTTAAGTTGCAAATTTTTTAAAATCGAATATAAAACTGAAAACTAAGCACAAAAATGCTACAAAGAAAGTACCAACAAAAGTAATAACAAACACTTTCAGAGCGCTTAGTGTACATCACTGTTCTAGGTACTTTACATCAAATTTCTTTCTCATAATATATTTTGGCTTAAGTTATGTTATTACCCAATTTTACAAAGACACCTAGTAGAAAGTGGCAGTGTCAGGACTTGAACTTAAATAGGTTGATGCCAAAGATTGTGCTCTGAATTAAAACATTAAATTGCTTCTTTTCTGTCATGTTTCTAGGATTCTATTCAAAATATCAAAATAGTTAAAATGCTCAACTTTAGTTATGTACAGTAAATGCAAATTTCTGTTCTTTTAAAACTGTGTGAAAAAAGAAACATATGCATATTAATTGTTAGGCCAGCATTTCTTATGTAGCTTTGAAAACCGAAGTAATTTAAAATAATAGCTTTTCTAGCCATATATTTTTCATGTTAACTTGTTTTTAATTGTATATTCTTAAAGGATATCCTTAGGGATATTTCTTTAGATAATATTTGTCAAAAATTGTAATTTATTCCAATACAAGTAAACACAATTCCCCCCATAGGTGCCTTTATCACTAATGTGTATATTGTGTGTGATCTATAATTTTAATGTATTCTTTGAAGCAGTAATCTATTTAGTGTATTCTATGTGTACAACTCAAATTCTGAGTGCACTAGATGTTCAAACTGGCATGAGTAGTGAAGGATAATTGTCAGCACA
Organism: Pongo abelii; assembly: GCF_028885655.2. NCBI lineage: Eukaryota > Metazoa > Chordata > Mammalia > Primates > Hominidae > Pongo > Pongo abelii. Next base: position 59,519,353 of record NC_085928.1, read on the forward strand.
AACGTTTCATAGGTAAAAATGTAATTTATTTTGTAAAGCTGCTTGATTACATAAGTACCTGAAAAGGGAGATAGTTGCTTATTTCTAAAGATTTAAGGACATGGAGCCGTGAAGTTTACAATATTTATTGATATTATTAAATCATTATTGTGTCAAAAGTCTAAGTATACATTTTGATGTGTTTTTGAATGTGTATCTGTTTTAGAATCATTTAATATGGCAGAAGACTAGCATATTGCTAAATTCAAAAACATTGTCCTATAACAAGAAAAATATAGTGTCCTTCTCAATAATCTCTATCCATAATAGTACACTTTTATAACTCACTCTTATCATTGGTCTTGCAATTGTTCATCTCTAATTTCACCTAAACACATATTTAGCTAGAACAGCTTGGTAACCAGCAAGATCATATCCTCTCGGAATTTTGGTCAAAAGAGAACAGAAGAGGGATAAGAAGAGTAATCTCTAGAATTTATTTCTAGCCATAAATCTTCTTCTCCCCTTTTTTGAATCAGCTTGATACCGCTTCAATTACAATTTTCTCTTTCTTCTTTGTCTTTATAAAAAGCTGTTCTCTGTTGTAAGGACCTTTGCTTACCAACCATGAGACTGTAAACAAAGCTCTTAACAGACTGCACCTATTTCCATAAAATAATGGCCAAGAGGAATTGAAAACCCAAAGCTACTGGGTGTTAATTCATGAAAGAGAAGATATTGAGCTTCATAAAATGCCAACCCCGCATATAATTTATGTTAAACATAAATACTTGGATTTTAGGTTAATATTTTTTGGTGAGACAAGGCATGTCATATCAGGGGCTGGGAAACCCCAGAAAGATAAATAATTAGTTACAGTGTCTTTGTTTTAAGAACTGGAATTTGTCAAGAAGAATTTTCCTACTGTATCATCAAACTTACTATGTATTGATATTGGCACTCTTGTTAACAAAAAGTTCTGCAGTATCTTGTTAGAAGTTATAAAGAACTTGAAAATTGCAAAGTGTAAAATACTAGTTTTCAATTTTGACCTGTATTTGAAATATTTATTGAAACTTTTGAATTATTGAAAAAATTATTGAAAAAAATTCCTAATGAAATTTTTTGAAAAACCCCGATACATTTCTCTGCATTCGTTGAATGAGAAAATTAACAAAGCACTAAAAGATAATGCAAGCAGCAATATGTAAAGTAAGTTCATAAGTAGGCCAACTCTGAGTACATGCTCAGTATTACACACAAGATAAAGGACAATGTTTTGTTCTCACCTAAAGGCATTTTCATGCAGTGACTTGGAATTAATCGTTATGTACACTGAAAATTCTTTTCACTACATACATACAGCGAATTTCTGGAGAATTCCCATGGACATACAAAGTATTTTAAGCTACCACAAAGAGAATAGGTTCAGTTATATGAACTTTTGAAGAAGTTTCAGGCTTTGAGACAGAGGAAATTTATCTAAAACACCCTGCTTAACACATGTGATTAGCTGTGAAGTTATTTTTATTTCAATTTGAAAGCAGTTTATAACAATGCTTTTCTTTAAAATCTAATGACTTCCTTGGAGATCCCTTATGGTTTTTGGCCAACAGAACAGTTTATTAGAGATAAACTCATATCTTTACACAAAGTTGATTCAAACAATAGGATCATTGTGAAATGAAGCCAATGATAGGTGTTAAAGGAGACCTAAGATTTAGAAGAGAAAAACATACTGTCTTAATAAAAAATGTAAAATCAATACAGGCATATTTTGCCAAATACATAGTTTTGTCCAAACATCACTGTACTCAACAATGAAAACATAAAGTTGGAACTTGTGTGTGTGTGTGTGTGTGTGTGTGTGTGTGTGTGTGTTTGAAGTACAAAGGACTCTGCGAGCTTATGAATTCAGTTTAAAAAACTTTTAGCTATGGTTTAGTAAAGAAAAGACTAAGTAGAAAAATTGTCAAGTTGCATAAAAGATTTTATGTTGAAGAATACAGGCTTCTTTGCTAGATAACAGCATAGTAAAATCAAAGGGAGCAATTTGGAGAAAGATTAAAGTCATTAAAAAATGATGCTGCATACAGTGTGTAGGAAAGCTAGAAAAATTAATGACAAATTCATGACAAACATGGAATAGATCGAACATTTGCATATAGAAAAAACAATTTGATGAAAATCATGAATAAATAGGTCAGTGATCTCTCAACTAAGATAACCTGTGACAACCTACATTCTAAGGTTACTGCCAGAGAACTAGGGAGGCTAACTTCTCTCTCTGACCCTACTTCAGGGAAAATTCTCAACAACAATATTTGCAGCTTCAAAAACTATGTTGGGATTTGACTCAAATTTATGAATCTATGATCAGGTCAGGTCAGAATATGCTGAGTTGTATTTATCAGTTTATAATATAAAGACTAAAAGGAAATGAGTTTCATGCCTAAACATTTGAAAGCTCAGTACTAGAATGTTAGACTCAGAGACAACTAAGTCCTGAAAAAAAATTAAAAAAAGATTAAACACTACCTTAGGACAGCAGGAGATACATTTATAAACTCTCAGCACCATGTGTTTGTTCCTATTGCTGCTGCAACAAATTAAATTACCACAAACTTAAGGGTCTGAACCAACATAAATGTATTATCTTACCATTCTGAAGATCAGGAGTACAAAACTGGTATTATTCAACTAAAGTTCAGGTGTTAGAAAGTCTGGTTTCTTCTAGAGGTTCTGATGAGAGAACCTACTTTCTTGCCACTTTTCTGCTTCTGGTGGCCATGTGGATTTTTCTGTGGCTGCTTCTTCCACCTTCGAAGTGGTTGCAACCACTTTGAAGAGGTTGGAACTCCAGCCTCTACTTCAGTCATCGTATCACCTTGCCCTTTGCCTCTGATTCCTCCAGCACCCCTCTTATAAAGAGCCTCGTGATTATATCAGGTCTACCTGAATAATGCATATTATCTGCCTTTTAAGATCCTTAACTTAATCACATTTGCCAAGTCCCTTTCTTACTATAAAGATAACATTCTCTGGTTCAAGGGGTTGTGATGTAGATATATTTGGGAACCATTATTTAGCCAACCTTACTTATAGATCTATACAACCTATATACCACAATCCATAGAACAGGGGTGGGGGTGTGTGTGTGTGTGTGTGTGTGTGTGTATGCAAATTCATAAGTTCATATTTTAATAACAATAAATATTATTCAAAATTTATATCCCATTTCTGGGCCACCGCATTAAACCTAACCCTTTGAGGATAATTAACATATATTTTTAAATTTAAAGATTAGAATATGGTATTAACCATGAAACTCAGATAGATATGTATGCATTTTAGGAGGGCATTGCCGTGTTCTAGTATACTGTTACAAAATATGTTTTTATATGGTATAACCTTGGGAAAAAAGGAGAAATCAAGCTTTTACTTATGCCTTTTTCAGTGAATTCCAAGTTTATGGGGTCATAAATTGCTAGGATAAAGTCAGGCATTGTAAGTGAAAATAGGCAGATTTTTCTCTAATCATTGTTAATGAATTCCTAAAACCTCTTAGAAAACAAACTGAAGAGAAATCCTTAGGGAAAATACTTCAGATAATTCATCTGAGCTATCAATAGAATAGTTGATGAGGTCAAATTTTGGTTCACTATCAGGACACGGAAAGGACACTACCAATTCTCTAACTGCTATTGTGATCTTTTCGAGTTAATTTAATGTAGTTGAATCATGCTTGAATTAATTATTGCCAAGTTCTTTAGAAAAAAAATGCTGTTCTCATGATTTAATGGTATAAGGTTAGAGGGTCCCTGAAAGAAGGAAGACACTTGCAAATAAAATTAACACCATCATTTTCTGTGTGTGAATATTTTGATATTCATTATCTATTGACACTATAAAACCAAATAATAAGAACAACAACAACAAAAACAATTCTTGGAAGACCAAAGTGGCATATAATAATAAATCATTTACTTATCTGGGGTGGTTAGCTAGGAACTAATCTTGCCCCTGAGATTGCTCACACGTCTGGCTGTCAGTGGATCTGTCAGTTGACATCAGCTGGGACAAATGGGACAATTTGACTCTGATCCATGCATTTCTTACCTTTCAGCAGGTTAGCCTGGGCGTGACTTCAGGATGGCAGAGGCACAAGAAAGCAAGCAGGAACATACAAGTGACCTCCCAAACTTTCTCGGGTGTTGAGACGAACAACGGTCAATATCCAAAGCAAGTTTCAAGTCTAAGTCTGGAGGCACAGTGAGAATGAACAACAAAATTATGAGCCATTAATTCACTCAGTATAGGACATCCGAAAGCCAGAAAATGTGCTTGTATAAATTTGAACATTTGCTTTAATGAATTCATAAAAATATAATTAAAAAAATAAGAAAATGTTTTAAGGTCGCAAGCAAAAAGCATCTTTTCATAAAATGATGATAAATTATAGAATTCTATGCAGATTGCTTTTACATATATGTGGTAAAATAATTTTGTTTCCATTTCAATTTAACAAAATATGACCCCCATATTGAATCTAATGACAAATTTTTACATTTAAAAATGCCTTAAAATGTTCATTAATATCATAATACATCATGTGGATATTGAGGATATTAACAAACCTGAAAATGAAATAAGACTTCTCCCCTGTCTGTTTCAAAACAAAGTAAATTTAATATAATATTACTTACTTAATAAAAATTGAATGAATATTGTTGATTATACCGATTTTGCAAGTGCTTAAATTTGTTGTAGTTGGTTCATTTAAATAAACCAATTTTCAAGGCTTTTAGAATTCATATAATGGAAATTTCAGTTTAGCTTTCTCAGGTATTGCATTTCCTACACATCTGCTATTTCTTTCTGAAAAAAATACAGTATTTTTTAGTATTTCTCAAAACAAGCATAATGTGGGTCATGCACAACACTTAGCTCATTACAGGCAGTATTTCATTGTGTAGAAATATGTGACGATTTCAGCATTCCATCCTTGTTCTTTCATTCACAAAAATATATTGAATATGTGCCTCTTCTACATTCTGGGAATATAGCAAAGAACAAAATAAAGTAAAAACTGGTATTATTTCCAAAAATATGTTTTTGAATTTGGTTTGATTAACTAAAATTATTGTATTTTTGTCTTAAATTTTAATCATTTTTATATAGCTTTACACAGTATTTTAAAAACTGAAAAATAAATATTTTAACTTTATGAGAGTATACAAGTGTGTTTTGTCTCTCACTCAAAAGTTATATAAGTAGGAATCCCTCCGTTAGTGTATTAATCCATTCTTGCACTGCTATAAATACCTAAGACTGGATAATTTAGAAACAAAGAGATTTAGTTGGCTCATGGTTCCACAAGCTGTACAGGAAGTGTGGCAGCATCTGTTTCTGGGGAGGTTTCAGGGGTATTTTACTCATGGCAGAAGGTAAAGCAGGAATAGGCGTCTACATGACAGGGTCAGGACTAAGAGAGAGACAGAGAGGTGCCACACACTTTTAAACAATCAGATCTCATAAGAACTCTATTATGAGAATAGCACCACGGGGGTGGTGCTAAACCAGTCAAGAAGGATCCACCCTCAAGTCCCAGCCACATCCCATCAGGCCTCACCTCCAACATAAGTAATTACAATTGAACATGAGATTTGGGTGGGGACACAGATCCAAACCATATCAGTTAGGTAGGAAAAAGTACAACTGTTTTTACTAAAGCGTCAGTTTAAAATTAATGAATTCAAATTGCTACGTATCTTCCTCAGGTAATACTTATTTTTTTTTTTTTTTTTTACCTCCTTGAAATTAGAAGCTGGAATAGACTAGTCTTATAGTGTCATTGCAGCCCAGGATTGCTTCAATCCACCTCTAACTATTCTATTTCTTCATGGAATGATTTGTATAGAATAACACGGATGTAGGATGTAGAACTGGATAAACATCGCTCTTCACCATACTAACTGATTGCCCATCTTTGTCAAAGAGGTGAATACAAAGATGTAACGTTACTAAAAAGCCACTTGTGTCTGAGAGGCTCCGTGCATCTTTAAGTAGAGTTCACAGGAGTCACAAACTCTATATAAATGACATTGAAGTCATTTGTGGTCCCTTTCACTTTCTATGATGATTTTGCTAAGATTTATAATCCCACTATTTGGAAGCCAACCTTCTTGACTATTCAATGCATAGTAAGATAAATTGCTATTTTTCTTTACCAATGAAAGAGCTGACTTTTAATTTTCTACATCCAGGCTGTGCTACTAGCTTTCAAATGTGTTTTCGTTTTGTTTTGTTCTTACTTTTTTTTTTTTTTCTAAAAACTATTCTTGGCACAGATACTTGTTTCACAGAAGTCCCATAAGATGTTGCATTTTACTGAATAAGGTTAAACAATACATCACACTCACGAAATTTGTATTGTAACAGAAACATTCTATTTTTTAATGTCTTTGTAACTATATCTACTCAATTCCTCAAAAAGAAATAAGGAGTGCAGAGGAAAGACAAAACTCCAAGGCTTGAAAAACTAAACTCTGAGTTGTCCGTTATATAATTATTTATTAAATATTCTTAAGAACCTCTGAGAAAGACTATTTAATCATCCAAGCTACAACAAACTCAACTACCTGCAAAATAGGAATAATAAGAAAAGCCATATCTACAGAGATGCTGAGAGTTTGAATAAGAATCTTCTCCCTAATCTTTGTAAAAACTGCTTGAGTTCTTTTGGGGGGAAAAGTGTATTTAAATTTTGATGCTAATATGAACTTCTGAGTTTGAGGAGTTTGTAACTGTATTTAGAAGTTAGTCCTTGAATTATTCTTTAACTTCTGTCCAAGCACTGGAACCATTTTTTTTAAAGTCATTTATGTTTTGTACCAGACCAGAGACCTTTCCAATGATGGGGTTTAAATGCAGTCGATATTAATTATACGTCTTCGAATATTTTTAAAGAGAAAGAATGCTAGTATAATCAGTCAAGGGCCAGGTCACAGACCACTTCATGTACATTGACTGCCACCATAAAGAGCGAAGCTCTTCATAAAAATATCATGTGAAAGGATGGCTGGCCATAAACTGTTTTAACTCGGGTCCTCACATAATCTATTTGATCATTAGTACAATAGGGTAATAATAAATCAACTGACCAATATATTCAGGCACAAATTATACAGATGTTCATGCCAGTCCTTGGAGCAGTTTATTGTTAGATAAATCATATATATGGGAAAAGTAAAATAGAAAGCTGACAAGAGGGCAAGTGTGTTAATAAAAATGAGAGTTAATGATAGCTGTGAAAAACAAGGGAGTGAGAGCTGTCAGAAAGTAAAAATAAAATCTCGCAAGTAATAAAAGAATGCATGTCCCTAGGTATTCATTGTGAAATGTAGGACTAGTCAATCAAATCAATTTTGGCTTGCTAAAAATATAAACACTAAAAATAAAATTTCAATTTAATTCAAGATTTTCTTCTAAGTCCCAAATTTTTTTTCTTACATATTAGGCATTTAAACAGCTTATCTTACTCTAATTTAAACATGCTGCTTTAAAAAGTTTTTTATTAAGGAATCTAGCATACTTAGAGCTGAAAATAATATTTCTGCCACGGTATGCAAAGGAATACTGTCCTGAACAGTGCATTACAATGTTTCATGCTAAGTGAAAGTCACAAAATGCCCAGCATAGCATCTTCTAGAAATGCAGCATTTGTTAGATATAGATTGATAGCAAAAAAGAAATGAATACATGTTCTCCCAGGGAATTAGAGCATTTGCAATACAGCCTGAGAGAAAGATAAACAGTTGCAGAGCCTGACAAATTTTTTCTGACAAGCCTATAATGAAATATAAGAAAGTTTGTCTAGGTCAAAAAGCCAATACTTCCTTCAACAAAACCAAACATCACAGAAGAATGGATAGACCACAAAGTCAGATACATATGACTAATTTTTTAATTTTCAAAATCAATTAAAAAATCTCTTTGTCCTGGAGGTAAGTACTCATGCACACTTAATGTCAGATCCTAAGAACTTCTGTGAGAATTCCTAAACATTATCCTAATCAATTTTGAACTGCATAGCCTGTCAAGGTTTTCCTTCCTGTAGTTGAATCTGAGAATCTATGAATCTGTAAAACTATAAATTTATGCTGATCTGACCCTTTTGAGTTTAATATCTAAGCTGAAATGCGTAATTTCTGAACCATGCAAATGCTAATTCAATTTACTCACTTGACAAACCTCGTGATCTCAGGAAATCTTTTGATTTATGAGACACAGAAATGCCACATTTAAACAAGTAGGCATTGCTTGTTGTGAGATTCTGCTAATCTTTTTACATACTGATCATTCTACAACGTTGTCTACAAAATTCACAAATTCCAGATAATTATTATATATGTAGCAACACCCCTTACTTGAATAATAGTGTATTTATGAAATTTGAGTGGCTTACAAACTCTTCTCTCTTTTTAGAACTTTTTCATTGATAATGGACATTATATAAGTTTTTGTCATTACTTTTAATGGCAAAAATCACAACTACTTTTGCACCAGCCTAATAAAGTACTATAATTCTAGGTGAAGTAAGACTTTAGATATGTTTGTGATCTGAGGTTGTAATAATCATATCAGTGGGTTTGGCTGTATATCATGGCCATGTTTTTAAATTCTGTTTATTGAAGACCATAGACTTCACTGTGTTGTTGTCATCTTTTACTACTTACTAGGGGCATTTAAATAGATTGATATTCATTTTTTTAGAGAAAACAACTTTTTGGTAAGTGGATAGTTTCTTCTAAGAATTACTCTTCTTCAGTTATAATTATTGCTATTTCTTTTCTTCTATAATAGATATACAAAGACATGAAATTAATAATATAAGCCAAAGCAAGTACATATAAGTGAAGTATTTCTGAACCATTAGGTACTATCTGTTTTTTGAGGTAAGTGAATCATAATATTAAAAGCTGAGTTTCACTATGCATATATTACCAAAAAAATCTTTTTATGGAAATTACTAAGTTAACAGCACCACTATTTTCTCAGACTATGTCATTTCTGAAATTGCAATTTTAACTTGTTAGTGTAAAACAGAAAGTATCTGAAGCAGGTCTCAAGCAATTAGAAGCTTATTTACCAATGTTGAAAACACCCCTGGGGATAAAAACACAAATCACAAGGTGTATTAGTCCATTTTCACGCTTCTCATAAAGACATACCCAAGACTGGGCAATTTAAAAAGGAAATAGGTTTAATTGACTTACAGTTCCTCGTGGCTGGGGAAGCCTCACAATCATGGTGGAAGGCAAGGAGGAGCAAGTCACAGCTTAAGTGGATGGCAGCAGGCAAAAAGAGAATTTGTGCAGGAAAACTCTGCCTTATAAAGCCATCAGATCTCATGAGAATTATTCACTATCATGAGAACAGCATGAGAAAGACCTGCCCCTATCATTCAATTACCTCCACCAACTCCCTCCCATAACATGTGGGAATTCAAGATGAGATTTGGGTGGGGACACAGCCAAACCATATAACAGGGGTGTCTGTGACCTGTGCTTTTTCCAAAGCAGGTTGTGGGAACTTCAGTATTTAAAGGAGAAAGAGCAAGCAGGAGGGAAGAAATAGAGAGGGAGGGCAGGCAGTGAAATAAATGGTTACATTCTTGTGAGATTAGCCTCATTAAATCTACATTTTTTTACACGTGAAAAAGCGGAGTAGAAGAAAAGGTCAATTATGCATTGTCTCCTGCTGAGTAAAGTTACTTATTACATAAGATAAAGTAAACATGTTAAAAGAGGGAGCAGAAGAAAAAGTCAATTATGCATTGTCTCACATCCAGTAAAACTACATTTTACATAAGATGAAGTAAGCAGGTGAAATTATAGCTATCTGGGAACAAAAGGAAGAAGTATTGGTGACTCAGTTCTCAGGCTTAACTTTCCCTTTAGCATAGCAACTGTGGGGCCCCAAGATTGTATTTTTCTTGCACATTAGAAACTTATTTTCCATACTCATTCCCCAACATTAACTAATATTGGCATTTGGTAGACTGTATTTCAATTGATACCGAGTCTAACAAATAATTGAATACTAATTTTAACATATTATTAAAACTAAGGGCACTGTCTTTGGAAAACATTACCAAATAGGCAAACATGGCAATTCAAAAGAGTTTTTAGAAACACCTGTCACTACTTCCAAATTTTCATAGTTTCCAGTGGTGTGAATAGCCTCTCAGGTCAAGCTGATACTGTAATGCTACTTCTCAGCAGTAGCTGTAGACTAATGATATGAGAAAGACAGAGTATGCAGAAACTATTTGAATGCATTAAGCCACTTTAAAATAAAACAGAAAAAGACCAAATAATAGAACTCTTCTATTACAGACTTGAAAATTCCTTCTAAGATCATTTTGATATTTTCACTTTTTCTCTTACAGATATTTTAAAATTACATTGGAATTTTTATGGAAATGCTGTGTGTATAGTAAGAAATCACATATTCAATCATACTTTCTATTCTTAATGTTAAAGGTGCTTTTCCAAAATACATTTCTATATTTGAAAGCTGCTGATTTGAATATGCAATTAAAATCAATTTAGGGAAACAGGGTTTACTTTATGAAACACTATCTGTTGGAGAAACCAGCCCCACACCACCCAGCGGGTACTCTGAGTCCAGCGGAGAGGAGTTAGAAAGAGACAGAAGAAGCGTTTAAAAGGCGTGTCCAGGGGACCTGAGCTTCGGAGCCTTGCTCAGGGCCCAGAGCTCTCGGGGTCTGCCCAGTTTATTGGTTTACAAGCTCTTTGTTCTTAGGGCAGATGGGAAAGGGAGGAAGGGATGAGGAAAAGGATTAATCAGTGAAGGAGAACTCGTGAGTCATTCGATAAGATGTATAGCAGTGGCAGTTTCTGTGAATTTCCTTGAGCAAAGGTGTGTGTCTAAACTACCTAAGATCTTTGACTTAACAGGACTGAAATGGGTGGGAGCGGGTTTCAGGAGGAGTCAAGAGGTTTGATTATACTCCCCTGCTTCAAGGGAGTGTTATCTCTCCCAGCAACCTGTGGAATGCTGCTGAGTAGTTACGCTCTCGGGGCATAAAGACATGAAGGCAACAAGGAGACTTTTCTCCTCAGAGGCCGCCCATGGCTTCCCATGGGTGTCTCACACAGGGCAGACCAACTCAACTGGCATCCCAGAAACTCTCTTTCCCACACTATCTTTGCCAGTGGAAAAACTAGCAATTTCAACTGGAACTGTTAATTTTATATTTACTGTTTGATCATTCACCCTAAAACATGAAAGTTACCTTCAGTACTATCATCAGTTCATAAAATCTTCACTACCTGGTCTAACCTATTCTTCCATTTCCTGCTTTGTTTATTTTTACATCAAAATATATTGTATGTTTATTTAATTTCTGTATCCCTTCAGGAAATTTAAGTTCAAGAAAGCAGGAAATTGTGTATAAGTACTGTATCTATCATGGGTGCCCAAGAAATAATAATATTTGAATCACTGCCCTGGTTGAAACAGTTCATTTGGGAGTCAATATTTACTTTAAAAATATTACCTAACAATTACTTCAGATTATAATACTTTTTACAAAAATAATGTACTCCTCATAAAACAAAGTTTATTTTGTATGCAAAACTGTGATTTACTACTAACTTTGAAGGACTTGCTCTATTTTCAAGCCTTCCAAGACAATGTTGAAACAATAGGCAGGATCCAAAAAGAAGACATGAAAAATGAACAACACATCTTTCATTATTTGTTGAATAATCAACTGTATTATAGCAAAGGATGTCCTTTTATTAGTTTCTCAGTGAATATTGTGCCAACAAGGACAATTGGCCAAGCAACACACACAAACATCTGGCCACCTGGAGTGGTGTTCACTAGAGAAAACTATGGACATAGAATCAGTAGCGGGTGACCTACTCTTGGTTTTACCATAACAATCCAGCAAATCAGACATTAGACCCAGAAATCATGGCCATTCTCCCTGTTGAGAGCAGGCTAAGGATATAAGAACAATATGGTCTGACCTCTGTCCTGGTAGCTCACTGTTGTGGTTGGCGGTAGCACCACCCTTCTCATGTTGTGCTCAGGTGTTACAGCCTTGTGGACAACCTGACACAGTAGTGGTAAAATGTACTATATTTCCCCATCTTCTGGTGTAATTGGATATAAAGTGTGGGATGGAAGTACCAACATCAATGTGTAATGTTTGACAAGGACTAGATGGTTTTCTTGGAGCACTATAAGAAACCATTTCCTTTCCTTGAAGTGGAACCCATAGAGGATGAATTTGGGACAAGTTAGTCTTCACCACTCAGCAAAATATAAAATTGGTGATGTTACTACACAGGAATAAAGATGGAAGGTTTTGAAAAAGCAATGAGGCTTGAAATAGAGGAAGTCAAAAAGTAGGCTATGGAAAATTTTACAAATATTACACATATGAAAACTTAGAGAATATTTTTTAAATTTGCATAAATCTTAGCAATTTGTTTTCAATTACTAATAAAGTGTTATTTAAAAACAATTTTCTGATTTACTAAGAAAAAATACATTTTGATCAATTATTCTGGATGATAATATAAACTATGCTTTTTTTCCTGTACTCGGAAAATAATACATAAAATAACATTTAATTAAAAGTGCAAAAAAGTGTCAAAAATATATAAAGTTATTAAGTAAAGCAAATATATTATTTTTATGGATTTCAGGAAGTTCATAGTATTTATAAAACTTTTAAAAATTTATAATTTATCATGATACATCATTTCATTTCAAATAGTCACACTCATATTTAATTTGGTAACTTAAATTCTTTATTAATTTTTAAAGGGAATATCCCCAAACCTGGAATTATCTCTGTTAGTAAATACTTTTAAAAATAATAATTTCAGTTTATTTGTAGCTAAAATTTATTTTATACAATCTGCTTTTAGTAAAACTTTCACTTGTTATCATGTACACCAAAATTAAAAAACAAAGCCAGATGGGCCTTTTTATATTGTATTCAATAACTAATTTCTCTGCTAACCATCAGACTGCAATATTCTTTAATACAGTCACCTTGAAATTGAACTTGTACTTTTCTATTTTATCTAAGATAAGAAATAAGGCTGTCACATATATCACGTTCAACCTACCTTAGTGTAAAGGATAAAGGTTATATCATCTCAGAAATGAAAATGTCAAATATCAGAGTTAGGTTCAATTATCTCTGAAAAGAAATTTCTATAAATGGGCATTTGATAATAGTGAAATTCACATAATAGAATTATAAACAGTTCTGGTTTTTAAATCATCTTTGAAAAGGCATATACTACTGTATACATTTCAGATGAATAACATAAAAGGCAAACACATGAAATTCATCAATACAGAACAAATTTAATCAGATCATTTAAAAGTCATAGGCATGTCTTTTCTTCCTAAATGTATATTTTTGGTTAAAAGAATAAGTATTAAAATGCTTATACAAGAATTATAATTCCAAATTAATAGCAAACCAAGTTTCCTAAGTTCTAGGAATGTGTACACAATATACAGTCATTTCTTTCTATTTTAATATTGAGTTAAACATTTTAATGGATTGGTAATTTACTTCTATGCCGAGTCCTGTTTGCTTCCTCAAATGGAGTATTGGAAATTAATGAGGTAGTATCTGGTGCTTATGGCGCTAAATAACTTACTCCCTTTGCCTTATTTGTCTTCACAAATAAGTTACATACCCAGAGTGTCATCTTTCAATTATAACAGTTACTTTGATACTCAGGAATCACTATATATTCAGGTAAGCTTAAACATTACAAAATAATCAGTTAAAAAAAAACCTTGAAGAGATCTCTATAGGGTCCCTGAGCATTTCAACAGTTGAGGGGCATAAGTAGAATGAATTAGGACAGAGGGACTTTCCAGCTCATGGGTACTGCTGGAACAACGTGTGTTGCTTAGAGTACCTGGAGTCTTGAATGTCCCCTTGCCAAAGATTAGACACAGTAATGGTTGTGCTGTGAAACCAAACCTGTTTTGTTGTGTTTGTTTATTCTCTTTGATTTAATTACTTAAGCATTTGTGGAATTTTGAAATTCTTGAGAGAAAGGTCTCCTTTATTACCTATCTCAAACAATTCAATTCCATAAATACTTTATTAAAGACATGCTATATTTCTAGACTTACACTGAAGGCCGGAAAACTAGTTGACTGCGCATCTGTAGAAGTCTCATCGGAGTCAAGAAAGAAGGCATGTTAATATTAATGATCTTATATTCAACATTAAAATATCAACACACTACTGACAATATTATCATATAAAATATTAATAATATAGCTAGTACCTGAGTAAATGATAACAAATTTGGAGTTGCTAAAAAAAATCAACCCTAGGTGTCAAATAAATTAAAAAGTAAACAAAGGGATTAGGGCGACATATGGACCTTATCTCTTCTGGGTTAGTGCGCCCATACAAATTATTTTATTACTTATTATAAATGAATAGAAATATCGATCTCTAAAATAGTCATTTTCAAAACACACTCAAACATTTAAATGCAATTGCATGAAATTTAGCTTAGGTTAAATATTGCTAATTTCTGGTTCCACAGTTCCAGCATAATAATTGAACAAGTAAGTCGCTTGAGTTGACTTAGGATAAATTATGCAAAATGTCTTACAAAGGCATTTGAAACACACTGAAGCTTCTACATAATGAGAAAAACAAGTTTCCTAGAAAATATTTCTCAACATTTCTGAAACCCTGATTAAATGTGTTAATCAAAGAATGCTAAAAACCAGTGGAGTCTTCTACGTTGACACACCAGGTATCTAATTTAGAATAATAACTACATGTCTTTCTTACTTCACAGCTTAATGAACAATAAGACGATTTATTTTAAAGCACATTCATTTCCTTCATTTCAAGTACAGCAGCAATAAAGAAAACCATTTATGTTTGTTACATGTTAATATATTTACTGTCCTCCGCACCCGATCACCATGGCAAAGAAACAATTCTATTTCCCCCAGCGGTATTATGTTATGAGATCAGACAGCTTAATATTAAGACAAATAATATTATTTGAATTAATTATTTTTGGATTCCCTAAGCTACTAAATGGAACTAATTCTTTACCAAAGATCACAAGAGATTAATTATTTGGCACAAATGGCTAAGCTAGGGGATTTGGATCCTCAGAGATATCCTTACCCTGGAAAAAAAATCTGTGAAAGCATTCCAGGAGCTTCAGTGAGATTATTTTCTATCATAAAAATAGGCCTAGACATTGCATACATCAATAATTGTTAATACAAAGTATCTAAGTAAAATTTTTCTACTATGATATTACTCAATTTAGCCTACAGAGGAGCGGGCTAAGTTTGCAATTCATAAACTAGTTCTTTTATATCAATTATTAATTTTAGGTGTTCATTTTATTCAGGAAAATGCTACATACAACTCATCTCAAATGTACCATGGAAATAAGTAAGGCCTGAGTGATTCTCTGGGCATCTCAATTGACCACGATATTGGAGAGTTGGAGGAGTCACCATCATGAATAGCACAGAGCACATGTTGTATTTTCTTCAGTGAGAGTTTGTGGTTCTAGGTATTTACTGTTGTTGAAAATGTCTGTCTTAAAATACAGCATATCCTACAAAACCCCGTTTTGATTTAGTTAGAAGATAATTTGTGTTATAACACTTTTAAAGTAATTTGTAGGATTTAAAATAACTTACCAATCTTATGTTAATAGCAACAGATTCTCAATGGCAAAGGAAGAAAAATTATATATTAAAAATCTCAATACAGGATTGTCTTGACTATCCAGGCTCTTTTTCATTTCCATATGAACTTTAAAGTAGTTTTTTCCAATTCTGTGAAGAAAGTCATTGGTAGCTTGATGGGGATGGCATTGAATCTGTAAATTACCTTGGGCAGTAAGGCTATTTTCACAATATTGATTCCTCCTATCAATGAGCATGGAATGTTCTTCCATTTGTTTGTGTCCTCTTTTATTTCATTGAGCAGTGGTTTGTAGTTCTCCTTGAAGAGATCCTTCATATCCCTTGTAAGTTTGATTCCTAGGTATTTTATTCTCTTTGAAGCAATTGTGAATGGGAGTTCACTCAAGATTTGGCTCTCTATTTGTCTGTTATTAGTGTATAAAAATACTTGTGCTTTTTGCACACTGATTTTGTGTCCTTATCAAAACCACAATGAGATACCATCTCACACCAGTTAGAATGGTGATCATTAAAAAGTCAGGAAACAACAGGTGCTGGAGAGGATATGGAGAAACAGGAACGCTTTTGCACTGTAGGTGGGAGTGTAAATTAGTTCAACCATTGTGGAAGACAGCATGGTGATTACTCAAGGATCTAGAACTAGAAATACCATTTGACCCAGTGATCCCATTACTGGGTATATACTCAAAGGATTATAAATCATGCTGCTATAAAGACACAGGCACACGTATGTTTATTGCGGCACTATTCACAATAGCCAAGACTTGGAAACAACCCAAATGTCCATCAATGATAGACTGGATTAAGAAAATGTGGCACATATACACCATGGAGTATACGCAGCCATAAAAAAGGATGAGTTCATGTCCTTCGCAGGGACATGGATGAAGCTGGAAACCATCATTCTCAGCAAACCAGCACAGGAACAGAAAACCAAACACCACATGTTCTCACTCATAGGTTGGAACTGAACAATGAGAAGACATGGACACAAAGCGGGGAACATCACACACCAGCACCTGTCAGGGGGTGAGGGGCTGGGGGAAGGATAGCATTAGGAGAAATACCTAATGTAAATGACGAGTTTATGGGTGCAGCAAGCCAACATGGCACATGTATACCTGTGTAACAAACCTGCACATTGTGCACATGTACCCTAGAAATTAAAGTATGATAAAAAAACCTCGATATAGTGATAACAGATAACTGTTACTTAATTATTCTAAACAAAAATTTGTATAATTTTAACAAGAGTCACAGATGGTTTTGAGCATGACTTTAGTACAAAGGAAAATGAACAATTATGGATTTTTTTATTTCCCAGAATACGTGAATTTGAATAAATAGTTTTCAATATAAATAATGTCATAGTCAAAAGCATAGTTGATAATTTGGATATTACTCAGTAAGAAAAGGAAACAAAAAACAAACAAAAATATAGCAAATCAAGAAACATAATTTTTAAATTATGTTTCTAATACCTCTTGGCTTAATTTTTCAGTGTAAATTATTTTATTTTCCTATTTTAATTTATTCATCTATAAAATATGCATTTAATAATTTATTCATCTATAAAGCATTACTATTCCAATATAGTCTTAAATACATCACAGAAAAGTTAACTGGACTAAGGTTAGATATCAGTGCCTTCTAGTTTATGCTTTTCATTTGAAAAATAAGACATTGGCGATAGATCTATTTAAGATATTTAGTAAAATATCTTATGAAACCATTTAAAATTGGGAACCAGCTACATAGCAGAAAAAAATTTTCATATATATATTTTTTACATATATATACATATATAGTGCTTAGACCCTTGAACAATTTGAATCTGTAGACACACTTTCTAGCCTCCAAGTAAATTTTGAAACCCAGGGGAATGAATACCCCGCAGATGGCTACATAAACATAGCACTCAGATAGTTGAGTAGTTCCTTTACACTGCCATCTGCCTTGTAATCCTTTCAGAGATTGAAATCTTTCAACTATAAAATGTTCTGCCAAGGTTTCAGAATGCTCATCAGCTTGACTAACAGGTAAGAAGAAATCTGCAATGGATAAAACATTTCTTAATATAAATTTTCTAGAGAAAATTTAATATATTTAAAATTAATTAATTGTATTATTACATCAAGCTTTAGTAGAACAATCACATTTAGTCACATAGCCATCTGCTAGTATTTGCATAGTCAGACCTCCTGGGTTTCAAAAACTTATTCCACAAAGATCACAGTGTTTGTCAGTGTACTTGCACACCTGTCAATCAGTTCTGGTCTCTAAATATGCAGAAAATAAATGTAGGGGAGTGGAGAAATCAACTTAGGTTTCTTAATGTATCAAAAGTGATTCATAATTCCAATCAATGATGAAACAGAGCATTTTAGATTTCTTTATTATACTGGTTTTTATTAATTTAAGACACTAAAACCATTTCTAATGTTTGTTTCTATATTATTTTAAAACAGGTGAGGCCAGGTAAGTTGGCTCACTCCTGTAATCCCAGCACTTTGGGACGCCGAGGCGGGCTGATCATGAGGTAAGGAGTTCGAGAAAAGCCTGGCCAACATGGTGAAACCCTGTCTCTACTAAAGATACAAAAGGTAGCTGGTCGTGGTGGTGCGCGCCTGTAATCCCAGCTACTCTGGAGACTGAGGCAGGAGAATTGCTTGAACCTGGGAGGCAGAGGTTGCAGGGAGTCAAGATTGCACCATTGCACTCCAGCCTGAGCAACAGGGCGAGACTCTGTCCCAAAATAAATAAATAAATAAATAAATAAAAAGTGAGAAAAGCTGGGTGTAGCGGCTCACGCCTGTAATCCCAGCACTTTGGGAGCCTAGGGCAGCAAGATTGCTTGAGGCCAGGAGTTTTAAGACGAGCCTAGGCCACATAGACAGACCCCGTCTCTACAAAGAATAAAAATGAACTAGCCAAGCAAGGTGTCCCGGGCTAGTAGTCTTAGCTGCTAGAGAGGCTGAGGCTGGAAGATTGCTTGAGCCCAGGGGTTCAAGGTTACAGTGAGCTGTAGTTTTACCACTGCACGTTAGTCTGGATGACAGAGCAAGACCATGTCTCTAAAAGTAAAAATAATAGAAAAGTAAATAAATACTTTTTTAATGTATTTCTTTCCATGCAAAATACGTGCTAGGAGTTATTAACAATTGTTAATATGAGAATGTTTTTGATATCTATTGTACTATCTACTCAATATATACATATTCTATTTTTCTATAAGGCAAGGATATATGGAAACATACATGTATTTGTTTATTCTGTAAAACTAAACCAGGATATGACCTGACTGTCCTAAAATTGGAAAGTCATCGGCATCAAGCACTGTATTTAAATTTGTGAGTATGTATGTGTATATGTGTGTGTTTATGTGTGTGCGAGTGTTTGCATAGATACAAACTACATTGTCCAGTAATCATTTACTATTTTTTGTTCCTGGAAACCTACACAATGAAAGGGTAAAAAATGATTTTCAATGAAAATTACAAAATAATTAGAATTCTATAATAATAAAAATGTACATCTAGCTAAAGAGTATTCATAGGTAAATTTAGAGCATTGATACCTGCATTAAAAATGAGAATAGATATAAATAAAAAGAAGATAAAATAAAATAGCATATTTAAATCCAAGTTTGTAAGATAAATAAAAGTAAAACATGAGAAACTTAAAAAACAAAAGTTGGTTTATTAAAAAATAATAAAATAATAAAACCCTAGAAAGTTGCTCAAGATAAAAAAAGAAAACACAAGCTATCAATATCAGGAATGAGACAAAACCAGCAACATGGATCTTACGTGTTAAAAAGCTGGTGAGAAGATATGATGTGCAACTTCATTACAACTCATAAATTTCACAATTTAGCTGAAGACAACCAAGTCCTTAACAAATGCAACTTGGCAAAACAACACATAAAGAGATAGAAAAGCTATATTGTTATATATCTCTTATGTAAGTTTGAACTATAGCCAAAAACCTTCTGCAAGGAATTTCCAGGCCCAGATATCTTTACTGGTCGATTCTTCCTAACATTTGTTTGAAATAATAACAACCTTACACAACCTTTGCTGGAAAACAAATAAAAGGGAAATACAAATTGATATCATTTTATGAGCTCATGCAGAATTTAGGCTTTATAAATCAAACTTTAGAAAGAATATTATAAAAAAGCAAAATTATAGGGCACTATCTCTCATGAGCTAGCCATAAAAATTCTGTGCAAAATTCTGTGCAAGAATATAGAAAAATGATAAAAATTAATCGATACACTTTACTTCTTTAATAGAATAAATGAATAAAAAAGTACTCATTTCAATAGAGGCAGAAAAACAGTTGACCAGAGTAAATATCCATAAAATATTTATAAAATAAATTATAAAAATTTACAGATTAAATGAAACATTATTAATTTAATAAAGAGTATACATGTAATAGTAACTCATAGCTAACATCATACTTAATTATGAAATATTGAACACTGTCCCTTTGAGTTCATGAACAATTCAAAATGTTAATTATAATTACTTCTATTCAAATTATCCTGAACGTTCATTAAGGCAAGAATAAAAAAATGTATAAAAGCTGATTTTAGAAGGATAGGTTTTTACAGTAATTACAAATGACATGATTTTGTAATAGAATAATTCAAAAGAATCTACAAACTTTTAAAAATAAAAAATAAAAGGTAATAAGTGAATAAGGAATTTAGCAAAGTCCCTGAGCAATATTCAAAACATTTAACTTTCTTTCTATTAACAGCTAATAATTAGAAAGTGAAACTTTATAAAAATCTACAAAGGTGTTAAATCTTTACATTGAAATTTAAAGATATTAGAGAAAAACTAAGGAAGCCCTATAGAATGGAAGGATATTGTATTTATATATTTATAGATTAGATGATCCAAATCTGTTATTATTCAGATTTCTACATTGATGCAGAATACACACATACACACACACATACTCTTATATATATATGCATATACATGATTATATATGTTTTACATATAGCTGTGCATACATATGTGTATATATACATATATATATGTACACACACAGAGAGAGAGAGAGAGAGAGAGACATTTATTTTAAGGAATTGGCTCATATGAATGTGAAGTCTTGACAATTTGAAAATCTGCAGAGCAGACTGGCAGACTGGAGACCCAGGAAGAGCTGATGTTGCACCTCAAGTCCAAAGGTAATGTAAAGGTTGAATTTCCTTATAAAATTTGATTACAGTATCCATTTGTGATATACTGTGTATCTCTATTACCAGTTCTTACTGGGTATAGTTACTAGTGTCTTTACATCTATTGAGATTAGATTACCAATTATAGAAGCTCCAGAATCATTTCAAAACACTCATCCTAAGGTTCTTTTATTCTAAAACCAATCTCAGTACCAAGATATCAACTCATCTCAGATTGTTACTTGGAGTCAATATAAGTTTAAGAAGAAGCTCAGAATGTTTTCTGTTGTTCTGTTGTTTTGGAGATAAACAAATTAATTCTGAAATTTATGTGGAAAATGCGAAGTTACTATAATAGTCTTAAAGAATAACAAATTTGAGAAATCATGATATAAGATACAAAACTTAATAAAAGGATACAACAATTAAGACAAAATGATTTTTGCATATGGATACCAGAAAAATATACATAATATATATTCTGAGTGTAAGTATGGTTGGATATTCATATTACACGTATCTTTTCCCACTGCATTGGTTATAGTTTCATACTCTTAATGGTTTATTTTGATTAACAAAAGTCTGTAATTATAAAACAGCCCAATATGTTGATCTCTTACTCTATGATTAGTGATTTTTGTGTTCTGTTGAAGACACAAATTTTTGAAGAGAATCCCCTTTATTTTCTTTCTATTAGCATTATTATTTTAACATTCACATTGGTCTGTCATTAATCTCAAAGTATTTATTTACATGTGTGGTTTAATATGGCGGTCATGGTTTCTGGGTTTGTTTTTGTTTTTGTTTTACTTATAGATGTCCAATTGATACAGTAATTTTTATTTCAAAAGGCAATGCTTTTCTGATGAATTGCAGAGGTGTCTGTGCTACAAAGTAGGCAATACCCATGAGCAGACTTCACTTATGCTCTGGATAAATAAAAGCCTACACAAGGAGCCTTGAACCATAGGATACCCACAACCAATGTGAGTGGTGCCCCTTCTGAGGTAGCTTGATTCATTATTTTTAGAAATTTTCATTAGTAATATGGTGTGAGCTTGAGGTTAAAAGAATAAGGGAAGACTAAAGAGATTAACTTATTCAGTTCACCTTCAATTATTCACTCTGATTTCTTTCCTAGTTCTCAAAACTTCTCCCTCATAACTCTGTACTAAAGAGTCTCCCCATCAGTCTGCTCTCAATTTGAATGTAAACACTTGAGGGACATATCTGGGTTTCAATGCCTTCCTCTCTAGATTTCATACCCAAGGTTCTCTTTTGTGTGTGTGTGTTGTATTGTGAAATGATTGTATTGATACAAAACCTCCTTCGTGTCAAGTGTTGTGGGTTCAGAACTTTTTCCTACTATTTCCATAGAGAGGTTGGAAATTGAAAAATATGAGATTTAACTTGAATAATATTGGATATTACCACATTTTAAATGAAATTTTGTGATTAATAATTATTTGTTAAATCAATTCTTCTTGATGTATTGTATGCTAAGACACACTGGTTGATTTTTGAAAGTTGAGAATCTAGGAGTTGACGAGATATAACAGGATACATACAACATTCCTGATAAAACAAGAAGTACAAACAACCATAAAAAATATAGTCCTTGAAGAATAACCTTATACATATTTGAACCTAATTTTTTAGTTAATTGAAATAATATCAAATGTTATTTGCTTATTTATCTAAACTTCTTTTGAATATTAGGATAAGCATACTTATAGTAGACAATTTCAAAAATATACTTTGACAAAATCTCTAGACTATTAAAAATGAGTTTTGTTGCTTAAAGGTCAATTGCAATTTGTAAATGTTTACATACTTCGAAGTGAATGCTTTCTAATTGATTGTCATTTAAAAAGTATTTTACTATGAGAGCTATTTGGTTTTTGAGTTGCTTTATTTTGATGTATTTTAAAAACTCATCTTTCTTATCTGTTTTATTATTTCCTTTATTTTTTGTATGGAAACACTGGTTTAAATCATTGAAGTAGCTTCACTACTACTAATCAGAACTAAAATAATTAAATATCTAGCTATTTATCCCGGAAATGCACAAAAAAGTGTTTGACTCAAAATCCTCAAATAGGCCATACACTTCATTAGATATATATTAGAATATTTCCACCTACTGTATACTTCTCTTTATTTGTGTAACATTTTTGCTGCATTATTGGTAGATAGCCTAAAATCGTATGCTCATTGCAAATACGATTTTTATTTGTTTGATGCTTTTTGTTAAAATAATAATACTAAAGATTATGGTGGAACTTTCAAAATTATATTTTTTAAAATACATACGTTTAATATATTGAAACATGAATAATAATTTTATAATGCATATTTTAGATTTTTTTTTGACTGGTCATGTAATAAAAAAATATGAAACGGTATTACTACATGAAAAGACCAATGTTTGGTGGTATACCCAAATCACCTATAATTGAAAAAGAAGAAAATCAATCAAACGAACACCAGATACCCATTTTAAAAAGTTGAAGTAATAGTGTTATAATGAAATAAAAATAATATGCTCTCAATTGTCCTAGAAGAGATTAATATAACTGGGCTGGGATATATTTTAAGGAGGTGATTTATTGGTTTAAGCGAGATAAGAAGTGTTTTGAAGGCATTTTCGTAGAAGAGAAAAATGGGAAGGCATAAAAGTTTGAAAGCAATGAAGAACAAACAGAAAAAAACAGTTTTATTGAGGGCACAGCGGAAGTTAAAATGGCTTGATAGGATGTGTGCATATAGGAATGGGGATTGAGGTGGGCGCTGTCCATTTTGTAACCGGAAATGAATTCAGTGAGCAACACAGTAACAGTAAAAATATTTCAATAAAGAAAAATATGACATAAATCTATGTGAAAAGCAAAGAATAGCAGCACTGAGAAAGAAGAATTGGAGTAATGAGAGAAAGGGTATTGAAAAAAAAGCATGAAGCTATATTATCCCTATTCTGGTGAGATATATGGGAATCTAAATCAGAGGTGACAAAGACAATGGATAGAATTTATTGATCAGTTTGAAAAATATTGCCTATGAAAAACTTAACAATTTGAAAACTGTGTGAATGTAGATGATGAGCAAAAAAGAGGAGTCAAAAATGTCTCCTACATTTTGATCCTTACTGATAATGGTAGTGCATTTTATAGGGAGTCTAATTAGATGGCGTCACAGTTGAAGTTGGTGAAACCATTATTATCTTACACTGCTGAGCTATTTTAATTACTACTGTTACAATTTATGAACACTGCACTATAAAGTGTATAGAAATGCATTACAATCTATATTGTCTTGAATATTTTACTGAAAAAATAAAGAATAGATGGCAGAGTTAGCCTGTAAAAATAATAAAGATAACAGAAATTGATTCCCACTCTCATGCTACTAACCAACATAAACCCAACTGTGTATGATTAAACATTTAACTGTAAATAATTAAACTGAAAACTATCGGAGAAAACTGTAATAAAAGAGATGGTATTTGACATAAGATATAAAAACATTGACATAATTTTTTTTAATTAAAAGGGAAACAAATGAGGTCTCTTCATGCTACATACTAGAATACATGCAAGGTGCATTAGAAAGTTAAATTTTAAAAATAATAAAATTTATTTGTTGAGTATGAGCTTTGAAAATTTAAAAACCATGTGACAAAGAACAAAGTATTATAATAATTATGAGTAGATGTAACTGCATATAATTAAATTTGTAAATATTAAAAATTAAATTAAAATACATTTGGTAAACTGAAATGAATTATTTTATAAAAATTATAAGGAAAACTTTGTAGTCTTAATATAATAGGCACAAACAAATAAATTAGGAAAACAAATTGTGGCAAAAGACATCAACAGACTATTCACATAAAAGAAAATACATGAGTAATAACATTTGAAATGTTTTCAAAAGAAGTGAAATAATGAGTAATCTGTTTGCTTATTAGGAAAACATTTCCAGCTGATAACACTTAAAACTATACACATTGCACACAAACAGACATTCTTAAAGTCTGCTGTCAGAAGAAAATGTTTGATAAAATTTAAAGTATTTTTGAATGAAAATTATAAATCTCTTATATTTCCAACAAGATTTTAAGAAACATATCTTGAACATTAGAAAATATCTTGAGGCTGTACTTATAAGTTTAAGATAAGAATATTGTGAGAATATTTTAATTCTGCAGATATAATAACAGCTCACTTAATTTACATGAACAATATTTTCTCTGCAATGTAAAAAAATTGATACAAAAAAGTAAAATATAGAAACATTAAAATGTCATATATAATTATTGGAATTATGAGTAAATTGTTTGTATCTTGCTGTTTTTGTAATTGTTGTTGTTCACTGCTAGATTTATTTACTACGCACAGTATATACCAGTTTGTCAGCTATTTTGCACATGTAATTTTATTTGATATTCAAAAACATCCATGCACAATATATATCATTCCTTCTTTTGCAAATGAGTAAAATAAAAGCAGTGGAAAATATTTTAATCTAGTATTATCTTACTTTGAAACCTATGTTCTTTATACTCTCTCTGGCATTTTCTGCTTTCCTTTATTTTCTGGATATTCCATATCATTTTTATGAAAATGAATGTCTATTGAATATAAAACACCTACCATGTGTCTCAAATGGTCCTAGACTCTGCAACTCTATGTTGCTGAACATAGTTTCAAAGCAGATTTGGAACAGCAAAAATTGTTTTAACTAATTAATATCAGGGACACAGTTTTTAAAATCTTATCTATTTAATCATTTAGGTTTAATTTAATTTAAACCTTATTTGACTACAGACAAGAAACATTGACTCTAACAAGGTGAAAGAATTCACATATCCTTATCTAAATTTTTTTAACTCATCATTCCATATTTATCTGAATTCCATTGTTTCGAAGAATTGGGATCCTAAATGCACTTCACAGCCCAGACCTAAGATTAACCCCTTTACACATATCTCCACTGTGCTTTGGGTTAATCCAAAACACTGCTTCTGCCACCTGCTGTGGCTCATGCCTGTAATCCCAACACTTTGGGGGGCCAAGATGGGAAGATCGCTTGAGCTTAGGAGTTAAAGATCAGCCTGGTCAACATGGCGAAAGCCTGTCTCCACAAAAAATACAAAACTCAGCCTGGAATGCTGGTGCATACCTGTAGTCCCAGCTACTCGGGGGGCTGAGGCAGGAGGATCACCTAAGCATGGGCAGTCAAGGCTGCAGTGAGCCAAGATTGCACCACTGCACTACATCCTGGGTGATGCAGCAAGACCCTGTCTCATGAATAACAGAAATCACTGCTTCCTTTATACTTTACCTAAACTTCGCCTCTCTCAAAAATTCAAAAAATAACTCTGTCTCTTTCTTTGCTTGGTGAAAGGCTGCACTTCTATTTGTGTTTTTGCTTGCCCATGCAAGAATTAAATTCAACCATTCTTTTTAAAAAATGTGTTGATTTATGATGTGACAATTGGGAGTTTCTACAGAGATATTAACTTGGAAATCTTTGCCCCATGGAACATTGGGGTTTCTGATATTAACAGTACTTATTCTCAGAGCCTTTGTATTCCTGGTACAGGTGTCTTTGGTCATTTCATGTCAAATGAGTTATTTAAAAGTAATTTAAATTCGAATCAATATTTACATCTCTTGATACTAAATTTAGTAAAACCAATTTTATTAACTGAGAATTTAAAGGACACCTCTGAGATTATTCCTCTGATTTATCTCTTTAGGGAGCTCAAGAGGTAAGCCTCTGCTTTACTAATACTTTTTATCTTTTTTTAGGTTCATTTAATATAAAATGAAGATAAATGTACCTTTTTGTTGTTCTATGGTTTCTTTTTCCTGATTGTCCTAATTTTCATGGGGCTTAGAGAATAGCACTAATTTTTAAAATATGTTTCTACTTTCCTCTGTGATACAAGTAAATGGGTCTTTCTAGACTGGCAGGTGCCCCTCTCTGAACCTGTATCCATGTAGAGATTCTCTACCCTGATGGTCTACATTTGACCCATTATTTTGATTAATAGTCAAACTTTGTTTCCATATTTCAGTGGCAAACAAATTGCAGTTAATAATATAATATACTCTAAAAATATATTATAGATAATACTTACAATTATTTGCATGGCGCTGATGGAAATGTCCAAAGTTTAGGAGATGTTTAACAGGTTCCACTAGAAAGTGCCTAAACTGACTTTCCCTTTTTTGTGACAACATTGTGTTCATCTAAGTTTCACTTCCTTCTTGCAAAGAGAATATAATTAGCCTTTTACAGTGGACTGTGACTAACTCTAAATCTGTTCATAACCAACTTTCTTTCACACTCCTTCTCTTTGGAAACTTGGAGCTTAATTTCTTATAAAAATTATGTCATCATGTGTACTGTATTGCAAGATCTAGTCTAGATAAACATATACAATATAAAATAATTATTATTTGCATTATAAGCCCTCTTAAATTTTTTGGAGATTACTCACTGATTGGTATATAGATAATACTAATAAGCATTCCCATACATTTTAAATTAAAAAATAAAAACATAGGACCAGGGTGGAGAAATAACCAATATATCAAATGATTTAATTTTACTAAAATATGTTTCTGTTGTAGCTGAAGCTCTGAGTTAAGTTGGTTGTGTTGGTTGCTAAGTTACAAGACAAGGAGGAAAACTGAAATTCCAGCACTTATTTTAAAAAACTCGAGTTTTGGGATTCCTGGGCAAGATGGCTGAATAGGAATAGCTCTGGTCTGCACCTCCCAGCAAGATCAACATGGAAGGTGGGTGATTTCTGCATTTCCAACTGAGGTAAACTGCTCACTTCATTGGGACTGGTTAGACAGTGGGTGCAGCCCATGGAGGGTGAACAGAAGCAGGGTGGGCATCACCTCACCTGGGAAGAGTAAAGGGTCAGGGAACTCCCTCCCCTAGCCAAGGGAAACCATGAGGGACCACGCCATGAGGGACAGTGCTATCTGGCCCAGATACTATGCTTTTCCCACAGTCTTCACAACCCACAGACCAGGAGATTCCCTCGGGTGCCTGCACTTCCAGGAACCTGGGTTTCGAGCACAAAACTGAAAGGCCATTTAGGCAGACACTGAGCTAGCTGCAGGAGTTTTTTTGTTGTTGTTTTTTTTTTCATACCCCAGTGTCACCAGGATCTCCAGCGAGACAGAACCATTCACTCCCCTGGAAAGGGGGCTGAAACCAGGGAGCCGAGTGGTTTTACCCAGTGGATCCCATCCCCATGGACCCCAGCAAGCTAAGACCCACTGGCTTGAAATTCTCACTGCCCACACAGCAGTCTGAATTCAACCTGGGACACTCGAGCTTGGCGGGAGGAGGGGTGTCCACCATTACTGAGGCTTGAGTAGGCAGTTTTCCCCTCACAGTTTTAACAAAGCCTCCAGGAAGTTCAGACTGGGTGGAGTACACCGCAGTGCCGCAAAGCCACTTTAGGCAGACTGACTCTCTAGATTCCTCCTCTCTGGGCAGGGTATCTCTGAAAGAAAGGTGGCAGCCCTAGTCAGGGGCTTATAGATAAAACTCCTATCTTCCTGGGACAGATCACTTGGGGGAAAGGGCAGCTATGGGGACACCTTCAGCAGACTTAACATTCTTGCCTGCAGACTCTGAAGAGAGCAGGGGACCTTTCAGCACAGTGCTAAAGCTCTGCTAAGGGACAGACTGCCTCCTCAAGTGGATGCCTGACCCCAATGCCTCCTGATGGGGAGACAACTCCCATCAGGGGTCAACACACACCTCATACAGGAGAGCTCTGCCTGCCATCTGGTGGGTACCCCTCTGGGACAAAACTTCCACAGGAAGGAACAGACAGCAATTTTTGCTGTTCTGCAGACTCTGCTGGTGTTACTCAGGCAAACAGGATCTGGAGTGGACCCCCAGCAAACTCCACCAGAAATGCAGAAGAGGGGCCTGACTATTACAAGAAAAACTAACAAACGAAAACAATAGCATCAACATCAACCAAAGGACGACCATGCAAAAACTCCATCCGAAGGTCACCAACAGCAAAGACCAAAGGTAAATAAATCCATGAAGATGAGGTAAAAGCAGCACAAAAAGGCTGAATATTCCAAAAACCAGAATGCCTCCTCTCCTCTAAAGGATCACGACTCCTCCCCAGTGAGGGAACAAAACGGGATGGAGAATGAATTTGACAAATTGACAGAAGTAGGCTTCAGAAAGTGAGTAATAACAAACTGCTCCGAGCTAAAGGAGCATGTTCTAACCTAATGCAAGGAAGCTAAGAACCTTGCTGAAAGGTTAGAGGAATTGCTAACTAGAATAACCAGTTTAGAGAAGAACATAAATGACCTGATGTAGCTGAAAAACACAGCATAAGAACTTTGTGAAGCATACACAAGTATCAATAACAAAATTGATCAAGTGGGGTAAAGATTATCAGAGATTCAAGATCAACTTTATGAAATAAAGCATGATTACAAGATTAGAGAAAAAATAATAAAAATAAATGAACAAAGCCTCCAAGAAATATGGGAATATGTGAAAAGACCAAGCCTATTTTGATTGGTTTACCTGTAAGTGATGGAGGGAATGGAACCAATTTGGAAAACACACTTCAGGATGTTATCCAGGAGAACTTCCTCAATCTAGCAAGACAGGCCAACATTCAAATTCAGGAAATACAGAGAACACCACAAACATACTCCTTAAGAAGGGCAACCCCAAGACACATAATCGTCAGATTCACCAAGGTTGAAATAAAGAAAAAAAAAATGTTAAGCACAGCCAGAGAGAAAGGTTGGGTTACCCACAAGGGAAGCCCATCAGACTAACAGCTGATCTCTCCACAGAAACCCTACAAGCCAGAAGAGAGTGGGGGTCAATATTCAACATTCTTGAAGAAAAGATTTTTCAACCCAGAATTTCATATACAGCCAATCTAAGCTTCATAATTGCAGGAGAAATAAAATACTTTTCAGACAAGCAAATGCTGAGAGATTTTGTCACCACCAGGCCTGCTTTACAAGAGCTCCTGAAGGAAGCATTAAATATGGAAAGGAAAAACCAATACCAGCCACTGCTAAAACAAAGCAAATGTGAAGACCATTGACACTATGAAGAAACTGCATCAACTAATGGGGAAAATAACCAGCCAGCATCATAATGAGAGGATCACATTCACACATAACAATATTAACCTTAAATTTAAATGGGCTAAATGCTCCAATTAAAAGGCAAAGATTGACAAATTGGATAAAGAGTCAAGACCCATCATTGTGCTGTATTCAGGAGACCCATCTAATGTGCAAAGACACACATAGGCTCAAAATAAAGGGATGAAGGATTATTTACCAAGAAAATGCAAAGCAAAAAAAAATCAGGGGTTTTGCAATCCTAGTCTCCGATAAAACAGACTTTAAACCAGCAAAGATCAAACAAACAAACAAACAAACGAACAAGGGCATTACATAATGGTAAAGGGATTAATGCAACAAGAAGAACTAACTATCCTAAATATATATGCGCCCAATGCAGGAGCACCCAGATTCATAAAGCAAGTTCTCAGAGACCTACAAAGAGACTTAGACTCCCACACAATAATAGTGGGAGACTTTAACAACCCATTGTTAACATTAGACGGATCAACAACACAGAAAATTAGCAAGGATAGTCAGGACTTGAACTCAGCAATGGACCAAGCAGACCTAATAGACAGCTACAGAACTCTCCATCCCAAAGCAATAGAACATACATTCTTCTCAGTACCACAAAGCACTTATTCTAAAATCAACTACATAATTGGAAGTAAAACACTCCTCAGCAAATGCAAAAGAAAGGAAATCATAACAGTCTCTCTGACCACAGGGCAATCAAATTGGAACTCAGGATTAAGAAGCTCACTCAAAATGTTAGACCTAAAACCATAAAAACCCTAGAAGAAAACCTAAGCAATATCATTCAAGACATAGGCATGGGAAAGGACTTCATTTCTAAAACACCAAAAGCAACGGCAACAAAAGCCAAAATAGACAAAAGGGATCTAATTAAACTAAAGAAGTTCTGCATGGCAAAAGAAACTACCATCAGAGTGAACAGGCATCCTCCAGAATGGGAGAAAATTTTTGCAATCTAACCATATGACAAAGGGCTAATATCCAGAATCTAAAAAGAACTTAAACAAATTTACAAGAAAAATCAAACAACCCCATCAAAAAGTGGGCAAAGGATATGAACAGACACTTCCCAAAAGAAGATATTTATGCAGCCAACAGACACATGAAAAAATGCTCATCATCACTGGTCATCAGAGAAATGCAAATAAAAACCACAATGAGATACCGTCTCACACCAGTTAGAATGGTGATCATTAAAGCTTCAGGAAACAACAGATGCTGGAGAGGATGTGGAGAAATAGGAATGCTTTTACACTGTTGGTGGGAGTGTAAACTAGTGTGACCATTGTGAAAGACAGTGGCAATTCCTCAAGGATCTATAACTAGAAATACCATTCGACCCAGCATCCCATTACTGGGTAAATACCCAAAGGGGTATAAATCATGCTACTGTAAAGACACATGCACACATATGTTTATTGTGGCACTATTCACAATAGCAAAGACTTGGAACCAACCCAAATGTCCATCAATGATAGACTGGATTAAGAAAATGTGGCACATGTACACCATAGAATACTATGCAGCTATAAAAAAGTATGAGTTCATGTCCTTTGCAGGGAGATGGATGCAGCTGGAAACTATCATTCTAAGCAAACTATCACAAGGACAGAAAACCAAACACCACATGTTCTCACTCATAGGTGGGAACTGAACAATGAGGGCACTTGGACACGGGGCAGGGATCATCACACCCCGGGGCTAGTCATGGGGTAGGGGGAGGGGGGAGGGATAGAATTAGGGGAAATACCTAATGTAGATGATGAGTTTATGGGTACAGCAAACAAACATGGTACATGTATACCTGTGTAACAAACCTGCATGTTGTGCACATGTACCCTAGAATTAAAGTATAATAATAACCAAAAAAATGCACAACTACATGGAAACTGAACAACTTGTTTCTGAATGACCATTGGGTAAATAACAAAATTAAGGTATAAATAAATATGTTCTTTGAAACCGATGAGAACAAAGACACAACACACCAGAATCTCTGGGACACAGCTAAAGCAGTGTTTAGAGGGAAATTTATAGCACTAAATAACCACAGGAGAAAGTGGGAAAGATTTAAAATCTACACCCTTACATCACAATTAAAAGAAGTAGAGAAGAAAGAGGAAACAAATTCCAAAGGTAGCAGAAGACAAGATGTAACTAAGATCAGAGAAGAACTGAAGTAAATAGAGACACGAAAAACCCTTCAAAAAATCAGTGAATCCAGGAGCTGGTTTTTTGAAAAGATTAGCAAAATAGATAGACTGCTAGCCAGACTAATAAAGAAGAAAATAGAGAAGAATCAAATAGGCACAATAAAAAACGTTAAAGGGGAGATCACCACTGATCCCACAAAAATACAAACTACCATTAGAGAATACTATAAACACCTCTATGAAAATACACTAGAAAATCTAGAAGAAATGGATAAATTCCTGGACACATACCCCTCCCAAGACTAAACCAGGAAGAAGTCAAATCCCTGAAGAGAACAATAACAAGTTCTGAAATTGAGGCAATAATTAATAGCCTACCAACCAAAAAAAGCCCAGGACCAGATGGATTCACAGCTGAATTCTATCAGAGGTACAAAGAGGAGCTGGTACCATTCCTTCTGAAACTATTCCAAACAAAACAAAAAGAGGGAATCTTCCATAGCTCATTTTATGAGGCCAGTATCATCCTAATTCCAATACCTGGCAGAGACACAACAAAAAATGAAAATTTCAGGCCAATATCCCTGATGTACATTGATGCCAAAATCCTCAATGAAATACTGGCAAACCAAATCCATCAGCAGATTAAAAAGCTCCTCCACCATGATCAAGTCGGCTTCATCCCTGGGATGCAAGGATGGTTCAACATATGAAAATTAATAAACGTAATCCATCACATAAACAGAACCAATGACAAAAAAACACATGATTATCTCAGTAGATACAGAAGGCCTTCCATAAAATTCAACACCTCTTCATGTTAAAAATTCTCAGTAAACTAGTTACTGATGGAACATATCTCAAAATAATAAGAACTATTTATGACAAAACCAGAGCCAGTATCATACTGAATGGACAAAAGCTGGAAACATTCCTTTTGCAAACCAGCACAAGAGAAGGATGCCCTCTCTCACCACTCCTATTCAACGTAGTATTGGAAATTCTGGGCAGGGCAATCAGGCAAGAGAAAGAAATAAACAGTATTCAGTTAGGAAAATGGGAAGTCAAATTGCTCTGTTTGCAGATGACATGTTGTATATTTAGAAAACCTCATTGTCTCAGCCCTAAATCTCCTTAAGCTGATAAGAAACTTCAGCAAAGTCTCAGGATACAAAATCAATGTGCAAAAATTACAAGCATTCCTATACATCAATAATAGACAAACAGAGAGCTAAATTATGACCAAACTCCCATTCACAATTGCTACAAAGAGAAAAAAATACTAGGAATACAACTTACAAGGGATGTGAAGGACCTCTTCAAGGAGAACTACAAACCACTGCTCAACAAAATAAGAGAGGACACAAACAAATGGAAAAGCATTTCATGCTCATGGATAAGAAGAATCAGTATCGGAAAATGGCCATACTCCCCAATGTAATTTATAGATTCAATGCTATCTCCATCAAGCTACCGTTGACTTTCTTCACAGAATTGGAAAAAAACTAATTTAAATTTCATATGGAACTGAAAAAGAGCCTGCATAGCCAAGACAATCCTAATTAACAAGAACAAAGCTGGAGGCATCATGCTATCTGACTTCAAACTACACTATAAGGCTACAGTAACCAAAACAGCATGGTACTGGTACCAAAACAGATGTATAGACCAATATAACAGAACAGAGCCCTCAGAAATAACAACACAAATTGACAACCATCTGATCTTTGACTTTATATAATATATAATTTATATATATATTTATTTATATGTTTATATATTATAATATATAGTTTATATATAATATATGTATTATATATATAAAATTATATATTAAATATATAATTATATATAGTATATAAATATATAGTTTATATATAATATATATTTTATATATAAATATATATTAAATATATAATTAAATATATAAACATATAAATATATAGTTTATATATGATATATAAACATATAAATATATATGAATTTAATATATAAATCATATTCAACCATCAAAGTTCAAAAGTACTGCCTAGATAGTACAACCTACTAGTTTAGGGTTCAGTACAAATCATGATTCCTGCTTTATAGTATGTTTACACAAATCTTAACTTCATAGAGATTAAAAGGAAGCACAAATTCATCCCCAAGGAACATGTTGGAGGGATCTACTCTGCTCATCAATAGCAATATGTTATATACGTTAAATCACAGTGAGCCAATGTGTATTTATCCTTGATAGAATGTTTTAAAACATATTTTTAGAAAAGTACGGAAAAACTGAAAAAAAACTTATTAAGTTTTG
The DNA here is from genome assembly GCF_028885655.2 of Pongo abelii. Classification (NCBI taxonomy): domain Eukaryota; kingdom Metazoa; phylum Chordata; class Mammalia; order Primates; family Hominidae; genus Pongo; species Pongo abelii. The sequence continues at coordinate 59,553,958 of NC_085928.1, forward strand.
TAGGCTTGTGCACTACCTTTTAAAATGTCTTTCTCACCAGGTAGGTGTTTTCTATTTCTCACAACTTTAATCACAAGATTACCTCTAAGTACCAAAAATTTTCATTGCAATATACTAGAGATGTCTATTGTGGTTCATTAATTTGAATTAATTCACCTAGCTTAAATTTGGAGACACAATATTTCTTAAGAGAATATAAACTTAAAAAATTATAATATTCTCACTAATAATCATGAATCATTGTAAACATTGAATTCAACGTATACCTACCTGCATGGTAAAATCTTCCATAAATTCCAGAAATCATTTTTAAAAAGGGGTGAGAAGTAAAAAAATACCTCTATGTTTCATTTTAAAAATCTGAGGACACCTTTAAAATATATATTTAAGATATAAATCCAATTCAAACATCAAAGTTCAAACTTACTGCCCAAATACCAAAATTTGTCCTACATTTGCAATAGCCAAAACCTATAAATAACCAAAATACCAGCATATGGTAAATAGTTGAAGTATTTTAGATGTCAATACAATGAAAGAATACTCAGCAATGAAAGAAACAGACTACTTGTGTAAGTGAAAATACAAATCAATATAAAAAATGTGTACCTCTAAAAGAAGCCAGCAAAATAGGGTACATACGGATGATTGCAATTAAGTCAATCTCTAGAAAAACAAAATTAAATCTGTGGTGATAAAATACAAATCACACGTTGACTGGCACTGAGATTTGGGTACAGGCATTGACTGGGACAAGGCATGAGAAAACTGTTACAGATGGCTGAAATATTCACAATTATTATCCTGAAAATATTACAATTCTTTACACAATTACATGAAGATATGCATTTTTCAAAAAATCTACGGCATTAAAAGTGTGTATTTTATTTCATGTATATTAAAAAGCTTGATTAAAAAAGCATAACATGCCACACACACACACAAACATGCATCAAAATAGCTAAACTAAAAAGAAATTAAAATACAAAAAACAAGATTCTCACAGATTGATGATAAAGGTAGAAATTAGTACATCAACTTTACACTGTTTGGATATATCTAATGAAGCTAAATATATGTGTACTCTCTGGCTCAATGCTTACACTCCCAAATATATAATCAACAGAAGTGAGATCATACATTCACCAAAATACATGGAAAAGAATGTTTATTGTACCACTAACTATATTCACCAAAATCTAGAAACAAGCCAATTGTATGTTAACTGTGCAAAGAATAAATGCATCATGGTATATTCAATGAAATTTAGTACTGTATAACAATTAGAATAAACAACCTGCAACTCTACTCCACAGCATATATGTATATTATAAACTTAATGGTGCCTATTTTTAAAAAGACAGAAATAAAATAACAATATATATTCTACTTCATATAAAGCTCAAAAACTATTTTATAACAGGCTGAATAATTGTTACACACAGCAGGGTAATAATAACTGCAGGTGAGCACACAGGCAATTTTTGTATGTTGCTTCTGAGCTGAATTTATACAGCTGAATACACTGAATGGAGTGTATTTGTTTTTGGATAATTCATAGAAATATACAATTACTAATTGTGCACTTTCTATATGTATATTATAATTTACAGTTCAATAAAAACTTTGCTAAAACAAACTAGCAGTGCTTCACACATTCAAAGGGAGGTGAGACTAGTGTATATCACTGTTTTTTGAGAAACTAGTCTGTCTTACCAAGTGAACCTTCTTGAAGTCTGTATTTCCAGAAGTATTTGAAGAAAACTTAATTCATTCCAGAAAAGTGTTTCATAGCATGATATTTGGAAACATTCTATGTTAAAGTACATTTGTTTATAGTCTGCAGAATTTTAATTAGTATCTAATAGTTAATATGAACTTATATTTTAAATAGATAATGCATTTATTACGGAAAATATTATTTTCTAGAGAATGTCTGGAAATATATATTATAAGCAGCTGCTGTAAAGCATTTTTCTATTGTCTGGGCTTAGTAGCCTGTATAAGCATAAACACCATAAATTCCATTCAGAATGTCTGTCACATTACTCTCTAAATATGATGATATATTTTGCTTTATTGTTATGATTAGTGTTAAAAAATAGATGATATTATTTTAGATGAAAAAAATCTACTTTAGGGTTAAATACCAACTGTATCTAATAAGGTGTTTTTCAGTGAACTTCAAGAATAGGCTTTCCCTAGTAACCAGTTCTTAAGATCACACAGAAGATGGCATACCTAGCAAAGGAAGGCCAGACATTCCTGTTCATAGTGAACATAGCTGTGATTAAAGTATTTCTCTTAAATAGAATTATGATGAATAAATAGAAGGGAATCTTTTATTCAGTTACAATGGAAATTTAATCTATGAGAATCTGGAAAATTATTATCTTTCAGAGCTGTTTGAATTATACTGATAAATGAAGTAAAATCATTTTTAATTGAAAAGATCTTTGAAAGCTAGGAATGAAACCAATTTGCTAACCATTATTTATACTAGTGTTTACCATAAACCAGTACATTCTACCTTTAAAAGTGAATAGTGCATAACCATTTAAACAATTTTTTAAAAAATAAACAGAGATGGGGTTCTCTGTTGTCCAGGCCAGAGCACAATCATTGTTTGCTGCAGCCTTGAACCCCTGGGCTCAAGTGAGCCTCCCATATTAGTTTCTCAAGTAGCTGGGACAACAGGCATATATCACCATGCCTGTATGAAACAATTTTATTAACAAAAATTACTTTAAATAACTAAGCATATCTACTTGAATATGTCAGGGGTTTTTTTTATTTAAAAAATCTTCACAAAAATTTAGAGATAATTGTAACCTGGATAATTAAAATAAAACAAACAAACTAATTGTCTCCTTTACTTTACTTTGTATATGGCAAAGTAAAAAATATTTTGGTTTACCCAGTGACTTTCCAGAAAATCCCAATATATTTTGAATGCAAATGATATTTTAACACTTTTATTTATCAAAATTTGAGACTTGAATATAAACAACACAAAGTAAATGTCATCAGAACTGACTTTTTACAGAAAAAAACTAAAATTAGCTAACCTAGCTACTTCATAAATCAATATACTAATATGACATTTAACATAAACATATCAGAAGTTAGCAATGAACCATTAATAATTTTTCTCTTCATGCAGTGAAGCATCCTGGTTGTTTTACTTCAAATTGTTTAGAAGACAAAACATAAAACCGCAGTAATTGACACAAAAATTGAACATATTCATAAGGGGAAATAACGTTTTTGTTTTTTGAACTATTTTTCAGAACTGTGAAAATTAATACTAGCAAATACTTCTTTCAATTTCTAATAGAATCAAAACCAATAAAGTACTTATAAATTTAACAAAGAAGTACAAAATATGTATACCAAGAACTATGAAACATTGTTGAACAAAATTAAAGAAAATTTAGGTAAATGGAAAGTCATATTGACTTAATGCAGTTGAAAACAATATTGTTTAGATGGTGATATAGCCTCCCCTTACTTAAAACCAAATGTATTCTCATATCATACATAAAAGCGTGAAAATATAAGAACAAATATTTCTTAGCTTTGCTAATCGCACAATTATTGGAGAAATCTAATTTGTCCTATGATTTACATTAACTAGTAATAGGATCTCAAGGCTTTCCCCATATAGGTAAACTCAAATTTAAATACTTGAATTTTCGCATCAACGTTCATCAGGGATATTGGCCTGAAGTTTTGTTTTCTAGTTATGTCACTGCCAGGTTTTGGTATTCAAGATGATACTGGCCTCACAAAATGAGCTAAGTATAAGTCTCTTCTTTTCAATTCTTTGGAATAGTTTCAGAAAAATGGTACTAACTCCTCTTCGTACCTCTGCTTAAATGTTGTTGTAAATCTGTCTGCCTGGGCTTTTCTTTGGTTGGTAGGCCATTTATTACTGCCACAATTTCAGGACTTGTTATTGGTCTACTCAGGGATTCAACTTCTTCCTGGTTTAGTCTTGGGAGGGTGTATACATCCAGGAATTTATCCACTTCTCCTAGATTTTCTAGTTTATTTGTGTAGAGGTGTTTATAGTATTCTCTTATGGTTATTTATATTTCTGTGGGGTCAGTAGTGATATTCCCTTTATCATTTTTTATTGTGTCTATTTGATTCTTCTCTTTTCTTCTTTATTAGTCTAGGTAGTGGTTTATTTATTTATTTATTTATTTATTTATTTATTTTTTCAAAAAAAACGGCTCATGGATTCATTGATTTTTTTTTTTTGAAGGCTTTTTCATGTCTCCATCTCCTTCAGTTCTGCCCTCATCTGTGTTATTTCTTGTCTTCTGCTAGCTTTTGGATTTGTTTGCTCTTGCTTCTCCTGTTCTTTTTGTTGTGATGTTAGGGTGTCAATTTGAGATTTTTCTAGCTTTCTTATGTGGGTATTCAGTGCTATAAATTTTCCTCTTAACGCTGCTTTAGCTGTCTCCCAGAGATTCTGGTACCTTGTCTCTTTGTTCTCATTGCTTTCAAAGAACTTCTTGATTTCTGCCTTAATTTCATTATTTACCCAGGAGTCATTTACAAGCAAGTTATTCAATTTCCTTGTAACTGTGTGGTTTTGAGTGAGTTTCTTAATCTTGAGTTCTATTTTGATTGCACTGTGGTTTGAGAGACTGTTATGATTTTGGTTCTTTTATACTTGTTGAGGATTGTATTACTTCTAATTATGTGAATAATTTTAGAGTAACTGCCATATGTCACTGAGAAGGCAGTATATGTTGTTGTTTTGGGGCAGTATATGTTGTTGTGTTCTGTATATGTCTCAGTTCCACTAGATCCAGAGCTGAGTTCAAGTCCTGAATATCCTTGATAATTTTCTGTCTTGACAATTTGTCTAATATTGACAGTGGGATGTTAAAATCTCCCTCTATTATTGTGTGGGGGTCTAACTCTCTTTGTAGGTCTCTAAGAACTTGTTATATGAATCTGGTGCTCCAGTATTGGGTGCATATATATTTAGGAGTGTTAGCTCTTCTTGCTGAATTCATCCCTTTACCATTATGGAATGCCTTTATTTGTCTTTCTTGATCTTTGTTGGTTTAAAGTCTGTTTTGTCAGAAAGCAGGATTGCAAACTCTGCTTTTTTCTGCTTTCCATTTGCTTGGTAGATCTTCCTCCATCCCTTTGTTTTGAGCTTATGTGTATCTTTGCACGTGAGATGGGTTTCTAGAATATAGCACACTGATGGGCCTTGACTCTTTATCCAACTTGCCACTCTATGTCTTTTAATTAGGGCATTCAGCCCATTTACATTTAAGGTTATGTGTGTATTTTATCCTGAAATCATGCTATCTGGTTATTTTGCACACTAGTTGATGCAGTTTCTTCATAGTGTCGTTGGTCTTTGTACTTCAGTGTGTTTTTGCCATGGTTAGTACCAGTTTTTTCCTTCCATATTTAGTGTTTCCTTCTGCTCTGTTGCAAGGCAGCACTGGTGGTGACAGATTCCCTCAGCATTTGCTTGTCTGAAAAGGATTTTATATCTCCTGTCCTTATGAAACTTAGTTTGTCTGGATATGCAGTGCTTGGTTGGAAATTATTTTCTTTAAGAATGCTGAATATTGGTCCCCACTCTCTTCTGGCTTGTAAGGTTTCTGCTGAGAGGTCCACTGTTAGTCTGAATAGCTTCCCTTTGTAGGTAACCTGGCCTTTCTCTCTGGCTGACCTTAACATTTTTTTTCCTTCATGTCGACTTTAGAGAAGTTGATGATTACGTGTCTTTGGGTTGGTCTTCTTGTGGAGCACCTTACTATGGTTATCTAGATTTCCTGAATTTGAATGTTATTCTGTCTTTCTAGCTTGAGGAACTTCTGGATGATATCCTGAAGTGTGTATTCCAACTTGGTTTCCCTCTCCCTATCTTTTTCAGGTACTCCAATCGGTTGTAAATTCAGTCTTTTTACACAGTCCCATAGTTCTCGGAGATTTTGTTTGATCCTTTTAATTCTTTTTTCTCTAATCTTGTCTGCCTATCTTATTTCAGTGAGACAGTCTTCCAGTTCTAATATTCATTCTTCTGCTTTATTGATTCACCTATTGATACTAGTGTTTGCATCACAAAGTTGTTATGCTGTGTTTTTAAGCCCCATTATGTCATTTGTGTTCCTCTCTAGGCCAGTTATTTCTAGTTAGCAGCTCCGGTAACCTTTTATCATGGTTCTTAGCTTGTTTGCATTGGGTTAGAACATGCTCCTTTACCTTAGAAAAGTTTGTTATTACCCATCTTCTGAAGCCTACTTCTGTCAATTTGTCTATCTCATCCTCCTTTCAGTTCTGTACCCTTGCTGGAGAGGTGGTGTGATCATTTGAAAGAGAAGAGGCACTCTGGCCTTTTGTGGTTTGAGCATTTTTTTCATTGATTCTTTCTCACGTTCATGAGTTTGTCTTGTTTCAATCTTTGAAGCTGCTGACCTTTGGATAGGGTTTTTGTAGGGACTTTGTTGATGCTGTTGTTGTTGCTTTCTGTTTGTTTATTTTTCAACAGTCAGGTCCATCTTCTCTAAGGCTGCTGCAGTTTGCTGGGGGTTCCCTTCAGGACCTATTCATCTGTGTCCCTCCTGCACCTGGGGACGTCCCCTGAGGAGGCTGAAGAACAGAAAAGATGGATGCCTCCTTCATCCTCTGGGATCTCTGTCCTCCAGGGGCACTGACCTGATGCCAGTAGGAACGCTCCTGTATAAGGTGTCTGGTGACCCCTGATAGGGCGTCTCACTCATTCAGGGGGCATGGGATCCAGGACCTGCTTTAGAAAGCACTCTGGCTGTCCCTGGGTGAAGGGGGTGTGCTGCACTGGGGGAAATCTGCTCATCTGGGCTGCCTGGATTCCTCAGTGCTAGCAGGGGGAAAGACTAAGTCTGCTGGTCCGTGATCATGGCCACCCCTCTCCGTAGGGGCTCAGGCCCAGGGAGATAAGAATTCTGTCCCTATTCCCCTGGCTGGACTTGCTGGAGCTCCTGCAGGGAGGCCTCAACCAGTGAGGAAGTTTGGGTTAGGGTCCGGCCTGAGGAGGAAGTCTGACCACAGTCCGCCACAGCCAGTGTGCTGTTGTGTGGAGTACCTCTTGGGATTAAGCTGTCCAGTCTCCTCAGCACCAGCAGGGAATAAAACAGCCACCTGGAGCTGTAGTGATGGGTGCTGCCCTTCTATCCCAAGAGTTCAGTATCTTAGGCAGCTAGCAGCCGCAGTGATGGCTGCCATCCCTCCCCCAACATGCTCAGTTTTCTTATGCAGCTGGCAGTAGCAGTAATGATGGTTGCCCCTCCTGGACAATTGGTAGCCTTAGGCAGAATCCAGCCAAGTGGCTTTTGAGAATCTGTGTTGGCTCTGGGGTGGGGATTCAAGGCCCTGGTTGTATGGGCTCATGAGTGGGATCTCCTGATTTGTGGGTTGCATAGATCCATGGAAAAAGCACTTTTTCCCAGTCTCGGTAGTACCCTCACTCACCACCTCCCTTGGCTGGGGATGGGAGCTCCCCTTGCCCCACGTGGCTCTCAGGTGGACCGACATACCACCCTGATTTTCGTGTTTTTTGTGGGTCACACCAACTGCCTAATCAGTCCTTATGATAGAAGCTGGATACCTCGGTTGCTGGTGCAGGATTTGCATGCTGCTTTGGTTCTTCTCAGTGCAAGCCTCCAACCACAGCAGCTTCTAGTCTCCCATCTTGGCCCCACCTCTAAAATATTTTTGATTATGGCATAAATCTGTGTTAGTTCATTCTCAAGCTGCTAATAAAGACATACCTGAGACTGGATAATTTATAAAGGAAAGAGGTTTAACTGACTTACACTTTAGCATGGCTAGGGAGGCCTCAGGAAACGTACAATCCTGGTGGAAGGGGAAGCAAACACATGTCCTTCCTCACATGATGTCAGGAAGGAGAAGCATAAAAGACATGGGGAAAGCCCCTTATAAAGCCATCAGCTCTTCTGAGAACTTACTCACTATCACAAGAATAGCATGAGGGAAATCACCGCATGATTCAATTACCTCCCATCTGGTCCCTCCCATGACACTTCGGGATTGTGGGAACTACAATTCAAGGTGAGATCTGAGTGGAGATACACCCAAACCATATCAAAATTTAATCTTGTCACGAGGCTTTTTTATATATCACATTTTATCTAATATATTTTCATCAATGAAACTGGCATATTATTCTCTTTTCTCAAAATATACTTGCCAAGTTTTTATATCAAGTTAGCTCTGGAATCATAAAACAAATCAAGGAGAGTTTTATATTTTCCACTTTTTTGGATATATTTGCATAACATTAACAATAATTAATTCTTACTTCATTGTACAATTTATCAGTAAAGCCATCTGGGTCTGATATTTTCTTCAAGGAATATTTTCATTAAATATTTGATTTTATAATAAACAGGCTTATTATATTTTGTTTCAATCTTATTTTTTAATAATATGTTTATTTAATCTAAATTTTCAAAGATATTGGCTCAATTTTTCTCTAATATTGTTTTTCTGTCTTTTCACTATGAAGAAGATATGTATGTAGTAACATCTTTTTTTCTTCTTGATATTACTCAATGCTTGCTCTTTTCAGTTGCCAATCTCATTAATTTTATTAGTTTTTTGAATATACCAACTTTTGGCCTTTTTACTCTATTTTATTGTTATATTCCCTTTTATTAATATCTGACCTTGTTTTTATTATTTCTTTTATTCTATTATTCTATTACATTTTTCCACTATTCTTTTTGGGGGTTAATTTTGCTCTTTATTACTACCTTCAGGGAAGGATGATTGGTTCAATTATTTTTAGCCTATTTTTGCAATCTGTGTATTTAAGGCTATACATTTTCCTACAAGAATATCTTTAGAAGATATAATAAGCCATATTTTTTAATGTAACTATTATCAGGTCAGGATTTTTTTAATTCTCATCATTATTTCTTCCCTGTACATGAGTTTCGTGGCCTTGTGCTTTTCATCATCTTTTGAAAACTCTCACCATTATCTCTTTGGGTATTTTTACCTTCTCTTCTTTCTTTAACTCCATATACACTTGATCTCTAGGTCTCTTTTCAATATTACCTATATTTATTCTGTTCTTTTTTGTATTTTCATTATTCTGTGATTTTGAAGTTTTATGATTATTTTCTTGTACTATTTTCAAGTTTAGTACATTCTTCTTGGTGAACTCTAATTAGCTGTCAAACACCTTCATTCAAGTTTTAATTTTTCTGTTGTAGAATTTTGGTTTGCTCTTTAGGAGCTTCCAGTCCTCTATGAGCTTTTTCAGTATTTTATATTCTTACACATACTAATAAGATGTACTGAAGCTTCTGTCTCGTGAGTTTGTTTTCTTGCTCTATAAATTTCTTTTATCTGTGGTTTCTCTTTGTTTTAAATGCATATGGTCCTTTTTTGGGGGGGCAGGGTTGATTAATTTTCATATATGTACAAAAATTAAAGAAAAAAACCCTGAGGTCTGGATAATATTTTTATTTGAGAATTTACATTTGTATCTTAGAAGCTGCTTAAGTAACTGAAGCTTCATATCAGTCTCTCCATCAACTTTACTTTTGGTTTTTCTTTGCCACTAAATTGTGGCCTCTCATGTTCCCTGCTCAAAGTACACAGTTTCATAATTTTTCTGTATTTGCAGTCTAACTGTATTCCTCCTATTCCTACAAGACACTCCAAAGTTTCAACTAGATTCTTAACCTCTGGTCAATCAGTTTATTTTGGAAATAAAAGATTCCCATACAGGAAAGACAGACTCAATGCTAGGCTCACCCTTATAAATTTATATGTTAGTCTCAAATCTTGTCATCTTTGCTGCTTTCTTAACTCTCAGATTCTTTGCATCATTATTTTAACAATCTTGGTCAGCTTTTCTGGTTGTTGTCAGTGAGAATTTTTTATTGAAATCAACAAGTACACTAACCCTATATAGCAGAATCCCTGAATCCCCTATTTTAGCTAAATTTCTCTTTTTTTTTCAATCCAGGTGAGGCCACATATCTAAAGAGTTGTATGAAGAAGGGATATGTGTAACTTCTAGCCCCTGTATTGAAGTAAGAATGTTCTTATCTTTTTTATTCTTTCCTCCTAAAATCTAGGCAGGGCAGTAACACAGCTTTGGCCGTGCACATGGGGAAAGCACCCTTAACTGATACTGTGAAGAAACAACATAGAAGAAAACCGTGCCTTATTTGACCTTATAAAACATAATCTGATTGCTCATCTCTAGACTACAATGTGAGTAGGCAATGCAATTGTATAGATTTACAATAGTACATGTTGAGATGTTCTCTTTACAACAGTATGGTCTTTAATCAAATAAATACAACATCCAGATAGAATGCTGAGTAGCGGACTGAGTATCTTCCTGGAGTTCACAAAAGAGGTCTGAACTGGAGATAGAAATGCAAGAACCATCATATCTAGAGCTCATTTAATGCCGTAATGCTGAATGATATAACATATACTACATCATTCTTGTATATGTTTCTACATACAGAAGAAAACCAGTCATTCATCCATGGGACATATAAAAGTTGAGTTGAGTACAAATAAGCACAAAGGTTTGAGAAGACGAGGCATTTGAGATAAAAAGAGACACAAGACTCAGGATATCTCAGTATCCAAAGGAAGAAGTTTAAAAAAGGGTACGTCGACAATATCAAATGTTGCCGAAAAACTGCATAAAAATAAATCATACATTTCACATGGTGATCATTACTGATATTGTTATGTGCTGTTTGTTTTAACAAAACGGTAGCCTGCAAACCTGATGGGCATTGATTAATAAAAGTATAAGAATAAGGAAAATGGAGAAAGCGATTAGCTGTCAATATTCTTTTGAAGAGTTTTAGTGCTAATGTGAGCAGAGGGACAGGACAGGTCTTGGAAAAGGAGATGGTTTTAAAGAATATTTTCCATTAAATACAGCTGACATCATGTTCTGTAAACTGATGGGGATAACACACACAAAAAAGGAAAAGTTGAGGGGTAGACTTTGGTTAGATAGGAAAGGTTCATTCTTTTAACAGAAGGAAAATAAAGTGTAAGAATAGCAGATGGAGGTATATTGTAGACATAATAATGAAGACATAGAAAAAATATTTTATGATTATTGTTACTCTTAGAAAATCAAGAATAAAGGTAAATATTTGAGATAAAGCAGGGAGGAATAGATGTTGGAGTTTGGAGAAGAATGGGGAAAATATTAAAGAGTAAAATAGGAGATTAAAACAACTGAGAAACTAAAGAATACACACAAGCTTCTAGGCTTTTAGACTACTTGAAATTATATGGGCAGGAACTTATAGTGAAACAAACCAACATTTTATATATTTTCCCTAGATAGAATTTGAGAGGAATAATAGATTTAATCAGGTTAGGAATTTTGCCAGTTTAGTAGAATGTTTGGAGCAAGGGACAAAGAAGCTGTTGATAGACTCAATATAATGATGGACAACAGAATCTAAGCCAGGACTTTTTTAAAAGCAGGGATTTGAGGAGAATCAGGAAGACTAAAAAGTGGCGTATCCAAGATTGGACATCCTGATCGAGTCAAGAAATGATTGGATTCAGAGTCTTGGAACCAGATAAGATAAACGAGAAAAATAAAAGGCAGTGGTTAGAAAGGATAATCTGCAACAGTGCATGAAAATGTCAAATGTAACATGAGATTCAACTTTCAATTTATTTTTAGTGATGTATACTCATTATTAGTATTTCCAACAGATTGATTGATGGCCTAGGTTTGGGGTGTTCTGGTAAAGTTTTTATCTTCTGTTTTATTTCTTAAAGGATTTTAATTGACATATGAAAATCGTAAAACATATGACTTCCAAATAGATGGCATCTTCACAGAGAAATCTTTTTCAATATTTATTTTTATATAAAGAAAAACTGGTTCAATTTTTAAACATAATTTTCATATATTTAACTCTGTAATTTTCATTCAGATTTTGTTCTTCCTTTTCTCTTTAGAAACTTCACAATTTATATTTCACATATACAGGAAGTTCTTTTTCAACTCACTATGATTTTTCATGTAAATTAATCATATGAGTTATTATTATTTGTATTATTATACAAAGGAATGATACAATTCCTTTGAATATAGCTTTTTGTTCACTCTGGATTTTTTATGATCTGACTTCTGCAATGTTATGATCTTTGAATTTGTTCTTATAATAAGCTTGATAAAAATAATATACATTTATGATAATATATAAATAATGAAGTATGCTAATCAAGATGTCCATAGGCTTTTATTTCTTTATTTTATTTATAAGAATAATAATGTGGAATTTCTGTCTCAGGAAATGACTCAGCCTACTCCTGAAATACTATTATTCAGTCATTGTAAGACACTTTGTCACAGCATGCTTGCATTCATACATCATATTACATTTTATATGAAAATTGTAATCAAGCCATTGGTATTAAAGAGTTGCTCAGATTAGACATGCAAAGTATGCTTCAGATTATAAAACTCCTTCTTGAAAAGACTGGACCAGAGACAGGCTGTTCTCTTCAGTACCTTTCCTTACGCTTTTAAAGTTTAGATATCTAGCCAGTAATAAAGTTCTATGTCTTCTCAAAAGAGACTCTTCAGTAACTTAATAGATTAGTGATGAGATTTAAAGCTACCTGGTACTTTGCCTTTAATGCTATTCTTTCCATTTTACTTCATATCTCTGAAATTGCTTCCTATACCCATCAGCATGTCAATTAACTTTTCTGTTTCTACTCTGTTTAGGTGTATTATTGAGTTTTATGTTCCCTTCTAATTATAAACAGCATGATTAGTACAAATTTCCCATTTTACATAGTCTCTAAATTATAGCTGCAATTAAAATAAAAATGCTCATTTTTAAGGAATCTTGAGGTAATGTATGTAAGGGTGAAAGATAATGGGATTAGTGACAAAAGAGTAGAAAATATGTGTTTCCGGGCTCAGGAAAATGTGATCTAGCTATAAGGGTTTACCTTGCCATGTTCTAATGCAAGCACATTAAGTGGAAATCAATTATAGTGAATGCTGTATGGGGTGTATGTGTGTTGTGGGGGGCAGTGTGGTGGTGGGTCATTATCAAACAGAAGAATTGTGTAGGCTGACTAGATTTGACCTTTAATCTCAACATAAGCTTCCCATATGATTAAACACATCCACTTTTCCGATTTTTTTTGTAATGGATTGTCAGGTCTTTTTCCTTCTTGTTATTTTTATCCCAAGAATGTCATTTTATCTTCTTCAATTTCATTCACATTTTAACTTATATTTTATTATTGCTCTATCTTTTTGAAGTAAAATATATTTCCAGCTTCGATGGCAACTGTAAATTTCATTACCATCCTTCTAAACTTTTGAACCATAACAATTGTGAAGTGTTAATACAGCATCACCTATAAATGATCTGAAACTATTATTTGGAGATATACCTCTTTGTTATGAGCTCAAATCCATTTGACAAGCCAATTAAATAATAATGTAAAATTCAAGTAGTTTTTCACAAATAAATGTAAAAGTTATTGGAGCAATATCTTAAAATTGATTAGTCCATGACTGATTACTTCTTTGTTCAATTTGTATAATATTCTCTTGGTTGTTATTTAACTAGATTCATAATATTATCCTTTATTATCATTTTAATGCTTTTCTAATTTGGGATAAGCTTTTAAATTTCATCTTAAATAATTTAACTAAATTATATGTAAGAATCTCGTCAGCATGTCCTTGTTATGTACATGAAGTAAATGTCCCCCCAAGTTATCTTTCTTAGCATTGTATCTTCATGTATCTTAGCATTATGTTTTTAAAATAATATTATTCTATTTCAAAAAATATAGTAAATTTCTTAACTATGTCCATTTAAAAGTTTACCCCTACTAACTAATGATTAAAATTTTCTGTTTTATGGGAGGCTGAGGCAGGCGGATCACGAGGTCAGGAGATCGAGACCATCCTGGCTAACATGGTGAAACCCCGTTTCTACTAAAAACACAACACCAACATGGCACATGTATACGTATGTAACTAACCTGCACGTTGTGCGCATGTACCCTAAAACTTAAAGTATAACTGAAAAAAAAAAAAGAAAAAGAAAGAAAAAAAACACAAAGCTTTGGTAACAACAACAACAAAAATACAAAAAATTAGCCGGGCATGGTGGCGGGTGCCTGTAAGTCCCAGTTACTTGGGAAGCTGAGGCAGGAGAATTGCGTGAACCTGGGAGGCGGAGTTTGCAGTGAGCCGAGATTGCTCCACTGCACTCCAGCCTGGGCAACAGAGACAGACTCCATCTCAAAAAAGAAAAAAAAAAAAAAAATTCTGTTTTAACTACTAACTGAAGTACAAAGCAACACTTATGGGTATGAGACTATTCTCTAATAAAATTCATGCTTTTAACATCTGTTAGTTGTTACATGCCAATAGTTGTGTCTATTCCTGAAACGGATCTTATGAGGCACGGTGTGATTATTCAGTTCAAACTAATATTCTGTAGCTGCCTTAAACATAAGTGTGAAAATGAAGAGAATATGGATTTTAAGGCAAACCTAGTTGAGTTCCTAGAAATGACCTATAAAGTCAAGAAGCTGGATAACTTTCTGACATATTTAGTGTGAATGAAGAGACTGAGAGTTTGGGAAATTAAGTATTACTATTCAGTCTTATTTTCCACTAAATTTGCTTTTTAACTGTCAAGAATCCAGAACCTTTATCTCCACATTGAAGAATCTGCAACTGGAAACCAAGAAACAGTGCATTTCAGGCTGTAGTTTATGGCAGAGAAGGCAATCCCTCTCAATGAGCTGATATTTAAAGAAATTATAACCACTACACGGAAAATGTCCATATTTCAGTTGACCTGTAATACAAGTTAAATCATACTGAATTTTTTAAAAGTAATTACGAATGATTTCTTATTTCCACGGCAAACATTTATAGTTAGTGCCAAATAAGGATAGTTTGAATTAAAAATGAACAGAATGTACAGAAGAGAGAATGAAGAAGTCAGCAGCATTTGTCAGATTGCTCTAAACTCATTGCCTAAAACAGAAACCGAAAATATCACTGATGGCAGTGAAATGACTGAAAGGGAAGCACAAGTCGATGTTGTATTTTTAAAAGTCGTCACTTATTCAAAGGTAGAATTCAAAAATTAAAGGTGATTTTTCATTTGGAAATTAATGGCAGAAAAAAATTAAGATATTCTGCTTGTAAGAAGCAGAAAGATCAAAAAGTCAGAGGACACAAATCTCCTCCTCCCAGAAACAGAGAAAAACAGACACATACACATTCACACATTGAAAAGACTGTATTTTGCTACTTGAAGAACAGAGTTCTCTTCAGCTAAGAATGTGGTAGGTTGCTCTAAATTCTCACATGCACACACACATAGGTGACTAAGTATATATAATACCACTACAACAGGAAATTAGAGTAAAAACACATTACTTGTTGATAATTATTTCCCCTAAAACATTATAAAGCAAAATTAAATTGCATTTAAATATTACAAAATAAAATACATATCGCATATTTGAGGGTGTTTAAAAACCATGTTTCAGGAGTTCTAAAATTAAAAATATAAACAGACAAAAATATGACATGAAAAGAGACTTGATTAAAATCAGAAAAGATATGAAAGGAAATCAGAATATTCCTGAGAAACAAAAATTAGGGAGCTATAAACCACAAGGCACCTTAGTAAGGAATATTTCTAAAGGGGTAGAAAAGCAATAAAGACATGAACACGAGATAAAGAGCATTGCAAATGTTTCAGAAAGAAAACTATCAAAAGAGAAAAAAGGCAAAATGAAAATATAAAGAAAATTTGAGTTTCTGAAAAATATTTTTAAAGTGTGAAATAGGAGTTGTTTTTTAAAAATATAATTTTAAAAAAGCTTTCTTTAAATAAAAAGGGAAAATCTTGATATTGAGAGTACCCACAAGATGCTTGACATTTACACAGAATGATCAATTTTCTGTTGTTGATGAGACAGGGTCTCACTCTGTCACTCCGTCTGAAGTACAGTGGTGTGATCTTGGCCAAATTTATATAAATTTTGGTAAAATGATTTTCCTTCAAAGATAAAGACAAATAGTGTAGTGCTACCAGGCAAAAAGAAGCAGTATTTTTTTTTAAGTCCAAAACAATTAGACTGGCATCAGAGCTCTCAAAAACAACATGAACAGCAGAGGAAACATAGAATTAAAAAAATCAAGAAAACTAGGTATAGACAAAGCATTTTATACCCATCCAAGCTCTCCATTAAGTATCAAAGCTATAGATAAATAATCAAAGATCTCAGAGAATTTACCACACTTAAACTCTTCTTGAGGGCTAGAGGAAAATCATCCAATTACAAAAAGACAGAAAATACAAGCAAAGGATTGATGGGGAGTATTTAACGTTTTTAATATTTGATCTAAGACTGAAACAAATTTGGGACAAAAGAGTAAGAATCGTGTGCAAATGTTGCATATTTTGACCAACTATAAATAATGGACATAGACAGGAAAGATGATAAGGAAATATAAAAGTAGAATTAGTTTTTTGACTGTTGAATAGATAAAATATAGTAGTCAAATAATTCCAACAATACTACAGAAAATTAGCAAACCAGATAGTAAGCAGCATAATAAGAAAAGCATGGTAAAAACATGTCTGAGTACAATGGTAAATAGTAGAACAAAATACAAGTAAATAGTAGAACAAAATGGTAAATAGTAGAACAAAATATAAGTATTTCTTAAAAGGTTAAATGAAGAACAATGAAAATACATCACGGGGACAAGGAAACATGGAAAATATAGTGCACCATCTATGATGATAAAGAGTAAGACAAAACTGAGACCAATTCTATCAGAGGCATCGATTAACATGCAAGCCGCTTAACAAGAAAAGTATTTGCAATGTTGTTCACAAAGCAAGATTCAACTATCTGCTTTGTACGAGACATAACTGTAGATCAAAGCAATTAAAAGGAAGCTGAGGCCAGGGGCAGAGACTCACACCTGCAATCCCAGCATTTTGGGAGGCTGAGGTGGGAGAATCATGAGGTCAGGATTTCAAGACCATCTTGGCCAACATGGTGAATCCCCGTCTCTACTAAAAACACAAAACAAACAAACAAAAAATTATCTGGATGTAGAGGCAAGAGCCTGTAATCCCAGCTACTTGAGAGGCTGAGGCAGGAGAATCGCTTGAACCTGGGAAGAGGAGTTGTAGTGAGCTGAGATTGCGCTGCTGCACTCCAGCCAGGGCAACAGAGACTTCATCTCAAAAAAAAAAAAAAAAAAAAAAAAAAACAGAAAAAAAAAGGGGGCTGAAAGTAAAGGGATCACCAAGGATGTACCAGGGGAATTGAAGCCATCAAGATGCAGGGTTAGTCATCTTCTACCAGATAAAATGGAGTTCAAATGAAAATGTAACTTACGACAAAGAACAGTTTTTTCTAAATATTTGTTTTATTTAATTTGCAAATAAAATGTAGATATTTATGGTATGTGACATCATGTTTTGAAATATGTATATATTGTACATTGGCGACATTAAACTAATTAACATATGCATTACCTCACATACTTATCGTTTTTATCATTGTGTGATATGAATGCTTAAAATCTATTCTCTTAGTGATATTCAAGTATACATATTTATTAACTATAGTTACAATGTTGTACAATGGATATCTTAAACTTATTCTTTCTCTTTAACTAATTTTTTTTAAGGCTAAGAGTGACAATTCACAATTTAGATAAACATCCTTGCACCAAATAGCAGAGTACTCACCTCTGAGAAGCAAAAGGAAATTCAAGCACTCTCAGTAAGACACAGAAGACATAAGTAATACAAATAAATCATATCTCATGAATATGTATCAAATTTTATTCTTCTATATTACATAATACATCTTAAATGTGGAATCTGTACTCACTGGAGGAAAGATTTAAAAAAAATGGTGCTGGGACAACAGGACAAATTTTTGGACAAAACCAAAAGAATTATTAAAACCATGTATCACACCATATAAAAGAATACTTTCCAAATGGCATCAGGTGCCTAAATATTTTTTTAAATCCCTAAATGTAATAGGTAAATGTAAATCCTAAATGTAAGGGAGAAAAAATTCAGTAGATTTTCCTACAGCATCAATATATGATTTAAAATATTTTATAAACCACTAAAAATAAGAATTTATGCAATAATACTGATATAAATAAAAATAGTAAATAGATAGAAGATATGTGATAGCTACAGACAGAAGATCAACAGATACATAGGAGAAAATGGAAGTCTTTAGTTTATAGGTAATTTCCAAGTAATAAATATAAAATAAATGATGGAGTCACTAAATCATCATTTGACAACATAATATTTCTTACAGGCACTATCACTAGTGAATGGTTTAATGTTGTTTAAGGTATTAATCATCTATGCATCATGTTCAAAAGAATGATAAAATGAGAATAAATTACCAAAAAGTATCTCCCCACAATATACTTAAAGGGGAAAAAAAAAATAGAAAACTATCCATTGAGAAACCCAGCAGATACTGTGTTGCAGGTTTATTTCCCACTGATTACCAACTCGTTTTAGTCAGGCAAGACAGAACACTTGCACACATAAGTTACATACGGTGGACTTATTATTTAACAGATAAGCAGCAAAGGAGAACAAAAGACCAGGATTCATTGAGAGCATTTTCCCAAAGTTTTTCTGGTGTGACTGTATGCAACCCATTTGCACTGCAGCTAAGGAACCTAGGAAAGCATCCTGCCATAGGTTTAAACCCCAGGGTACATGACACACTGGGCTAAAGCACTGAAGGAAGCCCATCCTATTTCTAAAAGAAAAAGCAAGACATTTTTCCAAATTAGAGAAACTTAAAATGCATAGTAACTAATTCACATGTGACCCATGATTGAGTCCTAGTAAATAAGTTTGCTTGTAATGGGACATCAGGGGGACAATTGATGAAACTGGAATGTCTATAGATTAATTATATTCTATTAATATTAAATTTCTGATTTTGATAACTGCACTGTGACTATGTAAGGCAATGGGTAACTTTCTCATTCTAGAGCATATATGAAGAGAAATAGAGAGGATATTAAAACAAATGAAGTAATAAAATGCTAACATTTGTAAAATGCAGATAAAGGGCATATGGAATATTTTCATATTCTTTTTGCAGCTCTTCCGAAATATGAAAGTATTTCAACATATGATTATTAAAGGTGCTTTGCAATATTTTAACTTACATTTATTTGTTTATATTTATTTTTTGAAGCATAATATCATAGGGATAAGAGATTAAAGATTGAGAACAAAAGCTTGCGAGATTAATACAGGACATAAAGCACAAAAAATGTTTTAAAAAGTAAAACATTCAGAAATGGAAATGAATTAATTAAAGGAAAAGAAAATGCACAGACAAATGAATTATAAAAGTCAGTTATAGGAGTTTTGGAAGATAGAAAAATATTTTTATTCGCATTATTTTTAACATGGTAAACCAATGCTAGCGTGAGAGTTACATTACAACCTAAATATAGGCAAAATGTAACTCCAGATTTTTTGCTTATTTCTCTATGTGATTATGCAACAAAAGATACTAAAGTAATTCATATATTCATACAGGAAACTCTTAAACTAGAACCGATGTCCATATTGTTGCAGAAAGTGCACAGATTTGGGAGCCAGACAGATCTGCATTTGAATCTCAGTCTTCCAATTTCAAGCTTTTTGACAAATGTTAGTTCCCTTTTTATAGGAAAGAAAACTGGCTAATTTTGTTGCACTCTGTGAATTTTAAGATGAATTTCAAGAACACAGAAGGAATTTAAATCTGCAGTTTTTAAGAGGCTAGCTAGTTTCATTCAGCTACCTAAATCTTTGCCAGAACATGATCCGTATTTATCTGTATAAAATTTCCCCCCAGAAATTCTGCTTCAATGGATGTGGGTGGATCCAAGAATCTGCATGTTTAACAAGCACCCCCAGATGATCAGATGTAAATTACATTTTATGAATCACTGCTTTAGATGGAGAGGCCTCAAGTTAATGTATTGGGGCTAAGCTTGCTTTAAAATATTAATGCTTTATGAATCCCTTCTGGAAAGTCAGTTTACATATATTTGACTAAGCAGAAAAATATAGAAAGAAAACTTTGATTATTTCTTCTTAATAGCAAGAATTATGTTTAGGGTAGAAGAAACAGCTACTTTTGATCTTTTTATGTATCAGTTATCAAAACAGAAAGGTTTTTCACAATGATTGCCATGTGTATTTTAAATCTCAATAGTGAGACTAAAAACATTCACAGATTGATCTGAAAAGGGAAAGTAACCTGAGGTGTCCAGTGGTTGAAGGAATAACAAAGAAGGAAATAGAGAAAATGAATCATGTCAGTCAAGGTCCTTATAGATACTTAAATTTCACAAATAATTATCTTCAACAATATCTGTAATTAGGGAAGTAGACAATGAAATCAATTGTGTGATATGGTAAAGATGATAGAGATAGACAGACTCATCATTATATAATAGACATTTCTGATGAAAACACCAAATAATATAATCTTACTTGCAAGAATATTTCTAGATTTAACCATTTCTCCCATTTTTTGTCTAATTGAGCATTATCAGGAAATTAAGTCTAAATTTAAATCTAAATTTCTTTACTTTTTTTTCCTTCTAATATTATGACCTGCTACTCCTGGTGAAAGAATATTTACTTATATGATTTTAAAAACACACAAACTGTACAAATTGACAGCAAATGTCAACCAATTACATTAACACCATATCAAATATAATATGACTAGTGACTATGAGGTAATTCATCAGTGCATTTACTGAAGCAACATTCACTCTTCAATAACAATCTAAGTGACATTTTGTGGAAGAGGGTAGCTACCTTCCATGACCACATCTTTGAAAACTCTATCAATTTTTTAGCTGCACTGACAGTAAACTCTGACTCCATTAAATTATACTCTCCTCTTTTTAGATCTACTTTGTGCAAAGGAACAGATAATGTACATTTTCTTGATATAATTTATCTATTTAAGGGACCTACTTTGAAATTGCATGAAAAACATCCTAAAATATAAGGGAAATTATGAAGCATCAAATTAAAAACAATTAAATTTTCAAAATTTATTTATTTTTGGTTAAAAAGCCAATGATTTCATTTTAGTAGATTGAATAGCATAAACAAGGAACTTTTTAATTCAGCAGACAATACCTATTTCGTGAAAGATAAAAAGAAAATGCATCATTTGTGATTGACTATTGAATATTAGCAATTTTCTCCGATAAATTACATCTATCTGCTAAAAGCATTGTACAGTTATTATAACACTTGGTTAGTGCTATGAGTTAGAACTTTATTTTTGGTTTTAAGTCTTAGTGGAGGTAACCAAGAAATTTTCTCTGCTGTAGATCATACTATAAAGATTTGGATATAAAGTATGCAGTAGTATAGGTTCATAAAACAAAGTTAAACCTTATAAAATATAAGGCAGAAGACAGTACAGCATTTTTAACAGTAATTTTGAAGAAAAATTAATAAATAGACATAATTTAGCTTAATATCCTGCTTAAAGCAATACCACTAATTTTATTATTTAATAAAAACCAAAATAAAATGGACTCCTCTCATGATACATCTATTCAAATTTGAACTTAAAACTTATGTTTAAAATATAACTGTTAAGCCGTATTGTTTTAGGGATAGTAAAGCCTGCTTTCACTGTTTCTGCACTGGTAAATACATTGCCTTATTTCTCATTTTCTCCTAGTTTGACTTTGTAGTCATGCCCTCATTACCATATTCAATTAATTAGTGCAAAAAGGTAATATTCTAGTGCTTAGAACACATGGAGTCGCATTATTGACTCCAAATAAATAGGGCAGGTTCCTAATGCAGGCTGAGCAATCAGAGAACCCCTTTGTGAAAATACTAACACTAAAAATGTGTTGCTTGACCAAAGACCTGCTATAAGGACAAATAAACAGACAAAGGGAAAAAAATAGAGATAAAAGAAAGAGTGTATCAAAATTAAATGTAAAAGAAAAATTGCATTCATTTTTATCTCACTTTGACCTGACTGAGTGGAATTAGAACAAAAAAAAAAACTATTTCTTTAGAAACTTGACATCTCACATCCTGAGAGAAACCTCGATAGCTATTTTGGCTTTGTAATATTTATATTTATCAGATTGTACACCAGCTGCAAAAAAGCATTTCAATCCATGGAATTTTCTGTATGTTCAAAAATGTATTAATTCCTTGCTGAGTTAATGCAATGGAGGTTTTCAAAGAGTGTTTTTCATAGCTTTGTTGAAAAAAATGGCAAACACAAATGTGGCTTATGACTTGAGAATCTTATATTCTGTTCTGCCTTGGCAATAGAGCCCTTTTAGCATGCAACTTGGCAATAAAGCCCTTCTCAAAGACAAATTTTAAAGCATTCCCTTATGTTAGATTTTTAAATATAGCAAAATTCCATTACCTGTAACGGAGTACACATAATCCCCGTAACATCTACAGCAGTAGTGTGATCAGCCACAGCCTGTTTCAGTCATGCTGATTTTCCCCCTTTTCCTCTTGTGACCAACTATTCCACACTTTTCCTGCGTGACTTGAATGAACCTCTCAATCTTGAATAAAATAATAGCAATGGAGCTTCAGGTAATACAGGTACTTGGAAAAGTTTCCTCACTATATCCAATTACAGAATGTCTTGTTCCCTCGTGATATTTTCACTCTGAAATGAGAAGCTGACTAGGAGGATCATGCAACTGTTTGTCCTCCTCTTCTTTGCTGTGTTCTGTGTTCACCCTCTCAATTCTGCAAGCCTCTCCTTTTCTGGCCCTAGGTATGATTTTACCAACAGAACTTTTCTGCTTCTTACCTTTTGATAAGAATCACCTAAAAAAAAAATTCACAGAGAAATTATTGGTAAAATGGTCCAGAAGGAAGCATTAAGCTGACGGGATTGATTATCAGGAAGAATATTGTAGAAATTAAATTCAGGTCTTACAGGACATCAATATACATCTCTCTTTCTTTAGACTGCATTTTTCATTAATATATCCTCCAAGATTCACTCTAATTCTTTGTTATGTTCATATAGTTTACATCGTTTTCTCCATTCCTCCTTTTTTGAAATCATATTTTCTCAGATTATTTTATCCTTGTAGAATTTTAAAAGTTCTTGAAATTACTATTTTTTCAGCTTTATTGTGGCATAATTAACAAATTAAAATTGTATAAATTTAAGATGTACAATGTGATGTTTTAATATATGTAAGCATTGTGAAATGATTGACACAACCAAGCTAATTTAGCATATTAATTACCTTACATAGTTATCATTTCCGTGTGTGTGTGTGTGTGTGTGTGTGTGTGTGTGTGGTAAGAAGACGACACCTATTCTCTTAGCAAATTTCAACTGTACATTACATCATTAACTATAGCCACCATGTTGTACATTAAGTTTTCAAAATTTATTCTTTCTACAATTAAAAGTGTGTACCCTTTGACCAATATCTCTTCCACCACTCAAGCCCCTGGTCACCACCATTTTACTGTTTGTTACAATAAGTTTGACTTTTTTTGTTTTAGGTCCTACATGTAAGTGAGATCATGCAGTACTTGTTTTTTAATGTTTGGCCTATTTTACTTAGCACAATCTCCTCCAAATGTGTTCATGTTTTCATGTATGGCAGGATTTCCTTTTTAAGAGCTGAATAATATTCCTTTGTGTAAGCAGAAAGATAGGTAGATGATAGATAGATAGATAGATAGACAGATAGATAGAGAGCTTGAGCTAGAACTATATCACATTTACTTTATCCATTTATCTGTTGTAAGACACGTTGTTTTTATATCTTGGCTATTGTGAATAATACTGCAATGAACATGGGAGGGCTAATATCTATTCAACATAGTGATTTTATTTTTTGTGATATATACCCAGAAGTATCTTGACTTTTTGTTAGTCATCAGAATGATTTTTAATGTTTGTCTATTTAAATTAAATTTCAATTAATGAATTATTTTACTTGGCTCATGTCTTAAAAAAACTCACTCTACTAGGAGATGAATTCTTTTACCTGGACTAATTTTTAAATATGTTCCTGCTCATCACATAGCAAACCATCTGCCCTAAAAAAACAATTGATTGAATTTTAATTAGTTACAGTATGTGTCTAGCCCTTTATGTGAAAAGTCAACATCATTTATGTTTTGACCCATATATAAAAATTTAGAAATTACATCTTATTAAAAACATATTGACCCTGGTTCTATAGCTAAAATACACATACTTCTGTTAATGTAGAAGTGTAGTTGGGTTTTTAAAATCAAATTCTAAAAATGATCTAACAGAATGTGGTGGCTTATGCCTCTAATCCTAGCATATTGAGAGGTCAAGGGGGAAGGACTGCTTGAGCCAAGAAGTTTGAGATCAACCTGGGCAACACAGTAAGACCTCCATCTCTACAGAAAAATACAAAGTAAAAATATTATCTGGGTGTGGTGGCACATACCTGTAGTCCCAGCTACTTGGGAGGCTGAAGTGGGAGGATCTCTTGAGTCATGATCACACTATCACATTCAAGCCTGGTTGACAAAGGTGTCTCAAAAATAATAAATAAATAAATAAATAAATAAATAAATATAACCCAATGGTAATTTTAAATCATTAGAAATTTATTACTATTCTGATGAACAGCCCATGTTTTATTAAAGACCTTAAAATATACATTGATATTCAGTTGATTTTCATTGACCTTGGCATTTTTCTAATGTTAATGAACTAGTCCTGACTATTTTTGTAATCAAATTCCCTTAATGCGTATTGGCAGGTTTTATCTCACAGATTATATTGTAACAGAATGTTCATGCCTATTAGTTTTATGAAAGCTAATACAGAATAATTAAGCATGTTTAGTAATGCATAACAAAAGACAAATTTCTCTAGAGATTATTTTGTAAGTTCATTCATTTTTCCATTTTTTTTTCTGGAAATACCACCATTATCTCACTTAGATGAAGGGGAGAATCTTTGGTGGCACAATATCTAGAGTGAATCAACATGGATGAAAATAAAAACAGTACTGATACAGAAGAATATTGTAACATCCCTGAGAATTTTGCCTAAAATTTCTGTGAATACTTCAAAACAAAATAAAACAAACAAAAAAAACAGAATGAGAGGCTGTAAAATTGGCATGATTTAGATACAGATTTAGGTATGATTCATTATTCAATTACTGTAAAAGTGCAGTACTTTTCCAACATGTTGTACAAAACATACAACTTTACAGGGAAACAGTATATGGCATTAAAAATGTTTCCCTATATTCAAATTAGAGAAAAATAAAGCAGATGATGAGTAGTATAATTCCTTGATTGGGAATGATAACTGTCTAGACAATTCAGAACCAGTATTGCTGTGAGTTTTAAATAGACATTCAAATGTCAACAAGTGGCAATGCATATTTTAATTATTCAGTCCTTAGCAGACCAAAGGCATATATAAATTCTGGCACGTAAGTATAAGACTGAGACCTTATGTAGCAACAATACATATTTCCAAGTTTTTACTCCCATGGAGTAAGAGAAATAAGTTGGAAAGGTAAAAAGTTTCATTGCTTCTCTTTCATTTAAAATATTTGGAGAAAAGCTCAAAGAAATTTGTTATAATTTTCCTTTTTTTTTTTTTCTTTCAGAATGTCATCTTGTAAAAGTGACATTGTATTGTCCTCAAGAACACATCTTGGTTAAGAAATGTTGTTTCTCTCCTATGCTCCCTCAGGCTGAGTGATCTGTTTCTCTCTCTCCTTAAATGGCCTGCATAAATAGGGCTTTCTGGCACTGCATCCAGCTGAAGCAAATTCACAACTGCTCTTGATCGCACAGTAACATTGTTTTTGCTCCATTCATTACTACATTAATTCTTCTGTGTTCTCTTTGGCACTATGAGGGAGAGTGGATCCTTTAGGACACACCTCACATGTAATATTTTGAAAAAGTATCCACATGTTCCTTAAGAGTCTCATTCCATTGACAAAGATAGTAGGTTTGACATTAGAAAGTTTCCCACAGTTATAAAAACTTCAATCACATAATCTTTGCTGGAGAATACACACATGCAATAATTCAGACAAGCATATTCTTTAATGATAGGATTATCTGGTTAAAAGTTTTAATATGTACTTGGTCTTTTACTTATTTCCTTTCTCATATATATTATCTTTCAATTCAGTTTAATCCCATTTCAATATCCTTTTTATTGAAAAAAATGATATAAAGCTTCTTTTTCTGACAAATTTTGGTATTCCTTTATGTTATCTACAAATCTAATATGAGATGCTTGAATAAAATCGTTAGTGAAACCACTGGGAAAAGAAAACAAATATCTTCAAATCCACATAACATTTATATGAAAATACAAAATCATGTGTCAGTCTTCCAGATTAGGTTAACCAAAAAATGTCTGTCTGAAAAATTCATTCTTTTTTTTTTCTTATATTAAGCAATGTCATAAGTGCTATTTTAAGCAGGGCCAGGCTTAGGGGGAAAAATATGAAAAAGGTGAAGGTTAGAACTGGACTTCCATAAATGTCAACGCCATCTTCTTTCTAATTCCTGTTGACACTCCACTTTTCATGTTTCTCTTTATTCTTCTCTCCTCTCCATGGTAACATGTATTTTGACTTGACTGAAGTTCTGTGTGTGGCACTAGTTTTGCTTGGCAGGTGTCTTGATTCCCACTCCTGAGTTTTCTTTACTATGATAATAAGAGACCGTTCAGGAGCCTGTGTTAATGAGTAAGGCCCTATCCCAACCCACCATTCCCAACTATCTGTGCCCTGTTTCTCGCTCTTCTCTTTCTTCCTCTCTCATCAGGTTCTAATAGTCTAAAAATACTATTGCAATCTGTTATTGTTGTTTGTAATATATCTCTTCTCACATAGAATATAAACTCTAAGATGAAATATCAGAAGCCACCATTCTCAAGGGCGTGAGGAAGGGCTTTGGACGCAGACAGGCCTAAGTTTAAATGTTGGGTTATATTTCGGAAGTATAAAATTTGATATGATATTTATTCTTTTAGGATATGGCTTCCCATCTATAAAATGATCGATGCACATAATGTCTAACATTGTTTGTTTGTTTGCAGTAGGTACTTGTTAAGTGTCTGTTTAATTTAACAGTAATTTTTTTCAGTGCAATTCCCTGGTGATCCTCTTTTCTCTATGAACCAAATATGGTGAATGGGATTCTTGTTCAAGATTTCAGCCTGTTCATAAGATAACTACGGAAACAATAGCTTGAAGATACCTAGGCCCAAATTGTTAAACATTTGCTATTCACTCTGATAAACATTTTGCTGTTGTGTAATGAAATAATGACCAAAATCTTATTGTGAGTTTATGTGGAAACATTTTTCAAAGATTACACAGTCATGCAGGTAAGTGGCAGAAGCAGAATTCAAATCTACTTCATGTCTAATTTATGTCTACTGAAATATTAAATTTAGTCACATTGTTTTTACTATGTTAATATAATATGATTTTTTGAAAAGTTAAATAAAATTATTTGTTGGGGTGTTCAACAAAACACTGAAAATAATTTTATACTTTTAATTAAAAAAGAAGTGTAAAATATGCAGTGAGAAATAACTTGCTTATTGAGAGCTCATACTAAAACTCACATTTTCCCCATTAAATTACAAGCTTCTTCTTTCTATCTTTAATTTAGGAAGGAATTCTGGCAAAACTGGCCAAGCTGTTCTAACAGACTTGACACCATTTTGACAAACAAAGTACAGCACGCCCAGAGGCATTAGGGAGTAAGACTTCCCAAAGATCATGTGTACTTTGACCATCTGTGCATTTTAAATTTTTGAGAACATTAAATCTCACAAAATTCAATATTTTGCACAGATTTTTACATGCTTACATGCCTTTCTTAGTTTTGAATACGATTTTATGAAACTTTTATATTTAAAATGTTTCAGTAAATTATATTTCAGGATAAAGGATCTTATTTCCCCACTATTTTTTTCTATCAGTTAATATGTTTTCCTGAAAAACTAGAAAGAAAGTGAAATATACATTAAACTCACATTTAAGAAATCTAAGCTTCAAACATATTTTGGATGCCAATATAATAGTAATGCTCAAAATAATTTGCAATTAGAAATTAAATGGAGAGGTATTTGACTGCAACAATGGTAATGCAATATTCTAAAGGAATAGCAACAATTATGTAGAATTGAAAATAATTGAATAGCCTCAAATTTTTTCATACTAAATATTTTCTTCTACAAGGTATTATATGGCAAATAATATATAGAACCTAATAGTAATGAACATTAATTGTTTTTAGCCACTGATTTAAATTAATTGTATCTTTTAATCTTTATAACAGGCTTTTTGATTCTCTATTCAGCTTTTTTATTTAACAAAATACATTTTTAAATAGTTGTACTGAGATTGATATTCAGAATGATTAATTTGTTCATGGCTGTATTGTGAAATCACACCTCAAATCTGAATTCAAATACTTGAACTCAACATTCATTGATATTGTTTGGATTTGTGTCCTCACCCAAATCTCATGTCAAACTATAATCTCCAGTGTTGGAGGAAGGACCTGTTGGGAGGTGATTAGATCATGGGGGCAGATTTTCCCTTTGCTGTTCTCACGATAGTGAGTGAGTTCTCTTGAGATCTGATTGTTTAAAATTGTGTAACACCTCCCCCTTCCCTCTCTTCCTCCTGCTCTTGCCATGTAAGACATGCCTGCTTCCCTTTCCGCCATGATTGAAAGTTTCCTGAGGGCTCCTCAGCCATGCTTCTTGCACAGCCTGTGGAACTGTCAGCCAATTACATTTACTTTCTTTATAAATTACTCAGTTTCAGGTGTTTTGTTTGTAGCAGTGCGAGAACAGACTAGTACGCTCGTGGTCTTCACCACTCTGCTCTATTGACTCAACACAACTCTCTGAGTTTCCTAAAATCCATATTCCTAGAAAACTGTAGACTCTCCTGGTGTTTGGAAATAAGCATAAATTTCTAAGTTGTATAAGAAAGATTAAACTAGTAAGAACACTTGAAAGGATGGAAAATAGGAGTAAATTTAATGTATAGTTAAATTAAACCAAAATAAACCTATTTTGTACAGAATTTGGCAGGGAAATACATACATATGTGTGTATGTATATATATTATATATGTGTGTGTGTGTACACATATATATATATATGTTTATTAAGGTCCAGCCTGTTTATATGTCTATTTAAAATGGGTATTTCAACATAAAATGCTATTTTAGCCCAAGTTCTTATGAACTTTCATTAAGAATTTGTAGGGAATAGCTAAACTTTACATGCATTTGTGCATAGACCTAAGCATATTTATCTCGGAGATACATTTTTATTGTACACATACTCAATAATTAAGAGATTCTGCTATAAAATTACAGTTCTCACCAATAAACTGGTGGTACTCTTTATTCTGGAATAGGTAAAGGAATGGTATCTGTCCAGCTTTAAAGGGTCCTCCAACTTCTGAACCAGTGAGCATTGTTCATTTCCAGGAAAATCAAAACAAAACAAAAACAGAAACAAAATTTTCAAAAACCTATATCTTTAGTAGGATTTGCCAGAGATCAACTTCTTTCTTATGTAGACAGTACTAAAAATATGGTACATATTTTGAAAAGATTATTAATGCATAAAAACTCTGGAATGATATAAAACTATAATTCATTCACCAATACATATGCATTACCCATCCTTCTTATATTAGGCATGTGCTAGGTTTAAGAATTTAGTAATGAAAAAGTAGACAATTTCCATGCCATAACCTTACCTATATTTTATTCAGTTTTGATTCTAAACGCAACACATTTCAGATAATAAATTTGTTCCTTTTTTTGAATTATTAACTTCTTATAGACTCAATGGGATATAAGCTGGACTTTGAAGTAGAGACAGGATTTGAATATTTAGAAGAATTATAAAGCATCCTGGCCACAAGCAAAGTTGTGGAAAGAGAAAAGCCATGGCTCTATTGGGAGAAGGATCAGGAAAAAAGAGCCTCAATTCATTTTCTAATATGTAGAACAAAATTATTCAATGTACCTCACTGTGGCATTGAGAATATTAAGTTTATTTAAACAAATAACGTTGTTGAGATAACACTTTGAAATGGTAGATATTCAATATAATATGGTCTTCTTTCTCCCATTGGAATTCACATTGTGAAGAACAGATTGTAATGGGCATTGAAAGATTGATAAGAGATGTGTACTTACTCTAAAGAAACAATGCTACTGTGTATACTCTTGATGTGTCGTAATTAACAATTAGTCTGACAGTGGCATGCCAGGTGTGTTGAAGCAAAAAGTTTGGTTTTCTAGAGATCCTGAATTATGGTAAAATGTACAGGAAGATATTGTTAATATAACTTTTAAAAACTGTATCACAAAATAATTCAGATAGCAAGAGTTAGCAACATAAAATATAATTCATCATTTACAGCAATAGGATTATATTGATAAGGTTATATAATCTGTTTTGAAAATGTTGAAGAAAATTCTTGTAGTTTAAATAAATATTTTTAACTAAATGTTTACAATTATGTTTATATTCTATGTAATATTTATTGTAGGACCTCATATCAAGAGAATGCAGTGCATGCATGATGAACAAGACCTGGCAATTTTTTTTCCTATGGAGCTTAAGGAAATCAAGGAAGACTTTTGAACCACAAAAAGTAAAAAATAGTAAGAGTAATGGATAAAATAATTTACTAAGAAGTAGAAGAGGATAAAAGTTATTTGAAGAAATGCAGCAGCAACCATTGCCATTAGCCATGACTACTGGCTAATTTATACTAGTAATTATGATTTGCAATTATCTACCAACATTTAATTGTCTGGTTCCTCTATGTATTTGGTTCCAAGATTGTGTACATGTGCTATAACTACAATCAATAAAAAAAATAGACAAAGGCAGTATTTGAAAAAATATGCTGAGTTTGGTATTTATTATCTATATGAATTTCGGGAACCACTTATATTCTCTTAAAATAATTTTCTTATTTTGAATTTGAGTGAGATACCTCCCAGTATTATTTACTAATGTTACATGAAACAATAGGATAATTGAAAGTTTTTAAAGTTCATTATTTGTTAAAATAATATTCTATTATTATTTCTTTTTACATAAATTTACTTAAAGAAAATTGATATCTTTAGAAATCAAATAACTGCTTAATGCATGATGTTTAACCTGAACACTTAACTATGTGCAGGTCAGGAACTGTGAACATAATCAGCTCCTTGTTTTAAAAATTTCACAGCTCAAATTTCTCTCTTAATAAAACACCTTGATGGTAAATACCACATTTTATATTGCACTAAAAATTCTAGAAATATTATACATCTTACTTATGTTAAATAAACACAGAGAAATATAAATACATACTGAAACATTTTCTTCAAAAGATAATTACAAATATTTATATTAAAATTCCACTAAAGAGGATATGTGGATGCCTGTAACATTTTAGCCAATATTCATAATATACACATGAAAGTTAAAATAATCATGTAAAGATAATATTATTTGTATCTCATTTGGTCAATAATGGTACAAATATTGTTTTGGATTAGCTTATTGCATGGTGTTGATTCACTCACGATTTCACAGGCTTATGAGGGGAACTAACTTGTAAAAGTCCTAAAAAAGAATTCAGAAATATGTTGTGAGATTACTTCTAACACAAACAACTCTCAGCACATAGTAAATCTAATCAGAAAAAACCCTTTCTATGGTTTCATAATCTATATTGAAACACTCTGGCTCACTTTCTTGGCTGTATAATCCTCTTTCACCTGCATATAAAGAACATACTCTTCACAGAAGTATGAGGATTAGTAACAAAAAGGCATTAATAGTATCTTCTATATGCTTCCTTGTTCCAAAAGAGTTCAATACGAGATTTTTTTTATTACTTAGAAACTTTCCAAAAGGCATATAGGTAACAGCAATCTTAGAGATAAGAAATCTAAAATGTGGCACATATACACCATGGAATACTATGCAGCCATAAAAAATGATGAGTTCATGTCCTTTGTAGGGACATGGATGAAACTGGAAATCATCATTTTCAGTAAACTATCACAAGAACAAAAAACCAAACACCGCATATTCTCACTCATAGGTGGGAATGAATTGAACAATGAGAACACATGGACACAGGAAGGGGAACATCACACTCTGGGGACTGTTGTGGGGTGGGGGGAGGGGGGAGGGATAGAATTAGGAGATATACCTAATGCTAAATGACGAGTTAATGGGTGCAGGACACCAGCATGGCACATGTATACATATGTAACTAACCTGCACATTGTGCACATGTACCCTAAAACTTAAAGTATAATAATAATAAAATATAAAAAGTAAAAAAAAAAAAAAAAGAAATCTAATTTAAAGTGATTAAAACTTTACCAACATGTTGTCAAATATTTGCTTGAAAAGTGAAAAACCAAAATGTTCAATTGGCTGTTTTGCTGGGTCGTCAGTAACATGTAGTGGACAAGCAAGTCTTCAATACTGTTACTGAGAAAAGAGCTTTTCTTAATGAACTATTTTAAATCATATACTCTAGATCAGCAACAGATCACATAAAACATTGAAAATGGCAGGACCTCAGAGATCATCAGCTTCTTAGAATAAAAAAAAAAAAAAAAGACCACCAAGGAAATTCAGTGTCTACTTGGATATAATGAATTGTGATTTTAATAACCCCGTACCTGCTGAGATATTAATATTCATATAGTCTAGTGAAAATTTTATTCTTCATATATTCTTTCAAACCTGTTAAAAGTTTGAATTTAGTATGACGATTTTTTTCAGAAATTCTATTAATTCATTGTCGATATTCTTACACACAGACACAGATTACCGTTTTTAGTAAAGTCATTTTATGTTATCTTTTCCCATAATTTAGCTTTTTCATTAAGATTCTAAAACAAATCTCTCAAGAACCTCTGGTTTACTTCATCAGGTTAGCACAGAATCATAGAATTTTAAGACTAGAAGAGAAAATAATGATTATCTGATCTTACAACCCTTCTGTCTTCTCTATTTAACTGCAGAATGGTTTTCCAAACTACATTTGAATGTATCTCTGAGTCAACAAATTTCTTATATATACAATTGTGTTAGATATGTATTTTTGATGTTGAGTTGAAATTTGTTTCCATATCTTCCATTTACTGTTTCTGTTTCTTATCCTTATTGATAAAGAAAACAAGTGTAATCATTTTGTTTGCCATCCTTCAATATTTGAATATTTCTGTAATGGTTTTTCTTCCCCAAATCTTATTTTTGGTATATTTTTATTAATAAAGTAAACATTTAAATGGCATAACCACCTTTGTTTTTGGTTAAATGTACCTGAATTTCTTACATTTGACTCAAAGATGAGCTGCCAAAACTTAATTACTTAAATACGGTTTAGAGCATCTTAAGAAGGCAGAATTCTCCACTCTGGATATAACTGCTAATTTAGATAAAAGTAGCTTATTTAGTGGTTACATTTCACATACTACACAACATTTGATTAGTTAAAGTTGGATGCATTCTTTCCAAATAGCTGATTTAATTGTGCAGCTGGCTTGTTTCCCTCTCCAAGTAGTAAAAATTTGATTTCTCTTCGTGAAGTATGATTTGTTATATTTTGACCATTATCGCTGATTAATGATTAGTACTAATACCAGTGTATTTTTTCCCTTATTAAATAAAATAATGTAAAAATGTATAAGTGTGCTTCATATGTTTCTAATGGTAAAATGTTGAATATGGCTGAGTCGAGGATAAATTTATTAAAAAACTGCCCTCTCAATGGGAAGGATTAAAGCTATAAGCCATCATATTTGTCCCATTCAGAAGGGTAGTGTTTTGGTTTTTTTTTTCCCCCCTTTCTTTCTAAAGTCAGTGCCTTGATTTTTTAATCCACCAGAACTTGGATCTAACTTCATTGTTTCATCCCAAGGATGGCCTCATCATGTACTATAATCCTTGCTCCTTTCTCACACACCTCACTTATCAATATGTGGTTTTTATTCTCTTTGGCTATATTACCGTGGCTTTAAAGGGCTTAAAAATGGAAATACTGCAACACATTCATAACGATTATATTTCACTTTTTTCTCACTTTCTTATCTGTCATTCCACAATTTTTACAATTATAAATTTCACTAATATAGTATTCTTTGTGATTATATTTTCTTCTTTTTTTTCATTCTATTTTGCAGTAACTTATGCTTTCTGGTAAAAGACAGTTCAGATGGATGTGTCTCAAGCCTCTTCATATTCTTTTGAGTTGAGAGAACACATTAATTATGTGAACACATAAGCTCTTATTTCTGTTTTAAAGTCGGAAATTACAAACTGCTTTAGGCCCAGACTGACCCTCATATCTTTTAGGTAGAGTAGGAAAATGAAATAACTTAGCTAACTTTTTTGTAATTCCCCTTATAACTTTCTGATTTTAATAAATGCCTCAGAAACCACATTAGGTTTAAGTTGCCTTACTTCTGAAAAGATACTGCTTATGTACCTATTAATATTTCTCATGTTCTTAGGAATTATCTTTAATGTAAGATGTGGCACAATCATTTTTATTAGTAAATTATTACCTCTCATACCAATTTACTCAAGCCTCCAATAGCAAACAGCAAATGTATAGGAAATCCTTTCAAGCATTTAAGAGGATGTAATCTAAAATACAAATTAATGAATTGATCTTCATCTGTATCTCTATTTTTCAGTTGAAATTTGGAGACGCCAAGTAGCTGTCTGATGGACATAAACCTATCAAGTTATATTATTAGATTTTTGATTCGACACTTCTTCTGCCAGATCTCTAGCTTTTATTTACTATTTTGAGTGGCATACTTGCTAGAAATTCACACTTTTTCTGGTAATCAGGTGTTTTTATCTTTCTTATCGTCTGGGAGAAATCTTTGCATCAATATTTTTAAATGAGTAATTTTGCTTTTGTGTTTTTAGTGTGTTTTATTTCGTACTATATTTCATTTTCAAAATTAAAGGCTTTAGAAAAAGTGCTTTTACTGTTATTAAACACAGTGTGTTAGCATTTATGTAAATTTCAGAGAGTTGGGAGTGGTCGTCCCAAAGACTCTGAACCCATCTCTTGCTACAACTACAATGCACACAGACATATTTTGGTTTTGTGGAGGATGCTAGAAAGGATAAAGGAATGTTTTAATTTAGCCAAGTAGTTTCATGACTTATAGACCATAAACATCCAGGTAGAAAGCAATGCCTATGTCTTTTCCCAGTCCACTCTGGCAATATTTACAGCCACATGTTCCAACGGATGCTGCATAATGTGAATAGGTCTCTTTAAAATGAAATGCAAAGGAAAAATCATTATATCAAAAGGATACCTGCACTAATATTTATCAACCCTATTCACAGTAGCAAATACATGAAATTGACTTGTGTCCATCAACAAATGATTGGAAAAAGAATATGTGGTATATACCACGGAATACTACTCAACCATAAAAAAAATCATGTCTTTCTCAGCAACTTGGATGCAACTGAAAGCCATTACCTTAAGTGAAGTAACTCAGAAATAGAAAGTCAAATACTCACACATGGAATCTAAAAAATGCATGCACATGGACACACAGTGTGAAATAATGGACAATGGAGACTCAGAAACGTGACAGGGCAGAAGAGGGGTGAGAGATAAGAAATTACTTAATCGATACAATGTACACTATTTGGGCAATTGTTACACTTGGTCCAGACTATACCACTAAGCAATATATCCATGTATCAAAACTGCACTTGTATTCTCCAAATCTATAAAAATAAACTGCGAAAGAAAGAAAACTGATAGGAGAGGAAGGGAGGTTGGAAAGTAATGGGTTCAGTTATCGATTATGTACTAATCATATATTGTTTACATTTTTATCAAAATGTTCACTATATTAACAGTGCACAAGGGGGAAAAAAAACACATGCAGTGTTTCCATAGTGTATTTTACCTTGGGATTACTGTTCTATTAAATACACTTCAGAAATGCTGTTTTAGATAAAAGAACAGACTGATTCCTTCTGTTCTAAAAATGACTCATCTTTAAATGAAAGAAAATTAAATTTGAAATGCAAAGGTATCCTAGATTTATATAAAATAAAAATATAAAGAAGTAAGGCGAAAATTGAAGAGAGTAACACCATAATGGTCAATTTTTTGGATTAGACTCTCATACTTCATGGAATAGAAATAGACAATTTCTGTGCTCCCAGAGAAGAAAACTAACTCATCCATGTTAACCAAACTGATAGGTTATCTGAGTAAATACCTGTGTACTATAAGCAATCTATGTTAATAAAAATTAGTCAGATGCAAAATAAAATACTGGCAAACAAAATACAGCAGCACATCAAAAAGCTTATCCACCATGATCAAGTTGGTTTCATCCCTGGGATGCAAGGCTGGTTCAACATACACAAATCAATAAATGTAATTCATCACATACACAGATCTAAAGACAACAACCACATGATTATCTCAATAGACACAGAAAAGTCCTTTGATAAAATTCAACGGTCCTTTATTTTAAAAAAACCAGGTATTGAAGGAATATACCTTAAAATAATAAAAACCATTTATGACAAACTCATGGCCAATATCATACTGAATGGGCAAAAGATGGAAGCATTCCCCTTGAAGATCAGCACTAGACAAGGGTGCCCTCTTTCACTATTCCTGTTCAGCATAGTATTGGAATATCTGGCCAGAGAAATCAGGCAAGAGAAAGAAATAAAGAGTATTCAAATAGGAAGAGAGGAAATAAAATTGTCTTTGTTTGCAGATGACATGATCCTATATCTAGAAAACCCCATCAACTCAGCCCAAAAGTTTCTTAAGCTGATAAGCAACTTCAGCAAAGTCTCAGGATCCAAAATAAATGTGCAAAAGTCACAAGCATTCCTATACACCAACAACAGGCAAGCAGAGAGCCAAATCATGAATGAACTTCCATTCACACTTGCTACAAAGAGAATAAAACACCTAGGAATTCATCTAACAAGGGAGGTGAAGCACCTCTTCAAGGAGAACTACAAACAAATGCTCAAGAAAATCAGAGAGGACACAAACAAATAGAAAAACATTCCATGCTCAAAGATAGGAAGAATCAATATTGTGAAAATGGCCATAGTGTTCAATGTAATTTATAGATTTAATGATATTCCCATTAAACTACCATTGACATTCTTCACAAAATTAGAAGAAACTATTTTAAAATTCATATGGAACCAAAAAAGAGCTTGTATAGCCAAGACAATCTTTAGCAAAAAGAACAAAACTGGAGGCATCATGCTACCAGACTTCAAACTACACTACAATGCTGCAGTATCTGAAACAGCATGGTACTGGTACAAAAACAGAATAGAGCCATAGAACGGAATAGAGAACTCAGAAATAAGACTGCATTTCTACAACCATCTGATCGTCAACAAACCTCACAAAAACAAGCAATGGGGAAAGGATTCCCTATGTAATAAATGGTTCTGGGAGAACTGGCTAGCCATCTGCAGAAAACCAAAACTGGACCCTTTCCTGACACCTTATACAAAAATTAATTCAAGATGAATTAGAGATATATGGTAAAATCCAAAGCTATAAAAACCCTAGAAGAAAATCTAGGCAATACCATTCAGGACATAGGCATGGGCAAGGATTTCATGATGAAATCAGCAAAAGCAATTGCAACAAGGGCAAAAATTGACAAATAGAATCTAATTAAACTGAAGAGCTTCTGCACAGCAGAAACTATCATCAGAGCAAATAGGCAACCTACAGAGTGGGAGAAAAATTTTGCAATCTACCCATCTGACAAAGGTCTAATATCCAGAATCTACAAGGAACTTACACTAATTTACAAGAAAAAAAATCATCCACATGAAAAAGTGGGCAAAGGACATGAACAAGCGTTTCCTAAAGGAAAACATTAGTGTGGCCAACAAACATATGAAAAAAAGCTCAACAACACTAATCATCAGAGAAATGCAAATAAAAACCACAAAAAGATACCAGGTCATACCAGTCAGAATGGCTATTATTGAAAAGGCAAGAAACAATAGATGCTGGCAAGGTTTTGGATAAACAGGAACACTTTTTCACTGTTGGTGGGAGTGGAAATCAGCTCAACCATTGTGAAGACGGTGTAGTGATCCCTCAAAGATATAGAACCAGAAATATCATTTGACCCAGCAATCCTGTTACTGGGCATATACCCAAATGAATACAAGTCATTCTATCACAAAGATACAGGCGTGCATATGTTCATTAGAACACTATTCACAAGAGCAAAGACAAAGAATCAACCCAAATATCCATCAATAACAGACTGGATAAAGAAAGTGTGGTACATAACCACTATGGAATACCGTGTAGCCATAAAAAGGAACAAGATCGTTTCCTTTGCAGGGATATGCATGGAGCTGGAAGCCATTATCCTCAGCAAACTAATGCAGGAACAGAAAACCAGACACCACATATTCTCACTTACAGGTGAGAGCTGAAAAATGGGAACATATGGGCAGAGGGAGGAAAACAGAACACCCTAGGGCCCGTGTAGGGATGGGGTGGAGGGAGGAAGGGCATTAGAAAAAATAGATAATGCATACTGGGCTTAATACATAGGTGATGGGTTTATAGGTGCGGCAAACCATCATTGCACACATTTACCTGTGTGAAAAACCTATACCCTAGAATTTAAAATAAAAATTAAAAATAAATAAATAAAAAGTCAGAATAAATGAGAGCACCTGTGATAAGCAAAAGGGATATCAAACATGAGTATAGATCTAAAATTTAAAGGGAATGTCACATACAACTAATCCAGACAAATATCTCCTTACTCTTAATTTTGTCAAAGGTTATTCTCATTTGCCAAGTAAAATTGATATAGTACTCCCTTTATACTAGTGAGTGAAAACTAACATGATTTAAGAGAGTGTCATTAAAAATAATACTAAAATTTCCATTCATATAAAATATCATTTACTCTCAAATTTCACAACGTGTCCAGACAAAAGCAAATCGATTTTTTAAATCTTAAATTTTATAATATTCAATATTCTCTTCTTATACACTTCTTCCTTATTTAATGTCTATGAATTATCTAACTAATATCATATTATAGCCTAACTATAATGCTTCTCATTCATATAAATTTTCCTAGGAAAATATGTTAGAATTCTCTATCTGAAAAATTATGAATTTCTAATGAGATAACTTATTTTTAACAATGTTTTCATTAAGCCAAAGAGATGCCAATTTTGTCTGTTAAAATGTAAGTAACAAATAAAAACTATAAGGAAAACATATATAGTGTCCCAAATATATGTAGTTTTCTAGCCAGCAGAACTAAAAACGTACAAAAATGAAAAAAAAATGTTTTATGACTAAAATTTTCTACTACCTAGAAAGGTCTGTGGACTGTTCACAATTAAATATGAAAACAAAATATTGAGGAATGGTAAGAAGGAAATGCATATCTATAAGGTTTTTTGTCCTTACCCTGGTCCAGACTGAGCCTGCATGCAAGAAAGAAATAGAAATTCCATTCCAAATTGCCAAAGTCACTGTTTGGCAAACAGTTTCGATTAATGTAAAATGATCCAATTAATGCACCCCACAAAGAACTAAGAACAAATACCAATATCAAACAAGGCTGCAGAAAGAAATCTTTGAAGTAGCTGTTTTGAACAGACTATTAACAACATGAAATTCAGCTGAAATGTAACCAACCAGATGCTAGTGCTTGAATACAGCAAATAAAATAGATTGCTTTGCTATTAGGAAGGTCACATAAATTTCTCCTCTATGTCACTTACAGCTACCAAGAGACTCACAGAACAAGAATCTTATTTTTTTGGATCCTTTCTAATTATTCTTATTTCTCTCTTTCATTTAATTCTATTTGGTAATGTTTAGGGTGAATTTTGAGAAATAAAAAAATTACTATCTACGCTCCATATAACTTATACTCTTGACTTAACTGAAATAAGGGAAATAATGCAATAATAAATATTTAATGAAAAAATTGCTTCTGCAGGAATAAGAATTAAGACTGTTTTTCTTCCATTGTTCAAATACTTTCTATTAGATATCTGAAGTCTCTCCAATGGACACATCTGTTTTGGAAGTGAATCCTTGAGCACAAAGGACTTTAGGGCAGTGAAATTATTCTGAATGATACAATAATGGTAGATACATATTGCTATATATTTGCCAAAACCCATACAAAATGCAGTGCAGAGCAAACCCTAATTTATGTAAACTATGGACTGTAAGTAATAATAATTTATCAATATTGATTCATCAGTTGTAGCAAATGTAATATATTAAGAAAATATTTAATAATAAGGATAATTGAGAAAAGCAGTAAGAATGTATATGGAAATTCAGTACTTTCTGCAAATTTAAAACTGTTCCAAAAAGTCTATAAATTTAAAAAAATTAATACTTGCTAATTGACATACGCCTTGATCTAACCAATATAAGCAAACTCAGTATATACTCTGGATTATGTGGCTTTAATACATTTTGCACAGCTTAGGACTTTTAGAACTTTATGAAAATAGGTAGTTCAAGTAAAAAATACTCCAGAATTTTTCTGAGAAATATTGTGTTTTATTAGGTACTTTAGAGTTTCTTTTCTTTACATTTTTTTTCAACATTTCAAGGCAATGTTGCTTTTTTTTCTCATTTATAAGGTATAAACATAACCCTTTATATATACTGAATTGTGTCCCCTCACAATTCATGTATTAAACTGCTAACCACTAATATAATGGCACTTGGAGATGGGTCTTTGGGAAGTATTAAGTTTAGATAAGGTCATGAAGGTTGGACTCTCATGATGGGATTATTATCTTTATAAGAGATACCAGATGGCTGGCTCAGTCTCTTCACAATATGAAAAATTACCAGAAGGCAACCATCTGCAAGTCAGTTAGAGAGCTCTCACCAGAAACTGACTATACTGGCAACCTGTTCTTGAATTTCAGCCTCCAGAATTGTAAGAAAATGAATTTTTGTTGTTTAAACTACCAAGCTTATAGTATTTTGTTATAATAACACAAGGTGACTAATGCAAACTTTCATTGAGTTTAGAATACGTCAAGAAGTAGTGGAAAGAGTACTGAGCTAGGATTCAACATTTTGGGGCACATAGAGTAATTCTTGTAATAAACCAACTATGGAACATGACCAGTTATTGCGTCTTTTTAAATCTGAATATTCCCTTGTTTAAAATGAGAAGCTTAGGTTGACTAAGCCATCTCTAGTTTTTCCCTTTCAGGTTAAGGTTGCCAGATAAAACATGAGACACTAGTTAAATATGAATTTCAGATTAAAAAAAAAAAAAACTAAGGAGTTTTACTATAAGTATGTCCCATGCACTACGCAGGGCATGCTTCTACTAAAAATTTCTGTTACTGTTCTGAGATGCAAACTGGAATGTTGTCTTATGTTTCTATTGGTTTTGTTTTGTTTTCCAGCAACCTTAAGTCAAGCATAGTAGTTGTAGATTAGTGGTTTTCGAAGCTTAGCATGTAAAAATATTACCCAGAGGGCTGGAGAAGATGCTAATTTCTGGGTACCACTCTAAGAGTTTCTGATTCACTGAGTCTGGGAAAGGCCCACAAATCTGCATATTTTTCAAGTTCCCATGCAGTGCTGATGCAGAGAGAACCTGGATGAGATTGGACACATGAGCATTAATATCCCTTTAAATTTTTTAAATGCTGTCACTCCATTAATCTGTATTTTGCCACCTGTGGATAATATTTTGTTTAGTATAATTATTAAATAATCATTTAAAAATTATAACTCTTTATATCTAAATAAATATTCCCAAATATTTCATAATGAAATAATATTTTCAAATGCATTTAAATTAATTACATGATTATTGCTTTAAAAGAGTATAATTAATATTCTGTACATGCTCTAGCCAATAGTTTCTCCAAGTTGGGATGCATATAATATTAAATATGCTTTCTAAATAAAACCTGTGTTATCTGTAACCTTGACACAATCTTACTTTTTCTCCTTTCCTTTGAGTCCAAACTCTCTAATGAACTTTGGAGTTATATATCTTCTGCAGTTCAAATAAATCCTGACGAAACAAATAGCTTTGGTGATAAAATAGCCTTAAGCTATTTTGCCGTTTCAGTGGATTTGTATGTGGGAAATACGATGTCTCTATTGAAAAGTTTCTACATTCTTCCCTGTTTCTCATGAAGTGTATAAATCACTTATCCTAACCCTTTACTTAACAGCTTTATCTAGGATCTCCTTCTTGTCATGAACATGCCTGTGAGAAAGGTACTTTACGTGCTGTGGATCCCTGTCAATTTCTAGCCTATGATCTTTTGTCCCTGTGAAAACGTATGAGGCACATAAATCAGTTCTAAATTTCTTTATCCAAAAGAGTACACTAATATGTTTATGTTTCTTTTCAACCACAATTAGTATATGTATATTCATAATTTCCCACTCCCAGCACAGATCATAGATGTAGGACATAAGTAAATATTTAATGATTAGGAATTACAGCCTCAAACTTAATTGCAACAACTGTGTTTATGGACTTATAATTCTTACAACATAATTAAAGAGGAAAACAGGTAAACATAATGATAAAACACTAAAATTGCCAGAAATTATGAGTTACTTTAATATTTCATTAAATAATTTTAAGGCAGTAAAGCTGGTATAAAGCCAATGTATAAAAACATTACCCAAGATAATATATGCAAAATAATTGGTCAAATATATTGATTTCTGAGCATGCACCAAAATAATGTGTTTACAAAGTTTCATATAATTATCAACAAAACCCTACAAGAAGTTACTAATGTTGACCTCATTTTCTAGGATACTAAAGGACAACTTAGAAAAACAAATTAAACTTTCTAGGCCATA
Organism: Pongo abelii; assembly: GCF_028885655.2. Classification (NCBI taxonomy): domain Eukaryota; kingdom Metazoa; phylum Chordata; class Mammalia; order Primates; family Hominidae; genus Pongo; species Pongo abelii. The sequence goes on from NC_085928.1 coordinate 59,597,072, forward strand.
TGTTTGGAAAGAGGCACATATGATCTCAGAATTTAGATCCTGCCTTCTTGACTTCTAAGCTATACAGCTAGTATTAGTCAGAATTCTCCAGAAAAACAGAATAGGATATATAGATAGATAGATGGAATCAGAGAAATATAGATATACCTTACATATAATATATAGTGTATTATATATAGAGAGATTTATTCATATATAAACATATTTATGAGTAATGCCAGCAAGACAGCAGAATAAGAGTTCCTAGGCTTCACTTTCATCCATAGAAAATTCAACTAGTAACTATCCACAGACAAGAACATCTTTGTGAAAATGCTACAACTTGAGAACAGGACTGAGATGACTGCATGAACCACAGAACTGAGCAAAATACCACAAGAGGGGGTAAGAAAAATGATCTCACTGACTACATTGCCCTTTCCCTCCTGAAAACTGGCATGGCACCACACAGAGAGAAATCTCCAGGGCTCATGCTTTCTGCAGTGGGAAAAGATAATTGCCAGCAGACATCAAACTTCCTTAGTGTTCTGAGACACTTCTCAATATGCTCACTTCAGTCTCAACTCATGGGGAACACAGAGGGTAATGGCATAGCTAAACCACTGGGGGCAGGTAGAAACAAAGCAAGAAGGCAGAGCTCAGTGACTGGTGCACAGATCTTGGTGGTAACTCTGTACCTTCCAGTGGTGGTACCTGATCAGATGTACTACACAATAACATAGTCCACCCACAAAGCCAAGCTGGTCATTGGACAGCCAGCATTCAGGAGCAGCCTCAGACCCTACCTGAAATCCTTGCCCTAGGAAGGGGATGGTCACCAGAGTGCATTTCTACAAAGAGCAGGAGTTAGGGCTCAGCTTGACCTCAAAGCCTACCACAACACCCCAACTAGGGAAAAAGATAACCAGCACAGTGCATTCTAGCAGAGGAGAGGCTAGTTCTGCCACACACAAGAGTTTAAACAATGCTCACCTCAGCCTCAAAGTTTATCCCAAGATCCCTCCCAGAAACGAAGATGACTGCCACAGTGCATTTCAGTTAGGTTGTTATAATCTTAAAAGAGCCTCTTATGAGCATAAGAGATTTTATGTAGCCTCATAATAGCAACAAACGAAAAATCTTCAGTAGATTTAGAAAACATAAGCAAGAAGGGTTCAAAGCATACCACTATAGAAAACAATCAAATTATAAAGGAAGAGAGAAACAAAAGAAGAGGCAAAATATACTCAAAGCAACCAGAAAACAAACTACAAAGCCATTTAGTAAGTCCTTATCTATCAATAATTACTTGTAAATAAATTAAATTATCTGATAAAAAGACAGAGTGGCTGGGGCTTGGGGTGATGTGACACAAGCACCCCTGTGGCCATTGCCACTGGGACTGTGCTAGGACAGACCTGAAGCAAGAACACCGCTGGGTCTCACCCAAGGCCCGCTGTAACTGTGACCTTGATAAGGCTGACATTCTCTCAAGGCCCTACAGCTTTACAATCAACAGGTTGTAAAGCTAGCCAGGCTTGTGTCCTTCCCTTTAAGGTCACAAGTTCCCCTAGACCTCGGTTGTGTCTGGAGCCAGGGAATAGAGTCAAAAACCTTAGAAGTCTACCTCGTGTTCTATTCTGCTGTGGCTGAGCTGGCCCTCAAACCATGAAACACAATTCTTCCCACCCTTGTTTCCCGTTGCTCCAAGCAGAAGAGTCTCACTGCATGGCCACCATCACCACAGGCCCACAGGGAGTACTTCCAAGCTACTTCCAGTGTTCACTTAAGTTCCAAGGGCTCGGCAGTCAGCTTGTGGTGAATGCTGCACGGCCTTGGACTCACTCCTCACATCGGTGGGCTCCCCTCTGATCTAGAGCATGTCCAGGAATGCTGTCCAAAAGCCAGGGACTAAAATTGATACCTTACCCCACGGTGGCCAAACTGACACCTAAAATACAAGACAAAGTCCCCTTTACTTTTTTCTCTTCTTTTCTCAAGCAGGATTCTTTCACCAGAGCCACCACAGGTAGGAATGTGGTACGTGTCACCCGAACCCAGCAAGTCTCATAGTTTCACTCAAGGCCACAGTGTTCTACCTACACATCACTAGTGGTTATTCAGCACTCAGGAGCTCATTATTCAGCAAGTGATAGTTCCTGCCAGGGCTGGGTCCTTCCCTTGAAGGCAGTGGGATCTTGTCTTGCCCAGGGTGTTTCTAAAAATGTACAGAAGCTAAGGCCTAGAATGGGGAGCCTCACAATTCTGACCATTGCCCTATCCTGCTATGGCTGAGCTGGTATCGAAGAAGCAAAACACAAGTCCTCTTTACACTTTCCTCTACTCTCCTCAAGTAGAAAAAAGAGGTTTCTTTTGGAGCCACAACTTTACTGTCTGGGGCTGGGGAAGGGGTGGTGTAAGCACTTCCTCAGCTGGCCCAGCTGGTGTCTCAATAAGTCACATGCTCCCAACTGCATTGGCTCCAAGCCCAAATCAGAACTAGGACTTGCAGTCTTTATGGCCTAAACTGCCTTTCATGTTTATTTAAGACCCCAGAGCACTTTTGTTTTGGTTCTGGGACTTACTATAACTCAAGTTCCAAGTGCAGGAATAGGCAATTCTCTTCTTGCTAGGGATTGTCTAAATGATCCCTTCATGGGCAGACATCAACAGAGCTCAGCCCAATTTTGCTTTCCACTGTTACATGGCAGCACTATGTTCAATGCAAAGTCTCACCATCACTGTGCTTTCCCTCTCCCACATGCACAGACTTCTCTGCACCGTATGGCTGCTGCTGAAGAATGAGGGAGGGGTGGCATCAGCAATTCAAGACTGTCTTTCTTACCCTTTTCCATGCCTCTTTTGGAGGTATGAAGTTAGAACAAGGTACTCTGAGTTCTTATCTGATATTTGGTTCTTATGAAGATGCTTTTTACAAGAGCTTGTTTGGAGGTTCTAGCAGGGGAGCACAGCTATTTGTATACCCTTGACTGAAGACCAGTCCTCCTCTATGGGGGATGGACATCCTCTTTGACCAAGCTAGCAGATTTGGAAGGGACACACATGGAGCAGTGAGGGAGAAAAGGGGAAACCTGCCTAGCCCGTCAGATTAGCTGAATCAAGCGTGACGATCAATTGGGTCACAGATATTGCAGCCGGATTGCCCTCAAACCCTGAAGGCACTTTTTAAATGTAGATAGCTATTAAATTCAGTGTTCCTGCATGGGAAACAATCAGTGGTGTCCTTTTTTCCACCATCTTGCTTCACCATTGCTATTCTTTATTAATTATTGGTCTGGATGATGTGTCCATTGTTGAGAGTTGGTTGTTAAAGTCCCATAATATGATTGTATTGCAATCTCTCTCTCTCACTGCAGTCTTTATTTATTTTTTTTAGGTTATTAAAGTCCCATAGTATGATTCTATTGCAATCTCTCTCTCTCACTGCAGTCTTTAATTAATTAATTAATTAATTAATTTTTTTTTAAAATTTTTACTTTAAGTTCTGGCATACATGTGCAGAACATGTAGGTTTGTTACATAGGTATACGTGTGCCACGGTGGTTTGCTGCACCTATCAACCCATCATATAGGTTTTAAGCCTCACATGTATTAGCTATTTGTCTTGATGCTCTCCCTCCCCCCCTCCCCGCTACATGCCCTGGTGTGTGTTGTTCCCCTCCCTGTGTCCATGTGTTCTCATTTTTAAGCTCTCACTTATGAGTAAGAACATGCAGTTAATTTTTTATAAATATATTTAGGTGCTCCAATGTTGGGGGGCATGTATATTTATGACTGTTATACATTCTTGATTATTTGACCTTTTAATCATTACTTAATGATTATTTTCCTGTCTTTTTATAGTTTACACCTTAAGGTTTATTTTTTATGATATAAATGTAGCTACTTTTGTTCTCTTTCTCTCTTTTGGTATTTATTTGCACTTAATAGCCTTTCTTTCTTTCTTTATTCTTTTTCATTTTTTTTTTTGAGATGGAATCTCACTGTCTCACCCAGGCTGGAGCGCAGTGGCATAATCTCGGCTTGCTGCACCCTCCGCCTCCCAGGTTCAAGCAACTCTCCTGTCTAAGCCTCCTGAGTAGCTAGGACTACAGGCAAGTGCCACCACACCTGGCTAATTTTGTATTTTTTAGTAGAGGAGGGATTTCACAATGTTGGCCAGGCTGGTCTTGAACTTTTGACCTCAGGTGATTCACCTGCTTCGGCCTCCCAAAATGCTGGTATTACATACGTGAGCCACTGTGCCCAGTCTGGAGGTAATATTCTTTCCATCCCTTCCCTTTCAGCTATGCATATCTTTAAAGGTGAGGTAAGTCTCTTGTAGGCAGCATCTAGTTGAGTCTTGTTGTTTTAAAAAATTCAGTGCAGCCACTCTGTCTTTTTATCACACTGATTATGTATCTTGAGACTTTGCTGAAGTTGCTTATCAGCTTAAGGAGATTTTGGGCTGAGACAATGAGGTTTGCTAAATATACAACATGTCATCTGCAAACAGAGACAATTTGACTTCCTCTTTTCCTAGTTGAATACCATTTATTTCTTTCTCTTGCCTGATTGCCATGGTCAGAACTTCCAATAACATGTTGAATAGGAGTAGTGAGAGAGGGCATCCTTATCTTGTGCCAGTTTTCAAAAAGAATACTTCCAGCTTTTGCCCTTTCAGTATGATGTTGGCTGTGGGTTTGTCATAAATAGCTCTTATTATCTACAACCATCTGATCTTTGACAAATATGAAATAAGCAAACAATGGGGAAGAGATTTCCTATTTAATAAATGGTGTTGGGAAAACTGGCTAGCCATATGCAGAAATCTGTTGGATCCCTTCCTTACACCTTATACAAAAATTAATGTAAGATGGATTAAAGACTTCAACATAGGATCTAAAACCATGAAAACCCTAGAAGAAAGCCAAGGCAATACCATTCAGGACATAGGCATGGACAAAGACTTCATGACTAAAACACCAAAAACAATGGTAACAAAAGCCAAAATTGACAAATGGGATCTAATTAAACCAAGAGCTTCTGCACAGCAAAAGAAACTATCATCAGAGTGAACAGGCAGCCTACTGAATGGGAGAAAATTTTTGCAATCTATCCATCTGACAAAGGGCTAATATCCAGAACCTACAATGAACTTAAACAAATTTACAAGGAAAAAACAACCCCATCAAAAAGTGGGCAAAGGATATGAGCAGACACATCTCAAAAGAAGACATATATGCAGCCAACAAACATATGAAAAAAAGCTCATCATCACTGGTCATTAGAGAAATGGAAATCAAAACCACAATGAGATACCGTCTCATGCCAATTAGAATGATGATCATTTAAAAAGTCATGAAACAACAGATGCTGCAGAGGATGTGGAGAAATAGGAAGGCTTTTACACTGTTGGTGGAAGTGTAATTAGTTCAACCATTGTGGAAGACAGTGTGGCGATTCCTCAAGGATCTAGAACCAGAAATACGATTTGACCCAGTGATCCCATTTCTGGGTATGTACTCAAAGAATTATATATCATTCTATTATAAAGACACATGCACATGTATGTTTATTGTGGTACTGTTCACAATAGCAAAGAGTTGGAACCAACCCAAATGCCCATCAATGATAGACTGGATAAAGAGAATGTGGCACATATGCACCATGGAATACTCTGCAGCCATAAAAAACAATGAGTTCAAGTCCTTTGCAAGGACATGGATGAAGCTGAAAACCATCTTTCTCAGCAAACTAACATAGGAACTGAAAACCAAACACCACATATTCTCACTGAGAAGTGGGAGTTGAACAATGAGAGCAGATGGACACAAGGTGGACATCACACCCCGGGACCTGTCGGGGGGCCGAGGGGCTGGGGGAGGAATTACAGTAGGAGAAATATCTAATGTAGATGACTGGTTGATGTATGCAGCAAACCACCATGACACATGTATACATATGTAACAAACCTGCACATTCTGCACATGTATCCCAGAACTTAAAATATATGTATTTTATATATATAAAATATATATATGAAATATACGTATTTTATACATATAAAATATATATATGAAATATACGTATTTTATATATAAGAAATATATATTATATATAATATATGTATTATATATAAAATATATATAAAATGCATATTTTTATATATATAAAATATATAAATATATATAAAACATATATATAAAATATAATATATTTATACATATATATAAAATCACCAAAAAAAAAATAAAAAGAAATGGTTGTGTAAAATAGTGATGATTACAATAAAAAATTCTATGTGAAAAATTATTTACTTGAGCTCAAAGATCCCATCATAAGACCCAAATTAGAGTTACAACAATGCAAAAAGGTAAAATAAGGGAAATGGGAATATTCTAGTTATTTTTCTACCTAATATTAGCTATACAAATGAATCATATAAAATTGCTTTTTGTAATAAAAAATAATTAAATATCAATAGTTTCATAAGACAAAAAAATTTAAAAAATGAAATAATATCAAGCATCTTCTCTGAACACAATGAAATAAAACTAAAAATCAATAACAAGAGGGATTTTGGAAACTATACATGGAAATTCAACAATATGTTCTTGTATAACCAGTGGGTCAATGAAAAAAATTAGGAAGAAAGCTGAAATTTCTTTGAAACATATAATGGAAACCCAATGCACCAAAACCTATGACATACAGCAAAAGCAGTGTTAGGAGAGAAGTTTACAGCTATAAATACCACATCAAAAAAAGAAGAAAAACTTCATATAAACAACCTAACAATTCATCTTAAATAATGAGTAAAACAATAAGAAGCTAAACCCCAAATTAGTAGAGGAAAAGAAATAATAAAGATCAGAGCAGAGATAAATGAAATTGAAATGAAGGAAAAATATGTCAACAAAAGAAAAAGGTGGATTTTTGAAAAAATGAGACAAATTGACAGATCTTTAGTAAAAGTAAGGAAAAAAGAGAGATGACATGAATAAATAAATAAATAAAGTATAAAAAGGAGACATTACCACTGATATCACAGAAATTCAAAAGATTATTAATGGCTACTATGACCAACTGTATGCCAATAAATTGGAAAATCTAGAAAAATGCATAAATTCCTAGTCACATACAATCTACCAAGCTTGTGTCATGAAGAATTCCAAAACCTGAACAGACCAACAACGAGCAATGAGCTTGAAGCCATAATAAAAATCTCCCCGTGAAGTAAAGTCTGGGACCCAATAGCTTCACTGCTGAAATTTAACAAACATTTAAAGAAGACATAATATCCATCATACTCAAAGTATTCTTAAAAATAGAAGAGGAAGGAATACTTCCAAATTCATTCTTTGAAGCTGTATTACCTAAATACCAAAACCAGACAAAGACACATCAACAAAAACAATAAACAAATACACCACAAAACTAGAGGCCAATATCATTGATGAATATTGATGCAAAATTCCTCAACAAAATACTAGCACACTGAATTTAACAACACATTAAAAAGATAATTCATCAAGACAAAGCGGAATTTGTCACTCAGATGCAAGAATGGATCAATATGTGCAAATCAGTGAATGTGATACATCATATCAACAGAATGAAGGATAAAGACCATATGATCATTTTGATTGATGCTGAAAAAGCACTTGATAAAATTCAACATCACTTTACAATAAAAACCCTCAATAAATTGGTGCTAGAAAGAACATACCTAAACATAATTAAAGCCATATATGACAGACACAGAGCTAATATCATACTAAATGGGGAAAAACTGAAATACTTTTCTCTGAGATCAGGAACATGATAAGAATGCCTACTTTCACTACTGTTATTTAGCATAATACCTGCAGTCCTAGCTAGAGCAACCAGACAAGAGAAAGAAATAAAGGGCATCCAAGTTGGAAAGGAAAAGAAGAAGTCAAATTTTCTTTGTTTGAAGACGATATGATCTAGTATTTGGAAAGACATAAAGAATCCACTAAATAATTGTTAGAACTGATAAATCCAGTAACGTTGCTAGATACAAAATTAACGTGAAAATCAGTGGGCTTTCTCTCTCTGTCTCTTTCTCTTTCTCTCTTTCTCCCTTCCTTCCTTCCCTTCCTTCCCTTCCTTTTCTTTCTTTCTTTCTTTTTTCTTTCTTTCTTTCTTTCTTTCTTTCTTTCTTTCTTTCTTTCTTCTTTCTTTCTTTCTTTCTTTCTTTCTTTTTCTTTCTTTCTTTCTTTTTCTTTTTCTTTCTTTCTTCTTCCTTTCTTTCGATAGACTCTTTCTCTATCCTCCAGGCAGTGGTGCGATCTCAGCTCACTGCAACCTCCACCTGCCAGGTTCAAGAGATTCTCATGCCCCAGCCTCCCAAGTAGCTGGGATTATAGGCACATGCCAACATACCCAGCTAATTTTTTTTATTTTTGGGGTTTCTCCATGTTGGACAGGCTGGTCTAGAACTTCTGACCTGAGGTGATCTGCTCATCTCGGCCTCCCAAAGTGCTGGGATTACAGATGTGAGCCTCCGTGCCCAGTCAAAAATCAGTGGCTTTTCTATATGCAAACAATGAACATCTGATAAAGACCTTAAGAGTGTAATCCTACTTACAATAGCTATAGGTAAAATAAAATACATATAAATTAATTTGACCAAAGAAGTAAAAGATCCCTACACGAAAACTATAAAGCGTTGATGTAAGAAATTGAAGAAGACCCAAAAAAATGGAATGATAGTCCATGTTGTTAGAATGGCAGAATCAATATTGTTAAAATGTCCATATTACCCAAGGCAATCTATTGATTTATTGCAATCTCTATCAAAATACTAATGACACTCTTCACAGGAATAGATAAAATAATCCTAAAATTTATATAAAACCACAAAACACCCAGGATAGCCAAAGCTAACCTAAGCAAAAAGAACAAAACTGGAGGAATTACACTACCTGACTTCAAATTATACTATGGAGCTATAGTAACAAAAACAGCATGGTACTTGCGTAAAAGTAGACACATAAATCATTGGAGCAAAATATAGAACCCAGAAGGAAACACATACATCTATAGTGAACTCATTTTTGACAGAGGTGCAAAGAACATACATTGGAAAAAATAATCTGTTCATTAAGTGGTACTGGGAAAACTGAATATCCATATCCATCTCTCACCCACATACAAAAATAAAAATGAATTAAAGTCTTAGATCTATGACCTCGAACTGTGAAACTACTGCAAGAAACCATTGGGCAAACTGTCCAGAAAAATAGATTGGGCAAAGATTTTTTGAGCAAGACCCCACAAACATAGGAAACCAAAGCAAAAATGGACAAATTAGATCACATCAAGGTAAAAAATATGACAAATTGGATTATATCCTGCTACAAAGCCAAGGATACAATCAACAAAGTGAAGAGGCAACCCACAGAATGGGAAAAGGTATTTGGAAACTACTCATCTGACAAGGGATTAATAACTAGAATATATAAAGAACTCAATTCTATATGAAAAAATATAATAATTTGATTGAAAAATGGGCAAAAGACCTGAATAGATATTTCCTGAAAGAAGACATACAAATGGCAAGCAGATATGTGAAAAAGTGCTCAACATCATTGATGATGAGAGAAATGCAAATCAAAACTACAATGAGATATCATCTTACCCCAGTAAAAATGGCTTTTATCCAAAAGGCAGGTAATATTAGTACAAACACTATGTAGAACAGTTTGGATTTTTCCTCTAAAAATGCTAAAACTAGAGCTACCATATGATCCAGCAATCTGACTGCTGGGTGTATACCCCAAAGAAAGGAAATCAGTATATCGAAGAGATATCTGCACTCCCATGTTTATTGCAGCACTGTTCGCAATAGCCAGGATTTGGAATATATGTAAATGTCCATCAACAGATGAATGGATAAAGAAAATATGGTACATGTACCCAATGGAGTACTACTTAGCCATATAAAATATTGAGATTCTATCATTTGCAACAACTTGGTTGGAAATGGAGGTCATTATATTTACTGAAATAAGCCAAGCATGGAAAGACCAACTTCACGTGTTCCCACTTCTTTGTGGGAGGTAAAAATTAAAACAATTGAACTCCTCGGGATAGAAAGTAGAAGCATGGTTACCAGATGCTGGGAAGGGTAGTGGGGTGTTGGGGAGAAGTAGGAATTGTTAATGAGTACAATAAATACTTGGAAAGAATAAATAAGGCCTAGTATTTGCTAGCACAACAGGGTGACTATAGCCCAAAATCATTTAATTATACTTTTTAAAATTAATAAACTGATATAATTAGATCATTTGTAACACAAACGGTAAATGCTTGAGGTGACAGATACCCAAATTTGCCTGTAGTGATGATTACACATTGCATGTCTGTATCAAAATATCTCATATAACCCATAAATATATACAACTACTGTGTACTCACAAAATTAAAAATAAAAACTAAAAAAAATTAATAAGGAAACGTCACATTTGAACTATACTTTAGACCAAATGAACGTTAGAGGCATATATAGAAGATTGCACTCAAAAGCAACACAATACACATTCTCCTCAAGGGCACACAAAACGTTCTCCAAGATAGATAGTATCTTAGGCCACAGAACAAGCCTGAACACATTTAAGAAAACTTAAATTACATCAGTTATCTTTTTCTGAACACAATGGTGTGAAACCAGAAATTGCTAACAAGAGAAATCTTAGAAAATCCAAAAATATATAGAAATTAAACAACATACTCCTGAACAACCAGTGGGTCAAAGAAGATATCAAAAAGCAAATTAAAAATACTTTGAGACAAATAGAAATATGAGATGCAGAAAAAGCAGCCCTAAGAGAGAAATTTACAGCAATAAATGGCTATTTTAAAAAGGAAGACATATCTCAAGTCAATAACCTAACATTGCATCTCAAGGCACTAGAAAAAGAACAGACTAAATCCAAAATTATCAAAAAGAAGGAAATAAAAGGGACATCAAAGCAGAAATCAATAAAACAGAGACAAAAAATAGAAAAAAAATAAAACAAAGTATTGTTTTTTATAAAGAATAAACAAAACTGACAATAAGCTATCCTGAGAAAAAAAGAAGTCTCAAATAAATAAAACTAGAAATGAAAGAGAAATGATAATTGAAACCACAGATATGCAAAACATCATAAGAGATTACTATGAACAGTTTTATGAGAACAAATTATGTAACCCTTAAGAAACATATAAATTCCTAAAAATATACAAGCTACCAAGTCTGAATTACAAAGAAATAAAAAATCTAAACAAACCAGTGCAGGGTAAGCAGATTGAACCAATAATTTAAAGTCTCTAATGAAAGAAAAGCTCAGGGCATAATGGCTTCTTTCCGAATTCTACCAAACATTTGAAGAAGAACTGATACCAATCATTCTCAAAATTTCACATAGAATACTTTCTGGTTATTTTTTCTATGAGGCCAGCATCACTCAGATACCAAAACCAGACAAGGACATTACAAAAAAAAATTCAGGCCAGTAACACTGATGAACATAGATTTAAAAATTCTCATCAAAATACTAACAACCCAATTCAAAAGCACATTGAAAGCATCATTTACCTTGATTAAGTGGGATTCCCCCCAGGGATTCAAGGATAGTTTAACAGATGTATATCTATAAATGTGATATACCACATTAACATAATAAAAGATTAAAGCTACACAATCATGTCATTAGATGCAGAAATAGCATTTGAAAAAAATAAACATCCCTTTGTTATAAAAAACTGTCAACAGATTAGGTACAGAAGAAATGTCCCTCAACACAATAAAGGCCATATATGACAAACTGGCACATAACATTACAATCAACAGTGAAAAGTTTAAAGCTTTTCCTCTAAGATCAGAAGCAGAATGAGAATATTCTCTTTTGCCATTTCTATTTAATATAGGACTGAAAGTCCTAGAACAATTAGGCAAATGAATACATAAAAGGCATTTGAATAGAAAAGGAATAAGTGAAATTGTTGCTTTTTGCTGACGGCATGATCTTTCATATATATTAAAAAAAAAACCTAAAGACCCTACTAAAATGCTGTTGGAATTAATAAATGAACAAAGTTTCAGGTTACAAAATCAGCATACTAAAATCAATAGCATTTTTTACACACTCATTCACAAAATTTACAAAAAATAAAAAGAAAAATAAAATTTAATCAAGGAGGGGGAAAATCTACACACTGAAAATTACTAAACTTTGAAAAATAAAATTGAAAAAGACACAAATAAGTGGAAACCTACTTTGTTTATAGATTGAAAGAATTTATATTGTTAGAATTTTTAAAATATCCAAAGTGATGCATATATTTAATACAATCCCTTTCAAAATTCCAACGTTATTTTTTAGAGAAATAAAAAAATTATTCTAAAATTCATATGTAAATACGAAAACTACTCAATAGCTAGAGAAATCTTATATAAAAAGAACAAAGCTGGAAGTGTCACATTACCTGAATTCAAAATACATTATGAAACTATAGTAATTGAAGCAGCATGGTACTGACATCAAAATAGACACATCAACCAATGGAACAAAATAGAAATTCCAAAATAAATGTATATATTTATTTTAATTGAATTTCTTTTTTTTAATTATTATTATTATTATACTTTAGGTTTTATGGTACATGTGCACAATGCGCAGGTAACTTACATATGTATACATGTGCCATGCTGGTGCGCTGCACCCACTAACTTGTCATCTAGCATTAGGTATATCTCCCAATGCTATCCCTCCCCCCTTCTCCCACCCCACAACAGTCCCCGAAGTGTGATGTTCCCCTTCCTGTGTCCATGTGTTCACATTGTTCAATTCCCACCTATGAGTGAGAATATGTGGTGTTTGGTTTTTTGTTCTTGCGATAGTTTACTAAGAATGATGATTTCCAATTTCATCCATGTCCCTACAAAGGACATGAACTCATCATTTTTTATGGCTGCATAGTATTCCATGGTGTATATGTGCCACATTTTCTTAATCCAGTCTATCATTGTTGGACATTTGGGTTGGTTCCAAGTCTTTGCTATTGTGAATAATGCCGCAATAAACATACGTGTGCATGTGTCTTTATAGCAGCATGATTTATAGTCCTTTGGGTATATACCCAATAATGGGATGGCTGGGTCAAATGGAATTTCTAGTTCTAGATCCCTGAGGAATCGCCACACTGACTTCCACAAGGGTTGAACTAGTTTACAGTCCCACCAACAGTGTAAAAGTGTTCCTATTTCTCCACATCCTCTCCAGCACCTGTTGTTTCCTGACTTTTTAATGATTGCCATTCTAACTGGTGTGAGATGGTATCTCACTGTGGTTTTGATTTGCATTTCTCTGATGGCCAGTGATGGTGAGCATTTTTTCATGTGTTTTTTGGCTGCATAAATGTCTTCTTTTGAGAAGTGTCTGTTCATGTCCTTCGCCCACTTTTTGATGGGGTTGTTTGTTTTTTTCTTGTAAATTTGTTGGAGTTCATTGTAGATTCTGGATATTAGCCCTTTGTCAGATAAGTAGGTTGTGAAAATTTTCTCCCATTTTGTAGGTTGCCTGTTCACTCTGATGGTAGTTTCCTTTGCTGTGCAGAAGCTCTTGAGTTTAATTAGATCCCATTTGTCAATTTTGGCTTTTGTTGCCATTGCTTTTGGTGTTTTAGACATGAAGTCCTTGCCCATGCCTATGTCCTGAATGGTAATGCCTAGGTTTTCTTCTAGGGTTTTTATGGTTTTAGGTCTAACATTTAAGTCTTTAATCCATCTTGAATTGATTTTTGTATAAGGTGTAAGGGAGGGATCCAGTTTCAGCTTTCTGCATATGGCTAGCCAGTTTTCCCAGCACCATTCATTAAACAGGGAATCCTTTCCCCATTTCTTGTTTTTCTCAGGTTTGTCAAAGATCAGATAGTTGTAGATATGCGGCATTATTTCTGACGGCTCTGTTCTGTTCCATTGATCTATATCTCTGTTTTGGTACCAGTACCATGCTGTTTTGTTTACCTTAGCCTTGCAGTATACTTTGAAGTCAGGTAGTGTGATGCCTCCAGCTTTGTTCCTTTGGCTTAGGATTGACTTGGCGATGCGGGCTCTTTTTTGGTTCCATATGAACTTTAAAGTAGTTTTTTCCAATTCTGTGAAGAAAGTCATTGGTAGCTTGATGGGGATGGCATTGAATCTGTAAATTACCTTGGGAAGGATGGCCATTTTCACGATATTGATTCTTCCTACCCATGAGCATGGAATGTTCTTCCATTTGTTTGTATCCTCTTTTATTTCCTTGAGCAGTGGTTTGTAGTTCTCCTTGAAGAGGTGCTTTACATCCCTTGTAAGTTGGATTCCTAGGTATTTTATTCTCTTTGAAGCAATTGTGAATGGGAGTTCACTCATGATTTGACTCTCTGTTTGTCTGTTATTGATGTATAAGAATGCTTGTGATTTTTGTACATTGATTTTGTATCCTGAGACTTTGCTGAAGTTGCTTATCAGCTTAAGGAGATTTTGGGCTGAGACAATGGGGTTTTCTAGATATACAATCATGTCATCTGCAAACAGGGACAATTTGACTTCCTCTTTTCCTAATTGAATACCCTTGATTTCCTTCTCCTGCCTAATTGCCCTGGCCAGAACTTCCAACACTATGTTGAATAGAAGTGGTGAGAGAGGGCATCCCTGTCTTGTGCCAGTTTTCAAAGGGAATGCTTCCAGTTTTTGCCCATTCAGTATGATATTGGCTGTGGGTTTGTCATAGATAGCTCTTACTATTTTGAGATACATCCCATCAATACCTAATTTATTGAGAGTTTTTAGCATGAAGGGTTGTTGAATTTTGTCAAAGGCCTTTTCTGCATCTATTGAGATAATCATGTGGTTTTTGTCTTTGGTTCTGTTTATATGCTGGATTACATTTATTGATTTGCGTATATTGAACCAGCCTTGCATCCCAGGGATGAAGCCCACTTGATCATGGTGGATAAGCTTTTTGATGTGCTGCTGGATTCTGTTTGCCAGTATTTTATTGAGGATTTTTGCATCAATGTTCATTAAGGATATTGGTCTAAAATTCTCCTTTTTTGTTGTGTCTCTGCCAGGCTTTGGTATCAGGATGATGCTGGCTGCATAAAATGAGTTAGGGAGGATTCCCTCTTTTTCTATTGATTGGAATAGTTTCAGAAGGAATGGTACCAGCTCCTCCTTGTACCTCTGGTAGAATTCGGCTGTGAACCCATCTGGTCCTGGACTTTTTTTGGTTGGTAAGCTATTGATTATTGCCACAATTTCGGCTCTTGTTATTGGTCTCTTCAGAGATTCAACTTCTTCCTGGTTTAGTCTTGGGAGGGTGTATGTGTTGAGGAATTTATCCATTTCTTCTAGATTTTCTAGTTTATTTGCGTAGAGGTATTTGTAATATTCTCTGATGGTAGTTTGTATTTCTGTGGGATTGGTGGTGATATCCCCTTTATCATTTTTATTGCATCTATTTGATTCTTCTCTCTTTTTTTCTTTATTAATCTTGCTAGCGGTCTATCAATTTTGTTGATCCTTTCAAAAAACCAGCTCCTGGATTCGTTAATTTTTTGAAGGGTTTTTTGTGTCTCTATTTCCTTCAGTTCTGCTCTGATTTTAGTTATTTCTTGCCTTCTGCTAGCTTTTGAATGTGTTTGCTCTTGCTTTTCTAGTTCTTTTAATTGTGATGTTAGGGTGTCAATTTTGGATCTTTCCTGCTTTCTCTTGTGGGCATTTAGTGCTATAAATTTCCCTCTACACACTGCTTTGAATGCATCCCAGAGATTCTGGTATGTTGTGTCTTTGTTCTCGTTGGTTTCAAAGAACATCTTTATTTCTGCCTTCATTTCGTTATGTACCCAGTAGTCATTCAGGAGCAGGTTGTTCAGTTTCCATGTAGTTGAGCGGTTTTGAGTGAGATTCTTAATCCTGAGTTCTAGCTTGATTGCACTGTGATCTGAGAGATAGTTTGTTATAATTTCTGTTCTTTTACATTTATTGAGGAGAACTTTGCTTCCAAGTATGTGGTCAATTTTGGAATAGGTGTGGTGTGGTGCTGAAAAAAATGTATACTCTGTTGATTTGGGGTGGAGAGTTCTGTAGATGTCTATTAGGTCCGCTTGGTGCAGAGCTGAGTTCAATTCCTGGGTATCCTTGTTGACTTTCTGTCTCGTTGATCTGTCTAATGTTGACAGTGGGGTGTTAAAGTCTCCCATTATTAATGTGTGGGAGTCTAAGTCTCTTTGTAGGTCATTCAGGACTTGCTTTATGAATCTGGGTGCTCCTGTATTGGGTGCATATATATTTAGGATAGTTAGCTCTTCTTGTTGAATTAATCCCTTTACCATTATGTAATGGCCTTCTTTGTCTCTTTTGATCTTTGTTGGTTTAAAGTCTGTTTTATCAGAGACTAGGATTGCAACCTCTGCCTTTTTTTGTTTTCCATTTGCTTGGTAGATCTTCCTCCATCCTTTTATTTTGAGCCTGTGTGTGTCTCTGCACATGAGATGGGTTTCCTGAATACAGCACACTGATGGGTCTTGAGTCTTTATCCAATTTGCCAGTCTGTGTCTTTTAATTGGAGCATTTAGTCCATTTACATTTAAAGTTAATATTGTTATGTGTGAATCTGATCCTGTCATTATGATGTTAGCTGGTTATTTTGCTCGTTTGTTGATGCAGTCTCTTCCTAGTCTTGATGGTCTTTACATTTTGGTATGATTTTGCAGTGGCTGGTACCGGTTGTGCCTTTCCATGTTTAGCGCTTCCTTCAGGAGCTCTTTTAGGGCAGGCCTGGTGGTGACAAAATCTCTCAGCATTTGCTTGTCTGTAAAGTATTTTATTTCTCCTTCACTTATGAAGCTTTGTTTGGCTGGATATGAAATTCTGGGTTGAAAATTCTTTTCTTTGAGAATGTTGAATATTGGCCCCCACTCTCTTCTGGCTTGTAGGGTTTCTGCCGAGAGATCCGCTGTTAGTCTGATGGGCTTCCCTTTGATGGTAACCAAACCTTCCTCTCTGGCTGCCCTTAACATTTTTTCCTTCATTTCAACTTTGGTGAATCTGACAATTATGTGTCTTGGAGTTGCTCTTCTCGAGGAGTATCTTTGTGGCGTTCTCTGTGTTTCCTGAATCTGAATGTTGGCCTGCCTTGCTAGATGGGGGAAGTTCTCCTGGATAATATCCTGCAGAGTGTTTCCCAACTTGTTTCCATTCTCCCCGTCACTTTCAGGTACACCAATCAGACATAGATTTGGTCTTTTCACATAGTCCCACATTTCTTGGAGGCTTTGCTCGTTTCTTTTTATTCTTTTTTCTCTAAACTTCCCTTCTTGCTTCATTTCATTCATTTCATCTTCCAGGGCTGATACCCTTTCTTCCATTTGATCGCATCGGCTCCTGAGGCTTCTGCATTCTTCACGTAGTTCTCGAGCCTTGGTTTTCAGCTCCATCAGCTCCTTTAAGCATTTCTCTGTATTGGTTATTCTAGTTATACATTCTTCTAAATTTTTTTCAAAGTTTTCAACTTCTTTGCCTTTGGTTTGAATATCCTCCCTTAGCTCGGAGTAATTTGATCGTCTGAAGTCTTCTTCTCTCAACTCGTCAAAGTCATTCTCCATCCAGATTTGTTCCGTTGCTGGTGAGGAACTGCATTCCTTTGGAGGAGGAGAGGTACTCTGCTTTTTAGAATTTCCAGTTTTTCTGCTCTGTTTTTTCCCCATCTTTGTGGTTTTATCTACTTTTGGTCTTTGATGATGGTGATGTACAGATGGGTTTTTGGTGTGGATGTCCTTTCTGTTAGTTTTCCTTCTAACAGACAGGACCCTCAGCTGCAGGTCTGTTGGAGTACCTGGCCAGCAGTGTGAGGTGTCAGTCTGCCCCTGCTGGGGGTGCCTCCCAGTTAGGCTGCTCGGGGGTCAGGGGTCAGGGACCCACTTGAGGAGGCAGTCAGCCCGTTCTCAGATCTCCAGCTGCGTGCTAGGAGAACCACTGCTCTCCTCAAAGGTGTCAGACAGGGACATTTAAGTCTGCAGAAGTTACTGCTGTCTTTTTGTTTGTCTGTGCCCTGCCCCCAGAGGTGGAGCCTACAGAGGCAGGCAGGCCTCCTTGAGCTGTGGTGGGCTCCACCCAGTTCAAGCTTCCAGGCTGCTTTGTTTACCTAAGGGAGCCTGGGCAATGGCGGGCGCCCCTCCCGCAGCCTCGCTGCCGCCTTGCTGTTTGATCTCAGACTGCTGTGCTAGCAATCAGCGAGACTCCGTGGGCGTAGGACCCTCTGAGCCAGGTGCGGGCTATACTCTCCTGGGGCACCGTTTCCTAAGCCCGTCAGAAAAGCACAGTATTCGGGTGGGAGTGGCACCCCTGGAAAGGGAACTCCCTGACCCCTTGCGCTTCCCGAGTGAGGCAATGCCTCGCCCCTGCTTCTGCTGGTGCACGGTGCACTCACCCACTGACCTGTGCCCACTGTCTGGCACTCCCTAGTGAGATGAACACGGTACCTCAGATAGAAATGCAGAAATCACCCGTCTTCTGTGTCGCTCACGCTGGGAGCTGTAGACGGGAGCTGTTCCTATTCGGCCATCTTGGCTCCTCCCTATTTTAATTGATTTTCAACAAAGGTACTAAGAAAAGACAAATGAGAAAAAAACTGTTTATTTATTAAAAGTTGCTGAGAAAACTAAATATCCATAGGCAGAGGAGTGAGATTGGACCCTTACCTTACACCATATACAAAAAATGACTTAAAATGGATTAAAGCCTTAAATTTAACATCTGAAACTAAAACTACTAGAAGAAAACATAAAAGAAAAAGTTTCATAACATTGCTCTTGGCAGTGATTTTTTTTTAATTTTATCTGAAAAGGTGAGGCAACAGCAACAAAAAAGACAACTGAGATTTTATCAAATGCAAAAGTTTCTGTATAGCAAAGGAAAAAAAAAAGAGTAAAGAGGAAGCCTACAGAATTAAAAACCTTGTAAACCATGCATGTGGTAAGAGTTAGTATCTAAAATTATAAGGACCTCAAATAATAGCAAAAAAACAGAAAATAAAAACTCAATTTAAAAATAGGCAAATGACCAAGCAGGACACCTCTCAATGGAAGACATACAAATAACCAACAGATATTTGAAAATATGCTTAGTATCACTAATCATTAAGAAATGCAAATTAAAACCCCAATGAAATATCACCTGACACCTGGCAGAATGGCTATTTTTCAAAAAGATGAAAGATAACAAGTGTTGATGAAGATGTAGAGAAAAGTGAACACTAGTACACTGTTGATGGGAATTTAAATTAGTATAACCATTATGGGAAACAATATGGAGATTTCTTAAAAAAGTAAAAATAGAGTTACCATATGATCCAGCAATCCCACTTCTGTATATATATTCAAATACTTTGAAATCAGTACATCTAAGAGATACTGCACTCCCATTTTTATTGCATCATTATTCACAACAATCAAGATATAGAAACAACCTGAGTGTCTATCAACAGATGAACAGAAGAAAATGTATTATATATTCACAATAGAATACCACTTAGCCTTAAAAAAGAGGGATATTATACCATTTATACTAATATGGATGAACAAGGTGAACGTTATACTAAGTGAAATAAGCCGGGCACAGAAAAACAAATACTGTAAGAATATTCATGTGAAAGACAAAAAAATGAACACATAGAAACAGAGAGAATCATGGTTACCAGAGGCGGAGGAGTGGGAAGAATGGGGAGATATTATTTAAAGATTACAAAGCGTTCAGTTAGACAGTAAGAATGAATGACAAGTATTTGAAGAGACAGGTATCTTTATTAGCTTGACTCAATCTTTCCACATTGCATACATACATCATAGCCTCACTTTGTACCCCATAAATATGTACAACTATAATTTGTCAACATCCAATAAATAACAAACAAACAAACAAAGATTAATTTTGAGGAGTGCTCTCATGCAATTATGAAGATTGCCAAGTCCCACAATCTACTGTTTTGCAGCCTGGAGACCCAGGAAAGCCAGTGGTGTTATTAAAGTCTGAGAGAGAAAGCCTGAGAACCAGAGAAGCTGATGGTGTAAATCTCAGTCCAAAGGCAGAACATTTATGTCCCAGCTACAGAAGGAAGGCAGAAAGTAGAAAGGGGCAAATCTTTCCTTCTCAGTCTTTTGTATTATTCAGGCCCTCAAGGAATAGGATGTGCCTACGGGCATCGAAGAAGACAATGTACTTTACTGAATCCACCAATTCAAACGTGAATCTGATCTAAAAATAACCTTCAGAGACACACTCAGAATTAATGTTTAATCTGGGCACCTGTTATCCCTATAAAGTTGATGCATAAAATTAACCATCACGCACTAGTAGAACCACAGCTTCTGAATATTGTAGCAGATAAGTTTGTTGATATACTACCAGAAAATATCTCCAATTTTCTGCTTAAATTAGGATACAAATAGTCAGCAAATTTTTATCTGATCAAGATATTTTTTCTTTTTTATGTTACTTAACAGTAACCATTGGGACGCAGAAGCATTTCTAAGTACATATTAAGAAAAAAAATCCAGTATCCACCACTTTTATCAAACTACAATGAATGTACAAGCAGATTTTACCACTTAGATATTATTATTATTATTATTATTATTATACTTTAAGTTCTGGAATACATGTGCAGAATGTGCAGGTTGGTTACATAGGTGTACACATGCCATGGTGGTTTGCTGCACCCATCAACCCGTTATTTACATTAGGTATTTCTCCTAATGCTATCCATCCCCTAGCACCCCCACCCCCTGACAGGCTCCAGTGTATGATGTTCCCCTCCCTGTGCCCATGTGTTCTCATTGTTCAGCTCCCACTTATGAGTGAGAACATGTGGTGTTTTGTATTCTTTTCTTGTGTTAGTTTGCTGAGAATGATGGTTTCCAGCTTCATCCATGTCCCTGCAAGGGACATGAACTCAACCTTTTTTATGGCTGTATAGTATTCCATGGTGCATATATGCCACATT
This sequence comes from Pongo abelii, assembly GCF_028885655.2. Lineage (NCBI taxonomy): Eukaryota > Metazoa > Chordata > Mammalia > Primates > Hominidae > Pongo > Pongo abelii. Next base: position 59,618,110 of record NC_085928.1, read on the forward strand.
TTCTTTATCCAGTTTATCATTGAAGGCCATTTCGGTTGGTTCCAACTCTTTGCTATTGTGAACAGTGCTGCACTAAATATACATGTACATGTGTCTTCACAGTAGAATGATTTATAGTCCTTTGGGTATATACCCAGTAATGGGATGGCTGGGTCAAATGGTGTTTCTGGTTCTAGATTCTTGAGGAATCACCACACTGACTTCCACAATGGTTGAACTAATTTACACTCCCACCAATGGTGTAAAAGTATTCCTATTTCTCCACATCTTCTCCAGCATGTTGTTTCCTGACTTTTTAATGGTCGCCATTCTAACTGGCGTGAGATGGTATCTCATTGTGGTTTTTATTTGCATTTCTCTAACGACCAGTGATAATGAGCTTTTTTTCATATGTTTGTTAGCCACATACATTTCTTTTTTTGAGAAGTGTCTGTTCATATTGTTGGCCCACATTTCAATGGGGTTGTTTGTTTTGTTCTTGTAAATTTGTTTAAGTTCTTTGTCGATCCTGGATATTAGCCGTCTGTCAGATGGATAGATTGCAAAAATTTTCTCCCATTCTGTAGATTACGTGTTCACTCTGCTGATAGTTTCTTTTGCTGTGCAGAAGCTCTTTAGTTTAATCAGATTCCATTTGTCAATTTTGGCTTTCATTGCTATTGCTTTTGGTGTTTTAGTCATGAAGTCTTTGCCCATGCCTATGTCCTGAATGTTATTGCCTAGGTTTTCTTCTAGTGTTTTTTATGGTTTTAGTCTTACATTTACGTCTATAATCCATCTTGAGTGAATTTTTGTATAAGGTGTAAGAAAAGGTTCCAGTTTCACTTTTCTGCATATGGCTAGCCAGTTTTTCCAATACAATTTATAAAATAGAAATTCTTTCCCTATTGCTTGTTTTTTTAGTGTTCATCAAAGATCAGATGGTTTTAGACATGTGGCATTATTTCTAAGGCTTCTGTTCTGTTCCATTGTTCTATATATCTGTTTTGGTATAAGTAACATGCTGTTTTGGTTACTGCAGGCTTGTAGTATAGTTTGAAGTCAGGTAGCATGATGCCTCCAGCTTTCTTCTTTTTGCTTAGGATTGTCTTGGCTATAAGGACTCTTTCTTGGTTCCATATGAAATTTAAAGTAGTTTTTTCTAACTCTGTGAAGAAAGTCATTGGTAGCTTGATGGGGATAGTACTGAACCTAAAAATTACTTTGGACACTATGGCCCTTTTTATGATATTGACTCTTGTTATCCATGAGCTTGGAATGTTTTTCCATTTGTTTGCATCCTTTCTTATTTCATTGAGCAGTGGTTCATAGTTCTCCTTGAAGAGGTCCTTCACATCCCTTGTAAGTTGCATCCCTACGTATTTTATTCTCTTTGTACCAATTGTGAATGGGACTCAAGATTTGGCTCTCTGTTTGTCTGTTATTGGTGTATACGAATGCTTGTGACTTTTGCACATTGATTTTTTACTCTGAGGTTTTGCTGAAATTGCTTATCTGCTTAAAGGGATTTTGGGCTGAGATGATGGGGTTTTCTAAATATGCAATCATATCATCTGCAGACAGAGGCAATTTGACTTCCTCTCTTCCTATTTGAATACTCTTTATTTCTTTCTCTTGCCTGATTGCCCTGGCCAGAACTTCCAATATTATGTTGGATAGGAGTGTTGAGAGAGGGCATCCTTGTCTTGTGCTGGTTTTCAAAGGGAATGCTTCCAGTTTTGCCCATTCAGTATGATATTTGCTGTGGGTTTGTCATAAATAGCTCTTATTATTTTAAGATACGTTTCATCAGTACCAAGTTTATTGAGAGTTTTTAGCATGAAGGGGTGTTGAATTTTATCGAAGGCCTTTTCTGCATCTATTGAGATAAAGAAGTAAAGCAAGAAGAATCAAATAGACAATAAAAAATGATAAAGGGGATATCACCACTGATCCCACAGAAATCATCAGATAATACTATAAACACCTCTACGCACATAATCTAGAAAATTTAGAACAAATGGATAACTTGCTGGACACATACATCATCCCAAGTCTATACCAGGAAGAAGTCGAATCCCTGAATAGACCAATAACAAATTTTGAAATTGAGACAGTAATTAATAGCCTACTAACCAAAAAAAGCCCAGGGCCAGAGGGAGTCACAGCCGAATTCTACCAGAGGTACAAAGAGGAGCTGGTACCATGACTTCTGAAACTATCCCAAACAACAGAAAAGACGGACTCCTCCCTAACTCATTTTATGAGGCCAGCATCATTCTGATACCAAAACCTGGCAGAGACACAACAAAAAGAGAAAACTTTAGGCCAATATCCCTGATGAACATCAGTGTGAAAATCCTCAATAAAATACTGGCAAAATGAATCTGGCAGCACATCAAAAAGCTTATCCACCACGATCAAGTGGGCTTCATTCCTGGGATGCAAGGCTGGTTCAACATATGCAAATCAAAAAACATAAACAGAATCAATGACACACATAAACAGAACCAATGACAAATACTACTTAGTTTTAAAGGTCATTTGTGTGCTCACAAAATGCAAGTTTAAAATGTTAGATTTAAATGTAGCTTTAAATAGAAAATCAAAGCTTTGTATTAGCTTTATTCAATGTTGCTTCCATTCTTCCATCTCACTAGAAAAGTCTTCAACAAATGGAAGAACATTCCATGCTCACGCATAGGAAGAATCAATATCGTGAAAATGGCCATACTTTCCAAGGTAATTTACAGATTCAATGCCATCCCCATCAAGCTACCAATGACTTTCTTCACAGAATTGGAAAAAAACTACTTTAAAGTTCATATGGAACCAAAAAAGAGCCTGCATCACCAAGTCAATCCTAAGCCAAAAGAACAAAGCTGGAGGCATCACGCTACCTGACTTCAAACTATACTACAAGGCTACAGTAACCAAAACAGCATGGTACTGGTACCAAAACAGATATAGATCAATGGAACAGAACAGAGCCCTCAGAAATGACGCCACATATCTACAACTATCTGATCTTTGACAAACCTGACAAAAACAAGCAATGGGGAAAGGATTCCCTATTTAATAAATGGTGCTGGAAAACTGGCTAGCCATACGTAAAAGCTGAATCTGGATCCCTTCCTTACACCTTATACAAAAATTAATTCAAGATGGATTAAAGACTTAAATGTTAGACCTAAAACCATAAAAACCTTAGAAGAAAACCTAGGCATTACCATTCAGGACATAGGCATGGGCAAGGACTTCATGTCTAAAACACCAAAAGCAATGGCAACAAAAGCCAAAATTGACAAATGGGATCTAATTAAACTAAAGAGCTTCTGCACAGCAAAAGAAACTACCATCAGACTGAACAGGCAACCTACAGAATGGAAGAAAATTTTCACAACCTACTCATCTGACAAAGGGCTAATATCCAGAATCTACAATGAACTCTGACAAATTTACAAGAAAAAGACGAACAACCATCAAAAAGTGGGCAAAGGATATGAACAGACACTTCTCAAAAGAAGACATTTATGCAGCCAAAAGACACATGAAAAAATTCTCATCGTCACTGGCCATCAGAGAAATGCAAATCAAAACCACAATGAGATACCATCTCACACCAGTTAGAATGGCAATCATTAAAAAGTCAGGAAACAACAGGTGCTGGAGAGGATGTGGAGAAATAGGAACACTTTTACACTGTTGGTGGGACTGTAAACTAGTTCAACCCTTGTGGAAGTCAGTGTGGCGATTCCTCAGGGATCTAGAACTAGAAATACCATTTGACCCAGCCATCCCATTACTGGGTATATACCCAAAGGATTATAAATCATGCTGCTATAAAGACACGTGCACACATATGTTTACTGCAGCACTATTCACAATAGCAAAGACTTGGAACCAACCCAAATGTCCAACAATGATAGACTGGATTCAGAAAATGTGGCATATATACACCATGGAATACTATGCAGCCATAAAAAATGATGAGCTCTTGTCCTTTGTAGGGACACGGATGAAGCTGGAAACCATAATTCTCAGCAAACTATTGCAAGGACAAAAAACCAGACACCGCATATTCTCACTCATAGATGGGAATTGAACAATGAGAACACATGGACACTGGAAGGGGAACATCACACTCTGGGGACTGTTGTGGGGTGGGGAGATGGGGGAGGGATAGCATTAGGCGATATACCTAATGCTAAATGATGAGTTAATGGGTGCAGCACACCAGCATGGCACATGTATACATATGTAACTAACCTGCACATTGTGCGTATGTACCCTAAAACTTAAAGTATAATAATAGTAATAAAAAAAAGAAAAGTCTTCGTGAAATTTCTGCTTAGTTTCTTTCAAAAAAATTGCCCAAGGCAAAGTTCTAGAGAAATAGTTAAAAATTATTCATAGTTTAAAGAAAAATAAGTTTATCCGTGTATAACTTTAATCCATTAAAGAAAGTTTATTGTAATCAATATTCTTTTAAAAACCTGTAGCCTAAAATAAATATTTAAGAATTACTAATTTCAGGTTATTGTTCTTTGTCTAAATGCTATGATATTCAAGATTTTTTCATTTTAAAATATTTTCAAATTAATAGTACTGATTTTTGTCTTTTTTTAAATAAAATATTATGTTAGACCTACCGATACCTCAGTCTATTGACTTCAAAGTGTTTTCCTTTTGCTTTGAATTGAAAATTCAAATATAATTAAGGCAGTCTTAATTTCTGTGATATATTTGTGCGGTTTCAGAAGGCCCAAAGTATGTTAGTTGTGATGATGACAAAACAAATTTCATTTTATCTGTCAAAAATAACATCTATGTTCATAGCTTTAATCCAATTAAGAATGGGGTGAGATTCTCTACGTAAAGAACTTGAAATACTGTTGGGAACTCAAATGATTCAGAGTAAGAACCACATAGGAGACTAGCAAGAACCATTTGTAACAATTGCCTAGGATACCTTTTTTTTTTTTCACTTTGCCTGTTTGCAAAAAAATGTGATGAAAAATGGTCTCAAAGGACAAAGTATGATTTTAAGTCTCCAGCAAAGCAGAAACAGCAGAAAATAATAATACGTTATGCACCCAAGTGAATTTAAGAAGATCAAATAGAATGGTTAGTTGTCTTGTCCTTTGCTGCACACCGCAAAAAATAAAAACTGCAACTTTCAATAAAGCACTTCATGGACAACTCTACGAAGATGTAAGACGTCTCAGGACTAGAAAACAGCAATCTCAAACATTATCTTCAGTGAGTATATTGGAGAATAAATGCCATTCACCTTTATAGATGTGAGACAGATGATCATTTTAGTTTCTTTGTACATTTAGGTATTATAGCCATTAAAAAAGATTAGCCTATAAGTACACTGTTCTAAAATGTGGTACTAATATTAACCAGGATTCAGTATTGTGTAAAGTCAGATAATGGGGTAAATAAATTTAGTTCAACGGCCACCCTCTTTCCCTTTAAACACAACATAAAACAAGGTGACTTATATATAAAGAGTAAAAATTTGTTTCTTTCAAATTTGTAATTCTGGGAAATGGTGGTTTGGATAGAAATATAAGCTTCCATCGTTGTCCTTTATTATTTGTAGTACTTTCTTTGATAAAGAGACTTAAAAAGCAAACTGAAGGGTAATATCAGAGAGCACAGTTCAACTAAATGGTATTTTATTCAGTGATCTGTTCATAAAATATGCCTAATTTTTACGATTATATAATAAAATCTTTGACAAAAACAATGGGAATGTGAAATGAGTTTACCCACTTTCTGTAGATTTTTACACAGAGCTTCAGAGATTGTGAGGTGTAAAATAGGATTCAGGAAACACACAGAAGCCTGCTTCACTTGCATATATTCTCTTACACAGTTGTAACAGTGACCTCTCTATTTTCCTAAATTCTAAGTTTATTACACCCTTTTTGTCCTGAGGAAAGTGTTTATAGTTTTCTCAACCTGTCAGGTTTACCTTACTCCTGAGACAGGCTTAGATCTCTTAGTTATGTGACTTGATACTCTTTCATTGTTTTTTAACTGTGAAAAGAAATTTGAATTTTCAAAGCAGCCATGCAAACTAATTTGAAATGTGATCATTTTTATTCAAGGTTTATAATGTCCAGGCACTTGTCACTTTTACAGTCACACATAGAAAAGCAGGCGTGGCTGCTGCCAAAGTCAGAATTAAAACAAAACCGAAGTAAAATTTTCTATTGTACTTTGTCATTTTATGAAACCTACACATTATGTTTCTTCTTCTTTTACATGTCATTCACCTATTCTTTAAATGTCAAAGGAAATAAACGTCCCTGAAATTATCAATGTCATTATTGCTTTATGCCTTTCCAAGATCAGTACAAAAGGAATCTTGTGAACATTCTGGTTTAGATAACAATAATTGAAATGTGTAATATAACAAATATGTTAAAGGAACCAAAGAAAACTTTGAAACATCTCAAAATACGGAACGTTGCAAATATACAGTAAACATGAAATGACTAACAATCTAGTGACAAAATTGGGTCAGAATTCAAAGTACCTTAAAATAAAAATTATCAAAGTCCACTGATGTTTTAAACAACACCAGATATTCAAAATTAAAATAGATTTGCTTTCTTCATGGTTTCTTTGCTTACAGGATAAAATGAATAACTGAACTATGCAAATAATTGCTAACTGATTCACTGCAGGTCAGAAAACTTTCACAAAACAGAGCAAAATTAATGCATATGGTAGAATTCATACACCCCCACTCACACCCCCTACACACATGTACACATAAATCAGATATTAACCTTCCCTTTTGCATGTTGTTCCCATAGTATAAAAGGGCTCTACTGTTTCTGATCTCTTGTCCTTGCTCCCCTAACCAATTGTATGGGATGAGACTTTTTGTTGTTGTTGTTGTATCATTAAGATTTAGTCTTTAGCTTTTATATTTCTCCATATGGATTTAATAGTTGATGGTAGTATTCAATAAGTTTCCAGGATGGGAGCAGAAATCTGGAAAATTGAAGAAGTAGAACTAGAACCATGTATGATTTCATGTAGACGGACTGCCTTAGTAGTAACACAAATTAGGAAAGGCAGCAAGCAAGAATAAGTCTAAATACTGAAAGCATTTTGGGAGTGATGGCCTGGAGTAGGAAAAGTATATTTGTCTGCTCAGGCTGCAATAACAAAATCCCATAGGCCAGGTGAGGTGGTTCATGCCTACAGCCCCAGCACTCTGGGAGGCCGTGATGTGTTGATAGCTTGAGCTCAGGTGTTCGAAACTAGAAGCCTGGCCAACATGGCGACACTCTGTCTCTACAGGAAAAAAAAAAAAAAAAAAAAAAAAAATTAGGTAGGTGTGGTGGAGTACGTCTGTGGTCTCAGCTGCTCAGAAGACTGAGGAGAGAGGAACACTTGAGCCCTGGAGTTTGAGGCTATCCTAGACAATAGAGTGAGACATTGTCTCAAAAACAAACAAGCAAAAAACCAACCACAGATTGCATGGCTTAAACAACAGAAATTTATTTTCTCGTAGCTCTGAATACTGGAAAGTCTATGATCAAGGTTTGGCATGGTTTGGTTCCTTGTGAGGACTCTCTTCCTGGCTGGTAAATGAGCACTTTGTCCTCATATGGCTTTTCCTATATAAGTGTCTCTAGAGAGAGAGCACAAGCTCTTCGGTGTCTCTTCTGATAAGTACACTAACATGGGGAAAAAAACTGAAGTAACAATGTAATGCTGAGTTTTAGAATGAGTCTCAGTGGAGAGAGGAAACAGCACTGTTTACTGTTAAAGAGATTTGTCTTCATTCAAAGACTTGACATCAATAATCAAAATACAGGAGGTACTATTGTCTAGCATCAAAATAATGAAATATTAGCCCCTAGAATGATCTAATTTTTCAATATTTTTGTAGAAATTATGTAGATGTCAGCAATTTGCTTTATCAAAAAATAAAAATCAGGCATTTCATAGAACATCCTAGATGAATTAGTAATAACTTTTTGAGGAGAACTTGAATTCTCAAGTTCTTGAATATAGTTAAATGAAGGATGCTGGAAATTTCAAGGTGATGTTTGAAGTATGTAAAAACCCTTAGCAAATCAGAAATCATGGTTGGCTTGGAGAGATACCAAACTAGGGTGCCCTGTGTGAACATGAGCTTTTTCTTTTAAAAAAGTATGCTTTATTTCTTCTTTAAAAAAATGGGATACATGTGCAGAACATGCAGGATTGTTACATAAACATGCGTGTGCCATGGTGGTTTGCTGCACCTATTGACCTGTCCTCTAAGTTCCTTCCCCTCAGCCCCACCCCACAACAGCCCCTGATGTGTGTTGTTTTCCTCTCTGTGCCCATGTGTTCTCAATGTTAAACTCCCACTTATGAGTGAGAACTTGTGGTGTTTGGTTTTCTGTTCCTGTGTTAGTTTGCTGAGGATGATGGCTTCCAGCTTCATCCATGTCTCTGCAAAGGACGTGATCTCATTCCTTTTTTTGGCTGCAGAGTGTTCCATGGTGTATATGTACCACCTTTTCTTTAACCAGTCTATCCTTGATGGGCATTTGGGTTGGTTCCATGTCTCTGCTATTGTAAATAATGCTGCAATAAACATATGTGCGCATGTGTCTTTATAGTAGAATGATTTATTTTCATTTGGGTATATACCTAGTAAGGGGATTGCTGGGTCAAATGGTATTTCTCTTTCTAGATCCTTGTGGAATCGCCATACTATCTTCCACAATGGTTGAACTAATTTACATTCCCACCAACAGTGTAAAAGCCTTCCTATTTCTTCACAGCCTCGCCAGCATATATTTTTTCCTGACTTTTTAACAACTGCCATTCTGACTGCCATAAGATGGTATCTCGTGGCTTTGATTTGCATTTCTCTAATGACTGATGATGTTGAGCTTTTTTTTCATATGTCTTTGGCTGCATAAATGTCTTTTGAGAAGTGTCTGTTCATATCCTTTGCCAACTTTTTAATTTTTTTTATTGTAAATATGTTTAAGTTCCTTGTAAATTCTGGATATTATACCTTTGTCGGATGGGTCTGCAAAAATTTTCTCCCATTCCATAGGTTGTCTGTTCACCCTGATGATAGTTTCTCTTGCTGTACAGAAGCTCTTTAGTTTAATTAGACTGCATTTGTCAATTTTGGCTTCCGTTGCAATTGCTGTTTTTTTGTTTTTATCATGAGGTCTTTGTCCATGCCTATGTCTTGAATGGTATTGCCAAGGTTTTCTTCTAGGGTTTTTATGGTTTTGGGTTTTACATTTAAATCTTTAACCCACCTTGAGTTAATTTTTGTATACGGTGCCATGAAAGGGTCTGGTTTCAGTTTTCTGTATCCCTTCTAAAACCAGTAGAAGACTAGGAGGCCCCCTCTCTCCACTCCTATTCAACATAGTATTGAAATTCTGGCCAGGGCAATCAGGCAAGAGAAAGAAATAAAGGGTATTCATATAGGAAGGGCAGAAGTCAAGTTGTCTCTGTCTGCAGATGATATGATTTTATATTTAGAAAACTCTATCATCTCAGCCCCAAAACTGCTGGAACTGATAAGCAACTTTAGCAAAGTCTCAAGATACAAAATCAATGTTCAAATATCACAAGCATTCCTTTACACCAACAATAGGCAAGCAGAGATCAAATCATGAATGAATTCCCATTCATAATTGCTGCAAAGAGAAAAAGAATGCCTAGGAATATAGCTAACAAGGAATGTGAAGGATCTCTTCAAGGAGCACTACAAAACACTGCTCAAGGAAATAAGGGAGGACACAAACAAATGGAAACACATTCCATCCTCATGGATAGGAAGAATCAATGTCAAGAAAATGACCATACTGCCTAAAGTAATGTATGGATTCAATTCTATTCCTGTCAAACTACCACTGACATTCTACACAGAATTAGCAAAAACTATTTTAAATTTCATATGGAATCAAAGAAGTCCCCATATAGCCAAGACAATCCTAAGTAAAAAGAACAAAGCTGGAGGCATGCACACTGCCTGACTTCAAACCATACTACAAGGCTACAGTAACTGAAACAGCATGGTACTGGTACCAAACCAGACATATAGACCAATGGAGCAGAACAGTGACCTCAGGAATAACACCACACATCTACAACCATCTGATCTTCGACAAACCTGATAAAAACCAGCAAGGGGGAAAGGATCTCCTATTCAGTAAATGGTGCTGAGCTGTTTCTTAAACCCAGGGAAAAAAATTAATGTAATTAAAACAAAACAAACCTTTCTACATAACGTTATGGAATTCAATTACTTGATGTTTATGCATAGGTATCAGAGTAAGAGTAAGATTCTAGGTCTATCTAACAATAGTCACTAACTGGGAATAAAAAAGCACATCACTCTCCTTTATTTTTAAGTCAAGATTTTGGTGTTACTGCTAATAATTTCCTTCTGTTACTTTACTTTCTGTTACTTTATTGTAAGCAGAAACATTAACATACACGCAACATACATTCACACATATATGAAAACTGACACAAAGCATATTTAAAGTTTTATTTAAACTATCACAAAACATTCACATACATTGGATCCCCCAGAAAACTGAAAGACATAAGGGATTCTTATTAAGATGTTTTCATAGTGCCAACACTGCTAGGAAAAATTGTAATAGCTTTTAATTCTGTCATTTTAATGAGTACCCATTTTATTTTGTGTTTTCTATGTGTGTATGTTTGTTTGTGTATGCATGTGTTTGTATGTCGTTTGTGTATGTTTGTATGTGTTTTGAATACCAGACATTTTAGCATATTTTTGTTTTTGCCTTCAACTATGTAAGTATTCATCAACTATCTGAGATGGAGAAATGTAAAATAATGCGTAGAGTTAAAAATAATGAAAACACCTTAGAGATGTATTAGCTAAAATTTATGCTCTTTGTTACATGTGTGCATACTTTCCATTAAACATAACGAGCTCTGAAATTGCCATTGACTTGTATTTGAAGCTTATGTTGTAGTATTTCCTGTGTTGGACTTACCAACGTCAGCACTAACTGGGTAGATACTGCCTGAATAAGAGCTAGCAGAATTGCAACTTTCATTATAGGTATGCTGTGCTACCAATTTTGTGTGCCATTGTAGTCAGAGCTATTACTCATAAATAAACACTGAATATAAAGTCACTTCAACATTTAAACAATTGCTTTCATTCTTTAAATCATAGACATTAAAATAAAAGAGTACTCAAAAATTGTACTTTGTTTCTGAAATATTTCAAAGTGATTAAATATTTAAATCAATGATAGATTTTTAAATGTCACTATGACAGTAGTACTCTGTCCACATGTGTATAGGATTAATGAAGAAAAAACGCTCTCTTTTAGAACTTGGACACACTTTTAAAGTTATTTTTCTGTGTCTTAAATATAAATGAATGCACAATGCTGGCAAAATGAAAACAGAGATAGGAAGGAAGGAAGAAAAGAAGGAGGAAAGGAAGGGGTGGAGAGAGTGAGGGAGGAAAAGACAACAAGAAGGAAGAGGAAAGGAAGAATATGGGGAGTAAAGGAGAGCAGGCCTGAATGTAATCAGTTAGCTGATATCCCATAAGATATCAGCTACATGTGACAACTCTACAACTCCAAATACACATTTACACGGAGTAATACATACAAAGATTGAGGACATTTCTCCAAAATTAATGGTTCATTTTATAAATATGTAGTCATTAAGAAAACTACTATTTGCATTTTTTTATTGCTACAATGTATCTTTGTTAAGAAAACTATTTTTATTTTTAATTTTTAAACTTTTTTCATTTGTAAAATTTGTATTCATTCCAGAAAGCAATGTTAGCTTGACAACAGCTTAATTTTAATTATTTTACCCCAAATCTGTTATTACTAGTGGAAATTCTTAGGTAATTTTTAAACACCTGTATGCTAACACACACAGCCACACTACCAACCTAACTAACAAATACTAGTAAAAAATATTTCTCTCACACCCATTTCACAGGAAGTCCAAAACACTACTCTGGTGTAATTAACTCAGGATTTATCATTAGATAAGAGAAACATTAGTTTATTTTCTAAAACTTGTAGATTCATGCAGAAAAAGTGAGAAACGCAATTCAACTCTACTAGTTTGAGGTATAAATATTCAACATACCAATGATATGTAATGATATTACTAATCATTATGGTTAATTTTCCATGTAAACTTGCCTGGATCGCAGTACTTAGATATTTAATCAAAAACCAGTGTAGATTTTCTGTGAGGGTATTTTGTAGATAACATTAAAGCAGTAGACTTTGAGTCCTTAATGTGGGTAGGCCTTATCCAACCAGTTGAAAGTTTGAAGAGTATAAGCTGAGGTCCTAGTGGAAAAGGGAATTCTGCCTCCAGAGTACCTTCAGACTGAAGTTGGAATGTCACTCTGACTAATATACAAATAGTCTTTCACTGTGGCATACTATGCCAAATAAATTTTTCTGGCAAAATCAAAATACAGTCAACTTTAAAAATAATAAAATATCAAATGACTAGGTGAATATTTCACATGATAAATTTAATGACTCTTTTGTGCTTATTCTTCATAGATGTCATTTATGTTATGTCTTAAATAATTTGAGATAGCATTCTGTATCAAATTGTATACTACTCACTTTCTTTTACATGTCACAACTTACGTAAACTTTGTTACCTGAAATTTACAAAAAATAATAAATATTCAGCTATAAAAATTAACAAAATTAATAAAAATGTTTTTATTTTAATTTTTGAGGTGAAAAATGTTAACAAAAACATTGATAAATTCAGAACTAATTAAAAACTGTAAAATTTATTTCAAACAATATATTTATAGTAATATATATTTATTATACATTTTTCACATATTTCAAGCAATAGAATATGTAGGATAATGTGAAAGAAATTATAAGCTAGTGATAACTATGAATCAATAAAATTACATTTTGTATTTGATACATTAATACTTTTAACTTTTACATTTACAGCAGTTCCCTAGTCTGAATCCTAATTTTAAAGAGAGATGCATCACCTTAGTATTTAATGCATAAAAATTGAGTGTCAATAAAACATTGAAAAAAGAAATCTTTTAACTATTTCTTACTGCTACTGTGGCAATTTTCCAGCATTCCCAATGTACATCACCAAATATGCTGAAAAATCTTATTCTTCTAGAAAACATTCTTCAAAGAGCTTAATGAATAAGATAATTGGAAAGTACTAATAAACTGAGAGTGCCATAGCATTAATGATTTTGAACATAATAATCATATTACTTTTTAATAAGATTAGTGCTACTTATGAGATATGATCATTTAAAAAGAAATTTGACGATACGTTCTTACAGGATAAAGAGAGAGAGAGAGAGATACAAAGAGAGACACCAATAACTCACATTAAGAATTTCTCCTCTAATTTCTATTTATCTTATTAGTTTTCCTTTTGCTTCTGTTCTGGGAGTTTAAATTTGATATTCATTTAATATCAAACCTCAATTTAGAAACAAAACACATGATTGACTATTTTCACAACTATATTATTCACTGATGTCAATGACCTTTAACCAGAAACCACCAGGAACACATCAGCAGTTTCAGCAAGAAAGAAGATACACCAGGAGGAACCATCAGGCATCTCAGTAGGAGGGTTTTACGACTTACAGGATTTGCACTCTCATTCTGTGATTTTGGAAAGACTTTATGGAGCCATGGATTTACTCTTAAATTGAATTTGTTTTATTCTCGGGCAGCAGGATTAATTCTATTTATCTCTTTATCTAGAAGGGTAAAGAGGCAGCAGTCCTTCTTCTTAGCCAGAATAGGGGGATGTTGGCTTAGACAATGTTCAGTGTCTATGTTCAGACATGAGCACAGAGTGCTCTGGTTTTGTCTTGAATCATATGGGCAAGGAGTGACCTTACCGATGTTAATATTCAGTGAAACTGTTTGTTCAACAGAAGAACATCAGGACCTAACTACAAGTACAAGGCTAGATCCCATGTTCTGGTGTTGCTTTTCTCTTTCTCATTAATCCATGTAAGATTTCTCTTGGACAATTTATACATCCCATTCCATGTATTGGTAAAGAATATCAGGTGAAATTATCTTTCTGATTAAATCTTATGTCAATGAGTTCAAGGGAGCCTTTTGATGCAGTATATACATCAAACTCCTAAGGTCAGAGCAGAGAATAGTGGACAAAGAGTTTGCAAGAGGACTTGAAACTATCTAACTAAGAAAGTTACTTAGTCTGACTTCCAAAAAGAAAAAAAAAAGTATGGTAGCAATAAACTAATAAATGAAGAAGTTTTGAATAATTATTTTAGAAGTGCTTTTGTATTGGTGAGTTTTTATTGGCTTTTGCTAAAAGTTTTATCTTAAAAAACATTTTCTGCAACATTTAATGATTTAAATTTTTTAAATCATGAATAAATATAAAAATATAAATATGCTCATGCATATATAAAAGCTAGATAAGACAAAGAAATTATAGTCCCTTCAAACTCAACATGTTTAAACAGAACTTCTTCTGTTCTTCCAAGATAATTCTTTCTTCTCCTTTGTCCCCACATCTGAACCATTAACAAATTTTGACACTCTGCTAAAAAGTTATTGAATCCATCCACTCTTCCCAAACCCCACATTGACTATCTTAAGCTATAATGGTAGAATTTCTGGCCTTAATTATTGTCAGTCTCCTAAGTTTTTTTCACCTCCCGTCTTATTCTTTTCCCATCCAGCCCTCACAGTGATTTAAGAACACATTCTGATTATGCCCCTTTTTCTATTTATAACTCCACAGTGATGTCTGTCTCTCTTCAGAACAAAGTCCAGCTTCCTTGTCAAGGATTAGAAGGGCCTTAAGTTACTCAACACTCCCTATTCATTCTCAAAGGTTTAGGATAAAGCAAGTTCGAGAGACTGTACCTCATTAGCCTGATCAAACCAATACTATGATGTAGAAAATGGCCACTTAATCATTTTATGTAAAGGATGAAGCAAATACAATCCAAGCTTTTCTTTCAAAACATGTTGATGCTCCTAAATTCTTCCTTTGAGTCCTCCAATACAAATGAGAGTTTACCTCAATGAGCACATGCACTTACACACATTTTCACCCTGTGCTCCAATTGCAATGTATTTATTTTATTTCTCATATTGAAACTTCTTTTCCCCCTTCGGGAATTAGCTCACAAGTTACTTCTGATCAGAACACTTTGCCGCTGTTACCTTTGTGTTACTGTCCCCACCCCCTTCAAATTATGTGGATACATCTGACTTACTATTCATAACTCAGTCTAGCAATCACTTTCTCGTGTTTGTGGAAGAAAGAACTACCATAAAAGGCCTCTCTCTTCTGTTAATTTGGGAACTCACTGAGAGTTCATGAGATTTATGTCTTTGTATTTTCAGTATTCACAACTGTATTTGAAAATAAAGTTAGCTTAATATTAGTGACAATTTAGCATCTTTGAAAGTAAAATTATTTTTACCTTTTTTAATGTATGATTATTGACACATTTCTTGGGGGAAACAAAATAATCATACTTTTAATTTTCTGATGTAACCTGTCCAACTTGACATTCAAATGTAGGATAATGTACCTCTGTGTTTTTCTCCCTTAACACTCATCAACCATCATTAATCTTTGACATCTTCTGAGTTAATGATAATCAGGAATCATCATTCTTTTATTTTGGCTCACATCATTTTTCTTTCTTTTTGAAATGTAAATATGTACCATTATAAAACAGAAAAGATTAGAAATAAAAATATCAGATAATTGCCATTCAAAAGTGTTGTCACTGAAATACAGAAGAGATTTCTGTTTTTGTAGCTGTAAAAACTATCCAAATATAAAATGTAAAAAGCTATCTTTGATGCTCTTTCTTGATCTCTTTTTGCTTTTATATTTTTGTGAATATTTTTCTAACTGTATTTGGTACCAGCAAAAGTTAATCTAACATTAGCCTGCATTCAACAACAGCAAAAAAAAAAATTAATTGATAGCAAAGACTTTGATATTCCTGACGAAGAGTATAATTTTTACACCTTTGCTTTATATTCCACAGAAGTTTGCTAAAATTGTAATTATTGCAAAAAAGAGTGATAGTGGGTTTGAAAATTATTTAAGCTTTTAGAGAAAGTTTATTTTAAAAATGCCAAATTTCTTGCACCTAACAATAGCAATATTTTATTAAATAAATAAATTAAATAATTACTAATTATTTATTAAATAAACAAATGTTATTAAATAATCTTGAATAAATAGAAATGGAAATAATATAGTTATTGGTTGCAGGCAAATTTAGCACATCCTATATATGTGGAACAAAGTCTTTTAAACAAAATCATGGTGTGTACATACTTCAACATTTTATTTCACTTTGTGTGTGTGTGTGTGTGTGGGTGGGTGGGTGTGTTTGTGCGTGCATTCAAAAGGTCCTTTTCTGACAAGTTCTACATCACCTAGCTTTCACATACCAAATTCTGATGCGTCATATACATGTTCTTGTGAAGGGGGGGGCTTTTGAATTGTAAAAAGCATTTCAAGAAATTTCTTTGTTTTGTTTTAGAGATAGGATTTCTCTCTATCACCTAGGCTGAAGTATATTAGTGCAATTATAGCTCACTGCAGCCTTGAGCTTCTGGAATCAAGTCATCCACTGACCTTGGCATCCCAAGTATCTGGGACTATCAGCCCGTGTCACCATGCTTAGCTAATATTTCAAACTGTTTTTAGAGATGGTAACTCGCTATATTGCCTTGAGCTGTTGACCTTCAGCAATCTTTCTGCCTCAGCATCCAAGTAAAAAAATTTGTAAGAGTGTGAATGTAAATCCTTCTAGGTTTGTTTCTCACTTTCTCTAATATTAATGGTTAATGTGTTTCTAGCCACAACTTTTGTTAGTTACTCTTTTGAATCTCATGTCATATTTGTAATTATGTATATATATTTGTAATTATGTATATATATTTTAATTATGTGTATATATGTATGTATATACATAATTATGTATATACATACACACACACATATATATACACACACATATACATAATTGCTAGCTGATATGGCATAAACAGGTTTGGGATTAATGCTTTTTACTTGTTGAAAACCAAAGTACATAGGAGAGAGGAGATTCCTAATGTATATTTAGGATGCCATAGATATCAGTCAGTATATGTTACAGTGGGAAAGAAGAACCTTAGATAATCAGGACAGGCTGTTAAGTGGACATTCTTTAAATGACTTTTTGCTGTTTCAATGCCTGTAAGTAAAAGTAGTTAGATTACTTAAAGTAAACTGTTTTCAAATCTCACCAAACATTGTGTATGTTTCATGTATAAGATGCATCAAATATACAAAGTAAAATTCTCATTATTATTGCTAAAATCAGACATCCCAAGGATTTCTATACATTCTATGTATTAAAAAAATAATTACAATGTTTGATGTGTTATGAGCTGAATATTTTTGTTATTAATAACAAAATCACAGTTTATTAAAATATTTAAGGATTTATTTTACATATTTTCCAAGAAGTTTTAATGTCGACAAAATGAAATCTAAAACTTAAAAAATAATGGTTATCCCAATAATGCTTTGTTATTAATTTTATTAATAAAAACAATCACTAACACCAATAGTCAAGCAATAGATCACTCATTCCTGAATTAATGCATGCACATCATTCTGTTATAATATGTTTTTTACATGAATCCCACCTGTTTTTAGTATAATTCATCAAAGGTGGGATTATGTCTTCTCCATTATTGTATTCCAACTGTAAATAATAGAGTCAGTTATATAATAGGCATTTGATATACATTTGTTGATTAAATAGATGGGTTCATTTACCTTAACATATATCAAATTATTTAGCAATTCCTTCTGAAGTTTAAAAGTTTGGAAATGTATGAAAATAAAAAAATTAAAGTCTATTTCCTTGCATATCGTAACTAAAATTATCTTCGTATCTCATATAATTTACTTTATTATCATATTAAGCAAATAGCTTAGCCTTTGTATCTCAGTTTCTTTTGTAAAATGAGACATTGGACTAGATAATTTTTATGACTATTTGTATCTGTAACATCCTATAATAACAAATATAAAACACCCTTTTCTCAGCATTTCATACTTTCAATAATTTATAGGAGTTTATTTAACTTTTGGTTTTGGTTTCCTCTCTGAGTGCCTGAAGACATGGAATCCTCTGTATTCTACTATTTTCTCTTAGTCCTGCTATAGAATGATCGATTCAGTAAGAACCTTCTTAAAAGCTAAAAAGAAAAAAGAAATGTATGTGCAATGTGGAATCTCAATATTCTAGGAAAAAAAAAAAAAGAGAAGTTCTTAGCAGGAGAATCAATAGGGAACAAAAAGTATTAAAAAATGTGAATACAGTCCCAGGGAGATGAATCAAAGTGGCTCACACAAAGACATAGCACTGATCACATTAATCAACTAGAAAAGGCTCATGGAAAAGACTTTACAATCCTCATAATAAAGGTAGGAGTTCAGAAAAGGCTTTAAGAAAATACGTGGATATTGGTTGAACTCCCAGAGGGCACAAGACAGCCAAATATGGAAGTATTTATAAAACAAAGAGATAAAAGCGAACATTGTCTGAAAGATTTCACTACATACTGACCTAAACGTCCCACCTTGAAAGTTTTGTTAGGACACCAATAGCTAAGTGGTGGGAAAGGGCCATTGTATTAACCTAACTCTCTTAGGAAAAATAAGACTACTGGGCCTGATAAAAGTTCTTACAACCACACCATATTTAATTTCTAATAAGAGCTATGTAGAACTATTTGATAGAATTTTGAAATACATACCATATTCTTGAAATTTGAAGAGTAAAAATCTTTTTCTAAATTAATAAATATCTTGCTCTATTTTCAGGCCTAACGATGCCTTGAAATCCATGGAATTTAAAAATGGAGGATAAAACCTCTGATTTTCCAACATTCAAGAAAAAAAAGGTAAAACATTATTGAAATATCTAAATTATATGTTCAGTTTATTTTAAAAATCCAGACGGGAAACCACTAGGGAATATATAAAAACAGACCTATTTTAATATAGATGGATGAAGACAGGCATTCAGCGATAAGAAAAGATTTAGTAAAACTCGAGGGAAATCACGTCTGTCTCTACTTTAAAAAGTGTGCAATATGTCCCTTTTCTTAATTTACAGAGTTTCTATTGTTTAAAGAGTTGAAAAAGAATTTTACTTAGCATCAAAATTCAATGTACTATAATTTCATGGGAAAGGAAGGAGAAAAAAAGAAAGAGAGAGAGGTAGGTTTTATCAAAGATTCACATAGGTCTCCTGTGAGAAGCAGACAAAAATGTTGCAGATCCCCTGTAAAAGAAGATCTATACTTCAGAAGGAATGCCCATAGTGTACAATTAAAAAAGTGTTCTTATATTTTCCCATGCTGGTCCTATAGACATATTTTAATCTTATAAGAGATGCTGATTTAAGTCTCAGTTTATTCAGTCCATAAACAATGTTTTGTCACAAATATTCAGTAAAATTTAAGGTACAGCAGTATGTTTTTGAATAAGAGTTAGAATTTATTTGCATTGGAATCTTAAGCTTAAAGTGTTAACTTCTGTAACATTAAAAAATTGCAACTTTCTATAATATAATAGATAATATAAAGATAAATGCAGTATTACATGGATTGTTCATTTCATACGGGGAATAGTATACAAAGTAAAACCAACTGAATCTCAGCACATGACCCCAATTATAAAAAGTTTGAACACCCTCTACATTTGAAAAAGGAAAGAATTATAGGCATCTATTTACATTGTATAATGAATGATGAATAGTAGAATTAACTCATAGAGCTACAGTTAAGTTGTCTTCAGATAATATGGCAAATACAAATTATAAAAGGAATAATAAATTGGCCTATGGCTTTCACTCCATATGAATAGTTAGCTAAGAAGTGTCATGAAAATGCCAAAAATTTCTCAAAATACAATTCATTTTAATGTAATAAATTAATACATTATTATGCACTTTTTAGAAGGTGGGAGAAGGGCAGTATATCTAAACAAAGAAAGAATATGACACAGCCTAGTTTTTAAAAAATCATCAAACAATGCTTTAATTGAATTGTACTCAATTTTTTAATTTGTGAAATAGAATCATTTGAGTTTATAGCTAATTACTTCGTAGATACATTTTTTAAAGTTGAAACACATTCTGAATAGCAAAAGAACAGAAATAAGAAAAATAATTTACTATTAAATCTTATATTTTGTTAATCATATCGCAATTCGTTAAAAAATGATTTAACACACTAAAGTAATACATACTCCTTTATTGTTGCTGTTCATTGAATAATATTCAGGTTTTCATCTGTTAAGTACCACTCACTTTTGCATAATTTTGCAAACAATTATATAACCAAGACAGAATTTTCTACCAGACAATATTTAGCTTTACAACGTGATTAAGCAACTTATAACTTGCCTAACTCATTCTGCTTAAGAAATTATTAGCTGAACTGTGGTGTTCCAAGGTAATATAAAAATGTTATAAACCAAAGACAAAAGTAAATAATGGTAATCTTATATCTTTTTACATACCTATGAAGTTAGATTTTCTCATTTAAACACTCCAGAGAACCCTCTCAGAGCACACAATGACTATGTTCTCATTGAATTAATTTCCCAGTACTTAATGGTTTGAATACGTTTTATATAGGTGATATTTTATCACCATTCTCCATCATTCGGTTATCCATATTTCATCATATTTCATACAGAGTTTTTTATTTCTATACTTTTTTATTTTTATACTATAATTCTATGCATTGTACAGCTTCAATAAAGATTATTCCATTTGCCTATCAAATATTTATGCTAAACCTACACATAATTGCTTATTTCCAGAGCAGCTGCAATCATTTGACCCAGCTACTAAAAGAATAATTTTACCAAAGGTCTAAATTGTTGCTGTTTCCCCTTTGGGGTTATGCTTGTAGCAATATGGAAAGGTAAAAAGGGACTGAGAGAAATTAAATCATTTCTAAAAATAGAAAATTATTGTATGATAACCATAAGGGCATTGGATAGTGTATGTGTACTCCTGTGTATGTATCTCTACATGCTCTGTCTTGCCTACCCTCTCCTCCCCTTCCTTCTCATCTCCTTCCCTTACCTTCTTTTCCCCCTGTATCTTTCTCTCTCTCTCTCTCTCCATCAGTATATTCATTTATCCACTCATTTATTTATTTATACATCAATGCATCAACTACATGTCTGTATCTGTGTGTGTGTATGTATGTATCTACCTATGTTTATTGGTCTATGTTTAACTATCTATCATCTATCTGTCTTTCTGTCTGTCTATCTATCTATCCATCTATCCATTCTCCCCCTAAATATTTGGAAATCATTATATTATTATGACAAATCCAAAACTTTAGTTAATAAATCTAAACTTATTTCCAACCTAACTTAGAAATTTACTTAAATATAAGGCTTGACTCTGGAGGTCATCAACATCAGTTAGTGCTTATCTAGAGAAAATTTCTAAGTGTGTTATTTTTACAATAGAGATTCAAATGTGCATGTACTCCAAACCACTGCGACACCTAAAATGTTAAAAATTCTAGTATTAAATACCCAGTCAGTATTTGCCTTTCTGGAGTTGTCTTACATCCACTGTTATAACAATTTGTTTCAATCTGGAACAACAGTAACAAACAGCTGTTATTTTGCCATTTATACTTCTCTAAAACTTTTAAAAATCTATAATTGTCCCTCTCTCAATTCTGATTATTTTACAAGTTTGTTGAAGAAAGTAAGCTATTCATTCTGTTGAGCCGTAATTTTACCAAGTATTCCTTCACAGTATCATTCAACATATTGCTCTGTCACCTGTAATTTCATTAAATTAATGTTAACTCTAATGTGTTGACCTGATTCTGTCCCCTCACCCCCAAGATTACTTCAGAGATGGTGTAGGTTTCCATCAAGAAGCACATAAATGGTGACCATTATATTTTATATTCTGTAATGAAATAAAGAACTTAACTGTCCAGATTCATTATTTCATTATGGAATGCAAAATGTTGAATTTCTAATTTTAGCAATATTTTTTTTAACTGGAACACTGTTAAGAGCAATGTCCCCTTAATAATTATTTGGCTATTCTGAGGCAGAGTTTCTACATGGAAAGCAGAGTAAAAGGTCGATTATTTCTCTTCATTTGCTAGGACCAACATGTGTTGCTTAATGATGGGGATATGTTGTTCTGAGGAGTGCATCGTTGGACAATTTTGTCGTGGGAACATCCTGGACTGTACTTTCACAAACCTAGCTGGTATAGCATACTACACACCTAGTCTATATGGGATAGCCTGTTGCTTCTAGGCTACAAACCTATACAGCATGTTATGGTACTGAATACTGTAGGCAACTGTAACATAATGGTAATTATTTGTGAACCAAAACATACCTAAACATAAAAAAGTTGCAGTAAAAATATGGTACAAAAGATTAAAAATGGTACACCTATACAAGGCACTTATCATAATTGAAACTTACAGGACTAGACATTGCCCTGGGTGAGTCAGTGAGTAGATGTGAAGGTCTAGGACGTTACCATGTACTACCATAGACTTTATATAAACATTGTACATTTTGGCTACACTAAACTTATTTTAAAAATTTATTTTCTCAATAAAAATTTAACCATAGCCTAATGTAACATTTCACTTTACATTTTCATTTTTAAACTATTTGACTCTTGTAATAATACTTAGCTTAGAACACAAACACATCATACTGCTGTACAAAACTATTTCTTTTTATATTCATATTCTCTAAGCTTTATGCAATGTTTAATTTTTTTCAACTTTGTAAACATTTAATTAAAAACTAAGACATAAACACACATAGTAGCGTAGCCCTGCACCGGGTCAGAGTAATAAATATCATTGTCTTCTATCTCCACGTCTTGTCCCACTGGAAGTTCTTCAGGTGCAGTAACGTGCATGGAGCTGTCATTTCCTATGATAACAATGACTTCTTCTAAAACACCTCCTGAGGGACTTGCCCGAGGCTATTTTAAAGTGAACTTATTAACAATTATGTAGAATTACTACACGAAAATAACAACAAGACACATAGTATAGTAAATATATAAAGCAGTAACATGCTTGTTTACTATCAATATCAAGTTTTATGTACCATACATAACCGTATGTGCTATACTTTTATACAAGTGGCAGTGCAGTGTGTTTACACCAGCATCCCCACAAACACATCTGTAAGGCATTGCACTATCACGTTACAAAGGCTACGACATCATTGGATGATAGAAATTTTTTAGCTCCCTCATAATTTTATGGGACCACTGTGGTATGTACGGTTTGTCTTTGGCCAAAACGTTGTTATGCCGCACATGATTGTATTTAGAATATAGAGTTGCTCTCCTTACACACATTTTTGGCTGACATAATCTCCTGGATTCAAATATATTTAATGTTTCAATACTTTATAATATTATGCTTATTGATGCTCCTATGTTGTCCTATATTTGGGCAATGGGAGCAAATGCAGGATAGATTTTAAGTGTTCTTGACATGACCTCTAATCTTTGACAATTTTCTTATTTCTGGTATTTGTATTATTTTTATCATATAACTGGAATCAGCTATTTCTCCTAGAAATCTTCATCCCTACTAGTGAGAAAATCAGGGGACATTAATCTCACTGCTATTAAATTCATCATAATTTCTATCCTCTTTCAGGACATAAACCTAAAAAATACGCATACGTATATATTTTAGTGATAAAATACATACATTCATTCTGTTTTTCTAGATCATATCTAAGCTTCTGGAATTTTACTTATTTGATTTTATATTTATGTGCCATTGATACTTACAACCTTGATTAATAACCATGTTGTCTTAATTAATGGTTTGCTTTAACGTACGTGCCAGTTTCAGGAGACAGTGCCAGCATTACTAACAATATAATTAGAAAAAAACAGGTTTTTTTGGTGGTGTTGTTTTGGGGTTTTTTTGTTGTTGTTTGTTTGTTTGTTTGCTTTTTTGAGACAGAGTTTCACTCTTGTTGCCCAGGCTGGAGTGCAGTGGCATGATCTCAGCTCAACGCAACCACTGCCGCCCGGGTTCAAGCGATTCTCCTGCCTCAGCCTCCCGAGTAGCTGGGATTACAGGCATGTGCTACCACGCCTGGCTAATTTTGTATTTTTAGTAGAGATGTGGTTTCTCAATGTTGGTCAGGCTGGTCTCAAACTCCTGACCTCAGGTGATCCATCTGTCTTGGCCTCCCAAAATGCTGGGATTACAGGCATGAGCCACCAGGCCCGGCCAAAACAAGTTTTTTTGTTGTTGTTGTTTTGTTTTTAATGTTCTTCCTTTTAAGACATATTCTATCAATCAGACTAGTGTTTCGAAATCACTGAGATAATGGCTCCCTATTGCACTATGCAAACAACTTGCTACAGTTAAACTTGTATTTTACTCCATTTTTTAAGATTTACTCTTCTAATATATTTTGTTTTACAATTATGGAATGCATGTTCATGTGTCTAAAGTTAAGTCTCGCTCTGTTGCCCAGGCTGGAAAGCAGTGGTGCGATCTTGGCTCACTGCGACCTCTGCCTTTAGGGTTGAAACGATTCTCATGCCTCAGCCTCCCGAGTAACTGGGATTACTGGTGCATGCCATCACACCTAGCTACTTTTTGTATTTTTTGTAGAGATGGAGTTTCACCATGTTGGCCAGGCCTGTCTTGAACTCTCTACCTCATGTGATCCTCTCACCTTGGCCTCTCAAAGTGCTGGGATTATCTGCATGAGCCACCATGGCCAGCCTTTTTGTTCTTGTTTGTTTTTTTGTTCTCTTTAAGCTGCTTTTTATTTCTCTTTCTCTCTCTCTCTTTCTTTCTCTCTCTCTCTCTGTCTCACACATACACAATTCTATCTGAATTTTGATTTATCCTTTTATTTTGATTTGTTTGCAGATTTGTTTTTAAATAACACACACACACATTTATACATGTATTATCTCATCCATCCATTTTTTAATAAATGAAAACACACTAGTAAGAATAGTATCCATTTCGCTTTATACTTTATCACAGAAATTTGTTATGTATATAGCTTGTCTTCATTCTTTTCTAAACTCCAGAGTATTACATTAGGTGAATATACTATAGTTTATTCAATTAATCTTTATTAAAGGATTTTTGGATTTTATACAGTTCTTCACTATTGGTTTAAAGATGTTCTTTCTTAGTTTTATTCATTGTATGTTTAATTTCTTTGTAATTTTTGTTTTATTAATCTATTTGCCTGATGTATCATTTTTTTCTTATAGCTATGTTTGTTATCCCATAAATTTCAGTTGTTTCGTTTTTATAATTACTTCCAAGATGTTCTAAAATTTCAGCCTATATTTTCCATTAGACTGAATAGTCAATGAATAACTTGGTTACAATGTTTGTTATTTTAATGTCTTTTGATAAGCAGATATTTTTACACTTTTAATGATTTATCTATTTCATTATTTTAAATTGTATTCTTTCTCTTTCTTTCTAGTAAACATTTGCTTAATCCCAAATCACAAAATAATTCTCTTACATTTTCTCCCAAACTTTTTTTACTTTTCTGTTCAGGTATATTATCCATCCCAAGTTAATGCTGTGTATGATACAAGTCAATAATTAGGCCCTTTTTTGTCTCCAAGTATATGGATATCCAATTTTTCTGGGATCATTTGTTTAAAGACTTCCTTTCCCACATTGAATATATTTAATACTTTACTTTTAAAAACATATTTTCCATTTTTTGAAAATCAAATGACCGTGTAGGTATTAGTCTATTTCTGTGCTAGTGTGTGCGTGTGTGTGTGTGTGTGTATTTGTTGGTTCTTATACCAGTACTGGTAGTGATAGGAGGCAGAAAAATTCCTAGGCAGACAGGGAGGAGTCCCCAGTGGAACTCAACCTTCAAGCCAAGGACAGTCTGAAGCCTGAACACCAAACTACCAGTTCCGGATAGAGTCCGTAGACCAGAGTGAAATGTTCCTTTTATGTTCGGTGTGCTCAGCTCCTGATTGGTCCCTGGCCAAGTCTTCACTTCAGCCCCTGATTTGTTCTTTACACTACCATACCTCTTTCTGAATGGTACCTTTTCCAAGCCTACCCATAAATCAATCAGCACTCATTTCCCCATTCTAAGTCCATAAAAACCCTGGATTCAGTCTCACAGCTGACAACTCACTTTCAGGGCCCCTCTCACTGCTGAGAGCTTTCTTTCTGTCACTCAATAAAATTATACTCTGCCTTACTCACACTCTGGTGACCATGTAACTCATTCCTCTTGGTTGTGAGACAAACTTGGAACTTGCCGAAATGCAGGAATGAAAGAGCAGTAACACTCCCTCCCACTTGCCAAACTATGAGGTGGAAGAGATTTCTTGGGGGCTCATCCGGGATGAGTGGAAGGCTGAGTAAGAGCGAACCTATGACTCTTTACTTTCAATTCCACTGCTTCTTGTCCTCAGATTTTTTCTAAAACAGATAAAACTTCGAGCTTCTGTCAGCTAGTTAAGGGTGAATTGTATGGCTGCTGGTCTACAACACTCAGGGAACAGGCTTGCTGGGCAGAACTTCATTAATAACTCTTCACCTTCAGGTGGTGGGAATGCTGGCATTGTTCCAATCTAGTTTATTCTCATGGAAGTCTTCCCATGCCATGGGATCAGAATAAGGTCCTTAAGGTATCTTGCTGAGGCTACACCTTGGTGTTACCTGAAGGCTCCTGGAACAGCTCCGGTCCTCGAAAGTCCAATTGTGTGTTAGTCAAAGATTTCCAGTCTTTCCTATCATATTTTCTTTCGAGATTGTCATGGCTGCTAACCCCTCCTTATATACAATGTTACCAGTGGTTTTGCTACCCCAAAGAGATAGTATTACTGGGCAGAATGAGTACTTGGCTTAGTCATCAGGAGTGTAACTCAGAGCAATATGGTTTTTGTTTCTTTCTAGAAAAGAAGAGAATACAAAGATTTAAAGAGTTTTCTTTCCCCTGTTGAAACCCACTGGCACAAAATAGGAGGCTATTTTCCCCTAGACAACATTTCATTCTCTGCATTTTAGTTGTTTTTTCAACATGTCAGGAGTTAACACAGTCCAGCAAACAGGAGAGTCAATCTATGCTATATATATATATATATATATTTCTTTTGGGTGCATTTTGTTAGGCTGAGCCCTCAGTCCTTGGGGCCCTCTCTCTGCCCTCTGCCTAAAGAGGATCTGGTCCCTCAGGTTCACGCTAACATTTCAGATTCTCTCAATAACTGCAAAATCCACTGGATAAATTGGAACTGATGGCAATTGGACTCTTCCCTTTGAGTGCTTAATCTGCCTTATTCCTGAAAATCTAAGTCCCTTGCCTGCTGGCCTTATTAAAATCAGCTTGTGTGGGTCCTACTGCTTGCTCCATTTGTGAATAGAAAAATTCCGCTTGCAATAGGGAAGAAATGGTGCACGTGCCCTGCCAGTTGTTGGCTGCAATTTGGTGAGGGCCACTGGGGACTAATTTAATGGGTCCGTACACCCTCCTAAGGTATCTCTTTTGTCTTCAGTTAGAATCATTTCTTGACTGGAGAGGGGTACTATGTCTGGGAGTCCATCACTCCCATTTCCTCAGTGCTATGATCTGACCCTGTCCATCAACTATAAGTTGAGGGATGTTTTGAAAGATTTAAGGATGCTCCCTCTGTTAGAGTTCTTTGACCAAATCCTATTACTTCAATGTGTTTTCCAAGCTTCAGTTTGGAGCCCTAGAAAGAAAACTAGATCTGAGGGATCCAGAGGCAGTCAACAGTGAAAGTCTAGGGAACAGTGTGGGTAAGCATGATGATTCCTGCCAACCAGGCATTCCTGCTTCATGGGTAGAGGTCATGCTTGCCTCCATGGTATGACATGGATGCCATAAGCCCGTCCATGGTGTCAGTACCAGTCACTGAAATTCTGAAGATGCTTCAAATTTAAGATAATAAAGATGGGTAACAAACCATCTGCAGCCAGAAATCCCTTGGAGTGCATCTTGAATCACTGGAACTCCTTTGACCCTCAGACTCTAAAGAAAAAATGTTTTACATTCTTTTGAAAATGGGCCTGGCTAGATTATAATTTGCAGGATGGGGAAAGTTGGCCTCTGGAGGGAAGTACCAATTTTACTACTATCTTGCAACTGGACTTTTCTGTAGATGTGAAGCCAAATGGTCTGAGGTCCCATATGTGCAGGCTTTCCTTGGCCTTCGGTGTAATCTAGACCTTTGCTGATGTTGTAGGATTGATCCAGCACTCCTAGCAGTCATCTTAGGAGAGACTGCAAAGGACAATCCTTTGGACTTTCTGGGCCTGGAGTGGGGCCAGGAGCCTTCAGGTAACACCAAGGTGTAGCCTCAGCAAGATACCTTAAGGACCTTATTCTGATCCCATGGCATGGGAAGACTTCCATGAAGATAAACTAGATTGGAAAAACGGAACTAGGGAAGCAGACTCCAGAGGTGTCTCCAGTGTGGGTGTGGGTTCCTTCTGGTTCTGCCCCTCCTGGTCCATCCTGTCCTCCCTATCCAGGTCCTGTCTAAAGCTTGTCCTATCCTAGAAATCCTCATTTTAGGTGGGTCCCAGCCTCACTCATGCCTACCCACGGACCCATCAGCACACATTTCTCCATTCTAAGACCATAAAAACCCAAGACTCATTCTTATAGCCACCAACCCCCTTATGTTTCCCCTCTCACTGCTGCTTTCTTTCTGTCACTCAATAAAATTCTACCCTGCCTTACTCACTTTCTGGTGTCTGTGTACCTCATTGCTCTCAGTCATGATGATAGTGACAGGAGAGAGACAAATTTCTAGGCAGACAGGGATGGGCCCCTAGTCAAACCCAACCTTCAAGCCAAAGACAATCTAAAGCCTGAAAACTGAATTGGCAGCTCCAGATAGAGGCCACGACCAGAGGGAGAACTTCTATCCCATATTTCCCCCATTCCTCAGTTGGTTCCTTCTGGATGATGCCTTCTAACCAATCAGATGGTACTTTTTCTAAGACCACCCATGGACCAATAAGCATGAACTCCCCAATCCTAAACCCATAAAAACCCTGGACTCAGCCTCACAGACAGCTCCCTACTTTCAGAGCTCCTCTTGCAGCTGAGAGCTTTCCTTCTGTTCCTCAATAAAATTATTCTCTGCTTTACTTCCTGGAGTCTGCATACCTCATTTCTCTTGGTTATAGGACAAGAACCTGGAACCCACTGAATGGCGGGAGTGAAAAGAGCTGTAACACTCTTTACCACTTGCTGATCTATGGAAGTGAAGAAAGCCACTGTGTGCCATACCATCCCATTTACCAAACTGCAGACAGCAGGAATAAAAAGACTTGTAACACCCTAGCTGAACTACTGGAGTGAAAAAAGCCACCGGATGCCAGTCCCTTCTGCCCACCAAACTATGAGAACAAAAAAGCTGCGACATTGTGAAAAGAACTTGGAACTTCTCAAACTACAGAAGTGAAAGAGCCTTAACACTCCCTCCCACTTGCCAAACTATAGGAAGTGAAGAAGCTGCAATACTGTAACACTTCTTCCTGCTTGCCAAACTACAAACTACAAAAGTGAAGAAGCTGCAACAATTCCACTGTCTTGATTACTAAAGCTTTACAGGAAGTCTTAGAGTTAAGTAGTGCACATCCTCTAAGTTGTTGTTCCTTTTCAAGAACATGTTAACTATTCTACATAGTCTGTACATTCATATCAGTTTGTCAATTTTTACAAAATATCTGCCAGGATTAGATTTGGAATTACATTGAATGTTTAAAACAATTTTGCCAAAATGGATAACCTTAATATGTTGAGTTTACTGATTCACGAAAATCATATATGGCTGCTCCATTTTTTTTCTTTAATGTCTGTCAAGAATATTTTGTAATTTGCAGTTTATAGGTTACCTATACATTTTATTAAATGTATCTCTAAGGCGTTTTTGCTTTTTCATGTTAATATTAATTAAATTGATCATTTTTTCTCTTTTTAATTGTTTCCTTTTAGTATATAAAAATAAAATTTCTAAATTATTGTGTAGATTCCTAGAGATTTTATATGTCAATAATGAAGTAATTGATAAGCAGCTTTTTATTTATTTTCCTTACCTTACTGCAACAACCTTTGGTGCGATATTAAACAGAAGGGGTGAGATTAGGTATTCTTGACTTTTTCCAAAATATATTTGGAAAGTCTTCAATATTTCACCATTGGCTATGATGTCAGTTTTAAATTTACTTACATGCTGTTTATGTGGCTTAAACAATTTCTTTATATTCTTAGGATGCTGAGACTATTTGTGTTATTAACAGTGTAAATTTGAATCATGCCTTTTCTGCATCTATTGGAATGATCAAATGCTTTTCTCTTCTATTTTGTTAATAACAAGAATTACATTGATTGATTTTAAAATTAATCAGACCTGAGCTAAACATAGGCTGCCACGATATGTGAACATTTTCTATATTGATGGATATGATTTACCAGTAATTTGTTAATGATTGTTGTATTTGTGTTTAAGGATGATATCATTGTTTACATTTTCTTTTTCTTTCCTTTTTTGGGGGGTAATTTTATTATTATATTTTAGTGTTAGGCATTAGCAAACAAGTGGGAAAATGTATTTTTCTTCTCTATTTAAAAGATCATATAAAAGTCTGATTATCTGTTTTTTGAGATTTTGATTATATTCACTAGTGAAATAATTTTACCTTGGAGGTGTCTTTATGAAATATATTTTATAATTAATAATTTAATTAGTAAATATAGGATGTGAAGTTTTCTGTTTTACTTCATGACATTTTTGGTAGTTGTACTTTTCAAGAAGTGTATTTATTTTATTTACGTGTTCAAGTCTATCAAAACAAAGCTGTTATTAATATCCCCTTATTATTTATTTATGTATTATCTGTGATGATAGTCATGCTTTCAGTCAAAAATGCTGATTTGTGCTTTTTTGGTGTTTTTTAAATTTAATAGCTGAGCTAAAGCATTAAATTTTGTGGGTATTTTTGAATGACCAACTTTGGCTTCATTAATACTCTATGTTTTTGTCATTGATATCACTTCTGTATGACGTTTATTCACCCAATTATTATTACTTCATTTCATTTTACTCTTTTTTTAGCTTCTTATTTTGGAACCATAATCAATTACATAGGCTTTTATTTTTCTCTTGTATAAAATGTCCAGCTATAGATTTATCTCCAACTATTTTTGTGGCAGTGTCACACTGTTTTCAGTGTGTTATAATTTCTAGTACAAGATTTTTTTTGCTCTTTGTGTGCATGTGTGATTCTTCTTTGATCTGGAATCATTTGTAAATGTATTCTTAAACATCCCAGAATTTGTATTTTTAAATATAGGTTATTGACTACTGACTAAGTGTATTTTCTTATAAAACTAATTTTGTATAATATTAGAACTTTTAAATTATTTAATGTGTTTTAAGTACCATCAAATAGGATATATTGGTACATGTGACAAGTGCAGTTGAAAATAATT
The DNA here is from genome assembly GCF_028885655.2 of Pongo abelii. Lineage (NCBI taxonomy): Eukaryota > Metazoa > Chordata > Mammalia > Primates > Hominidae > Pongo > Pongo abelii. The sequence continues at coordinate 59,649,745 of NC_085928.1, forward strand.
CATATTACGAAGTTGTTAAATTCAGTGTTCTATATTACAATTAATTCAAGGTCATTGGGAGGATTTTTTCAAGTCTATGTCATTGCTGATTTTTTCTAGTTGCTTTTGTCAGTTTCTGAAAGATAGTTTACTATCACACATTCTGCTTACGATATACTCTACTTCTCTTTCTATGCCTATCAATTTTGTTTTATGTATTTGAAAGCTCTTCTGTACATAAACATTTTCAATTTTTTATCTTCTGAATAATCTTTTATCATTGTGAAATATTTCCATTTATTTCTTTTCATTATATTTGTCATGATATCTACTTTTTTATAGGAATGTAGACAACACAACCTATTTATTCCCTTTATTCCTTTGACATGATTTTTTTCTATATAATTAGCTTCAACATATCTGTGTCTATTTATTTAAAATATATCATTTGTCAAAGCATTTTTCTCCACTTTGTAAGTAATGCATCATAAACATTAAAGATTAAATATCTTCCATTTAATTAGTGTGTTAAATTCATTAATATTTAATGCCAATATCAATTAGTTTGGATACAATCCTAGAATATTAATTTATGTATATCCTCTTTCTTATTATTTCTGTCTCTTTTCTTACCTTCTTTGGAATTACTTGAATATTTTTAGATTTTTATTTTAGGTTATCTAATAATTTTTTAGATGAATTTATTTGCACACATTTTTAGTGAGTATACTAGGGATTAAAATATAACTCCATCAATTTTCATAATCTACTAAGAATAACATTTTTATACCTGATAAAAAATATATAAATCTTGTACTTATACATAATAATTCATCCCCTTCCAATCTTTCATACTCTAGATGTAAGATATTTGTGTGTATGTATATATCACTTATGAAATATATATATCACATACTTATGACATATACATGAGATATTTACATATCTCATATATACTTATGAGATACATATATATATCATAAGTACATAAGTTTTAAGCTCCACAAGGTGTTTTTATTCTGCCTTTAAACAATATACGCATACTCATAATATATATCATATATAATATATATCTTACATACTTATGAAATATATATCTCATATATACTTAGGAGATATATATATATCTTATATATACTTAGGAGAGATATATATATATCTCATAAGTACATAAATTTTAAGCTCCATAAGGCATTTTTATTCTGCCTTTGTACAATCAAATGTTATTAAAATTATTAAGATAAAAATATATTATTTTATTCACAAATTTACCTTTAATTTTATTTATTTTTTCAGATTAAAAATTTTCCATTTCATATTATTGTCCTTCATTTTAAGGACATTTACAGCAAAGGTTTTCTGACAAAAGATTACTTTGTTTCTTTTATCTAAAAACATCTTTATCTCAATTTCATTTTTGAAAGATATTCATAGTGGATGTAGAAACCGATTTTTGTGGCAGTTTATGTCATTCCACTGTCTTCAGACTTTCATTGTTTCTAGTTAGAATCCATAATCATTCAAATTGATATTCTTCTAGACATAATGTGCTGTTTTTCTCTAGTTGCTTTTAATATTTATCTTGATTTTCTCTTTATCTTGGGTTTATAGTGGTTTGATGATAAGCCTCAGTGATTTTCATTTTCTTAATTTAAACTCTACAAGTCTTTTGTTAGGCTTATTGGATCTGTAAATTTGTATCTATCACTACATTTGTAAAAATTGCAGTCATTATTTCTTCAAATATTGTCTCCACCATATATATCCTATGTATTCTCACTATTTCAGACTCCAACTACATTTATGTTAGAATAGGATATTGTTCCATATGCCCCTAAATAGCTTTATTTAACTTTTGATACTTTTTCTCTACTCTTGAATTTGCAAAAACAAACAAAACACAAAACAATTTATTAGTCAATGCTTATATAAATGAATATTGAATAATCTAATGTTATGTTAGATGGATTTTATTATGTGAATATCAAATTTTAGCAATAGAAATGATGACATTTATTAATACTTTGGTATCATATCAGATAACTTCAATCTGCCTACTAATTTTATCCATTTATGTATTAATAACCTCGAACAGGGTTTGGCAAACTGTAGTTCATAAGCTTGCCATCTGCTTTTTTAAATAAACTACTACAGCAATTTATTTATTTATATATTTCCTATGGCTTCTTTTGTGCTACAATGTCAGAATTAAGTCATTGCAAAAGAGACTATAAGGACTGGAAGCCTGAAATATTTACTATCTTGCCCTTACAAAAGAAGTTTGCCTACTCCTGACTTAAAACATAGGTGAAAACATATTTGTGTGAAAATTTTAAGGACCCTCTCTTATTACAGGAAACATAAAGTATAAACAATGTTTTGAGATTAATTTGCTGATAATTCCTTATTAATATCTAATGAATATGTTTTCTTTATGAGAAGCATTATATTTTTATCTGTCTTATAAGCAAAACATATTAAAAACCTTTTCAGATATAAACAAACTAATATAAAATGACAGTAATTAAGTGGTGGATTCCTTTCGTGAAATTCATGTATACTGGTTGTTGCTTAAGGAAGAAAAAATATGTTTAAAAAATTGAGAAGAAGGCAGGAAATAAACTAATACTTGGTATTTTGTCTATTTTCAGGGGTAATGCACCTTAAATATTAAAATGTTATTTTGTAATAAAGTAAATGTATAATTTATACTGACAATAAAAATGTTTTGGTAAAAGCATGAGAGAAAGCTAATGACCATTAGTGATACTATCACTAGAAAATAAAACTATGAAACAATTTTTTTTTGAGACAGAATCTCACTCTGTAGTCCAGGCTGGAGTTCAGTGGAATGATCTCGGCTTGCTACAAGCTCCATCTCCTGGGTTGAAGCAATTCTCCTTCCTCAGCCTCCCAAGTAGCTGGGACTTCAGGCACCCACCATCATGCCCAGTTAATTTTTGTATTTTTAGTACAGATGGGGTTTCACCATGTTGGCCAGGCTGGTCTCAAACTACTGACCTCAGGAGATCCACCTGCCTTGGCCTCCCAAAGTGCTGGGATTACAGGCATGAGCCACTGGGAAGAATTGTTTAAAACAAATGAAAGTTAGCAGACATAAGATACTTACAAATCAGAGTTCAAAAGGCATAATTAGAGATTCAGGTAATAAATTTAATTATCACATAAAGACCCTCAAGGATATTAAAACTATTAGCAAATTTGACGGAGAAATCTTATCCATATATTACTTTTGATTATAGATTAAATCAATATACCATTTTACAAGAATAAAAATAAAATTTTCTGAAACTATTCAGAGGTAAGACAGAAAATAACAATTGAAAACGCTCACGTTTGGATCATTGCATCAGGAAAAGATCTGAGGAAACATATAAACTCTGATCTATGCCTGACAGGTTCAATAGCAAAAACTTTATTACATCCACATGAAAATAGATTCTAGAACAAAGAATTTTGGACTGGAAACTCAATCTCCTCATTAAAACAGTGTATGGAAACTGATAAATGGAGACCCTATGGCAAGTGGACAAAAGTCAATGAAAAAAATCTCTTAAGATTATAGCAATGATTGATTGTGTATACATTTCTTTACTACTTGCTGTATACAAGTCATATTTAAAGGATTTTCTATATGTCAAATGAATGAAAACCATAAAAGCTAACATTTTTATGGTGCTTAATATACTTCAGGCACTATTCTAAGTACTTTCAAACATTAATTCATGTAATTTTTTTTTTTTTTTTTTTTTGAGATGGAGTCTTGCTCTGTCGCCCAGGCTGGAGTGCAGTGGCGCAATCTCGGCTCACTGCAAGCTCCGCCTCCCGGGTTCACGCCATTCTCCTGCCTCAGCCTCCCGAGTAGCTGGGACTACAGGCGCCCGCCACCACGCTCGGCCAATTTTTTGTATTTTTGGTAAAGACGGGGTTTCACCGTGTTAGCCAGGATGGTCTTGATCTTCTGACCTCGTGATCTGCCACCTGGTGTTGGGATTACAAGCTTGAGCCACCGCGCCCAGCCTCATACAATCTTTATGACAATCTTATGTTGTCAAGTTTCACATTTTGGCAATATCTCTCTCTATTTGCCTAGACCCACATTGGAGTCCTAGAAACTGGTCCTCAACTACTGCCCTACACCTAAATCCAAATTTTGAAGTGATAAATATTTAATTTTGCAAAATTTTGGAATGTACAAGCCACTCTTATTTCTTATATGAACTGCACTTTTGGGAGTCCCCAAGAGCACTGTCCAGTGTAATAATTCACTAAGACTCACAGAACTCACTGAAAGCCATTGTAAACACAGTGACTATTTAAAATATACCATTAAAATCAGCCACAAACAGAGATGAATGGGGAAGAGTGCAAGAGGTTTTCAAATATAAAGCTTCCAGTAGTACTCTTCCAGTGACGTCATGGACAGCACTAACTGCTCTCAGCAATGACGTGTAGCAATATGCATGGAACATGGCCAACACAGGAAGCTCACCTAAGCTTTTTTTTCCAGGGTTTTTTTTTTTTTTTTTAATTAGGATTTGATCTTGTAGACATGGCTCGCTACCCATGTGGCTGACCTTAGCCTCCAGCCCCTCCAGAGGTTAAGCTGACACCTTGTGGCTCAAAGGTTCCACTATAAATTATTGTTAGCATAGAGTATTAGACATGACCCAATCCCCACAGGTAAACAAAGCCACTCTTATCAGGCAGGATATTCAAAGGACTTAAAGATTAACTCAGAAAAGAGGAGCAAAAGCCAGACCTCTCTTTTGGTGAGGTTAATTTTTTTCCTACATTAGTCCACAGACACTATGCATCTGTACTGGGCTTTAATTGATCGCATAATCATGTTAGGTAAACAGGAAAATACCTTTTCAGATTTTCTTAAATTATATCTTAATAATACTAATGATAAATGCACAAAAATCATATGTAGTTTCACATTCCATCTTTACCAAATATGCCACCTTTTGAGTGTGGCAAAATTAAATTCTTTTCAAATTATTGTTGTATGACTTCAAAAATGTCCTGCACAGTTTGCCGTGCCTAAATAATGAAAACTATCTCTGGAAAGAAAAATATACACCCAAAATGATTATTACAATTTGTTTTCCTCTCGCTTTGTTTCCAAACAACTTGTAAGAAAGATATAACTTAACAATACAATAACAAGTAAGTATGCTGTAATTTCATGTCTTGGGAATCTACTGTTTTTCTTAATTATGAATACAACCCTTATTAACAATATATTTCGAAGAGCTGCAGAGGACACATACAAATGCATCTGTATTGGGCTTTAATTGATCACATAATTTATTTGATCCCTTACTTTGCAGTCACTATAAAGTACAAGAATGACAAAGTAGGGTAAGTGTAGTGCAGACTAGAAATCTGTCTTGGCATAATTGTCACTGTCTCACGGAATTATTTTTCCCTGACTTTACAAGTGAAAATGGAAACATGAGTATACCTTTAACTAAGCTTAGTATGCCAGGATAAACATGGTAAACTATGTATTGGTGAACAAATATGTCTATTTGTATTATTATATGAATGTCCTTAAATCAAATATCTTTCTTGTTTTAAATACTGTGCAGAGTGTGGTAATGCGAAATTTCCTTTCAATATCTGTAGCATAGCTCTTAGGAAATGGTAGCTAGTAACGTTCTGACTTCTAGCCTTAATAACTACTTTTATTGAAAATAAAATGCATCATTTTCGACATTCATTTTCAATTTCATCTGCCAAATGGAATGTTATCATTTATAAGATCAATAGAATGATCTGATCAAACACAAATTCGATTATACTCTCTCTCTTTCATGTGAAAATTTAAACCTACAATAGCACATAATATATAATTCAAAGGTATTCAATTTTTGCAGCATTTTCTACAGTACACAAGAAAATTCTTTTTGAAAGCCACTAAAATCCAACTAATTGGATATTTTATTTAATCCTACCTTCATTAAGGTTATATTTATCATGTTATTGATCAACTTTCTCATTTTGTGTTAACAAATTCACAGTAAAGAACTCATACTTTATTGATATTAACTATTTTGTTCACTGAACCTCTATTGAAAATACATTTATTTTTCAGAGATGTCTCATATGGATAATTTCAGAGAAGCAAATATTACGTAGAGGTCTTTGTCTACACATGTGTAATATTTGGATGCCTTAGCCAATATCAAAATCATGGACAAACACTAATTTTAGAATAAAATTAAGGTATATGTCTTCAACTTTTAAATTATGATAAACCTAATATTGTATTATTTTATTATAACATGGCATTATATATTATTTATTCACATTCTTATATTTAATAGTGTATATATTCTCCAGTAGTAATTTATGTTTGTTGATTTGTTGTCTATTGTAATATTAGAATAAGAAAACCTTTTATCTTTACAGCTGAATTATTGTTTTTAATTTTTTTATTGTGGTAAAATACACATAACATACATTTTCCATTTTAAACATTTTAAGCATACAATCCAGTGGCAATGATTACATTTACAATGTCATATATCCGTTGCTTATATTTTCCAAAATTATACCTCATCCCAAACACAGATTCTCTACCCGCAAACAGTATCTCTTCGTGTCTTTGTATGATTACGTTTTATTTTAAGGATTTGTTTATAATTCAATTTTGTTTAATGGTTAATTACTGTATGCATAAATAAGAAAACTTTTGGCTAAACTGTGAACCTACAATTTCTGGTTATTGAACTATAAAAATATATTTTACAAACTGTTGAAAATATGTCTCAAACACACTGTGGTATTGTAGGCAGGGAAGGGGAAGGGTATCTTCAGCTCCTGGTGAAAACTGATCACACAAATGGCGTTGAAGAAATATATTTTGAATTAAATTCATTTAGACATATGCTATAGGACTGCAATAAACAGATATCCCAGAACTTTCTCAGGCTTCTAGAAAGTGTTAAACATTTCTCATGGTAACTATTCCAATAAGCATCCAATAATAGAATCAAAGACTTTGTCACCACCTATTAGTTTCCTTTCCTTTTTTACAACACTCATTCTGCCCACACTTACAAAAGAGCAGCTATCAGATATGCATATCAGGCAATACTTTCTTAAGCTCTCTACTTTTAACTTAGTGAATCCAAAATACAGGCCAAAGTTACATACGAACCGCACATTGATGCTGCTAATTGCGTCTTGCTGCAAATATCAGAAAAGTACTTAGTTCTAAAACCATGAGAAGAAAATGGATTTAATCAGAGACAACATGTTTGCTCTCTGAAAGATTTTTATTTTTATTTTTTCGATGAAGAAGAAACACATGTATTTGTTTATAACAAACTATACAGGCAAAATTGGGTCAACTTCAATACCATGGAATATCCTTGTTCACAATAAATAATCACTGGGTAACACGGCAGGAGAAAATACTTTATTTTCTAATTCCTAAGTCTAATTTATATTCATTTTAAAATATATTAATTTATTTGCACTATTATTTTCTACAAATATGGCTACTCAATATAGTTAAACAGATAGCAGTATTTTTGTTTTTCCAGAAGACCAATAGAATTCTAGTTTGTTCAAATGTTTATTTAAAAATGTTTTCATGCCACATTCCATACATTAATCTTTTAAAAAGTGCAGAGACTTATGTTTGACGTATACAACCAATAATCCCTCATTTTCTTTCATAAATATAAGAACTTTAATGGAATTACCTACATCTGATATACTTTGATTTGATGTTTTAAAATTATAATTTAATTTAAAATCAAATTATAGTCTAGTACTCAGTGGAATCCTCCTTACCAGTCTCTGTGCTTTGACATATAGAAAAATGCTCTATATTGTAATTCAAATCAATGTTCCTGTATCTGAGCCCATTTGTCCTCCAAACCAGATTTGATAGTGCTTGTATTTCTTCCCTCAGATTGTCGAAAGGAGTGATTATTTGCAGCAACTACCCCATTGCCTAACATGGAAGCCTCTGTTTCATGATTCGCTGACCCATTTCCTTTTTTCACTGCAATATCTAACAAACCACATGTGGATTACATCTTCTAAAACGCCCTATTTTTCTCCTAGCACTTACAACTAATTTGGTCATGTCATTAATTTCTCTTTGAACTGCTGCAAGTTATCACTGTTTTCTTCATTTCCCAAACTTTAGAAAAATCATGTGATTGCCCTTCCTTAATAAATATTTAAATTAATATTTAGCCATGTCATTGTTATCAAAGTACCATGTGTCTCTTATTTTATCCATGGACATATCATTTAATCGTAAAATTTATTACAAAGCACTGAGATTACATATTTTTTCTTTGTTTATTATATTATATATTATCATATATTATATATATTATATTATATTATATAATATATATTATATTATATAATATATGTTATATAATATAATATATATAATATAATATAATATAATATATAATAATATATATTATATTATATATATTATATTATATATTATAATATATATTATATTATATAATATATAATAATATATATTATTATATAATATATATTATATTATATATTATAATATATATAATATATTATAATATAAATATTATATTATATTATATTATATAATATTTATATTATAATATATTATATATATTATAATATATAATATAATACATATTATAATATATGCTATATATATACACCATATGGTATATATTATATATATAGTATATGTATAGTATATATATATGCTATACACCATATATATATAGACTATATAGCATATATATAGTATATATGGTATAATATTATAATAATATTATACTATATATATAGTATATACGTATTTGGTAAAGAAAAAGAAAATGTGTACTTCTATCTTTACCACTTACCAGCTTACCAAAGGGGTAATATTGACCAAGTAACTAGACTACTCTGTACCTCAACTTTCTCATTCGTAAATGGATATAATAATAAAATATATCAGGCGGGGTTGTTGTGATGATTACATAATTTAATATGTTAAAGCACATAGAATAGTGCAGAATGCTCATAAGCACTTTGTAAATTTTAGCCATTATTTCATGAGTAGCTTATGAAGACAAGAAATATTTCTTATTTATTATTTTTCTTTCTAACTGGGGCAGTAATTCTCATAGGGCTTATGCTCCGTTAATGTATGTTAACAGATATATCCTTGACTAAGTTAATTAATGTTTTAATAAATTCAAGGAAAATGATTATTAAATAAAACAATAGATGTTACTCTCCCACCCAAAAAATTGGAGAATTTGATATAATTCTATAATGCAGAATTATTATCCAAAAAATTATATAGCCTTAATGTGAGTAATGATTATATGCTATAAAGTATATTAAATAGAATGTTTTTATCTTCTATTAATTCCATAATCTTGTTTAGAAATTATACATAAGCACTTTACTTTCTATTATTTTTATAATTGGTTGCATTTTTACTTGAGATAAACAAGCTACCATGCTATTTTGTATCCACAGGCATTATGTTTCCAGGCCTACAGATTTCTATCAATTAACATTAAAATAATAATTAGTATGGAATTCTTTCTCATTCTTTATTTTAGAAGGCATAATCCAATATTACTCGGAGATCATTATGGGCCTTGGACATAATTAAGCTACATATATTCATGGTACAATTTCAGCAGTGCTCACAAAGTCCTTCTACAAGTGAGAACCCCACTATGAAATTATAAGGCACATATGGCCCAATGCGTGAGAAGTACAATATTATTAGTCTTTGTCAATTTATTTTATCAGACTCTTCTCAAAACACTACCTTGAAGCATTTTCTTTAAATGAATGGCAGTTTTTATTATAGAAAAATGAACAAGAAGAAGTAGATATTTTGGAATATGAGGCAGTCTCTTGAAAAGTCTAGATCTAAACAATGAAGCTCCAGGTAGCCAGATAGCAGCAGGGGATCCCTGGAAATTTTACACAGTAAAATTTAACAATTTCTAGTTACAGATTTATTTACCTTTTTCACGAAAGTGGTTGATAAATAAGCTACAAGAAGTAATCTTGTGCAAGCCTTGTCTTTGCCATCCCAATACTGTGCTTGGCTAATCTCTGTTCACCTATAAGATGTCACCCTGGGGAAGCTGTCATCCTGGATTCTCTGTCCTACTCTGTGGTACACTGCTTAGTTGGGGTAAAACAATCTTACATTCTCTGATAAGATTCTAAATATACTTTCCATAGAGACCAGGCCAAGAACTATAATTAGCAAAAACCAAAAGGTTGCAATCGTTACTATTCTTCTATTATATCAGGGTAAATAGTATTTTTGAACTAGCCTTGACAACTTATCTCCATTGATAATATTCTTTCTTAGAATAAGAAAATCTGCATTCCAAAGTGCTAAATTTCTTCACCTGAAACTTTTAGAACATATTAGAAATGTACATTGGGGATATTCCCAAAATTATATCCAACAATTAAAAGTGTGTACCATGATTCTGGCCACGATGCAATGAACTATTTATTAGCTCTTACTGCACCGAGTTCAGTGGCTGAAAAAAATTACTGAGCCTGAGTGTTTATAGGTATTTTTAATGTCTGATTAGTCCTTATTCTTTTAGAAATACAAAGACCAGGCCCAGTGACTCACACCTGTAATCCCAGCACTTTGGGAAGTTGAGGCAGGAAAATCACTTGAGCCTAGGAGTTTGAGATGAGACAAGCAACATATTATGGCCTCATCTCCGCAAACACTAAAAAATTAGCTAGGCATGGTGGTTCGTATGTGTATTCTCAGCTGTTAGGGAGGCTGAGGATGGAGGGTCATTTGAGTCCAGGAGTTGGAAGCTGCAATGAACCATGACCATGCCACTGTACTCCAGCCTGGGCAACAAAGTAAAACTCACTCCAAAAAAAGAAAAGAAAGAAAAAAGAGAAAGAAGAAAAAAGAAAAAGGAAGGAAGGAAGGAAGGAAGAAAGGAAGGAAGGAAAGAAGGGAGGGAGGGAAGGAGGGAAGGAGGGAGGGAAAAATTAAAAATACAGAAAATGTGAAATACATAACATTTATTTGTAGAAGTATTGGCTAAATTCTTGAAAAGGGGTAATTTAAAACATTAAAACTGATTAACTAGATTTTAAAAATTATGGCTAGCTTTAATTTACCAAGAATATCATTGCCAACAAATAACATACATTATTTAATTGTAAATATTGGGTGGTGGTGAGAAGGGAATTCATCAATACATAAATCAATAATGAATGAAGAAAATAGTATTTTAGTGTTCAGCAAATATATCATGCGAAACTTAAAAGCACTATTACAAAAATTTGGCAGGAAAATTCACTTATTAAAGATATTCACTAAAGTTCTTCCCTTCATCTAAGAATCACGCTGCAATCACTTTACTATGGCTGGTTTTGAACTTCTATTAACTGTGAAAAAAAGCAGCATATTGAGATTATTGGTTAGAGCTTTTCACAGTCATTTCCACATCACGAACTCCTCATCAATCAAGAAATTGCCATCTTTTCCATAGAGTATATTGAAGTTCATATTGTCTAAATGTCAGTGAGAAAAAGACTTAATTCTCCCTGGGATGATGATCATGTACTTTCACTCTTGCTCCATAATTTTCAGACTTTATGGCACTTTCATTCTGGAAACGCGTGCACACATGAAGCAGCAGGAGAGGACTGAAAAGGCAGAGGCTTTCTTGTAATCCAGAGGTATGAGAATCCCCAGTGTGCTGTGAGCAGTATCTGAATGAAACAAACTCCAGCAATTAATTCGTGGGATAATTTTAAAAGTTGTCTTGGATTGTCCTGATAGTTTCTATGTAAATAATTCAACTTTGCAAGTTAAGAACATTTCTAAGCATCTCTGTATTCAAAAGATGATTGTATTATCTGTAGAATATTTCTTGCTTTATGAGTTTTTACAAATAATAAACCCAAATATCCTTGTCATTTAACCAATATGTTATATCTCTGAGACTTTTATACTAATTCTAGAACAATGGAAACTATGTTTGTATTTTGTCATTGAGTTTCCTTGGGCTCATTGATTTTTTTAAGTAAAATACAAGGATTTTTATGTATTTTGTATCCTGCATCTACTCTTTAAAAATTGAAGTATTCATGTATATATCCTTTTTGTAATATATCACAGGAAACTTTATGCCATCCAATAATTTTAAGAAAGATTTATTTGGCTAATTACCTAATTACTATAAATCCTACTTTAAAAATTTCACAGGCCTGTGCAAATCCATACTGATAACTTTATTAAAAATATAAGCCTGTACATGAATGTACATGTGTATATATAAATATACTTGCACATACTTAAAATTTAGAACTTAATCTATTTTAGGAACTAATCCATAATTTAATACATTTATATGCATATGGAAAGTAGGAGAAGGTGTTTCTTCATGATATTTAGTGCAAGAGCACAATGTGTTGTGTTTGTTTAGCACCTGCTGTGCTGCCACACGCCAACTCACACTCTCCTCATCACACTCACTTGTACAAACAGCAAAAAGAAGGGACATTGAATAGGATGATTTTATTTGGAATGAATATATCTCCTTATGTTAAAGCACATAACAGCACTTTAGGTCACTTACAAACTCTGATCTTTTTCAAGGTCTAGTTCATCTCTCTTTTTTTTTTAAGGAGAATTCCCAAATACTGATAATCCCCACTGAAGTTTCCTTTCACAGAAGTGTAATGCTTTTAAGAATTAGTAAGTTCCCCGAATGTGTCCTTCCTTAATTGACCTTCAGCATCTTTTTTGATTGTTTAGTTCTAAAATCTTGACTGTTTTGTGTGGCTCCATATCCCTATATCTGTTCTTTTTACCTGATATTTTGAAGATGGTATTCAAGCATTTTTTAGTATTTTATATGTATATGGAAAGGGACAATGACTGAGTGGAATATTTCCAGATAAGGAGATCTGGCTGTAGAAAAACATTAAGATTTGAGAAACTTATCATATTTAATTGAAAAAAGATTTAGAGGGTAATTTGATCACTGCACTGATACCATTCAAAATGTTCTTCATAGATAAGAGGGTACATATATTCTGTGTTGCTTCCGAGAGTCATACGTGAATAATTGAAATCAATATACAATTCCTTTTTTGAGGAAGGAGAACGTAGCCTATTATCTAACTACCAATTAGATCAGTGGATAGCTTGGAAATTGAACAGAGAACAAATAAGAAAACGTATCAGGAAGGCATAAGGACTAGAGGCATGAGAAAGGATATTCGTTAGTCAGTTAAGGAGTCAATTTATTAATATTCCAGAAATCAAGGGCCAATAACACAAAGATGTATTACTTTTCTCCTCCCTCCAGTTACCACTGTGCTGTTCTCAGCCAAGCTGAGTGTCTTCCCTACAGGTCTCCTGACTGAATAAGACTTAGAAGCCCAGTGGAGAACGATCGGAAATCTATTGAGTTCTGTCATTAACAAGGCAAATGGTCCCTTAGTTGCTTCTCTTGTTCACTGTGGCTGAAAAACCAAGTTTACATGTTAAGTCATAGTTTCTGGATTTTTACAACTTATTTCTTAACTCCACAGGGAATGTAATAGTCAGTGTTCCTGAAAACATCTGTTTTAAGGTAAAACTCTAAATGGCTAATTTAGAAGAAATAATAAAATATGCTAAATATAAAAACACTACAATAGAAAGGAAGGAAGAATCAATACTTGAGAGATAATCAGGAACATTTGAATTATGGCTTGATATAGGAGAAAGTAAAAAGAAGTTGTACATTTTATTCTTTCTCATTTATTCTTCGATACAGGCTATATTACAGAAGAAAAATATTTGGTGAGATGATAAACTGACTATGGAATACATTCAATTTTACATGTCTGTGGGAAATTTGGTTAGGAGATAGAACAAGTAGCTGTGTATATAGATCACGACATGGATAGGAAGTTCTAGACTTAATCAACAATAATTGGAGAGTGAGTACAGAGGAGATTGTACATATGAATAATTGGTATGCATGAGATAATTCAGAATAATTATACTGAAGGAGAAGAAAAAACTACTGAAAATGTTTGCTTTTAACATCAGACATTTAAACTTTTGGCAGAGAAAGAGAAGCAGTCATGCAAGAATAAAAATAATGAGTAAAGAAAGCAGCAAACAAGTCAATTGTCTAAGTATTACAATTTAGAGATATTTCAAGAAGGAGAAAATGAAGAAAATTATTTAACAATTAAGAGATAGTAAATAAGATGAAATATGAAAAATGACTCCCAGGTTTTAGCAATAAAGATATCATTGATGCTTTGCTTGAACTATAATCCTGTGGAAAAGACAATTTATTAATGGGTATGGCTTTTAATCATTGTTCTATGCACATGTTTATTTTTATTTATATATTTAAAAAATTTTTATTTTAGGTTTGGGGGTACATGTGAAGATTTGTTACATAAATAAACATGTGTCACAGGAGATTGTTGTACATAATATTACATCACCCAGGTATTAATCTCAGTACTCCATAATTATCTTTTCCACTCCTCTCCCTCTCCCCAACCTCCCTCCTCAAGTAAACCCCAGTGTCTATTATTTCCTTCTTTGTCATTCAGCTCCTACTTATAAGTAAGAACATGTGATATTTGGTTTTCTGTTGCTGTGCTAATTTGTGATATGGGTTGGCTGTGTCCCCACTCAAATATCATATTGAATTGTAACTCCCATAATCCCCACATGTCATGGAAGGAACCCAGTGGAAGGTAATTGAATTATGGGAGTGGGGTTCCCCATCCTGTTCCCGTGAGAGTGAATTAGTCTCATGATATCTGATGGTTTTATAAAGATGAGTTCCCTTGCCTGCTGCCATGCAAGATGTGCCGTTGCTCCTCCTTCACCTTTTAACATGACAGTGAGGCCTCCTAAGCCATGTGGAACTGTGAGTCCATTAAACCTCTTTTTCTTTATAAATTACCCAGTCTCATGTATTTCTTCATGTCAGTATGAGAATGTACTAATACAGTTTGCTAAGGATGATAGCCTCCAACTTCATCCATGTTCCCACAAAAGACATGTCTTGTTCTTTTTTATGTCTGTGTAATATTCAAAATTATTTATTGTGTATCATAAATGCCTTACCTTTTATTTAGAAACTATAGTTAATTTTTACATATATATCTATTTGTAAGTAATGTTTTCAAAGACAGAATATTAATAAGAATGAGGAATACCTCTGTTATTTTTTAGCTCAATATTATAGTGTTTTAAATTTTCCACTATTAGAAATAATACTACAATGTACATGTCTACATATAAATTCTTCTGTATTTCCTATATCTTGACAATAATGTTCCAGAACAGGATTAGGAGTATAAACAAAATTTTGAATTAGCAGTATAAATTATATAACACAACAAGGGCCCCAATGCATTTTGCTAAAATAATTTTCTAGTATCCAATACTGATTTATAGTTCTGTCAATGAATCAATGGCATTCTTATTAGCATTCATAATTGTTTAAAACATTATATCTTAATAGTTTATAGAATATGAAGAGATATAATAAAAACAAAATAGAATATTTGAAATAAAGGCAAAAATTAATCACAATAATGTGTTAATCTATAAAGGTCAAAAAAACAGAGATTTGGGAGGGGAATGGGAAATTAACAAGTGCTAGTTGCATAACAATAATAAAATTATGACCTAGTCATAAATTTTAAATAAAATTTAAAAATATATTATAATGTAAATGGAAGAATAATAAACTGATGAATTTAAATTCTCTTCTAAAAATTCTCTTCTAAACATCCCAATTTTCAAATATTTTAGTGTATTAAATTAAAGTTCATTAATCCACAAAATACAGAAAGCTAGAAAACAAAGAACAATTAAAGTTCATTAATCCATAAAATACAGAAAGCTAGAAAACAATATTTTCCATAAGATAAACAGATTCATGAACACTCAGAAGGAGAAAGTACTTCAAATTTGGATTGCTGAACGTTTTATAAAAAAGGTAAGTCTTGACAAGACTTTCAAAATTTCATGTAACTTTTTTACTTAAAAACATTAAAGATTGAGAATCTTTCATTTTGTTTCAAAACTATGAATTTTAGTATACCAATAGGATAGCTCAAATGTTTACTTTAGAGAGGCATGTGAATGTAGATGTTAGTAGCACAGATTCTGAAGTGACACTCCCTATCTTCATATCCAGCTCAGCTAACCTCTAGCTCTGTGACCCTAGACAAGTTATTGAAGCCATCTTTTATTTTGTTTTCTCTTGCATAAATTGGAGAATATAATTGTATCTGCCTCTTTGAATTTTTATGAGGATTAAAACTTTAACATGTACAAATGGTTCAGAATGATGCCTGACACACGTTATCTGTTATGTATAGTCTGCCATTATTATTATTACTGTCATCATTATTATTACTACAAATAAATCTTAGTGAAAATAAAATTTAAAAATATATTATAATGTAAATGGAAGAATAATAAATTGATGAATTTAAATTCTCTTCTGAAGGTAAAGGGGAGGCATTTGAATATTTTCAATAGAGATGTGACCATAAAAATATTTGTCTGATATTGATTCTTCCTACCCATGAGCATGGAACGTTCTTCCATTTGTTTGTATCCTCTTTTATTTCATTGTAGTCCTCCTTGAAGAGGTCCTTCACATCCCTTGTAAGTTGGATTCCTAGGTATTTTATTCTCTTTGAAGCAATTGTGAATGGGAGTTCACTCATGATTTGGCCCTCTGTTTGTCTGTTATTGGTGTATAAGAATGCTTGTGATTTTTCAATATTGATTTTGCATCCTGAGACTTTGCTGAAATTGCCTATCAGCTTAAGGAGATTTTGGGCTGAGACGATGCGGTTTTCTAGATATAAAATCATGTCATCTGCAAACAGGGACAATTTGACTTCCTCTTTTCCTAACTGAATACCCTTTATTTCCTTCTCTTGCCTGATTGCCCTGGCCAGAACTTCCAACAATATGTTGAATAAGAGTGGTGAGAGAGGGCATCCCATGAAAATGGCCATACTGCCCAAGGTAATTTATAGATTCAATGCCATCCCCATCAAGCTACCAATGACTTTCTTCACAGAATTGGAAAAAACTACTTTAAAGTTCATATGGAACCAAAAAAGAGCCTGCATCGCCAAGTCAATCCTAAGCCAAAAGAACAAAGCTGGAGGCACCACGCTACCTGACTTCAAACTATACTACAAGGCTACAGTAACCAAAACAGCATGGTACTGGTACCAAAACAGAGATATAGACCAATGGAACAGAACAGAGCCCTCAGAAATAATGCCACATATCTACAACTATCTGATCTTTGACAAACCTGACGAAAACAAGAAATGGAGAAAGGATTCTCTATTTAATAAATCGTGCTGGGAAAACTGGCTAGCCATATGTAGATAGCTGAATCTGGATCCCTTCCTTACATCTTATAGAAAAATTAATTCAAGATGGATTAAAGACTTAAATGTTAGTCCTATAACCATAAAAACCCTAGAAGAAAACCTAGGCAATACCATTCAGGACATAGGCATGGGCAAGGACTTCATGTCTAAAACACCAAAAGCAATGGCAACAAAAGCCAAAATTGACAAATGGGATCTAATTAAACTAAAGAGCTTCTGCACAGCAAAAGAAACTACCATCAGAGTGAAAAGGCAACCTACAGAATGGGAGAAAATTTTTGCAATCTACTCATCTGAAAAGGGCTAATATCCAGAATCTACAAAGAACTCAAACAAATTTACAAGAAAAAAACAACCCCATCAAAAAGTGGGCAAAGGATATGAACAGACACTTCTCAAAAGACGACATTTATGCAGCCAACAGACACATGAAAAAAAGCTCATCATCACTGGCCATCAGAGAAATGCAAATCAAAACCACAATGAGATACCATCTCACACCAGTTAGAATGGCAATCACTAAAAAGTCAGGAAACTCCAGGTGCTGGAGAGGATGTGGAGAAATAGGAACACTTTTACACTGTTGGTGGGACTGTAAACTAGTTCAACCATTGTGGAAGTCAGTGTGGCGATTCCTCAGGGATCTAGAACTAGAAATACCATTTGACCCAGCCATCCCATTACTGGGTATATACCCAAAGGACTATAAATCATGCTGCTATAAAGACACTTGCAAACGTATGTTTATCGCGGCACTATTCACAATAGCAAAGACTTGGAACCAACCCAAATGTCCAACAACGATAGACTGGATTAAGAAAACGTGGTACATATATACACCATGGAATACTATGCAGCCATAAAAAATGATGAGTTCATGTCCTTTGTAGGGCCATGGATGAAACTGGAAACCATCATTCTCAGCAAACTGATGCAAGGACAAAAAACCAAACACCGCATGTTCTCACTCATAGGTGGGAATTTAACAAGGAGAACACATGGACACAGGAAGGGGAACATCACACACTGGGGCCTGTTGTGGGGTGGGGGGAGGGGGGAGGGATAGCATTAAGAGATATGTCTAATGCTAAGTGACGAGTTAATGGGTGCAGCACACCAACATGGCACAAGTACACATACGTAACAAACCTGCACATTGTGCACATGTACCCGAAAACTTAAAGTAAAATAATAATAATAATAAAAAAATTTGTCTGATTTTTACCAAAATGAATTTGACAATAGTAAACAAAACAGTTTAGCAATAAATCAGTTAAGAGTTAATGAAGAAATAGGTAGGGATAGCAAATATGGGAAAAAGCAAGGCAAAGACTGCAATATCTTTCTCACTCATTTTTCCTAGCATGTGTATTGAGCACAAACTACACAGCAGATATTATACATGCAAAGAGATATCATCTCAGACTCTGTTCTTTTAGAAAAATAAGCATCTAAATGTCCATTGAGACATCAGATCACAGGCTACAAAACAGATGAAACCAGTACACCTGCTGTTTAAAATGTCAAAGCTCAAATACTTTAATATTTCATAAACTCTGTTGTTTCCAAGACGTAATACATGAAAACGTCATTCACCAATTCTATGCTTATCTGTGTAGTAGCACTTAGCAATCACATTATTGCCCTTGGGATAGTCCCTGTTCTTTATCTCTTAAAATTGATTCTCTCTTCATGACATTTGCACCTTTTTTTGTTATAGAATATGGCTTTTAAAGGAGTCTTCAGTCTTCCTGAAACTTGATACCCAGGGGATATATCTTAATTAAGTTTCAATGCTTTTAGCACTTTAGAGTTTATGAAAAAGTTGAGCACAGTAAGACCGTAATGAAATACAGATTTCTTTAATGTGAGCTCCTGAGTTTGGAAAAAAAAAAGTGTTTATATCAGTAACCTTCCTATTGCCATCAATATCAACATAGAAGCTAAATAGTCTTTGGTCTGCCCTTGTAGTTCTTGTCTTTATTATTTCACAGTGAATATGCAGCATATAAAAGCTATTTTGCAAGAGAGAAAAACTAAAACATATACAGCTTCTCTTTTCTGGTAGACTGCGCATTGTTAAAAACCAAAATGACCTGCTAATTAGGTCAAATATGGAAATAACCTATTAAAAATATTATTTAGCCCAATTATCACAAGTAAACAAAAAAAGCAAGCTGATTTATTATTACATTTTGATTTCATTACTCCTGTTGTTAACTGTTTCTTTTGATTTAAGTAAATATAAGTTAATGTAATTAAAGAATTAATGTAATCTTATGAAAATTAATTTCTTTGTTAAAATAAAAGAAAAGAAAAATAATGTGGTAATTGAACCTAAGACTACTCTAAAAAGTGAAGTCTATTAAAAATATTAATGTGGTGGTAAGTTTCTTTGATGTTCTTCTTGTCTCATATACTCCATGTAGA
Source organism: Pongo abelii (assembly GCF_028885655.2). Classification (NCBI taxonomy): domain Eukaryota; kingdom Metazoa; phylum Chordata; class Mammalia; order Primates; family Hominidae; genus Pongo; species Pongo abelii. Next base: position 59,669,608 of record NC_085928.1, read on the forward strand.
GCTGAAGCATCCAGTCATCTGGAAATGTCAAGTGACACAGAGAAAAAAAAAAAAATCCCCAACAAAAGTGGCAAAAAGGGGCAGTTTAGCAATAAAAAAAAAGAAAAAAAAACTGTTAGATGATAAACAATCTACTCCAACAGAACACCATAAAAACCAGTTGCACCACAACCACCCACGCCGGGAAAGTGAAATGGGTAGCTGAGACCCCACCCTCATGATGGTATAATGAGGTATCTTACAGACCCACCAGAGTGGTGTCAGAGAAGGCTTGTTGAATATTCTGGTATTTTACTATCACATAGAGCTAACTAGGACACCCTCAATGTGGAGATTCAATGGGAAGACAAAATTCCTACACTTGCCAAGCAGCAATCAGGAGCCCCACCACCTTGTGTGTCAATTAGAGGCTGAGCAGTGAGCCTGGGCTTTTATGTCCAGCTGGACGTGTCAAGATGGTGTTCCTCTTTGCTCTTCTGAAGTGGCATTGAAAAAAGCCAGCTAAAACAGAAAGCTTAGTTAAGATTCAGTCTTATAGCATAATGCCTAAAATTGGGTTTTAAAAAATCTTCTAAAATTAACACTATTTAAGCTGACAAATCATAATTATATACATTTATGGGATCAAATGCGATCTTTTGATACATGTATACAATGTGGACTGATTAAATCAAGTTAATTAGCATATCCAACCAGGTCTTGATAAAAAACTAACTATCATGTCAAAAACTAGGAAAATCTCAAACTGAATGCAAAAAGACAATAGATGGCACAATTGATGTGGGAGAAATGCTGGAATAATCTGGCAATAATTTTAAAGCAGTCATGATTAAAAAATGCTTCCATAATTATAACTTTTTGAAACAAAAGTGAAAATAGAGAGCAACAGTAGAGAAATAAAAGATATTAAAAAGAACCAAATGGATATTTTAGAACTGAAAAATATAATAATCCATATAAAAAGTTCAGTGGATGGAAAGAGGAAACATTGATAAACTGAAGAATAGAAAAATAAAAATTAACCAATGCAAATACTAGAGAAAAAAAAGACTAAAAAATAAATAGAGACTTAGGAACTTGTAAGAGGATAACAAAAGATCTAACATTCGTGCCAGTGGAATTACAGAAGGAGGAAAACATGAGAGAGCTGAAGAAGTACTTGAAGAAATTAGGGCTTACAACATTTCAATTTTGTCCAGAGATATTAAAGCTACAGATTTATCATACAGCAGTGTGTTATTTAACATACAGCAGTATGTATTTAATGTGTTATTCTTAGTGAATGGAACTGAGGCTTACTCGGGATACAGACTTGCATTTCCTGCATGTAATGCTTCTGCAAAAGTTATCATCAATGGGTTTACAGAATGCTTTTCTCCCGTTATGGCACGCCAAACAGCATTGCTTCTGATCAAGACATTCACTGCACAGAAAATAAAGTCTTGTAACGAGCCCATTCTCATAAAATTCACTTGTCTTATCATGTGCTCCACTATTCTAAGGTAGCTGACTTTATAGAATAAGAAAAGAGCTTTTTGAAGACTCAGTTACAATGCCAGCTAGGTTGGAATACCTTGTAGGGCTGGGGCAAGGCTCTCCAGGAGACTTTATGGTCTTTGAATCAGCATCCAAAATGTAGTGCTACGTTTTCAATACACAGGATTCATGGGCCCAGGAGTCAAGGGGTAAAAATGGAAATGGAACCAGTCACTATTGTCCTTGTTGAACTACTAGCAAAATATTTGTTTTCTGTCCCCATGACCTTATTCTCTGCTGCCTAGAGGGCTTAATTCCAAAGGAAAGAATGGTTCTAGCAGAAGATACACCATAATTTAATTGAACTGGAAGTTAAGACTGCTACCTGGCAATTTTGGGCTCCTCATGCCTCTGAATCAACAGGCAAAACAGGGAGTAACTGTGCTGGCTAGCTGGATTAATTCTGACTATCAAGGTAAATTAGACTACTATCCTTAAAATGGAGATAAGAAAAAAATATGTATAGAAATCCCTTTGGGTGCCCTTAATATCATTTTTACCTATGTTTAAAGTCAAGAGGAAACTGCAATAACCCTATTCAGGCAAAACACTTTTGGCCCAGACCCTTCAAGAATGAATTTTTGAGTCACTCTTTTAGGTGAGAATTACAAATTTGCATTACAGTTTTAAGTATAGTATATTATTTAAGTATAGTATATATTAAGTACATATTTAAGAATAGTATATTATATTAAGTAGAAGTGTGATCCTCCCATTGTTTTTATTTGAAGATTAGGTATTAAGGAGTTCTATACGGGTTTCAAGCTACAAAGGCATGGAATTATAATAGTTAATTTTGTATGTCAACATGACTGGGACACAGTAACTAGATATTTGGTCAAACAACACTCTACCAAAGATTGTTGTGAAGGTATTTTTAGCCTTGAATGATTAAATTCAAGGCTTAATTTAATCATTAAGCCTTGAATAAAAAAGATGATCCTTCATAATGTAGATGGACCTCATTCAATCATTTGAAGTTCTTAAGAAAAAAAAAAAGACCGAAGTTCCTGGAGGTAAAGAGATTTCTGCCTCCAGATTGTTGTCAGACTTGAGCTACAACAATTCCCCAGGACTCTAGCCTACTGGACATCCTACTGGTTCTATTTCTCTGGAGAACTTTAACACATCACCTAAGTAAAGTTATACAAACTTTGTCCTTTTGTGATTGCCGTATTTCACTTAGCAGAATGTCTCGCAGGTTTATGTGCATTGTCACATGTGTTAGAATTTCCTTCACATTTTAATGTTGAATCTTGTATTCCATTGTTTGTTGTCTTAGTCCATTTTATGTTGCAATAACAGAATATCATAGACTGGATTATTCATGAAGAAAATAAATTTGTTTCTCAGAGTCCTAGAGGCTGGGATGTTCAGGATCAAAGTGCCAGCTTCTGGTGAGGACCACCATGGCAGAAGGTGGCAGGGCAAGAGAGTACAAAAGGGTAAGCAGAAAAGTGGCCACACTCACTCCTGAACTCACTCCTGAAGTAACACCATTACTTCATTCATGAGTGCAGAGCCCCCATGACCTAATTACTTTCAAATTGTCCACCCCTCAACACTGTTGCATTGGGGAATGAGTTGACAAATGAACTTTAGGTGACACATTCAAGCCAGAGCATATGTAAATAACACATTGATTTTATTCATGCATCTGTTTTAAAGAACACTTTGTTGCTTGCACCTTTTGGCTCTTATGAATAATCCTGCTAAAAATAACAGTGTACAAATATCTATTATTGCCTGATTTCCATCCCTTTGAGTACCTACCCAAATGTGGAATTTCTGGATCTAATAGTAATTCCAGTGTTTACTTTTCAGGAATTGTTGTACTGTTTTCCATAGCAGCTATAAAAGTTTACTTTTCTACCAGCTCCACATCTTTGTAAATACTTGTGATTATTTATTTTTTAAAAAATAATGACCACTGTAATGATATAAAATAATATCTTTTGGGGGCTCTTTTTGTATTTCCTTAAAGATCAGTAATATTAGTCACTCTTTCATGTGCTTATTAGTCATTTATATGTCTTCTTTGGAGAAACATCTATTCAAGGCCTTTGTCCAGTTAATGTGATATACACATTTTTTAAGTTGTAGGAGTTCTTTTCATTTTCTGGATATCAATTAATCATCAGCTGTATAATTTAAAAATATTTTCATTCCATGGTTTACCTTTTCACTCTGTTTAGAGTATATTCTGATGTACAAATATTTTTAATTTTGCCTGAGCTTATGATTTCATATCCAGGAAATCATTGCTAGATCCAACATCATGAGATTTCCTCAGTATTCTGTTAAGAATTTTATAATATTAGTGCATAAATTTAGGTCTTTAATCAATTTTGAGTTAATTTCTGTATATGTCATAAGGTAAGATTCCAACTTTATTATTTTAAATATGGATATACAATTTCCCCTAAATCATTGGTTTAAAAGACAGTATTTTTTTTGCATTGAATAACATTAGCATATAGGAAACATATGTGAAGCATTATTTCTGGAACCTCTATTTTATGTCATTAGTATATTTATATGCCTTTACGTCAGTACTACACATTCTTATAATTATTGCTGAAGCCATATAGAAAGTTTTAAAATTAAATGTGAAACGTCCAACTTTTTCTTTTTCGATATAGTTTTGGTTATTGAGGTCCTTTGGGATTCTATGTAAACTTTGTAACAAATTTTTCATATTTTCAACAAAACATCATTGGAATTTTGACAGTTTGTATTCAATCTGTAGATTGCTTTGAGTAGTATTGATACCTTAAAAATACTAAGGCATCCAATTTATGAACATGGGATGTCTTTACATTTATTTTTGTCTTTAATTTTTCTAAACAGTGTTTTATCTTTTACCTCTGACATAATTTGGCTCTGTATCCCCACCTAAATCTCATCTTGAATTTTGCTTTCATAATTCCCACATGTTGTGGGAGGGAGCTGGTGGAAGATAATGAATCATGGAGGCAATTTTTTCCATACTGTTCTCATAGTAATGAATAAGTCTCATGAGATCTGATGTTTTTATTCGGGGTTTCTGCTTTTGCATCTTCCTCATTTTCTCTTGCTGCTGTCATGTAAGACGTGCCTTTGCCTCCTGCCATGATTCTGAGGCCTCCCCAGCCATGTAGAACTGTAAGTCAATTAAACCTCTTTTCTTTCCCAGTCTCAGGTATGTCTTTATCAGCAGCATGAAAACAGACTAATACAGTAAATTGATACCAGTAGAGTGGGACGTTGCTGCAAAGATACCAGAAAATGTAGAAGCAACTTTGGAACTGAGTAACAGGCACAGGTTGGAACAGTTAGGAGGCCTCAGAGGAAGACAGAAACATGTGGGAAAGTTTGAAACTTCCTAGAAATTTGTTGAATGGCTTTGACCAAAAGCCTGGTAGTGATATGGACTACAAGGTCCAGGCTGAGGTGGTTTCAGATGGAGATGATGTACTTGTTGGGAACCAGAGAAAAGATGACTCTTGTTATGTTTTAGCAAAGAGGGTGGAGGCATTTTACTCCTGCTCTAGAGATTTGTGGAACTTTGAACTTGAGAGAGATGATTTAGGGTATCTGGCGAAAGAAATTTCTAAGCAGCAAAGCATTCAAGATGTGACATGGTGCTTTTAAAGGCATTCAGTTTTATAAGGGAAGCAGAGCATAAAAGTTCAGGAAATTTGCAGCTTGACAATGCGATGGAAAAGAAAAACCCATTTTCTAAGGAGAAATTCAAGCTGGCTGCAGACGTTTGCATAAGTAACAAGGAGCCAAATGTTAATCCTCAAGAGAATGGAAAAAATATCTCCAGGACATTTCAGAGGCCTTTATGGCAGCCCCTCCCATCACAGGCCTGGATGCCTGGGAGAAAATGGTTTCATGGGCCAGGTCCGGGGTCCTCTTGCTGTGTGCAGCCTAGGATCTTACTGCCCTGCATTCCTGCCACTCTAGGCATGGCTGAAAAGGACCAACGTAGAGCTTGGGCCGTGGCTTTAGAGGGTGCAAGCTCCAGCCTTGGCAGCTTCCACATGGTGTTGAGCCTGCGAGTGCACAGAAGAATTAAGGTTTGGGGAACCTCCGCCTAGATTTCAGAAGATGTATAGAAACACCTGGATGCCCAGGCAGAAGTTTGCGGCAGGGGCAGGGCGCTCATGGAGAACCTTCAGTAGGGCAGTGCAGAAGGGAAATGTGGGGTCAGAGCCCCGACACAGAGTCCCTACTTGGGCACCACCTAGTGGAGCTGTGAGAAGAGGGCCACCATCCTCCAGACCCCAGAATAATAGACCCAATGACAGCTTGCTCCATTCACCTGGAAAAGCCACAGACACTCAATGCCAGCCCATGAAAACAGCTGGGAGGGAGGCTGTATACTGCAAAGCCACAGAGGCAGAGCTGTCAAAGACCATGGGAACCAACCTCTTGCATCAGCATGACCTGGATGTGAGACCTGGAGTCAAAGGAGATCATTTTGTAGCTTTAAAATTTGACTACTCTGCTGATTTTGGACTTGTATGGGGCCTGTATCCCCTTTGTTTTGGCCAATTTCTTCCATGTGGAATGGCTGTATTTACCTAAAAACTGTATTCCCATTGTATCTAGGAAGTAACTAGCATGCCTTTGATTTTACAGGCTCATAGGCAGGAAGGGCTTGCCTTGTCTCAGATAAGACTTTGGACTGTAGACTTTGGGTTAATGTAGAAATTAGTTAAGATTTTTGGGGACTGTTGAGAAGGCATGATTGGTCTTGAAATGTGAGGATATGAGATTTGGAGGGACCAGGGGCAGAATGATATGGTTTGGCTCTGTGTTCCCACCCAAATCTCATCTTGAATTGCATTCCCATAATTCCCATGTGTTGTGGGAGAGATTCGGTGGGAAGTAAATTGAATCCTGGGGGCGGTTTCCCCCATATTGTTCTCGTGGTAGGGAATAAGTCTTATGAGATCTGATGGTTTTATCAGGGGTTTCTGCTTTTGCATCTTCCTCATTTTCTCTTGCCGCCACCATGTAAGAAGTGCCTTTCGCCTCCTGACGTGATTCTGAGGTCTTCCCAGCCATGCAAAACTGTAAGTCCAATTAAACCTTTTTTTGTTTCCAGTCTTGGGTTTATCTTTATTAGCAGTGTTAAAACAAACTAATACAACCCCCTTGGTTAAATTTATTCCAAAGCATTTTATTCTTTTTGATGCATTGTACATGCAATTGTTATCTTAAACTTTTTTCAAATTGTCCATTCTTAGTGTGTAAAAGCACAACTGATTTTTTATCTTATATCTTGCAATTTTGCTCAATGTCCATATTCATTGTAATAGTCTTGTCTTCATGGAAACATTATGGTTCTCTACATATAAGGTTATGCCATCTGATTTCAGAGATAATGATGTTAATTATTTCTTTTCAATTTTGATCTTTTTTTATATTTTTTCTATCTTAATTTCTCTGTCTAGGGAATTACAGTACTATGATGAATACAAGTGGCAAAAGTAGCCATTTTTATTTTGTTCCTAATCTTTTAGAAAAATATTTCAATTTTTGCCATTGACTATAATGTTAGCTGAAGGATTTTCATATGTAGTTTTTGTATGCTTAGTTTATTTACTGCTTCTATAATAAAAGTGTTGAATTTTGTCAAATGCTTTTTTTCTGCATTAATGGAGGTTATGTGGGTTTTTTCTTCATTCTATTACCGTGCTATTTAAGTTTATTTTACTATGTTGAACCATCTTTGCATTCCATTAATAAATGCAACTTAGTTATCATTTATAATACTTTCAATCTGATGAATTTATGTTGAATTTTGTTTCCTAGTATTTTAATAAGCGTTTATATTAATATTCAAAAGGCATATTGGTTTGTAGGGTTTTTTGGTACTATCTTTGACTGGCTTTGGTATCAAGGTAATACTGAACTCATAAAATAATTTGAAGTATTTTTTTTTCATGTAAGTCCTTTCAGGCTGCAGTGACAAAATACTAGTTTGTGTGGTTTAAACAAAAAACATTTATTTTTCACAGTTCTGAGGTTGAGAAGTCCAAGAAAAGGTGCTGGCCAGGTGCCTCTTCCTAGCTTGTAGATGACTACCTCCTTGCTGTGTTCTCATGTGGTAGAGAGAGAGTGATTTCTCTCTTTTTCTTCTTATAAAGCATTAATCTCACCACGAGGGCCCCACTCTCATGACCTCATCGAACCCTAATTGCCCTCCAAAGGCCACATCTCCAATACAGGTACATTGCGGTTTAGGACTTTAGCATATAAATTTTTGAAGAAACACAATTCAGTCCATAACACCTCATTTTCAACTTTTCAAAGACTTTGAGAAATATTAGTGTTAATTATTTTTTAAATGTATTGTCAAATTTGCCAGCAAAGTTATCTATTTCTGGGATTTTCCTTATTTGGAAGTTTTTGATTACTGATAGTGTTATTGATCTATTCATATTTTCCATTTCTTCACAATTCAATTTTGATGGGTTGTGTTTTTCTAGGAATATGTTCATTACTTCTAGATTACCTAAAATATTGGCATACAATTGTTTGTATTACACATTTATAATATTATTAACAGAAATTTAAAATTATTTCTATGATTATCTTTAAAATTCAGTAGAATAAAAAAAAATTAAAACCAAAGCATTTTATATTTTTCTACGACTTTAAGTCACTGTCTAATGTCCTTTTCATTTTAATTCTCAGTTGACTTTCTTTCTTTCAGCACTTTAGATATATAATTCTACTCTCTTGTCCTGCGAGCTTACCACACAGGAATTCTCTGACAGTCTACTTGAGGATTCCTTGTACATCAAAAGTCATGTTTCTTTTTGTTGCTTTTAAAATTCCCTCCTTGTTTTTCAACCGTTTGATTATAATGTGTCTCATTATGAGTAACTTTGGATTTTATTCTACTAGTGTTTATTGAGCTTCCTGAATTTGTATATCCGTGACTTTTTTTTCAAATTTGGGAAGTTTTCAGCCATTACCTTTTTCAGATAAGTTCTTTGTCTCTTTCTCTCTCTGTCTTTACTTGCCTATTAAAGTCTGTTGTTAGATCCCAGCTTTTATTTGTTTTAGTTCTTGAATTTCTATTTATTTCTTTATTTGTAATTCTTAGCTGTTTGCTGATATTTTAATTATGTTCATATGTTATTTTCCTGACTTCCTTTATCTCTTTGAGCATATTTAGTACAGTTAATTTAAATTCTTTGTCTAGCAAATATAACGTCTGTGTTTCTTCTGTGATGGTTTCTGAATATTAATGTTGTTACTTTAAATAGGCCATGTTTTCATATTTCTTTGTATGCTTTGTGATTGTTTGTTAGAAACTTGGCATTTGTCAAAACAGCCACTGATCCCAGTCTTTACAGAATTGCTCTGTGCAAGGAAATACATTCACTTTTTACCCTGGCACATAGTTTTAAAGTCTTCTCAGACTTATATGGAGCATGCATCTTCCCTGAGTCTGTGTGCTTGCATTAATTTTTTTAATCACCCTGTATATGTGGCTGCTTTCTACATGTTGATTTCGCTAGGAATCACACAGTTGCTTCTCCTAATTGACTTCACTTCTCTACTGTATTCCACAAACAGTGTTCTCTTGCCCCAAGAATGTCATAACCAAGAATGTCATAATGGCAGAGGAATAGAAACAAAGTAAAATTTGACAGAACAAATAATCCAGGAAGATACTGACATCAACAGTTTTTTTTTTTTTTTGAGACAGAGTCTCACTCTGTCACCCAGTCTGGAGTGCAGTGGCATGATCTCTGCTCCCTGCAAGCTCCGCCTCCTGGGTTCTCGCCTTTCTCCTGCCTCAGCCTCCCAAGTAGCTGGGACTACAGGCGCCGCCACCACGTCCGGCTAATTTTTTTGAATTTTTAGTAGAGACGGGGTTTCACCATGTTAGCCAGGATGGTCTCGATCTCCTGAACCTCGTGATTCACCCGCCTTGGCCTCCCAAAGTGCTGGGATTACAGGCATGAGCCACCGCTCCCGGCCTACATCAACATTTTCTTTCTTTCCTTCTTTTCTTTTCTGTTTTTTTTTCCCTTTTTTTTTTTTTTTTTTCCGAGATGTAGTTTTGCTCCTGTTGTCCAGGCTGGAGTGCAGCGGCATGATCTCGGCTCACTGAAACCTCCATCTCCTGGGTTCAAGCAATTCTCCTGCCTCAGCCTCCTGAGTAGCTGGGATAACAGGTGCCTGCCACTGCAATCGGTTAATGTTTTGTATTTTTATTAGAAACATAGTTTCACCATGTTGGCCAGGCTGGTCTCGAACTCCTGACCTCAAGTGATCCACCCTCCTTGGCCTCCCAAAGTGCAGAGATCACAGGCAGGAGCCACCGCCCCTGGCCTACATCAGTATTATCAACTATTTTTTACAAAGGCAGAAATTCAATTGAAGAAGGATTGCCTTTTTAAATGACTGTGGAGTAATTGGACATTTTTATAGGTTAAAATGAAAAAAAAAAAAGAAACAAACCAATAAAAGAAACAAACAAATGAAAACCCTTCAGCCTAAACATCACACCTTATTAAAAAATTAATTCAAAATTCTCAAAGTAGATCATAAACTTAAATGTAAAATGTGAAACCATGAAAGTATAAGGCTATTTAAGAAGAGAGAAAACTTTGGAATCTAGAGCTAGATGAAAAAATTCTTAAACTTGAGTCCGGAAGAGTAATTCACGAAAGGAAAGACTGATAACTTGTATTTCATTAAAATTAAAATGTTTGCGAGGGGGGAGGAGCCAAGCTGGCCGAATAGGAACAGCTCCAGTCTACAGCTCCCAGCGTGAGCGACACAGAAGACGGGTGATTTCTGCATTTCCATCTGAGGTACCGTGCTCATCTCACTAGGGAGTGCCAGACAGTGGGCGCAGGTCAGTGGGTGAGTGCACCGTGCACCAGCAGAAGCAGGGGCGAGGCATTGCCTCACTCGGGAAGCGCAAGGGGTCAGGGAGTTCCCCTTCCAGGGGTGACAGACGGCACCTGGAAAATCGGGCCTCTCCCACCCGAATACTGTGCTTTTCCGATGGGCTTAGGAAACGGTGCCCCAGGAGAGCATAGCCCGCACCTGGCTCAGAGGGTCCTACGCCCACAGAGTCTCGCTGATTGCTAGCACAGCAGTCTGAGATCAAACTGCAAGTCAGCAGCGAGGCTGCTGGAGGGGCGCCCGCCATTGCCCAGGCTCGCTTAGGTAAACAAAGCAGCCTGGAAGCTTGAACTGGGTGGAGCCCACCACAGCTCAAGGAGGCCTGCCTGCCTCTGTAGGCTCCACCTCTGGGGGCAGGGCACAGACACACAAAAAGACAGCAGTAACCTCTGCAGACTTAAATGTCCCAGTCTGACAGCTTTGAGGAGAGCAGTGATTCTCCCACCACGCAACTGGAGATCTGAGAACGGGCTGACTGCCTCCTCAAGTGGGTCCCTGACCCCTGACCCCCAAGCAGCCTAACTGGGAGGCACCCCCCAGCAGGGGCAGACTGACACCTCACACTGCCGGCCAGGTACTCCAACAGACCTGCAGCCGAGGGTCCTGTCTGTCAGAAGGAAAACTAACAGAAAGGACATCCACACCAAAAACCCATCTGTACATCACCATCATCAAAGACCAAAAGTAGATAAAACCACAAAGATGGGGAAAAAACAGAGCAGAAAAACTGGAAACTCTAAAAACCAGAGTACCTCTCCTCCTCCAAAGGAACGCAGTTCCTCACCAGCAACGGAACAAAGCTGGACGGAGAATGACTTTGACGAGCTGAGAGAAGAAGGCTTCAGACGATCAAATTACTCCGAGCTATGGGAGGATATTCAAACCAAAGGCAAAGAAGTTGAAAACTTTGAAAAAAATTTAGAAGAATGTATAACTAGAATAACCAATACAGAGAAGTGCTTAAAGGAGCTGATGGAGCTGAAAACCAAGGCTCGAGAACTACGTGAAGAATGCAGAAGCCTCAGGAGCCGATGCGATCAAATGGAAGACAGGCTATCAGCCCTGGAAGATGAAATGAATGAAATGAAGCGAGAAGGGAAGTTTAGAGAAAAAAGAATAAAAAGAAACGAGCAAAGCCTCCAAGAAATGTGGGACTATGTGAAAAGACCAAATCTACGTCTGACTGGTGTACCTGAAAGTGACGGGGAGAATGGAAACAAGTTGGAAAACACTCTGCAGGATATTATCCAGGAGAACTTCCCCAATCTAGCAAGGCAGGCCAACATTCAGATTCAGGAAATACAGAGAACGCCACAAAGATACTCCTCGAGAAGAGCAACTCCAAGACACATAATTGTCAGATTCACCAAAGTTGAAATGAAGGAAAAAATGTTAAGGGCAGCCGGAGAGAAAGGTCGGGTTACCATCAAAGGGAAGCCCATCAGACTAACAGCGGATCTCTCGGCAGAAACCCTACAAGCCAGAAGAGAGTGGGGGCCAATATTCAACATTCTTAAAGAAAAGAATTTTCAACCCAGAATTTCATATCCTGCCAAACTAAGCTTCATAAGTGAAGGAGAAATAAAATACTTTACAGACAAGCAAATGCTGAGAGATTTTGTCACCACCAGGCCTGCCCTAAAAGAGCTCCTGAAGGAAGCGCTAAACATGGAAAGGCACAACCGGTACCAGCCACTGCAAAATCATACCGAAATGTAAAGACCATCGAGACTAGGAAGAGACTGCATCAACTAACGAGCAAAATAACCAGCTAACATCATAATGACAGGATCAGATTCACACATAACAATATTAACTTTAAATGTAAATGGACTAAATGCTCCAATTAAAAGACACAGACTGGCAAATTGGATAAAGACTCAAGACCCATCAGTGTGCTGTATTCAGGAAACCCATCTCACATGCAGAGACACACATAGGCTCAAAATAAAAGGATGGAGGAAGATCTACCAAGCAAATGGAAAACAAAAAAAGTCAGGGGTTGCAATCCTAGTCTCTGATAAAACAGACTTTAAACCAACAAAGATCAAAAGAGACAAAGAAGGCCATTACATACTGGTACCATTACATAATGGTAAAGGGATTAATTCAACAAGAAGAGCTAACTATCCTAAATATATATGCATCCAATACAGGAGCACCCAGATTCATAAAGCAAGTCCTGAGTGACCTGCAAAGAGACTTAGACTCCCACACATTAATAATGGGAGACTTTAACACCCCACTGTCAACATTAGACAGATCAACGAAACAGAAAATCAACAAGGATACCCAGGAATTGAACTCAGCTCTGCACCAAGCAGACCTAATAGACATCTACAGAACTCTCCACCCCAAATCAACAGAATATACATTTTTTTTCAGCACCACACCACACCTATTCCAAAATTGACCATATACTTGGAAGTAAAGCTCTCTTTAATAAATGCAAAAGAACAGAAATTATAACAAACCATCTCTCAGATCACAGTGCAATCAAGCTAGAACTCAGGATTAAGAATCTCACTCAAATCCGCTCAACTACGTGGAAACTGAACAGCCTGCTCCTGAATGACTACTGGGTACATAACGAAATGGAGGCAGAAATAAAGGTGTTCTTTGAAACCAACAAGAACCAAGACACAACATACCAGAATCTCTGGGATGCATTCAAAGCAGTGTGTAGAGGGAAATTTATAGCACTAAATGCCCACAAGAGAAAGCAGGAAAGATCCAAAATTGACACCCTAACATCACAATTGAAAGAACTAGAAAAGCAAGAGCAAACACATTCAAAAGCTAGCAGAAGGCAAGAAATAACTAAAATCAGAGCAGAACTGAAGGAAATAGAGACACAAAAAACCCTTCAAAAAATCAATGAATCCAGGAGCTGGTTTTTTGAAAGGATCAACAAAATTGATAGACCGCTAGCAAGATTAATAAAGAAAAAAAGAGAGAAGAATCAAATAGATGCAATAAAAAATGATAAAGGGGATATCACCACCAATCCCACAGAAATACAAACTACCATCAGAGAATATTACAAACACCTCTATGCAAATAAACTAGAAAATCTAGAAGAAATGGATAAATTCCTCAACACATACACCCTCCCAAGACTAAACCAGGAAGAAGTTGAATCTCTGAATAGACCAATAACAGGAGCTGAAATTGTGGCAATAATCAATAGCTTACCAACCAAAAAAAGTCCAGGACCAGATGGGTTCACAGCCGAATTCTACCAGAGGGACAAGGAGGAGCTGGTACCATGACTTCTGAAACTATTCCAATCAATAGAAAAAGAGGGAATCCTCCCTAACTCATTTTATGAGGCCAGCATCATCCTGATACCAAAGCCTGGCAGAGACACAACAAAAAAAGAGAATTTTAGACCAATATCCTTGATGAACATTGATGCAAAAATCCTCAATAAAATACTGGCAAACAGAATCCAGCAGCACATCAAAAAGCTTATCCACCATGATCAAGTGGGCTTCATCCCTGGGATGCAAGGCTGGTTCAATATACGCAAATCAATAAATGTAATCCAGCATATAAACAGAACCAAAGACAAAAACCACATGATTATCTCAATAGATGCAGAAAAGGCCTTTGACAAAATTCAACAACCCTTCATGCTAAAAACTCTCAATAAATTAGGTATTGATGGGACGTATCTCAAAATAATAAGAGCTATTTATGACAAACCCACAGCCAATATCATACTGAATGGGCAAAAACTGGAAGCATTCCCTTTGAAAACTGGCACAAGACAGGGATGCCCTCTCTCACCACTTCTATTCAACATAGTGTTAGAAGTTCTGGCCAGGGCAATTAGGCAAGAGAAGGAAATCAAGGGTATTCAATTAGGAAAAGAGGAAGTCAAATTGTCCCTGTTTGCAGATGACATGATTGTATATCTGGAAAACCCCATTGTCTCAGCCCAAAATCTCCTTAAGCTGATAAGCAACTTCAGCAAAGTCTCAGGATACAAAATCAGTGTACAAAAATCACAAGCATCCTTATACATCAATAACAGACAAACAGAGAGCCAAATCATGAGTGAACTCCCATTCACAATTGCTTCAAAGAGAATAAAATACCTAGGAATCCAACTTACAAGGGATGTGAAGGACCTCTTCAAGGAGAACTACAAACCACTGCTCAAGGAAATAAAAGAGGATACAAACAAATGGAAGAACATTCCATGCTCATGGGTAGGAAGAATCAATATCATGAAAATGGCCATCCTTCCCAAGGTAATTTACAGATTCAATGCCATCCCCATCAAGTTACCAATGACTTTCTTCACAGAATTGGAAAAAACTACTTTAAAGTTCATATGGAACCAAAAAAGAGCCCGCATCGCCAAGTCAATCCTAAGCCAAAAGAACAAAGCTGGAGGCATCACGCTACCTGACTTCAAACTCTACTACAAGGCTACAGTAACCAAAACAGCATGGTACTGGTACCAAAACAGAGATATAGATCAATGGAACAGAACAGAGCCCTCAGAAATAATGCCACATATCTACAACTATCTGATCTTTGACAAACCTGACAAAAACAAGAAATGGGGAAAGGATTCCCTATTTAATAAATGGTGCTGGGAAAACTGGCTAGCCCTATGTAGAAAGCTGAAACTGCATCCCTTCCTTACACCTTATACAAAAATCAATTCAAGATGGATTAAAGACTTAAATGTTAGACCTAAAACCATAAAAAGCCTAGAAGAAAACCTAGGCAATACCATTCAGGACGTAGGCATGGGCAAGGACTTCATGTCTAAAACACCAAAAGCAATGGCAACAAAAGCCAAAATTGACAAATGGGATCTAATTAAACTCAAGAGCTTCTGCACAGCAAAGGAAACTACCATCAGAGTGAACAGGCAGCCTACAAAATGGGAGAAAATTTTTGCAACCTACTCATCTGACAAAGGGCTAATATCCAGAATCTACAATGAACTCCAACAAATTTACAAGAAAAAAACAAACAACCCCATCAAAAAGTGGGCGAAGGACATGAACAGACACTTCTCAAAAGAAGACATTTATGCAGCCAAAAAACACATGAAAAAATGCTCACCATCACTGGCCGTCAGAGAACTGCAAATCAAAACCACAATGAGATACCATCTCACACCAGTTAGAATGGCAATCATTAAAAAGTCAGGAAACCACAGGTGCTGGAGAGGATGTGGAGAAATAGGAACACTTTTACACTGTTGGTGGGACTGTAAACTAGTTCAACCCTTGTGGAAGTCAGTGTGGCGATTCCTCAGGGATCTAGAACTAGAAATTCCATTTGACCCAGCCATCCCATTACTGGGTATATACCCAAAGGACTATAAATCATGCTGCTATAAAGACACATGCACACGTATGTTTATTGCGGCATTATTCACAATAGCAAAGACTTGGAACCAACCCAAATGTCCAACAATGATAGAATGGATTAAGAAAATGTGGCACATATACACCATGGAATACTATGCAGCCATCAAAAATGATGAGTTCATGTCCTTTGTAGGGACATGGATGAAATTGGAAATCATCATTCTCAGTAAACTATCACAAGAACAAAAAACCAAACACCGCATATTCTCACTCATAGGTGGGAATTGAACAATGAGAACACATGGACACAGGAAGGGGAACATCACACTCTGGGGACTGTTGTGGGGTGGGGGGAGGGGGGAGGGATAGCATTGGGAGATATACCTAATGCTAGATGACGAGTTGGTGGGTGCAGCCCACCAGCATGGCACATGTATACATATGTAACTTACCTGCACGTTGCGCACATGTACCATAGAGCCTAAAGTATAATAATAATAATAATAATAAAAAGAAAAAAATTAAAAAAAAATTAAAATGTTTGCTATATGGCATACTATGTCAATAGAATAAAGGATGATCTAGAGTAGGAGAAAATATTTTAATATGTATGCAACAAAGGACTGGTAACTAGAATATATAAAAAATTCATCCAATTCAACAGCAAAATGAAAAAAAAATGAAAATGTACCAAACACATTAAGAGACAGCATATAAAGGAAAATATACACTGGAAAGTAAGCACATGTAAAGATAACATTATTATTAACTGTTGGAGAAATGCAAATTAAAGCCGCAATAATGTGTCATTCTCACCTGTCAGAATGGCTAAAATTAAAAATAATAATAATAACAACAATACTAAAGACAGAAGAGAAGGTAGATAAACTGGATCAAGAAAACAGTTCTACTGCGAATGTAAAATGGTACAACTATTCTTGAAAACAATTTGGCAGTTTTTTTTTTTTTTTTTGAAAAACAAAACATGCCAATATTATACATTCCAGCAATCACACTCCTGGGCACTTATTCCAGAGAAATAAAATTTATATTCCCACTGAAACCTATACAAAAACATTTACAGCAAAATTTTTTATAATAGCCCCAAATTGGAAGCAACCCTGATATTCTCCAAATGGCATACGGTTAAACTAACCATGTTATATTCTCATGAAATACTGCTCAGCAACAAATAACAACAAACCACTGATACATTATAAACCTGAGAGAATCTCCAGAGGATTTTGCTGAATGAAAAAATTTAAAAAAGCCAATTCCTAAAATCCATAAAATCATCTCTGAAAAATTTTATTTGTATAACAGTTTTGAAATGAAAAAATTTCTAGAAATGGAGGACTAATTAGTGGTTGCCAATTTTTAAGGAGTGGGTATGGGATGGAGAGAAGTGAGTGGTGAGTGTGATTATAAAAGGCAGTATTAGAGATCCTTGAGGTGATGAAAATGTTTGTATCTTGACTTACCAATATCAATAAGCTAGTTGTAATAACGAACTAGTGAGGTAAGATACTACCATCGAGGAAAACTAGATAAAATGCACGAGGATTCTCTTTGCATTCGCATTCTGTCTTTCTCGTTTTTTTTTTTTTTTTTTTTCCATTTTGTGGAGACAGAGTCTCGCCATGTTGCCCAGAGAGGTCTCAAACTCCTAGGCTCAAGAAATCCTACAGTCTCTGCCTCCCTAAGTGCTGGGATTAGAGGTGTGAGTCACTGCCTAGACTGCATTATTTCTTATAACTCCATATTTTACAATTATTTCTAACAAGAAGTTTACTATTTTAAAAAACCACGTGTTTATGTAGCTGTACAAGATGGACTATCATCTATTAAAATTATAAAAGTAGAAATATTTTTAAAAATAAAATAAGATCAGTTGAGCATCCTTAACGTCTTTGTTTTATATAAGAAAATAAAAAAACATAATGCCATATGGTCAAAGAAATGTAATAACTTTGTTGTGGAAATGACCTATTATAGAGAACAGGAACCAGAATTTCAAATTAATGACAAATGGTATTTCTTCATTTGATGACTACAATATGAATGAGTACAATATGTTGTTAGATAATATTAAGAAAATATTGAAATAAGAAATTGTGAAAACTGAAATAAAAACAAATTGAATAAATTTGAAGTCTATGTTTTATTCAAAATTCTAACAGTAATTCTGTGACATATGATTTGATGTTCAGACCATAAAAATTAGCTAGAATTTTTTAATTTAAAATATATTATCTCTATGAATAAATAATATAATAAGCTTAAAACCACTACTTTAAAATATATGCACATTTCACAAACAGAAGATAACATATAAGAAAGACAGTGTTTGTGTTCAAGTAGTAGAACTTCAGATGAGATCTTTCTAATTCTCTACTTTGTAAATTTTCTTCAGCACAATCTTGTTACAATAAGAATAACTAAGGCCGGGAGCGGTGGCTCATGCCTGTAATCCCAGCACTTTGGGAGGCTGAGGCGGGCAGATCACCTGAGGTCGGGAGTTCAAGAACAGCCTGACCAACATGTAGAGATCACGTCTCTACTAAAAATACAAAATTAGCCGGGCGTGGTGGCACATGCCTGTAATCCCAGCTACTCGGGAAGCTGAGGCAGGAGAATGGCTTGAACTCGGTAGGCGGAGGTTGCGGTGAGCCGAGATCGCGCCAGTTGCACTCCAGCACTCTGGGTAACAAGACAGAAACTCCGTCTCAAAAAAAAAAAAAAAAAAAGAAAGAAAGAAAGAGAAAAATAGGAAAGAAAAATAAAACAAAAAAGAATAACTTCAAGCATCTTACCAGAGAAAGTTAAATCCTGCTTAATGTAGACACAGGGGCAGAAGGTGAAAATGGGAACTTATTTTGCAGTCAGCCTCAATATGTCAGGGGCACCTGAAAATATTGCCAACAGGGAATTCTAAGGCAAATTTAAAAAGAACGTGCAATAAATAGTACACTGTGGCACAAACCTTTGAAGTCACTGAGAACACATATCTTTGAATTACCCTGCAGATATTTCAGTTGATAATATGCAAAAGGTATCGTGCTATATTGGCCTGGTCCATAAATGGTGTTGGTTAAGGCTACAGACTGGACCTACTGAAGAATGGAGAGCCAAGAAATTGACCTTTGATTAATTCAGTCTTTCAATAATTGCTCAGAATTGACTGGGTCTACAATTTGTTGTTTGCACTTGAAAATAGGCAAGTTTGTTGTCAGTTTCCAAAACAGTGAAGAGAGCCAGAGGATTGTACAAAAATCCCTCAGAGGAGAATGAAGACTTCTTAATGGGCACAACAAACATCTTAATAGACATAAGGAGATCCTCTTTCTGCTCCAAGATTATCGTAAGTACCGGCCAAATTTGTGAAGACCTGAAAGTCAGGGAAAATAGCTCTTCTGGCTGCTGCCTCCTCATTTGTGTAACAACTTCACCCAGTAAATCTTGTATTTTCTCCCCAGACTATGTCTGATTGTTTTCTTAGCTCTGTAGATATCTTTCCAATAAATAAGTTAAATAATTGGGAAAACCATGCAAATGAAAATCAAAATATGTGAAGTATACATCTCCCTCAACAGGGCTTGTAGTCTATCTGGTGAGTCAGAAACACCAGAATTATCATACTTTCAAATAGATATGAAAAATTAAAAGTGCCAAATGAGTTCTGACCTCAGAACGCTCAATTCTAGATGTCAAAGATATTCTACAGGAAAAGATGTGAATTCATCTTCTCCCAAATGGTTTAAGAGGAATTGTATAGACAGGAGAGATAGAAATTTGCATGAAGAAATTCACAGGGTTGAAAAATGTAAGATATGTCAGCGACAGGTAGATCAGTGTAAATGGAATGAAAGGCTCATGCTGTTTCTATTACACCATTGATATCAAGTCCTTTAGTTGACTAACAATTGATGGCTCCTATATGTGTCACTTAAGTGTAAATGAAAATAAAATGCTTGCATATGCTCAAATAGAATTATATTTTATTAGTATAGGATCAAGGTGCCCTTCACCAAATTCCTAAAATATCTATTTAACTAAATATCTAGCTAAATAGTTGTTTAGCAGTTTGTATTTTATAGAAAAAAGAATGTGCTTTTCTAGAACTAAAAAATTTTATATTTGTACAAATATGCTAGTATCCTTTAATTAACTTACTTTTCCAATATACTTAATACTGAAATTGGCATTTGTTAATTAGGAAATATTGATAAATATTTTCTTTGTTGATAGAAGAATATATATATATATATTTAGTCCATTTGCGGAAGTAAACCAATATGTCATAAAAATCAATTTATCTTAAATAACAAACATATTTATAGTTAGGATATAGGAGAATTGCAGAACTGAAGAACAAATGCTACTAGAAGGACAGGTAGCACTCCAAAGAGAGGCTGAAAATAAACCAGAGGGTAGAAAAAAAGACAGACAGCAAGCTGTAGCTGTTGCTGAGACGAATTTGAGCCCTAATAAAACTTTGGCTTTCCCCAAGCAATCTTGAAATCTTATTGACCATAAAATACGTAGTTCTCTTCTATCATTGTCATCTCTATCCGTTACCTATATTAGGTTAACAATAGACATACTCTAGCCTGACATACATATACACAATAAAATCCAGTTTTAAAAACTGTCTATTTGGTTAAATTACCAAGAAGACATCTCAAGAATGAAATATAAATATTTTTTCTATGGAATGTGTTTTCTGATACAGATAAACTTCTTCCTACTATTCAGACTTTCATAACACTCTCCCTTTTTCATACTAAACTCATACTTTCATTGTGCACCATTTTTGCCCTTAAATAGGTACAACTTGCTATTGTTCTGCCTAAATGCACTTCCTTTGACTCCTATTATGGCTGCCTCCTTCTCAACATTTAGCATTCTCTGCTCATTCCTTCATCACATTGTTATATAAAACTCCTCGTGTGTTTTCTGGTTAGCTCTTATCACAATATGAATATATTTTGTTCGTGTGTTTACTTATTGACTGGTTGACTTTTGATAATGTCATGAGTGTTGAAGCATCTGTGGGCCCAAAACCACATGGTGCCTGGCTTACAATACATGACACTATTTTATAGTCAATTACTTGCAAAATTGCTTAGGAAAGAGCCAAGACTTTACATTGCTGATAAAGCCACTATAGTAACTGGCACAGTGCTGAATATCTAATTGGTACTTAATATTATTGACCAATTGACCAAGTTGCATCTGTTAATTGCATATATTTCATTAAATACCTGTTGAGTAAATGAGTGAATGATGCTTCACTCTTTAGAAATTATGGGACTACCCAGCACTTTGGGAGGCCTAAGTGGGTTGATAATCTGAGGTCAGGAGATTGAGTCCAGCCTGGCCAATATGGTGAAACCCTATTCTACAAAAAATTAAAAAAGAAAAATTAGCTAGGAGTGGTGTTGGGTGCCTGTAATCCCAGCTACTCATGAGGCTGAGGCAGGAGAATCACTTGAACCCAGGAGGCGGAGGTTGCAGAGAGCCGAGATCACGCCATTGCACTCCAGCCTGGGTGACAAGAGCAAAACTCAGCCTCAAAAAAAAAAAAAGAAAGAAAGAAAAGAAATTATGAGACTAGATCACTAGCCTGAAACTAAAATATAATTTGCAAATACTGATTTGCAGAAAGAAATAAGAATAATAATAAATTTTCTTGGGCTTTATAGAAGGTGAGTGCTTTTCATTTCTCAAAGAATATACTATTTCTAGCTATGCAAATTCATATTTTGTGCAGGGTTAAAGAGTATAAAATACAGTTCATGCTAATACTGAAAATTAAATTTGGACATGGCTATTGTCCCCAAATCAAGGGAGAAACATTTAAAATCCAGTTGAGCCAATTCTCTGAAATATTACAGCTGTAGCAAATGTCAATACAGAGTGACAGAGGCAGCTGCTGGATGATCTCAAGGGCCAAACATTGAATGTGTTCCGTAGTTCAAGATGTGAAAATTGTTTGGCCACAGTACATAATGACTTGAGGCTTTCATTCACTGTGTGGGGAGAGTGGAGAGCATGGAAGAGCTCCATATCAAAATTTTAAATACTAACCCAAATGAAGGTGAAAACATCTCCAGTAACGTTCACAGCTTGGGGTAAAGATTATAACAAAAACAGTGACTAAAGTAGAAATACTTATAGACTATGTGGGTTGGCAGAAGACTTTTACAAGGCGAACTATTTATAATAAAACATTAGAGGTAATGAAAAAAGGTCAGATTCTTAATTACTCATCATTGATAAAAATGATTAAAGAGCACAGCAAATTAGCTACAAAGAATTGTTAGCAGAGACAAAGGCAATGCGGTAAATATTCTATGCTATAGGTTGGGTATTCAAAATGAGAATAGAGAAGAGTTTGGTATACAATTTTACAACTTAATGGGTGAAATCCACACTTTTGTCCATCTTTTTACTTTATTTAACCTTGGAAAATTAGAGCTATAGCAATGAAAATAAGTTTGAGAAAAGTTCAACTATAATTTCTTATTCTAGTAAATTAAATGGATAAAAGCAAATTGCTCTTATTTGGAAATTTAATTTAAGTCATACGTATGTATCAATACTTCTGCAAACAAACCACATCACAAACCAGTGGCTTCAAACAATAATTTATTATCTTTTATTCTTCTATGGGAGAACTGTATGGTTCTCCCTTGGGTTATGTCAAGTGGTTGTGTTAAGATACTAGAGTCATTTGAAGTTTTCTCTTCAGTGGACTTTGAAGAAGGCTTATTCATATGGTGGTGTTGATACTCATTATCACCTGGTAGCTGTTATGTTCTTGACTACCAGAGGATGCTAATGTGATCATTCTATGGGATTATTTTGACTTCCTACACTATGGCGGCTGAATTCTCAAAAACAATATCACCAAGAAAGGATTCCAAGGAATACGTAGCTGTCACCCTTTTAAGAACTGGACACAGTCACCTCTTAAAACTTTTATTGTGTAAAGCAGTAACGAAATTTGTATGATTATAAAGTGAAGTGGCAGAAATCCTGTTTTTCAACTGGAGAAATGGCAAAGAATTTGTAGTCATTTTAAATTTTCCATTAGAAGTGGGAATTAATAGTGACACTTAGAAACCATTATATTTAAATAAGGATTGGAAAACAAAAATCCTACATGCTTTGAAAGACTTAACTCTTTGGCCACAAGAAAATTAATTATCAGCGTCAAGGTATTGTATGAATATGTATTCATGTATTCATTTTCAAAGCTTCATGTGTGATGGAATAGTTTAATTGCATCGCTGTGCCTAGACTATTGCACCATTGCTAAAATTTATGCTCACATACAAGAAAGAAAAATCAATTTGCATTGATTAGGGAGTACGGTAAACAGAAACATAGTATCAAAATCCATCCTGACTTGAAATTTTGAAATTGTATTGTCAGAGACATAGACATCTTTTTTTTTCCCGTTTGTATATAACAAAAGACTTCAGAATGAGAATATATTTTCTGTACACCCTGAGAAATTTTACTTTCGTAGCTCCACAGGACCTGTAGAATGAAAAGCATATCTGAAGACTGAACTTATTTTTATGTCTTCATTGTCTTTAACTCAGAAAGGAGACTTGGAATGTACCCAGGGAGGTGAATTTCCTATTCAACTATATTCCTGTGTTATGAAAGAGATCTCCATGGTGGATTTCAAATAATACACATTAATGCAGGACAAGGAAAAAACTTTGTGCCCAGAAAATTTTACCAAAAATGTGCCACAAGGTATTTCGAGAACCATCTTTCAGAACATAATGGAAAGTTAGATCAATGATCCAGTTGCTAGATTCTATTCATCTACATGAATGGGATCAATAAATTTTGGAAACCTGGAAAAACATGAGATGGGAACATAAACAGCACTTATACGAGATGAAAAGTTGGGGTTAACATGTATATTTCAAGAAACATCTTTAGTTTATTTGCTCATCTTTTTTATTTGCTTTGTTTTTAGACTATGTAAGTTATTTCAGATTTCAAAAGGAGTCTGGTCGTTTTAAGAACTTGGAGTGTATAGGACCCAAAAATAAATAAGTAAAGGATAAAGTCTTAAGAATATACTAATTCAAAAAATATATATATAATATGAGCATTTGCTGTGGAAACCTGGAGGCTGTTGAAGTGAAATCAGATTCTCAATTACTCAAGGTTGATAAAAAATAAATCTATGGGGGTGAACATAAGTGTCTTATCATGTTAAGAGGAATAAAACTGAATAAATTAAATAAATGACAATTACTTTATTATATTTAATACTAAGATTTTACCTAAAATTATACATATTTGTTAAATTCATTTCATGGGCTCCTGTATTCGTGATGTGCACGTGCCATGAAATTGTCTGTATAAGTTCTAGCATGCAGTACATTTATGAACCTTACTTTTATAATATTTCTTATTCATACAGTTGAAAAATTATGAAAACTACATATGCAAAGGATAAATGGAATTCTGTGTTTGAGGAGGAAGAACTTTCCATCATATGTTAATTTTTCCTGAAATACTACTAAATGTTTAAATTTCATAGCAAAGCTTCTATTTATGTACAAACACTTAATAAAAAGAAAGTAGTTGAACTTGCTTGATAACTGAGGTAAAATATGTGAGATGGAAGCAACCTGGTAACAAGAGCCATCCCTGGTCCTGTTTGAGTGTCAGGTACTGTACCTTCAAATCTTTACAGATGGTTTTCTCTACAGTCTTGGATACTGGCTTAAAAACTTCTCAAGCCAGTAAACCATGGTAAATGTATGGTTTAATCATTTTAAACCATTAATCATTAAACAAAATTATTGATCACTTTAATCATTTTGTTTTCTGTCTCTTAGGTTTCAGTCTCCTTCATTGGCTGATACCCAGTGTCATACAAAGCACAATTTCATATATATTACTTCCTTTTGATTTATGTTTTATGTTTGTTTACATTTGTGTTTATTTTGCTTTGTTTTGTTTTGGACAGGATAGGAACTCTGGTCCTCATTACTCTATGTTGGCTGAAAGTAGAAGTTTCTTTTATCTAATAACTGTATATTTTATGATAAAAATAGTTCTACTTTTAATCTCTAAATACCCAAAATGCTGAACACCTTAATTATGTAATTTTATAAGAAATATGTAATTTGTTGCTAAATTATAATTACATAATAAAAATAATTTTAATGGTACCTAACGGAAATTACGTACTCAAAAATGTTGTATTACATTAACCATTCTAGGACTTACTGCCATCTCTCCCCACTGACAAAAACTTTCTCTTGAACCAAACTTCAGTTTGGCTCCTCTGAACCTTCTTCTAGAACAGGCCTCAAACTTGGGCTCCCATGTGAATCCTTACTGAGTCTTGTTTTAGTAGAAATATTGACTCAGTAATTTTTAAAAATCAAATACATAATCATAATCAAATATAGACAGCCCAGGACATATTCCTGTAGGTAGAGTTGAATTATAGGAATATCAAATTATAAAATTGCATATTTTATGACAATGACACTGTTACTTTGTTCGGTGAACATTAATTTTTTTTAGATATTTTTATTTATTACACTTTAAGTAACACTTCAAAATATTTTCGGATAATACCGATGGCAGTGGCGGGCAGTCTGCTTCCGCGGCTACCGTCACGCTGGCTGCAGCAGCGAGGCCGTGGCTGGGGCGACACTTCATGGAGCCGTTGGGAACCCCACCCCTTCTGAGTTAAGGCAAGAGATCCCCAGGCGCTGCTGCAGCCGCCCACACTGCAGCTGCAGAATCAGGCCTCCTGCTCCATGGAGGAGAAAGAAGCCCCGCCCAGGAGTGTGGGGCTGCAGCCACCCAAACTGCAGCTGTGGATCCCAGCTTCCCCGTGCTTTTGTAGAGGCCAGAAGCAGGCAGAATCTCTGCCCTCCTGTGTGAAGGTGCAGCCACAGGTCGGCTGCAGACCCGGGCCTCCTGCCCCAGGGAGTAAGCAGGAGCTAGGGACAAGCGGCAGCCCTGCCCTTTTTGAATTAGTGGGGCAGGAGCTTTCTGGTGCAGCTGCGGAGGCCCTCCTTGGTTCAGCCTTCACCCTTGGGGCCCAGAAAAGTGCCCCACCCCATCCCTGCAGGCTCAGGGATGTCTGCTCCCACTTTCTGGCCTCTGTCTGCTCCCAGCACCTGCTCGGATCTTAGAGAAGGGTTGGGGCCAAGCTTCCAGGCCATGAATGGCAGCAGGAGGCATACGGATTTCTGGGAGGAAGAGGGCAGGACCCCCAATAAGTCCCCACCTTCAGGTCAGAGATGGCCTGAAGGCTGGGGGCCAGGCTGCCAGTCCCAAAGACTAGAGTGGGGACTAGTAGTGCCTCTTCCATGCCTGCCCACAGAGCAATCAGCATGCACTTCCTCCCCTCTGCGGTCCATAAAAGCCCAGGGCTCGGCCAAAACAGGGGAGAGGAAGGTCAGAGCAGGACAGAGAGGATGGAGAGAGGATAGGATGACTAGCTGCGGAGAACGGCTACCCTCTCTGCTGGCAGCTGGAGATGATGGGAGGACCAGCTGCAGGGAGGAGCTACCCTCTCTCCTGAGAGCTGAACGCTGGAGGAGATGACCCATCTACAGAGAGGCGCTACCCACTGTGGGTCTCCTCTAAGCTGTTGTAACTCTCAGCAAAGCTCCTGTTAGCCTTGTTCACCTTCTACTTATCTTCATACCTCATTCTTCCTGGAAACAGGACAAGAACTCAGGCAAAGGTGCAACCAGCCGCAGAGGTTTCTGGCCAGAAAAATGACACCCCAAAGATCTTGTAACAATATTTTCAGCTTAAAATAATACTTCGTATTTAAGAAAAGAAAAATTTGCCTATTATTTGTAGTTATTATTTATTGGTAAATTCCGATACTAAATATATTGCCTACTTATAAGCAAAAATGTT
Source organism: Pongo abelii (assembly GCF_028885655.2). Lineage (NCBI taxonomy): Eukaryota > Metazoa > Chordata > Mammalia > Primates > Hominidae > Pongo > Pongo abelii. The sequence goes on from NC_085928.1 coordinate 59,696,343, forward strand.
ACAAGCCAGTTGGAGAATACTTAGCTCCATGGAATGTTTTTCTTTTTTCCCTTAAGTACTATAAGTTATACAAGAATCACTTAGATCCTGCTGTATAATCAGTGTATAAGCAATATAAACTTTTGCTTTGTGGTATGTCAGGGTGACTTTTTTTGCGCCCTGGAGAAGGAAATAAAATTGTGGTGGTTTTCAGTGCAGACAACTACATTCCAATTGAATGTTCTCACATTCATAGGCTGGATTCATACCTTATGATTATCAAAGAATAGATTTGCGTGTTTGACACTATTTTATTTTTTAGGTAGCATTATTGTGTAAAACAAGAAAAGAGCCTTTCATTGACTTTGTATTCAGTTATAATTACTTGCTTTTGTTGTTGAATTGAGACTGCCTAATTAACATGTTTGTTTGTGTTGAGCAATTCCAAGATCCACAGGCAGGCACTTTGTGCTGCATTTAGTGGCACAGAAACCTATAAGGTATGTTCCAAGGGTACATATGAGACAAAGCGTATCAATTCTGCTTTGTAATAATCTGTTATTCACCATAGTCCAATAATAGATTTGTTTCCACAACAAAATTTACCAGATATATTAGAAATGAAATTATAATTCATCTCTTAGAAGAGCAATGTTGTTTGGACAACCTGACCACAATTTGCAAGTCTTTCTGATACATCATAATTCTATGTTAAATAAATTAAAATATTAGTAGTCTGATTTAGGATGTGATATTTGTAAGTTGAATTATCTTTTCCATTCACTCTTTTAAATGCCTAAAGAAAACAAATAAAACATCTACTAACAGTAATTTTTTTTCAGGTAGAGAATCAGTGCTTCCTTCTTTCCATCTCTCATACAACAGCAATTTGGAGGTTGTACTTCTTTATATTACAATATTTTCAGGGCAGAAAAAGATGGATGTAAGCACAGCTGTCATTCTGTGAAAATGATGAAAACTATAGGTGATGTTTTTGTTTCCTAGTTCTACTGTAACAAAATACCACAAATTTCATGGCTTAGAAGAACAAAAATATATTTTTCATAGTTCTGGAGGTGAGAAGTCTGAAATCAAGGTGTTGGTAGGGTTGGTTTATTCAGAGAGCTGTGAGGGCATATCTATTTGATGCCTCTCTCCTCACTTCTGGTAGCCTCAGTTGTTTCCTTGGCTTGTGGATGACCAACTGTATTTTTATGTTTTCCTTCTGTGTCTTTCTCTGTGTCTGTATTCCTTCTTTTTATAAAAGCATGATATTGGAGTAGATAATTATCTTAATCACCTCTATAAGCACCTCACTTCTAAGTAAGGTCACATTCACAGGTACCGGAAGTTAGGACCTCAGCATCTTTTTAGGTGACACGATTCAATCCCTAACAGGTAGTGACAGAAAACAGAAAAGCCTTCCTAGTGCATTCTGAGGTTATAGTTTTCAAAACATTTTTAGAGAGATCTGACTTGGGAAAATGAAGACAATGCTGAATGGGTTTAAAGTTACTACATTCATAAATTATGAGAAATTTTGCTGAACAACTGTGTAAATTAATTTGCAGCAAAGTACTGCAACAGAACTTAACCTTTACAGTTCTTTCTCAATCAGTCTCTCCTGTCCTTCTCCCTCTCTTCTGTTCCAGTTATTTTATTTTGGGTTCTGGTTTTCCATAAAAGCAGAGTAATTATGGTTTTATTAATATGTGACAAAATAACAAGGAATTTTGTGGCCATGTAGTTATCACATTTGGGTATACAGTGGGAATTTAATTTCTTCCAGGTGACAGGTTAGAGAGAACGCTTTTTGTTAATTTCTTTTTTTTTTTTTGCTTGAATATTCATGAACACAAATATGTTTAATATGTATTTCATGACCACTAGAAAGTAGAACATATCTTTAAGATTTGGACAAGCTTTTGTTTTGTTTTTAATTTCTGGGTTTATTTTGACCTATGGCTGAGATTGGAAATCTGAAGTTGTAATCTTCTACACCTTTGAATGTCTACATTTGAGAAAATTCTTTACTTTTTCTGTGACATTTAAGAATACTTCGTTTTTTTTATAAGTTAATAAGTTAGATTATAAAATGTCTTAAGTTCAAGAACTATTTTTAATTGGTTTGTAAAAATGTATAAGTACTTATGTGGGTCAGTAGTTCCCCAGTTTTCCAAAAAGTAAAGAAACTGAAGTTTAAATGTGCTAGCCTTTTGAAAAAAGAAAAATCATACAGAAAATACTAGCTCAGAAACATTGTTATATAACAATTGAAGTGTATGTTATTATGGTAAAATTTTGACTAATCCACCTAGTTTGATAATTTTTAAAAATCAGCTATTTATTTTTTCTTTGACTTTTATCAAGTATAAATATAATGCAAGTGAACACGTTTGTCTTTATTTGCATAAGATATGTATCTGCCTTCTATTGAAGACCACTAGTCTAAACTTAAACTTCATATCTTAGTTCACAGATCAGATAAGCTAAGATTACTCCTAAAAAATGCTGGGATTGTGAAAAATATGAAAGTACGTATTAAATTACATCAGATCATAATTCTGGCTAACATTTTTACAAGAATCATAATTAAGTTTTGAAACATGTCATTTGAACATAATTGCTAAGATCTAGCAAAGGGTATGAACAGACACTTCTCAAAAGAAGACATTTATGTGGCCAACAAACATATGGGAAAAAAAGCACATCATCACTGGTCATTAGAGAAATGCAAATGAAAACCACAATGAGATACCATCTCATGCCAGTTAGAATGACGATCCTTTAAACAGTCAGGAAATAACAGATGCTGATGACGCTGTGGAGCAATAGGAACAATTTTACACTGTTGGTTGGAGTGTAAATCAGTTCAACCATTGTGGAAGACAGTGTGGCAATTCCTCAAGGATCTAGAACCAGAAATACCATTTGATCTGGCAATCCCATTACTGGGTATATACCCAAAGGATTAAAAATCATTATACTATAAAGACACATGCACGCGTATGTTTACTGCAGCACTATTTACAATAAAAATGACTTGGAACCAACCCAAATGCCCATCAAGGATAGACTGGATAAAGAAAATGTGGCACATATACACCATAGAACACTATACAGTCATAAAAAAGACTGAGTTCATGTCCTTGGCAGGGACATGGATGAAGCTGGAAACCATCATTCTCAGCCAACTACCACAGGAACAGGAAACCAAACACCACATGTTCTCACTCATAAGTGGGAGTTCAACGATGAGAACACGTGAACACAGGGAGGGGAGCATCACACACCAGGGCCTCTTGAGGTGTGAGGGGCAAGGGGAGGGAGAGCGTTAGGACAAATACCTAATGTATGCAGGGCTTAAAACCTAATTGACGGGTTGATAGGTACAGGAAACCACTATGGCAATTGTATACCTATGTAACAAATCTGCACGTTCTACACATGTATTCCAGAACTTAAAGTAAAATAAAATAAAAAATTAAAGCCTTGAGCTAATATTAAAAATTGTGTTAGTTAATGACTTAATTTGGTATACCTGCATAATTTATAATAAACCAATACTGAAATATTAATCACAATTCAGTCTTAAAATCTACATTTTTTTATTTTTACATGTTATAAAATTGCTTAAATATATTGCCACTTTTAAACTGTAAATTAACATATGTGTGACTGTAGGATGTCTTATAATACATGCTTGAGATTCTCAGGCCAGCTAAAACAGTTATATGTAGCTGACACTTAATACCTCCTCATTTTCTCTGTGCAACAGAGATTAGTTCACTTGGTTATGTTTCTAGTTAATATACGTAATTAAAACTATAACAGAACTATTGGTAACAGAAAGTTTGATTATGTTTGCATATTAACATATTGTACTTTTGTGTATCAACAGAAATATGAAAGAGTTTATGTCCTCAAGTTAAGGCTGTGGTTGTTTCCAACTGTGAAAGAAGAGAGTAAGATACAAAACTGAAGTACATGTAAAAAACTGTAGAACATCTGTAAAAAGTAAACCTTATCTTGCTTCATAACAGATGCAAAAAATGAAGCTATGAAATATAATTTTGTCAACTATGCTCATTCCGTTCATATATTTATTATGTAATAAAAGTAATATATTTTGCTGCCAAATGTTTTATGAATGCAAATATAAAATTTGTCGTTTTTACCTTTAAAATTACAATCTTCATGTATTTAGGCTTCTCTTAATAATGAGGTTTGTGCCAGGCACGGTGGCTCACGCCTGTAATTCCAGCACTTTGGGAGGCCGAGACAGGCAGATCACAATGTCAAGAGTTCGAGACCTGCCTGGCCAAAGCAGTGAAACCCTGTCCCTACTTAGAATACAAAAATTAGCCAGGCTTGGTGGTGCATGCCTGTAATCCCAGCACTGGGGAGGCTGAAGCAGGAGAATCGCTTGAACCCTGGAGGTGGAGTTTACAGTGAGCCGAGATCACACCACTGCATTCCGGCCTGGACGAACGAGCAAGACTGGGTCTTGGAAAAACAAAAATAAAAATAATGAGTTATTAATGTTTTGTTTATTTATTTATTTATTTATTTATTTGAGATGGGGTCCCACTCTGTCACCCAAGCTGGAGTGCAATGGCATCAATTTCAGCTCACAGCAACCTCCGCCCCCTGGGTTTAAGCAATACTCCCGGCCTATTCATATTATTCATTAAGATAGAGAGACAAACAGGAAAGATTCAGAAGGATATATATCCAAAGGACATATAAGCAGTAACAAATCTATTTATAACTATGAGAAAGAAACTTTGATATGTTATATTTTGTTTCTAATTATATATTCTATATTTTTATACAATGAATATGTAATATTTGTATTAACAGCAAAAAGCAATAAAATGTATGATCCCAATTGTGAATAAAATTACACCAAAATACCTCTGGGTGAAAGTACTGTGGGGTTTTTTTTTATTTACTCTTATAGGCTATTCTGTATATTTCTTTAATGAACAGGTAAAACTTTTGTAATCTAAATTTTAAAATGCCATTTTAAATGAAACAAAACAAAATATTGTTTTTTATTTTCCCTGCAATCTGCCTGAATATCAGAGTCTGTATCACTTCAGAATAATTTTCTGAGATTTGTGTTGACTTTACCATTTCTTTAATGATTAAACTTTTTTCTCACATCTAAAAGAATAATCTGCCATCATATATACATGTAATCTTCTTCTATGTTTATTTTTAAATAACATGTTGTCACTTTGTTTAAATATTAGAATACTGTAAACTAATGAATTGTTCATATCGACTGCTTTAAAAAAATAGAATTATGTGTGTTGGTAATTCTATATAACAGTCAATATTTAACCATATATTTAAATGTGTCATAACATACATTTGCATAAGCAAACAAGTAGTGGCAGAAAATATGTTAAAATTTTAGCCATAATCATCTCTCATGATAAGGGAAACTCAGTTTCCATCTGCCATCCTCATGCCGCTCAATGTATAATGAAGAAAAATGTCAATATAATTTGGCCTATTTTGAAAAGTTTTAGGTGATAGGATACTAATAGGATTATATATAGCATATGTTTTGGCAACCTATAGTCTTGTGTCTTCCCAATATACAGCAATACATTGTCTTGTTCCTTCTCAATACTGCCAGGGCTCACTCTTCTTGTATTCTATCAAGAACTTAAATTGAAATACAGAAAAGGGGACAAAATAATTTATTATTCAGCCTATGATAACATCCTTTATTATGTGGCTGAAATAAGTTATTCCATAACTTTAGTAAAAGTCAAAGTCATTCATATATTTTTATTCCATACTATGGTATATCTTTAGCAAATAGAAGAGACAAAATACATGCAGAGTAAGGTAAAAGTTGTATACAATGAGAATTTGTTGTTCTAGTCTCAAATATACTACTGATTTTTTTGGCAAACATTTTGTAATTTAACTCTCAGCTAGATGATATATTTCAAATTATATTTTGCTTAAGAATCAATTTATACACTTTACATACTTATAAAAAACAGAAATTCCAGTGATCCATAACAGAACAATTAAATCAGTACATAGAAGAGTTGGGAAATAGATTCTATACATGAAATAAACTACCACAGTAGTTTGAGAATCACAGAGCTAGAAAAGAGACTGAAATATCTCTTACAAAGATATTTTAAATGACGATCTACTGACCACACTTTAAATCCTTTCTCAAAATTAATTCTAAGAATTTGATAAAAAGACAGATGCTCAGGTCATTTGCTCAGAGGTTCATATACCATAGCTGGAGTTTAACCAACAGTCTGTATTTTTTAAAAGTCTTGTAGTGATTCCTTTGTAAGAGTGGAATTAAGAATCATTTATTATTTTTAATAAATATGTTGGAGACTCTCATGAAATTGATGGTTTATTCCAACACATAAAATTTAAAATAAAAATAATTGATCAATTTTGCTCGTTAGGATTATATTTGATGCATTTCAGATATAATTTAGAAATAATTACACATATTCTTTAAATTAGTATAATATTTGCTCACTTAAAAATAATACATGCAAGAGGACACTAAATGGTTTAATATGAAAAGTTAAACTCCTTCAAACCTCTACTTTGCAATCTTACATATCGACTTTGAGCTGATTTTTGAAGCTGATTTTTTCAATGTTCTATGCTTATGAACAAATATAGTAAAACAAACAGAACAACAACAAAAATGTATTTTTTAAATTCAAGGCTTTTTCTATGTCAGAAACCTCTACTCATCATTAAAAACATTCACAATAACTGCACACATTTTTTTTATAACATAAACTGATTAGACTATTTCTATACTTCTGTATTTTGATGAACTTTTATATACCATATCAATCTTCCAATACTAGAAATATGAGCCTGTTTTAAAGATCAAAGATTAATATACTTTGTAATTTTGTAATGTATTTAATGAGCTCATTTATGAATATTTATATTTTTCTACTTTTGATATTAGAATTTTGAATAATGTAAACACAAACATTTTTACTAGTATACCTTTAGGTGTATATCTGAAAAATAAGTTTCTACTACTGCTAGGACCAAAGGTTTTTATATTTTAACAGTTGCAAGATACTGACAAATTACCCTTCAAAATACGTCTTCAGATTTTAACCCTTCTATAAAAAGCATGAAAGTTCATTTTTTCCATACACTCTCAACAATAAGAATGATTACAGAAACAATTTAACTTTTGGCAATCTATATAAGAGGTGTCTTGTAGTTTCAATTTTCATTGCTATAAGTACAATTGGGCCCCTTTGTATGTTCACTGTTAGTATTTTTGTGTGTGAACTTTCTGTTTGTATGATTTTATAATATGTAAGTGTTCCTATTATACACACACAAAAACACACACATACACAAACACACAGAGTATTTAAAAAAAACAAAAAAAAATAAAATTAGTCACTGTTCTATTACCAATAATAACCCAGAATTTAGAAAACTACATGCTTCATATATTAAAAATATAAGTATTGTGTAATTTTAATTTGGTGGGATCAAAATTTGCCCTCCCTTATATATGCCTACATAAAATTTCCACCTATGGGAGCATGCCCTATTTGTAATAAAATCTAGATTTAGCAATGTTTGATTTAGCTCTTGTAGCTGTTTGTGCTGATTTAATGAAGAATACTCAATATGCTTAGACAAAATGTTTTCTGACAGAAAAAATAATACTGTTTCCATCTAAAATGCTTTGTCTCAAGGTAAAAAATAGCCAATTTCAGTCTTCTTTAGAAAAAAATAATAGCATTTATATAATAACAACGTGAGAAGTCAGAGGTGTAGCTTACCAGGCTGTATTTCCAGGAGACTTCCTAAAGCCAGGATTTCCAATCACATCTACCAATCTTCTCTAGGTAGATAAATTGAGTGTCATGTACTTAGATGTGCAGAGAACTTTTTAATGAAACCTTTAAATCAAAGGTTTTGTCACTAAAAATTAAAAGAGAGTTTTACAATGTATATTAATAAAGTAGTTTTACATGGTAGCTAGCACTTTCATAAAAATGGCTTAATAGTACCTAATACTTAACATAATATATTGATTTAATAAATATTTACAAAGCATTCCCTAATCATTTGTTCTCTGGATAGAACTTGATTTATATGTTATTTTATTCCAAACCACGTTCACTTATGTTAAAAATAAAAATAAAAAATGCTTTTAGGGTTAATTGTTATAGCATGCTGATAAATAGTAAAATCTCTTACATAGTGTTAGTCACAAAGGCAAAGTTATTTTTAGAAAAACTAACATCGTGGTTAAAAGAGAATAAAGGAAATTAAAGAGTAAAAATAAGGAAGAAATTTAAAATATAGAAATATACATACATGTTATGCATTGGGGAAAATAACATTTTTAAATGATAAGTACAATTGAAATGTCTTATTTTATTGTAATTTTGTTTTCCGAAAAAAAGCACTGCTATGATTTTGGAATTTTCTCCCTTAAAAAATAAAGATTATGTGATGTTCAACATTCTACTCTGGAATCTCCAGTATTGGACTCTTTCTGGTTTGATTATTATACAAATTATTTAACCTGGCTGAAGTTCAATCTCACAAGGCTGTTATGAGAGTTAAATTAGATTTGTACATATAGAGGCATTATGCATTAGCATTATGCTTAGTACATAATAAGAGCTTGAAAAATGTTAGCTATTATCAATGTCGTAAATGGCTGCTGTTCTGTATATGAGAAGTATACATTTTCTGTGGGAGAAAGGGAAGAATGTTGGTATATTTATTGGACGTTTGAATGTTGATATATTTATTAGGTCTGTATAGTTGTGAAAGTGTTGTTCAAGTGAGTTTTTTCCTTGGAAGAACAGAGAGAGGATTCTAGAAGGCATGTTCCCGTTTAAAATGAAAGAGTTTATAAAGCAGTAAAAATAAAAGACACATAAAGAATTCAAAAGTAAGAATGTGAATTAAGACAAAGGTAATGGGAAGAAAAAATAAAGGGGAGAAAATATCATGAGAAAAATACAGGTAGATTTAATTTTGAAATATTTTCCGCTAAATACTGCATTATGAGAAAAAAGCCAACGGAATATATCGCTTTTAAAATTGTATTACATTTTATTATTTGTAGATTATTTGAATCATCCTTTTCTTATGTTTTCTTTCAATAGCTATTTGAGTTTGTATGACCGTTATACTTGGCAGATGAGGAATAGGGGCTAGAAATTTTAAGTGACATGACCAAGCTTACATCACAGATAAGCAGCAGGGTCTGAAATTAAATCCATGTCTTTCTTAGTGCTTTGTTTTGTGATATCAGGTTGTCTCTTTGTTAATATATCTTATTTAAGTGGATTGTTTCAATGCTTCCTTAACACGTACCATATACTGAGAAATCAGTTATATACTTTTCAGACATTTTATCATTTAAGGCTTTTAATAATCCTGTGAATATGTGAGAACATATTCGAGAACACAGAAATACCCTTAGCTTTAAATAACAGCTTGTGGATCTGAGGCTTGAACGCCAATTTGTCAGACTGCAGACAACACTCCACCTTTCACACTAGGTTTCACAAATGAATGATTTCCTGTTGACCAGCTCTCATTGGCACCTATTAGTCACTCCGTAAATTCTTGTTAAAAGACTTAAGAAGCTAATGTAGTAATCACTAATGAGTGAATGAACATACTCCCGTGTAAAATCTCTGCACCTGGACCACAGAGGTCTGGGAACCAAAAGTTAGAGAATTATATAGATGACATAAGGAAAAGATATAACTTTCTTACACAACCACATATCCCAAGTTGCTGCAGTCAGGACAGGTGTTTAATATTGTTACACAGAAACGTATTTCTCATCCATTTTGCCCCAAGAGGAATTCATTCCAAATGTTGGCTTCAGTTAGAAGTAACCCCTTCTGTCAAATTGGGGTGGCGACAGCTTTCCTATTTGCTCTGGCAAGATAAAGAGCTTTGTAGTTAAATAACCCTCTCTAGAATGTGAGCTTATTCAGAATAAGAACATCTGTTTTGTTCATGCCTACATTCCCAACACCTAGAATATTTACTTCTACATATACAACATCTAGATACAAATACGTATATGTTTTGATGAAATACACATTAATTCTGCAAAGATCAACATAATATAGGAATTTCCCTGATGCTTTGTTTTTCTATGCTTTGTTCAGCTATAAACTGAAAGAAAGAAATGTCTAGTTGCTTTGCATAGGACTGCGTTGAAATGTCTTAAAATGCACCAATAAATTTTACATTTACCTTTTTTTCCAATTTATTTAGCATGTTCACAGCTCAACATATTTATTAAAACCTACTAGCTTTTTCTATGGACTCAAATTCAATCTTTAAGTAATTAATTCTTCTATCTTATTAATTCAGAATTAAGATTGTAAAAAAATGTGTCAGAATAAATGGGCACCTTTTGTTTTGTTTTATAACTATGAAGTTTCTCGGGGTGGAATCACTTTAATTGTCTACTTCATACTTAACAACAGGAAAGACAAGTTTATGACGTGTTAAAACATTTGAAGATTGTTTATCTTAGAAATAGCATTGTATGTGTGCACTCAACTAAACACTATTTAAGTTTAGACATATGAAGTGTATTCTGTTCCAGTGATCATCAGTTTTTCTAGTACACACAACGTCTGCATAATTGATTTAGTAAGTTCATCTTACAAAAGAAAAATAGTCATTCTTCCTGTTATTAAAATTATTCATGTAATTTATAGTGTGTAGTGGAAAGTATCCAAATTTTGATAGATAATTGAAAACTATGATTTATTTTTATTATCTGTACTCTGAGATCTGAGAAAAATCTATCTACTGATTTTTTAAAGTATTAATAGTAATTTGTATGCCTTTCTGATGTCTGGAGATGACTGGTTTGAAAACAACATCTGACTCATGAAAAAAGTAAAGGTGTGTTTGTCATTACACCCCAGCTTCTATAAAACACCACTGAACCAACCTAGCCTGTGGGTTTGCAGTTTGAAACAATTTACAAATCTTTCATAAAACTATTGCTAGAGAAAACTGTGCCTAATAGTAAAGGCCAAGTAGCATCATATGTAATAAAATCCTGAAATGTAATCTTATGAAAAGTTTTTTTAATTTTTCACTTATTTTCCTTTGCAATTACCAACACCTTTATCAGATACTAATTTAATCTATAATACCATCAATTATTTCCTAATTGTTCCCGTGACTTCTGTACCTATCCATCAGTGCATATTCATTTATTCTAGTGTGTAACTGCATTATTGTATGTTCTTATTTTAAACTTCAGTATTTCATACGATCTAGAAAGTGTTTGTTGATTTTTTCCTAGACAGATTTGAGAGATAACTAAACTCCTAACTTTATCATTATCTCATTTAAGCAGCCATCCACAACTTTACAAATAAGAGAGTTTAAATCACTTAGAACTTCCTATAAATTATTGCGATGTGCATACTCATCTTTGTCAAATTTAAACTCTTTGCTAGGGCGATGTGTAACTGGTGGCACAAGACCATCTGGAAAATCACAGAATACCCTTCTTCAGTCCCCAAAACCTCCATACTTATTTCCTGACTTTTACAGCTAGGTGCAACCATATCGATAATAGTTATCACTATAAACTTAAAATTTCATAGCATTTATTAGCTATGTTATTTTATTATTTCTCCATCTTATGCTAACTTTAATCAATGCGTTGTTTTATATAAACAGTAGTTTTGTTTTACATTTGTATAACAATCTCTCTGACAGCTTTGAAGTCAATAGTTTTTCAAAGAAACTGTCATCTATCACACTGTTGCATACAAAGTATTTGATTTTTTAAAATCTTGAATATATAAGAACATGAGTGTAGTTTTATATCATTCAATTCAAAATATCTGGGCCAAGTAAATAATTTATACAAGTGCCACCCATTTATCTCAAATGGGACAAGTTCAACATTATTTGGCACAGTTTGGTTACGTCAAGATTATTTGAAGTCAGTGTGGCGATTCCTCAGGGATCTAGAACTAGAAATACCATTTGACCCAGCCATCCCATTACTGGCTATATGCCCAAAGGACTATAAATCATGCTGCTATAAAGACACATGCACATGTATGTTTATTGCGGCACTACTCACAATAGCAAAGACTTGGAAGCAACCCAAATGTCCACCAATGATAGACTGGATTAAGAAAAAGTGGCACATATACACCATGGAATACTATGCAGTCATAAAAAATGATGAGTTCATGTCCTTTGTAGGGACATGGATGAAATTGGAAATCATCATTCTCAACAAACTATCGCAAGAACAAAAAACCAAACACCGCATGTTCTCACTCATAGGTGGGAATTGAACAATGAGAACACATGGACACAGGAAGGGGAACATCACACTCTGACGACTGTTGTGGGGTGGGGGGAGGGGGGAGGGATAGCATTAGGAGATATACCTAATGCTAAATGACGAGTTAATGGGTGCAGCACACCAACATGGCACATGTATACATATGTAACTAACCTGCACATTGTGCACATGTACCCTAAAACTTAAAGTATAATAATAATAATAATAATAAAAGATTATTTGGTAGGCACACTTAGAAACTTGTAAAAGCAAGGCTCCTAAGCAGTCACCTTTTTTTTTTCTTTTGAGGACAAACTTTAGAAATATCCCAACTCCCAAAATTCAACGGAAACCCACGATGCATGTTCAAAGGTCCAACTCTTCTCTTTTTTCTGTCCCTAATACAAATTACTATAAATCTTACTCCTCAGATCCCTAGCCTCTCTTTCAGCCTTTTGACACTGTTTGGTCATTAAGCCATCAATATATATCTAATGAGGAGACGTAGTGTCAAGGAAAATTTTTGCTATCTTGATAAAATGGATAAAATGACCAGGAATGGACATTTTTTTCTCTTTCCTTCTTCTGTTAGCCTCAGTGTTGGATAGGATGATTAGAACTGACAGAATTGCCTTTCAGTCACAAAAACACACTCCACATAGCAAAATAAAAAAAATAAGATATACATTATTAACAACTAATTCAGTGCCCACAGTTTTCTAACTCTGAGCTACTTGGTTAAACTGCTCTTTGTGGGATTTTTGTCACTCACATTGACAAGTAATTCTACCTGATACATTAACATTGTAATTTGAATATGTGATCACTCTGACACTTCTTTACAATTATCAGCTAAGTTATATTTTCTCCTTTTTTTTACATCCTGCTCTCACTCTCCTTCTGAATATTCTCCTTCTGAAATGTTCAACAGAAATTTTGAAAACGAGATTATTTATTCCAGGAAAATGGTAGTTTAGGCTAGCAGAAAGCTATGCAGAATTTCAAAACCTTCAACATACTTTTCCACAATATAAAAGAAATCGTATGAATCTCCTTTAAAAAATGAACAAGGTAATACTGGCATTGACCTGTTCTTGGACCTCATTTTCCATGAGTACAGTCATATTAGATTGAGATAAAAGTTTTCACTTCCTTGCTTTCCAACTTTATGTGTGGGAAATACAGTTTTTCTTGATGCTGCAAAAGGCTACCAACTTAAATCCTTATCTCCTTGTGTGTGATTCAATGACAGCAAGCCTCAGAGAGCTAAATAGTGGAAATAATTACAGACAATCCACTCTCACGACTTAAGTGTGGAGTCTGGCAGCACTGGGCTTTTAACTCTCATGTAGTATTTGAAAAAAGCCTACTGTGTTATTTTTCCTTCAAAAAATTTGAAGTAAAAATCATGTGTATTTCTGTAACAACAAAAAAGGAAAATCTGCTTTCATTTAGGATTTGGTCATTTTTGTTCATAAAACAAGTGTGAATATGACTCTAATTTTTCCTAGGCTAAAATTAAACTTTTACGGAATAGTTTCATGCTGTCTTTTTTTGTAACTCTATCCTGAAAAATGCACATTAAATAATCTTCTTAAGCGGTTGCTTTTTCCCCTGAATTTAAAAAGAAACAACAGGTATTCAGGAAGAGTATTTTGACTTTTGAAAACCTTTGTAAGAATTCAAGGCCACGTGTCATTTCAGTGTACTGTTAAAAACCCATTTTGATTACAGTAACATTTGTTGCTCAGAGGAAAGTAGCATTTAATTTGTTTTCTCATATTATAGTCCTACTGGGTGGGTAAGAGAGTATTTCTAATTTTGTTTTGTATGAAGCTATTGCTTTTTTGCACTTTGCTTGTGCTGATACAATGATTCTTTTGAGAAATAATGTTAACTAATAAAAGATTTTCTGAAAGAAACTGTGATATGGTCTGAATGAATTCTTTTTTTTTTTTTTTTTTTTTTTTTTTGGCCAGCGGGCCAAGTTTATTTTTCAGAGTAGAAAAATGAGAATGAAAATATATTCTAGGGACTTTTATTTGAGACATTATCTCTTTGGTGTAGTTTCTTTCATTAATTATTACCTTTTCGTCTTATTTTAAAAGTACAGTCCTTTAAATTATATCTTACTAGTATGGGAACCTTAAAATAAAAGCAAAGTTTTATAGGATATCATTGGAGGTATTATTTTTTCATCTTCTTGGGTAATTTGTAAAATAGGATAAATGAACCAAGAAGGAAATGTCTTTCCTATTTGTATGAAAGTAAATATTAGTATTATGTATTAATGAAAATTTAAGTTGCAAATTAATTATGAATGCTTCAAAATAAACAAAGAAAACTAAAGCAACTTTATCAGAAACAACAAACCACCATCATCAATTTATCCTATAAACTGTGATTAGGACTGCCAATCTTTAGGCTTTGTTTACTTTGTCAAACCCAGTTGATTTATAACAAAAAATTATATTTGAATCAGATTTTTTTCCTCTTTAAGACTGTACCGAATACATCAGAACTTGTAGTAATCTACCAAATATATAAATTATTCTGTTTCCATAAAATTTTTACACTGTAGAATATACTTTTGAATTATTTATTAATTCTAACACTTTACCTAGTGGTAAACTTATCTATTTTTTTTGTGTATATTAAATGCAAAGAGATTGTTACAGTGTTGATATTCAGAGCTTACTGAAGTGGCAGAACTTTTCAACGGAAAGTAATTGCATTTGGTGTACAACATCTAAGATGTTTGTATGTGTGTTTATTTTTTTTTCCACATGTTCGTGATAGTCCCACTCCAGGGGACAGTTTTCCAGCATGTGAATCGTGAGTGTACCAGACAATCCTCTTATGCTTTTCTGTTTATCAATAAGCAGAAACATCACAGATGTGTTGTCTGTATGTACCAAGCTGAGAGATCCATATATGTGTTCTTCACCTGTAGTAGAAAATTACCCCAACACGTCACAATGAACCCTTCAAAATAATAAATATCTCATAGAAAAGCTGCTGAATCCTAATCCACCAATATTGCACCCAGTGTAGAAAAGGTAAATGTGCATAGGCCAAAAGGTATAAGGTCAATCTTTATCGCTCCCGGAGTTATTCAGTGGTTATGCTAATACCATTTATGAAAAAATACCTGGAATTTCCAAAGATTTGTAATACCATATTGCCATTAGGAAATGCAGATATATAAAGAAATAGGCAGCCATTTCTTGTTAATTTCAATAATTATGTTCTGTAAGAAAGTCATCACTAAAATTGAATTAGCTAATACTGAAGAACTGTTCCTAAGAGAAACACATGGTTAACTTCCTGCAAACCTCTGTTCACATTTCCTGCAAGCCTAGTTCAGCATTTCATCAGTTCTTCAATAGGCAACTTATTTTATGTATGTTTTTATTTAAAGACACACTTTTAAAGATATGTTGTTGATTTATTAACATTGAACTCAAGTTCAACAGCACTATTACTCATGCCTGAACAAAGCTTATCTAATACAAGTATTTTCTCTGAAAGGCACATCAGAACCTTCTTGCACTCAGGAACACAAGGCAACACTTCAGTACGATGATTGTGGGCCATGTTGAACAGAAAGTGAACAACGAAAATCATAAAAGCATGAAACAGAAAATAACAAAGAGTATAAGAACTGAATTTTAGAACTGAAAAAAGAAGCTAGTTTTTTATCACTTTTTTCAATATCAGCTGAACGTTTGAGCAATGAGTGCCTCAAACTTTACTCTGAGCAAAATAACTGCAAGTGAGCATGTAAGTTACATGAATATTGATTTGGGGGTTACAAATTTAGTGAGTAAATGCATTTACAAATGTGGAATCTGCCAATAATGAGGATGAAATGCACATAGGTAAACAGATAGTTTTTTCTATGTATGGCTTTATGTTCTATGACATCAATATTGTTAATTTCACAATTCGTAAGACTGTTTTATTATACCTCTTTATACCTATATTATGTTATATAATCTAATTCATTTCATGGTAATTTTGTTGTTAATTTTATTGTTTATAAAAGTAAAAGCTGTTAATTATTAAAAATAATATCAAAATATCAAAAATATATAAATAAATGAAATAAATTACACAGAATCTCAACACCTGAGGGTAAAGAAAATTCACACAGTATATAACCATATTTCTAGCTATTTTACATTAACACAATCTCTGCTATTGGACGTTTTTATTGTTCTCCTTTTTCTTCTTTATATAAAAATTCATATAATACTTATGTTCTTAATCTTCTCTCTATTTTGGATTATTATTTACATTGATCAGTAAAAGTAAATCAATATTTAATGGTTCTTAACTAAAATAACATGGTTAAACATATATATCTATCCTCAAACAGCTGTGTTTAAGTATGCTTCTTTCATCTCACCAGTTTTTCCTGTTATTGCATATAATTATTAACACACATGCACACACACACACACACACACCCCACACACACATACACCACTCTGCAAATTAGGTAAATATTATCATTTCTTTCTTTTACAACACTTCTACATAATTTTCTTTAGATTGAATTTTTAAATTATTTTATCTTTTATTTTCACAATTCTGTGAATTATGTACTGGTGTTATTTGCACAATTTTTATTGACAGAATTTTGTTTTCATTCATTTGTATGAACTCCTTTTGAATTATTCCCTTCTTTATACATTTACAGCAAATTATACTATACTACTATATTTTAATATACTGCATTATATTTTAGTGAGTTTATCACTAACATTTTGTAGCTAATTTCCTCTCAATATTCATTTTCTCTATCTTCCTGAAATAAATAGAAATTCACGAATATTGCCCCAAACTTTCTTTGTTTGAAATCTTTCCCATGTTAGTGTCCTACCGATTCTCACATTAAAACATTTGAGGTCAATTTTGATACTTCCTTTTCTCTCATACTGCACTTGTAAATTCTGTCAAAACATACTATTACTGCCATCAGTTTCCACCACTGCCACTGCTAAGAATTTACTCTTTGTCACCATCATCTCTCACCTGGATTATTGCACTATCTTTATGACTGATCGTGTTTCCACCTCGGCCCCAGCCTATTTTCCACACAGTTGCCAGCATGATCCTATTAAAACGTCAAGTCAGATCAGATCAACTCTAAAAGCGTTTTATCTGTAAAAACCAAATTTGGAAATGGCTAACTGCACGCTACATAATCTGTAAACTCTTAGACCTTGTCCCTGAGTATGCAACCTCACTGTCACTCCACTAATGCATATTGGTCTCTATGCTCTTCTTCAACCAGACCAGGCAATGCCTTCATCCTAGTTCCCTGCACTGGCTCTTCCCTAGGCCTGGAATTCCATTGTGAGTTCGTTCGTTGGAATCACTTGAAAAAAATCCTTCTACTCTTTTATTATTATGCTTATTATTTTAGGTGAATGTAATAGGCATAGGAATATTCTCTATTAAAAATACTTTTAGCAAGAATTATTAATGCTCCTTTAAGAAACTCCCTCTTTTTTTTTTTTTTTTTTTTTTTTTGAGACGGAGTCTCGCTCTGTCGCCCAGGCTGGAGTGCGGTGGTGCGATCTCTGCTCACTGCAAGCTCTGCCTCCCGGGTTCCCGCCATTCTCCTGCCTCAGCCTCCCGAGTAGCTGGGACTACAGGCGCCGCCACCACGCCCGGATAATTTTTTGTATTTTTAGTAGAGACGGGGTTTCACCGTGTTAGCCAGGATGGTCTCGATTTCCTGACCTCGTGATCCGCCTGCCTCGGCCTCTCAAAGTGCTGGGATTACAGGCGTGAGCCACCGCGCCGGGCCAGAAACTCCCTTTTTACTAATGATTCCAAGCTATCTTTTCATTAGAAAACCAGGTAATAGTCTTCTGATAACTAATATTCATTCCTGAATACATGATCAAACTTTAAAAGAGTCCATCCTATTGAGAGATGCATTTTAAATCAAACTGGCTTGTAAAAGTTTAATAATTATTATCAAAATATATTTTCTGTGCTGTTTTGATCAATTATACTAGTGATATTTGTAATGGCAATTTAATCCAGAAAATGTTTTAGTACCCAGAGTCGTTGCTCGTACAAAACTTAAAACATAAACTTTGATCACACAAAACTTAAAACTAAAACAATAGTTTACCCATTTTGGTAGCAGAAGTTTAAAATGAGATAATCTATAACTTTTCAAATATGACTAAATATGATTTCCAAGGAGAAAATGAAAGATAAATTACTTTTAGTTTTTAGATAAAAAACATTTTTAGTTTTTATGATTTCCAAGGAGAAAATGAAAGATAAATTACTTTTAGTTTTTAGATAAAAAACTTTTAGTTTTTACTATTAAAGTAGAATATGTTCAAACACACATAAATGAATTGACAGTGGATGTGATGGTTAATTTTGTGTATCAACTTGGTTAGGCTGCGGCACCCAGTTCTTTGGTCAAATAACAGTCTAGGTGTTTCTATGAAGGCATTTTTTTTATTAAATTAACATTTAAAATCTATTCACTGTATGTAAGGCAGATTACCTTCTATAATATGAGTGGGCTTTGCTCAATGAATTGCAGGTCTTATAAGCAAAGACAGGTTCTCCAACCCCAGAAAAGGAATTCTGTTTCAAGAGTGCAACATAAAAATCTTGCTAAATTTTGAATTTTCCACTGCTTGCCTGCTGCTCTGCAGATTTCAGATTCAAGATTACAACAACTCTTAAACGTGTGAATGTATTTATATATGTGTGTATATACTGTATTAAAAACTCCTTAAGACATACGCATTTAAATTTGGTCAGGTTAACTGATGATTTGTCTATAACATAAAGGGAGGGGAAACATAAGCCTTAAGCCTCACCAGTGGTTTAAAACTTTGCCTTTATCTGGAAGGTGAAGACAGAAAAGCAGAATTGCAAACATATATTCATAAACATAAATGATTGTTTAATCCAGTGTGTTGTGAAGAAATTACATACACCATGTGAAAAAAATGCCAGAGTATTTAGAGGGAAGACCCCTTCAGAACAGTTTTCTGAATAAAGTTTGTTTATAGGTGCGCAATATGAAGTGTGCATTGGGAATCGGTTGTGGAAGAATTTGGAGATTTTCTATTGCAGTAATATGGACTTTCAAAATGTTCATTAATTTTTGATTTTAGATGTATTACTTCTATTGAGCAAAAACTGTATACAACTTATGGAGCATTGTCATAGACAACTGGGAAGAATTTAAGTATTTAAATTAGTTTTGAAGTCAAAGTAATATTTCAAAATATGCAGTGAGTAATGGAAAGTTTTTGCTGTTGGTGTCTATGACCCAAATAAAATATTTCATCAATTTTAGACTTGATGAAAAGGAATCTTTTCTTTTGATTTTTGCTTGATATTTCTTGCTGCTCTTTTCTCTGTAATGTTCGTTTTTTTTCTCTCTGTCTTTCCGCAGAATGTTGTTCTACAGCCAGTTTAGAGACATGCCTGGTAATATTAAGTAAAGATTGAGTAGCAGAAATTTAAACTTGCATTTTATTTTAGGTAAAGTATATGCAGATTAACTGCCATTTGGGGTAGTGGTTTCCTAAATATGCACCTGCTAACCATTATTTGATTATTTTCTCTAGTTAATATCATGTGATTTAATGATTCAACATATATTTATATAAATTATTCCACTAAAGAATAATAATGTATGGACAAAAATTAGGCAAATTTTATTACACTAAAATAATAGTTTAAATTTAAATATGCTAAGTATCACTGAAAATATATTTTATTTGATGATAGTTTTTAAAATGTTAAGAAACTTTCCCTTTTACTTAAGTGTCACGTTCATGTATGTATGCAAACATGTAAAAAAACCTCAAATAAATTACCTAACAATAAATCTTGCCCAGTTTGAAAAGCTTCGTTGTGACACTATCATCTCATAATAAATATGGAGGAATATAGTTTTATGTCCCACTGAAATAATACCAACTTTCTAACAGTTCCCAGGAATTGCTTTATTTATAATTCAAAGTGAATGATGCTACCTCACGATTTCCTATAAAATCTCAATTTCTCTTGAAGAACTTTTATATAAAAACTGACAGATTTGATACTGCTGTTTTATGACATGACTAAATCAGAACCCATAGTGGCATGTTTGCATGCAAAATAATATTGCTATAATATTGTATGCCTTGATTTACTTTTACATTTCATTCATCATTTTGTATCTATCTATCTTTCTATCTCTCTCTCTCTCTCTCTCTCACACACACACACACACACACACACACACACACACAACAAAATTCAGGGTAAAGTTGACTTTAATGTGTTACCGTACTAGACAGTATACCAAAAAGCAGTTGTATAATATATAACTGAATGGTGCTTGAATATTTACAGGCATTGCTCATGTTTATTTCCTAAATCATTTATTCTATGTGTAGAAAAAAATTGGCTTTTGTATATTAAATTGCATCTTAAAGTAAATAATTTCAAAACAATCGTCTTTTTCTCTAGTACACAAGCACTATATAAATTCTCTGTATATTTGCCACTCAAAATTGTTTACCAATGTTTAACCTCTCAAAATATAAATTTTTAAAAGCACACATTTAGATATTAACTGAATCTAGAGTGTATATTGATTTTTTGTATAATATTTATAATATATGACTTCTTAATTGGCTTCTAACAAAATATGTGATGCCAGGTAAAAGAGAGTCTCACAGTGTAAGATTTACTGCCACTCTCCATAAATTTACTAGTTGGTGCAGAGGTTATCAATAAATTTTCTGACTGAATACAATTGGTCTGGCCAGTGCCTTTTCATGAATAATGCTTAGACACTATTGTGTTACCTTTCTCAAATCCAATGGGGTTGAAGGAATACTCTTGGCTTGGTGCCTCTATTGGATAAAATATCATAATCTTCATGGGGTATTTTTTAGTGCACTGTGTTGCTATAAATGACTACATAAGGCTGCATAATTTATAAAGAAATAAGTCTTATTTAGCTCACAATCCTGTGGCTGGAAGGTTCATGACTGGGCATTTGGTGAGGGCCTGAGGCTGCTTCCACTCATGTCAGAAGACAAAGGGGAGCCAGCTGTGCAGAGACCACAAGAGAAGAGAAGAAACAAGGTAGGAGAAGATGTCGGGTTCCTTTTAACAACCAGCTCTCTTGAGAAGTAATAGAGTGAGAACTCAGTCACCTCCAAGGGAACACATTAGTCTATTCATGGGGGATTCCCTCTCCCCAGTGACCCAAACATCTCCCATTAGGCCCCACCTTCAACACTGGGGATTAAATATCAACATGAAGTTTGCAAAGGAAAAGCATCAAAACCATAATAGATATGTAGTATGAAATTCATTCATCCTGCACACCTTCTGGAAATTCCTGGCCAATGACACACAGCTCTACATCTTGTGAGGACAACATGCATTTAAATGTACTATGTAGAGAAGGAGGTGTGAGATTCTAAATTACACAGCCAGGACAGAACAGAGGGTTCAAGTCATAAGAAGAATTATGATGGATGATTCAAAGAATAAATAAATTGTTTCAAAGTGAAGTATTCATATCACAAAGGAAAAGAAGGGACACAGAGTGAAGATATATTACAGTTTCTTAGTAATGGGAATCTTTTTGTTGGGATGGTGGGAAAAAAAAATTATTTTACATATATTTGTAGTTATTAGGTAAAGTTGGGATGTTTCTCTGTTGAAATGGGTGGGGAAAAGAGGGAGAAAGTGGATAGAATGACAAACTGATAAATTATTGAAATTTTCTTTGATGTAATGCTAAAATGTAATGATGATAAAGTGAACAGAGAGAAAAACTACCTATGAAAAATATATGAAAGAAAAAAGTAAGTTAGAAGGTTCAAATTAGAAATGAATAAATAAATACAAACTCAGAGATGGTTGGAGATGGAATTTCGAGTTGTCATGAACAAATACACATGTAAAATTGTACAGTATTGTATTCAAGTGAGGGGCTAATGGATACATAATCTTAAAGCTAAAGTTTAGAAACTGGAGACTTGTTCAATATTCATTGACCATATGTAATTGCTACATTATTGCCTTTACTATTTTTATAGGGTCTGAGTCGTCTGACCAGAAGGTAGGTGAAAAAAAAAATCCCTCAAAACGTGTCCTCAGTGATACTTTCATGGATATTGTTTTAAAGTATGCATCCGGATGTGATCTCTGCATCATAACGAATCAACCCAACTTTTGGAATTTGGAATATGATATATAGTTATTTCTGAGGTTCTTTCTTTCTTATCAACGTTATGCTGTGTGGACAAAGTAAGCTCAAATATTAGGAGTGATGGTTCAATTTTATTTAACTTCCAGTTGAGTACAACAATCCAAATGAGTTCTGGCTGAGGGCAAAGGAAGCATGGAACAGAGAAAAGACAAGAGCAAGAGAGAAATACATGTATAGCCTTGTGAAGAGCTACAGAGCATGAAGCAATTACAAAATTATGTGTCTATTTTCTTCATTCTTCATCACATATGGTATAATACATGGACTGGGTTTAGTCACTTATTAGGAAAAACATGGCTGAAAATTTTAGTGTTTTCAACATAGATGGAATATTTTTTCTCAGCTGCCTAATTACATGTAAGTATGTTTGTGTGTGTGTGTGTATCTGTCTTTGTGAATTAACGGTAGAAGTGTTTTAAATTATCAACCAAATATATGATACACATGAAGTCTACACTGTTTACTCACACATTAACTAAATCAATGAGTCATTAAAAGGAAAAAGTAGTTTTCATACTTATATATTTCATAATTTGTGTCCCTCAAAGTATCCAGCAGAGCACCATTAATAAACTTGATGAAACTATGAGAAATGAATAAATGCATATTATCTCCCTGTGAATGAAATGATATGCCTTGAAGATAACTGTCTAGCATTCACAGTAAAGTCTTTTAAAATATAAAATACAGTGCTTATTTCTTTTGAGGTGGCCTGTTAGCTATATGACTTTAAGTTAAACATGACTGCTATCACAAGAATGGCAAGAGATTCATCTTTGTGTGAATCTTTGGTTGGCTGGGACCAGCTCACCAAATGTCTTTGTTTAAACTGCTTCAGTGATTAACAGACACAAAAAAGTATACAGATCAATTAGCAATGCCTGCCATGTACTCCATAGATCCATTAGCAATGCCTGCCATGTACTCCAGACACGGGAGAGGTGGCATGCATATTTGCTGACCCTGATCTAATTCATTTATAAAGTACTTGCCTTCATAATATTTCACATTATAAAATGGGCTTCTTATGATTAAAAAGGAGGTTACTGAAGAGAGAAACAATATAACAATTGAGCTAGAAGCAAGACTTGGAAAAAGGGAGATACAATTAGCCTTTGGGGACTGGTGGAAATGTTAGAACATCTGAGCAAAGGTAAATGCAAAAAATGAGTATGACTGTAACATATTACACACTGGGCATTAATATCAAATATAAGTAGCGCCCATCTACAAATAAATAGTTTTGTTGAGAGTACTTCTAAATACCCTTATTGCCTGACTCTGTGCCCCAAAACTCTCATTACCCCAGTTTATCTCCTCTTCTATGATTATTTTTCTCTCTCTTCATCTACAACTCTTCAAAAAAAGGTAATTGGTGATTGCTGCCTCCCTTCTTCCTTCTCTGTTGTTACTAAACCATTGCTCTTTTAATAAATTAGAAACAAAATACTCTGTTCTTCTCAACTATATTTAGTGAGCTACAAATATTTGATAAGATTCTTCTAAGTGTGGAACATTAAGACTCATCCTCACTGAGTTCACTTCCCAATTGGGTTTTTAGAAATGCAGAGATTTAGCTACACAATGTTCAAGTAAAAGACTGTCAACACACATTTTTGAAGCTGTAAATGGTACTTCAAGCATTTGGAAAAGCTTTAGTGTTGATCAGTGATTAAAAACTGACCTTGATAAATTGCTTAACCATTCTTACTAATTGTACAATACATATCCATTGATGAATTTATGGGCTTTGCCCATCTCCAAAACCAAATAGAACCTCCTTCAAGAAAAGACTATTGCAGTTCCTTCCAGTACTTTAATTCATTCTTGTCTATTGTCTACTTTAGGCACTATCTCAAGAGACATTTTCAAAAATGCAGAGTACTCATTTGCCACTTACAGAGAATATATCTATGTGACATTGACACAAGGTAGGTGTCCTAAAATTTTTGTAACAGATACAAAAAATATTGTCTACTCTTCAGAATAACTCGAAAGGAGACAGACTGCACACTTGATGAATTTAAATATAGAAAATTAAAGAAAATGATTCACAAAATTCACAAATTCAATAAGTTATCATAACATGAGATCTGCAGATGCGAAAAGCAAGCCTTTATTTTCAGAGAAACAATCTATAGATTGGGGAGACTCAGCCTTAGGTGCAAGCAAAAGTGTACTGCAGAGAACAAACGGAGGGTTTGATTTTTTCAATAGAGAAAGCTCCTGCTCTAGTTCCCCATCAGATTCATTTTCAGAAATGTTGGATTCAAACTTGTTATACCTGAGTCCTGATTGGTCAGGCCAGCAGAGTCCTGATTGGTCAGGCCAGCAGAGTCCTGATTGGGTAATTTTCAAGTCTGAAACCACAAACCCTTTTTAATTAAAGATTTCCAGGTGATTGATTGGGGATTTTTAGCCCTTGGTCACCGGGGCTACTCCTGCTCAGGATGGTACAAGCAGAATATTTGTCAAGGGCTGTGTTTTCTTCCAAGAACACAGTGTGTGACCCCTTTCTCACCTCACTGCGGCTGCCTGGTTCTGTTTTAAAATTTGAAGTGTCTCTGTTAGCCATAGAGTATCCATTTTGCCTAGATATTTTGGGTCTTTTTACAAATATATTGTCATTTTTAAAAAATGATATGTTTTTATTACTGTTCTCATTTTCAAGTAATCCGAAAGGTTTCTTTGAGAGTGATTTAATGAGATCAAGTGGCTGAGTAGTGGAAATAGCAATACCTTTATTGTTCTATGATTTACAAATCACTATCATGTAAAAACCTGTACAGGAAATAATATATTTTGCATTTGTTAGGAACCACAGTAGAGATGTATCCAAAGTAACACATCACCAAGTCAAGAAATAAAGAGTAAAATAAGCATGTCTCTGTTTATTGTCATGCACTCTTACTATTACACTGTGGTGCCTTTTATTCTTTTAAAGAATAAAAATATCAAAAATTATTTTGCAATAATTGCCCTAATGCAATTCTTACCTGTTGATAACACCATGTGAGTTGCCAGTATAAAGAATATTTTACAT
Organism: Pongo abelii; assembly: GCF_028885655.2. Lineage (NCBI taxonomy): Eukaryota > Metazoa > Chordata > Mammalia > Primates > Hominidae > Pongo > Pongo abelii. The sequence goes on from NC_085928.1 coordinate 59,722,002, forward strand.
TGACTGAAATTGAATTAAGAACATTTCAAAGAGTAAATAGTTCTCTTCAAATCTGAATCAAATGTCAAAGGTTCATGACTTTCCTTAAATTGCTTTTCAAACGAAGAACCTTAAAATTTTTGAGTCTGTGAACATTTTGTAACATTTACTTAAATCTTATCATTTATGCTTGTTTCAACTACAAAAAACAAATCAAAACAAGCAACAGAAAAGAGTAGTAAGTATTTCACCACGGAGGAAATCATCGATAAAGCCTGGTGTGTGTGAAGGTGTAGTTTCACAGATTCAAATGTCATTGAAAAAAAACTTCAAAAGAGAAAATTCATTGAATTACATCAGGGAATTACATTCAGATATTAGTCTTAAAAACACAATTGGATTTTATTTGATAATAAAGTGTGGATTTTAATGTCATTCATTTTTTAAAGACATCTACTATTTCTCTAAGAACTTTATAGAATTAAAAAAAAACTAGCATGACCACAAGTTAAGAATAAACTAAAATGTAAATAGATAAGCATGCTAGCATTGAAATAAATAATCTTTAGTAAAATGGCCTTTCAATTTTTTGTAATGTTATATTTCAATCAGGAGAAAGCTTTTGAGACCATGGTCCCGTAACTATGATTATTCATTAAATAACATTTTCATGTATTATTTAAATTGCAGTACTTGGGATACTATAAAACACACAGAGGTAGAAATTGGTAAGGTTTATTAATATCCTCAGTTTCCACATATTCTTCCTTGGAGACTACTACTCATGTATGGCATACACAACAATATTAGATGATGAAAAGACATCTTATCATAGGGTATTTTGTAGCCCTAGGTTTGTAAATCATTCAATGGGACCTAGAACATTTTATTGCTGTTTTCAAGACACTAAAATCTATTTAAATGGGGTAAGAGAGGCTTTTCCACATATAGGTCTTTCTATGAAAAATTTCATTCCCAAATAAATGAGTAGGTGTTTTTCTAAATGTATTTTTTAGCTTCTGAGCTCATTTTAGCTATAACTGGAGATTACTCCTACAGGTAAACATAAGAAGCAGTGATATTCTGAGGCGCAGTGCCATGGAATTCTGTCAACTCATCAAAGAATATTTGGGATAATCTTTAATGGGAAAAGTTAAAATATTTGATCATTCTCATTTTATACATGGAACAACTAAAGTCTGAGTAGGTTAACATCATTGGCCAAAAGTTGATTTTATATAAAGATACATGACCACCTCAAAAATGGTGAAAGAAAAATTATTAATTTTTCGGCCCCTCAGATTGGTGGATGTTCTCTTCCTCCTTCCCATAACAGAAAACCTGTCAAAATTTAAACATTATTGATGACTACAGGCAAAAAACTCTTGATATATTGATCTCAGCCTAGGATCAATTGTAAGAATTGTATCAACTTAACTCTTACTATGGCATCCTGTGCTTAGAAGAAATATAAACTTCTCAGTAAACTTTTCCGTATTCATTTCAGGGACCACTTTGTATTGCTGTTTCTTGCTTAGTTATTATATTTCAACAGGGAGCATGACTACATAAAATGAAAGTCAAAGTAAGGTTTGCTTTTCTAGCAAGTACACATACTAGAAGATTGACTTGGGCTCATTTTGCTACTGCTGATGTTGCCTTTTCTAATTCACATTCCACAGTTCTGTGCCTGGAAAATACATGATTTACTTAGTATGTGTATGAGATGGAGGTAGAAATAGGAAGACACAGATAATAATATTGCCTGCCACCAACAGTTCATGAAAATATCCTTTCAGTGGACAGTGATCCACATCAGCATCAGAGACACATATAGAAATGCATTTCGACATGGTCTTTGAAGCAAATATAGGGAATAAAAATTTTGTGTTTTTAGAGAAAGGGAGAATATAAACAAAAATCCCATAAAGTGTTAATATTGTCAACGAGATGAATAATCCACTTGTCAATTAAAGGGACTTTGCATGGAAGATGCAAATATTTTAATCTTGAATTACTGTTTATTTTGTTCCTTTAGACCCACAGAGATTGGTTTGTGTATCTTCTATCAAAATAGAGACCCTAGTCTCCTTTGTGGTAAAATATTTGAAATATATATATACATGTATATATGTATGTATTTGTGTTTATATGTATATATATATGTATGTATTTGTATATGTATGTATACATATACATATATGCAACCTTTGAAATAAATATCTTTGAAATAGAAATATATATGTTTGTATATGTATATATAAGTAGACATGTATACAAATACACACACATATATACATTTTATATATATAATAAGAATATTTAGACTTTCATATAAAGGTTTCATAGAAGTCATGGAGTCAAATGTACTTCAATTTAAAAATGAACTGGCTTTATTATAGATATTTGACAAACAGTCTGTGTTGAATGTTTATTTTATGAAAGTTTCATGTGATATATAGGTTTATTTTACTGGAGGTATATTTAATTTAGAAAAATGTTAATGTGTAGATATTCCTGACTTATCACTATAGCTATATTGATTGGAAATAATCTAATTTCTGGTTTATTAAATTTAATTACATACTATAAAATGAAGGTTATCAACAGGTAGTTGTCACCCAACTAGATGTATTTGCAGTCTTGCTAACTTCACATCTGGCATAAACTATTCTAAAAAATAAAATGACCCATTAGGTAGCAGTATGTCTTCTGAATACTCCAAGATCACACTCATCTCATTGATCATATTTCATTTGCTTTTGAGTACAGGTTAGGAAAATGTTTCCACGTTAAACATTGTTAGTTTTAGCTTAAAAGTACAGAAACATTTCCAGGTAATAAAACATGTTTACCAAGCTGCGCTGCCTCAAGGCTACACCACCTACACCATACAGAGTTGATCAAATGAAATCATCATTCTTTACAACAGGCCTGTCAAAAAATGTTCACTGGAATAGTACTGTCAGGTTACCTGAAATAAAGTAGGCTGGAGTCCCTGCACACAGCATTCTAGATTTCTACTCTGTGGTCACCCTATGCCATCCTCCAAATTTCTGCCCCTGTGGAACTCACAAAAGCTAGGATCAAAGAAGATCCTGTCAGCTGATCAGTGATATCTCAGCCTCATTCATTTGGTAAAATGGAAGGTAGGCTACATTTTTACACAAGAGTAACAAGCATTTAAGAATAAGCCTTTGCAATGGAAGAAATATTTCAATGCCACTTTGATGACTTAGCTAAAGGACTCTATGTTGCATTTTTATCTTAAACTTGAACCCACTCTTTCAATCTAAGGCAGGTATTCACATAATGATAAATACAATTTTAATTACATGGAATAATTGTTTTACAAATCCAGGCATTCAATTTCCAAATATCTTTTTAGAAAAATGGTTACTATTGCAAAACTTGTTTTTCTTCTATAGCTTATACGGAAGGAACTAGAATTATATAATTCTGGGTTTATAGCTTGCTTTTCACTGCTTTCTTTGCTTTACATTTTTTCTTAATTCATTTTTTTGTCCTTTCTGCTTTCCTGCAAATTATACTTCTAATTTGCTCATGAAAATTTTCCCATTGAATTAATAATATATCTATTAAAAATAAACAATCTCATATAAATCAGATTGTCAAGAGTTTTAGATGTGTGCTGCTGACACAGTCCTATATCCTTTCTTTGCTGGATTACTTTTTAGTTGGAAAGATATGTTGGCCAATAAAGTCATTTGAAATGCAGTATTGTATCTTAAATTTTTATTTTATCTAAAATTCTATGAAAATAAAAGTATTTAAGTAAGACAAACAAGTGAAAAATGAATCATTTTCCTTCTAGGTAAGAATAGATAAGCATATGTTTTAACTGTTAGCTATTTAAAATATAGATGCCAAATCAGAAGCAGGTTCCATATAGAGTTTTCCACCTACTAAGCAGTCTATTTTGTAGGGTGGTCAGTGTATATGGTAAATCATAAGTCATAAATGTGAAAATACCACTTATTCTCACTGTATGAAGTGTTCAAGCTGAAACTGTTCTAAAATGCCATATTTCCACACTGTTGTTGATTCAGTAACATTCAAAAGCCTAGTAGTTTTTTAAATGTGAGAAGAGGATCTTAATACCCATCTTGAATGCAAAAGCCCATAAACTATGAAATTAAATGATTCAATAAATAAATTATTGAAGAAATCTACTAAGAGAACATATTGAGGATTCATGCATCTTTAAGAATATAAAAATACTGAACTACAGGGATATTGTTATATAAAACAGTTTATATAACAATTTGGAATACAATTGTTATTATTATGTGAGTTTTGCTAACTCTGGAGATTCTCTACTCTTCACCAAGCACTTAGATATGTTATGAAGTGTGATCGTTGTTAGCAGCTGACATCTTTCCCTGGCCCCACGCATAACCATGTTAAAATTTCCTAAGTCTTACATTTAGGGGGACATTGCAAGAAAAAATTTGCATTATGTTGATCTCAGCTTAGATATTTGATTTTCTTATAATGCATCAAATAAAATTTGACCTAGGAAAATATATACCAATATATACAGTAGGTATCATATACTTTTAGAAAACCATAAAAAAAATTGTCAAGAGTTTTCATTCACTTTATGGGGGCAAGCATGAGGTTCTAATTTCTCATTTGTTTTCAACTCATTTTTAATTGTCAGTTACTAGGTCCTGTATGAATATCTCAATGCTTCTCAGTTTGATGCAATGTGCAGCTTTTCCTTTCTGAACTCATATGTGCAGGCTATTGTAGACTTGCCTAGGCAAATATTTGGTGCTTTGAGCCACTCTTTGAATAAATACAGGCATACATTGAAGACGTTGTGGATTTGATTCCAGATCACTGCAATAAAGTAAGTATTGCAATAAAGCACATCGCACTAATTTTTCAGTTTCTTGGTGCATATAAAAGTGTTTACACTATATTGTAGTCTACTAAGAATGCACTAAGTAGCCTTATGCCAAAAATAAAAATGTACATATCTTAATTTTAAAAATAATGTATTGCTAAGAAATATTAACAATCATCTAAGCCTCTAGTGAGTCATAATCTGTTTGCTGGTGAAGGGTCTTTCCTCAATGTTGATGGCTGCTGACTGATTAGTGTGGTAGTTGCTGAAGGTTAGAGTGGGTTTGACAGTTTCCTAAAATAACACAATGATGAACTTGGCCATGTCAATTGACTCTCGCGTTCATGAAAGTTTTGTTTGTAGTAATGCAGTGCTGTTTGATGGCATTTTGCACACTGAAGAGCTTCTTTCAAAATTGAGATCAGTCCTCTCAAAATCTGCCACTGTCTTATCAACTAAGTTTATGTAATATTTTAAATCCTTTGTTGTCATTTCAACAATGTTCAAAATATCTTTACCAGGAGAATAGATTCCATGTCAATAAACCACTTTCTTTTGTCCATCCATCAGAAACAACTCCTCATCCATTCAAGTTTTAGCATAAGATTGCAGCAACTCAGTCTCATCGTTAGGTTCCACTTTTAATTCTAGTTCTCCCACTATTTCTAATGTATCTATAGTTCCTTCACTGAACTCTTAAATCCCTCAGAATCATCCATGAGGGTTGAATCAAATCAACGTCTTCTCCTGTTAATGTTGATATTTTAACTTCCTCCCATGAATTGTGTATATTCTTTTTTTTTTTTTTTTTTTTGGTGGAGTCTCACTCTGTCGCCTAGGCTGGAGTGCAGTGGCACAATCTTGGCTCACTGCAACCTCTGCTTCCTGGGTTCAAGCGATTCTCTTGCCTCAGCCTCCCGAGTAGCTGGGACTACAGGTGTCCGCCACCACACCCAGCTAATTTTTGTATTTTTAATAGAGAGGCAGTTTCACCATGTTGACCAGGCTGGTCTTGAACTCCTGACCTCAGGTGATCCACCCACCTTAACCTTCCAAAGTACTGGGACTACAGGTGTGAACCACTGCACCCAGTCGAATTGTGCATATTCTTAATGACATATAGAATAATGAGTACTTTCCAGAAGGTTTTCAATTTGCTTTATTCAGATCCACCAATGGAATCGCTATCTGTGACAGCTGTAGCATTATAAAATGTATTTCTTAAGTAAGACTTTAAAGTTGAATTTACTCCTTGATCCGTGGGCTGCAGAATGGATGTTGTGTAAGTAGGCACGAAAACATTAATCTTGTACATTTCCATTGGTGCTCTTATGATGACCAGGTACATTTTCAATAAGCAGCACTATTTTGAAAATAATCTTTTTTTTAACTAAGCAGGAGGTCTCAACGGTGTGTTTAAAATATTTAGTACTTCTTCCTGGTTTAGTCTTGGGAGGGTGTATGTGTCGAGGAATTTATCCATTTCTTCTAGATTTTCTAGTTTATTTGCATAGAGGTGTTTGTAATATTCTCTGATGGTAGTTTGTATTTCTGTGGGATCGGTGGTGATATCCCCTTTATCATTTTTTATTGCATCTATTTGATTCTTCTCTCTTTTTTTCTTTATTAATCTTGCTAGCGGTCTATCAATTTTGTTGATCCTTTCAAAAAACCAGCTCCTGGATTCATTGATTTTTTGAAGGGTTTTTTGTGTCTCTATTTCCTTCAGTTCTGCTCTGATTTTAGTTATTTCTTGCCTTCTGCTAGCTTTTGAATGTGTTTGCTCTTGCTTTTCTAGTTCTTTTAATTGTGATGTTAGGGTGTCAATTTTGGATCTTTCCTGCTTTCTCTTGTGGGCATTTAGTGCTATAAATTTCCCTCTACACACTGCTTTGAATGCATCCCAGAGATTCTGGTATGTTGTGTCTTGGTTCTCGTTGGTTTCAAAGAACATCTTTATTTCTGCCTTCATTTCGTTATGTACCCAGTAGTCATTCAGGAGCAGGTTGTTCAGTTTCCACGTAGTTGAGCGGTTTTGAGTGAGATTCTTAATCCTGAGTTCTAGCTTGATTGCACTGTGATCTGAGAGACAGTTTGTTACAATTTCTGTTCTTTTACATTTATTGAGGAGAGCTTTACTTCCAAGTATATGGTCAATTTTGGAATAGGTGTGGTGTGGTGCTGAAAAAAATGTATAGTCTGTTGATTTGGGGTGGAGAGTTCTGTAGATGTCTATTAGGTCCGCTTGGTGCAGAGCTGAGTTCAATTCCTGGGTATCCTTGTTGACTTTCTGTCTCGTTGAAGTTGAATCTCTGAATAGACCAATAACAGGAGCTGAAATTGTGGCAATAATCAATAGCTTACCAACCAAAAAAAGTCCAGGTCCAGATGGATTCACAGCCGAATTCTACCAGAGGTACAAGGAGGAGCTGGTACCATTCCTTCTGAAACTATTCCAATCAATAGAAAAAGAGGGAATCCTCCCTAATTCATTTTATGAGGCCAGCATCATCCTGATACCAAAGCCTGGCAGAGACACAACAAAAAAAGAGAATTTTAGACCAATATCCTTGATGAACATTGATGCAAAAATCCTCAATAAAATACTGGCAAACAGAATCCAGCAGCACATCAAAAAGCTTATCCACCATGATCAAGTGGGCTTCATCCCTGGGATGCAAGGCTGGTTCAATATACGCAAATCAATAAATGTAATCCAGCATATAAACAGAACGAAAGACAAAAACCACATGATTATCTCAATAGATGCAGAAAAGGCCTTTGACAAAATTCAACAACCTTTCATGCTAAAAACTCTCAATAAATTAGGAATTGATGGGACGTATCTCAAAATAATAAGAGCTATTTATGACAAACCCACAGCCAATATCATACTGAATGGGCAAAAACTGGAAGCATTCCCTTTGAAAACTGGCACAAGACAGGGATGCCCTCTCTCACCACTTCTATTCAACATAGTGTTGGAAGTTCTGGCCAGGGCAATTAGGCAGGAGAAGGAAATCAAGGGTATTCAATTAGGAAAAGAGGAAATCAAATTGTCCCTGTTTGCAGATGACATGATAGTATATCTAGAAAACCCCATTGTCTCAGCCCAAAATCTCCTTAAGCTGATAAGCAACTTCAGCAAAGTCTCAGGATACAAAATCAACGTGCAAAAATCACAAGCATTCTTATACATCAATAACAGACAAACAGAGAGCCAAATCATGAGTGAACTCCCATTCACAATTGCTCCAAAGAGAATAAAATACCTAGGAATCCAACTTACAAGGGATGTGAAAGACCTCTTCAAGGAGAACTACAAACCACTGCTCAAGGAAATAAAAGAGGATACAAACAAATGGAAGAACATTCCATGCTCATGGGTAGGAAGAATCAATATCATGAAAATGGCCATCCTTCCCAAGGTAATTTACAGATTCAATGCCATCCCCATCAAGCTACCAATGACTTTCTTCTCAGAATTGGAAAAAACTACTTTAAAGTTCATATGGAACCAAAAAAGAGCCCGCATCGCCAAGTCAATCCTAAGCCAAAAGAACAAAGCTGGAGGCATCACACTACCTGACTTCAAACTATACTACAAGGCTACAGTAACCAAAACAGCATGGTACTGGTACCAAAACAGAGATATAGATCAATGGAACAGAACAGAGCCGTCAGAAATAATGCCACATATCTACAAGTATCTGATCTTTGACAAACCTGACAAAAACAAGAAATGGGGAAAGGATTCCCTATTTAATAAATGGTGCTGGGAAAACTGGCTAGCCATATGTAGAAAGCTGAAACTGGATCCCTTCCTTACACCTTATACAAAAATCAATTCAAGATGGATTAAAGACTTAAATGTTAGACCTAAAACCATAAAAACCCTAGAAGAAAACCTAGGCATTACCATTCAGGACATAGGCATGGGCAAGGACTTCATGTCTAAAACACCAAAAGCAATGGCAACAAAAGCCAAAATTGACAAATGGGATCTAATTAAACTCAAGAGCTTCTGCACAGCAAAAGAAACCACCGTCAGAGTGAACAGGCAACCTACAAAATGGGAGAAAATTTTCGCAACCTACTCATCTGACAAAGGGCTAATATCCAGAATCTACAATGAACTCCAACAAATTTACAAGAAAAAAACAAACAACCCCATCAAAAAGTGGGCGAAGGACATGAACAGACACTTCTCAAAAGAAGACATTTATGCAGCCAAAAAACACATGAAAAAATGCTCACCATCACTGGCCATCAGAGAAATGCAAATCAAAACCACAATGAGATACCATCTCACACCAGTTAGAATGGCAATCATTAAAAAGTCAGGAAACAACAGGTGCTGGAGAGGATGTGGAGAAATAGGAACACTTTTACACTGTTGGTGGGACTGTAAACTAGTTCAACCCTTGTGGAAGTCAGTGTGGCGATTCCTCAGGGATCTAGAACTAGAAATTCCATTCGACCCAGCCATCCCATTACTGGGTATATACCCAAAGGACTATAAATCATGCTGCTATAAAGACACATGCACACGTATGTTTATTGCGGCATTATTCACAATAGCAAAGACTTGGAACCAACCCAAATGTCCAACAATGATAGACTGGATTAAGAAAATGTGGCACATATACACCATGGAATACTATGCAGCCATAAAAAATGATGAGTTCACGTCCTTTGTAGGGACATGGATGAAATTGGAAATCATCATTCTCAGTAAACTATCGCAAGAACAAAAAACCAAACACCGCATATTCTCACTCATAGGTGGGAATTGAACAATGAGAACACATGGACACAGGAAGGGGAACATCACACTCTGGGGACTGTTGTGGGGTGTGGGGAGTGGGGAGGGATAGCATTGGGAGATATACCTAATGCTAGATGACGAGTTGGTGGGTGCAGCGCACCAGCATGGCACATGTATACATATGTAACTTACCTGCACATTGCGCACATGTACCATAAAACCTAAAGTATAATAATAATAATAATAATAATAATAAAAGAAAAAAAAAATATTTAGTAAACCGTGCTGTAAACAGAGGTGGTATAATCCAGGCTTTGTTCTATTTATGGAGCACAGGCAGAGTAGATTTAGTATAGTTCTTAAGGGCCCTAGCATTTTTGAAATGGTAAATGCACCTTACCTTCAATTTAATGTCATCAACTGCATTCGTCCCTGACAAGAAAGCCAGCCTGTCTTTCAAAGCTTTGAAGCCAGGTACTGTCTTCTCCTCTATATCTGTGAAAGTTCTGGATGACATCTTCTTCTAACAGAAGGCTGTTTCGTTTGCATTAAAAATCTGTTGTTTCGGATAGCTACGTTCATCATTGAAATTAGATAGATTTTCTAAATAACTACTTACTGTAGCTTCTACATCAACACTTGCTGCTTCGCCTTGTACATTTATGTTATGGAGATGACGTCTTTCCTTAAACCTCATGAACTGACCTATGCTAGCTGCCAGCTGTTCTTCGGCAGCTTTCTTACCAATCTCAGCCTCCAAAGAACTGAAGAGAGTTAGGGCCTTGCTCCAGATTTGGCTTTGGATTAAGGGAATGTTGTGACTGATTTGATCTTCTATCCAGACCAAAAAAACTTTCTCCATAAGAGCAAAAAACTGTTTTATATTCATATCATTTGTGTGTTCACTGAGAAACACTTTTAATTTCCTTCAGTAACTTTTCCTTTGCATTCACAACTTGGCTAACCGATTGGCACAAGAGGCCTAGCTTTCAGCCTGTGCTGGCTTTAGACATGCCTTTCTCACTAACCTTAATCATCTCTAGGTTTTTATTTAAAATTAGAGACGTGTAACTCTTCCTTTCACTGGAAGACTAGGGGCCATTTCAGGGTTATTAATTGGCTTAATTTCAATATTGTTGAAAAATGCAATGTCTGCAAAGCACAATAAAGTGAAGCATAATAAAACAAATTATGCCTGTAGAACCTTCTTTAAAGCCTCTCAAAATCAATGGTAAGGAATCACAGTTTAAAAATATATTTCTTGCTAATCTCTTGATATTACTCCTAATGACAAATACAAATCACAAATTCTTAATTTCCAGACAAAATAAGTAAGTAATGGGATTTTTTGGTTCAGGCTAGCTCTATTGTTCTTCTTCCTCCCCTTTCAGGCTCTATGATTCTAATCATTCTCAATTTGATTGAGAGGTGTGTTTTCTACTTATTGCTTAAATAAAATTCTCATCATTGTAAATGAAATTCGTTCAAGTTTTAATTAGGTAAAAGATTCAAATTATACTTATATTATGAGGTAGAGTAGTTTCATTATTTACTTCCCCCAACACCCCCAGGATAGGAGAAAATATATACAAAAAAGTTAGAACACTAAAATAAACTTGTGAAGCCTCTTATTCATAAATTTGCAAAGACTAGATCTGTTATTAAAAATGTATAGTTTTCTGAGCTTATTTATATAGTGTCAGAGATGATAATGTTGTGATAACATTGTAAATATTAACTCACCTGGTAGAATATGTTTTTGTTCAAAACAAAAAATCTTATTAGAAAATAGATTATAAGGTCTTTTAATATACCTTTTACTTTTGATCATACTTTCCTTTTAGTTGTAGCATTACCAGAGTTCTTATTAAATGCAAAATAAAATCACTAAAGCTATACTTTGGTGATAAAGTTTAAACTTAATTTTAAATAGTCTGTATGTGTTTATTATTGAATAATTCTATGCATCTGCCAATCTGTCATGTGGTCTATGTGATACATTTATGATCATGTTATAAAGATCAAAGAGCATACAAAGAGAACATTTGTAGTTGGCACGGTGCTGATCATGGGAATTTATGTTAGTATCGAAAATTGGTAAGTTCAAGATGGGTAAAGAGACTGGAGAAATCTTCATAGATGAATTAAACCCTACTGTCATAAAAATAAGAAACACTTGCTAAATATTTATTAACATGAAATGAGGCACACTCTTGTTAAATCTCTTACCTAGATCATCGCAGTAACTTTAAAATGATCTCCCTGATCATTTTTACCTCCTATTCATCCGCTGCACTACTGATACTAGAGATCAAAATTGACTAGGCCATTTCCAGTTTTAAGTACTCTTGTTTTCTGTCTGCAGAATATAAAATAGAATCCAATGTCTTCAGTGAAAAGTATAAAGAACGTTTACATCTTACCCCTGGCTAAATTTTTAGTTCTATTTACTTGCAATTCCTGACTACCAAGACTATTTCACATAGCAGCAGCTCAGATAGCATCTCCACTGAAAAATATTGGTTGGTTCCACAAGCTTGAATCTACTACTGTCTTCAGTATTTCTAGACTTTTGGGTAAGACCAATATTATATAACCTAATTTATTATATTCTAATATATGCACATATGTATATGTCTTCTTGATTTCATTGTCTTCTTGATTTCAAGGACCAGCAGTGGTACAATGAGGCTGAGAAAATATTTGCGTTTCTATTACTCCAGGATTAGTTCTCATTCGCTAGCATCTTAATATCTTCTGGTAATGGCCCTGTGGGTGGGAAGAAGAGGCTCTCTAAACCTGGGTCTTGTTGAGGCTGAGAGAAATGAAGATGGATATATGAGAAAAAGGAAAGTACTATACCTTCATATTGTTTACTTTCAATTTTGCTTATCCTCGTATCCAATATGTAGATTTTGGAAAACTGTGAGAAGTAATCTATTTTTAAAACTCACAAAATAGATGCTTTATTCACAAATTTGCTGTTTTAAAATATTAATTGAGTATAATGCTCTGTTACCATTTTATTTTAAAGACTTTCAAATAGCCCTCAAATCTTCAAAGCAAAGTTAATGATTAATATAAATTTGGAACATAAGATTTTAAAGATAAAAAATTTGTTAAAAAAATAACTCCTTGTATGAGACTTCCCAATAAAGAATTGAAAGTATAAAGCCTGACCTTAAAACTTGGAAAGGTCTATTTTCTATTATCAAGGTCTATGTAACTAATTCTTCTTCCAGAAATAACACAGGGAACAGCCAACTAAAAATCAATTCACCACATCTGAAGCTGCCAGATCCAGAATGAGCAAGAGCGGACATAATATGATTATGAGGACTCGGAGCATTCAGGACATACAACTGAATCCCACATAAATTGCCAGCCAAAGGGAGATGTTGCTGGATGCCCTGCTAACAGGGATTTAGAGCGATCAAGCTTTTCGATCTATGTTTCCATGGTGAGGTAGATATCATGTTCAAAAATTAGGCTTTTATGGTCACAAATTCTGCCAAAACTTTAGCTCATTACCTCTAAACAAGTGTTCAATAATTGCAACACTAATATTGTTGAGCATATTGTGTATTAAAGCATTTGCCACTGTTATGAAGATTTTCCTGAAAAAAGACCTACTTGAAATCATCTCTATTTTATTATAGATAAAAGTGAGAAATTAAAAGAAATGCTTTTTATAACATGGTGCAGTGTATTAGTGTAAGAAAGTACCTGAACGATTAATTTAATACTATTTGTGGTGGCATTCAATAATAAACCTAACAAAATCAAGACAAGAGAATTGACAGAGTTTTTCCTTGACTTATGAATGTCTATACATAGACTTTTACGTGTGTAGATATGAAATCACATTTAGAGTGCATACACACACATATACACATTTATTACATATCTACTCAGAAATACTTTATTGTAGAAAAATATTCTATTAAATCAGGAAAAGGCACATTATTATTTACACATGGATAACAGAGCTAACATACATTTCCATATCTATACAGCAGGTATAAGGTGGAGCATATGTTTTTAAGAATTCAACTTCTCCACAACAGAGACAGGATCAAAACAGGACCATTGACCCAGCAGGCCCACATACAATGCCAACAGGACAGAAAACTTTCCTTATACCAGGCATCATCATCTCTTTATGGACTTGAATGTTGAACTGGTTGAATAATTGTCCAAAATGATATTTTTGAATAATGAAAGTGAATAAGGTATTAGCTGGCAATTTTTTCAGGCATGCAAATGGTGGCTAAAATTTATTAATATACTATTAAAATAGAACATTATTATCCTGTTGATAATTATTTTCATCACCTGTATTCCTACACACACACACACACACATATATATAAATATATTCAGTTTAATAGGCAATGTTACCTTTAAACATAAAAAAATGCCAGCCACTTTTTTTATCCCAAAGATGACTTTGCCATGTCAGTGTACTGCTTCAGCTTTGTCTCATATTTCCTGTGCTAAATAGATAGAAAGATTGTATCTGTCTCTGTTTTTTAGAAGAAAAAAAAACATTTTTTTCTCCATGATTGAGTCCAATGAGAAAAATGCCCCTTGGTTTTGCAGATATCACTAAACACTGTGGCACTCCCTGTGAATCCCTCTTATATATCTTCCTTGAGGTAGCCACCTGGCATTGTGCTGTTAAGTCACTTAAACTCACTGCGAAACAGGATACAATTTCACTCACAATATTTCCAAACCGTGTAATAATGAAATATGTTAATAATAGGGCTGTTCTGTGTCACCATTCATGATTTCTTAACTTTCAGGTTGGTATTAGCAAAAGGTACAATTACCTCTGGAAAAGTATCATCTTGATTTATTGCTACATCATCTTCAAAATGACAGTATTGTGATTTGGAAGAATATCCTAACTAGCAGGGAAGAAAGTGGAACATCATAATCCATGACACTGAACAATTCTCATTTTTGTTTTCGGAGTCATAATTATTTGTTGCTTTGCTTTTGAATTTTTGTTTATGAATCCCTTGCTAGATGAATAGTTTGCAAATATTTTCTCCTTGTCTGTGGTTCGTCTCTTCACTTTGTTGATTATTTTCTTTGCTGTACAGAAGGTTTTAGATTAATATTATCCCATCTATTTTTCCTTTTGTTGCCTGTCTCCTTGTCTGTGGTTCGTCTCTTCACTTCGTTGATTATTTTCTTTGCTGTACAGAAGGTTTTAGATTAATATTATCCCATCTATTTCTTTCTTTTGTTGCCTGTGCTTCTGAGGTCTTATCACAAAACAAAAACAAAAATGAAAACAAACAAACAAATAAAAAAACACTTCGTGTAGACCAATGTCTTACAGCATTTTCCAATGTTTTTATTTTCTAGTAGTTTCATAATCTTGGGTCCTACATTTAAGTCTTTACTCCATTTTGAGTTGATTTTTGTGTATGGTGACAAGTAGGGAGGTCTGATTTCATTCTTCTGCATATAGATATCCAGTGTTACCAGTACCATTTATTAAAGAGACTGCTTTTTCTCCAATGTATGTTCTTGGTGACTTTGTTGAAAATGAGTTGACTGGAAGTACATAGATCTTTTTTAGGGTTCTCCATCCTCTTTTATTAGTCTATTATCTGTTTTCAACCAGTACCATGCTGTTTTAGTTACTATAACTTTGTAGTATAATTTGAAATCACATAGTGCGATGCCCCTAACTTTGCTGGTTTTGCTCAGGATTGCTTAGCTATTAGGGTATTTTCTGATTTTAGACACATTTTAGGATTTTTTTTTCTATTTCTGTGAAGAGTTTCATTCGTATTTTAATAGTTATTGCATTGAATCTGTAGAGAGCTTTGAGTAGTAGCAGTGTTTAAACAATATTAATTTTTCCAATCCATGAGAATGCAATATCTTTTCTTTTTTTGTCCTCTTAGATTTTTTCATCAATGTTTTACAATTTTTATATACAAATCATTTATTTCTTTGGTTAAATTTATTTCTATGTATTTTTTGTAGCTATTATAAATTAAATTGATTCTTTCATTTCTTCTTCAGATTGATCACTGTTAGTGTATAAAAATGCTACTGAATTTCATATGTTAATTTTGTACTCTGCAATGTTATGAAGTTCATTTATTATAAGTTTCTGGTGGAGTCTTTAGCTTTTTTAAAATATAAGATGAAGTTATCTGTAAAGATAATTTGAATCGTTCCCTTTGAATTTGGATGTTCTTAAATGTTTTCTATTGCCTAATTTGTCTGGCCAGAAATTTCAACACTATGCTGAAAGAAAGCTGTGAAATTGGACATGTATGTCTCACTCCAGATCTTAGCGGAAAAGCTTTCAGTATTTTCCACTCAGTAGAATATTAGCTGTGAGCTTGTCATATATGGCCTTTATCATGTTGAGGTACACCATTTCTACGCCAAGTTCGTTGAAGGTTTTTATCTTAAACAAATGTTGATTTTTATCAAATGCTATTTTAGCATCTATTGAAGTAATTATATGGTTTTTGTTTTTAACTCTGTGAATGTGACATATTATGTTCATTGATTTGCATATGTTGAAGCATCCTTGCATCCCTTAGATGGATCCCACTTGATCAAAGCGAATGATCTTTTGAATGCATTGTTGAATTTGGTTTGCTAGTGTTTTGTTGAGTACTTTCACAACTATGTTTATTTTGTTGAGTTCTTTCACAACTGTGTTTGTTTATTGTTGTTGTGCCTTTATCTTGATTTGGTATCAGGGTAATGATTGATTCACAGAATGAGTTTGGAAATATTTCTTCCTCTTCAATTTTTTGAAATAGTTTAAATGTAACTGACATTAGATCTTCTTTAAATGTTTGTTAGAATTCATTAGTGAATCAATCACATCTTAAACTTTTCTTTGATAGAAGAATTTTTTCTTAGTTTTTCAATCCTGTTACTTGTTATTGGTCTTTTCAGGTCTTCTACTTATTTATTCAATATCTATAGGTTGTTTGCGTTCACAAATGTATTCATATCTTTTAGGTTTTCAAAATGGTGGGCATATAGTTGCTCATAATAAAATCTAATAATCTTTTGTATTTGTGTGTTAATTATAATGTGTGCTTTTTCATCTCTGTTTTTTTGATTCTTTTCTTCTTAGTCTAGCTAAAGGTATGTCAATTTTTACTTTTTTTTCTGAAACCATCTTTTTGTTTTATTATCTTTCTTATTATTTATTTAATCTTAATTGTATTTACTTATGCTCTAATATTCATAATTTATTTCCATATATTAATTTTGGGGTTGGTTTGTTCTTGCATTTCTAGTTTCTTGAGGTGCTATGTTAGGCTGTTTCTTTGGAGGCTTTCTTTTTCTTTTTTGATGTATCATATAATGCTGTAATTTTTTTTAGTACCTCTTTTTCTATATCCCATAGGTTTTACTATGTTGTATTTTCGTTTTCGTTTGTTTCAATAATTTTTTTTATTTCCTTCTTAATTTGTTCATTGACCCATTGGTTGTTCAGAAGCATGCTGTTTAATTTTCATGCATTTCTATAGTTTCACAAGTTTCTCTTGTTATTAATTTCTAGTTTTATTCTAATACAGTCAGAAAAAATGTTTGATATACTTTTGATTTATTTAATTTGTTGAGACTTATTTTGTGTCTAACATATGGTCTATCCCAGGGTTCCCCACCCCCAGTTGGTACTGGTACCTGAGACTGGTACTTGTCCTTGACCTGTTAGGACCTGGGTCGTAGAACAGGAGGTGAGCAATGGGTGAGTGAGCGAATCTTTATCTGTGTTTACAGCTGCTCCCCATTGCTCACATTACTGCCTAAGCTCCATCTCCTGTCAGATCAGAGGCAGTATTAGATTCTCATAGGAGTACAAACCCTATTGTGAAATGTGCATGCAAAGAATCTAGCTTGAGTGCTCCTTGTGAGAATCTAATGCCTGATGATCTGTCACTGCCTTCCACCAACCCCAGATGGGACCATCTAGTTGCAGAAAAACAAGCTCAGAGCTCCAATTGATTCTACAATATGGTGAGTTGTATAATCATTTCATTATATATTAAAATGTAATAATAATAGAAATAAAGTACACAATAAATGTAATGCTCTTGAATCATCCTGAAACCATCTCACCCCCAACCTTTGGGTCTGTGGAAAAATTGTCTTCCACAGAACCAGTCCCTGGTGCCAAAACGTTCGGGTACAGCTGCTCTATCCTGGAGTATGTTTCATGTGCTAATGTTAATAAAATAGTCTATAAATATCTGTTAGGTCTGTTTGTTCTAGGGTATACTTTAACTCCAATGACTGTCAATTTTCTGCCTGCATTAGCTATCCATTGCTGAAAGTACAGTGTTGAAGTCACATACTATTATTGTATTGAAATCTACCTATCCCTTTATATCAACTGACACCTGCTCATGGGAAGAAGTCTGCTTCACGTGTCTTATTGGCTCACATGAGTATGCATCATCTAGCAGAGCCCTGCACAAGCAGGATAGTTTCCTGACTTCAGTAGGAGAGTTCATAGACAAGACTGGTTCCTATTCGTATATGCTGTGGAGTGGAGGCTGGTGTGCCTGTCACATTTGCTCAGATGGGCATGTGTTTCCCAGCAGGTCTCTGCATAGACAGTATAGTTTCTCAACTACAGCCGGGAGGCTGGATCTGAGACTGGGTCTCCTCAGGATCTGCTGTGGAAAAAAGGCTGGAGAGCCTTGTGTTTACTCAGAGGGCTGTACATCACACAGCACTTTCCTGTAGAGGTAGGAGTGTTCCCTGATTCAGTCAAAGGGCCAGTTTTGAGATGGGACCTCCTCAGAATTTGCTGTGGGATGGTGGCCGAAGAGCTTGGTTTTTTTTGTTCAGAGCGGGACCTGTCTCCCAAGACGATGCTGCACATATGAGATAGTTCCCTGACTGCTGAAGCAGGAGAGGCTGGAGCTGAGACAGAGCCTTCCCAGGATCTACTGTGGCCTGTGGGTTAGAGGCTGGACAGTCCATTTCATTGGCTCAGACAGACAGACAGACATCTCCCAACAGGTCTCTGCACAAATGGGATAGTTCCCTAACTGCAGTGGTAGAGAATGGAGCTGAGTCTGGCCCCTTCAGGATCTGCTGTGGGGCTGAGACTGAAAAGCCTATCTCATTGGCCTGGACAGGTATGTGTCTCCTGTCGGTTTTTAGTATAGATGAGATAGTTCCCTGACTGTAGCAAGAAGTGTCAGAGCCGAGAGTGGTCACCTTTGAGATCTGCTGTGAAAGGGAGGTTGACAAACTGACCTGGGATGCCTAGACTTTGGGGTTGGGAGACGTGATAGTCTCCCTCTGGGTCCTTGTACAAACAGCAGCTCTGAGTTGAAACCTTAGCTGAGGAAGGCTGGAGTAGAACCACAGGGCAAGTTTCAGCCTCATTGCTGAGGCCAATGTCGGCAGGCAGAGGAGCCTTTCCACCAAGACGCTAGCATGTACAATTACTTTTGGACCCCTTGGCAGATAGTTTTGCTTGCAAACTCAAGGTCAAATGAGGCTATAGCCAAGTTGCGTGGGGGACTGGGCAATTTCTCGGCTTGAACTTGGAAGCAAGCTCAGTGGATTACTTTGGGAGTGCAGACTAAACCCAGGAACAACGACCTGGGTGTTGTCTACTCTCAGAACAATACTCCTAGGTCTTGGGCTCCAGAATAGTTTCAAAAACTCCTATTTGAATCCTGAGGCTCCTATAGGGAGACTTTTAACTGTGGATTGGTATAGAATTTTTATTGTTGTGGGGGGATATGAGTGGGTTATCTTCCATTCTGCCATCTTGATGATGTCACTCTAGTGTTTAATTTTGATGAAGAATATTTAGTGAATTTTTTAATGGATCGTAATTTTAGCATCAGAATTAAGTATTTTTAATGTAAATGTGGATATGTTCTATTTTATAACATTATGTTTGAAATCAAATAGACTTACTTAAATTGAAAATAAGTAGTTAATTATGAGTAAACTTTTGAACCTATTTGAGTATATTGCCTTGATATAAAGAATTGATGTAATTATCCTAATTATTTCTTAGTGTTTTGTCAGGATTATAGTAGAAAAAGAATGATAGAGAAGCCTAATTGGTGTTTGAATAAAAAATTTGGTGCTGCGCATTGCTATGTCCTGCCAGTTTATGTCAAGAGTGGAAAAAATAAAGAACTCTTTATTTACATATATATTTATTCACTTATCAATTTATTAAAATATTAATTAAGGGATTATTGTGTGAAGATAATATGCTAGCTGTTGATAATTAAACAAAAAACAAATCAGACTTGAAAAAGTGGTAACATCTTTTTAGGAAAGGGCCACATATATTGAGAGAATAACAAGGATATTCAGGTTGAAATTTTGAACTAAAAAATTAATTTTTCTGCATAACTATTACTTGACCTAAGACGTAATGAATAAGTAAGAGTTAGCTATTTATAGATTGGTGAAATGATAATGGGATGATAACTTCAGATACAGAAAACATTATGTATAATGTTCTTCCTGGGAAAAAGCATAACACATAGGAAATTGATGTGAGATGAATAGGACTGGAGTATAAAGCAGGACAGAAAACGAAAAATGTGAAGTGGAAGTAAAGACAAACCAGATTGTGCAAAACCTGTTGGCCACCTAAACAATACTTAAACTATATGATAGAATATGGATGTTTGAAACTTTGTGTCCAATCTTTCCAAGAAAGGTAGGCCCACTGTATGACATTCTGCTAGGAGAAAGATCACAGGACCCAAATTCAAGGCTAAATGTGTAATTAAGCTCTTTAACTTTCATCATTAGTAGATTGTCACCCACAATGACCATGCTAATTGCTGAACATGGAAGTGCTATACTGGAATGTATGAAAGGACATCTGAGAGCAAAGTAGGTGAAGCTGTACAGGGAATCAGATAGTTGATGGGCATAGCTGAGCCTCAGATCCAGGGCCATGTAGAGAACCACACATGCTTTTGAGCATTAACGATAGGGGACTATGTTGTTCCATGGTTCAACCAGATTGATGAGTGGGATACATTTGCTAAGCTGAAAGTCATTAAACTGGCTTTGAGTGGGATCACTTCTCACTGAATTTCCTATATGAATTCAAAAACTACAAAAACTATAAGGCCATGAGGATATGATGGCTCTGAAACCAAGGAATCTGTCGGCCTACTAATGCTTCCAAACCATGACAACTGCCCATCCTTTCCTGACATAATGGCCTGGTCATGAGAGCAGTGAGTACAGCAGTGGAGCAAGGGGACGGCGTGAAGTGGGGCATTTTACCTTTTCCAAGCGCAATGCTGAGGATCAGTATATTATTTCATTCCGAACTTAATTTTTCACTTGCCAGCCATAATAAATTAGTGTTTCCCTAATGTCCTCTCTCCTCTACACAAAAAAATAGATATTTTAGAATAAAGAAGAAAGATTTGTAAATGGGATATATGAGAGTATATTCAAATAAATAGGCTGAAAGATCATAGGACCTTCAAAATAAATATCTTGAAGGTATAGGAGAAAGTAGAAAAAATGGGAGTGTTAATTCATTAAGAAGACAAGACAGGATGGAGTAAAAAGCACATGTGAAAAAATTTGCCTCCAGTACAAAGAAAGACACTTTCTACTTCTTAAAAGATAGGAAGAAAAAAATAAAGACTGGGGCATATGGCTGTAGGTTTCTAGAGTTGCTGGTGAGGAGATGAAGGAGTTCCCATCTGATAGCTTCTATTTTTTACAATGAATTCCGTGACAATATCATCAGGTGAACATGTGTCTTGTGGGAGTTAGAAAGACCTAAGATGTTTGAGAACAAAAAAAAAATGTATAATGGCAAAGTCTTTAGGGAATATGAGGGAGTAAGTCAGATAGGACTGAAGTCTCCCTAACAACTTTTGAAGAAATTATTAGCACTGGGTTATCTTTTGTAGAGAGGTTCAAGTTGTGGCACTTGAGAATACAAATTTATATAATGGTTTTAATCTCCCCAAAATGAAACATAGATATCAGATACAGCATAGTAGACTGGGCAAGAAGAGAACATTTGTAACTAGTCTCCACCAGGTACTGGCTACACAATTTAGACAACTTATATAACCTCTAGGTTTAAAATTTTCAACACAAAACTTTAAAATAATAACAAATGTCATATACCTGATTTATTGAAGGACTTAACATGTGTGAAGCATTTATTACAAAACATGGTGCATATTTAGTCTTCATTGATGGTACTGATGAGGGTAATAGTAGCGACAGTTATTACTATTTCAGACCCCTTTGATTGAGAGAGACACTAAGAGAGGAATATATCATAATCTGTTTCCCAGCTCATTTTTTTCAGACAAATTTCTTCTACACCATCTGCTTACTTTCTTGCTCGCTACATATGCTCCTTCATTTCAACTTTGTCTGTTATACTCCAGCCTGGCTGAACTATTTACAGTATTCAAAAATTGCCATGTCACCTTACACATATGCACATTTGCACAGTTTTCTTGCTGCCTGGAAATACAACCAGTTCAACTAGTACTCCCACCAAAACACAAACATATGAACATCTCACTCCTCTTTTGCCAGTGGAGAACTTCTCCTTTAAAAATTCAATTCAGACGCAGGTGGCATAGCTGAGTTGAATTACATGAATACAGGTTTGTGGCCATTCCTCTGTCCCTTCCTCTGATGAAATTATATAATATTCTCTGTGTCATATCAATTGATGATGAGCCTCCTGGGAGAGAATGGGCAGCTTCTCTTTTACATTAAGTATCATACACAGATACTCACACACAAAAGGCTTCATACATAGTCATTCAATTTAAGGACAGCACCTCTGAAAGCAGAGACAACTCCACACACGCTCTAAACCAGGCTTCAGAGACAGAAGGGTCTGTACGTGATCAGTGTGGGAATAAAAGGGCTGGAGTTTTTCCCAGTTATTAAAATCCTACCAACTGCACTATCAACAATAACAGTGGAAGTACAGAGATCCAAAGCAGTGCCAGGTTTGTTAAGAAGAAGGATCAATAGTTATGAAGGAGAATAAACCACACCACATAGGTGAAGTTAGTGAACAGGTGAAGGCAGGAAATAGTAAAGCTTTCCAAGAGAAAACAAAAGCCTCAGATCCAGAAATTCTTAACATCCAAATAAAATAAACGACGAAACAATCCAAACTTTCCTTTGGAAAGAGAGTGATTAGAGTAGCCTCAGACTCTCCTTCCATGTTAGGAAAAATAAGATGGGCACACAAAAAGCTAACGTGGCTTTCTGCACTGCTTTTTTCTTTTGGGTAATTTTGCATGTTTGCAAATTCTATTTTACGACTAGCATTTTATCTATGTTCTCTTTGGGATTGGAGAGTTTTTCTTTAGTGTATTCATTTAATTGTTTTCTGCTAGACTTAAGTAGTAAATGTTTGGGGTGTAGCTAACCTGAAGGTGGTTATTGGATTTTCCTTTACTTAGAAAAGAATGCTGCCTAAGACCACTCTATAACTTTGCCCCCCATTTTAACAAATGCGTTATCACTTTAATGATTCAATGCAGTGGGTTTCTTTTATGCAAAATATGGATTTGCAGAGAGAAAAAGAGAGAGAGAAATCAAGTAGATAAAAAGTTTTTTCTCATCTTCTGCTGTATTTTATGGCAAGAATACAGTAAGGATATGACAGTTTGGGCATTCTTTGATGTATGGATAAAGAAGTCCATTTTATTATAAACACTGAAGTCTTGGTACCTGATAAACAAGTTACTTTTCATCGTGGATACATAGTATAGTCGACCTCACCTTTTCAATTTCTTTAATATGTCTTCTGTATGTAGTTTTTTTGTATGTTTTTTACACTTTTAAGAAGACTTGCCAACAATATTCTGTCATCTTTAATATCAAGTAGGACATCACTGACTTAAAGTTGCTTGGAAGAACAAGAGTACATTGCAGACACACATTGTTGAACTGATTCCTAGATAAAATTTGTGTTGATCAATGTCAATTCTTCCAGGATGCCAGATGGCATTTTGACTTACCCTTTCTTACATCAGTGGTATTGCAGAAGTGTCTGTCAGTAGGGAAAGATATAGGAAAGATGCTCTTTCAAAGGGAAGGACTGGTATCAGACCTTAGATACAATTAAGAGGAAAAAATAGGAATATTTAAAATAACCATTGTTTAAAAAAATTAATTGCACATGAGCTAAAGTAAACTAGTTTGCTCTTCCAGGAGAATCACAAAATAATTTATTTCCAACTCCATTTGAAGCCTGTGATAGTGAAGATATTCAAGGGCCTTTCAAACCATTAAACATCTTTACATATCATTTAAAATATTCTCATGTGCCAAGAATAATTTTGTCAAATTGTTCAAAGAAAATAATGTTTTCTGAAACTTGTCATCTGTACTTGGTTGATAGTTCAGGATAAATTATTAAAAATAATTTCACACATTTCATCTCAAATATTGCTTAATCCATTAAGTATGTATTGTCTTATAGTCCAGAATCTGTGTAGATTATCAATCAAACTGAAGTAATTTCTACAGGAGAAGTGTCTGACCTAACTGCAAATGTCAAATAAATATGTTGGAGAGAAAATTATTTGATAAATTTCAGAAAACATTTTCTTTTCTTGATGGGTGAAAAAACACTAGTTTGTGTTTACAAACATACGTGTGTGTTTGATGGTCAGTTTTTTCACATAATGCTACTGAATTCAAGTTGCTAGGGATATCTCAGGAAGAGGTACTAGCACTTAATATCTACTGTCTTTCAGTTCTTCTTATCATCGCTTTAACCCTCAGAATAAAGTGCTTTTTAGGACTTCTCAGTTTTATAGATGAGGAAGCTGAATTTGGAAGAGAATAAGAGACTTGCTTAATTAAGGTCACACAAATATTAGATTGGTGCAAAGGACTGCAATAACCACAATTACTTTTGCACCAATGTAACTTTATTGCTGGAATGTCAATAGAAGTTTAAGTTCAGAGACTATTCTAAGATATCTCACATCAAAGGCTTCTATGGCCCCGTTCTTAATTTACTCATAGGTTTAGCTCTAATTTCTACAGTACAAATGATCTGTTTTCTTTATAAATTTTCTGTTCAGATTGTATCTTGTTTTCCAGGGCAATGCCTTGATTTTATGGGCTAGAATATGTAAGCTGGTTAACGTTGCAGAGGCCTCAGGTTATATAGACCTGATATCAATAGAGGCAAAGATAAATAAGATCAAGTTGATATTAATTTGGTGGATAGGCATATTTCAATATTCTCTTGAGTTCTCTGCAGAAATCTGATTTTACAGGCTGATGATAGAATAGATTTGTGTGGGGAAACATTTATGTAAATAAATATTTTAATATTATACTTCTTGCCATTCTACTAATTGATTTCAAATGGGTTTGTTGTTGATCATATTTTTATAGATTTCTAAGAATATATTCTCCAAAGTAAGTAAAACTTATTTTACATGATCAAGTTTACCTTTTAACTTAAAACTTTTCAATTTGGAGTTGCATTACACCTCATAGAATAATTTGTATAGAAGGTAAAGCATATTTAGGTGGAGGTTTCTGCTGTGGCTTCCCCTGTTAAAGGATGGCTCATTAGCATACAATAATGAGAGAAAGAGCAGTAATTTGTGACTATGTCCCAATCTTATTTGTTTAGACTAGGGCATTGCCTGACTTCCCTATGTGATGGATTTCATGCATTAATAAAACTTTCTGCTTTTCTCAGACCCAACTTTTCTCTCTTTTTTAATTATCCAGTGTTCCAAAAATTTTTTTCTATTGGAATGATAGTTCCTGATTACATTAGTCTTCTCTCAGATCCCCACCTTCAACTTGTAAGTGATGTTATTCAAACCCATGATTTAAGCTTTTTTTGTTTACTAAAGCTATTTCTTAGTGATTTTTCAGAAACATACCTATCTTTCATGGACTCAGTTTAATTGTGATTGCCATATTCTGTAAGCTCTCACTTTACCTTCCTTAACTCTGTGAAAGTCTTCTTTTTTTAAAGTGTAGAACTGAGAGTAAAACAGTTCATTTTTATGAGTGTTCCTTAAAAATATTATGACAAATAATGACGTAGGTCATTAGCATATGACGTCATAATATAATTATTTTTGTTAGTAATCTGCCTGCCCTTTGAAAATTGCCAAGCCATTGTCTTAAAAAAAATGATTGAAGGTTGTTATTCTTCATATAGCAAAGGAAAGTGCTGGAAAAATTCTCTTTAAATTTAAGAGAAAGCAATAATTATTTAAAAAATGGGCTCCCTGAGTAGTTCCAAAACACTAGAATAGTTGCAATAAATTAGTGAAGTCATGTCTTCTTACATTAATTAGATGCATTGTAAAGTAAATGTCTTCATTTTTGTGTAATTGGGAAATATAATTTGAAGAATTAAATAATCTTTTTATGTAAGACACTATATTCAGGCAGCACCTAATTATTTGAATGTTTCATATTTCATATTTAGGTATGATATGTTTAGTACGGGTATGGGATCACTTATCCTATGTGGCAGTGGAACTTTTGATGTGTCTCAATCATAATAAGCTATATTAGTCTTCAGTCAGAAAAAAAGTCTCCATGTCTATATGGCTTAAAACAATTAAAGTTTATTTTCACTCATGCTACATGTTTATAGTTATTGGCTGGCAGCCTTCTTCTAAATGTCTTCTGTCTGGGACACTGTCTGGCAGAGCCTCACAGCAATATTCCTCAATGTCTAATGTGCACATAAATCACTTGTTAAAATTCATATATTGGTTCACCTTTGTGGAGGTACCTGAAATACTGGATGACATCTGGGCCTAGAACAAAAACAGATTTGGAAAGTATGAGCCATTGCTGAAAACCTCCGACTTCTAAGAACCCTTGAATTCCTGCCATAGTGAACTTAACTTCAGATTAATCCCCTCTCATACTTTTCCCAACATTTCAATAATAAAAGAAACAGTCCTCCAGTGCACCCTTTTTCCCCTCAGCAATTAATACCCTATTCAATAGTGAAAGTTTCCCTTACAACAGAAAAATTTGATTATGGCTTCTAATACAAACTTTGCTCTTACTTTAACAGACTATTGCTCAAAGTTCTCTTTGTCTATATTCAGTATTCTTCATCTTCAGAGTGAAAGTTATAAAGAAATCTAAAATGTTTTAGCTCCATTAAATAATCTGGCACACCCATGCTAACGAAATAACAATAACATAAAGATGCATCGTTGTATCTACACATCAGCTTGCAAATTACTCAGGTTAAACACACTGGCTTTCTCTGCATTTGAATATGTGGTCTCATCTACTACTCATATTAACTTCAGCTCACTGCTCATACATGTTAATCATCCAATCCCCTTGAACTGTCAACCTCCTTCTGACTGTTTTTTTAACCAGTCAAGACCTGATATTTGTTAAGACGCAGTTTCCAGGCTGGGTGAGGTGGCTCACACCTGTATTCCCAGCACTTTGGGAGGCCGAGGCAGACAGATCACGAGGTCAGGAGATTGAGACCATCCTGGCTAACATGGTGAAACCTCATCTCTACTAAAAATACAAAAAAAAATTAGCCAGGCATGGTGGCACGCACCTGTAGTCCCAGCTACTCAGGAGGCTGAGGCAGGAGAATCACTTGAACCCGGGAGGTGAGGTTGCAGTGAGCTGAGATCGCACCACTGCACTACAGCCTGGGCAACAGAGCAAGACAAAAAAAAAAAAAAAAGATGCAGTTCCCATATGTACCCAACAATGGAAAACTACAGGCAATGGTAACTCTATCTGGAACATTGTTCTGGCCTTAATTACTCTCTTAATGTAAGAAAGAACATAACGTTTGTATCTTGTGATTTCCTTGTACTTCTCAGTACTACCAAATCCACGAAACATATGAAGGGCAATAGATTATTTAAGAATATGGACAAAAGACCCTCATGAATTGGCTAAAATAGTGTAAGGCATACATCATATGAAACAGTTGTAAACAGAAGGAAAATGAAAAAAAAAAAGTATATTCGGCCAGGCTCAGTGGTTCACACCTGTAATCCTAGAACTTTGAGAGGTCGAGGAGGGCAGATCACCTGAGATCAGGAGTTTGAGACCAGCCTGGCCAACATGGCGAAACCCCGTTTCTACTAAAAATACAAAACTTAGCCAGGCATGGTGGTATGTGTCTGTAATCTCACCTACTCGGGAGGCTGAGGCAGGAGAATCATTTGAACCCAGGAGGCAGAGTTTGCAGTGAGCCGAGATCATGCCACTGCACTTCAGCCTGGGTGACAGAGCGAGACTCCATATCAAAAAAAAAAAAAAAAAAAAAAAAGAAAAGAAAAAATATATATCCACTATCTCTGTGAATGACATGCCTCTGCCACTTACCTGAAAACTGAACATATAATCTGATATCAATTAGCATTACAGGTCATCCAGCTATCTAAAACAAATTTCCAACCTTCTGTGCATGTATTTCCTCTTTCTCCATTCCCTACCCTAATGAGATAAGGCATTTTTGAATAATATTGTAAACATCATGGATAGCTTGTAATAGGAAAAAGTTTGTACATTGTAAGATAATTAATTGGAGAAGATGACAAGACTAGGGTCAAATCCAGGATTTGATTTCAAGGGACTGATAGTTACAGGAAGCATATAACCTAAGAAATGTGCCCTAATAGCCTATGTTATCTGAAAAGATGAAAATACTCATTGAGTGACAAACAAATTCTGCATATTTTACTACTTAATAAAATGGTTTCTTGGCCCTATTTTTGATTTCTCTTTTTCCTATAATCCTGATCAGTATATCACATCCTCTGAATGAGCTCCTCAATCTTCATTGGGGTATCAGTATGGGTAGCTGTGGAGCCAGAAAACCATGTGTGTGACATCATTATGGTGGCAATATGTACCTTATCATTTTATTTTGTGGGGAAGTTATTATATTCAGCCTTAGCAAGAAGCAATAAATGCTCTAGAGTCAATTGATAATGGAGGTTCAGATCTTGGGAGAAAGGTCAGAACAGAGTTTATAAAATTTGGAGTCATTCCCATAGAGGTAGTAGTTAAAAAGATAGAACAGAGCAAATAAACTGTAGACAGCAAAGGGTCATGGAGTGACTCCTTGGATAACACCTGAGTTAGTAGAGGAAAGGAGAAATGCAATTCAGCAGTAGAGACACTAGGAAAAAAAATAAGTCAAGAATAGAAAAATTGCAATTTAATGGGCTGAGGAATTAGAAAATTGATTTCATAATGTAGCCATCAATCGTGATGAATGATACAGAGAATTCAAGATAAGGTAACTTTATATCTTATTTATTTTGGATTTTGATTTCTAATAAGAAAGGGTCAGTTACTATGCAAGCTCTGCAATTAGACAACCCGGATTCCAGCCCACGTTCTGACACTTGCTAGCTCTGTTGTGCCCTTGGGTGATAGTTTCTAAGTTTTCTACACTTCTAAATTCTTACCTGTATGTAGGTAAAATTAGATAATCCATGTGAAGGCTTTAGGTGTTATGTGGCATAAAAAGCCCTCAATAAATATTAGTTTAAAAATAATGACATGATTATATTTGTAAGAGCAGTTGTGAAGAATGGTGAAAATCCATCCAGTTTGCAGCACAGTTAGAATTTCAGTGTAGTTACGTACACTACCATGTACTATGGTAAGTGGACACTACTTGTCTAACTGCAGTAGTAGAGTGGTACATCTATCACCTTCGATGAGCTGACAATTTGTGCCGTTTTTATTACTAGTTTTTAGAATAAGTCTCTCTTGAACATATTTTCAGTAGATTGAAAGGAAGAAGTAAAGAAAAAATTATTTACAAAGACAAAACCATACATGATAAGATGAATCAGAACCTCAGTGGGAATATTAGCTTTGGTAAGTGAGACTAATAGATATTCATCTGAACCCAGGGTGTAGGGGAGGAGTAAAGAAACAGGTATATTGATATTAGAAAATGGAGTTTGTTTTTTTTTCAAATATCCTCAGTCTGAAAACATAATAAGAAAGGTCAGCTATAGAGATTAAGAGTAGTAGAGATGAGGTTTCATACTAAGAAAGCAGAAAAAGGTTGGGATAACACCAAATAGAATATTAGAAAGTGTCATTTAATAATGACTAAAAAAAAAAATTCCAGGATTAGGAAGATAACATAGGGAGGGTAAAGATCTATAATATGCTTTCATCTAAATCACAGGACTTGGATGTAATTTTGCAAGCATTAAACAGTAAACAAAAATAAAGTTAATAACAAAAAATTAAAATTGAGAATGATCAATCTCAGAGTACTATAAAAAATATATTGAAGGAATGATCTTGAAACAAGAAGACTACTAAAATAGCCATCTTCCATGAAAGAACTCAGCGTGCAAGGCAATGGGAGTGAAAATGGGGGCAAGAGGGATGGAATGAATGGCAGATGCATATTCTTCTGGTTGAATGTAGTCATTTAGCTCTAAAACCTATCATAATAAAAATGTAACTGTCTGATATTTTCTACTTGCTAACAAATAATTATATCATAAAGTATGTCATGTATTTGAAACAATTAATTTTCAAATCAAATTAAAATATTATGGGTAAACTTTCTTCAACCAAGCAACTGACTGCAGTATGAGGAACCACAGATTTACTACACTGAAGATACAATTGATTAGCATGGTTTGAGGCAACGGAATCAGAAGTTTGGCTTATTTAATGAGGACCACAGTCTATCATGTTTTCACAATTACACTAACTCAACTGTTAACTTTCTTCAAATACAAAGCATATTTAAAAATATTTCTATATTATATATAATTGTATATAGAAATATATATATGTATATATAGCTTCTAAAAGTCTCTTGAGTGTGTGTTTGCAAAATTCTCATGAACTCACTGCTTCGTTTGAGTGTTTGTTTTGTTTTGTTTTGTTTTGTTTTTAAGTTTGGGGCTAGTCCTTGGAATCAAACTCACAGACCAATATAGTCATTTAAACTTTGTTCTAAAATGAATGAAATGAAAATACTGTTTGTGGAAGAAAACCATGTTTTTTTGTGTGTGGAGTTTTGTTTGTTTGTTTGTTTTTTGGTTTTTGGTTTTTTTGGTTGTTTTTTGTTTTTTACGTAGAGGAAAAAGCAGCAGAAAATTCTTCCCCAGAGAAAAACATTCCTTGTTGATTTATGTCTGCAATAGGAGAATAACGTAACAGATGTATACTGCCTGGAATAAAGTATATTCAACACATAAATTTAAATCACATACAACTTATGTTTTATCGTACAGTTGTGAATTGTGCTTTTTTGTTTCTATATGTAATTAGAAAGTAGAACAGATGTGAAGGTTAATTTTAATTTAGTGCGTCCATTACAAAGAAATATATATACTGCCTAGGGAAAGGAGGAATTTTGTTTCTTGTATAAATGTTCAGCTCTAGTTAGATATAAGAGCAGAGAAGTGGACTTTAGGACTCACTATTAGGAAACATACATAGTAAGACGAGTCACAAATATTGTAATAGTAATTTATGAAGCATACTTTGTATTATGTGGTAGATGGGGAAGTTGGAGTTTTCTGCTTTGAGATTTAGAGAGGTAAAGTACTCATTAAAGTAATACATTATTTCATAAGATATTTCTGCTTTGGGCTGGTTTATTGTGTGCACCTGCTCTTCGGAAAACATCTTTCTCCTCCTCAATCCCAATAATAGGATTAGAGGGTACAGCAAGCTCTCAGACAGGCTTTCTCTCCTTCCAACTGTGTATATTTTGGCTAGGGCTATTGCCAAGTGTCTGCTGCCTTGTAGGTTGGCTATGTCTTTGATACTAGAAAAAGTAGATAAAATAAATCAAGCCATGGTAAAAAGGCCCTAGAGCAGACTGTGGTAATAATTGTCAACTTTATATTTGCCTCTCACTGGATAAAATAGGCCTCTGTGTTTTTCCTACCATTAATTTAATTCATACACACCAAATTTTATGTTTTCAATTTGCATTGGAAGACAAAAATAGGATTGATGATGATCTGCCAGTTTTACCCTGAGGTTTAGAATAATACTCTGCACTAGATGAGGAAATGGCCAACTAAAAATATTTTGCACAAGATCATTTTGCCTTCAGCTTTTCGAAAGTGGAATTTAGGAAAGCTCTGTCTTAGGTGCCAAATTCTAGCTGCACATGCCATATTTGAACTTTGGATCTACTTTCCATATGAAAGAAGTTTTAATTTCAGAAAGAAAATTTCTTTAAAAAACCTCCTTATATTCTAAAAACCAGAAGTCAGGAATATAAAAACATTTGCTCCACAGCATTTTCTAAGAAAACAAGTATTTGGCATTAACTGACAATGATAAAGGAAAGAAAACTTTTAAAATTATTCCAATCATGGTCAAAATATGCAATGCATTCTTGGAGTTCAATGTTTCTTAATATTAAAGATCTATAATAAGACCAGTAAATAGAATTGTGCACAAAATACATAAAGAAAAGTAAAATATGAAATCCATGGTGATAAATTATTCCTAAAATACCTGAACCGGACTGACAAGATGAAGGTAAAACTTGTCATTTGTGACATGCTTTTTGATGCCATTGAGAAAAGATATTTTCAAAGACATCAGTTATCGTCTAAACACACGAAATGTACAATAGCACTTCACTTCCTCATGTTTTTATGTATAATATGGATAGTAATACCAATTTCACCATATTATTGTTAGAGTTCAATAAAATGTTGTATTAAACAGTATTGCTCTGTGACAGGGTAGCCATTCAAGACTGAACCTTCACTACATAGCTCCCCTTTGCACATTGACACTTATTTTGTTTCAAATCCAGGCCTCAGCAACAGAAGCTACTATTATTTGTAATGAATCATCTGGATCAATACATATACAAATATTTAAACTTGTCATCCAAGATTCACCTTTAACTTTGTCCTCAAGTTCTATCTCACTGCCTAATGTTTCCAAAAGCAAGAAAAATCGTCCAATATCTGCAATAATTTTCTCTGCTTCCATCAGCAATGTGAATCACAGCTTTCATTATTATTTGTTCTAAACTCTTGGACCTAAATAACCTTCATGCTAACATTTGTTGTTTGATCGTCAATTACCAGAGTGTATATTATATGGAGATAGAATTAGATAAGTACAGGTGCAGTTTCTTATTTAAAGCTCTGTGGGATTTTTCTTTAGTGAAACCATAGCAAATGGTAATAGCTCCAAATAGATGTTATTTGCTAACCTACAAGAGAACAAAGTAAGTTTTAGCAGCAGGTGATGGTCACAGTGTTCCAAGGAGGACCACATGAGCTATGGATGAAGGATTGAGCCTGGATAATCTTGCCTTTGTGACGCTGCCCAGTTCTGTAAATGACTTTCTCACTTCATTCAACCCCCTCCAACCAGTCATTGGCCAGCCTATTCTGTTTAAATTATCCTGTCTCAGCTTCTGGTCTAATCAGAATGGTAGTCAGCACTGCTCAACTCATTGTTCCTGCAGTGTTGAGCTCCACAGGAGCCAAAACTTAATGTACCTACATAATAGATGACTGAATTGGAAATAAAAATAAGCTATTTGTTTGAAATTTACCTCCCATTTATTATATACTTGCATAGGAGGTCTCCTAAGAGTCTGTAGGGGAGCCTTGTCTGGAAACGTTATATAATATATGTTTATGTGCTGAGAGCAGAATACACATGTGATTACAATACTGTTTCATAGCACTGATTTCTTTTCTTTTCTTTTTTAATTTTTTTTGGAATATGTCCTTGAGAAAATTGGAATGCAAGTTCTATCACCAAACATATGCCTAAATAACATTCTAGCCTTGAGACAAAGAGTTCCATAGATGCATATACACATAGATATAAATCACAGATTATAATTGCAATTTCTGTCATTAGAGGGTTTCAAATGTTCTTCAGCTTTGTGGTGTGCATATGATGGTCTTACCAAAATAAATGATTTCTCTATGCGTACTGTGAGCTCTGTCAAGATTGAGAGCCCATTGTCTAATAATTTAGAACATTACAAAGGTTTGTTTTCTGTATCTGAAAGAGATATTACTTCAAGCATAAATGCTGTTAGTGGGAGGAAGAAAATTTATCCATATTTCTCCCTATGTATCATTGAAAATGTACACGTATACATTTTACATTACAGGTCCCTCCAGTTGAACACCAGAAAGCTATGAGCTAGTATAATTTGCCAGCTCTGGAGAGGACTGTCACTTACAATTTGTGACTCTTAAATGGAAATTAAGGATGATATACAGAAGTTTATGGAATGAGTTGCCTTTGTGGGAAGAGGGTTAACATTAGTAGCCTGACAAGATTCAGGTGTTTCCTTAAAAGTCTTTTCAGCACAAAACCTTTATTATAGAAGCCTGTGTGTGAAAACTTGTGAACGCATCTAAACCATGCATTTTTTTTATTTTTTTGGTCAAAGTGTTAATAAAAAGCTTTATTCATTTCCAGGATTTCAGATGTTAGTATAAATCCTCTCTATATATACTAGAGATTAAGTTAGGTTATTCCACAACTTAAACAAAGGAAACAACAAAAAAAACATTGTGGTCGAAACTGAGTTAGGAAAGTCCACTGCTTTTAGCTATCTACAGCAAATCATAAAAATGGAGTGACTAACTCATTCCACTTTTCCTGGGACTGCCCGGGTTTTAAACCTAAAAGTTCCATATTCAGGAAACCTCTTTATTACTGGGAAAATTGAAATGGTGGTTGCCTTGGATGGTGACAACTAGAAAATGACAATGGCTCTTAATTAGAAACTTCTTATATCTAAAAATGGGGTGGTAGGAAGTAAACACATTTTATCTCCCTACCACAGACCACAAAGATACACATGCAAACATGCATGTACAAATGACTGGGTAAGATCAACAAAGAGTAACCGAGAGTTAGAAACTAGAAGTGAGTGATAAACACATTTTAAATGCAAAACGAAGTTTAAAAACAAATCAGTAGTATTAACCTTAGCTATGCTAATTATGAATCTCAATTCTCACAGATAGATGAAGTGTCTTCAGCATACTCTGGTGGTTAAGAGCATAATCTTTGAAGTTGGGTGACTTATCAAACATGAATGAAGATGTATCTCTTTTTATGAGTTAATACATATAAAGCACCCAGAATATAATGCGTGTTACTGCTATTCCTTCATCTTCAGTTTGTCATTTGATATGAGTGATGGTATATTTGCTGTTGGCTTTCTTTACAATTGCAAATTTGTCTCTTGAAACTGAGATGGCATCAAGCAATAAGCAAAATTAAAATGAGATGTCATATATTTAGATATTAATATTCACAACTTTTTTTCATATTATTTTAATCTTGATTCACATTTTCGCTGTTCTCAGATACATTTATACAGGTTCTTGTAGATATTTCACTTTGAGTTAACAGTTATATAGATGAACCATATTTGTATGACCACAAATGCAACACTAGTTGTCCTCTTTGTAAAACACCATTACATTATTAAAACGTTTGATAAAAATAATAAACATAAAAACATTTATTTTGCATTAATTGTATTAATCACTCTTTGGTTATAGGTATGCATCCCCAAGTATCATATTGGGACAGTCCGTGGAAAAATAAAAATTAAATTAACAACATTGGTTCAGCATTTAATTGCAGCTTTGCCAACTTTATATACAAATTTGTGTCTCTTGAATAAAATTCAATGAAAATATTGTGCAAGTCGATGCTGCTTTAAAAGCATCAACTGTAAATTTTAATTTACAGACAAGCTGAAGGATACACATAGTAAAGAATGGTGAGTAAATTGGAATTGGGATGTATTAATGAATTGTAGTGCATTAATAAAGCTTATATTTTCATTTTTAACCTATGAATAATAGCAAATAAAATATTTTAGAATCAGATTTATTCATTACACCAAATAAAATTTTAAAAATATCAGGGTCATAAATTACAAATACACAGGCATCTGCTTTTGCCTTTCCTTATCTCTGTCACTTCAATCAATATTGTGGTTTATGAAAGAAAGGAGAATAGCAATATAAGGAAAAAATAGTTTGCTTTATAGATAGGATTAAAAATAAAATTGATTAGATGTGTATTTGAAGGGATATTTCTGTTTTCCTTCCTACTGCATCAAATATTTACAAGAATCTATTTT
This sequence comes from Pongo abelii, assembly GCF_028885655.2. Taxonomy (NCBI): domain Eukaryota; kingdom Metazoa; phylum Chordata; class Mammalia; order Primates; family Hominidae; genus Pongo; species Pongo abelii. The sequence goes on from NC_085928.1 coordinate 59,757,777, forward strand.
GAGTTATTGGGGAATCTTCTATCATATTAACTCAACAAAGCAGATTTTTAAATAAAAATCTTATACCTCTATTATTAGTGCATAATTCAGTTGAGGTTATGTTTTTATTCATAAGTTATTGCAAGTTTCATGGACATTTACGTATATATATGCATTTAATTGTAATAATGTTCATTAATGGCTTCAAAAATTATTGTGTCCATAATTAATTAGCTACAGTTGAAAACATTCAAATTAAAGCCTGCTAAAGCTTATAAAAAATACACACATTTTATATAGCTAAAGAAAATATCTTTCCCATATAAACAAAAAATGTGAATTTATAAAAGATGCTAATGAAGACAGCACTATGAAATTAAACTTAGGGTGTGTTTTTTTCTTTAACTTCCTAGAGAAATGACAAACTGATATAGACTGATAGCTCCTTCCATTATAATTTACTCTGTAGAAACGATGAAAAAAATTACTAAACATGAAGCCAAGGAATTAAAAATAACTGTTAGAAGTACTTGTAGAGGACGGGCACAGTGGCTCATGCTTGTAATCCCAGCATTTTGGGAGGCAGAGACAGAAATTACTTGAGCCCACGAGTTTGAGACGAACCTGGGAAAATACAGCTAGACCCTATCTTATTTCAAATTTCAAAAATTAGGCCAGGCACGGTGGCTCCCATCTGTAATCCCTGCACTTTGGGAGCCTGAGGTAGGCATATCACGTGAGTCCAGGAGTTTGAGACCAGCCTGAATAACATAGAGAAACCCCGTTTCAATTAAACAAACAAAAAAACAAACAAAAAGTACTTGTAGATACTCAGTTTTTTTGAACTGAGGTAGAAGTAGGATACATTTCAGCAGCTAGGGATGTTGGTGGTAGGTTTATCAGAGGAATGATATATTGGAAAGCAGATTAAATTCCTGCTCTTGAAAGGAACATTGTATTCCCCACTTCCATTGTGAGTTGAAAATAAGCAGCAATAGTCCATCCCATGGGGAACAGGTTGTATGATACAAAAGGAGTACTAAGCCCAGCTATGGAAAATAACTGATGAAAACTGCTATAGGAAATCAATTACCCAATACTCTATCCTCTTTTGAATATTCGAATTTTGATGATTACAAGCTAAGGAGTATATCTTTTTCTAGCAATATTTGTTTCCGAAAGTTTAAATGAGATTTTCTAATTAGAGAAGTTGTTTGAGGCAGTGGTAGTAAACTGAGCTGCACATCAGTCCATCTGTAATACCTAGAATCTATCGACAGTCCTAACGTCTTATAGCACCAAGAGAGACAAAACTGGAGCCTGAAGGTCAGCTTTTCCTACAGTATCCAAGCAGAAACAAGGTTGCCAAAACCTCCAGAAAACATGAAATTGTAGATAAAAAATAATTAGACATCTGTAATGACAAAAGACCACTATAAAAATAAGCAGCAAACACAGCAATAGAGAAGCAATGAAGCAGTGGAACATAGATATCAAGGAGAACATATATATTTCATATATGTTTTATGTGCTATACATAAATATATATAAATTATACATGTATATATAAAAAAGGAAATACATTTATTTTGTAAATTAAATAAAATAAAGTCCAAAGTTGTGAGAAGGAGCACATAGAAGATGTTAGAAGGAGAACAAGAAGATTAGAGCCAATGGGAAAATTAAAATTATAGTCTAAAAGAGCATATTGAATAACTCTTCCAGGAGATGACAAGTTAGAATAAAAAAATGAAAATTAAATTAAATAGTTAAGAATGATAAAAATAGGAGAAATATAATCATATAAATAATTGAAGTTTCTACAGAAAAAAATGTGTATTGAAAATGTTTGCAAAATTAATGAAAATATTTTTAGAATGAAAACAATATAAAAACATAAGATAGACTGCTCAATAAATGCCAAATAAGATAAAAAATGAAAGATATACTAAGATATATTATATTAAATTTTTAGAAATTGAGAGATAAATGATTTTAAAACCTTTCAGAGAAAGACTACCACAAGTAACAAAAATTTAGAATGATAATACAGCCCTATACAGCAATCATAGAGCGATCATAAAAATGTTTTCAAAGTATAAACAGAAACATTTGAATACTAATTCTGCAAAATTGTTGTCTATATATATGTGTGTTTCAAATATTTAGACATTAAAGACTTCAGAAGTTTTTTCACTATAAGGTCATTTAAAAAACTTGCTGCAAGGAAGAACTGAAATAACAATAAAAAATAATTTCTTCCAGATAAAGGGGTATTACAATCTGAAATAACATATAAATCTTTGCCTCTCTAAAATAAGAAAACTAAATACTTTGACCTTATAAAAATATGCAATAACAAGTAATCTGTGGAATATCTTTACCTAATGAAAAAGTTAACTAAGTTAGTTTTTTCTTAGATTTAGATTTCTTAGGTTTATTTTTTATAGAAACTGGTCTAAATATCAGTTTCTAGAAAATGCAAGGAAGAGCAAGACAAATAATATTATGTCATAAAGAAGTACTCAACTTTCAGCAACCTAGCCCAACTAGAAACAAACTGACAAGATCTGCCTGGCTGAACTGGCATATTCAGCATCCTTGTCTTGACTAAATCGTAAAGGTCTATCACCACCAAAAAACTTACAAAGGCAAGAAGATGTGCATTTTTCTTCACGTGCACACACCAATGCAAGGACACAAGAATTACAAAGAATTAGGAAATATGAAACCATCAGAAGTGCTAGTAAATCAATAATGGATATGGAGGAAATGGAGATCTATGAAATGACTGACAAAAAATTCATTTTGGAAAAATAATTTTGAAGAACTTCAGGGAACTCCAAGAAAATATGAATAGGAAATTAAGTAAAAATTGAAAAAAGGCCATGAACAAAATAAAAAGTTTAACAAATTAAACAGTAAAAAATAGAAATACTAGAGATAAAGAATACAAGTACTAAACTGAAAAAATCAATAGAAAGCTCACATAACAGATTAGGTCAAGTAAAAGAAAGAATCAATAAGTTCAATTTTGTACAACCATTATGGAAAAGTGTATGGAAATTTCTGAAAAAATTAAAACTAGAACTGCTCAATTATTTAGCAATTATGTAGCCAATTATTGGCTACATATCCAACGAAAATAGAATCAGTATGTCAAAGAATATCAACATTTCCATGTTTATTTCAGCATTATTTATTATAGCAAAGATAGGAAATCAATCTAAGTGTTTCATCAATGAATAACTGGATAAGAAAACCTAGTATATATGCCAAATAAAATAATATTCAGCTATAAAAAAGAAGAAAATCCTGACATTGGAGACAACATGGATGAACTTGGAGAACATTATGCCAAGTAAAATAAGCCAGGCACAGGAAATCAAATACCACAGGGTCTCACTTATATGTGAAATCTAAAAAAGTTGATCTTCTAAAAGTAGAGAGTAAAATAGTGGTTACTAGTGGGGTGGTTGGTGGGAGGTTGGGACATATTTTTCAAAGAATATAAAATTTTAGTTAGGTATGTGGAATAAGTTTAAGAAATCTATTATATAATATGGTGACTAGACTTAAAAGAATTTCGAGGGAAGATTTAGAGAAAAGGGTCCAGAAAGCATTTTTAAGAAAATGATGGCTAAACATTTTCCAAATCTGGGGAAATATGACAACATCCAGGTACAGGAAGCTAAGGGGTTTCCAATCAAATTCAACTCAAAATGGGGTTCCCCATATAATGTGTTTACATTATAATCAAACTACCAAAAATTAAAGCCAAAGAAAGAATTCTAAAAGCAGCTAGAAACATGAAACCTATCCCATTCAAAGTAGTTCCAATACAGATATTAGTAGATTTTTCAGCAGAAAGCTGTAGGCCAGGAGACAGTAGGACACTATATTCAAAGTGCTTAGGGTGCCGTGCTGTTGGGCTTCCCAGCCTTCAGAACCATGAGGCAAATAATATTTTATTTTAAAAAAACATAGATTACCCAGTCTGTGGTATTCTGTTTTAGAAACAGAAAATGGACTAACACATAGGAAAAAAAATGTTTATGGCCTTGGTCTAGGCAATAATTTTTTAGATACATTCCTGGAAGCACAGGCAACAAAAGCAAAAATAGGTAAATTCAATAAAAACTGTGATGTGTTTATCAAAATGTTGAGAGTTCCAATATATCTATTAGAGAACAGAAAGAAAGAAAGTACAGACTAGACACTCAACTTGAATACAGAGGATACAAAGATAAAGAGCAAGGGAGCACTCTCCAAAAAAAAATACATAAATAAAGAATGAAAGTAATGACAGAGATTAATGATATAAAGAAAAGCAATAATAAATAACAAATATACTCCTAAATTTTCGGTTATTTGAAATATTATTAATATTATTATCAGAGATTGATAAGTGAATACAGTAGTGGAGATAAAAATTAACAAAATGTGAAGTAAAAAACTGAAATTACTTTGATACCAAATATAAATAAAATAATAAAACATTAAAAGCCGCTATAAAGTATAAAATTCTTATAAAAGTGCATCTATTAGTCAAGGTTCTCTAAAGAGACAGAACGAAAATGATAGATAGATGAATACATAGATAAATAGATATAGATAGATAGATAGATGTATGTGAGGGTATTTATTAAGGGAACTGGCTCATCAATTGTGGAGGCTGAGAAGTTTCACAGTAGACTGACTGCAAGCTGGAGACCCTTAAAGGCCAGTGGCACGGCTCAGTGCAAGCTTGATGGCCTCAGAACCAGGAAAGCTGATGGTGTAACTTTCGGTTCATGGTTGAGAACCCAGGGGCTCACTGGTGTAAGTTTTGGGGTTCAAAGGCCAGGGAGCCCAGAATTGATTTGTCCAATAACAGTAGAGAGGCCGGGCACGGTGGCTCACACCTGTAATCCCAGCACTCTGGGAGGCCGAGGCGGGCGGATCACCTGAGGTCAGCAGTCTGAGACCAGCCTGCCCAACATGGTGAAACCTCGTTTCTACTGAAAATACAAAAAAATTAGCCGGGCGTGGTGGCGGGCGCCTAATCCCAGGTACTCGGGAGGCTGAGGCAGGAGAATCGCTTGAACCTGGAAGGTGGAGGTTGCAGTGAGCCGAGATCACGCCACTGCACTCCAGCCTGGGCGACAAAAGAGAAACTCCATCTCAAAACAAACAAACAAACAAACAAACAACAACAACAAAATCACAGTAGAGAAAAAGCGTATCCCGGCTCTAGAAGGCAGGTTGACACATTTATTTTTCTCTGTTTTTGTTCTTTCTGGGTCCCCAGCAGATTGTGTGGTTCCTGCCTACACTGAGGGCAGCTCTTCCCCACCTCCTCCACTCAGGCTCACTTCCTAGTCTCCTCTGGAAACACCCACACAGATACCCTCACAGACACACCCAAAAATTATGCTTTCTCAGCTTTTTAAATATTTCCTAATCCAACCAAGTTGACAACTAAAATTAATAATCACAGAATACTTTACTGAAATTGGACCATTACAAAATAGAAAATTTTATTATTTTAATAAATATTAAAGAAACAGAAATTACCTCCCTTTCCACAAGAAGAAAAGAGAAAGTCCCAGATATTTTTATAGATGAGGTATTTTGAACTTTTATGAAAGAGATTATTCTTCTCTTACACAATGGTACAGAAAATATAAATAAGAAAACTCTTTATTTCATTTTAAAATAAAATCAAACCTTCATTATACAACTAGACCAGCAGTTAAAGAGCCCATTTCAGTTATAACTAGATGTGAACATCCTCAATAAAATATTAGCTAACTGAATCCAATGACGTATTAAATGAACGCTTTATGTTTAAATTAATAGGCTAATGAGAAAGAAAATCATTTGAATTACATCAATAGAAGAATGATTAATATTTGATGGTGTTAAGCCTCAATTAGGGTTTTTAAAAGCCTTAGCAAACTAAAAATCAAAGTTAAAATCCTTATTTAAGACAGATAAAACTTTTAAAAATCTGTAGCAATGATTATCCTTAATGGAGATACTTCCTGTACAAATATTCTGTTTTCAATGTCAGGGACAAAAGAACAAAGACTATCAAAATTAATAATAGATATATGCATAAGAAGAAAATAGATAATCTATTTTTATTTAGAAATGACAAATATGTGTGTTAAAAATAGATTTTAAAATTTGCAAAATCAGAATTTTTAATATGTAATGAATTCTAGCATATTTTAAATATGAAATCAATTATAAAAATTATTATTTGTCCTAAAGATTAATACAAATAGTGTATATAATTAAACTATGAAACCAATAAGAAGAGTAAAAAGCTATAAACTATCTAAAAATAAAGCTTAAATACACAATTAAAATCAAGTTCAGAATCTATAGTAAAAATTTTTAAATTTTATCAAAAATTACACATAAAAGTTTAACAGCTAGAGAAACATTGCATGCTCTTGGATAGGAAAATTTAGTGTTGTAAATATTTCAACTGAAGTTTTCAGTAAGTTTATTGTAACTCCAATAAATATTGCAGTTAGACTTTTGTATAATTTAGTACATATATTTTGCCTTTTGCATAAAAAGATACATTTCTCCGACAACATAGGAAAAAGGTTCAAAGATGAAGACTTGCTTGTTGGATATTAAGACATAAGAGAGAGACAGCGGGAAAGATGTTTTTGGGAAACCTGTAGATTATATATAGAATAGCGACAATTAACTTTAACATGTAATATGTACAAAGATAAACTCCATGGGAATTCAAAAATTAAATGTTGAAGCTAAAATTAATCAACTTAAGATGAATTTATTAGTATGTTAATTAAGTTAATATGATAATTAAGTTAATAAGGCCAATAATAATGCATGCAACCTAGGTGTTCAAAATTTCAAAGTCAAAACCATGACTTTAGTTTAGATGAATCAGCATTGGCATGTCTGCTTGAAAGCTGGCTGAATATATATATACATACATACACACATTAATATACATATACAAACACACATATCTTCAGTGAATCTTGAAAAAATAGCAAAAATATCTAATTTGTTTTTCTAAGAATTACCATCCACTCTTTTGTACTATAAGCATCATATTGCATCAAGAAAATAATAAATTTTTTATATGTACTATATTCATTAACTACCTAAAAGAATCGAATAGCTCTAAAATATGAATTTCTAAATATTTTAAATGTATGAAATACAAATGAATAATATTCTGTTTTTAACCCAAAACTGACAACATAAAACCGAGAATTTATTCTTATGTTTTTGAGGTCACATATACTCTCTTTTATTTTTATAGTAGTAAAAACTATAACATAATTCAAACAAATCAGACTTTTAAAAGTATTGTGGTTTCCTGTATTATTTTCTCTCCAAAAATGCTATTTTGTGATTCATTTATACCAATAATATGCCTTAATTTTAAGCTGTGTTCATTTCTACTACATGTCAAAAGAGTTATGGATGGAAATGAGGCAAGAGTGAAGATTTCTTATTATCCCAGACTCCTGCCCAAGTGAACTTCTCCCCATGACATTGCCACAATGTATTTCCAGCTCCTCTTCCCACATTTCTTTCTTAATATACGTGTAGGTAGCTTCTCCAAACAATAATACAAACAGCTGTGGAATCATATTGTTGGGGTTTGATAATAACTATTTCAATTAAAAATTTTGTGACCATGGAGAAGTCATTTTAAACATTTCATGCATAGTTTTTTTTTATAAGTAAAATAAAGATAATGTCAGTTCTGATCTTAAAACAGAGTGTGTTTTAAATCAGGGGTCCCCAGTCCCTGGCCACAGACAGGTACCAGTGCGTGGCATGTTAGAAACCTGGCCACAGAGCAAGAGGTGAACTCTGCGAGCAAGCATTATTGCCCAAGCCTTGCCTCCTATCAGATCAGCAATGGCAATAGATTCTCATAGAAGCAGGAACCCTATTGTGAACTGCATACGCGAGGGATCTAGGTTGCACATTCCTTATGATAATCTAATGCCCTATGATCTGAACTGAAACAGTTTCATCCAAAAACCCATCTTAACTGCACCCCTCCCCACACCGTGGTCCGTGGAAAAACTGTCTTCCACAAAACTGGTGCCTGATGCCAGATAGGTTGGGGACCGCTGTTTTAAATGAACTCTGGTCTCTGTTCCAGAATGGTTGGGCACTGCTGTTTTAAATGAACTAATACTTACAGAGTACTAGTATTTGCATGGGACATTGCACAAACTTAGACAGTATTGACTGTTATTAAATATTTCTTCTCTCCACTGCAATAATAGTTTGCATCATCTACTTTCTAGAATGGTGGGTTTTGGCATCTGGTGAGCATAAAAATTACTGACAGAAGTGTGCTAAAAATAGATTCTTGGGTTACAAATTAAACATACTTAATCAAATCTATTTTCTCATTTATGGCTCAGTTTAATTTGTTTTTTGTTTTGTTTTTGAGATGGAGTCTTGCTCTGTCGCCCTAGCTGGAGTCCAAGTGGTACAATCTCGGCTCACTGCAACCGTTGCCTCCCAGTTTCAAGCGATTTTCCTGCCTCAGCCTCCTGGGTAGCTTGAGCTCCAGGGCACCCGCCACCACGCCTGGCGAATTTTTTTGTATTTTTAGTAGAGACGGGGTTTCACCGTGTTGGCCAGGATGGGCTCGATCTCCTGACCTCTTGATCCATCCGCCTCAGCCTTCCAAAGTGCTGGGATTACAGGCGTGAGCCACCGCGCCTGGCCCTGCTCAGTTTAATTTTTAACCAACTCCCAAAGTGATTCTTAATCACTAATGTTTAAGTGCAGCCCAAAGGGAGGCGTCTTATGCAAACAAACCACCTGTAGTCATTTATGACATTAACCCAGTGATACTGTCCCTGAAATTAGTCCCACCTGTAAGGCTCTGATCTGTATAGCCGACCTATCTTTCTGCTCTCCTGAGAAGTTTTACTTAAAGGCTTGTAACCTTGCTTCAATGCACAATGCAAAGGTAGGGGACAATATCTTTTTCAGGAAGAGAAAAAAATGCCACTACTAAAATTTTTTTTCTATTTATAATTTTATATTTCTATGTGCCGATAGTACCCTCTGTAATATGGATACACTATATTTATTTATTCTTTTTTTTCTGATTTTTTCTAAGAAGAAGTAGCTTCCATGGCTTTTGTAACCTTAAAATGAAAAGCAGCCATTCTTTTTTTTTTTTTTTTTTTTTTTTTTTTTTTGAGACGGAGTCTCGCTCTGTCGCCCAGGCTGGAGTGCGGTGGCGCCATCTCGGCTCCCTGCAAGCTCCGCCTCCCGGGTTCACGCCCTTCTCCTGCCTCAGCCTCCGGAGTAGCTGGGACTACAGGCGCCGCCACCACGCCCGGATAATTTTTTTTTTTTGTATTTTTAGTAGAGACAGGGTTTCACTATGTTAGCCGAGATGGTCTCGATCTCCTGACCTCGTGATCCACCCGTCTCGGCCTCCCAAAGTGCTGGGATTACAGGCGTGAGCCACCGCGCCTGGCAGAAAAGCAGCCACTCTTAGAGATTTGCTTAGCCTATGAAGAATTTTATAGAAGAGTGATAAATGCTAGTGTCTTTATTCTCAGTTACTTTTACAAATCACATTCCTCAAGTTGGATGCAAAACTGTGTTAGAAACTAAAGACACGTAGAATGAAATTTTTGTCCCTATTTTTAAGGGAAAATGACTCAAGCTTGTTTTTCTCCTTAGCAATTTCAGCTTGTAAAGTACTGACATAAAATCTCCTCAAACAGAACTTTAAAATCTCTCATTATTAAGACAAAAAAAGAAACTCAGAGACAATGCTCTTTCAAACTGCAACAATTTTTGCCTGAGAAGTAAAACGGTGAATATCGGTTCCGAAAGCAGTTTTTAAATAACGTCTTTGTCTTAATTTCATAATGTTTTGCAAAATACATATCAACTATGAATAAAATATAAAACATTTTTGTAGAAAATAATTCAGGGTTTTATTTGATTTATATAGATGAAATCCCAGTAAGTTACTAAATGTTTTCAGAATCATATTTCCCTTCCTTTTTAAAAATTAACATTTATTCTGAAGACTGCAATTGCTGAGGGTAGAAAATGTCAGTTTCTAAAATACTTGTGTCCTGGGCAAACATTATTAACTTTCAGAGGAAGCATGCCATCTTCGTTCTTTCACAATCCTGGTATCAGCCTGGGCTTAGTTCAAGTGGTGGGAAAGGGGATATTTGAATTGCCCGTTCTTAACAGCAGCTGAGCAAATTCATGGCACCCTTAAGACAATATGATATGTATTAATGTGAGAAGCTGGAGATTCATCCCTAGGGAGATCAGGCCAATGTGCTGCAGGAGACAACACAATACTTAACACCCTCAAGAGAGCTTTTGGAAGCCAGCAAACATAAAAGCAAAAGCAAACCCAAGAGAGCCTGCATTATCCTATTCTTGTAGAAAAAGTTAGTGCACCTGTACCTTGAATACTGCAAGCATTTCTGGTCATCACATTTAAGAATGAGTACTGGAGAAGATCCAGAGAGATAAAAGTAAACAGTGAAAGGATATATAAAGGCACTTGAACCTAGTGTTTCTCTGATGATGGGGAGAGAAACAAGAAAAACAGAAATGAAGTAAGGCACAATTTTAAAACATAATAATTTAAGAGGCAAACATAAAAGATTTAAGGATGTAAATTAATAAAAACATAAATACATTACACAGAACTTAACAAAGCATTGGAATTTCTCACTGCAATGCATAACCCAAGAAAATTTGTAGTTTTAGGAAGGGCTTTGGAAAATACACAAATGGTAGCATGTAAAATAAATTCACGATGTTTAAGTAGGGTGCCCATATACTTTTATCATCTAAACAAGGATGATATTTAGAATAATACAATGGTTAGAAATAAGTTTGTAGAGACAAGTGTAAACCAGGATAGTCCCTGACAAACTGAGAAGTATGCTCACATTATATTTAGTAATATATTCTTTGGTTTTTTTAAGTTTATGTGAGGAACAAAACACATCTGTTGTGCTACAGCATAGAATAATGTTCTTGTGGCTACTGCTAAAGTAACTTCTGCCTTAAATATAGGCATTAGAGATTGTTACCTGAGAAGTATGGTGTTTTAAAATAAATAGAGCTAAGCTATATATCCTCTCACTTGGAAAACATGGATTTTTAAATTGCATCCTTAGAGTGACAATTCACTGAAAAGAGAAGGGATTCTCTATTTTCTAACCTGTTTTAAATAATTGTATTCTTAGAGTGATAACATATTCAATCAATTCAATATTGTGTGCTTATAACTTTTAAGTGTGTTTTTTATTACTGTAAGAAGGACCTAGGGAAAAGAGAATAGTAAACTCTGGGAAATCTGCAGTAGAGTGTGAGTCTTAAGAAGCATTGCATTGAAAAAGATCAATCTAACATGCATGACCAGATTCTAGGGAAGAGCTCAAACTTTAGATTTTTTAAATTATTATTATTATTATTATACTTTAAGTTTTAGGGTACATGTGCACAATGTGCAGGTTAGTTACATATGTATACATGTGCCATGTTGGTGCGCTGCACCCACTAACTCGTCATCTAGCATTAGGTATATCTCCCAATGCTATCCCTCCCTCCTCCCCCCACCCCACAACAGTCCCCAGAGTGTGATGTTCCCCTTCCTGTGTCCATGTGTTCTCATTGTTCATTTCCCATCTATGCGTGAGAATATGCGGTGTTTGGTTTTTTGTTCTTCCGATAGTTTACTGAGAATGATGATTTCCAATTTCATCCATGTCCCTACAAAGGACATGAACTCATCATTTTTTATGGCTGCATAGTATTCCATGGTGTATATGTGCCACATTTTCTTAATCCAGTCTATCATTGTTGGACATTTGGGTTGGCTCCAAGTCTTTGCTATTGTGAATAATGCCGCAATAAACATACGTGTGCATGTGTCTTTATAGCAGCATGATTTATAGTCCTTTGGGTATATACCCAGTAATGAGATGGCTGGGTCAAATGGTATTTCTAGTTCTAGGTCCCTGAGGAATCGCCACACTGACTTCCACAAGGGTTGAACTAGTTTACAGTCCCACCAACAGTGTAAAAGTGTTCCTATTTCTCCACATCCTCTCCAGCACCTGTTGTTTCCTGACTTTTTAATGATTGCCATTCTAACTGGTGTGAGATGGTATCTCATTGTGGTTTTGATTTGCATTTCTCTGATGGCCAGTGATGGTAAGCATTTTTTCATGTGTTTTTGGCTGCATAAATGTCTTCTTTTGAGAAGTGTCTGTTCATGTCCTTCGCCCACTTTTTGTTGGGGTTGTTTGTTTTTTTCTTGTAAATTTGTTTGAGTTCTTTGTAGATTCTGGATATTAGCCCTTTGTCAGATGAGTAGGTTGCAAAAATTTTCTCCCACTTTGTAGGTTGCCTGTTCACTCTGATGGTAGTTTCTTCTGCTGTGCAGAAGCTCTTGAGTTTAATTAGATACCATTTGTCAATTTTGGCTTTTGTTGCCACTGCTTTTGGTGTTTTAGACATGAAGTCCTTGCCCATGCCTCTGTCCTGAATGGTAATGCTTAGGTTTTCTTCTAGGGTTTTTATGGTTTTAGGTCTAACGTTTAAGTCTTTAATCCATCTTCAATTGATTTTTGTATAAGGTGTAAGGAAGGGATCCAGTTTCAGCTTTCTACATATGGCTAGCCAGTTTTCCCAGCACCATTTATTAAATAGGGAATCCTTTCCCCATTGCTTTTCTCAGGTTTGTCAAAGATCAGATAGTTGTAGATATGCGGCGTTATTTCTGAGGGCTCTGTTCTGTTGCATTGATCAATATCTGTTTTGGTACCAGTACCATGCTGTTTTGGTTACTGTAGCCTTGTAGTATAGTTTGAAGTCAGGTAGTGTGATGCCTCCAGCTTCGTTCTTTTGGCTTAGGATTGACTTGGCGATGCGGGCTCTTTTTTGGTTCCATATGAACTTTAAAGTAGTTTTTTCCAATTCTGTGAAGAAAGTCATTTGTAGCTTGATGGGGATGGCATTGAATATGTAAATTACCTGGGGCAGTATGGTCATTTTCACGATATTGATTCTTCCTACCCATGAGCATGGAATGTTCTTCCATCTGTTTGTATCCTCTTTTATTTCCTTAGCAGTGGTTTGTAGTTCTCCTTGAAGAGGTCCTTCACGTCCCTTGTAAGACACAACATACCAGAATCTCTGGGATGCATTCAAAGCAGTGTGTAGAGGGAAATTTATAGCACTAAATGCCCACAAAAGAAAGCAGGAAAGACCTAAAATTGACACCCTTACATCACAATTAAAAGAACTAGAAAAGCAAGAGCAAACACATTCAAAAGCTAGCAGAAGACAAGAAATAACTAAAATCAGAGCAGAACTGAAGGAAATAGAGACACAAAAAACCCTTCAAAAAATTAATGAATCCAGGAGCTGGTTTTTTGAAAGCATCAACAAAATTGATAGACCGCTAGCAAGACTAATAAAGAAAAAAAGAGAGAAGAATCAAATAGATGCAATAAAAAATGATAAAGGGGATATCACCACCGATCCCACAGAAATACAAACTACCATCAGAGAATACTACAAACACCTCTACGCAAATAAACTAGAAAATCTAGAAGAAATGGATAAATTCCTCGACACATACACTCTCCCAAGACTAAACCAGGAAGAAGTTGAATCTCTGACTAGACCAATAACAGGAGCTGAAATTGTGGCAATAATCAATAGCTTACCAACCAAAAAGAGCCCAGGACCAGATGGATTCACAGCCGAATTCTACCAGAGGTACAAGGAGGAACTGGTACCATTCCTTCTGAAACTATTCCAATCAATAGAAAAAGAGGAAATCCTCCCTAACTCATTTTATGAGGCCAGCATCATCCTGATACCAAAGCCTGGCAGAGACACAACCAAAAAAGAGAATTTTAGACCAATATCCTTGATGAACATTGATGCAAAAATCCTCAATAAAATTCTGGCAAACAGAATCCAGCAGCACATCAAAAAGCTTATCCACCATGATCAAGTGGGCTTCATCCCTGGGATGCAAGGCTGGTTCAATATATGCAAATCAATAAATGTAATCCAGCATATAAACAGAACCAAAGACAAAAACCACATGATTATCTCAAGAGATGCAGAAAAGGCCTTTGACAAAATTCAACAACGCTTCATGCTAAAAACTCTCAATAAATTAGGTATTGATGGGACATATCTCAAAATAATAAGAGCTATCTATGACAAACCCACAGCCAATATGATACTGAATGGGCAAAAACTGGAAGCATTCCCTTTGAAAACTGGCACAAGACAGGGATGCCCTCTCTCACCACTCCTATTCGACATAGTGTTGGAAGTTCTGGCCAGGGCAATTAGGCAGAAGAAGGAAATAAAGGGTATTCAATTAGGAAAAGAGGAAGTCAAATTGTCCCTGTTTGCAGACGACATGATTGTATATCTAGAAAACCCCATTGTCTCAGCCCAAAATCTCCTTAAGCTGATAAGCAACTTCAGCACAGTCTCAGGATACAAAATCAGTGTACAAAAATCACAAGCATTCTTATACACCAACAACAGACAAACAGAGAGCCAAATCATGAGTGAACTCCCATTCACAATTGCTTCAAAGAGAATAAAATACCTGTATATTTTTATTTATTTATTTTTATTTTACTTTTTTTGTGACAGTCTTGCTCTGTCACCCAGGCTGCAGTACAGTGTCGCAATCCTGGGTCACTTCAACCTTCTCCTCCCAGGTTGAAGCAATTCTACTGCCTGAGCCTCCAGAGTAGCTGGGACTACAGGGATTCACCACCATACCTGGCTATTTTTTAATTATTATTATTATTTTGTAGTAGAGACACAGTTTCACCATGTTGCCCAGGCTGGTCTTGAACTGCTGACCTCAGGTAATCCACCCGCCTTGACCTCCCAAACTGCTGGGATTACTGGCATGAGCCAAAGTGCCCAGTCTTAAACTCTAGATATTTCTTAGGAGATATGTTAATTCTATTTAAAAAGTACTTTGGAAGGTGCAGTATGTTAGTAATAAGTGATTTGGTGAAAATATACACAAATATAATAACATATCCTGTAGTAAATTAATAAAATTAATGATTAAATAATTATAATTTAAAGCAAAAAACATTCATGTAATATATCCTACATATGCAAGAGCCTATTTAACATTTAAGCTTGAAAATCACAGAAGCCTCCAATCACATGTTAAAAATTTACTGAGCTTCCAAAGACAGTCAGCCAAGAAGAGAATTCCAGACTCTGAGAAGGTTATATCCTTGATATAATTTTCTTGCTAATTATTCTGTCTAATAATTCACCAAATTCTGTTGACATGACTTTAAAAAAAAAAAAAAAAAAACTCTCATCTGTGAGCCTCTATCCACTTTCACCTTCAACTACAAAGAGCTACCAGCATCTCTTGCCTGAATTATGACAACAGCCATTTAAATATTCTTCTGCATATTCATGTTTTCCCAAATTCATTGTACACTCTGCAGCCAGTGCAATCTTTTAACATAATCATATCAATCTTCATGATAATTCTTTGCTGTAATAATAAAGACTAAGATCCTTCCTTCATATTGCAAGACCACAAATCCTCTGTTCTAGCCTGACTCTCCAACCTCATTCCAGATACTTTTTCTCTTAGTCTCTTTGGTCTAGTTTCACTAGCCTACATGAATGTTGATATATTTTCATGCCTCTATCTGTGCATATTATCTCTGCCTGAAATTCTACCATACTATCTCTACTTCATATCAAATCATATCGTATCATTACTTGTATTCATTCCTCAAATATGAGCCCAGAAGTTATTCACTGACTACCCAAAATCAAATGATGCCTCGAATATCTCTCTGGAGTTTTTCTTTATTATTTATAAAAAATTTATGATTTTTTTTCAAGTTTATTTTACAATCAGGGGTTTCCCGTGGAGATTTGTTACAAAAGTATATTGCATGATGCTGAGGTATGGAGTATGAATGAATCTGTCACCCAGTTAGTGAGCATAGCACCTAGTAGGTAGTTTTTTTAACACTTGTCCCTTCCCTTCCTGTCTGTAATTATGTTTTTAAAGATTATGTGATTAATGTATGTTTTTATTATTAGACACTTAGCTCAATGCAATAAAGATTATGTCTATCAATACATGTAAATAATTAATTTTGAATAAAAGTGTATCTCCAGTGCCTATATCTCCAGTGTTTATTTCATTGCTTAACATACTAAGGTTGTAAATAAATAGTTTTGAATAAAAATTGCCTCTAAATAAGGCCACTAACAACTTCTCCCTTCCCTGTACACACATTTGAACTTGCATTAAGCAATGGGATGCCACACAAGTGATATTCTACAGCTTCCAAACCCAGGCCTTCAAAATATGGCAGCTTTAATTTATCCTATTTTGTAAAACTAGCAATGCTGTAAGAAGATACAAACTATCCTGCAAGCTAGAGTGAGAGAAAACAAGAGGACGCCCTGGAGAGTAAGAGGACACAACGGAAGAAAGTGTCCATGTGGAAGAACACTGGAATGCCAAACATGTGAGTAAAGCCTGGTTGAACTTTTCAGCCTAACCCACTTGCCAGCTGAATACAGCCAAATACATTTTCCAGCTGATGTCACAGGAAAAGACTAAACACCTGGAGAAGCCCTGTCCCAAATCCTCATTCACATAATCATAAGAAATAATAATTTGTTGGCTTACAGCACTAAGTTTTAGGGAAATTTCTTACACACCAATTGGCAATTAAAATAAATAAATAAATTAAGACTCATTATTCAAGTTATCAGAATGGTACAATATGTTTTTAAAAGTAGTACTTAAGATTTATAATTTTAGAGTGGATATAGGAAGTGGTGGAATATAAAAGTTGAAATGTAGAGCCTCTTTAATGTTGAATGAACAATGGGTATAAAATAAAGTGTTTCTTGGTAGAATAGTGATGGTATTCACTATTCTTTAGCAACACTACTCTGTCTACCATGATACTGATAGATTTTTTCTTTTTACTTAGATAGCATTTTATTTTTATAGGACTTGGTAAAATACATAAAAGATAAAGATATATACATATACATAAATTGTATATATACACTATACATATATATGATATATGATATATGAAATGTTTTGATACATGCAATCTGTAATAATTACATCATAGAGAATGGGGTATTTATCTTCTCAAGCATTTATCCTTTGTGTTACAAATAACCCAATTACACTCTTTTAGTTATTTTTAAATGTACAATTATTATTGGCTATAGTCACCCTGTTGTGCTGTGAAATACTAGATCTTATTCCTTCTTTTTAAATTTATTTGAAATTTTAATTTCCGTGGGTACATCAGTGTATATATTTATGGGGTACATGAGATATGTTGATACAGGCGTACAATGCATGATAATCAATTGTGCAGTTTCTCTCATCTTAAACAAGGATGATGTTTCCCTCCTTTAGAATTCTACCTTTAGAGTACTACCTCCATAAACAATCTTAACTTGTTCTCGCAGAAGACAAACAATATACATGCTACCACTTATAATCTGTCCACATTTTCTATATTCTTGCACAAACATTAACGAGTAATTATCTAACTGGGTTTTTCTTGGTAATAGCTTCTCTATTTTCATATTAGAAAGGGTGCTTCTTGAAAGACTCCACAATTCTTATTCTGTACATATGGAGTCAAATATATTTTAGAATTCAACATTTTGAGATTGTAGAACTTTTATATTATCTCTCTCTCTCTCTCTCTTCATATATATATATATATATAGATAGATAGATAGATAGATAGATAGATAGATAGATAGATCGATCCATGGGACCTGCAGGAGTACTCTATAATAAAGCATATTAATATTACTGTTGCAAATATACAAATATTCACATAAAATGAGATTCATAAAGACTATAAATAATTTTAAGTGAACTTTTCTCCCGACATAATTTGGGAAAGATCATGTTTTGCTTTCAGATCAAGTTATTAAAGATATTTTATATTTTAGCCTATTTCAGATATCAAAACAATGGTTAATAATTGTGTTTCATCTTGCTGGATCATGTCTCTCCCTAAGGTAGCCATTTCAATCTCACTAAATCAATTCCCCACCTTTTTTTTTTATAGGAGTTGTATGGTTTCCAGTCATGTCCTTTTACAAAGTAAACAGTTAAAACTTCCTTTTTGCAACCTTACCTTGAAAAACATATTTGATATGTAAATATCTTGGATATATCCCTACTTTTCCAATTTATATTAGATTATAGATCTAATAGATTTATCCTCTGAAGCTTTAGGTCTCATTTGAAGTATGCCCCCCTGCTCTTTTATTACTCTTTTATTTTTCTGCCTGTCCCCATCTAGTACTGGCACTATTTCTTGAACCACTATCATTCTTGAACCACTATCTATTCATTTCAAGTATCCTATAATTTATTTGTCTTTTGTTCTACTTCCTTTGCACTGTGACTAATTATCAAATCATTTCAGAAGAAGTACTGTCCTCTGTGAAGATATCTTGGCCTTAACATTGTTATTTGTCTTTCTCTATCTCTTTTTTAGTATTGGTTCTATCTCCAATATGGTAGGGTGGTCTGTTACCTTTTATTTTTAAGAACGGTGTTTCTCAGATTAAAGTCAGAGGAAAGCAGGTCGATGCTTGTAGTTCCAAGGCTGAAATTTTCTAATGAACAAGACCACACAGAGAAATCATTAGACTGAGTAAAATTGTTAAATTTACCAATGCCTGTAAAGGTTATAAAGAGAATTTCCTTTAAACTGGGCTTTAAAATTAACTAAAATCGAATAATTTAGTTCAAAGGTTTTGGAGTCCAGAAGCTAAACCAAAAGACTCTTCATCAATCATTTAGGCCTGAATATTCTACTCCCTTCTTTACTTCCCAGTTTCCCCATATTATGCACCAGATGCTACAGTCTCTTAGATAGCCTTATTAAAACTATCTCTGTACTTACTGCAAATTATGAACAAACCCAACACCAAAACAAGTAGCAAAAAACCCAAAAGTCAAATCACCACTTTTCTTGTTGATACAAACTAGGGTAAAGAATGGAGCTTAATGAAACGCCAAAGTGTCTTGTTAAAAAACCATCCAAGAGTTAGGTCTCCTTAGGCAGAAATAGAGAAAGAGAATTATATCATTTTCTATGTCTGCATAACAAATTACTGGAAACTGAAAGGCTTAACCAATAGACATTCATTATCTCCCAGTTTTTGTGGGTCAGGAACCAGGCATCTCTTAACTGGCTTCTCTGCTCAGGGCTCTCAGGTAGCCACCATGCTGCATATTCACCTAGAGGCTTAACTAGAAAGAATTTGCTTCCCAGCTTAGTAATATTGTTGGCAGAATTTATTTTCTTCTAGCCATATGACTACAAATCCCCATTTCTTAGTGGCTATTGACAAGAAACCACCATTAGTTCTTAGAGGCCATGACAGCTTCCTGCTTCTTAACCCACTCTGTAAGAAGTTTACAGTACGGTTCTTTACTCCTGCAAGACTAGAAGGAAAATCTCTTGCTCCAGTCTGCCAAGTCAGAGTCCTATATAATGTACTATAATTATGGGAGTGATAGTCCATCACAATTGCCATGTTATATTTGTTAGAAGCAAGTCACAGATTCTGTTTAGACTCAAGGGGAGGGGAATCTGTACAAAGATGGGACTCATTGAGATCATCTGAAGGTGATTCTATTACAGAACTTATGGTCAGTTATTCATGGTACCAATAAGAGAAAATAAACTGAATCATATCAAGCAAACAAACAAAAATATCTTCCCCAGAAACATATCATACATTCCTGGTCCCAAAGATTGGTGAAACAGTCTACTCTGAAGCTACATCAACATTATATAAACTATTTTGATTATGTTGGTCAGTATTACGCATCAACTTGGCTAAGCTATAGTTCCCAATTATTTAATTAAACACTAATCTAGGTGTTTCTGTGAAAATCATTTGTATATGTGATTAACGTTCATAATCAGTTCACTTAAAGTATGATAGGTTGTCCTAGAATAAGCCTGATTCAATCCATTCAGAAGCTTTAAGAACTAAACAGGTTTCCCTGAAGAAGAAATTTCACCTATAGATAGCAGCTTCAATTCGTTCCTGAAAGTTCAATCCTGCCCTTCTTGATGGTCCTATTGATTTCAGACTTGCCGTGTCCTCCACAATCACATAACCCAATTCCTTGTAGTAAGTCTCTCTCTATAGAAAATCTTCTCTTATTTCTGTTTCTCTGGTTGAACTCTGACTGATACAGTAGCAAATTAAAATTTTTAAGACATTTGGTATTATTATATGCCATCTTTTATATAAAATACCACAATGTAGATAAATGGCATAACACGACCCTTGATTTAAATAATTTGATAGGAATGTTTTCCAGCCAGTTTCAAACTGAGTTACAAAGAGAGAATGATAACCTTGTATCTTTGTATTGTCCCATTGTAAAAGAAAGATACTGCTTACAAACAGAAGGAGACAGCCTAAGAAATCCAGCCACCCCAGGCCCTGCATGGCCCTCTCAAGCAATGATGAATCCACACTGCAGTACAAGTGTGATGTAGTGAACCATGAAGCAGTGTTTTGGCAGTCTTGGGGAATCAAAATAATACAATCTGGGTATTTTTTTAATCTGTGGATTTACTTAATTCAGAAATAGATTTAGAAAAAGAATGAATAGACTACATAACTCCCAAATAATTATCAATAAATATATATTTTCTTACAACAGAAGTTTTTATAAGTATTGCACTGAAATAAGTTAAACTTTACTGATACAGATGAAGAATTGTTACATTAAACCATAATACTTATAAAGAAAATGTATATGTGCATCAATAGATCAATAGATAGATAAAAATATATGATTTTAGAAGATATTTTACGGATGTATGTTTTTGTTTATTTCAGCATAAAGACATATGTTTGATCAAGATCCAAAAATTTAAATTATAGCCATAATAACTAAATGCCCCACTTGAAGGAGAACCCATACATTGTTTAATTTTGAGAAATGTAAATTCCAGTAAGGCTTTCAAGATTACTCTGGGTAAAATATATGCCTAGATAACAGAAAAAGTTGTTTTTCATTGCTTTTATTGTTGTCATTTTATATAAGATTATAATTATGAGTCAGATAAATATCACAGGATTCCTGCTGAAAATTATTACTTGAAATTTAGTATAGCCAAGCTGTCAGTTTATACAAGCTGCTGGAAAGCAAAATAAAAATATGTAGAAGGAAAAATGTGTGGGTTCTGTTGTTATGGCCCATAAAAAAGTTAGTTAGAAATCTAAAAATATTGGGTGGCAAAGATTCTATTTATAATGTAAAGATAAAAACCACAAAAACTTGAGTTTCTGGGTAGAAAAAGCAGCCAAAAAGTCAGAGTTTTGACATCTAGGTGATTGTTTGGATAGTATTTCCTTGAGAGAAACAGTAAAACAAGAAAGTAGACTGTTGATGCAATCGAGCAGAGAAAATCAGTTCTCAAGTATGTGGTTCTTGTGGGACCTGCTAAAATTGAGGGTCATTATCTGAGGACTGTTTCTACAGGAAATACAGATTGTGAAGACTTCTACGTAGATGTGTCATGACTTGCAGGCTAAATATGGTGAAAAGCAATGCAAGGAATCTGGAAATGAAAACACAGCATCAAAGCAATATCCAAAATTTAGGGGGTCAACAGAATAAACGACTGCATCCTGCCATCCAGAAAAACAGAGGCAAAACCGGTAAATCAAAGTGGTCCATACTTATGAGTGAGACTACCTCAGGCTGAGAAATTCTTATCACCTATTTTTAAATCACAATCCAATAATTTCTAGATTGTGGCAAATTTAGGGCGGCAGCAACTTTTATACTCAACATAAATTCATCAAGAAAAAAGCACACGCATTATGAAAAGAATTAAAAGCAAGCATAGAAAAAAATATACCACAATTTTGCCAATAGCTGAGGCTGATAGTTTTATCTGGCTAGAATAAATTTATTTACTGTGAATACACTGTGGAAACTTTATAGTCCTAATTTGGGTCCTTATAAAAGCACATCAAAATCAAGAAAGGAGGCTTAAAATAAATTCAACTAATTGCCATGTAAACATTTAATGACTATTCACATTCGTGTATGATATACAGTCATTTAGAAAATTATCATTTAGTACATTCATTATGTTTTCTTTTGTATATTTATTTGTTCATTCATTCATTATATAAATAGTTATTGTGCACAAAATATCTCCAAGGCACTAAAACGCAAGGAATGAAGAGATGCTCCTTGCTATCAAAGGTTGATATTCTTAAGAAAAAAAGATACGTGAATAGGTAATTAGTATTTATGATAGAAATCACAATATTAGGAATAGGTAAGTATCAGGAAGGCTTCCAGGAGTCTTTTACGTCTGATCTGAAGTGTAAAGATTGGTCGGCAAAGCACTAGATCTTATTTTGGTGAGGACAACATTCCAAATAGAATTTACAAACAAATACAGGAAGATGAAAAATAACTTACCAGGTGCAGAGGCTTAGAGGCATTTTATAATTCCCAGAGCATAAAATTAAAGACCATGACGATTCTAGAGAAGCAAACAGCGGCTAAAACCACATGTTAAGAGACTTGACATTATCCTGGGGCCAATCTGGAAAAGCAGATCTGCAGTTGTTAATATATCTTATAAAGGAATAAAAAGAGTTCACTGTTAAGTCAATTTGAGAAATACAAATTAAACAAGATTAAGCAGGCATTCTTTGTGTTTTAATATATCTGTGTGCTTTTTCAATTACCAAACATAATCCCTAAACTCATTTGTTCAAGGTAATTTTTTACAAGGAATATCTCACAGGACTAAGATTCCACTAAAATTATCCTGAATAGTTCATATGTGGAAATAACAAGAGCGGATTTGCAAGTTAGAAATATCTCCCTGGGGATTTTTGTGGAGGCTTGGTTAAAGGTTAAAATAAATGGATGAAGGAAGGCCAGTTAATTGGCTAGACCAGGCAAGAGAGATAATGAAGTACCGCAGGAGCAGTAAAATTAGAGAGGAACAAGTGAAATATGTTAAGGAATTGAAATCTGTAAGATTTGTGTCTGGATGAAAAGGTAAGAGGAGAAAAAGAAATCAATTTCCATACTTCTGGGTTTGTGACTAAGTGGCTGAGAAAGGTACGGACCGCCAAGTAAGATTTAAAAATATAGAATCTTTGGGGAGAGAAGTGATGAGTTAGGATTTTGAAACACAGGGCATGTAAAGACCACTGGTAATTTCAATAAGCTATATTTACAGAAACCTGAAGCTCTTGGAAAGATTTGTCCCATAAGAGAGAAATTC
This sequence comes from Pongo abelii, assembly GCF_028885655.2. Classification (NCBI taxonomy): domain Eukaryota; kingdom Metazoa; phylum Chordata; class Mammalia; order Primates; family Hominidae; genus Pongo; species Pongo abelii. The sequence goes on from NC_085928.1 coordinate 59,781,152, forward strand.
TGACATCAGTAGCTTTGGCTTTGTGTAGAAATCTTCAATGAAAAATTTCATCTGTAATCTCTGTTTATATTACCTCTTCCCATTTACAGGATGGTATCAATCAATTTTCTCATCCATGGTTCTTAAACCAGTTTGTTTATACTCGAACACATGCACACACACACACACACACACACACACACACACACACACACTCACACACTCACACACTCACACACTCACACACTCACACAGACCTTCTATCTGTAAAATTGGTAAATGTCTTACCTCAAAATAAGCATTGGTATTATTCAGAATTAGGTAAATTGGCTTTCAGTAACAAGTAATCCACAAATATCAAAAGATCCCAGCGTATTGCTCATTGTGAGTACAGGCAGGTGAGGTAATGGTTTCGATCCCAAATACTCTAATTTTGTGGCATCTCCATATCCGTAAGTGTTTTCCCTTTTACTGTGACCTGGGGAAAACAAGCATGGAGAATCTAAAACTGGTTTTTAAAAACTAAATGCTTCCACTTAAAAGTGAAACAGAAGTTCTAATTACAAGGCAATTCACTATGCCTCCTATAATTTCAAAAAGATGGGAAAATGCAACAAAAGAAAAAAGAACCAGAAATATTGGTGAGTAGCAGGAGACACTATTCTAAATTAACTAATCAGCTAATTATTATTTTAGGGTCTAGCATACTTGTAGCACTTTGATATCATGTTACGTATAAATGATAAAAGGTAAGTTTACTTAAAGCTGTTTCCAATTCCTCCCTCAAACACCAAATAAGACTCTAATAATGGATAATTACACAAAGTTGCCACCTAGAATTTGCTATGGAGGATATATTACCTGTTGCTGGCACTTCATTCCAGACTTCTTAGATAGAATCTGAGTGGAAGAGAATAATACGAGTACTACCTACAAATTGATTAAGACCTATAAATGAATACTACCTACAATGAGTACAGCCTACAAATGAGTACTACCTACAAATGTGAATGTAGACCAAAAAAATATATATATATGTTAAGGAAAAGTAATTTTCTACTGGATGCTCTATGTTAGAAGAATCACATTTACCCAATAAGTGCTCTATCACAAAAAAAATAGCAAAAAAATAGTACAATACCTTCCATGTTCCACAACCACTCATGAATATCACAGTCTACAGTCTAGATTATAGAGGACAGATCTTTGCTAACATAATTAGAAACGAAATCAGGTATTATGTGAAGATGGAGGATAATTTTTCAAATGTGTTACAATTAATACATAGTTATTTTGTACTTAAGAAAAAAATCAAAATTGTGTGTATTTAAATAAATTTTTAGTTTTCTCTCCTAGGTTCTGCCCTTGTAAGAGAGAAGCTAACACAATCATTATGCTACATATTTACTCTGAGGCAAGATTAACAAATTTTGCTTCTAGAGATTCCTCCACTGGCCTTAGCTTCTGTATTTCACAGAATCATTTTCATTTTAGGAAACTGGTGTTATAAAGTGTAATGTGCCCTCATGTGATTTCTCAAACAAATGAGTGTTTTTAAAATATCACTTTGTAATAATAAAAATATACTCATGAACTTGAATTATTGCGCTGTTTGTAACTATTCTCTTGGTGTGAATTACTTTGCAACAATTCATGGCCTGCACACTTGACTTAATTAAAGTATTCCTATCCTTACAAAGTGCACAAATGAAGTAGAATTATTTTTAAATCTGTCATTTTAGGGGAAAGAGTCTGATTACTATTTGATTCAGTGGCATGGAGAAATGAATTTAGCCACAGGCAGCACAGCTCTGAGACCAATGAGAATATTGGGGAAGGTGAAACTAAGATTTTAAAAAGAAAATACTTTCTGACTTTAAGCCTGTCTCCCCAAATCATTAGGGACAGAATAATGCCACATCCTCTAGTATTTGTTTTGTTTGTTTGTATGAGAAAGTCAAGGTGATAGAAAGTGAAGATCCCCCTGCTTCCTGAGTTCTACAAGCAACATGCAAATGTCAGGTTTAAAATAGTATGCTATATTTTAAAATCTTAGTAAGTTTGATATGCCATTACAGATCATTTTAAATGCTCATAGTTACAGTAACGTATCTCTGTTAAAAATATCACTCTTATTTTTAACTAAATTTGTGTACAGTATACAAGAAAGAAATATATGATCACTTGAAAGTGACAAACTATCTGATTCTCTAAAGATCTATCTCATATAAGAATTAGAAGGCTGGATTATCTCATTAACCTTAAGACATGGCATGCTGTAATGATGTCTATAGTTTAGCATTACACAAAAATATACTCTTGAATACAAAATATATGTCATTATGATTAATATCACATATGTTTAAAAGTTATTTCAGAATAGGAGACTTGTTTGCTAGAAATGTAGCATTTAACTAAAGTACTGCGTATCCAACTTCTATTATCCATGCACTCACTCAAGATCCAAACCAGTGCTTAAGTGTTTTATTCATCATCTTGTGGGAGCCGAGACAACTATATTAATTAACATAAAGTGGGAGAAACATATTTAATACTAATAGCAGATTGTTTTACAAATGGAGGCACAGAACAGATAACTATTTCTTTCATGCGATTTCTGGCATTTCTTCATCCATGTAACTGCCCTTCATTTCAGTAGCAATAAAGAGCAAAACCCCTAGATATCAAAATGATAAATTTCTTTCACTTAGAATATCTTTCTCGCTCTCGAATCACTATACACTCACTAAAAGGGCATTATTTCCTAGAAATGTGACAGTTAAATTTTTTAAGCATCATGATACGGGTGTTGTAATGAACACCATGCTGTATTATCATGACTTCAATATGATCAAATGCTGCTTAGGCATCTGAGATTCCTGAAACAGAACTGAGAGGATCACAAGGATTAAAGACATATGAAATGTTAAATCTTTAATCATTTTTCACACATTTTATGGCTAGCCTATCCTTTCTCACAACTCAATGAAGTTGAGATGATGACAAGTGGAAAATAGTCAACTAATTAAATTTCAGCCTTTCAAAAAGGTCAAAATAGTACGGTATATTACTATACTTCACAGAATAAATGAAGCATGCAAATGCCAATACTTCATTCCAGTGACAAAAGCAGAAAAATATATGAGAGAAAATGGAGCAAAATTGTCTCATTGCTTCAAGGTGTGGCAGTCAAAACTTAGCTAGGATTTAAATTTCATAGTGAGTTATTTGCTCTAAAACACAAAAGGTTGCATTTGTTCTTATAACTATATCTTGAAAGTTACTTCTAGGTTGTACTTCTTGAATATATTTTGCTATAGACTATAAATGTGAGCCAAAATCTCCCTTAGCTACATGTTCCAAAAGCTTTCTTACACTGTCTTTAACAATAATCTGAATTCCATCTTTTGTCCACTTACTGAACAATCACACTTTATCAGTATGGTCATAAGGGACAAAATCACCTACATAAATAACATCAAAAAATAATCCCCCAAATAGATTGTTTTGTATATATATAGTCACATATATATAATTTATATTATACACACATAATTATTAGTGTGTGATGTTTTTGATATTAAAAAACAAAATGCACTAGATATGAATGCACCTTTTATCCTTGCTGCTTTTCACGCTGTTCTCCAGCAACCTAAATGCCACCCATCTCCCACCCTTCAAGGCTCAGCTTTTGTCTCAATTTTACCTTAAAAAATAATATTCTAACGATTATTTCCTTTCTTTAAAATTCTCGGTTATAGTCAGTCTCAACAAAATTATATGTTATTAGTAATAAGATAATGCAAGTAAAGCACATATCACAGGGATTGGCACAGACCAGATGTTTTAGAAAACATGGCCTGTTGGAAATAGGTTTTGAACCCTGACCTGCATTAGCTAAAAATGGCAATCTCACTCTTTCATAACTATATATTATCCATAATATTATTAACCCTCTCCACTGAACATCAGTTTTTACATGTATAGAATGATCAAAATGAAACCTATTTCAATGGGTTATTGAGGTGGTTATATTTGATAATGTTTCAGATGCTTAACACATTTGATACATAGTATTCAATAAAGATTTGTTTTCTTTCTACCATTTTTGTATAACTCCGCTGTCTATTTAATGATTTCAATTAGCTGAATTCTCTCAGGCTTCTAGATGTGTGGAGAATTCAGGAAAACTCCACGGTATTAATTCCTCACTATTGCTGTAACAAAATCCCACCAACTTGTTGGTTAAAACAACATAAATCCGTGATCTGCTGACTACAGTGACCAAGAACCTACAATTCTGTAGGTCAGAAGTCTGATACGGGTCTTGCTAGGCTAAGATCACGATTTTGGAAGTGTGCGGCTCCTTTCTGTGGGTTCTAGATTCAGTTGCTGTTACTTGTAATTATAGAAACAAAGCCTCTATTTTCTGGTCGCCTATGATCGATGGGTCAATCCTAGCTTTTAGAAGCCCCCTCATTTCTTGGTTTGTAGCCATCTTCATCCTCTTCAAACCCAGCAATGGCAGGTAGAAATCATCTTGAGTTTTAAGATCGTGTGTAATTAGATAAGGCCCATCTGGATAATCAGAGATAATCTCATTTCAAGGTTGATAACAATAACATATATGTAAATTTGCTTTGGCAGGTTTGGTAACATACTTACAGGTTTCAAGGAACAGGATTCAGACATCTTTGAGGATCTATTATTCCGCTATCTGTACTGTTTGTAGGGTTATGTCATTGGACCTGTCAGTTGGACACATTGTTTTCATACACGAACGCAATTCCACTATGCCGAGTGTGATAATTTGTAGTTAATTGCATTTAGGAATTCCCCAGGAGTGCTAATATCTTATCATATATGTGTTTATGCAACCTGTACCTGGCCTAGAGTTTTCCCCAACTGCTGCAATGGTCAAGTGTCCAGTGGGTATACATGTGGCTATATATTCCAAATTTAGTCAGAATGTTAACTTTATACTGACATAGGTGCTATAAAATAGCAGTATAAACTCATTATTTTTTAATATGAGTTTAATTTTTAATATAAGCATATGATTTTTAATGTGTATATACAGGCATGTATATGTATGTATGTATATTTACACACAGAGATACATATGGTTATTAGATACATATTGATGTGCATATCTATGTATGTATGCTAGAAGCAATGACATGCTAGTAACAATGAACATACCATTTTGCTTTCTAAACATCATTTTCCAATAAAACAAACCATAATTTTCACAGATTGGAGTTATTTCAGGGCAGAAGAAATATAATGGAAGCTGGAACAGCTTACAATGTCAGAAAATAAAGAAGGGCTCAAAAAAGAAGGAAAAGATAAGATCTTGTTGAAAGAACACAGATGCCAACAATTTGAAGACTCTGCAAGTGGCCAAAGCTGAAAAAAGAAAATTGAATAGCAAGATAAATAATGATAGTACTGGACTTTAATCCATAAAAATATAAATATTCATGTCTATATTAACAAAATTGCTCATTAAATAAACATATGAGGATGACAGTCTATTCTTCCTTACAATATAATTCTAATTGATATATGTACAAGGTAAGAAAAAAGTACTGTTAGGCAAACACAGTAATAATAAATCTTTAAGACATGTTCATTGATGGAAGCTGAAATTATATGGCAAATTTTGAGAATGAGGCTTTATAAATTCCAAATATTTCCCCTAAGTTATTTATCAACTACAAAGAGAAAGATAGTAAATTTAGAATGGAAAATCCTGGAAGAAGCTAGCTGAGCTAAGTTATCAAGGTTAACAACACCTAAAGTAAGATATATTTACATTATGAACCACTTGATATGAAACACCAAATAGGATACAACATTGTCTCTGTGGTATTCTTTTAAACAATATATCATAGCATTGCTATAAGGAGACATCATCAGACGAACCCAAATTGAGGAGCATTCTACAGAATAATTGATCAGGGATTTACAAGTATCAAGGTGATGAAAGACAAGAAAAGACTGAGGAAATGTTAGAGACTGGAGGATACTCAAGATAAATAGCAGCTATACATAATGTAGAGCCTGGATGGAATTCTGAATGGAAAAAGGACATGTGTAGATAAGCTGATGGAATTTTATTAGAAGCTAGAATTGCAAAATAGTTAATAGTATCTTACCAATCTTAATTTCTGGTTTTATGTAACCCTGGTTGTGGTTTCATAAAATGCTAACATAGGAAAAAAATAATAAAGAGGAAAGAAAATTCATTTCATAATTCTGGCAACTTTTTGCATGCCTTAATTTAAAACAAAAAGTTGAAATGGTGTAATCTAATAAGAGTTATTAGAACTATTCATGCACAGGCACAGATTACTACGCTGTAAGTGGTAATAATGCTAACATGGTTGAGCATATACTATTTAGCAATCATCAATTAATTTCATGAATTAATTTATGTAACACTCATGGTCACAGTATGAAATAAGTACTATTGTACCATCCACATCTTACATATGAAATAACTGAGGCACACAGAGAGTGAATTCTTTAGCCCAAGAACTTTGAAACCAGGCAAACCCCAAGCTTTTATCTCCCATGCTGCATAGCCTCTTTCGTAGAAAGCTTAATAAAGGTTTAATTAAGCTGATATTTAGATTGAAAGTAGCATAATTAAATTATTAAATTTCGAGAAATGGAGTTAAGAAATAAGTCAGTATAACTTCACAGTAAATACCACATGCTATTTCTCAAAGAACATATTTTGAATTACAAATAATAAAAACGAAGAAAATAATGAGAAAATTTCCAGGTTAGTATCTATTTTATTATGATTCCTTCAGCTCTTATTTCTGTGCTTTAAAAAATATAAAATCAGGACCATTTTGATTTCTGTTTATTGTTCTTATCTCCAAAATTTTTGTTATGGGGCTTCCTGCCTGTTCTCTATTATTTTTTCCCTTCTCTTTTATCTATATTCCCTTAAAAGATCACTTGTCTATCTTGTGCTAGCTCCTCCTCTTATATTTGCCTTATTCCATTTTATACCTCACATAACTTGCTCTGGGTAGAAAGATAATATGTCTCAACACAGTACATTTTCTCACGGCAGAGCAGCTAAAAGAGTAAGCATTAATTTTCAACTTAAGTATCAATATAAATTTCACTTTAATATAAATCTGAAGTGTTCCAGTAAAATCTTTATTCTTGCAGCAGGTCTCTCTGATAACCCCATATTCATGATGACTTTAGGCAATGACAAACACCACACTGTGTCAAATTCTGACTCTCCCTCATTTCTTCCCTTTATCAGCCTCTCTCAAATAAAAGTGGCAAAACTCACTGCTGAGAACATTATAAAATTTGCATTGTACTTTCAGATGTAGAATAGTAATTCTCATGGATGAAAAAAAGAGTAGGAATTATCTTTCACTTTACTAGTTCAGAGATCATAAGTATTTCACATTGAACTTTTATACTAAATGAATGGAATATTTATATCAAGCCTGAAAATCAAAGTTCTTAGTACAGTTACAAAACAATAGGTGAGACTACACAAAACTATTCTTCACCTCTTCACTCAAGTGTTTTTGGGGAAAAAACACTTTTCTCCCATCTCCATTTGGATGAATGAATCAATGAGTATCTTAAACTCAATATGTTAAAAAAACATTCTCAGGGTGAGCTATTGTATTAGTCCATTCTCACACTGCCATAAAGACATCCATGAGACTGCATAAGTTATAAGGAAAAGAAGTTTAATTAACTCACTGTTCCACAGACTGTACAGGAGGCATGGCTGCAGTGGCCTCAGAAAACAGTCATGGCAGAAAGTGAAGCAGAAGCAAACACATCTTACGTGGCGGGAAGAGGAGCAGACAGAGTGAAGGGGGAAGTGATACACACTTTGAAACAACCAGATCTCATGAGAACTCTTGCATAAGAGCAAAGGGGAAGCCTGTTCTCATAATTCAATCAGCTCCCACCAGCTCCCTCCTCTAACACTGAAGATTACAATTTGACATGAGATTTGGGTGAGGACGCAGAGCCAAACCATATAATTCCACCCTGGCCCATCCCAAATCTCACTTTCTTCTCACATTTCACAGCCAATCATGCCTTCCCAACAGTCCCCCAAGTCTTAACTTATTCCAGCATGAACTCAAAATACCAAGTCCAAAGTCTCATCTGAGACAGGGCAAGTTCCTTCCATCTGTGAGCTCATAAAATGAAAAACAATTTACTTCTGAGATACAGTGGGAATACAAGCATGGGTTTAATGCTCCCCTTCCAAATGGGAGAAGTTGGCAAACATAAAGGGGCTACAGGCCCCATCCAAATCCAAAACCCATCAGGGCAGTCATTAAATCTGAAAGCTCTGAAATAATATCCTTTGACTTCATGACTCACATCCAGGTCACACTGATGCAAGGGGTAGGATCCCAAGACCTTGGGCAGCTCCATCCCTGTGGCTCTACAGGGTACAGCCCCCACAGCTGCTTTGGTGGGCTGGTGTTGAGTGCCCATGTCTTTTCCAGGTGCATGGTGCAAGCTGTTGGCGAATCTAGCATTCTGGGGTCTGGAGGACTGCAGTCCAGTAGGGACTCTGTGTGTGGGCTCCAACCCCACATTTCCCCTCTCCATTTCCTGAAGAAAGGTTCTCCATGAGGGCTCTGCCTCTGCAGTGGACTTCTGCCTAGACATTCAGTTATTTCCATACAACCTCTGAAATCTAAATGGAGGCTCCCAAGCCTAAGCTCTCTCCCTCTGCACACTCACAGGCTTGACACCACGTGGAAGTCTTGGTGGCTCCAGTCTGGCACTCTCTGGAGCAGTGGCCTGAGATGTATTTAGGGCCCTTTTAGCCGTGGTTGGAGGTGGACTGTCTGGGATGCAGAGCACCATGTCCTGAGGCAGCACAGAGCAGTGGAGTCCTGGATCTGGCCTTCAAAACCATTCTTACTTCCTAGGCCTCCAGGCCTGTGATGGGAGGGACTGCTAGGAAGGTCTCTGAAATGCCTTGGAGGTACTTTCTCCATTGTCTTCGTTATTAACATTTGGCTCCTCTTTACTTAGGCAGATTTCTGCAGTACACTTGAATTTCTCCCCTGAAAATGGGTTTTTCTTTTCTACCACATGGCCAGTCTGCAAATTTTCCAAACTTTTATGCTCTGCTTTCTTTTTAAATATAAGTTATAGTTTCAGGTCATTTCTTTTTTTATGAAAATGATCGTAGGCTTTTAGAAGCAGTCAGGCCACATCTTGAATGCTTTGCTGCTTAGAAATTTCTTCTGCCAGATTCCCTAAATCATCGTTCTCAAGTTTGAAGTACCTCAGATCTCTTGAGCAGAGGCACAATGCTTCCAGTCTTTGCTAATGCATAGCAAGAGTGACCTTTATTCCAGTTGCCAATAAGTCCCGTATGTCCATAAGGAGGCCTCCTTAGACTGGACTTCACTGTTCATATCACTATCAGCATTTTAGTCTCAACAATTTAACAATCTCTAGGAAGTTCCAACCTCCCTCCAACTTCATGTCTTCTTCTGATCCGTCCAAACTGTCCCAACCTCTGCTCATTACCCAGTTCCCAAGCTGCTTCCACATTTGCAGGTATCTTTATAGCATTGCCCCACTGCTCAGTACCAATTTTCTGTATTAGCCTTTTCTCACACTGCTATAAATACATACCTGAGACTGGGTAACTTATAAAGAAAAGAGGTTTAATGCACTCACAGTTCCACAGGCTGTGCAGGAGGCATAGCTGGGGTGGCCTCAGGAAACTTATAATCATGGTGGAAGGTAAAGAGGAAGTAAACACATCTCACATGGTGGAAGCAGGAGCAAGAGATTGAAGGGGGACGGGGGTTGCTGCTCACTTTGAAACAACCACATGTCATGATAACTCTATCACGAGAGCAGCAAGGGGGAAGTTTTCCACCAGGATTCAATAACCTTCTTCCGGGCCCTTCCTCTAACACTGAAGATTAGAATTCAGCATGAGATTTGGATGGGGATACAGAGCCAAACCGTATTAGCTACATTTGCTTCTCCAGGTTTAAGGGTATTCCCATGGTGTTCCACCGTCCTTTATTGGCTTCTCTTTCACTTCGCCATACATTTGAAAATAGCCTCTTCATTAAGCATCCTTCATCTGCTCTTTTGACGTACTGTGTCTATCCTGGTGGATCCTTTTTTCAATGCAATGAACAGTTTTCCTGTATAAAGTTCTTATAACTTGAAAGATAAATTGCTAGCAACAATTAGAAAAAACTCTCATTCACAGCTAATTCAATACCACTGCCTTTCCAGTTTTTAGTAACTGAGTTTACCACCTAAATCACATCTTAAATATAAACCATTGAACAGGACCAAATTTTATTCATTCATTTCTGCTGACCTCCATTTTAATAGGGGAAGTACTTCTCATCAAAGGTCAATATTTCCATCTATGCTTTGGATCCCAAAATTCCCACTTTCTTAGAAATGTTAATGCTTGGCTGAATACAGTGGCTCATTCCTGTAATCTCAGCACTTTGGGAGGCTAAGACGTGGATCACTTGAGGCCAGGAGTTCGAGACCAACCTGGCCAACATGTCAAAACTCCATCTTGACTAAAAATACAAAAATTAGCCAGGCATGGTGGTACATACCTGCAGTCCCAGCTACTCGGAGGCTGAGCCAGGAGAATCACCTAAACCTGGGAAGCAGAGGTTGCGTTGAACCAATATTGTGTCACTGCACTCCAGCCTGGGTGACAGAGAGATACTATGTATCAAGAAAAAAAAGTTAATGCTTGATTAGCTATTTTTAATCCAATTTCTTCCTGTCAATATTTTTCAGCATTTAATTACATAATATTTTTGCTCCTATCTTAAAATAATTCCTGAACTTCATATCTCAGACTACCTTTTTTTAAAAATAGTCATTATTCTTGAAAGCGCAACAGAATGTCATTTTTCTTCATCTCTGCGTTTCCCACTCACTCAGATCCAATTGGTGTGAACTAGGCCAATGTGCACATTTGCAAGGCAATACAGGTTATAGCTTCCTTTTACTTAGAACAGATTTCGTATAACCCATTTTGCTAAAGATTTTATTTTGTCCTATTCTCCCAACAAAGCTTACTTATTCTACTATGCACACTGATTTCTAGGTACATTGAACGGAGACTCCATTCATTGCTTTAAGATTTTACCCCATATATACACTGGACTAGGATTACACATTTTCTGATACATTCTGCTAAGAAGAAGTGCCTCACCTTTTTTTTCTGTCATTTTCTTTTGACATATATTTTCTTTTCTGAATACATTTGAAGTCAAGGAAACAGTATCACAGAAACAAGTAAAATCTGAAATTGTATGTGTTGGTTCAGTGTAACAGCAGTGCATCTATAACTTTATTAATGCAATTTAATTTTCAGTGGATTAATTTTTTCAAGAAAATTAACAACTATACTTGATATTGATATATTTATAATCAATGGAAGAAGCATCCCAAAAAGGGCAAATGCTATATGGGCTCAGTGAAACTGGGTGAAAATTTCCTGGATAACAGAGATTACAAAAAGTATTTAAAATGAGAACAAGTAGAATTAAAGGTCAATGTTACTACAACACTGCTTATTAAATGAAAATCTTTGAACATAAATGTTTACAAATCTCAATTATTGGCACATTTTCCAAAATAAGAACTAAACATATTTCAATAACAGAAGGATAGTAGAAATCAGTGTTTAACAAAATAGAAATTCACTTTTAAAATATTTTATTAAAAAGTCAATATACAGTAAACATAATATATTATTTTAATATCCTTCATATGTTCTTGAGTGCCTCCTATTATATAATACCAAAGATCTGAAAAAGATATTGATAAATCATAATAACTTTTATTAGGGAATGATTTTCAATTACATATCTCTTTCTTTAGAAATTACATACCACAGGTGAAAACAATGTTTCTTAGGTACAATTTTACTGTGTGATATATGAGAGGTGTTTTATGGTTGATAATGCAAATGAATCATTAAAAGCAATCCAAGAATAAGTCAAAAAACACAAGAAAAGATAAATGTGTATCTTATATTGTGAGACAGAACTGGGATAATGTGGAATGTGGCTTAGGATAGAGCAGATTATGAATAACATAACTTTCAGTTATGTACCACGCGCTGTCCTGTTTGTAGCACACACATTATCACATTTATAAGTCTGTAAAGAAAGCCTATTAATTTTATGGCAAGAGAGCAGCTGTGGGAGAAGTGAAGACATAGGCATAGAGACTTGTGCAGGGACAGCTGCCTTTTGGGTCTGAAAGAATCTGGTGAAACTGAAAAAACTTTCTTCTATCCAACTTTCTCCATTCTTTAAGTAATTACCATATAGCTGCTATGTAGTAGGTTCTTTGCTAGCTGCTGAGATGTATTGGTAAGTAAGAGAGACATGCTTCCTTTTCTGATGTATTATGCATGAAGCAAACACAAAGCAAACAGCTAAAACACTTTACAAATTGGGAAAATGGTTGAAATAAACATATTTCTTACAGTATAGCAGAATATAATTCTCAATAGTTCTCTCAAATAAAACAACTAAAATGATAGGCACAATCATACCTAGATACTTGGTAAACACTCTGATGAAGTGCATTGAAAGAAACCCAGAAGTTAATTGAGAATAAGAATCTTGCTTTTTATTAAAAAGTAAGTATTAAAGATGGCTTTACCTATTTTTTTTTCTGTACTCTGGGATCATAAGCTTCTGAACTGGCAGTTGAACATCCCAGACAAGGTGGAAAACCTAAAGAACCCCTTTATGAGACTTAGTAATCCAAACTTAGAATCTTACAACTTCAGGGTAGGACTCAACAAGAAATAAGAAGCATTGAGGTGGACACAGAAATGAATCTCAACTACGTCAACTTTGGCAAAGTAAATAAAAATCTCTTTTGCAACTTTAAAATCTTAAAGTGGCTCTAACATTGCTTTTTTTTTCTTTTTATCCCAACATGTTACCTGTGTTCTCTGAAAAACATCAAACATCAAAGCAGGAATTAAATTTAAAGTCATCCTGGCTATTAGTGGCTCCAGGCAGGAAACAGAAGCAAATGCAAATCCTGTCTGGAGAAACTTAAATCAAGAAATACCAAAAAAAGTGACCACAGATAAATTTATATTAAAATCAAATACCCCACAGGCAAAAATGACACAAATAAATTAGCCACTATTAAGGGAGAACCAATGTAAATAATAGACAGTGGATAAAGTCAAAAATTATTTCAAATATTGGAACTATCAAACATAATTTTAGAAAACAAATCTGTTTAATAAATTCAAATAAAAAAAGAAAAATTTGAATATATTTGCAGGGAACATAAAAGTATGAAAAATTACTGAGAAGCCATTTTTGGATCTGGCATTTAAGAAGCTTGGGAATCAAAAATATCCTAATAGCAGGTAAAAACCTGAACAAACTAAAAAACAACAAATATAAGATCTATAAGAAAAGTGGAATAATGGAACATACCTCTGTTCCCCAAATTAGAGAGATCAGCAGGAGAATAATAAGAATCACAACTTACTGGAACAGAAGCACACAAGTTAAAACTTCTGCAGGAACCACTGTCTGCATAGGGAAGTCTGAACTGTAATTGATGAATTGCTGGAGGCTCCCTGTGGTCAAGTACGAGAAATAAAATCTCCAGAAGGACCCAGTCATGTTAGGGGTCATACTTTCCTTAGTTTTACCTCCTGGAATTTTATTTGATTCTCACAGTGAGTATCAGAGAAAAACTTTAATGCTTCTAGCAGGAGGAGGATAAAAGAACCATTTTGAAATATAGCAGAGAAATGTATCCTTTTTAATCAAGTATTCCTTCAGGAGAAACTATTTAACCAGAATCCAAGCTACTGGAGTTTTATCAGAGCCTAAGTGACATGGGGAAAAGATAATACCCAACTCCAGCCCACTTTAGCTATTCTGTCCTATTTAAGGAAGGAGTCGGACTAGAGGTGTCACGTTTTTCAAGGTCTATTTACGGCTGTTTTTTATTCCTGGAACATCATGTCCAGTTTTTTTTTTTTTCTTGGTAATTTAAGAAAAAAATTACAAGATGTACTAAAAGGCATAAAAACACAATTTGAGGACACAGACCAAGCAATAGAATCAGACATGGCAGGGATGTTCAACTTAGATTGGGAATTCAAAACAATTATGATAAATATGCTAATGATTCCAACAGATAAACTAGACAGCATTCAAGAACATATGGGCAATATAAGCAGAGAAAGAAAAATTCTAAGAACCAAAAATAAATGCTAGAGCTCAAAAGCACTGTAATAGGAATATCTTCACTGGGCTTATTAGTAGACATGGCACAGCAGAGGAAAAAATCTGTGAGCTTGTGGATATCAAATGGAAACCTCTAAAACTAAAAAGCGAACAGAAAAAAATACTAAAAAGAGGAAAATAATATAAGAATATTCAAGGACTTTGAGGCAACTACAAAAGGTATCATGTATGTGTAATGAGAACACTATAAAGAGAAAGAAATTGAAGAAATATTTGAAACAATAATTGAGAATTTTTACAAGTTAAAGTCAGATACAAAACTACACAACCAGGAAGGTTAGAGAACTTCAAGTAAGACAAATATCTAGTCATTTATCATTTTCAAACTACAGAAACACAACTGTAAAAATGAATCAGTGGGAGCTAAAAAAAAAAAAGGTTAAACAAAGAAAAAAATATAAAACTCATATACTAAAAAAGAAACGAAAACCATATAAAATGCTCAATTAATAACACAAAAGGAATAAAAGAGTATAAAACAAAAATAGAAACAAAAACTAAGGCAATAAATAGAAAATATGAGCAAACATGTTAGATATTAATCTGACTGCATCAGTACTCACTTTGAACATCAATATTTTTTTTTTTTTTAAGAAAAGTGTATCACTCTGTTTCCCAGGCTGAAGTGCAGTGACACACTCATAGCTCACTGAGGCCTTGAACTCCTGAGCTTAAGTGAGCCTTCTGCCTCGGCGTCCTGAGTAGCGAGGACTCAGGTTCATGCCAAAACACCTAGCTGAGATTTCAGGTGTGAACCATGAACATCAATAGTTTAAATGCAGCTATTAAAAGACAATATCAGAGTGGGTCAAAAAACAAGACCCAACTGTATGTTGTCAACAAGAAACCTACTTTAAATATAAAGACACGTGTAGATTATAAAAACTATCTAAATTGGAAAAGAGAAAATCCTATTATTTGTTCACTAATGATATAATTTCATATCAGAAAACTCTAAAGACTCCTCTGAAAGATTCCTAGTTTTGATAAATGACCTCAGTAAAGTTTCAGAATACAAAATCCAGCTACAAATTGGTAGAAGTTTTATACATCAATAACTATAAAACTGAGAACCAAATTAAGAACTCAATCCCATTTCAATACCTACAAAAACAAACATAAAATACCTAGGAATACACTTTAATCAAGGAGATGAAATGTCTCTACAAGAAGAACTACAAAACACTGAGAAAAGACACAAACATGGAGATAAAACATCCCATGCTCATGGATCAAAAGAATCAGTATAATTCAAATGACCATACTGCCCAAAAGGATCGATAAAATCAAGGAAATTCCTGTAAATTACCAAGGTCATTTTTACAAAATTAGAAAAAAGCAATCCTAAAATTCATATGGAGCCACAGAATATCCTGAATAGCCAAAGCAATCCTAAGCAAAAAGAATAAAGCTGGAGGTATCACATTACCTGACAACAAATCATACAACAAGGTTCTAATAACCACACAGCATGGTACTGGTATAAAAACATACATATATCAGTGGAACAGAATAAAGGACCCCAAAATAAAGACACAGACCTAAAAGCAACCAAACTTTGACCAAGCTGACAAAAATATACACCAGGGAGGCCAGGAGCCGTGGCTCACGCCTATAATCCCAGCACTTCGGGAGACCGAGACTGGCGGATCACAAGGTCAGAAGTTTGAGATCATCCTGGCTAATACAGTGAAATCCCATCTCTACTAAAAATACAAAAAATTAGCCGGGTGTGGTGGCGGGCGCCTGTAATCCCAGCTCCTCGGGAGGCTGAGGCAGCAGAATCTCATGTACCTGGGAGGTGGAGGTTGCAGTGAGCTGAGATCGTGCGACTGCACTCCAGCCTGGGCAACAGAGTGAGACTCCATCTCAAAAAAAAAAAAAAAAAAAATATATATATATATATATATACACACACACACTCACACACACACACACATACACACCAGGGAGAGGATACCCTATTCAATAAATGGTGCTGGAAAAATTGGATAGCCATAATGCAGAAAAATAAACCTGTACTCATCTTTCTCATGATATACAAAAACTAACACAAGAGGAATACAGTACTGAAATGTAAGACCTAAAACTATAAAATTATAAAACAAAACTTGGAAAAACTCTTCTGGGCATTGGTCTAGGCAAAGAATTTATGACTATGTCCTCAAAAGTAAGCACAATAGAAACAAAAATAGACAAATTGAACTTAATTAAACTAAAAAGCTTCTTCACAACAAAATAAATAATTAATAGAGTAACATGAGAACCTACAGTATGGGAGAAAATATTCACAAATTATGCATGTAACAAGGGGCTAATATTCAGAATCCACAAGAAACTCAAAGAACCCAACAAGAAAAAAAAACTAGAAGGGAGACTAAAAACTTGAACAGACGTTTCTCAAAAGAATACATATAAGCAGACAAAGAACACATGAGAAAATGCTCAACATCACTAATCATCAGATAAATTCACATTAAAACACAATTAGATACATCTTACACCAGTAAGAATGACTGTTACTAAAAATATGATATCATATTTTATTTATCCCCTCTTCCACTGATAGAAATTTGCATATGCATATACATGTATATACACATATATAAACACACACATATACATAGGTATATATATGTATACACATGGAATATTACTCAAGCACAAAAGAAAATAAAATCATGTCTTTTGCAGCAACATGATGGAACTGGAGACCATTATTGTAAGTGAAATGACTGGGAAACAGAAAGTTAGAAACTACATGTTCTCAATTATAAGTGGGAGCTAAGAAATGAATACACAGTGATAAAAAGTGAAATAATAGATGTTGGAGATTACAAAAGAAAGAGGGGTGAGAGTAGGTGAAGAATACAATACTACCTTTTTTTTTACAATGTACACTATTTGGGTGATGGCTACACTGAGGGCCCAGAATTCAACACTATGCAATATATCTGTGTAATACAACTGTATTTATATCACATAAATCTGTAAAATATTTTTAAGAACTAAACTGATGGAGAAAGATATAGCATGCTTATACTAATCAAAAGAAAGCGAGAATAGCTATATTAATTTCAGACAGAGGAGTCTTCAGAGACAGAAGTTATTAGGCTGTTTATTCTGTTGGTAATTTCATTTGATTTGTAGAAGCTCTTTGGTTTAATTAGGTCCCATTTGTCAATTTTGTGTTGGTTGTGATTGTTTTGGGGGACATCGCCATAAATTGTTTCTCAAAGCTGTTGTTGAGAAGGTATTTCCTAGGTTTTTCTTCTAGGATTTTTGTAGTCTGAGGTATGATATTAAAGTTTTTAATACATCTTGGGATAAAGATGGGATAAAGAAAATATATCATATTTGGATTGATTCCATGAATGCTCTCGTGAATGCTGCTGTGATGAACATATGAGTGCAGGTGCCTTTTGGATACAATGATTTCTTTTCCTTTGGGTAGATACCGAATAGCAAGATTGCTGGATCAAATGGTAGTTCTATTTTTAGCTTTTTGAATTCTTGTATATGGTGACAGACAGGGGTCCAGTTTCATTCTCTGCATATGGCTAGTCAGTTATCTCAGTACCATTTATTAAATAAAATGTCCTCTCATTACTGCTTATTTTTGTTAATTTTATTGAAGATCAGATGGTTGTAAGTGTGTGAGTTTATTTCTCATTTCTTTATTCTATCCCATTGGCCTATATGTCTGTTTTTGTGCAAGGACCATGCTGCTATAGTTTCTGTAGCTTTATAGTATAGGTTGAAGTTGGGTCACGTGATGCCTCCGGCTTTGTTGTTCCTGCTTAGGGCCGTATGGCCAATTTAACAATATTGATTCTTCCAACCTATAAGCGTGGAATATTTTTCCATTTATTTGTGTCATTTCTGATTACTTTCAGCAGTGTTTTATAATTCTCCTCATAGAGATTTTTCACCCTTTTGGTGAGATGAATTCCTAGGTACTTCATTTGTGTGTGTGTTGTTATTGTAAACGGGATTTTGTTCTTGATTTGTTTCTTAGCTAGAACATTATTTTGGTGTTTAGAAATGCTACCGATTTTTGTATATTGATTTTGTATCCTTAAACTTTACTAAACTCATTTACTAGTTCCAGGATCCTTTTGGTGGCGTCTTTAGGGTTTTGTGCATATAGAATCATATCATTAGCAAAGAAAGATAGTTTAATTCTTATTTTTCTGTTTGAATGCCTTTTATTTCTTTGTCTTGACTGACTGTTCTGGCTGGGACTTCCAGTACTATTTTTAATAGTAGTAGTAAGAATGAGCATTCTTGTCTTGTTCCAGTTGTCTAATGGCTCTAGCTTTTGCCTATTCAGCAGGATGTTGGCTATGGGTTTGTCCTAAAAGGCTCTTATCATTTAGAGATATGTTCTCTCAATGTCTAGTCAGCTAAAGGTTTTAATCTTGAAGGAATGTTGAATTTTCTCTAAGGTTTTTTGTTTGTGTCTATTGAGATAATCACTGTTTTTTCTTTTTATTCTGTTTATGTGGTGAATGCCACTTACTGATTTGCATATGTTGAACCAAACTTGCATCCCAGGAATAAAGCCTACTTGATGGTGAATTAATTTTTGAGGTGCTGCTGGATTTGGTGTTCTAGGATTTTGCTGAGAAATTTTGTATCCATGTTCACCAAGGGTATTAATCTGAAAATTTTCTTTTTTCATTGAGCCTCTGCCAGATTTTGGTATCAGGAAGATACTGGATGCACAAAATGGGTTAGAGGGAATCCCATTTTCTTTTTCTTTCTTTCTTTTTTATTTATTTATTTTTTTGGAGTGGTTGTGGTAGGATTCGTATCAGTTCTTCATTGTATGCCTCTAGAATTTGGCTGGGAACCCATCTAGTCCAGGGCTTTATTTGGTTGGTAGGGCTTTCTTATTACTGATTCAATTTCTGAACTTGTTATTGGTATGTTGATGTTTTCCGTTTCCTTATGGTTCCATCTTGGGAGGTTGTGTGTTTTTAGGAATTTACCCACTTCCTCTAGATTTTCTAATTTGTGTCCATAGAAGTGTTCATAATAGTCTCTGAGGATATTGTATTTCTGTGGGATCATTGCAATATCATCTTTGTCATTTCTGATTGCACTTATTTGGCTCTTCTCTCTTTTATTTATCCAGCTAGCAGTCAACCAACCTTGCTTATTCTTTTAAAGAGTTGTCTCCTGGTTTCATTTACATTACTGATGGGCTTTTGCATGTTAATTTTGTTCAGTTAAGCAAATTAACAAGCCAAAATAAAAAAATTAAAAATGTGCAAAGTACATACACAGACACTTCTCAAAAAAAGACATACAAGCCACCAATAATTCTAAAGTTTATATGGAAAGATAAAAAAATCCAAATAACCATGTAAATATGGTCAATTGATCTTGATAAAGGAGCAATGACAATTCAATGAAACAAATGCAGTCTTTTCAACAAATGGTGCTAGAACAACTAGACATCCACAAGCCAACAAAAAGAAGAATCTAGATACAGATGATATGTACCCTTTACAAAATCTTATTTAAAATGGATCACAGACCTAAATGTAAAATGCAAAACTATGAAACACCTAGAAGATAACACAGCAGAAAATATACATGATTTTTGGCTTGATACTGACATTTTAGATACAACAACAAAGGCAAAATTTTAAAAAGAACAAATTAATAAACTGGTCTTAATTAAAGTTAAAAATGTCTGCTCTGTGAAAGACAATGTCAAGAGAATGCAAAGACAAACCTTGAACTGGAAGAAAGTATTGGCAAAAGACATATCTGATAAACAAGTGTTAACCAAAATATGCAATGACTTCTTAAAACTCAACTATAAGAAAACAAACGCCGTAATTAAAAATGGGCCAAAGAATTTAGGAAACACTTCACCAAAGAAGATATACAGATGTCAAATACCCTATGAGAAGATGCTCCACATCATATATAATCAGGGAAATGCAAATTAAAACAAGGTGACACTACACACATATTAGAATGGCCAGAATCCATAACATTGATAACATCAAATGCTAGTGAGAGAAATTCTCATTCATTATTGGTGAGAATATAGAAAGGTACAGCTGGTTTGGAAGATAGTTTGGCAGGGTTTTTTTTTTTTTTTTTCCAAAACAAAACATGATATTATTACATCATCTAGCAACTGTGCCTCTTGGTATTCACCCCTAAAAGTTAAAAACATATGTTCACAAAAACTCTACACAAAGATGATAACAGCAGTTTTACACACAATTACCAAAGGTTGGAAGCAACAGTAGATAAATTGATAAATAATCTGTGATACAACTAAATAATAAAAAGGTGTTTAGGACTGAAACCAATTAGCTATCAATCCATGAAAAAATAAAAAACATAGATGAAACTTACTTGCATGTTACTAAATGAGGAAAAGGCAGTCTGAAAATGCTATATGCTGTGTGGCTTCAACTATATGACATTCTGGAAAAGGCAAAACTGTGAAGAGAGTAACAAGGTAAGTGGCTGTTCAGGGGAGGAGGGAGGGAAGAATAAATAGATGGAGCATTGAGGAGGTTTGATGTAGTTACACTAATCTGTATAATTCTTTAATGACAAATATATATATATGTATAATATATATGTATAATATATATGTCATTATATATTTGTCTAAATCTGTACAATGTACAACACTGAGAATGAACTTTAATGTAAATTATGGACTTTTAGTGACAAAGACATGTCAAGGTAAGTTCATCAGTTATAACAAATGTATCACTCTGTGGGGGAATGTTGATAATGGGAGAGGCTATGCTTGTGTATAGATTGTTGGTATATGTGAAATCTCTGTACTTCTCAATTTTGGTGTGAACCTAAAACTGCTCTAAATATAGTCTATTTTTATATTACAAAGAATTTGTTTAAAATAACCAGGTAGATAGTTTAGAAACAGTAATAGACATTGCAATCATTGAGTTCATAGTAATTCAAATTAAAAAAATGTGGATAAGATTAAAGATGAATAAATGTTAGAAGTGATTTTCCACAGCATGGCCTACGGAGGCAAAAAAAATAAAAATAAAAAGACTTAATGTCTGAAAGATAGTTTAAGTGATATGAAGTAATATATGAGAAAATCTTCAGTCTCTTCATGATTATTGTAAGAGAGGAATGAGAGAATTGTTCAGAGGAAAATATTGTTGTGACAGTTCTATAGAATTACAAAGGATGACAACCCAGAAATTCAAGAAAAGCAACAAATCTCAATTAGAGTAAATTAAACAGACAACCATCTGAGCACAGTGGCTCACGCCTGTAATCCCAGCACTTTGGGAGGCAAAGGCAAGTGGATCATCTGAGGTAGGGAGTTCCAGATCAGCCTGGCTAACATGGTGAAACCTTGTCTCTACTAAAATTACAAAATTAGCTGGGTGTGGTGGCATGTGCCTGTAATCCCATCTACTTGGGAGGCTGAGGCAGGAAAATAATTTAAACTTGAAAGGTGAGCCGAAACTGCACCATTGCACTCCAGCATGGGTGACAGAGTGAGACTCCATCCCCCCAAAAAATAAATAAATAAAAATTAAATTAAATTAGACATACATCAGCACATAGGCATATAATAGAAAACATAAAATGTGTTATAGGTCTCAATAGAATCACAAAATAAAGATAAAAATTTTATATTTACAAAAAATGCCCTCAATAACTATTCATGTGAAATTAGTTTATCAACAGGCTGAGAGAATATATTTTTAAATTATATGTCAACCTGCTATCCTGAATCCTTAGTAAATTCTACTTGTAGTGTTTGGGAAGTAACCCTTGTGCAATTTTTTTTCAATGACTCTTGGCTCAACTTCTAGAGTAGAAGTTACAAACCAGAGTATTAGGGTCAAATCTGAACGTTAGCCAAATGTGTTTGTAAATTTATTGGAGCATAGCCACAAATATTGATTTAAATATTTTTACGGCTATTTTTGTGTGAGAATTGAGTAGCTGCAATGGAGACTGTGTGGCTAATAAAGCCTAAAATACTAGTGGCCCCTTTATAAAAGAAGTTTGCTTACCTCTTCTCCAAAAGAGTTTCATTTTCCTTTGTTGTAGCTAAACTCATTATTAGGTAATATTCTTTCTCCCTGGAAACAACATGACATTCTCAGCCCACTTCTTGTTTATAGAATACTGAAAACCAAGGTTTATTTGAAGACTAGCATGGTCACAGGATTTATCATTCTAGACTGAAAATGTCTTTGGCAGGATGACTATGTGCTTAAAAAAATATTAGTAGAGGAGTTTCACATCTAGTTACGAAAAAAATAGGTCAAAGGGAGTCCAATAACTAAAAAAGGAAGTTTTGATTTAGGTAATATTTAAAATAGCCTTAGAACATAAAACTTTATTTACAGAACTAATGAAGGAAATAAACAAGCTGACAATCATATCAAAATAAATCATCAGAATTTTACCTCTTTATATTACAGAATATTTGAATGATATGATTAATATACATCACCTAATAAACAAATATAGAACGCTACACCCCAAAATAATAGAGCACACAGTCCTTAAACCCATAGCAGATTAACTGATAATCAAATCAATTATTATGAAAATGTTTAATAGAAAATACACATATTTGGAATTTTTGAATCACTTGCCCAAGTAATCATTATATAAAAAAAGATATAAGAAAACACTTCTAAGAATCTTAAGCACACCATTCCAGAATAGACTGACACATGGCTCTAAATAGAATAAAGCTTGTTTTTTAAAAAAAGTGTTGATTTCATTTTTGTAAAATGCTGTAGACTAAAGACTCAGGGGAAACCCATACTAACTTCAAGGGAGTTGTACCAACAAAGCACCACCTACCCTAAAGAGAATAGAAACTATAAAACCACAAAAGGGAATAAAAACAAAAAAAATGCACAAAAACTGTAAAGACACAAAAACAAGCCTCTGGAAAATTTACTTTTTTAGAAAAGAAGCAAGATAAAAATGCTACACCGATGAAAACAGAAACCATTTCTTATGTAAAAGATTGATACCTCAGAGCTAGACCCAAGAACCCAGATGACGGGTCTCACAAGTAGAGGAAAAAAAAAAAATAATTAGAATACCACTCTCAGATTGCAGAAAGAGGTGCTAGTCAAAAACTCCTTTAAGCCCCCAGAATCAGGGAGGAGTTGTCAATTGTGCTTGAAGGGATTTAAAAATTGCTATGAATTAGTGACTTCTAGATATATTTTATTATTTCCATTTTTGATTGGCAGGATGTATTGCTGTTGTCTTGCATGGTGTCTTGACTGTGTAATAAGTTTGAGGGAGAATTATACTTTATTTTTTTCAGTGGCAGGTCTTTTGAAGAGGAGAAACTGCATCGCAAGTGTCTTCCAACATCTAGACCAAATGCAGATGAAGAGAGAATAGATTTTAAGCCAAATATTATAACTGGAGAAAACTTTTGGTAATTTTGGCATGAAAGTAGAGCTATTTTAGTGTAAGAAGCACTGAGAATATGTTGTGACTTAAAATTATTTGTAACTCCTCCCATCAAAATGTGGAGTCTATTTTCCCAGAATTTAAATCTAAGCTGGATGTGTGACTTGCTTGACTAATAAAATGAAGTGGACATGATTCTGTCTCTGATCCAAGGCTCAGCCTTGAGAAGCCTTACAGTTCTTGCCCTCACATGAACAAGCCTGAACTTCAACCTTGCAAGACCTTAGGGAGGAAAAGGTCCAGCCATCTCGGTCATCCTTGCTGAGCCCCCAGACATTTGTTTGCTCCTAGCAAACATTATACAAAGAGAAGATTAATCGTTCTGGCTAAACCCAGCCTAAATTTCTAATCTAAAGAATCATGAGTTAATAAATGATTATTGTTTTAACTACCAAGTTATGGGGTAATTTGTTCCCCTGTAATAGATAACTGATATATTTTTAACAACATTTTCCATAATATAGAAAAACTAAAAATAACCTGGTATTTTCAGTAGAAAATTGATGATCAAGACAAAGTTGGATTGTTACTAAACACTGGGAGTGAGGAGTTTCTCTAGAAGGCCAAAGATATCCTGGGGCACTTCTCAGTGCCGTCCTGCCCTGTGATTAACAAAGTAAAATAACAGCAACCTAATATAAGCAGATCTGAGAGTGACCCACATACTTCAGGGATGAAGTTTTGGTGAGCTCACCCCAGAAGGCATCAACCAAGCCAGGATGATTGCTGAGCATAAGAAGAATCTAGAACGAGTAAAAGAAAGTAGTTATAAACATTAGTTGTAACCATGTGACCACCTACTATACATATTTTTTTGAATTTTATATACATGTATAAAGATTTTTTAATTTTAGATAATTTCTATGAAGGCTGTAAAATATAATATATGTTTATATATTTTGTTATGTCATATATTAATACATGATGCTAATTGTAATATTTTTCACATAAATATGTGTTTAGGAAAGGGAGGATAGTGTATCAGTGACAACATGTTATTGCAGAAAGTAAGTAAATCAGAAACAAATACATACAGTACAATTCAATTTATGTAATTTCAAAAGCAGATAAACTAAAACAATATACAACTGAGAGATAAATACAAAAATCGTTAGACTTTTAAGAAAGAATAGGAATGCTTATTAAAATTGGGATAATACTATTAATAATTATAATAATATCATACTATAAACAGTGTTTATTAAGCCAGGAGTGTTCTAAGGACTGTTTAACATAATTACCTAATTGCTACATTAATTCTACGAGTAAGTTATTAACATATGTAATTTTAACAGCTATCCTATTAGTTACTCTTATGAGCCACGTGTTACTTATTATTATCACATTAATATTCACATGTATCAGTCGGGATTTGATCATCAGCAAGTAGAACTACCAGCAGCCTTATGTAGACTGCTTAATTAGCTCTTATAATTGGATAAGTTCACATTTCTATGACAAAACCTTTATTGTATATATAAACAATGTATAAGAAATTACATTACCATCTAAATATATTATAATTTTACAGCTATATTGTGATGGTTAATATTAAGTGTGAACTTGGATTGAAGGATGCAAAGGATTGTTTCTGGATCTATCTGTGAGGGTGTTGCCAAAGGATATTAAAATTTGGATCAGTGGACTGGGAGAGGAAGACTCACCCTCAATGTGGGTGGGCACCATCCAGTCCGCTGCCAGAGCGGCTAGAAAAAGCAGGTGAACAAGGTGGAAAAAGCTGGCTTGCTGAGTCTTCCAGCCTTCATCTTTCTCCTGTGTTCGATACTTCCTGCCCTTGAACAACAGACTGCAGGTTTTTCACCCTTTAGACTCTTGGACTTCACCAGTGGTTTGCGAGGGGCTCTCGGGCCTTTGGCCACAGACTGAAGCCTGCAGTGTTGGCTTCCCTACAGTGTTGGCTTTGGGACTTCAACTGACCCACTCTGCCTTCCTTGCTCCTCAGCTTGCAGATGGCCTATCGTGGGACTTTACATTGTGATCATGTGAGTCAATTATCCTTAATAAACTCCCTTTCATATATACATAAATCCCATTAGTTCTGTCCTCTGGAAAACCCTGATAAGTACATACAAATATATGTATATGAATGAAAAACAAAAAAATGTTATGTATGTATTTATATCAAAACTAGGAAGAACTGTGTATATCAAGTGGTCACATGGTTGCAACTAGTATTTAAAACTGCTTTCTTCAAGTTTATAGTCTTTTTTTTTCAGTGGGTATCTTCGATTGTTTATTTTTTTCATGGGGTAAGCTCATTCCAAACTTTATTCTTAAAGTGCGTGGGTTACTAGTAGATTTGCCTGTATTGACTTGTAATTTTACCTTTTTAATTATAGCACAAGAACAGTACTAAGGGATGCCCCAGGGGATCTTTTGCACTTCAGAGATACTCCTTCTCACTCCCACCATGGAGTAGCAATCTGATTTTCCCCTGGTCATCGAAATCATTCAAACCAGCAAATACAGCAAGCCACTTTTTTGGCTGTTGATTTATCAGCGTAAGGAGCCAGCTGTCAAGATTGTGAATAACCCTTGGCAAGATAAAAATGTAGCTGATGATGCTTGTCAGTGTTTCAGAAGTTTGTCTTGGAATGGACTAAATGGGACTATGAGTGCAGCCTAGTGTGACCTCAGCCAGATGAGAAATCAAATGGGAATCACAGCCAGATATCAGGGGAATACATGAAAAACGAAATAGGATTGAGCCATCCAGGAGGACTCCGGGCTCAGATCAAGATAAAAGAGTGTAGTCCATGTGTTCAACAGCTGCAGTTTTCAAGGGCAGAGACCCATGAGCAATAGATGGCCAATGAAAACCTTCATCTGAGAGTCACCCAAGGGCCCAAGGAGTAGCACAAACTCATTGTGAATATTCCAGACTCCACTCCCTTTGTCAGGAAGATATAATGAACACTTTTCATCTGAGAAAGAAAAAAGATGAAAATGTTAATATCAAGAAAGACTGAGTAGCTACCTTAAAGTCACTACTGTAATCTGAACAGAAACTGCCAAAATTAGAAGCAACTGCTAGATAATGTTAGTAGGAAAAATTAAGTTACTCTGCCATCCCACAAAATGGGATCTACATTTCTTTGGTTCCTGGAATGTTAGGTTATCATAATTGCCACACTACCAAAGTGAGCATCCTGTACTGCAATGCATGTTTACTTCTCTATATTCCTACTAAGCTGTTAACTCTATAGTGACAATATTTGTTCCTTTTTCTTTATTTTCCACTGTATTATTATCAGCCAACATCATTCCTGTAGCATATTTGAAACTTAGTAAATATATGAAGAATAAATACAGAAATGAATGATTTATGAGGATAGGAGAAGAGGAGGGCAGAATAGGAATGCGTTGAACCTGTAAAATACAAAGAGGGAAAATATGCCGTACGAGAGGTGAGGAAAGATAGCAAACTTGGCAGGTGGAGAGCATCATTTTACTTAAGATTGACTCTCTGTACCATCATTTAGTGCCAGGAAGCATTTTTTTCCACTGTTACGCAAAAGCACATCTGCTTTTATGATTTACATAAATGCCTTTGATTGTTGTTGTTGTTTTTAATATGATTGACTTCATTTAGAGCAATTCTTGCTAAGAGGATTCTATGACAGAGGACTCACTCCATCTCTAGTATTATTTCAAGTAGGTCAGTTCAATTAGATACATTTTGATTGCATCTATGGAATTGCTATAACATCTATAGATACTAACTTTAAATATCTAAAAAAACTAATTTTTTGAAATTTGATTAAAATATAACCAAACTCCCTTATGTTGTAATTTATGTTCTGTTGTTTCAGGCATAATCAGAAGACTTAGAGAATACAATATAGCATTCTCTGTATAATTGTCTGCCGTCTGTTATATTCTTAGCCTATAATTCTAACTTATCTCTTGCCTTTCTAGTCTCCAGGCTAAACAATTACAGTCCCTTTAACCTTCTTTCAGAGGTCATATTTTTAATCCTTTAATCATTTATGGTACTCTCTTTTAATCCTCTGTAAGTTCCCTTTTAAGTTGCAGAGCCAAAACTAAATGTGGTACCCATGAAAGGTTTTAACCATGCTGAGATGCTGAGTATAATAGGAGATTTATCTCATGGTATCAACACATTCTTCTTCTCACCATGAATCCCAGTATTGCAGTTTTTAATAACTAAGAAATGACATTGTGCACTCATGTTCATCTTGTTAGTTCATCTTATTACCCACTGCTAATGAATAGCTACAATTGGGATTATGAACCAGAGAACCAAAGACATCACTTCAGGATCAAATGTGAATTATACATTCACAATAAAAGAAGAATCATGCAAATTCAGTGACCTTCCTCAGTAATGAAATGACTAACAACTATTACTTACCCTAGGTATATTATGTACCAGTGTAGGGAGTTTGAGATTCATTTTATCTTTCATCACTATAATAAAAGGTCTGGGCAGGCAAATGTAGAACAAAAAAAGATGGAAGGATTAATTTTAAATTAAGCAGTATGTTTCTAACATATGCCTGATAGAGATTCTATGCTTTTCAAAAACACTCCAACTAAGAATGATATTTTTAATAATAGTATAATGTTCTTGCCACCAATGGAAGAAGTGTTTATGTAACAGTCATATGAATTTTCCCAAAAGTTTCCTACGCAAGGATTCCCAGATGTCAGTCAGAGCAGAGTGAAGAGGCTGCATAAAAGTAACCTGGGAATTTCCTTTTCATAGTTAGCTTTCTTTTTTGAAATAATTGCAATTTATAGGAGGTTTCAAAGAAATGAACAGGAAGGTTGCATGTACCCTTCACGGAGCCTCTCCTAATATCAACACCTTTTATCACCACAATACAATCAAAACCAGGAAAAATAACATTGTTACAGTCTTGACAACTACTCTGATTTCACCAGTTATGCATAACACTGAGCATGTGTGTGTTTGTGTATTCATCTCCATGCAATTTTATAATATTTGTAGCTTAATGTAACCCTATGATTTAGTCATTACACGAAATAAATATGTATCAAAACATCACATTTTACTCAATAAATGTGTACAATTATTATATGTCAGTAAAAAATAATATGAAACATGAACTTTACATTTTTAGAAGTTGTTAAGGTCCTTTAGTCATTTTGAGTGTTCCTCGATTATCACAAGGATCACTGGCAAATAATAGAATCGAGGTCTAATAAATAAGACTCATTCATAATAAATTGTGGTTGTCCTAATAATATGAAGAAATTCACAGATTCTGGTGTAGGCATCATTTTACATATGCTGAGAAAATTTCCACATATTCTGATTTTACATGTCATATGTTAACAAAATAATAATTTAATTTATATTTCACTCTATAGTACCTATGCTATAGTATTATGAATTCAATAAATAAGAAGTCGAAGAATTTCACCCAATTCATTCAAAATTATTGACTGAGAATTATTAATATGCAACACTAAAAAATTCTGTTCTTACACATTTTTAATATTAATAGTGGAGATAAATGATACAGCTCCAAAACCTGTATCTAGTACTCAAAGAGATATATAAGTACTAACACAAATACAAATATATAGGTAAAGTATGTGCAGATGATTATGTAGACAATTCTAAAGAAACTAAAAATAACCCTTAGAAGTAATAATTAAGTTAAGATTGCAGGATACAATATCAGCAAACAAAATCAATTGTGTATGTACTGCAATAAAAACATAGAAATGTAAACTGAAGTTACAATATTATTTACATAATTCAAAGACAATGAAATACTTATAAACAAATATAAGAAAACTCATGTATAGGATTTGTAGGCCGAACGTGACAAAATGCCAGTGAAAGAAGTCAAAGATGACCTAAATAAACAAAGAAACACACTATGTTCCTTGATTAAAAGGCTCAAAATAATGAAGATGTAAATTCTCCCTGAAAAAAAAATTTAGCAAGGTTATCCATTGACAAAATTATTCTAAATTTAATGTAGGAAAATTAACTAGAATAGCTAAAATAACTTTAGGAAAATAATAATGGAATGAATGAATCACTCTACCTGTTTTTAGGATTTGTATACAGCTATAGTAATGAAGAATGTGTGGTACTGGTGGATATGCAGACATATGTGTCAATGCAACACAGCACAGAAACAGACACACACAAGTACAGATGACTGATTTTCTACAATGGCAGAAAAGTAATAAAAAGTAGGAAGAATCGTCTTTTCAAAAAATGGTGCTGGAACAGCTGGATACAAAAAAAAAGCTACCTGTGGTTCGAATATATTTTCTTACATTATGTAGTTTTTATTTTCATTCTCCTAACAAGGTCTTTCATAGAGAAAAATATTTTTATTTTTATAAAATCCAACTTATTGTTTTTTTTTATGGATATCGGATAAAGGATTTGAATCTAGAATTTATATGGAACTTTTTAAATTCAAAATACAATTTTTAAAAATCCAATTAGAATGTTTTACCACAACGTTTCTTCTCAAATTCAAAAATGTCAAAATTTTATTTATGATCTTGCATTTGCCAAGCATGCCTAGTATTATTTTTATTTGTATAACTTGAAAATAAAGTTGGTTAATTATATATTTTGAAAACCTAATCAATGAATTTGCAGAAAACCAAGACAGAAAAATCTTGTGTTTAACCAAGATATTACATTAATAAAATGTTATTATTTGTATTAAAATATGACACAGAAATGTTACTTTTTGCAATTCTTGTTTATGTTGTTTCTCATGCACTACTATTAACCCTGTTATGTTTCATAAATAATAAAATACCTTTACAAAAAAGAAATGTATATATAAAATATGATGGAAGTTAAAAAGGGAGAATATTTTCTACTGAAAGCATCAAAGAAAGATTGATGAAGAAAGAAAAATTGGAAATGTACCATAAAGCATAGACAAAGATTTGATATTTGAAAAATGGGAGCAAATGTATGAACATAAGCAAAGATTATGAGCAGGGCTATAGTGATCATAAAAGGAAAGAGTGGAAAGCAATATCAGAAAGGTGATTTAGAGTCAGGTCATGGAGTGCTGGAAAACAAGCCAGGTCTTTTCTCTTTATTCTGTAGACAATGAGAATTCAGCAGAGATATTCAACACTACAATATTTATCAGATCAATGTTTCAGAAAGGTGCATTTAGCAACTGTGCATATAATAAATTGGAAGACATACAGAGCAAAGATAGTCCAAAAGTTAGTAAGCAATTTTGATTCTTTAGGCTTGAGGAATAAAGATTTACACTAGGCTGTTAGAAACTACGATAAGTTGGAGAAGAACTGTGCAAGAAAAATAAAAGCTTTTTTTTTTTAAATAAAAAAAAAATAAAAGAGAAAGAAATGACAACTGATTGCAAGTGGTTTTTCAGTACTACATAGCAGGAAAAGTTGCTAGTACTTTGAATCTGTGTCCTATTAAGAGAAGTTAAAAATACAGGAATGAAAGGCAAAGCATTATTGTGGAAGAAGTAAAGATGAGTGTATAGTAATAAAGTGGGAGCAGTAAATATAGACTGATTTTTCAAGTTTAATGACTCAAAGGAAGTGGATGGTTGCACAGTTGACTAAGATTTTATTAGGATAGAAAACAAGTAAGTGGAAGAGTAAGTGGAAAATTTTAATTGAGAGGAAAGTAATGAAATGCCAAGAAGAATATGATACAAGAAGCAAAATTCTTCAAAAAGCAGATAGCTTCTGAGACTCATCAGAGTACATTGCCTTGGAAAGAAGAAATGATACCCTTCCGAGATCAAGGAAAAGGATAAAAGTCAAGGTGCCACTGAATTTATGACAGAGAATGAAAGGTGAGTTCCTACCACATTGTGTCAATATTATCAATTTGTTTCTCAACATGAGCAAGTATACAGTGGAAGGCATAATAAAGTTAGAAAGGTCTAAAATACATTATCTGAAAAATATGTAGTTTTCCTTTAAAGTACAACCTGTTCAAGGGAAGCTATCATATATTTTAACTTGTTATAAAACACGCCAAAGCCTAACAGGTTGCTAAAAATGTTTGATACATACAATATGCAATAACTGACACACGAGTATATTTCTATTTATTTATCCCAACTCTTAAATATAATTTAAATGTAAAAATCCAACGGAAAAATCCACAGTTAGGAAATTAAATTTTTTTATTTATTTGAAATTCATTTATGCTGCACAGACACTTTCCAGTTAATCTACCATTTATGCTCCCATGTAGTATTAACCCTACATAATTCCTGAGGATCAGTAGTATCCTGTGAAACTCCTCTCCATCTAGTGTTCCATGAAGTCCCAGAGAACTTCTTCATGATACTGGAAAAAATTCTAAGAGTTTTCCCCCCTTATTGAATTTCAACTCATAATGATTTCCCTTCAGATCTTTTGTATTCAATATAAGTGGTCTTGCTCTGGTAAAATTATAGGTTCCAAACGAGTCTGCTACTAAAAAATGCGTTTGTATATTATTTCATTTTGTTTTACCACCATAATAAACAATATTATTACTTTGTAGTTTCTTCAGCACAAGATAAGATAAGCAGTCATAAAAGTATGTCATGTCATTTGCATTATTACTGTTGTTGTTTTTTGTTTTCTTAGATATTCCACAAAGTTTCAGCGTAGCAGGTTTTAGCTTGGGAAAAGGTAAAAATGCTATAGAAAAGACAGATATACTGAAATAAAAGAAAAAAAGGCAGCAAGTACATAAGTTTAGAAAACTAATCAGGTGACACATTTCCTCATTGTTACATAGAGTTCTATTCATTTATCTTGGCAATAAAACTGTCATCTGTCAGATACACGAGTTTTATTAAGCAAAGACTTTTTTTGTCAAGATCGAGAAAAGTGAAATAGCAACATGGTGTATTAGTTCGTTCTCACACTGCTGTAAAGAAATACCTGAGACTGAGTGATTTATACAGGAAAGAGATTTAATTGACTCAAGTCCTCCATGGCTGGATAGGCCTCAGGAAACTTACAGTCATGGCAGAAGGGAAAGCAGTCACCTCTCTTACATGGCAGCAGGAGAGAGTGAGTGTGTGAAGAAGGAACTGTCAAACACTTATAAAACCATCAGATCTTGTGAGAACTCATTCATTATCACGAGAACAGCATGGGGAAACTGCTCCATGATCCAATCACCTCCCACCAGTTTCCTCCCTGGACATGTGGGAAGTATGGAGATTGCAAATCGAGATGAGATTTGGGTGGGGACATAGAGCCAAACTGTATCACATAGCTTACAAAAAGTTTTCTGCAACGTTTATGTCTGAATATCTTTATCTTTTTGCTATTTCCTCCAAAGAGGAATAGACTGTTAGCTATAATCCTGGGTAATCTTCCATAGCATGTGTAAAAAATAATTTTGTCTTTCAAACATTAATCAAACAAAACATATATTTGATAATATCTGGCTATTTATACAATAGTCACTTCAGATTCAGTTTATTATAAATGTACTTAATTTACGTAAGTGATTATGAAAATGATTTTCCTTCATTTTTTCTTTTCTTATAACATTCTTTTTAAGTTTAAGTGTTAACATTATACAGGCCTTCTAAGATTCAGTGGGAGATATTACTTAGTCTCCATTCTTGGGAAGAATTTTGATAACGTTCACATTATTACTTAATTGTTTAGTAAACTTCACTAATGGGCTCATCTAGGTTTAATGTTTTCTTTGTGGCTGGGTTATTAAGTATAGATTTGAGTCCCTTAATGATTGTAAGACAAGTTTGATCTGTATCAATTTTATCTGTCATCAAATTTAGTTATATATTTGTAATATTATTTTAATAGTAAACAAAAAGGTTAGCATCTGTTAGTTGAGTTTGGTTGTAGCTGTTACTGCTATTTAACTAAAGTGATATTGTCTCATTTAGCTTTTTTTTTTAACTAAATGCTATATCTTAAACATGAAAAATTATAGAGTATGTAATAAACTTAAAGATAATGTTATCTTCCTTGGATAAAATTTACTTTTGTAATGGGCTAGGGTAGAGGTGCTAGAAATAACAAATTTACTTATTCCATTCAGAGATTTAGAGAATTCACATTTGGCTGCAATCATAGGTGTTTATCTATCTCCTATTCACGTTTTTCGCTAAATTGTAGGCCTTTGGGACTCCAACACAAAGACTAGAGGGATACCAGGGACCTCCTTTCACCAATTATGAACTCTAATATTTGTTGAAAGCATTGCTTAGCTTGTCAGTCTCCACTTAAAAAATTGTCAGTCGCATTAAGAGGAAAAACGGTAAGGTAGATCTGACATGTCACTCTGGATTCCTCATTTCCTAGATTTCGGCCCTGTAATTATTTACTTTTGTGTGATACATTCAAACTAAGACTTCGACATTTTTTTCCAGATTTTTTTTTCTTAATTATCAATGGGAATTTGTTTGGAAACATCGTAAAAATACTTTGCCAGAAGCTATTGCTTTATTTTTTCAATACACAATGTGTGAGGGAAGCCTGCAACATGAAAGGTAGAGAACAAAACAAACAGAAAGGAAAAACAGAGAACAGATAAAACAACAGAAAGAAATAAAACTACAAATACAATCCAGAGAGATGAGAGGTAGGTGCATTTAGGGAGAAAATAATTTATCATTAAAGTATGACATTTAGAAAACATGACAGTGTTCCTGAGAACTCAAAAAATATAATAACACTAGTAAAATAATTCAAATGTGGAAAGAAATGTTGATAAATTCTCTAAAAAATTTGACTGTATAAAATATAATTTATGAAAATAAGGATTAAAAAGTTACAAAAAAGCATAAAGGACTAATAACAACATCTACTAAGAAAGAACAGAAGAAATTGGAAAGATATTAATTAAAATTAAATTTTCCAGAACTAATGAGTATATAGAAAAGTCTTACTAAATTGAGTAAACACAATGAATGAAAGAAAGGTCATGAAATGTAATTTCATCTTGAAATTAGGAGAAAATAATACATTTATTCTGAGATAAATAAAAAGTTAAGAATAAGAATATGTCAGTTTTAATGATTGAAAGTAAAAGGAATAAATATATATGTATATATTTTTAATTCTCAACCTTCTGGAGAAAAATATAGCTTAAAATACATTGTTAAATTATTAATTAAGGATGAGGTAGAAAAAAATTACATTTTTAGATATGTCATCTTTTTTAAAATTATTTTATTTTGAGCCAGGGTCTCTTTGTTGCCTAGGCTGGAGTGCGGTGGTGCCATCTCGGCTCACTGCAACCCCTGCCTGCCTAGTTCAAAGGATTCTCCTGCCTCAGCTTCCCAAGTAGCTGGAACTACAGACACGTGCTACTATGCCTGGCTAATTTTTGTAATTTCAGTAGAGATAGGGTTTTGCATGATGGCCAGGCTGGTCTCGAACACCTGACCTCAAGTGATCTGCCTATCTCAGTCTCCCAAAGTGCTGGGGGGATATAGGGATGAGCCACCATACCCAGCCACATGTCACCTTTTAAAAATACTATCTCTCATCATTTTTGAGAGATAGTATTTTTAAAAGGTGACATGTGGCTGGGTGTGGTGAGTTCATGTCCTTTGTAGGGACATGGATGAAATTGGAAATCATCATTCTCAGTAAACTATCGCAAGGACAAAAAACCAAACACCCCATGTTCTCACTCATAGATGGGAATTGAACAATGAGAACACATGGACACAGGAAGGGGAACATCACACTCTGGGGACTGTTGTGGGGTGGGGGGAGAGGGGAGGGATAGCATTAGGAGATATACCTAATGCTAGATGATGAGTTAATGGGTGCAGCACACCAGCATGGCACATGTATACATATGTAACTAACCTGCACATTGTGCACATGTACCCTAAAACTTAAAGTATAATAATAATAAAAAATAAAATAAAATAAAATAATAAAAAAATAAAAATATTATCTCTCATGCGTGTTTTCTTTCTTGGGAAGTTGTTTAAGGATATATTTAAAGAAAAAAGGATTAACCCAAAATGAAAAAAAAAAAAACTGCAGTGTCTATTTTTAAAAAGCAACAAACAAAAATTATAGATCAAATTCAGGATAAAAGGCAAATGAAAATGTCAAGAGGATTAATAAATACATGTTCTGAAAACTCGTTGTAAAGCAGCCTTTGACTACAGCAGGAAGACAAAGGAATATAAAAAATACCATCTTTAAGAAAGTAAAGCAGAACTGAAAAATACCTGATGTGATGCATCAAAATGACAAATTGTTAAATTTGATAAAATGTCCATTTCAATTTCATATTTAAATAATGGGTCATAAATCTTCAAATAAATATACGGTCTGTTAAATTAGTTGCCCTGATGTTTAAAACAAATAAAATGTTTCAAAAGATACTAGTAGGAAAAGTGTACAATTTCAGAGCTAGAAAGCAAAAAAAATACAGTGTCATTGAAACCAAGCATGAGCAGAATTTCAAATGAAAGGTGGGATAAATATTGATACAAGGTTGGAGAGTCAATGGTGATGGAATTCTTCAGGTTGTGTCAAGGGGGAAGTTTCTCAGGGAAAAAACAAACTGACAAAAATCCTTCTTAGCAGATACTCAATACAATGAAAAGCACAGTAGGCATTATTAAGAAAAAGATATTATAAATCATATTAAAGGAAATGTAGTATTAGTATTTATGTATACAATATAGTCTATAGTTACTTTGAAAGAGTAAATAATCATGAATATATTATAAGAAATTTGACATGGAAGTTATTAAAACTTGTTATGTGAAATATTGAAATAATTTATTAATTTCATTACAATTATTTCCATATGCATTTCTAGTTGGAACTGTCTTTGTGATTCTTGAAAAGAAGCATGCTGTGACTTAAAATGAAATCCATCCTATTCAAAAGTGATTCAGAGGTGATTACTCTTTAGCAAATTCAAAAACTTAAAGCATTCAACAAAATAAGGAAGAAAGTTCACTCTAATATAAAGCCAATGCTTTTAAACTGTCATAAGAATTGTTGAAGAGTGAGTAAACACACATTTTGTCACTAAATGTCCATATCACTGTTCCTACTACACATGTAATCACTAACCTCTTAGCAAGGGACGTGAATCCAATCTAATTCCTGGATTTAGCCCAAATCTAAGATCTCTTAATGGTAACTAGTTTTCTCCATTAAGTTTCAATAAGGGTCCTTATGGCCTGGTGTCTTAATAAAAATATTTATTATGTATCCATTCTGTGATATTGCAATAGGAAAAATATAACTTAAATGAACAATTTCATTCAGACAAGAGACGAAAAAGAGACACACCTGCTTCATTATCTGTGTCACTTATGATATTATAGGTTTCACTTATGATATTATCTGTTTCACTTATGATATTCCATAAGCTGGCAGTGGGGAAATTTTCTTGCTCAGACCTTAGTTGTAGCTTTGGGACAAACTCTCTTATCCATTTTTTTTTTTTTTTTGTCACCTCTGCTTCCCCTATTGCTACATCTAAAGAGGACATTGATATGCATTTCCTTCTTGAAGGTGTCTGCCTTTTATTTTATTTTATTTTTAATTTTTATCTATTTTTTTTTTGAGACGGAGTCTCACTCTGTCACCCAGACTGGAGTGCAATGGTGCACGATCTCGAGGGTTCAAGCAATTCTCCTGCCTCAGCCTCCCGAGTAGCTGGGATTACAGGCACCTGCCACCACCCCCGGCTAATTTTTGTATTTTCAGTAGAGACAGGTTTCTCCATTTTGGCCAGGCTGGTCTCAAACTCCTGACCTCAAGTGATTTGCCTACCTCAGCCTCTCAAAGCGCTGGAGTTATAGGCATGAGCCTATAATCCTTTAAAACCTACTTCCTGCATGTGTGAGTTTTGGGGTTAAAGCATTATTCATAATTTAAAAAATAAAAGACATAATGAACTACAAAAAAGTTAGCCATTTTGTAGTGGGGAAGAGATGACAGTGAGGCTAACTACCTACATACAAGCTCTGGTAACAAACAATAAAATTAATAAAAAAAAGATACCCTAAAAAGAAACACGAAGATTGGCCAGCAAAATGGGATAAAGTCCTTACATGCTTAGAGTGTAAGAAAAAAACAATGCAAATTGAAATGAGCACAATAAAGGAGAGCTGAGTTAGCCGTTACTTATGAAATTTATAATCCCACAGTTTTATAATCTCTCCTTTCTCCGTAATAATTTAGAATGATAGCTATTACAATCCCTACACCATTGCATCCCATCACCACTTGATTTAAAGTTAAAAAACCAACATATCATGGATGACCCAAGACTAAAAGACATAAATTTATCCACGCATTTCTCAAATAAACAAGTCACCAAATCTTAAAACCCCATCTTTATGGTCTGCATTCATAGACAGATGTCAGTATCAAACACACAGTCATTCAGAGTCTTAAGAAAAAAACAGATGGCATATTCAATTCAGGCCATTTGAGTAGGATTTAACGAAGAAACGATTTACAAAGATATGAGCAGTGTGAAAGGAAACACAAATACTACTGAATGACAATAATTAGGCTGTTATCATTCTGGAACCTGAAAGAACAAAAGGAAAGGACACATGCAGAAATTTGAAACAGAAACTTTGGGTAGATGTTAGCTTCTAGTGGCTGTGATTTTATTCAGGAGATGCAGATAGCTCATGATGGCCTTAAAACATTGAATTAGACAGGGGAAATATATACAATATCATACCCTCTTACTTCTCTCCAATGTCCTGCTGGCATTCGTGATCAGTTGAACTTAATTCCAAATGTAAGGACAAGGAAGCTGCTTTATGAGCAATAATTATGTCAGCTGTTGGGACAAAGAAAAAGTTGAGAAAGAGGCACAGAGAGAGGATCTAGGGTCTAAAACAGAAGGTATCTATAACAGATATCAACATCATGGAACTCATATTGACCTAAACTTGGAAGTGATGTTTCAGATGCTACAACCGCATGTAAAATATCAACCTCAAACTTAGGGGATGAAAACAAAAGCAGCGTAATTCAGGTTCCTGGGTTGGATCCTTGCTATAGTCTTAGTATTTGTATCCCCCCTCCATTCCCTCAAGTTCCTATGTTATAGTGTAATCAGCAATGTGATGGTATTAGAAGGTGGAGTCTTTGGGAGAGATTAGGTCATGCTCTCATGGATAGGATAAGTGTTTTTATTAAAGAGGCCTTAGAGAGTTGTCTCACCCTTTCCACTATGAGTGAGTACACAGTGAGAAGGCACCAGGAAAGGGGCCCTCATCAAATATCAAAACTGCTGACTCCTTGATCTTAAACTTCTGAGCCTCCGGAACTGTATGAAGTAAATATCTGTGGTTTATGAGCCAACCAGTTTACATTATTTTGTTATTGCTGCCCAAATGAACTAAAACATTCCTGAACTCTAAAAAGGATAGTTGTGAAACCTTGAGGAAATTGGTTGAATGGTATACTTTGTACTATATTTGCAACTTTATGTAAGCCTAAAATTATTTGTAAATAAGCTATACTACTACTAACAATAATAATAATTTGCTATTATCTTTCACAGGACATAGAGTGGATTGAGCTTAACTAAGTATTTCCTAGTTGAGGTTTCTCATGCAGTTTCAGTCAGAGGATGTTGGCTGGAGATGGAATCATATGGAGGCTAGGACATTTGCCCACTCTGAAGAAAAAACAAACCGCTGAAGAAATCTCACTCCACCACTATTTGGTCACTCCATATACTCTCTTCATCATGGAAGCTTCAGGGTAGCTGGAATACTAACATTGTGGAAGAAAGAAAGCTGTGTTGTTTTTTATGACAGATGTAGAAGTCAGATAACAGCACTTCTGCTGCAATTTGTTGGTTGATGTTATTAGAATTTTCTTAGGTTCAACGAGAATGGATATAATTCTCACAACTCAATAGAGGAATGTAAATATTACTGTAAAAGAAGGACACGTGGGATGGGATCAGTATGTCCTGGAGCTGACTCACAAGGGTGGGTGGTTAGCGTTACTTCTCAAATCTGCCTTCAGTGGCATCCCATTGACATCTCGAAATAAGCATGGTGGCAGTACTTACATCATAAGAATTGACAA
The DNA here is from genome assembly GCF_028885655.2 of Pongo abelii. NCBI lineage: Eukaryota > Metazoa > Chordata > Mammalia > Primates > Hominidae > Pongo > Pongo abelii. The sequence continues at coordinate 59,821,018 of NC_085928.1, forward strand.
ATGAAACAAACGCTATACCTCCACCTCATGCACATAGTCAGTTGTTAAACATTTACCAGTACATTACTGGATGTGATGTGTACCGATGCAGATCTCTTTAAAAAATCCTATCTCATACAAACATCCCACAGTTACAAAGTGGAGGGGCTCAAATTATAAGTGAAATGTGTCAAATTACCAACAGCAATCCGACTCTGGTAATATCAGTGATCAGGTGAGACGAAAGAAATAAAGGAAAATTTGATGGCCTCAGGAACTGAGAATCCAGAAATGTAACACAACAATAATTCATCCTTAAAAAGAGGGGTTCATACTCTGCATGAAACCCCTCTGATAGGAGCAAGTGCATTGAGAGGGGTCTTCTGATAGGAGCCCTATCAGATAGGCTGATAGGTAGGCCCGTCTGATAGGCTGATAAGTAGGCCCGTCTGATAGGCTGACAGGTAGGCCCGTCTGATAGGAGCAACTGAATTGAGAGGGGTCTTCACAGAAACCATTCATGAATTTGACGCTGGAAACATACAAATGTTTGACATGCCAACAAAATAAAACAAAATTGAAACTCCTAAAATCTAAAGCAGACTAAAACAAATTTGTGTATAGTCCATGGCAGATAACAAAGAAAAATTATTTCAATTAATTATAAATCTAGACGTGATGGCGGTTCTCTTGTGGGTTACATCCAAGGATAGGAAAAAAATGTAAAAATGCTTAAAGTATTTCCAGTGATAACATTTAGCTACTAAGAGACCAAGAAAAAATGAAGATATACAAATATAAAATGACTTATTTACTATATATTTTAAAATAACATTTGCTCTCACCGTATCCACTAAGAAAACTTAGAAATAATAAATAGTGTTATGGGTTAAATTATGTCCCCTCAAAATTCATGTTGAAATACTAAACCCCAGTGTCTCAAAATGTGAGTGTATTTTGAAATGGGGCCTTGGAGAGATAATTATGTTTAAATAAAGTCATATGGCCGGGCCCTAACTCAATCTGAGTGGTGTCCGTATAAGAGGAAATTTGGACACAGGGACACCAGGGGTATGAGTGCGGAGACACAACCACGTGAAGAAGCAGTAAGAGAGCGACCATCTGGAAGCAAAGGAGAGAGGTCTCAGAAGAAACCGACTCTACTGGCACCTTGATCTTGGACTTCTGGTCTCCAAAATTGTGAAACAGTAAATCTTTTTTGTTTAAGCCACCCAGTCTCTGGTATTTTGTGGTGGCAGGCAGTGAAAACTAAGACAGTCAGAAACAATGAGAAGCTACAGTGCTGAAAAGATGGTCATTAAATCCTGTCTTCCTCTCTCAAAAGGAGCAACGATTCTTTGAAAAAATGACAAATTTCAGATCTGAGCAGAAAAAGTACAAGATAGGCCTAAAACAACTTTGTCACAAAAAGCAAAAACCTATCAAAATCTACTTGTCATATTGAAAAGATTTAGTGGCCACCTTTAAGTAGCTCCCACTGTCAAAAAATGCTATAACATAAGCATCAAAGAGAAAACAAACAAAAAACTACAACAGAAGGAAATATATCAACTATGTTTAAATCTATGGTTTTCTAATGGCTAAAAGAAAAAAAAGCAGTCTGGTTACTTTTAGATAATGCAGGACAATTAACTCATCATTTTAATTTCTCATTAAATAAAACAAAGATGCATTTATTCCTCCCTCCCTTTGTATGCTGTGAAACAGCCCAAGCAAGTTGTGGAAGAAAGGATGTTTTCCCTTTAAAGGAACAACCTGTATAAATAGAATTCAGCTAATAAATAAGAAAGACAATATAAAATTATAATTTTGCTATTTTGCAACTATTATCAAAATAAAAAGTCTAAGCTATTAGCAAAAAGAAACAATCAGAGATTAGATGCTTTCTGATGAGAGAACACACTACAATCCTTGCAGTGTTCTTGCCAAAAAATGAAATAAAATGATAGTAATAATTAATTCCAAGTCAGCTCAGTCATGTAGATTTGATTGCCAGGTTATAGGAAACACAAGAGTCAAAAGAACATGATATAACACAGTGTTATAATACAATCTTTCTCAATTTCAGTTAGGTCGAGCAAGCAATCTAGCTTCTTCAACAAATAAATAGCAAGATCAAAACATGATAGAGATAGGGTGGGTAACCTACAAATTAAAAAAAAAAAAGGATTAAGAGACATATGAATTGTACTATATGATGTTTATCTGGAATTCGAGTAAACCCAAGAAAATCTTAGTATAAGTCCATCAGAAAATGTTGAGTACTGACTAGATATTTGTAAATAGTAAGAACACTTGGACACAGGGCGGAGAACATCACACACGGGGGCCTGTCATGGGGTGGGGGAAGGGGGAGGGGATAGCATTAGGAGAAATGCCTAATGTAAATGATGAGTTAATGGGTGCAGCACACCAACATGGCACATGTGTACATATGTAACAAACCTGCATGTTGTGCAAATGTACCCTAGAACTTAAAGTATAATTAAGAAATTGTTTTAGACACAATGATAATGCTGTGGTTTTATATTTTAAAAGACATCTGGCTTTTAGTAATATATACAATTAAGAAAAAACTTAAAATTGAAAGTCAAATTTGTTCTTTATTTTTTTCTGATATCTTGCATTAATGGTAGCTTTATTTCTTGTCTGTTTGGTAATTTTTACTATGAGTTAACATTTCGCTGATTTTTTTCCTTGACATACTAAAGGGTTTGTATTCAGAAATTATTTCTTCAGGTATGATTTGCATTTCTGCTTCTAGGTTAAAAGGGCATACGAATTCTGATGCTTTATTCATTTAATTGCTTTGTTTGGCATTTTTATTCATATGAAACACCAAATTACTATGTTAGAACATTGGCGTGATCATAGGTTTCCAAGGACTATAACGGTATTATGTATATATTTTTCCAACTGGAACTGGAAAAGTCAGACATTTTCTTTGCTTCCACTCTACAATCACTTTGCCACTTGCTGGGCCTTTCTAAGCCTGTGGTTAACTCTTTGAGCTCCAATATTATTTGTGATCTAGGATTTATCTCTTCAATTTCTATTAGCCTGAATTAGGTTTCTTTTTCCTTCACAAATCAAAAATATGGCCCCAAATGCTTTATGAACTGAGATTTGGAGCAGGTATTGTGCATTTTTGAAGAAAACCATGCTAAATGCTGAAAATTCAAATATATAGCCTGCTCTTTCACTGAACTTGTATGCTGATTCACAGTACTTTTGCTTGTCTTTTAACATTTTCTCTCATCCCCTGCAGTGATTAGCCATAATCATCAAAATTCTTTATAATATTCCTTTCAAGCCTCCACCTCCTTTAATTTTGACACACATTATTATCATCCCTTATCTCCTTTATACCACCAGGAAGTTCATGCATGAATACCCTTAACTCGTGCTCTACAAATTCCCATAAACTTATTTGTATCTCATCAATGTTTTTATTTCACTCACTCTTAAATGCAAGGTCAAAGTCAATCTTTATACCTGTGTCTTCATTCAATGCATTTCTTTCTTGCATTTCCTTTAAAACATAAAATTCAGGCATGAGGGCTATCTACTTCATCTCTCATACTCCCTGCTCCACAAATTTATATCCATCTCGTTAATCATTTCCACCTTCTTTTTAATATAGTTGTGATTCTTATTCAATCCACTACTGTCTCTTTGGAACTTTATTCCATCAATGTCTCATTGCTATTTATCAACTCTGATTTTACCTGTGCATGGATCATTCATCCCACCCATAAAGATACCCAACCCCCCCACACATACACCCCTACCAAGGAAACCCACCATTGACTCCACTTCCAGCTTCCAACATTTTTTCAGCTTTATTGAGGTATATTGACACATAAAAAGTGTATATATTCAAGGTGTACAATGCAATGTTCTTATACATATATACATTGTGAAGTGATTACCATAATCAAGCTAATTAATATATCCATCACCTCACAGAGTCAGCTTTTTCTTTTTTTTTTTTGTGGTGAGAATACCTAAGATCTACTCTCTTAGCAAATTTCAAGTGTGCAATACATTAAGAAAGAAATCCTATTGTTTGGATGAACCTGGTATAAACCTGGAGGATATTATGCTAAGTGAAATAACCTGGTCACACAAAGACCAATACTACATAATCTCACTTACATGCGGTAGCTTCAAACTTTTGATGTCTTCTGTACACCACTAATAGGCTTCTCCAAAGAGTAATATGCACTTAGTGACGTCTCTTCTTCACAAAATACTTACCCCAATCCCCAATGCAATTGGCATACATCTCCACAACTATGCTGAAACTGGTTTTGAACAGTCACTAATTACTTTTAAATTACTAAATCTAATGGATGGACAAATATCTATTATCTAAACATATGTAGATGTAGCTTTTGACACTTGCACTGGTTTTAAATACCTACTTCCCACCCCTCCCCATCTCCCAGTTGTACTACTCTTTTCTGATTCTTCTTTTGAACTTGTTCCATTCGAAATGCTTGCTCTGGTGACTTTTTTTCCTTCCGTAGAGTGTTAGGAGATAATTCTCCATGGGTTTCTTATATTTCTGTATGTCTTATGATCAGAGGCACTGACAGTTTTTGTTCGGAGCTATATTTTGTGGTAGGCAGAATAATGCCAACCCCTGCCTCTAACCTCAAGGAGTTCCACGGTCTAATCCCTAGAGTCTGTGAACATGTTCTGTTACATGGAAAATGTAAATTTTCAGATGTAATTATAACTAAGAACCTTAAAATAAGATTATCCTGGTGGATCCAATCTAACCACAGAGCCCTGAAAAGCAGAATGTTCTAGGGCTGGAAGCAGAAAAAGTCAGAGATATTCCAAGTGCAGTAAGGATTTTATGTGATCTATCAAGCTATGAGGTACAGGGGTTCATGAGTTCAGGCCAGAGAGAGGTCTCTGGTTGCTAATGGCAGCCCCCAACTGATATATAGCAGGGAAATGAGGACCTAAACCCCATGATCACAGGGAATTAAATTCTGCAACAGCCTGAATCAATATGGAGGCAAATGCTTCTTAGGGCCTCTAAATAATAGCCAGCTAGCCATCCATTCATTTCAGACATGTGAAACCTGGAGCAGAGAAGCCAGTTAAGCCAAAGCAGATATCTGACCTACATAACTTTGAAATAGTAACTCTGTGCTATTTTAAGCCTCTAAGTGTGTGATAATTTGTTATAGCAGCAATAGAAAATGAACATACTTTTCAAGGATATTCACATATCAAGCAGGCTTGGAAGATGGAGATGATGTCTCCCTCCAGAGCAGAGGACAGGTTTGTCTGCTGTCCAGCATGGTATAGATAATAGTCTAATTTAGGGCAAAGTTCTGGCAGATACACTTGCAATTGTTATTAAAAAAATGAGTTTTTCTATGTTCAAGGTTCTCAACTGGGACACAAACTCACTACATGAATAGTGCCCATCTATATTCACCCCTGCAGAACTTGGGATCCAGGGAGAATTGTTGCAAATAGAAAGCTCATGCAATATCACCAAAGGTCCCTGCCCCCAGTATCTCGAGTGTTATGCCAACATCCATGGAATTGTGGAAGGCTTTCAAGAAGTGTAAAATCTCCTACCCTACACATTTCTTGATACTACATTCTTAAACATTGGCATAAACCAACTTCTATCTAAATATGTTATTATTCTTTTATATCATGCTATCTCTAACAATCACAACTATTGTAATTACAACTATTCCTTATATGCTCAAGTCTCCCTAAATCTATATATTTACCTTATTCATCTCTCCTTATATTCAGACAAAAGCAAGTCAGTGGTCTTGGTATATCAATGGGGTAGCTTATTTCCCAAGATGCTTATGATCAATTATTTTCCTCCACGTATACACATATCATTTTCTCATATCATTTGCTAAGAGGGTAGATCTTAAGTATTGTCACCACAAAAAAAAGAAGAAGAAAAGAGAGACGTAACTTTGTGAGGTGATGGATATGTTACTTAGTATTATTTTGGTAATAATTTTTCAAGGTACATGTGTATAAGAACATCACATTGCACACTTTGAATATATACAATTCTTATTTGCTAATTATCACTTCACTGCAACTTCTCCTGAATATACTCCACCTCCTATGGGAAAATGGTCTTAGTGATTTGTTTGACAAATAAGATGCAGAGAAAGTGACATTGTAGGCCATATATTTTTGCAGCTTCACCTTGAATCTCTTGGAATGCTCTTTCTGTAGAAAATAAGCTATTGAATAAAATATCCAACTACAGTGAGACCGACCACCATGCTGTGAGGAAAACTCAGCTAGCCACATGAAGAGCTGGCCACCTAGCCATCCGATTCCAGGTTGCAGACACAAGGGGAAAAAAAAAAATCTTCAGCATTCAGCCCAGTGAAGCTTTCATCCACCATCCAAAATGGTAATTGATTGAGATATTGCCAGGAGAATTACCTTGCTGGACTAAGCAACACATAAACTGTGAAAGATAACAATGAATTATAATTTTAGTTCTTAAGTTTTGAGGTAGTTTGTTACAAATCAATAAATAACTAAAACCACCATTATTTGAGTGGACTATTATAAAATCACTTACATAAAAAGTAAAAGTAACTTCTGTCACTGAATTATTCATTCTCTATCCAATATGTGATAATCAAACACCTCACGCGAATTTGTATATCATTAAAATATCTGGATTATCCTATATTTCTTTTACATTTTAAACTACACATTTTCTTAATCTTTAGATCTTGTTTTTTTGTTTAATTAATCTGCATCTTCACATCTATTTATAAGAAAAATGGTCTGGCGCGGTGGCTCACGCCTGTAATCCCAGCACTTTGGGAGGCCGAGGTGGGTGGACCATGAGGTCAGGAGATCGAGACCATCCTGGCTAACACAGTGAAACCCCGTCTCTACTAAAAATACAAAAAATTAGCCGGGTGTGGTGGCATGCGCCTGTAGTCCCAGCTACTTGGTAGGCTGAGGCAGGAGAATGGCGTGAAGCCGGGAGGTGGAGCTTGCAGTGAGCTGATATTGTGCCACTGCACTCCAGCCTGGGTGACAGAGTGAGACTCCGTCTCAAAAAAAAAAAAAAAAAAAGAAAGAAATATACACCTAAATCATGTTCTTGATTCATGGTAAAGTTTCTTTATTTAGCCACCTTCAAACACATTATCAGATTTGTTTCCACAGTATTTTATCAACTCTAGTGAGGGTTATCCTTTTGGTAATACATTTAAGTAATTCACCAACACTAACCAGACTAATGACAAACTATTAATAAAATATTCCTCTATTATGGGCTCCCAAATCATGTAGTCATCAATGCATTCTATTTTATAGGAATCACTGTAATTGTCATTAAGACATAACTTACAGAATTAGCCAAACAGTAACTTGCTATTTTATTTAATTAATAGGAAGGGAAAAAATGAGTAAGCATTTATCATAACATTTTTGTTATTTTCTCTATTTACATTCTTTATATTCTTCTTCCCTTTTTGTTATTATCCCCAAGGGAATTTTCTCTGTGAGTCTTTAAACTTATTTAGCTTATTGTACCCTTTCATAAACACACACACACTCATTCACATATCCGAGAAGTTTCCTGTATCACAACAAATTAATTGAATTAAAATTCAAATAACTTTGGTCATTGGTAGAGTTAGTAAGATTCAGCAGAATTACTGAGTAACCCGCTACTTGAGCTTTCTAGTATTTCAAGATTTTTGACATACTTAAAAATGTTGTCACATTATTATCAGGGCTTTGAACTGCAAGGTTTTTAGTTTCAAGAAGGCTTTAATGGGAAGAATCAACCATCATTCACTGAAACAGATAAAACTATAAAGCTAAGTTAAAAAGTAAAATAGATTTTTAAAGAGCATGAAGAAAAGTACTCTATCCAAGTAAGGATTTTTACACTGAGAAAAATGCTTCAGAAATTACCCAATGCCTTAGAAGACTCAGGCATTTCAGAACAAGATGAGAAAATGATTGAAAGCTCTAGAACTGAATGCCCCAAGGAAACATTAAACTTGCAATTATATGCAAATATATTTTAGCTGTTCCTCTTTTAGCAGACACTGAAAAGATGGATTTTTTTCTAGAGATTTTAAAAGTGGAACATCAAGGATGATTTTCTCCGTATTTTTCAACACTTGAAAGACCTCATGGTAACAGTTACAAAATAAAGAAATAATGTATACTTATACTAAATGATTTTATTTAAATATGTATTTTAATACTGTCCAAGCATAATATCCATTCACTCATTAAATCAAAATATATTTAAGACATGAAATATATTGTTCTAGTTGCTGGAAATACACATGAATATTAAAAATGCAAAATTCTACGACTCATGTAGCTTACATAATGTTGGATAGAAACAGAAAAAATATACAAATAAATATGTAACATTTCAGATGGTGGTAAACATATGAGGTAAAGTAAAACAGTATAAGATAATAGTTACAAATGGTTTAGTTGATTTTGTAGGACAGGTTAAAGAAACTAGGTTTTCTATCAACAAATAACTGATACTATATTTCAGTATCTCAAGAAAATAAAAGCTAATTTGTGCTCTTTCTCATATCCCTAGATACATAATGTGTCCGTGTTCCCACTCCTGTAAGGTAATAAGTGTGTGTTATTTTATGCAACTAAGTTTGTGGTAATATTGTTCCTCTTAAAAGGAAATTACCACAGACACTTGTTACAAATGTCAAAAAAGACTTTATTGAAGACTATTGCAATAGGAGAGAGACTGAACTCAACCTTACTGAAACAAAAAACAAGAGAATTTTTTTATTTCATCTGTTCTTTATAAAAAATTGACATATAACAGTTGCACATAATTATGGATTACAGAATAATATTTTAATACATGTACACAATGTGTTATGATCAAATCAGGGTTATTATCGTATCTATCACCTCAAACATTTATTACTTTTTATGTTGAGAACCTTCCATATCTTCTCTTCTAGCTATTAAAACACAAAATAAATTATCGTTAACTATATTCACCATCTAGTGCTATGGAACACTAAAAGTTATTCCTCTTGTTTAGCTGTAATTTTGTATCCTTTAACTAAGCTCCCCATCCTCCACTGGTTGCTGGGAATGTCGATTGATTCCATATGTTGGCTATTGTGAATAGTGCTCTTGTAAACATGGGATGCAGATAATCTGTTAAATATAATAATTTCCTTTCCTCTGGATATATACTACATAGTAGGATTTCTGAATCACATTTAGTTCCGGTCAGAGTTTTTTGAGAGTGTTTTCATGCTGTTCTCCAAAATTGCTGTGCTAACTTACATTCCCATCAATAGTCTTAAGAGTTTTCTTCTCTCCACAACCTCACCAGTGTATGAGTTTTCTTCTCTCCACATCCTCACCAGCATATGTTTTTTTTTGTCTTTTTGATAACAGCCATTCTAATTGGCATAAGATATTTTATCAAGGTTTTCATTTGCATTTCTCTGATGATTAATTAGTGATGTCGAGTTTTTTATACGCTTCCTGGCCAATTTGTATGTTTTCATAAATGCTTATTTAGATAATTTGCCCATTTTTAAATCAGATAAGTTGTGTGTGTTTTTGTCTTTTTTTTTTTTTGATGTTGAGATATTTGAGATTTTTGTATATTCTGGAGGTTAATCTCTTGTTGGATGTATAAAAATATGTTTTCCCATTCTGCAGGTTGTGTTTTTCACTCTGCTGATTGTTTCTTTTGCTGCGTAGAAGCTCATTAGTTTGATATAATCCAATTTGTTTATTTTGGCTTTTCTTTCCTATGATTCAGAGGTGTTACCTAAAAAATTTTCCCCCAGACCAGCAACCTGAAGTGCTTCTCCTATGTTGGTCATATATGACAAACCCACCACTAGCATCATAATGAATGGAGAAAAGGTGAAAGATTTTACTGTAAGAACTAGAACAAGAATATGATACCATCTTTCATCACTCCTACTCAACATAGGAAAGGAAGTTCTGGCCAGCACAATTAGGCAAGAGAAAGAAATAAAGGGCATCCAAATTAAAAAGGAAGAAGTCAAATTGTCTCTGTTTTCAGAAGACCTTGTATTACATATTAAAAAAAAACCCTAAAGACTCCCCTATAAAAACTCAAAATTTATTTTTTTATTTTTATTATTATTATTATTATTTTTTTTTGAGTAGGAGTCTCACTCTGTCACCCAGGCTGGAGTATAATGGCACGATCTCAGCTCACTGCAACCTCTGCCTCTCAGGTTCAGGTGATTCTCCTGCCTCAACCTCCCAAGTAGCTGGGATTACAAGCATCTGCCACCATGCCCAGCTAATTTTTATACTTTTAGTAGAGACAGGGTTTCACCATGTTGGTCAGGCTGGTCTCCAGCTCCTGACCTCAGGTGATCCACCCACCTCGACCTCTCAAAGTGCTGGGATTACAGGCATGAGCCACCGTGTCTGGCCAAAACTCAGGATTCTTAAACTTTAGTGTGAGCTAATGGAAAAGTACTGTAGAACATTTGTAGGGAGATTGTTTCTTGATTAGGCCATCTATGTTGGTGTCTTGGTGCTTAGGCTCCTAATCTCCAACAGAGACTGGAAGACTAGAACACTGTTTTTCTTGATTATTCCATTCCTCCTTGAAAAAGAGACTCCTAGGTAGTAGACTATTTACATCTTAAAAGTAAGAGAAAACATTTACAATCACAAGTTTTCTAAAGTACAAGCTCTAAGAAAAGATAGGTCAGGTGCCTACAGTGAGAAAGAAAACAACCTAAAATTTGGTCAAGCAAAAGGGAATGTCAAAGTCATGTTGGTCATTACACAGCAACAGATTAATAATACATTAGATTCCAGATATCATGTAACATAGCCCATCTACCTCCCACCTCCCATAGGAATTACGTAGTGTTCTTATCTGTTCTGTCCCAGACAGTTATAGGACAATAAAGAAAACTCGTTTTATTGTTTTTTTGCTTTTTTAATGTGTGGCCTCTAGGCCATTAGAAACGATCATCAAGTCATCACTCAAGTGGGACCCTGCCTTAACTTATGTTCTAACCTTATGGCTAATGAAGTTCCCATAAATGTGCCTCTTGAACTTAGCCCTCTAGAAATCCAGGCCACAGATCTTAAAATACATTAAATTCCACAATTATTAAAATATTCATTAATCCTTCCGAGTAAGCACTCAAGCTCACTCAGCATTGCTATCATTCAGCACTGCTACATTAGAGAAATTATTTTATTAGTCCAATTATGGTTTATTTTCCTCCAAAGTTGAACTCTTCTGAAGTTTAATGCTCCAGTATTTGGAGGAGAATTCCTGCTAACATTTTTATTTGGATTAGCAGGTACTTTTTCATGATTATAAAGAGCCTCCAGGAATTTTATTATAAATCGACTCAGACCTCTAGACCAGCTCCTGTAATCCTCTCAGAACATATCATCACATGGCACTGGAATAACTGGGCCAAGACTAATCAAGCCAGTACACATGGTGTTGCATTGAATATTAATGGGATTTGTGCACCCAAAAATATTTCATGTTGCATGAGCCTGTTATTAGAATATATTCTGTCATCCAATCAACTCCACCCAGGTAAGCTACAAAATTTTCTATAAAATTCCTCAGCCAACCTGAATAGGGACAATTTTGGTAATAAACAACAACCAAATAAAATGCAAAGTCATATCTCTTAATGATAACCTACTTTAATTTCCTCTTCCCTTAAGTTCTTTCCATCTAAATTCACATTAGCTATATCAGAGGAGTCAACAAACCTTTGGCGTTAGTCATTTGGTAGCAATATATTTTGCTTCATACCAAGGTTTCATCATGGATTGTGGCCCCAAGGAATTCAGAAGCTTTGCTGTTCAGAATTCTGCACCCTGTGTGATTTATTGATATTATTTCTCTCAGCTTATTTGAAAACCAATCAGAATGGTAATATAGTCTATAGAGCACAACTTGGTGTTAATTGTTTTTGGCTACCAAAAAATTGAGTCATCAGGCGATACAACATCATTCCCCCCCCAACCCAGATTATCTGGGTGTAGTATTTATACAGGCTATAATTCAGGAGAAATCCAATATCCTTTCTTTGGAGATCTCAGTTCCTCACAGGGGCTTTCTATCAGCGTCAGCCATTGGATATACTAGATCTGAAAGAAATAGTGGACAGGGTTTTTCTCTGAATCTGCGAAACTCTCAAGAAAAATGACATAATTGACTTCATCCTTGGAACTCTAACCCGCTTAAGAGCATTTCTCTCATTTTCATATTCTTCTCTGATTCTTTGTATCATCTCTTTGACCCACACCCTTTGCCCCTTGCTCAGAATTTCTCCTCCTGACTCAGCTGTACTCCATATCAATAGGGCAGACAGTACAGAAAACTGGCTAACACTTTTTTATCAGAAGCACTTGAGACAGATATTAAAGGATTTGATAGGTTAAAAAAAATGCAGAGCTGTCTCCATTGATGGCCATGGAATTGTGGTTGCAGTTAATCCAGATTTGGCTACATGGGATGAAGTGATAATACACTCTAAAATACACTTAGATGCTGTGAGGTGTAGTGTGTTTTCTGCATTTACATCAACTTCTTTGGATATACACGGGTCCACACCTGAACGTGGGAATATGGGATCAGTCAAAATCAAACAAAAATTGTGTGGTGTTAGAAAGAAAATTCTGTACTTTCATGTAGCCCTTCTTCAGTCTTATTACCTGATCTTTGCAACTTTTCCAGTGAAGGCCCTGACTTACTGCCCTTCATGTACAACTTGAGGACACAATCATTTTAAAAATTAATCCATACTTTTAAACATTTTCATTACATATTCTGAGTAGCAGGTGCTCCTATTACCCATTTCAATTTTAAATGAGAAAAGTGTTCTGAGAGTGTGGTAGGGAGGTTGCATCTCCTTATACCATGCTTCCTCGATTTTTCTGTTTTGGTACATTAGTAGCAGTGATGTGTGAAAAATGGTTAGAGAAATAAACTCGGGTAGTTTGAATTGGTAGATAATTTGCTCTCTCAATCTTTTAATTGTATAGTCCAAATCTGCTTCTGTTACAAGAGAATCAAAGCATAAAGTAGAATAAATTAAAATCCCATTAACAACAAGTTGTAGCACCCTACGGCTATTGGTATAGATCCAAAATAATCTGCTTGCTACATGTGGTGGTGCTTCCGACTGTGGAGAATTTTATCCCAAGCCATTTTCAAGTGAGCGATTTCCTGTTGAAAATGGGTACAGTTTCTCTTCCTAACAATAGATACATTAGGTGATGGGGGAATATGTGGAATGTGTTCTCTGTCTGTCCATAAGTGCACAGTGTGAGTACTTGCATTTTCGCATGCTGCATAACCTAGGGAGGAAGCCTTCAAGGTCTGACAAAGGCATCGGCTGAACATCCCAATTCCTTTTTGAGTTGACAACTGATTTTTGTTTTTTTTTATAGTTTGTTGTGTGTGATTGAGGGTAGGGGTCTGTGTGTGTGTGTGTGTGTGTGTGTGCACATACACATTTGTCTACATGAACCACTTTAATTCTTCCTGTAAATTTCCACTACAATTTTTTTTTATTAAAAGGCCCATAGGATGGTGTTTCATTTTCTATTTTTTAAGATTCATTTTTCTATATTGCAAGGTCACGAGCTAATGCCCAATAATCTGTACATATTCAATTAGTGTTCAGGAATTCAAGTCTAACTTCTTTTCTACTTGAAAACAAACCAAAAAGCAAAAAGTACTCTTAGCTCTGTCCTTCTCCTTCTAAAATTTTAACATCTGCATGGTTTGTTGCAGTTAACTTTCAACCAACAATGAAAATTTCCATTGAAAAAACAGAAAAACTGTTTTGTTTCAGTTGGAGAGAAGTATGTCATTCACCTTACAAAGTAATGGGGTAGAAAAGTCCTTGGAGTGCTTGACAGTCAATCCTATAGGCAGTGAATTAATGGACTCATGAACAAGGTGGATCGCTTTGAACTTTACACGCTTAGCATGCCCAGGAATGTACTAGTTCCATTTTATGTGGCATGTTTGCTGGGCTGCTTCTTCTCTATTTGAATATCTCTTACATCACCCAAGACATGATCAGTATGCCTGGCCCCCAGTTTAACTGTTGGAGCAATGTATACGAACATCCCATGCCAAGACAGTGATTGTCTATGTAATGGGCTATGAAAAGCAACTGCACAGGCAGCCTTTGAGTGTAAAACTCCTATGAATTTCACAGGCTAGACTGAGACTTTTATTTTGGTTGGACTTATCTGTCAGTCTCTACTTGTGGTATGGATAACCACAGTCCTTAACTCTTCCTGTGCCTCTTCCTTAGGGAGAGAAAGTCATGATATTATCATTGTAGTGCATTAACATACTTTAAATTGTTACCAAGTCCTGACTCACTAGATTATGGCAATTCAAATATTCCCATAGCAAAACAGTAATTGTAAACCAAATTTCAATCTACAAGAATGCCACGTGGGGTTGACAGGTAAAATATATTGTTGATTCCATGCAATGTCTGAACATAATTATATTAAAAAGTATTGATTTTTACCTAAAATTTAAATTCGAGTGAGCGCCAGTGTTTCATTTGCTAAATCAAGCAACCCGATTTTTGCGCCTGGATGGACTCTAATAATTTGTATAGGAAAGAAAGCAAAGGCCTTTTGACCTGCTGTCCCACTTGACTAGTTGCACTTCCTATGTACCCTCCCCAATATGAAGTCCAGCTGAATCAATCTAAGAAACCACCTTGTTTAATCCTGCTAGTCTATTGTTAACCTCCAGGAGACATCTGTTTTGCATACTGGACATATAGGATTGACAAAAAGGGCTTTAGGGGGATGTAAAAATACCCCTTTAAACATTTCCTCAATCATAACAGTGAGCTCTCAATGCCTCCCTGGAATACTATTGCTTAAAGTTTGATATAAAGCAGTGATGGGACAAATTTTATATTGAGTTTGGTGAATTAACTGTTTGAAGATCAGATTTAGTCTGTGGAACGTGTAAGGGAAATTATGTCCCATTTTCACTCAATAGCTACTCAAAGGACTTACTCAGACAATCTGTCTGGTACCATTTTCCAAATTGTTACTCAAACTTCACTTTAGTTTTTTCTACCAAACATGTCCATATGCTCCTAGCTTTGCCTTCAGGCCCATCAGAGTGCTATCTGTATCCACCAGAGGGACTACTGCAGACAGTAATGAACCCCCATATCTAGAAGTCCTAAGGTTTGTTGCGTATCACCCCTTGAACATGTCACTCAATTGTTTGTATACAAAAACAAGGGTTGGGCAAGCAAATTTAGGACTTTCACTGCTTTTTTTTTTTTTTTTAGATTTTTCCTGCTTTAGAGTATAAATTTACATCCTCCTCACCAAATCCCTGCCCATTTAATATATTTTATTCTAAATCATAATCCTCACAATTTAATTTGAATTCCTTTAGGCCAAAATAAAGAAATAATATTTGATGTGGTAATTTGAGAGGTAAGTCGAGCAGATCTCTTACTTTCACACCCCATCCTATGTTGCTAATGAGCTATAAATTCCTTAATGGGAATCCTATCAAGTTTCTCTGTTTTTATCCCATTCTTTGAAAGCCATCTAAACAACTCCATTTAGCTTTGTTAGATTTCCCTTGTCATTTTCTTCTCTATCTTTTCTATTTCTTCCTGTTATGTTGGCTTTTGCATAGCTAGCATTTATTTTATCATAAAACTCTACACATAAAAAACAAGTCAGTTATTACCTGCTAAATATTCACTTGACCCCAAAAACAAGACTGCATAAGGCTTAGAAGATTGAGGAATCGTGTGTTGTTACTTTAATTTACATAATGGTCTCTATCAATGACATTAAGTTAAGTGTGTCCCTCTTGTAATCATAAAATCAGTTCAGAATTGCCTGCATTTACAAGATTTCTACTGTTTTAAAAGGAGTCTGGGCAGTTACTCCTTTCAGTTTAGATCTGCCAAAAGCTTCTATTCACCAACTGTAGCAAGTTTAGAGTCACCATCTGAAAATTTCTGCTCATACAGGTTTATGTGAGGATTATTTGTCAACTTAAAGAATCTCTTCCAATCAGGATTTTCCAGAAATAGCGACCCTTCAAATCTCACTATGGTTAATTTTAAGAATCTATGCATCTATGCCAGTAAGAATTCATCAGTCTTCTGTCGTAAAGAACCCTAGTTCTTTAACAGAGTGTCTTGGAATTTCATGGTCATTTGACCGTGATCTTTATTCTTGTATCCTTTTTTGACTCATCAGTGGTCTTAATTGAATTAATATACGAGATTAAGGTGCCAGTTGGCTATTCAGTTGTCTATGGAAGCAGCAGAAGGCTTTTCCAGTGACAGGAACTTCTGATTTTATATTTCTCATCCTATTTAGTAAGCATCTTCTAGACATCTAGTCTTTACCCTAAGGGGTATCAATGGTTAAAGAAAAATTTTATTTTATTTTTTTTGCTAATTTCCCTCCAGGCTAGTGACATATTCCCTGTCTGTTCATTTAGGTAGCTCCTACAAGTCTAATTTCTCTAAGTCCACTGGTCAGGCTCTTGTAACCTATCTCAAGATTGCCACAGCTCATATCAAGGATGAGAAGACATCAGCATGACATAAAATCCTCACTATGGTTTTCTGTCTCTTCCTGGTTCTTGGCTAAAGGTGACTCAGACATTTATGAACTGTGGGCTTGAAAGACAATTGTGAATATAGTGCCAATCTGTGTTAACAAAAGGAGAGCTTGTCAAGTTCAACTTGGAAGAGTCGGAGATCTTCTCCAGTATATAACTTAATTAAAAATTCAAATAATTGACATAATCATGAGATCCTGGCAAGTAATGGAGACACTTGAGAGCTCAAAAACAGCTCCCCTCTTTCTCTTTTTGTTACATTTGGATGTACTCTGGCATTTGGGGCATCACTTACCCAAAAGGGGTTTTTCAGTCATGAAAGAGGTCCATTTTGTACTTCAAGTATTACATAGTAAACAGTGACATTTTCCAGTGTGTTATGTGCCCCCAAATTTATAAATGCTGTTTATTTTCATAAACAACTTAGGTAGACTGAATAAACCCTGGTGAAAGCATAGATAAGGACGCTACTATCTTGTCATTAAAGAAAAATACCATCAGGAGGTCTGACTAGCACATGAGAAATGAGATTTGGCTTGGTCATTTTTTTCTTTCTTTATTTTTTCTGCTCTCCCTGGGATCCTAAATGTAGGAAAGATGTTACAGACTAATGTAACATCCTGGGATCCTAAATGTAGGAAAGATGTTACAGACTAATGTAACATCCTGGGATCCTAAATGTAGGAAAGATGTTACAACTCAACAACTATGTTGAGTTGTTAATTCTCTACTTTTTAATCATGCTTGGATTCAGAGGCATAAAAAAATAAAAATAATTCTTTACACATAGTTATATAGCGAACACTTATATACCACTTATTATAATATGGCAGACACTAGTCTAACCACTTTTACAAATAATGTTTCATTTAATTGAATTCCACTGAACAATCTTATGAGATAGTTATTATTTGGTCATTACTATAATCATTTTACAGATGAAGACACAAAGACATGAGGTTAGTAACCTGCCCAAGGTAAGTAGAAGAGACAGATTTAAATATAAACATCTGGCTTCAGGATTCACGGTTAATCTACATGTTAAACTATGCTAATCTGCTCTTTTTTAAGTTACTATGTTCAAAATTATTAATGCAAATGTGAGGTTTTTGACATCATTTGAGAAGGAACATCATGTAACATTTGGTGGACTATCAGTCTAGAACTTTGGATTTTATTCTGGCCACAACACCATCTGAGTGACCCTTACTATGCCCGTTAAAGTATTCTCCTTCAGACAATGTAGGAGATGTTCATGGATATATAAGATTTGAAGAATCTCACTTGCCAAGCCCCAAGATAATAGGAGTAAGACACTATGATGCAAGTGTGCCCTTTTAGTAGTGATAAGTATAACTTCTGATGTTTCCAAAATGTGCCAGGGCCAGATATTAAGAGAAAGTGGAACAACGAGACACAAGTAGCGGCTTAGGAAGAAGTACCCTGAACCATGTTATAAATAGACAAGGAAACAAACAACACATTCATATACAGTAATAGATGATAGACAGGTGATAGATGATAGATAGATAGATACCTAGATAGATAGATAGGGAAGATAGATAGATAGATAATTGATAGACAGAAGATAGATATCCATCTTCTGTTTCATTTCATTTATTGTCTTCTTAATTCCAAAAGTATTTATTGATTGTCTACTCTGCTTTCAATGTGCCAGTATTGTTCTAAGCACTGGGAATACAGATGATTTTAGTTAAATATAGACATATGTAATAACTATAAGATATCTGAATGTAAATATAAACTAACATATATTTTCTGTATTTTAATGATATTTTAAAATCCAGCTTATCTATATAAGGGTCAATGTATGAAGACATTGAAAATATGTATGAAGTATTTTCATTTAAGAAATAGTTGTTAAATGCACAGTATGTCTCAGGTATATTACTAGGTTGTGGGAGTACAAGAATACATAAACTCGAATATAAAATATGTAATATACCCAGAATTTTTGGCCAGAAAACTACTTTAAGCAATTTAAATGATTAATGATTGGGAATTAATTACCATTAATTAGTTTTTTATTCATTTAATTATGCATTTTGTTAAGAAATTAGTATTTGGGCAGAGGAGGTAAAGAAGCCATTTGAGAACAGAACAGGAAGATACATGAGAGAAAACATAATTTCTCTTATTTCTCATTTTAGGTTCTTAGTCGAGACACTTTTCAGACATCAAATTATCAAAAGAAAAATATGCAGAAGTTTATTAATGCCTGTTATACTCATCACACGAGAGAGACCTCGGTTCAAAATTATGTCTATCTAAAGAGTGGCTTAGGGGCTTTGCTTAAATAGTATTTTCACAAGGAGCCGTAAATCCTAAATAGTAGCAAGACAAAGCAAAGAGCAGTTCTAGTATTTTAAAAGTTGCGAAATTGTAGTAAGATAGTAAGATCTGTTTCCAGGTTCCTCTGGTGCCTGCTGGTGCCTTCTCTGGGCCGATAAGCAAGTGCTCTTTCCAGTAAGGAAGGATAGATTCCTGCCACCAGGCAAACAGAGGCAGAGGCAGAGTGTTTCTCTGTTTTAGTGTTTTAACTTAAAAATACTCAATATTTAGGGATAAATATTTTGGTTTCCTTTAGTCTCTTTTTTGAAACTTTACTTTCAAAAACTTTCACATATTAAAGTTTCACGTGTATGTTGGTAGCTTTAGAGAAATTTGGGTTAGAGATGTTTAAGATAAGAAATTGGTAAAGTGGGAGAAAACGTGGAACTAGAAGAAACAAAAAATTTGAGTACATTGTCCCATATCTCCTATTGAAACAGTACCTTAGTCTTGAAAATAGTCAATTCTGCTGAACAATTGTATCTCATTCCAGGAAGTGGTGTTGTACGTGGGTTTTCTTTAAAAGTAGTTCTCTATGTGGTATAGATAAACAGGTATTTAGTAAGAGGTATCTCTAAGGAAGCAAAAGAAAAAAACAAAAGTTAACATCTGGAGCAGTCCACAAAACAGTCTCCAATTTTGGAAGTCAGTCAGCTGAAAAGATTTTGAGATTTGTGCTCTTAAGTATCTGCAGTTGGAGTGAAAGCAAACAGTGATAATCTGACAGATTTTCCTGGATTGTAGTTTGCATCATATGACCCAATAAAATTTTTGTCCATAAGTTGTGTTATTTCTCCAAAGTTTATATCAAGTTGTCTAACCTTAGCTTGTAATGCTTCAAGAAAAGCACAGCTTAAATTTCCAGTGATTTTAAGTTGGAAAGGAGGTGGGAGAAAAATTGGAGAAATTAATCTGGTGAGTTGTAGCCAAATGTTGAAGTTAACTAAAAATTCAGTATTCAGTTTAGATAATACTGAAATTAAAATAAGCAAAAAAAAAAAAAAACAAAAAACAAACAAACAAAAAAAAAGACAAGGGACAGGGCTAGAATCTAAAAACAGGTGTACTATAGTTTTCTTCTGAAACATAATTTTTTCCTTACAATCACCCCCATTTTTACTAAATGTATTTAATGTGAGGCCAATTTAGTTGTAAAATAAATTTTATTTAGCCTTAACACTTGGCCTGATTTTTTTGCATAAAGTACAGCAAAAATAATTATTGGTCATATAGTTTTTTGTTTTTATTCTGTTTTGCTGGATTTATCATAATAAATCTCAGATTATACTTTTAAAAGCCTCTCCAGGCTGTGAAACCAACCCATGAACTCACCATCAGCTTTTACCTGTAATATCTGAGTGAATTCTTCTTTTCTGGAGCTTCCCTAAATATTTTGAGGTTCTTGGGCCTGTCATAAAGTGACATTCTTTTCTTAATAAAAGGCTAGAAACCTTGTAAGGGAAATATGTAGATAAGGTACTAGGCTAGTTCTTCCAAGGAATTAAATAACTCCTTAAAGCTAATGTTAATTTCTTAAAGTATTCTGGTCATATCTGAAAATATGCCATCCTAGTCAAAGCCTTGGTGATATAACCTGTGCTTCCAATTATCCTGCTACAAAAAAAAAAGCAAATTCGCATTGAATTAATGTAAATAAATGTATTGTCAAAAATTTAACAATACTTACAGTTTCTTAATTTTGGAGGGATCAGATAGAAAAGTAAATGTTCCAATTTTGTTTAGAAAAGTATACTTTACCTAATTTTTCTAACCTATAAATAGCATATAAAAAGAAAAAAAATCTTGTGACTCTAGAAAACAATATAAAAGAATCAACAACGACTGAAGCAAAAGGAAAAAATTTTAAAAAATTGTTTTAGTCCTCTATCAGTTTCATTGCATGTAATTAATTCTTGATCTGCTTGATGTTGTGTTAGCAATCTCTATAAACCCATCAGTTTTTTTTTAATTAGAATTTTGGAAGCTTTTATCTAGTTCTATGGTGTGAACTCCAAAGTTATCAGAAACTTGTACTTAAGAGTACATGTTATGGTCCTTTTCTATGAATTTCCTTGTAGCCAATTACAAACCATCCTTTCTTGGAGAACAAAAGTAAAATAATACTTGTTTGTAGACGACAAAGGTTTGGAATAGCCATGGTTAAAGATGTAATTCACAAAATTGTTTCTGTGGCATAGAAAAATTTAACATAATACTCAGAATTATGACTGATCACATATACCAAGACACATAATTTTTTTATAAATCTTATACAATTTGGAACACAGATTAACAACACATTTATACAAACTTAACTCAAAGAAGGAACATTATTTCCAATTTGACAATCCTACCCACATAATTTAACATATCAAACAAGCCTAATATTGTCTCTCTTGGACTTCTAGATGTCCTTTTTTTTTTGGATATCTAACAGTTTGAGGTTAAAAATACAATTTAGAATTTGAAATTTGATTTTGGGAAGCCTGTCAAATATGTCAAAGGTTTAAAATACTTGATCAAAATAGGATCACAGGTTCAGTCAAAGAGGCGATTAAAAGATTTCAACAAGTAAAAGCCTTTATTCTTTGATGGGGAGACGTCTCAATTTTCCAAACAAAAGACCTAATAAAGACAGCATGAGGTAAAGTCTTCCCTCTCGCTTTTGCAGTTCACTCAAATGGCGAACCAAAGCCTTTTTAAATTCTTTATTAATATTATACGATTTGCATATTAATATTAATATTTATTAATTAATTTATAATTATTTATCTTATTTAATTATATCATATTATAATTAATTCATTATAAGTAATTATAATTAAATATATTAATTTATAATAAATTAATTGATTAATTTATTCATATTAATAATGTTAATATTATACAATTTGTATAATATTGATATAATATTAATAAAGGATTTAAAAAGACTTTTATTCACCATTTGAGTGAACTGTAAAAACGAGAGGCTAAGACTTTACCTCATGCTGTCTTTATTAGGTCTTTTGTTCGGAAAATTGAGACTTCTCCCCATCAAAGAACAAAGGTTTTTACTTGTTGAAATCTTTTAATCGCCTCTTTGACTGAACCTGTGATCCTATTTTGATCAAGTATTTTAAACCTTTGGGGTGGGGGGAGTGGGGGGAGGGATAGCATTAGGAGATATACCTAATGCTAAATGACGAGTTAATGGGTGCAGCACACCAACATGGCACATGTATACATATGTAACAAACCTTCACATTGTGCACATGTACCCTAGAACTTAAAAGTATAAATAAAAAAAAAGAAATGCAGGATTTTGTGGTCCTACAGACTTGTGGGATCAAATCTGCATTTTAAGAAGATCTCTAGGTGTTTTTTTTTTTTCTGCATATGACAGTTTAAGAAACACTAATGTTAAGAGCCACCATCTGAACAATGGTTAGTTTTGTGGATAAGATGTAGTGTTGTTTTTATCGGTCTTATACATCAGACTTTGAGAGTTAGGTTTTCAAACCTTAATATATTCCTTTCTCTTACTATAGAAGGAGAACTATAAAATCCTATTTTGTCTTAAATAATTCTCATATTACTCCATGTGTGTAATCTAACTTTCTCAGCCAAGCTACAGGGCAACAATCATATCAAAATAAATGATTCCACCTTTATCAGGTACAGAATGCATTTAAGCCACTGTTTCTGACATTAAGGAGGTGGTGTTAGAGAGACGTATAGGTAATTTCCTTGCCAACAGTACGTATTTGTTTGGCTTTTGTTTATTTGTGTCACTTGTTTCTTGTCTCTCATTGTCACTGGACTGTTAACCTTCTATGGGGCATAGATCATGTTCACTGTTTCACCTGTAGCTCCTACCAGAGTGCCTAGCACATAGTAGGTGTTCAATATATATTTGTTTAATAAATAAATGACTTTACAAAACATAAATAAATGGCTTTACAAAACATTTTTGTAATTTTTTGTTTAATAGATAAATGACTAAACAAAATAAATTTGTTTAATAAATAATTATACAAAAATTTTTATTCAAAAGAGAAAGGCAAATTCTACCTTTGTATTAGTTGTATTCACACTAAACCTAATTTTCATAAAACCTTCTAAACTAATATTCCTAATCTCTATTAGCTTTGACCACATGATATTCCTATAAACTTTCTATAATCTTTTAGATTTCATCTTCATTCTTTCTCCAACTTTCTATGTCCATTTAGTTTACCCATCTCGTTTTTTTCTTTCATATTTTGTGAAAATAACTTTGAAATAACTTTTCAACGAGACAAAATTATTTTTGAAACAAAAGCATGTTCTCATACTTCATAATCTCATTAATAAAAAATCTTGCTTTCCATGTATTCTCTGTATACAGAATTGAGTCGTTTTTTATCTCCCTAATTAGTTACTATATATTAGTAAGAATTTTACTATTATTAACCTTAATTCATAGTAAAAATCTAAGAAGTATGAAATTTTTATCTGTCAGTTACACACCAACAATTTATGAATACACATTTTATGACTAAAAAATAGGAGATTTCAAACGAAACAATTTTTCAACATGGAACAGAACACATTTACTAAAAGAAATAATTGTTTTTTCTAAAATAATAAACCAAAAATATACAAGTTTAAACTCATATTTAATAACTAATATCATAGCATTATATCTTACTTATAAAGGATCTAGATTTTCAATAACTGTTCATTATTTAATTTATTTTAGCAAAATTTAGAAGAGTGTAGTTACCAAAAACATTTAAGAAGCCTTTTTAAGTAAATACATTATAAAACGTAATTACTATTAAAAGTTTATTTATAAACTTGTATCTCATTTACAGCTATTTATTTATTTAATTTTAATAATTATGTTTGGAAAAATTCTATACGACACTAAACAAATCTAGCCATAATCTCAAATTAAATTTTCTATTCAACATATTTATATGTCTGTTAGGGAAGTATCATAATAGCAAGAACTTTAAATTTACATATAAACTTTTCTGATCGCTCAGAAGACATAGTTATTTTTATTAAATCAACAATATTAAAAATTATATTTATTGAAAAATTTATGTCATGTAAAAGATTTGAGCTCATTTATTTATGACTACTTCTTTCAGTTAATTTCGTACCATATAGATAATATTAAAATACACGTATAGACATATACGTACAGGGAGAGACAACATGGAACATACATATGTACCTGTTTATGTATCTAGAAGCCGAAGCGATGAAAAAGTTCAATGCAAAAGAGAGTAGAGTTTAGGTTTGAGAGGAATCTGTCCACTCGCAACTCGTGGGACTCCATGCGGAAAAACAGATTCCTCCCAAGGAGAGGCACCTGAGATTCCTCCCGAGGAGCGGCACCTGAGATTCCTCCCAAGGACAGGCACCTGAGATTCCTCCCAAGGACAGGCACCTGAGATTCCTCCCAAGGAGCGGCACCTGAGATTCCTCCCAAGGACAGGCACCTGAGGCACTTCTTCTGTTTTCTCGAGGCACCCCAAGGCTGTTAATCTCTAGGTCCCCTCATATGGCAGCGCAGGTGGCAAGAGAAGGAGAGACAGAAATAAATGAAAAAACAAGTATTTGAGGCAAAAGTCACCTCACCAAGAGGAGGAACAGATATTTGGAGGAGTTTTAAAAAGACAGGAATTCAGTCAACTTAGAAGTCTTTATGGAGAGAGAATAGAGGCCTTAAAAATATATATTATATATATATTTATATATTATATCATTACCTAATATTTATTCTATATTTATATTTATAATTATAATTAAATTTTATATTTAGTTCATGTTTATATAATTTTGTATTATATTATGTAATATATAATATATTTATATTTATAATTAAATTTTATATTTAATTTGCATTTTTATAATTTTTTATAATTTTAATTTAATTTTCCTAATTAAATTATATATTCCCAAAATTAAATATATTTTTATATATTTTCAAATATATACACACATATGTGGGTGTGTTTATATATGTATACATATATACATATATAAAGCATATATACACATATAATTGAAAGTTGACATTTAGGCTATTTATATGTGTCTGTGTGTATATGTGTGTGTGTATGTGTGTGTATAGGTATGTGTGTACATATATGTGTATATATGTATAAATATGTGTATATATGTGTCTGTGTGTATATGTGTTTATACATATGTGTATGTATGTGTATCTGTATATATGTGTATGTGTGTATATTTGTGTGTATATATATGTGTATACACACACACACACACACAGAAACACACATGCACACAATATTTAGCCTAAATGTCAGCTTTCAATTAAGTCAACTTTTGACTATAGAGCTCCTAAAATTCTTCTTAGCTGGAAAAAATAGCAAACATTCCTGATTTTGGCTTTTCCTTTCTGAAATTTCACTCTATTTCAAATCTGACTTCAGCTGGCTGCTTAGTGAAGTCCTGAGATGCTAAGATTTCAAGACATGGTTAAAATTGACATCTCCAAGGGACTGAAAGTACCCTCTACATACTTTCAGATAGAAAAGTCCGTATTTCCTGCCGGGTGCAGTGTTTCACGCCTGTAATTCCAGTACTTTGGGAGGCCAAGGTGGGCGGATCACCTGAGGTCAAGAGTTCACGACCAGTTTGACCAACATGGAGAAACCATGCTGGCCAGTATGGTGAAACCCCGTCTCCAATAAAAATACAAAAATTAGCCAGGCGTGGTGGCGCACACCTGTAGTCCCAGCTACCTTGGAGGCTGAGGCAGGAGAATCGCTTGAACCCGGGAGGCAGAGGTTGCAGTGAGCCAAGATGGCGCCACTTCACTCCAGCCTGGCAGCAGAGCCGAGACTCTGTCATAAATAAATAAATAAATAAATGTCCATATTTCCAAAAGTATACCTACTTTAATTGTGATTCAAAACCAGTAAGCCTTTTTATGGCTTATAATCAGATGAAAGAATTAGATTTCCAAAGAGGGTGCAAAAATGTAATCCCCCTCAAGATCTGAAGTTTCTCCCAAAAACGGAAGATAAAGTAAAGATCCTCATTATTAGCAAGGCAAGGAAGGCTGAAGCAAGACAAATTCCTGAGAATTGACATACTTGGACAAATGGACATTTCATCCTTTCAGGTGAATTCCCCACCTGGTTGCCTGACATAAGCTCTACAATTTGTGCTCTCTAGGGTGGCAGAGACCAGATAATCAATCCATTGTTTACAAAGTCAAGCTTTTCAAGAAATAAAACAGGAGGAAAAGAGAACTTATGATTTTCCTCTTTACGAAAAACCACACAAAGAGACAGAGAAAATGAAAACAAGGACAATTTTTGGAAAATTAGAGATCAATAACTCAATAGATACTAATAACAAATCCACAAGAATCACAAATTCAACGATCTATTTTTTTTATAAATGTTTTTCCCCTATCAGTTTGAACCTGGAAAGGAAGGGACAAACAAAAATGTGAACCATCCTCTCTCAACCAGGAGCCACAGGTAGACATCTGGGAGAAGCTGAATTTGGTAAGGAATTTTACCCATTTTTACTGATTTTTGCCAGTTTTCTCTTGGGATTTCATTTATCTTAGGTCTCATTTAGGATGTTTATACATTTTTACTTCTGTGAATAGTGCTACAATGTGTAAGCTTCTTGAAAGCATAAAATTTTCTTTAGTCATGGCTATAACTTCATAACTTAGAATAACACAACATATAAAAGTCAATCCATAGCATATTTTTAATATATGGAAGAAAGCAGACCATTACAGATTATATATTGAACAATGCTTTCGGATTAATAAAATGCATATAGTAGAATACAAAAAATATATAAAATGATGTCAGTTTTGAGATCAGTATTTGGTTATACTGTACATGTAGTTTTTTTGGAACAATGAATTTAAAATATGACAGAAGTGATTCATTCTCTTAAAAAAACAGAACAAGTAATTCAAAAAGTGAAAATACAGAAGCCAAATACCAACCAAATCACCAACATCCACTGAATTGCTTTCCTCAACAATATAGTCACACTTTTCATCCATTCTGTTTGTAGTTTGCCTATTTTATCTAGATTTTAAGCTCTTGTTCTAGTGTCTATATTCTTTAATAACTTTGTGCATATTGTTATCTATATTATCTGTTACAGTGTAATATGTTAATTACCTGGAGTTATGTTTTCTTACAGACTGAATTCTTTACCTACATGCTACATTATTTTCTTTCACTGTTTTAGGAGAACATATTTGTAATTATTAATAATGCTTAGTTGTCTTCTTTATGGTTAAGTTTTGTGGATAGCTTTGTCCAGAACTTCCCATTTTACTCTGATTTAGTAATTTAGTCTTCTTGACACCTTTCCCACTTTCCCAGTTTACCTTTCAGCATTAAGCTAGAGTTTGAAAACTTAGTCTTGCTTTACATTCATATTTTTTCTGAAACACAAAAGCACGAGGGAATGGAAAGAAACAGAGCTGAGCCTCTCTCTGGGTACGGGTTTCTGGGCTTTGTATTCTCTTGGGTCCTAATAAATGACCACTGGGATTCACTCCATATAGCCAAAGACATGAAAATGTTTGAGACCTTTAATTGTTCCACCAACATCTACTTAACACATTTATTTTTTATTCTTTCCAAATTAAAACCTATAATTGAGAATTCGAAATACTCTTTCAACTAAACCCGTCTGCATCAGCAAACTGGGGTGTTATAAAAAAAAACCCATGCAACTCATTATTAAACCACACGGTTGGCTCTTTCATAAAGTATATTCAAACCCATTTTCTCTTTTTATTGTTGCTGGTAAACTATTTTCTCTAATTTTTTTGTTATTTGTTAAATTATGAGGGTGTTTTCTCTGATTTTTGAAAGTTTTCTCTGTATTAATACATTTAGTTTCTTAAACTATAAAATTGGGGTTATAACAATATTTATTTCATAGTCTTGTTTTGGATATTACTTAAGAAAAGGAGCCAGATGCAGTGGCTCATGCCTGAAATCCCAACAGTTTGGGAGGCTGAAGTGGGCAGATCACTTGATCTCAGGAGTTCGAGACCAGCCTCGGAAATATGGTGAAACCCTGTCTCTACTAAAAATACAAAAATTAGCCATGCATGGTGGCAAGTGCCTATAGTCCCAGCTACTTGGGAGACTGAGGTGAGAGGATCACCTGAGCCCAGAATGTCGAGGCTACAGTTGAGCGAATATTGTGCCAATGCACTCCAGTCTGGGCAATTGGAGTGAGATGTCATTGACAGTTGTAGGATTATTGTTTTATACATTCACACACAAAGCATTATTAATATGCATTTCTTACTAAGATATTTAGACTTGATGCATATGCAAATATGATGAGGTGAGAGAGACGGTATTTTTTAATGTATTTATCACAAAAACTATCTTTGGGTATTTTCTTGAAATGAGAAATTAAGTATATTTTTAGGTTACATATAAAATGTACATATACGTTACAATGGGTAGAGAGAAAGCTTAACTTCTAAACAAAGGTAACATTTTTAATTTTGGAAATTGTATTCTAATGAAGCAGATGGAAAAGCTGTAGGTAAATTTCAACTGCCATTAATTATGTATATCTGTTGGATTTCAACAGCTGGTATCATTATAAATGTTATTAGCCTTATTAGGCATGTATGTAGCATTTTATTGCAAGATGTTTCATAGTCTTTAATTAGTTCATAACAGTCTTAAGAAATGGATGAGAGTGGTTATATCATATTTCAAGAAGCAAAAACCAAACTTGCAATAATTATCTCCACAACTAATGCTGTTGGTATTTTACATATAGCATAAACACAAATTCTCTAATAAGTGCTTATAATCATACGCTCTACTCTGTTTGAAATTCAGCTTTTACCTAAATCTTATGATGTTATTTGATCACCACGCTTTTTCATGTTTCTGACATGAGACAATTCTCCTTCACTCAGTGCTTTTTGAATAGTCTTTTAGGGGATGAGTATTAGTTCTGTCTATTTTTTTTTCTTTTACAAAAAAACAAAACAAAACAAAACAAAACATGGTTTTCTACAGGAACATAGCTTTAAATAATTTATTTTCACTTTAATTTTATAAAACTGAGATAGCAGCATAAGTCTACATATTTAAAATACTGAGATATAACTTCCAAAATAGCTTTTGAGTTTAAAATTTTTATAATAGAATAGAATAGAATAGAATAATAGAATTTTTATAATTCTATTCACAGTCTGATCAAATTTATAAGCATTAAAGAAATCTAACACTCTCACCACAACTATGTGTACTAATCAAACAATCAGCAAAAAGGGCCTGGACATTAATCTAGGTATCAGATGCTTTTTAAAGTTAATGGAGTGGATTGGATAGTGGAGATTTTGACTTTTGCTCTGTTAAAACAATGAAGACTTAAAGCTATTTAATTCTCTTTGTAGAGTTTTTTGCATATTTAAACACCTTAAAAATGTTTAAAACTATATTGATGATTATGTGACAATTAGAACATGTATGTATAATAAAATGAATGATTTTAAGTAGCTTAAAGGTGATAAAATAATGTATATGCACTTGGCACTGTTACTTGACACAGTGTATTACTTAACTAGTTAAAATTAGTTCATTTAAACATTTAAGATGTTAATTAGCAGGTTATAGGGAATTGAATATATTCTCAACTTTTCTACATTTAATATATCCATCTCTCTTATTTACCTTCTCATGAATACAATTCAAGAAAATGCATATTTCACACAAGGACAAGTGTAAGTTAAGTGGTACTGAAAATAAAAATTATAGAAAGAATTATTGCTGCACAATTCTTATGAAACAGAACTAGAGCTATACTATTTATATATTTATTGGAACAATCATCAGGGTGAATTTTAAATTATCATTTGGGTTTATTGACTTCAGATAGGTCACTGAAATAAAACTGTATTATTGCACATGATGCTTGCTTATATTGCTCCAGGAATAGCACTGAAGACTAATCATTGCCAAACAAATTTATTAAATAGCTATTCATAAAATACCACTATCCAAAGTTGCAGAAACAGGATCAGAAGTGATATCTAGTACCTGTGCTCTAAGGGCATAATATTTGAGCCAAATATAACTATTAAAAGATTCACAGTATAGATTAAAATATTCACTTTTCATTGAGACAAAAAAGCTTAAGCTCAGTTTATGTAGAAATGAAGACTAATCTGACTTTTTCAGTAATTTTTCATTTTAACTCTGGAAATAACCACTCCAGCATAAGCAAATATTTGAATAATCAAAAATAAATAAAAGCTTTGTTTTTTATTTCAAAAATTGAATTATATATGTAAATCAGATTAAAGACAAAAGATGTTCAAAACACAATTAATTTAAGAAAACCTTAAAAATTGCAGGCACAGAGGATGTTAATAATGTGGTAATTAAAATGAAATTCTCAATTACAAATGTATTCCCCACTATAAAGAGAACCCTTTATGAAGTTAATCTATTATTGATTTATAGTTCTTTGGATTATTTACAACTTTTCAAGAACATATTGTTTAAAAGGAATGCCTGAACTAAGTCATTTCCTCTTTAACAGAAATAAAGATAAGTATCAATATAATTAACTTTATGTGGGTCACCATTGATAAAAATTTACCTACTTTTGAATCATTATGTATCTTACAGCAAAGTGGTTCCCAGCTTTGCCTCCTTTTTAAAATCACCTGGAGGGTTTAAAAATCTATGTCCAAGTTATTTGTCTGTTTGTTTTTATCAAGGTTTTCAATACAAGGTCAAAGATTAGAAATCAGTTTTTTAGATTAGTCATTTGTCAAACTTAAAATGCAATTTCCAATCCAAGAGCTCGAGACATAGTCCAAGATTTTGTATCTCTAACAGATTCCCACGTGATGTGGTAGCTGTAGGTCCTTGGACGTCACCTTGAGAAGCACGGTTTAAAAGAACCTTTATCAATACAACATTACTCAAATATTATGTGATAATCTAACACATTATGTATTTGATAAGAGAAAGCAAAGCTATATGAAATTTGTGACTTTTTTTCTATAATTGTTAATTCTTTATAGTGTTATTAAAGTTAATTATAGTAAAGCTTAAAACTTTGTTGGACATGAGCTTAAATTTTATTACATTGACTATAGATCTTTAGAAATACTTATTGATATAGCATGATATATTGTTCTTTGGATAAATGGTTCTGTATATAGTGTTCTAATTATTTAGAAGATTTTATTTTTCTATAGTATTTTTGAAAATTTAGGATATCAGTAGTATAATTCATTTTAGTACCTAGAAATTTTAAATGACTTTATTAACATTTCCAGAAAGTTTGTCTGTCTGATTTTTAACGTATTATTTTATTTGAATCAAGAAAAAAATTAGGGTCCAGTTATTTCCTTTCATAATAATACATTACAAACACCATTCATCTGAAAATCTCAAAAACCAAATCATATAGGCTGTTGGTAATCTACAGATTGATTAATTCTGCTATAGTTTGATTTGATTAACCAAGAAGCAATTTAAAAAGGAATACAATCAATATATATCTTATGCCTCTAATTTTGCAAATTGTGCTCTTTTCACTGTATGTTGAGGAGATACTAATAACATTAATCTGCTTCTTTAAATTTACTTTGCTTCTGTTACTTATATTCAGTTGAAGAATCTCATTTGTCATCACTTAATTACATTTTATTAATCAAAGCCATACATCTACGTAGTCATTTCCTTCCCAGTTATCTTCAATCTGATTAATACAAGTAACTTTTTAAAGTGATCCTGTAAGTATATCAAACATGAAGTGAAATGGTTATTAAAGCTATTTTGACTTTGAATATTGACATCCTGAGTTAGAAGAGGATTCCACTATAATTCCCTAAAAGTGTTTCTTTTTTTCTTTCTTTCTTTTTTTCTTTCTTTTTGAGACGGAGTCTGGCTCTGTCGCCCAGGCTGGAGTGCAGTGGCGCAATCTCGGCTCACTGCGAGCTGCGCCTCCCGGGTTCACGCCATTCTCCTGCCTCAGCCTCCCGAGTAGCTGGGACTACAGGCGCCGCCACCACGCCCGGCTAATTTTTTGTATTTTTAGTAGAGACGGGTTTTTCACCGTGTTAGCCAGGATGGTCTCGATCTCCTGACCTTGTGATCTGCCTGCCTCAGCCTCCCAAAGTGCTGGAATTAACAGGCGTGAGCCAACACACTCAGCCCCCTAAAAGTGTTTCTAAACTGCACCACTTTATAAATTGGACTGGGATGTGTTACTGCTGTTTAAATACTATTTTTTCCAACTTTTTAGAATCACTACCACCACTACCATCAGAGTAATGATAAGAAAAGTCTCATGCTTTGTTTGGTACAGAAGAGAGTGTTTAATTTAGAACGAGCAAGTTTTATTAATTTTTTAATCAAAATGAAACAGCCATAGAGCCTTTTTAAAAAATTTATGAGCTAGGGAGAAGTGTGAAATATATCAAACTAATGTGTATGAAAATCACCTATTGAAAACACACCTCAGGTAACATTCCCTAGAATTGTAAAACTTAGGTACTCATCGATGCGTTAAACTAGCTCACAATTCTGTGCAGTGGTTGAGGTGATTTAATTATTGTCATGTTGAAAAGACGCATGCTATCTGGGTACATAATGACTTCTCAGGAAACAATGACAGTTAGTCACTTCTATTACAGCTCCTGCAGCATGCATTGCTAACAAGGTCCACAAGTCATAACACCAGACACCAAAGTGGGACCATCCCTTTCTTTCTCTTGTTTGAAAAGAAATGGAACAAGCCATCCAACACAATACTCCAATCTTCCCTATTCAGTAGTATTATATCTTCTCAGGTCTTATATTTCTTTTCTGAACGTATTTTTATAAGCTTCATTTTAGTTTTGAACAAAATGTATCCTAGATTTTTGAGAACTGCAGAAGCAAATCAAAGTCCATATCTAAAATATGCAAAATATGTAAACAAAAATTGTACATTAGCAATTTTTGTTATTTCAAGTCCAGATATTTTTTATAGTGACATTAACAGCAAGGAATCATTACATTATAAATGACATTAAAATTGCCTGTAAACTGCAAAGCTGAAAATTAGATTTAAATTTATGATTCTCTTGTTTTTTAAATTTTGAAATAATCTAATACATCTAAAAAAGTTGAAAAGTAGTACAGATATTTTCCATGCAACCTTTACCCAGTATCCCCTAATAATAACGCTTTGCTTAATCACAAAATTAAGATATTAATATTAATACTATGCTAATAACTAAGCTAAAGATTTTATTTAGATTTTACAAGTTTTTCCACTAACATTATTTTTCTGTTCCAGAGTTCAATCCAGGATTCAAAAGTGCATTTGGATGTTAGGTATCCTCCAATCTGTAACAGTTATTCAGACTTCTTTGTCTTCAATGACCTTGATATTTTTGAAGAATGTTGGTAAGATACTGTATAGAATGCGCCGCAATTTGGGTTTAACTAATGTCTTTTCATGATTAGATTTGACATACATTTTTTTTGACAACAATAATATGTAGCATTTGCCCTTCTCAGTGAAACATGACAAGATAATGGTAACATATCTGATTGTTGGAGATGCTAACTTTGATCACTTGATTAAAGTGATGTTTCTGACTTTCTTTCCTGTAGTTATTATTTTTTCTTTTATAATTAATAAATATCCTGAGAGAAATCCTGTGAGACTATGCAAATGTTTGTTTTTCTTCAGGCTTTTGATCACCAATTTTGTTATTCATTACGGATCTTGCCTTCTTTTCGTTTGTTTTCCTTTTAGCTTTTGATCACCAATTTTATTATTCATTATGGATCTTGCCTTCTTTCATTATTACTGTACTGTTCTAATGGTGATATTCTACTTTCCTCATTCATTCTATATTACTCATGGCAATTTTCCTGTAAGGAGGAGCTGTGCCATGTCTCCCAATAATCTTTTTATTCAATTTGTGTATTTATTTATGAAAATATGAACTCATGGGTATGGATTTTATCCTATAGCTTATAATAATATACTATTTTATTATCAATGTTGTTGCTAAGTTTGTTTCAGGTTTGGCTATTTGGAGCTATTTCAGAATGTCTTATATGCCCTTTCAAGGTTGCATGTATCTATGCCTATGTTCATGTCTGCCTGTCTATCTATTTTTATCTGTCTATCTATCTATCTATCATCTATCTATCTATCTAATCTATCTATCTATCTCAGCATTTCTCTACTATCTTGCACCCTATGATTCTCCAGGCATAACTTGATTTTCCCTGCTACAAGTCTGGAATCAATCATTTCTCCAGGAAGCTCTTGTTTCTTTTCTTAGAAAATTGTATTTAGAGACCAAAATAAGTGCATTAATTGTGTTCATTGCTACAAATATGACATAGTTTGGATATTTGTTCCACTCAAATCTTATGTTGGATTGTAGTCTCTAATGCTGAAGACAGGGCCTGGTGAGAGGTATTTGGGTCATGGGGGTGGATCCCTCATGGCTTGGTGCTATCTTCATGAAAGTATGTGAGTTCTCGCAGCATCTGGTTGTTTAAAACTGCGTGGCATAGCCCCTGGCATATTCTCTCTCTCTCTCTCTCTCCTCCCCACCTCAGAAGATACCACACCCCCTAGCTCACTTGCTCCCATTATCATCATGTGATGGGCCTGCTCCCCCTTTGCCTTTGGCTATTTACAAGCTTCCTGAGACCTCTACAGAAGCGAATGTAGCTATCCTTCCCGTACAGTCTGGAGAACGTTGAACCAATTAAACCTTCTTCTTATAAATTACCAAGTCTCAGTTATTTATTTATAGCAGTGCAAGAACAGCTTAATACAAAGTGTACATTGTTTCTAGGGCCACTCAATAGACAGAGCTAGGAAGTAGAATAATGTATACTAACTGATGTATAATATATATTTTAAGGAGTTTTTACATTCAACAACAGAGAACTTATTTCTTCAATAAGAAACTATGTTGTAATACTTATTATTGATTGATTGATTGATCAAATGCTAATATACACATAACAGAGTTTTATAATTGTAACCTATACACTTGTGAGGAAAACAATTACTAAATATTATTAATGTAACACACTATTTGTATACAGTTAATTTTTTTTTTTACTTTGCTCTTATACTACCCCTAAAACACCACTTTCCAAATAGTTACAGAGGTTAGTTTACTTTCATCCCTACTCTCTTTGGTGTAATTATTAATTTGTAATATACTTAGGTTTATTTGTTACTGACTTTATTCTACTTTCAGTTTCCCTCTGTTTGGACTGAATTGTGATCCTCTAAAATTTATATGTTTAAGCCCTAATTCCAATATGACTGTATTTGAAACTACTTTAAAGAGGTAATTAAGGTTAAATGTAATCATAAGGGTGGGACTCTAATCAGTATGACTGGTGTCCTTCAGGAATGTGGTAGCACAGTGAAAAAGGTCATGTAAAGACCCAGCATGAAGGCTGCCATCTGCAAGCCAGGAAGAGAGGTCTTAGAAGAAACCAACCCTGCTGGCAATTGATCTTGGAATTCTAGTTTTCAGAACTTTCAAAAACTAAATTGTTGTTTTAGCCTCCTGGTTTTTCGTATTTTGGGTCAGCTTGAGAAGACTAATATGCTCTCCTTTCCTAGTTGATTTTTAAAAATTTAAACAGTAAAATTTATTATTTGTGGTATACAATTATATGTAATTTAAAAACATTTTTACTTTTTCCTAAGGGTATTATTTTACATAACTATAATATCAAACTCAGAAAATTGGTATTAACATTAATCTATAGAACTTATTCAAATTTCATGCTTTCATATATGTGTCTGTGTTTGTACATAGCTTCCTATCATGGAAAGCCTACCGTTATTTGGAGCTGGAAGGAGGTACTTCTGAGAATTTCTGGCCGAGACTACCTATCGGTGTTACTTGAAGGCCCTTGGGCTAACTAACTCCAGCCCATTGGATATCATGCACAGGATTTGCGAACTTTTGCTATTGCAGTTACCTTCTTTCCTTTTTGCAGCTGCTATCCCCTCTCTGTATGCAGTGTAGCAGGACTTTTTACAGCCCAGGGAAATAGTCCTGTTAGGCAGGATTAGTGGGTGCTGTAGTAACTTGGAATGTAGCTCAAGGGACTGCTGTTTTTGTGATTTTTCTAGAAACAGGGGAATTTCATGATCCAGGTTTAAGAGATTATCTAACTCTCAATGATGGCACTTCCTGGGGTTGGACTTGGATGGGGGGTTATTTCCCCCCAGTTAATGTTCCTCTCTCCATTTACAGTTTTGTTTTTTTTGAGATGGAGTCCCACTCTTGTCACCCAGGCTAAAGTGCAATGGCATGATCTCGGCTTACTGCAATCTCTGCCTCCTGGGTAAAAGTGATTCTCCTGACTCAGCCTCCTGAATAGCTGGAATCACAGGCGTGTGCCACCACACCCAGCTAATTTTTGTATTTTTAGTAGAGACAAGGTTTCACCATATTGGCCAGGCTGATCTCAAACTGCTGACCTCAACTGATCTGCCCACCTCATCCTCCCAAAGTGCTGGGATTAGAGGTGTATGCCACTGTGCCCAGCCCAGGCTGTTTCTTTTTCCATGGGAGGAGCCATAACTGCCCAGTTGAAATGGATAGTCTCCCTATGAGACAAACTAACTTTCTCTTAACTGGGAGGCATGTTGTGGGGGCCTAACCCGCCTCAGACCTCTCTCTTTACCTCTTTGTCTAAAGAGCATATGGAAACAAAGCTACTGTCTTGTATTTCAAGGTTTACAGCGCCACCTAGTGGAATGGGAATCCTCTCTATGGGGAACCTTGATGGCTCTTTGCTAAAACTTCTAGTTTTCCAATTCTTCACTCTTTTGTGCCCTTCTACTAGTGACGAGGTTTTATTCTCCCTCTGTGAGTGGTAAAACTCTTTGACAGTGAGGAGGAAAATGTCTTCTGCAACCAAATTTTGGCCTCATTTGATTCCTACATTCTTTTGAGACATCTATTCTGCCAATTAGAATGGTATTTAAGTAGAAACGGGATTTTAGGTCTGGAAGTCAGCTGGAACCACTGCTTAAGAATAAATGCTTTAGCATGGGCCATAATAGCAGAATATAGAGCTCAACGCGGAATATTTCCTCCATTAAGGGGCCTGGTCCAAATGCAACTGTTACATAGTCTCTCATGAGATCCACCTATCAGGGAGCCAGGCAGATCCCACAAATGTAGGAAATCAAAGGAAAATTATCAGCAGAGAAATGAGGTCTTGCAGGTGAACATGACTATTACTGCTGCTTAGCTCCTCCGGATCCATGTGTGAGGGTCATGCCTTCATCCATGGGTGGCACCTTTAATAGATCCCAGGCCCCCAGAGATCCGAGGAGGGAAAATAGAAGGGGGGATGTCGCCAATGTTTTCCTCTCTACCCTAGGTCACTCCAAATGAAGAATGAAGACTGAGGAACATCTTTGTCCTTTTTCTTTGTAGATGGGTAACAAACCATCTTCAGCCTGCACTCCCCTTGAGTGCAGCTGGGATCACTGGGACTCCTTTGACCATTAACTGTAAACAAAAATTGACTCATATTCATTTGCACTCAGGCATGGCTATCTCACAAACAGCAGAATGGGGGTGAGGAGCTGGTCTCTTCAGGAAAGTGCTAACATCAATAATATTGGACAACTAGATCTTTTCTGCAGGTGGAAGGGCAAATGGTCTGAGGTTCCCTATGTGTAAGCATTCTTTGCCTTGTGAGACAACCCAGACCTTGTCATCATTGTAAAATGGACCCTGTTGTCTTAACGATCATATAGTCAAGCCTACAGGAGATAATTCTCCAAAGTCAAAGAACCAAACTCCCATGGAACCCTCAAATGCAACTTCCGGATGCCCTGGCACTTCCTGCACCCCTATTCACATCAACAACTTCTCCAGTTCTACCACCCAAAACCCCAGATTTTTCTATGTTTTTTTTTCTTCCTTCTTTCCCATTTGTAAATAGCTCCTATCTCTTCTTTTATAATGTCCCTCCAAACTGGGGAAAGTTAATTTCTCAAACCTTAAAATGCTTGAGCTTGAGGGAAGTGAAGGGAACCCAGAAGCTTGACATGCTGGCAAAAAGGTAATTTTTTTTTTTTTTACCAGTTAGGCTTTTGGCTTCTCTCTCCCTTTGCAAACTGGTAAAAGGAATAATAAGGATCACTGTTTATATTCTCTGTAGAGTTGTGATTAATGAAAAAGGATTTGTGAGGTTAGTTTTAAGCTGCAGTCAATCTGGTGTGCTTTGTGTGTCCTTCTGTATGGTTCTGTCAGAAAGAGGGTTACCTTAGGATAGAATGTGAGTCTAGAACTCCATAAGCTTGCTGTTCAAGTCAGCCCATTAAACTGGTCAGTAACAAACTTTGTTACAGGCCTCCATTTTGTTTTACATTCTTGAGCATAACCTATAACCACATAGCAGTACTTTGTTTTAGCCTCTGCCATTTTACAATGGCAGCCCAAGTTCAATCCTTGCTTGGGAAATGAGTACTTTTGGGTTAATATCTGTGACTTCTGCCATTTGCTGATTCTCTTCTCCTCCATGAACAACTTCTAACTTCCTTTCCTAATCCTTTCTTTCTCTGAGTTGCCTTTAAAGTTTCTAGATTTTGTAAAAGTGTAACTGCCCAATGGGCTCATCTTGCCTACTTCCTGGACAGAACCTATTTATGAAAACAGGGCAACTGCAATGAAGAAAGGGTGATCCACGTGGGCTGGCTGTGTGAGAGACCGAAGTTTTGTTATTACTTAGGTCAGTCTCCCTGAGCATTTGGAGAGCAGAGTTTTTGAGGATGGCTTGGTGGGTGAGGGGAGGCCAGTGAGCCAGGGTGCTGACTGGTCAGGTCAGAGATACAATTGTAAGGAATTGAGGCTGTCTTCCTTTGCTGAATCAGTTCCTGGGTCGGAGCCACAAAATTAGATGAGCCAGTTTATTGGTCTGGGTGGTGCCAGCTGGCCCATTAATTTCAGGGTCTGCAGAATATCTCAAGTGTTGATCTTGGGAGCACTTTAGGGAGGGTCAAAATCTTGTGGCCTCCAGCTGCATGAATCTTAAACCATAGTTTCTAATCACGTGCTTGGTTTCTTGGTCCTACAAAGGCGTTCTGGTCCCCAGGCAAAAGAGGAGATTTGTTCTTGGAAAGGGCTCTTATCATCTTTGTTTTGGACTATAAACGATGAACTAAGTTTCTCCCAGTGTTGATGAGCCTTCACCCAGGAATGAACAGGGACAGCTTGCAGGCTAGAAGTAGAATGGAGTTGGTTGGGTCAGATATCTTTAACAGTTTTAGTTACAATTTTGCAATGGCGATTTCAAAATCGGCTTACCACTTCTTTGAAAATAACTCGTACACTCGAAGTTAAATCATAACCTTAATTGAGGCTTGTTGGTTTCACCTGTAAGGTTACTTTTGATAAAGTTCAAAAGCCAGAAATCTTAACTGGTTGGCATGGCTAAAGTCAGGTAACCAGGGATTTAAAAGGATTTTCTTAAAGAGCACTTAGCTTAATTAAAATGGAATATCCAATTTATAGGTGTATTTAAAAGGCCTTTACGTTTTTCTCTTCTTGGAGCTTCTTTTTATACAAAAGGTTTTTTCCTCAGTCAACTGAATTCTTTTTCTCTATTATGTCTTGCCACTGTTATAGCATGCATAAGAGGCCCCAAAATAACTTCCAATGGTGTGGGATTCTTTGGGTGCCCCAAATTCCATTTTGAGAGAAACCTCTGTTTACTTCATGGAACTCCAGGTATTAGAGGCAAATAGATCCCCTCAAAATCTGTTTTTGTCTTCCCCAGAAACTGCATTCTTTCCTAGCCCTACTTTTAAAGAGCCACACCCAGAGAACAATAATCCAATTAGGAAATTGGCAAACAAAAAATCTTGTAATGACTGGATCCTCTTCTGTTTTTCTACATTGTTATATATGTGTTTTGTATGATGTCTATAAAAAGAGCTCTAACTGATTGGCCTAAAGAAAAATAAGTGCTTAATTCAAATATTTTTAATGGAAAGATAAAAGCTGTAATGCCTTTTGGTTCATGTGACTTCAATCTTTAAGCGTTAAAAATAGTTATAATGATAATTGGTAAAATGTAAATGTTGTCAAAATATAAATAGGTTGTCTAAATCATGTAAGTCAGATACTAGGTTTGCTAAATGTTTTAAGGTTGGAAATTGCCTGCTTTACAACTTGGTAATGCCTGGGGACATACAAAATTAACCACACCACTATCTATGCTGGAAAAAATCAGACTTTATTTGGGCCTAGCACATAATTAAAACAACTTACCAGATTTTACGTTAAAGTTAAAAATTGTTAAAAGTTACCATTAAAACACTCAGATGAGACTACTGAAAATAGATTTACATGCAAGGTGTGTAAAAACAGTAAAATGTGTTTGTGGTAAAAGATGATAAAAAGGCATGGTAATGTTAATCTTGCCTAGGAATAAAGGATTATTTTGAAATCAATATAAGGGTGAAATTTAGCCTTCTCTCCCTTGCACAATATTTTCATGAAATAGTGAGGGATAATGAAAGATTTTTCATTTGCATTGCAGATAGACTGCCAAGGGGTGGAAAGAGAAAACAGAAGACAAACTGTTTGGAAAGCTGTCTTCCCTCTTAATGAGTAAAGGTTTTTGCTTTCTTTTAAAATTTTTAAGTCATTATTTTGGCAAAATAAATAATGATAATCTGGATTTGCATTTAATAATATCAAGTGTTTTAAACCTCTAACATTTAACAGGCTTCTCAAAATCAAACTTCAGTTTCAAAATTGTCTACAGAGTGCCCCTGAAGCATCCAGAAGAGAGGTAAACAGGATTATTTAACATGTTAAGGTATGTAGGATTGCCAAAATTATGTTTAATCTTCTTTAGGTTATATTTTAGTGAATAATATTAACATATGTTTCAAAATCATATGGGATGTCTAAAATTCTAATGTCTGAGTGTATGCCATCAATCCTAATTAAGATTATTGTGTTAAACTATTGTAAAACATAAAAATAGCCAGATTTATTTGTCCATCACATTTTTAAGTGTAACTACCCTGGATATTTCATCATTCAAACATGATTATTGTCTTGTTTTAGTCCCCTACAAAATATGGTTTATAATCAGTTATAGGACTTTGACAGGTGCTTTAACATGTAGGTTTCTGATAACTTTGGAAATTGTGACATGGGAGTAAAGGAAAATGTACGGGAATCATGAAGAGCTGAAATGTTCCTGAATGTCAAATAAGAGTTAACTGCAAGAACTAAACTAATAGAAGTCTAAAGTAATCTTTTTTCAGTCAGCTTGAAACGTTGCTAATCCTTGTTTTGTTCTTCAGAGTAAAGGAAACTTTTAAGTTATCTACTTTTAACAATTGAGTAGACTCCTGTAAACAAAATTTGGAGTATATTTGTTTCTCTCTGCCTGGTTCTACAGTTTTGATTCTTAACTTATGGCAATGTTGTTATTTTCATGAATGCAATGAGAATCCATTTTATTTTGCAACAGGACACAATTAGAGAAACTGATTGTTTGACCAAGGCTGTGGCTGGATGGATGTGCTTCCCTTTATGGAAATCAAGCTTGACTTGCAAAGCCAATAAAAGCCCATTGAGAGAACTGGCTTCATACCATGTCTACACAGCCTCTGTACAGGGTTCCTAACTGGTGCTGAGTAAAGAATGTCACTTTTTAACAGACCCAGGAACCCCATGTTCTTGGAACCTCAAAAAAAAAAAAAAGGGCATTATCCCAACTCATAGGTATTTGACAGTACAAACCCGTGTCTGGGCTTGGCTTTGAAAAGTCTTATCTGAGATTCCTTGTGTTACAGAGTTCCATCAAAGCTAATTTAAAAAAACTATGTAAAAATAATTATTCTTGCTGTACTTTATGCAAATAATCATGTCAAGTATAAGACTAAATTTTATTTTGCAAACAACTCAGTCCTATCATGGTTTGTATTCAATAAAAATGAAGACTGAAAAGAAAAACAAATTATGTTTCAAAACTTATCTTATGCTTGTCATTAAATTCAAATCTCATTGGTTGTTTTTTAAGTTCTTGCCTACCTCTTAGACTAACTCTGCTTATTTCTGTAAACCCACTGGCAATCTCCAGTTGTAGTTCAGAAGAAACAAAAAGGGATGGGTAATGTAAAAACCTCTACCAATATTCTAGTTTTGGGCAATTATCTTGCAAATCCTTTGATGTGATGAGAGTATATATGGTGCCCATAACTCAGAGATTTATTTGTTTGGGAAATAAAACCAAGAAAGTTAACCAAAGCCAAGCCCCATGCACCCAAATCTTAACAGGAATAACTATAGTCACCAGTTATCTGGGCATGTTCACAACCTTGGGATTTTCAGGCTGTCATTTCCTTTCCTTTGTTTCATTTTAATACATTTCTTTTAATAACCCAAATGGCTTTTTCTTGCCTAAAGGCTATCAAGGTACAAATGGTGATGCAAATGTAACCATACATGGTCGTGCCTTCCTTCCAAGGACACTTAAATCAACCCTAGGGGGAACCCTAGCTGCTGTTCCCCTACACCACATCCCTTTCCAGCAGGAAGTAGCAAGAATTTAATCCCATTCCCTCTAACAGCAATTAGGATCTCCACTCCTGAGGCGAGAAATGAAAGAGGAGAAAGGAAAAAACTTGATCAGGTAGGCAGTTAGGGTGGGTCCTCTGTTGAATTCTTTCAAACAAAAGAACAGCCTGCAGGCACAAAAACAGAAACTTACACAGGGAATCTTGTCTAAAATGTGCCCACAGATACACAGATAAAAAAGCCAACTCAGATGACTTGCCCAGACATGCCCCCAATAAAAAATTCATTCCTCTGACACATGCACGGTAAAGGGAACAAAGCAATGTAGAATAACTCAAGCTAAGGGCCCACGTGCACATTAGGAGGACAGGGTGGAGTTACCAGAAATTTGTGCCTTATGCAAATGAGATGTCCAGCCCTCATTGATTTCTTATAAAAGCCTGTGCATTCAACTGTGAAAAACGCAATCCTTTCCTGGACTTCTCCCTGCTGCAGAGACCTGTCCTCTTTCTTTCACCTGGTAAACTTCTGCTTCTGCTCTGATATCACCCCTGGTGTGTCTGCCTCCTTGAATTCTTCAGCCATGAGACTACAAACTTTGGGTGTCACCCCAGGCAATGAGTCCATTTCATTCTGATGAGGCTTCAGATGGAACTGAGGAACACGGTATTGGAAACTGGAGTAAATGCCATGCTTGTTATAAATTGGCAAATATGTTGCCTGAATTGTGGATGCTCAAGGGCTTTGTGGAAGGCCAAATTTGAGAGTGAAAGACTAGGATGTCTGGCAGAAGAAATTTCTAAGCAAATTATAGGAGATGCAGAGTTACTTCTGGCTGCTTATACTGAGATTCAGGAGCAAAAGAATAACTTAGAACAATTTACAAATAAAAAGGGAAGCAGAGTGGAGAGATTCAAAAAAGTTTCAACCTACCACGTAAAGGGTAAAACAAAATGTCTTTAGGAGAGGAAACCAAGGGTGTGGTGTGGATAGAAAAGAAGCAGGTGCATTTTCACACCCTGTAAAATAGAACCTAAAGGCATTTTAGAGATCTTCAAGGCTGCTGCTCTCATCACAGGCCCTGAGGCCTATAAAGGCACAGTGGTTTCAGGGGACAGGCCTAGGGCAATCTCCATGGGCTCACTACCCAGAGCTGCCTCAGTTCTCTGCTCCTGGAACCGCACACTCCAGCATGGCACCCAGTGGCTGCTCCAGCCGTGATACAGCCCCAGGTGTGGCTCATGCTGCAGCTCTGTAAAGCAGACCATAAACCTTAGTGGCATTCACCATGTGCTAATACTGCAAGTGTGCAGAAAGCAAGAGCTGTGGAGGCTTAGCAGCCTATACCCAGATTTCAAAAGATGTCATCAAAATAATAGGGGTACAGGGAAGAGACATGTAGGGATTCAAGCACTGCAGAGAGCCCCTGCTAGAGCAATGCTGAACATAAATGTAGGGTTGGAGCTGCTGCAGAGTTTCTATTAAGGCAAAATCCAGTGGAGACTTGAGAGCAGGAAAGCCACCAAGAATCCAAAGCTGTAGAGCAACCAGTATCCAATACCAGCCTGGAAGAGCTGAGTGGACTGAGGCCAGCAAATTTAAATGGCGTAGGGATACCCAAGGCTTTGGGGGCCCTGGTACAGGGTGCTTCAGATTTGTTTTAAAACTGATACCCCTTTCTTCTTGCTTTTTTCTCCCTCTTGGCATGGAAAACAACTCTATCCTTTTTCTATCAGCGTATCTTGTAATCTAGTTACGGTTACGTTACTTTGATTTCAGAGGTTCACAGATGAGTCTTTGACTTCTGAGTTGGTGCTAGA
Organism: Pongo abelii; assembly: GCF_028885655.2. Taxonomy (NCBI): domain Eukaryota; kingdom Metazoa; phylum Chordata; class Mammalia; order Primates; family Hominidae; genus Pongo; species Pongo abelii. The sequence goes on from NC_085928.1 coordinate 59,865,461, forward strand.
CTATGTTAAGACTTTGACTTTATGAAGATGGAATGAATATGGGAAAGACATGAGCTTTGGGGAACAAGGGGTGGAATGTGGTGGTTTAATGTCCCCTCCATAGCTCATGTTGAAGCTTAACTTCCAATGTGATAGTATAAAGAGGTAGGGTCTTTATGAAGTGATTGGATCATGAGGGCTCTACTTTCATGAGTGGATTAATCTATTTATGTATTTATAGATTAGTGGGTTAACGGATTAATGAGTTACTATGGGAGTGCAGTGTGTGACCTTATAAGAAGAGGAAGAAGGACCTAAGCTAAGCTAGCATGGTAGCACGGTAGCACACTCAGCCCTGAGCTAGCACTGTATCATGTGAATAGCTCAGTCCCCTTGCAATATCATGCCCTGCACTGCCTCAGGATGCAGCAGAGTCCCCACCAGTAAGAATGCTGTCTCCAGATGCGCCCCCTGGACTTTGAACTTCCTGGCCTCTGTAACTGTAAGAAACAAATTCCTTTCATTATAAACTACCCTGTTTCAGGAATCTGGTTATAAGTAGCAGAAAACAAAGTCATCCATTTATGGATATTCAATTGTTCTACCACCAGCTGTTTAAAAATATTATCAATTCCTAATTGAAATGCTTTTGCATCTATGCCAAGAATGAACTCACCTACATGAAGTAAACTATCACCGGAAAATGATGAAGAAAATGGGCCTAAGCAGTATCTTGCTGCCTGTCTACCTCTAGAGGTCTTCAACCAGAGCACTGGTTGTTCCACCTGGTCCTGGGGACTACGAGAGAGGAGAAGCCTTCTCTCTAGGGAAGGCTGGGTTGAATCCCTAAGGGAAGAAAGACAGAACAGAATATTTGGTTCAGCAACAAATAGAAGAAGCTACTGAAGCAGCTTGAAGTTACATAAAGCCCAGAAAAAAAAATGGACTTGCGCAAACTAAATTTGGAGGTGATAAAGCATTGGATAGCAAAATGAATAAAATAAATTTCTAAATTAGAAAATGATATTGTGATTGAATTTATATTCAACCAGTTGTAGGTGAAGACTCCAAATTCCAAAATAATGCAAATCAATCTGGCTGGATTTTTTAATTAAAATGCTAGAAAATTTATTGAAGAACTATATCTAGTGCTGTTATATACACACAAAAAAATATCTGGGATCCATTTTACTTTCAAAGAAATCAAAGAAAAATAAAACAGGTATAGATTGAGCAAGACATTTGGCATCTATAAAAAAGCAAGATGAAGACAAACATAAGACAAAAAAGGAAAAGAAAGAAGGCAGCAATTAAAAAATAAAACAGTTCTAGAAGCCTAAGAAAATACTAATCCAGATTGTCTTCCCCTATCAGACCATCTTTCTGTGTCAGGAAACAGAGACAGGGCATTTACTCTTGATCTTCTTTTCACAGAACCAAGAGCTGGAGAGTCCTTTTGTTTCTAAAGTGAAGAAATCCAGCATACTCAAAACCTGCATTGAAAGTAAAAACAAAATTTGGTGCAAGAGACTACCTCTACTAGTGATAGTCTAAAGGTTTCCAAACCTAAACCTGTGTCAGAGTGTAGAGAATATTCTCTTGGAAAAAAATTGAAACAGAAAATGACAAAAAAAAAAATCATTCAGTCATGTTCCAAATTGGGATTCCAGATATATTGTAGCTGTTTTTTTTTGTTTGTTTTTTTTTCATACTCACCTGCACCAGAGTCATTGATCTTAATGAAGGTCACATCCGCCTAAGAGGTGACCTAGTTCAAGAAGATGGCAATTCCTCAAAAGATAACTTTACCAAAGACAAACGTTTTCTCTATGGAGGCATAAAATATGAAGATCTCCAGGGAGACATCAATATCCTTCACTGGAAGTAGCTCATTGTCCTCCTCATCTCCTCCAGGTCATCACCAAATAAACCTTCCAAGAAAAAATCTACTCCAGGAAAAGCTAGCAGATTATCTTCTTTAGCAAGTCCTCAAGGGTAAATGCACTAGCTGTTACCTCCAGCAACTTCCTTACCCAAAACTCCTCATGCCTCAATACCACCCTTTTAAACTGTCTCTTAAATGAAGGAAATCACAGTCTGCACAGCAGAAATTCAAGATCTCCCACTCTTCACCTCTCAGAGAAGCTTCCCAGTCCCCCAGGAATATTTGCCTTCTTTATTATCAAAATATAAGAGAGATCCTTTTCTGAGCTGATTTATCCAGGAGGCCTCATCATCATAACCAAACAAATGACATGCGCCATCCCTACAAGCTGGAGCTCCTCAGATCACCTTAAGCCCCTTCCCTCTTTCTTCTCCCATTTGACCGCCCTCCTAAGAGGAGCAGCAGCAGCATGGTACCACATCTCCAAGTACTAGATCCATGATTCCAGAGCCCAAAAAGACAAAAACAAAACAGCCTCAGCAAGCTCTTAGTCTGTAAGGAGGGCCTCATACTCTATATTTATTTAAGGATTTTATGATTCATCAACCAAAAAACAAAACAAAGGAATCTTCAGCCCTGTTTAGTCTAAGTCACCCATTAGCAGCTATACAGTCGTTTTTACTGTACCAGTGAAAAAGGCTAAAGGCCCAACTCCAAGCCTACCACTACCAGAGAATTTGAACCACAACAAAAGTTTAAAGAAAAAAAGTTTTAAAAAGGCAAGACTTTTTTAAAAAAAAGCATAAGAAGCACACAAAAAAGAACAACAAACTCAAGGAAGAAAAGGCTGTGAGCTGCATCCCTGCATTCATTGCCTCTCCCATAACCACATCAGTGCATGAAGAACCAGAGACAGAGATAGAGCCCAAAGGGAGAGCGTAAGTTTCCCGAGTCCTTACCAAAAGCACAAACTTATACAGCAGGCAGAACTGTGAGCTAATTAAATCTTTTTTCTTTATAAAGTACCCAATATCAGGTATGTGTTTACAGCAGTACGAGAACGGACTAATGCATTTTCCCCCCTCCTAGCTCTTTCTTTTGGAAAGGGAGATAACAAAATTGGTTTCATAAAGAATCTGAAGAATGACCTTTCAGTTCTGTACAATTTTGTTTAAAAAATTACACAAACTGATCATATTTGAGTGGGTCTAATTTTTTTTTATTTTTTTGAGATGGAGTTTTGCTCTGTCCTCAGACTGGAGTGCAGTGGTGCGATCTCGGCTCCCTGCAAGCTGCACCTCCTGGGTTCACACCATTCTCCTGCCTCAGCCTCCCGAGTAGCTGGGACTACAGGCACCCGCCACCACGCCTGGCTAATTTTTTTTGTATTTTCAGTAGAGACGGGGTTTCACCATGTTAGCCAGGATGGTCTCTATCTCCTGACCTTGTGATCCGCCCACCTTGGCCTCCCAAAGTACTGGGATTACAGGTGTGAGCCACCGTGCCTGACCTTGTGTGGGTCTATTTCTGAACACTCTCTTCTGTTCCATTGCCTTTGTCCTTTCACTAGTATCACATTGTCTTGATTACTGTGACATTCACATTAGGTTTTGAAATCAGGTAGTGTGAGTCCTCCAGCGTTGTTTTTTATTTCCAAGATTGTTTTGCATATTTCTTTGTTTTTCTACAGAAATGTAAGAAATATCTTGTAAATAGCTATAAAAATTATCATGTTTTTATTGGTTTTGCTTTGAATCTACATATCACTTTGAGGAGAATTGAATTTTCCAACACATATATATGGTGTATCTATCTATTTACACACAGAAGATATAACACCTAGAATATGAAGAAATACTTCCCATATAATTTTAAGAGATCCTCATTATTTTAATACCAAAACCAGACCAAGATATTACAAGAAATAAAACCACAGTCTAATAGCCCTTTTAAACATAACATATCTGGGTATGATGTTTTTTGTAATAGAAAATGTTAAACTATACATTCAATTTATTTTATAATTGGGGGAATATTGATGTTATCAGCTTCTTTTTGAGTGATTTGCTCAATGTTAACATCTATTTTTAATTTTAATAAGTAATTATATTGCTTTTCAAGAAGGCTATTATAAATTACTCTTTTGAAAGCAATCTATGACAGTTTGTTTTTCCTACAGTGCTAGAGAAGTAGTAGTATTCACAATTTTTAATTTTTACTAAACATATTGATAAACATTATTTCATTTGTACTTTAACTTATAACTGCATGGTGAAATGTGACTAAGTATATTTGTTACTACTTATATTTATTATTTTGAATTTACTGTTTTATAACTTGCCTAATCAAGTATAAGACAAATTTCCACTGTACATATTTACCAATGACACATGGATCGTGGGCTTTGTTTCCCTTTTGTAGATGTATGTGTTTGTTTTGTTTGACTAGGTGGGGGGAGGTTGCATGGTATGTAAACCTCATTAAGTAGTGATCAGCATACTAAAGCATATAGACCAAATCTGGCCTATATTTAGTTTTATAAAACGTAGCCATGCTCATTTCTCCATATATTATCTATAGCTAATTTTGCACTATAACAGCAGAATTGAGCAGAGTTGAGTATTTTTCAAAAAAGATTGTATGACCCACAAAACCGAAAATAATTACTATATAGCTGTTTATAGGAAAAGTTTACTGACCTATGTAACAAACCATAGATAATAGGATTTAGAACTGAAAGGAATAAAACATACACTTTAATTCCTTATTTGCAAATAAGGAGACAGAATAAAATCATGGAATAATTGGCCTAAATAAATGCATCCAGATACTGTTACCAAAAATAAGAACTCTGACTGCTTTGGTTTTGTTTCATTATTTTTCTACTCTACTCATGTTTATCTTCATCTTCAAAATCAGTAGATATGGACATTTATTATAGAAACTTAATAAAAAAAAACCTTTGGTAAAGAGCTATTAAGCAGATTATAAATATTTTTACCACAACAGGATCTTGCCTGAATCACAAATGATGTTTTATAAGATTGATTATCAAGTTCTTGAAAATATGATCAATATGAGTATGTCATGTCAACTCAAGATATTTAGAATCGATATCTAAAAACACTAATCTTTGCAGACGGTAAAAATTTTTCCATTATAATGTTTGACAGTGCTTAAAATTATTTGAGCATTCAAGTCACACAGCCTAAGTATTTAGATTATAATATATAATAATAGATACTATTACAGTAATATAGTTATATTTTAATATTAAGGATTTAGATCTAATAATAAAAATGAGCATAGCTAAAGATTGTTAGGAAATGACATCACCCCTTTGCCCTTGTCATTCCTCAGACATCCTACTATGAATTCTTTTGTTTTCCATCGTGAACTTTGCATACAGATAAGCAGTTTTTAGTAAACTTCTTTTATTTAAGATAATTGAATGTATTAGTTTGTGGGTTAGCATAACAAATACCACACACTGGAGGCTTTAACAACAGAAATTTATTTTTTCACCGTTTGAAGGCTGGAAGTCTGAGAGCAAGGTGTTGGCAGAGTTTATCTTATTCTGAGTCCTCTCTCTTGGCTTGTGGATGTGTGTCTTTTCCCTTTGTCTTCACATCATCTTTCCTCTGTATCTGTGTCAAAATTTCCACTTCTTTTAAGGATATCAGACATACTGGATTAGGGCCCACAAACATAACCTCATTTTACCATAATTGTCTGTTTAAAGGTCCTGTTTCTAAATCCAGTCACTTTTTGAAGTACTGGAGATTAGGACTTCCACATATGCACTTGAGGGGAGGGGAACAATTCTGCCGGTACCAGTATACTGCCCTGATATTGTCCCATATTATTCATTGACATATTGGGACCGTTTAAAGTGTATTCATGATAGAAACTGAGAAGTTGTTGTTGGAACTTGATGTTTTATCCTATGAAAATGGTGATTCAAGCTGGGCATGGTGGATCATGCCTGTAATCCCAAGAACTCCACTCACTTAAACCTGCTGTGCTCATCCCCTCATAAGAGAAAGCATACATGTGAGCTGGTGCAGGAGCTGGGGTGACGGCTTTTTGGCTCCGGCAGGAACAAACTCCATACTGGCCCTGCATTAGGATCTAGGGGGGTGCCTGTGACTCTTGAAGCCCGAGAAGGAGTGTTACAGTCAGTGTTCTTCTCTTTTAGCTTTGCCATCTGCAAATGGTCATGTTGACAGCTCAGTGGAGAGTCAGTTTGACAGCCTTCTGCACCTGCACCTGAGTTCTTGTCTGGCATCCAGGAGGAATGAAGTTGCACAAACGAATTTGAAGGATGGTAAATGCATGGGATTTTATTGCTGAAGAACGTGGCTTTCAGCAGGAAGGGGAGCTGAAAAGGGGATGTAGCAGGAAGATAATCTTCCCCTGGAGTCCAGCCATCCCTGGCTAGACTCCTCTCTGAAGCTATGCCAATAAGTTAAGTTGTCCCTCTGAAATAAAGCCACTTCTCTCCAACCACAGTCTCCAACATCCAGCGGCTTCTCTTCTTTCCTCCTCTAGTGGAATCCAGGGTTTTTATATGCACAGGGTGGGGGGGTGGGGTAGGCCATCAGTGGTTTTGGAAAAGGCAAAATTTGAGCAGGAAAACAAGAATGTATGTTCTCACTTTGAGCCGTGGTTCCAGAAATTCTGCCCGGATTTCCCCTGCCTTCTGTCCCTATCAGAGGCAGGCAGATCGCTCAAACCCAGAAATTTGAGACCAGCCTGGTCAAGATGGCCAAACCCTGTCTCCACAAAAAATACAAAAATTATCTGGGTGTAGCATCATGCGTCTGTGGCCCCAGCTACTCAGGAGACTGAGGTGAGAGGATCACCTGAGCACTGGGAGGTCCAGGCTGCAGTGAGCTGTGCTTACATCACTGCACTACTGTAGCCTGGATGACAGAGTGAGACCTTGTTTAAAAAAAAAAGACCATTCAGATACACAGATACATTAAGTATTTACATGATATAGAATAAAAATGAAAAAATGTAACTGGAGGGATATTTTACAAATCTAAACTTTAGGCTATGGAGAAAAATAGTGGTGCTTTCAATATTTAAAAAGAAGCTAGAATAGGAAAGCTAAGATCTACTTAGTAATTAAACTATAAATTCTAAGTCCTGTTTATACTGAAGTAATCTACTGGGAAGAAAATGATTGAATATTTTTTGTTTCATATATGATCCTTAAAATGATCATTGGATTTGAGCTTGCCAATTCTAAAATGGCTTTGATTTGGGATTTGGGATTCCTTTCTCATTACATTTTGTTGTTTTTCTCCTTCATTGATTTAAATCCACCATGATCATAGTTTGTCACTCAAATTCACAAAAAAAAAGAAATAAATATAGTCATATTTATTCATATATCGAAAGAAATCATTTATTTCACAGGCTTTAGGTTATCTGGAAATACAATTTCAGATCTACTGTTAGTTACAATGTTTATGTACTAGTTTTCCTATTAGTATTTCTCAGTTGTCCAGTCATTTTTCTAATTGGTCATTGACTTTGCTGACTTTGTTATGCCTTATAGGCAACATCAATGTTTAGTAACAATGATAACAATAATAATAAACAACATCCACATTTTTAGGACAGTAATCACTGTTTCTATTTCTAAACCATAAAAACATTCAAGAAGGTTTTCAAATGACACATTTGACACTCATAATCCAAAAATAAAATTTGATTCATCATACAGGACCAACAACATCGCTGCTAAATGTCCCTACTGAAATGTAGACACCTGAAAAGTCAATGTAACTTTATTTTAAGGACTCCTATAGAATTCTCACTGAAGATCTCTAATTATTACTGATGATATTTTTTACTTTATAAATTGGAAACCAAATGGGATCAAGTGACTTGTTCAAATGTATGTAGAACAGGCAAGTAAAATAATCACCTGATTTATTTTACATTTTAGTTGCATGACATCAATGTGTTAAATCAGTGGAGACACATATCTTCAAATTATTAGTTTGAAAATTATGCTTGTATTATTTTAACAAAAGAAATATATTCCATTATGGACAAGATGGACAAGACAAACACCCATACTTGCTCACTTGTACAGAATTTCTGAGGTTAAATTGAATTTCATATTAAATTTAGTACAAATAACTTATTTTTAAATTTTATTTAAATAAAATAAAACTTCATGCATACAAATAATAAGTATTTTTCTAATGGTGCAGTTTACATCACCACATTGATGCATACTTACATTTTTGGCTGATTATTATTATAAGCCTTTCTTTTATAGGAAATAAAGAAAAATGTTTATGAAGGACTCTTAATGATGTTTCCTCTATGCCACCTTCATGATTTCTGGCTACTATATTTGGATTATTTCAACTACAGCTTAAATCCCTGCAGCTATCTGTAGCATTCAGAAGCCTTGTTTTCATATGAAAAGGCATTTCTGAATACAGACAATAATCTTTTCAAGTTTTAAGGCTGCTGTTAGCATTTGTTACTACTGAGGATCAGCTGCCATGAGCTACAAAGAAATCACAAACTCCAACCCTCCTGCTAAGTAGAAAATCCAAAACGGCAGAAGGAAGTGTTTTAGCTCCCAAGATAAATTGTGAAGACCTTAACTGCTTGAAAATCTACTTTGTACAGGACAACGTAAGACAACACCAAGAATAGAAAACACAACCAAGTAAACAAAGACCAACCCTCAAATACAATTCAAAATGGAAAGTCATAGAAATCAGTAGTCATAAAGGTAAGGCGAAGAAAACCATGACAATCTTATTTTCAGATTAAATAACTACCTTCAGAAATATAATATGATCTGAATTTTATAATATCAAATTTAAGCACTTTCTAATAAGCCAAGTTTTCATATAATAAGGTTTTTTTCTAGTCTGGTTTTCAAAGAGAGTTTAGCCCTTTTGCTGCATAATGTATCCTTTTATAATCATTATTATATGACAACTGTAAGTTATACACTTACAAGAAAACAAGTTTCTGCATGTGTACTATATAATAATCTATTTTATATGCATACCTTAATACATACATAGAGAATTCTGGAAAATTATTATTAAAATATTAATGATAATAATATGAGTAACTTAAACTTTTATATTTATATTTTTGCAAATTGACATTTGTTTTATCATACTGACATTTTTACAACATAAATAAGCAAAAAAAATCTGTTATATAATGATTCCTAAATATAGATTTTCAATCCTTATAAACTTCTAAATTTCAGACTCATAAATTCTTCTTTTAATTGAAAATCTATGTTTAGAATTGTAACTAGCATCTCAACATTACAAAGCAAACCTCTTGACTTCTACCATCAAACTTGTTTGTTTCACAATATCTGCCTATCTCAGTAAGTGCTTAGCAATTCCAATTTTCCAGTCTATCAGACAAAAATATCTTGCAGTCATCTTTGACTCCACCTTTTAGCAAGTACCTTAATTCAAATCTCGTCAACTTTATCATAGAGATATGCTTTGAATCATACCATTCTTCCTCACCTAGGCTGTGGGCATCTTAGGCTAAGCTCCCAGCATGTTTGATGTTGGCCTACATGTTTGAGCTGGTCTCCTTGTTGTTACCCTTTATTCCTTTATGGTCTGCATCCAACAATACAGGGTCAACCTTTGAAAATACAGGTCGATTTTTGGCATCCTGTGTTCAAAATCATCAGAAGTTGTTTCTATTGTTAAAATTCCAAATTCTTATTGTAATATGCAGAGGCTACCCAATGTCAATTTACACCCATTCTACTTTTTTTTCAGTAATAGAGTTTTGATTGTATTTGGAGTGGCATAGTGTTTATTCCCAGAATTACATTCCCCATTATGCCTTATATAGAGGTAAGATGGAGGCTGACAAGATATAACCAGAAATGTTTACATGGTGCTTTCAGGAATGTTCTACAATGGTAGTAAGTCCAAGTGGCACTCTTGTTTTGTCCTTGCTCTTTTCTGTTTTCAGCATACTAAAATGAAGTGTGTCATTTAAACTTGGCAGCTATCTTATAAGCAAGCGGATAGGGACCACACCCTATGGAGGATGTAAAAATAGAATTACCCTGAGTATTTAATGAAAAACTGGAGCCATCATAACAGCCCTGGACCTCTTACGTGATAAAGCTTTAAAATATATATATTTAAAAGAAAAGTTGTTATTTGAGTTTTCTATTGCATGCACTTAAACAGTCTTTAATGGTTACACGTGTTTTTTAGAGCTCTAGATTTATCTGCACCTATTTCAGTAAACTGCCTGTATTAATTTGCTCAAACTGCTTTACAAAGTATCAGAAAACTGGGTGGATTAAAACAACAGAAACTTGTCTCACAATTCTGGAGGCTAGAAGTCAGAAATCCATGTATCAGCAGGGCCAGGGTTCTTCTGAGACGCTGGGGCAGAGGAGAAGGTAACGTGAAGACAGAGGCAAGAGATGGGAGCAATGCAGCTGGAAACCAGGAAGTTGAAAGAAGTAAGGAAGAATGCTCTACTAGTGCCTCCAGAGGGAGTGTGGCCCTGCAGAAACTTTGATCTAAGACGCTGGCCACTAAAACCCCGAGAATACATTTTTGTTGTTTTAAGGCACGCAGTTTGAAGGAATTTGCTACAGTACCCTCAGGAAGCTAACACAGAGCCCTTACCTCAGCAGTTCCCCTTTCTTACCTATCTCCTATGTATTTTGCTGCCTGACTACATTCAGGTCTTACAGGTACTGTTTCATCACTACAAATTTCATCACCCGACACATCACATATCTCTGTGTTATTTTGTGTCTGCCCCTCTCATTAGAATTAAAGAAACATGAAAGCTAGAACTTTCCTATCAGCAGCTTGCTGGAGGTTATCTACATTAGAGTAGACACAAGAAATATTTGATTGATCTAATGTGACTAATTAAAAACTAATAAGTATTGATTGAACTAATGGAGTACTGTAAACAATAAACTGACCTTTAAATTTTGTGCTTTTAATTGACATGATTTGAATCATTAGAAAAGACAAGTCATGTGTTTCATAATTACATCTCAATTATTCTTTATGATGCTAGGGAATGTTATCATCAATCATATTGAAAAGATGGGGAGATGAGAACACTACATTCTATTTATATTTTCCCTTTCTAAGAAGCAGTTTCTTCAATCCACTCTTTACTAGAAAGAAATATTGAATTCAGGCAAACGTATTTTTAAAAGCATCGAGCACATGGATGTTTTTATAAACAAAATAAGCTAATGCTTATGAAACATATCAGCTATTATTCTTCCACATAAACAAATACACAAAAATAAATTTATTCACATCAATGATGTGATTTACAATATATACATGTCCCTTCGTTTGCAGTCTCATTGATTTGTCAGCTAAGTCTAGATACTTGAAATGACCTTGAGACATAACTTGGCAAAGAGTGGATAAAAGAGGAATGTCCAGAGAAAGGAGAGTTGTCAGCCAGAATGCTTCTAGTATCCTAAAAACAGGGCATCGGAGAATAGTCTTCTGAAAAAATCATAAATATGAATAAACAGTATTGAGTAGTCACATACATCTGTGGCAAGTGTATTTAAGTGAGAGAGTAAGATGCTTATGCTAAGGGGATGGATATCTAAAAAGAAAATAAATATTCTAAAATAATCTGGCAAATATAGTTACAACTAAGGTGATTAATAACATCATTGCCTTTGGCTTTTATATTACCCTATGGATCTATTTATTAGGATTTAAATTTAAATCAGAGAGGTTGATGCTGAGGTAGCTTAGCATAAGTTTGTGTGAAATAAGAAAGAAATTAGGTGGCAAGAAGCAAGCCTATAATATCCCTCTTTACTTCTAATAAAATGTAAACTGCATTACAAGAAATGTAGAATTTAACTAAAAAATGTTTTATGTAAACAACTAAAATTATATCCTGACGGTGTCAAAATACTGTCATATTCCATGAGGTTTCCAAAGCTTCTTCATTTCCTTAAGAAAAATAAGATGTTTTATTTTTTGAAGTGTCCATGTATATATCCCACAAGAATCCTCTTTTTAAAATATAGTTTTACACATTTTATGGAGTTGTATGTATGTGGGTGTCTCTGAGTCTCTGCATGCTATGAGATTTCGGGCGAAAATGACTACTTGTTCATTTTTTAAAGTATTTTAAGATGATTTTAATATAAAAAAATTCACTTATGACTTCACAATTTATCTTACTATATTTTTATCAGTTTAAAAATGGGTAAATTTTTATCTTTCTAAAACAGAAGGCTTATTATATATAAAAAATCAACATTTTTGTAATAATTTTTCACACAAGTAGAAAACTTGTTATTCGAAGAAAACCATTTATAACTTTAAAATTGTATGTTAATATATTTTAATTAGATTTTTTTCTTAGTCTGAAGAACAAGAGTATATGAGTTTCACATATGAGCTAAAATACATTATTAAGACTATTTAGAGATAGATACATAGATATAACTATTTTGTACGCATTTGTGTTCACAAGCACACATACATACATATATCCACACATTGAATGCCTTTTTTAATTCTCCCTTTCAAAATATAAACTAGAATACTTTAGAGTGAATTAGTACATACTATCAGAGACAACAGTAAAGACAAAAATGTTTTCATGTCTGCTGTATGGGAGCCAGAGCTATTCAATTTTCCTTCAGGCTTCTTCTGAAAAAACTACCAAGAGACTGCATTTTTATACCACTGGGGGTACTTCTTATGTTACATATTAATTTATATTGGCAGGAAATTTTGGAAGACAGCCATTTGCCAGCTTTCCAAGAACAAATTGTGTAGTTACAAATGTTGCAGCAGTAGGCATGTGTAAAAATGTTGAAATCATAAAAAATAAAAATGGATTAACAGTAGTTTCTTAGCATTAGTATGCAAATAATTGAGAGCTAATACAATTTTCAGATTACAACCTAATTTTATAGCTTACTTTAGCAAATTGCCTAAAATGAATACATATGCTAGTGCAGACATCTAAGTTTAAAATTTGCATCTAATAAATGACTGGCAAATAAAAGATGTCTATCCAAAAAATGGTATTGCTTGTGAAGAACCTTTGCTTGTTCAGTGATTCTCAATGTACCTGTATCAACGTATGTAAAACCGTTAATATATTTTCAGTGTCATTGGCAAGAATTCCATGAAACATTCTTTCTATTCAGTGGTTCACAATGAAATGGTTTAAAACATGAATTTGGTGCCGGGGTGGAGGTGGGTGAAGAAAAAAAATCAGATCTATGACCTGAATTGCACACACAAAGATATCATTTTAATAGAGTGTTTAAAAGCATTTTATTCAATCTCAATATTCCAAATTTGAAAGATAATTAATCTATTTCTGCTATTCATACTTCCCCATAACCCAGTTTAAGCCAGTTCCCATAAGAAATATTAACTCTCATTATTATTGAAAATTGCATTTTTTTTTAAATTAACCCATTGATTTGCTAATTATATACCCTATATCTGGAAGATTCTATGATGAGTTTCAGTAGAGAACAGAGGAAAATCTACTGGTGTATTTTAAATTCTGGTTATTTTTATCCATTGATAGGATGATTACATTTTTAAATTATATTGTTTGATGAATATCATTTTATGATAAATAAATGTGAATGGTAAAATTGTAGACATATTGCTTCTGTTAAAACAAATACACAGGAAAAAATAATAGTCTTCAAAGCAGCAGTCATTCTGAAAAGCTTTTAATCCAATGATATTAGGATATCATTTATGGAGATTGTATTTAAATTATTTATTTATTTATTGGTTTAAAGGTTCTGAATGTGTTGCTATTATTTTTCCTTTGGAGGTGAATCTGATTTTTGAAAATAAAAATCCAGGATTTGAATAAGCATATGGTAAAAATAAATGATGCAAAGTATACAAACAAGTACTGTTGGAAATAACACTGTTCAGTATCCAGTAGGAGTGACGTTTGGGTCTATGACTAGAAATAAAAATTATATACCTTTAAACAACTTAAATAAACTTTCAGGCTAGGCTTTTTTTCTGAGCATGAAGACAATTTATATAAATTTTGTCTTCTGTTCTTAAAGGATAATTTAAAAATATTAAATTACCTATTGCATGTAAGATAAATTGTATTTTCATATCAACAAGTTAGATATGAAAATATTCTTTTAAAGACAAAAACTATAAATCTATGTACATCAATGTAACAAATTATCTATAGAGGCAATAGATAATCTGAGCAGTTCTACATCTGTTTAAAAATTGAATTCAGCCCAGGCACAGTGGCTCACGCCTGTAATCCCAGCACTTTGGGAGGCTGAGGCGGGTGGATCACGAGGTCAGGAGTTCAAGACCGGCCTGGCCAAGATTGTGAAACCTCCTCTCTACTAAAAATACAAAAATTAGCCGGGCATGGTGGTGGGCACGTGCAATCACAGCTACTCAGGAGGCTGAGGCAGAGAATTGCTCCAACCTGGGAGGCAGAGGTTGCAGTGAGCCGAGATCACGACACTGCACTCCAGCCTGGGTGACAGAATGAGACTCCAAAAAAAAAAAGAATTCATGGTTAAAAATATCCTACTTCAGTTTAAGAAAAATATAGTTAACTTCCACCCAATTTTTTTTTCTTTTTTTTTGTTTTAGCAAATGAGAGGTCGTAACAATTCCCAATCATTTTATGAGACTAGCACTGTTACCAAAGAACAGGCAAAGACATTGCAAAAAAAAAAGAGAAAAACACAGACCAATGTCTTCTATGAGTATAGACCCTCAAAAACTTAAAATTTCAGCAGATTGAATCTAGTAATTCATAAAAAGTGTGATCCATGACAGGGTTGAGTTTATTCTCAAAATGCACAATTAGTATAAAAATGAAAAATCATTCAATATAATTAACACCATTAATGCGTTGAAAAATACAATTTGAACAGTTCTATAGATGAAGGGAGCATCTGAAAGAATTCAACACACATTCGCCATAAAATCTGTAACAAACTAAAAGTTGAATGAAAATTTCTCAACTTGAAAAAGCATATTTATGAAAACCTAGAGCTAACCTTATATTAAACAACACAGACCTGAAGGTTTTATAGAAATAAAAAGAACAGGGCAAAAATATTTGTTCACTACTTTTAAGTGACATTATACTGTACATCTTAGTGCAATAAGAACATAAAAAATTGAGTACTGGATAAAGAGAAAGAAATAAATTTGTTCCTTTTAGTAAAGGGCATAATCATGCATGTAGAAAGATTGAAGGAATCCATAGAAAAGCTCCTAGAACTCATTAGCAAGTTTAGCAAATTTGTGCAATGTTCCAAAATAAAGTGTAGTTCTATATAAAAGAAAATCATTGGAAAATAAAATTAAAATACATTGCATAATTAAAAAATTTAAATACACTATATATACTATATATACTATATACTACATATACTATATATACTATATATACTATATACTACATATACTATATATACTATATATACTATATATACTATATACTACATATACTATATATACTATATATACTATATACTACATATACTATATACTATATATTATGTATAGTATGTGTGTATATATACAAAAAATGTGTATACATATATATGTATATATATAAAATGGCTGCAAATATACTTTTAAAATTGTCACCTAACATTTTTAATTAGATGATTATGCTAAGAAAACTCTAATAAATCATGAAAAGTAGACTTAAAGCAATGCATTTTATGTTTTGTATTATCTGTACTATATATTATATAGTATATACTATGTATACTATATTATATAGTATAAACATTATATTAGTATATATTGTATATATAGTATATATAGAGTATATATATGCATATTGTGTATATATAGAGTATATATAGTATATATTAGTATATACTATGTATTATATAGTATATATTATATAGTATGTATTAGTATATACTATATATTATATAGTATATATTATATAGTATATATTATTAGTATTATATATAATACTTATAATATATAATATAGTATAATATTGTATTATACTATATTATATAGTATAATATAGCATAATATATTATATAGTATAATATATATTTATATTATATAGTATATAATTATATAGTATAATATAGTATAATATAGTGTAATATATAGTGTATATTACATAGTATGTAATATATACTGTATATTATGTAGTTATATATAATATGTACTATATACTATATATACTATATATAATATATATTATATATTATATATTACATATAAGTATATACTGTATATACAATATATACTATATAGTATATATAATATATATTTATATATATAATGGCTGCAAATATATTTTTAAAATAATCACCTAACATTTTTAATTAAATGGTTATGTTAAAAAAACTCTAACAAATCATGAAAAGTAGACTTAAAGCAAGACTAATTTTCTGAAAACAACCAACTAAAATTTAATTGACACCAAGAAAATGCTAAATTACAATCATTCAAATATTTTAGAGATTGAATAAACATTTTTTGTTCCCAGTGGAAATTAAATGACACAAGAGAGGGTTCAATAAATCGAAATAGAGTATTTCAATATTGTGATGTGTGGTCATAACCATAATACAAAATTCCTAAACATACGTCCTTATATTAATAAATTTGAAACTTAGTGAAACTCATTGTTGAATAAAACAGTTATTAGAATAACAATATTAATAATCTATTACTAATTATTAAAGTAATTAGAAATTAAATCTTTAAGAACAAAGTAATAGCACTGTTGCATAAAACAAAGGGTTAGTTATTGCAAATAAGTCAATTTTTAAAAATTCTACATGTGATACAATAAAAAATACATTATAGTCACCCTTTTGTACTAACAAATAATGGATCTTATTTACTCTTTCTAACTTTTTTAATTGTACATTTTAAAATGAATAAAAGGATATAATTGGATGTTTGTAACACAAAGGATAAATACTTGAGGTGATGGATAACCCATTTACCCTGATGTGTTTATTACTGATTGCATACCTGTGTCAAAATATTTCATGTAACCCATAAATACATGCACCTACTATGTACCCATAAAAGTTAAAAATACAAACAAAAATTTTAAAAAAGAATTTAAAAAGAAAAAAATAGTGAAAACACAATATTCAGAAGTGTCAAAAATAAAATCAGAAAAAGTTAGAAAATGTAAAATTTTATTATGCACACAAAAGCCTCGTTTGGAACCAGGAAATATCAAACCAAAAGTGGTAGGAGGAAACTCAGAGGTATGCCATTGCAGGCTGGTTTATAATCTTTGTAATGATTGGTTACTACAGTGGTGGTTTTCAGATGGCAGAGGATGATTGGTTGAAAATAATCATTGCATACCACGTTTGGAAGGCAACTTAAATTTCATTTATGATTATTAGGGATATTATGTGAATAACTTTGTATCACATAACTTTGATACAAAATCTCAGTATTTCTCATAATGGAGTTCATGGACTACTGATTTTTCCAAGGAGAGAGAGATAAAAACGAAAGTGGAGAGAGAGAGAGAGAGAGTGAGAAAGTGAAAATGAAAAAAAAGAGACTTTTTTTTTTTAATTCCATGGCCAAAGAGGTTTGCGATGTGTGGGATAAACAAAATTATAGTCCTTTCTGTCTATGGAATTTGTCATGAACTATGATTATGTTCCAAAGCTTTTCCAATTTTTCAACCTCCCGAATTCCTTACTAATCCTTCTTCCAAAGTAGACCTCATGTGTTACATACAGAAAAAGGTCATCATTAATTCTCTATTTCTAAATTGCTTAATGGCTTCTTTCATCCAGTTTCCTTTTCTTGGCTTCTTCCTGAATTTCATGTAAGTCTTTTAGAAACTAAAGTCCATCCAAAGCCCAAGTTAAATAGTATTCTCCCTTCACTTTGCTCTATTTCACTCTTTCTTTCTTCCTACTCTCTTGCTTTTTCAATATTTTGCGTTGTCCCATCTTCAATTTTACCTTTACGGTGACCTTTTTATGTACAAAAAATTTGAGTATCATTCAAATTTACCGTCTTTATGTCATCATCTTCTTTTTTATCATTGAACTCTTCCATGGGATATCCATGTGTGCGACTTTCACTTATTTATCACCTATCTATTCTTAACAACATAGTTTCTAATTTAATTCACAAAAAAGATGACATTTTAAATTAAAAAAATCACTCTCTCCCTATCATTCTTCATGAAAACAGCATGGACTCTGGGGCATATTGATTATTACTCAAATCACAACTCTGGGACCATGGACAAGTTAGCATGTATAATACTTAGGTCCCTTCTATATGAAAGCTCTTTCTCTTGTATTATTATTTAATCAAAGATAGATGTAAATATGCTTGGTAAAGAGAATGCCTCATACTATTTTACTTTAATCACTCTGTACTTCCTGATTTCTGGACTTTGTTTTTGATTGTGAGCATTTGAGATTCCCTTCTAACATCACAATTCTGTCATTTTCTTTTTTAATTTATTAGACTATCTTAACCAGTGTTATTTACTGGCAAATTAGAATTCTTTTTTTTTTTTTTGGGGGGGTATAAAAAGTGGGGAGAAACCCGTTAAACCCAACAAGTGGCTTTAAGGAGAACAGAGAGAATGTAGATCACCTGCAAAGAGGTGGAGCTATATAATGTCAGGGTCAAAATAGAGTGCTCTGGGGAGAGGAAGCCATCCAGACAGGCACGGTAGAAACAAAATAATGGGAAATAAACCGGAAAAATCTGGTCCAAAAGCTATGCTAAATTTTACTGATGACGAAAAAACAAACAAACAAAAAATACAATTAAACATCCTGGTAGAGATGATAATGAAGAACAACTATAGTTTAAATGCAGAAGGCCATGAGAACCAAAAGAAGGAACAAAAAGCCGTATTTGGAGACTTAAGAATTCCTTGAGAAAATGGAGTCCAAGCTCAAATCAAATGGCCTTTCTCTTAAAAGAGAAAGGATGTAAAATTATTTTGTAAGAAATGAGAATATGGCCTTGTGAGAATTTGGTATGTGAAGCATACAGGTGTTAAGTGAGAGAGGAAACAAAAGAGACAGGTTAGATCAATTGGCACAAGGTCATAATGGGCCTTGTGAGCCACATTAATGCACTTGGATTTATCTAAAAGCAAAGAGATGACAGTTAAACCCATCTATTTTTATTCACATGTAAGTCATGGAAAATCTTAGGCACAAAATATATTTCCTGAAGTTTATATTTCATATGAATCAAATGAAAGATCAGGTCATCTTATTTTCTGATGTTCATACCAGAAAACCTAAAAGTGTAGCTCATTGGACAGCTAGAAAAAAACCCATGAATGATAATACTTCTAATTCTGCACCAAACAAAGTGAAATGTCTGCTCTCTTCATATTTTGTAATAATGACACAGTACATCTTAATAAAATAAAAAAAAGAAAACAACTGGTAGGGGTAGTTATTTCAGGCTAAATATTATCAACCAATCTCAAATTCCGTTATGAGAAGGGCTGTAAAATACAGAACAAAAGCATCTTCTCCTTTACATTGAATTTTAATAACTATCATTTATCTGTATTTTCAACTCCTTCCCCAGATATCTTACTACAGCCTTCTAAAGTTTGAAAATGTTTTCTTAAATATTTCTGTCTCTGAAATTTCATGTCAATAATTTTTGATTAATGGAATTAAGTCCATTTTTTTCTAAATGTATTTTTTTAAAATAATTGTCCTTGTTATAAACATCTGTGTTTTCTGGCAGTGACCCAAAAATGCCAAGGGAGGTATACAAAATGCTGAGTAGATATTATGATTATACTAATACTATTTTGTATCTATTTGATTTTATTCACAAATAGCATGCTATAATTTTTATGTTTATTGGCATTCTTTGTTTGTTTCTTTAACTTTTTGTCTATGTATTCAACTATTGCACAGTTATCCATTCCTGATCTCATAACTTTTAATCATCGTTAGACACAGAGTAATGCAGTATGATGATAATTTCCTAACTTTAAATTTCCTGGCTTACTGCATTTCCTTTTATGTTTAAGAACAATAGTATTTTGCTTAATTCAATGCTTCCATTTAAAGAGTTAGAAAAACTGAGACATTTGTAATCTAGTCTTTTGAGGAACTTCGAACTCAACCTACTTCAAAAATAGTCACTGACTGAGGTCTGTGTGGAGAACCTAATTGGTATGAGTGAAGCACAACAGGAGATAGCAGCTAAATTTGTATGCAAGAGTCAGGATAAGAAGTATGACACTCACAGTGAAAGCACAAAACATCAAGCCAACAGTTCAGGACTAGTCATTCAAACGGACTAAAGGTCAGTTCCTTTTGTCTACCTTTCTTACAGAGTCACTTAGAGGTAGGAGATGGAAGAAATGAATTTTTCATGAAATATACTGCCTGAGGAAAAGAAAAAAATAATGTCTATTCCATTGTGTATACCCAGAGCAAAGTGTAAGGCTCATGGAGTACAAAATGTCATAGGCAAAGCTTGACTCTTTTTTCCATCATACAGTTGGGTAAATGAAGCTTGGCAGTGACTAATAATGCATCAATTTCTCGTGATCATAAATGAACCTGGATTATAAAGAAACATGAGAAAACATCTATCTAAGCCCAGGAAATGATTCAGAATTCCCTGTATAAGTAAAATCTAGGATGTTTTAATACTCAAGGAAATAACCAGATGTCTGTTTTAATGCTTAGAAAGTTTATAATTTTCTAATTTCTTCTATAAGATAGATAATTAAATTTGAATTTATAAGATATAAATAGAAGATAATTCGAAGAAGCTAATCAATAAACGTGTTCCTCATTTGCTGACCCTGCTTTAAGCAATTTCTGTGAGTCTGACTGTGATTTCTATGTTCCTCTTAGGTGGGGGAGAAAAAATAAGAGTGGATAAAAGAAAGAAAGAAAACAGAGAAAGGTAGGAAAAAAAACAAAGGAAGGAAGAGAGAAAAGAGAGGAAGAGAACGAAGGGGAAAAACAAGATTGACTCTACAGTATGAGATATACTATTATATATTGGTAAGCAATTGGAAAAATAAATATGTGTAAATATAATGGATTAATTGTATTTTAAACAATTACATTTAAATGTTACATATGTTTAAAATTTTAGAATTATTAATCTGACATAACTATATTTCTAGGTGTTATTTAAATAAACATAAATTTGTTCCAATTAACTTTTTGATAGATTAATCTACATTGACTCCTATCTTACATACCCATTTAACATTTTTTAGTTTTTTTCTGAAATCCTAATGTAAATGAACTCTTCTGTGAGTTGCTAGATTTTCTCAAATATTAAACTTTTTTATTCTTTTTTCTTTTTTCTATCTCTTCCCTCTTCTGTCCTTACTTTGTAAATAATTTTTCTTCTTCATTCTTTTTTATTCTTTTACTTAATTATTTTTCTGTCTTTCTTATTTTCTTTCTTTCTTCTGATTACATGCAGAAGTGTACTTCTAGATCACCAGGTGAGATTTCAAATTTTCCAATTGGAGATCTTCATAGAATTTTTGCTTACAAGTTCTGTAAGCAATAATCTATATTAACAAAATGAAAAAGAGGTAAAATGATTAAAATGTCTACATAATTGCAGATAATTAAATAGATAAATGAAGTTAATAGAAAAATAATTTGAAATAAAGAGCAGGTAAATTAAACATCACCTGTTTTTTACTAATTGCTATGGATTTTATTACCTAAAAAAAGATGAGGAGCTGTAAACTTTGTTATTTTAGGAAGAACAATTGCCATGAATGTAGGACACAGCTCTTTCATCTGAATTTGAATCCTTATTTTTTTTTTCTTTTTAAATTAGAGACTGTGTCTTGCTATGTTTCCCAGGCTGGACTCAAACTCCTGTGCTCAAGGCTTCTGTCTTAGACTCTGTAGTAGCTAGGACTACAGGTGTTCACCACTGTACCTAGATTGTGGATTTAAATCTTATTTGAAGGAATTGCTTGAAAGATATAAGGTTAGGTTGTGTTTCAGGTAAATTCGACTATCTTACCATGAAAACAACAAACAAATATCGAGTTGGAAGTAGTGAAAAAGTTATGACCACCAAATATCAAATTATCATAATTAAAACAGGAACATGATATCAGATTACAGCAACTTTGATTCACTATCAACCTTGTACCAGCCAAGAATGCAAAGGTACAGCTTCTGCATATATTCTACAGCACCTGAGCCAGAAATTCCCCTAAGAGGTTTCTATACATATATTCAGTCCATTTAATTGTAAAGAATGAAATCTGAAGAAAATTACCTCAGTCTTAGAGCATAATTTACTTTGCACATATAGAGAAGTTGTAAAGTCCCTGAATTTATGACATTGAAGGCGAGAAGCTCATTTTTACCACCATTTCCACATTTCAAAATAGGTAATCGCAATTGAGGTCCCCACTTTCCACTTTGTGTAATGCATATATCTCACCCATTCTGGCTTCCAGCTGATGGATCTATAGGGAACACATTATGAAATATAAAATTGGATGCAGTTTTCCTATGAAGTTATAATTTTACTTCTATATAGAAAAAATAAATATGTGTGTGGTACTGTTATCCCACTTGTGCTGAGCAACTAATGTTAAAATCTCAAGCATACAAAATTGGTTAAATCAGTGAATTGGTAGTTCTCTTTTAACATTTCTCTACGTCTAAAGTATTTTTTTACTGGCTATATTCCTGATAATTTAAAAGTAGATATTAGGACTCTTCTAAAAAATATTGTCTTTTAAGAGTTTCTGTGGGTTGGAAACTTTTTTTTTTGCTTTATTATAATTCTTGAAAAAATATTAAACAGTTTATCTCCTAGAGTACTTTTATAAAACTAAAATTTTATGATTTTTATTTTTAAGGAAATGATTAACTTTTTTGGTTAGACTACCATATTGCCTCTATAAGTCTATTACCTACATGAATACAAGGATCCTGCCTCCTTCTCTCTATCTCAGATCCACTGACAGCACCTGGCATAGAGTGGGGACATCCATTCATAAAACACAAGAATACAGTGGTACTCTACCTGTTTATATGTTTTCCTTTGTACCTTCAACAGCGAATAAGAATACAACTATTTATAGCGCACTTAATTTTGTGAGTGAGTTCATGAAATGCAACCTTTCATTCTCTTGTGTGTCCGTGTTGCTGGGAGACCTAGGTTATTGCCTACAATTTGTTTTTGTTCTGAATAAAGCTGCAGAAACCAAATCCAACAACTTTTGGCAAGGAAGCTTCCTTTTATCATGCACCTCCCTCCCTTGGGACTTGGAGAGTCTTCTCTTCTTGGAAGGCTGATGCATTTGCAATTCTCTACACCTACTGTGGTCCCATGAGAAACGTTATTTTCCCAAATTTCAACAAAAAATTTGGATTGACATTTTATTTATTGACATTGACATTATTTTACACTTCTTCCAACTCTCCAGAAAATAAGAACCACTTGATGGTAGCAGTCCCACTATCACTGCTGCTCTGTAAATAACTCTTTACAATAATTAACACAACTTAATCTGACTTTATCTAACGTATCTGATTTTTAGCTTTCTACTACAATATTTATTTTGGATTTATCTGAGTATTTATTTGAAAAAAAAATCCTCAATATGAAACATAGTTAATGATTCCAGATATGTCATCATCAAAACTAACTCATGGAACTTTATTCTTAACCTTTCAATATTTCACAGTTTTATTATAAAAGTAATAGTCAGTTTTGCTATTATAAGTAATGGTACTTTTTATTAATAAATTACTGTACACATGTGCTGCTAAATTTCTGAAACCCTAATTTATTTAGAACCTCTTTTTTCTTTCTCTCATGCTACAGAGATAAAAAAAAAGTTATTGATATGTGGGATTTCCCTAGTTAATACTCAAAACATTTTTGAAACCTTTTAAAAAAATTATAGCATCATACAGTATAATTTCTTTACTAATGTACATATATCCCCAATCCCTACACCAGGAATTGGCGAATGTTTTCTGTCAAGGGCCAGATTGTAAATATTTTAGACTTGCGGGACATATAATCTCTGCCACAACTACAACTCAGCCTTTGGAGTCTGGAAACAGCTACAAACAGTACATAAACAAATGATCATGGTTTTTTATTACTATTTCTGGACACTTGTATTAGTTTGCTAGTGCTGCCATAACAAAATACCATATACTGTGTGGTTTAAACACAGAAATTTATTTTCTCACAGTTTTGGAGGCTAGAAGTCCAAAATAAAGGTGTCAGCAGCAGGGTGGTTTCTTCTGAGGCTTCTCTCCTTGGCTGTCAGGTGTGACTGCTTTTACTCTATGTCCTCACATGGTCTTTCCTTTATGTCCACGCATCTGTGGTGGCATCTCTTTGTATGTCCTAATTTTTTATTATAAAGACGTCAGTCACATTGGATTAGGGCCCATTCTAAGGCTTCATTTTAAATTAATCACCTTTGAAAGGCCCTTTCTCCAAATACAAGCACACTCTGTGGTATGGGGTTTAGAGCTTCAACACATATATTGTGGAGAAACATTCAGCTCCAAACAACACTGATACTTGTTACCACTTAATTTGATGCAGACATATACCAATTAAATGCAAACCTTCTACTTACGAAGATATTCATATGATATTCCAGAATTACAAAGCTGTATCTGCTTTAAATATTTACTACTTTTTATATAGAATGATATACTTTTCAAGACATTGACTATAACATTCTTTCCATTTATATGTATTTGTTATCATGTCGTGCTATAAGGATTCAACAATAATTAAAATATGATATCAGCTTTCTAAGTAGGAGAAACCGCCACAAACATATGTACTTTAATATCATAAGCGCAAATATAGATCTATAAAATGTTAAGATGCACATCAGAAACGTACAAACTATAGGTCAGATCTATGGAAAGTTGACTGAAGAGGTAACATTGGAGAAAAACTTTAAAATAAAAAGCATTCTGGTTCATCATGACAAAATGTACATACACTTTCATGTCTCTTGACACTAACATTTCATGAGAAATAAAAAATAAAAATGTGATTAAACCAGTATTGAAAATATAAGAAGCGTGCTATAACTCCAAGGCAAAAAATATTCTCTGGAAGATACAATGCAAATGCCTGAGAAATCCACGACGCCAAGCCAGGAAAGCCCTGAAAAATGTAATGGTAAACTAAAAAACACTGTTGAAAGAAATGAAAGAAGACATAAATAAACGAAAAGACATCCCATATTCAAAAATCATGACAGACTTTCTTATTTAGATGACAATATTCTCCAAATTGATCTATAAATTCAACAAAATCCCTGTCAAAATCCTAGCTAGCCTTTTTTTTTGGCAGAAATTGTTAAGCTGATCTGAAAATATGTAGGTACAATGGATTCAAAATAGTCAAATAAATCTTGAAAAAGAACAATGTTAGAAACTGACAATTCCCAATTCCAAAATTTATCACAAAACTACTGTTATCAACACAACATGATATTGGAATAAAGGTAGATGTATAGATCCATGGAATGAAATTGAGATCCCAGAAATTAATTCATTATACCATTAATTAATTCGATTAGTAATTAATTTTAGTAACCTAATTAATTAATTTAATGGTTAATTGATTTTCACAAGGGTGCCAAGATAATCCCATGGGAAAGGAATGGTGCCTGGACACCTGAATAACCATGTGCAACACAATAAAGTTGACACGTCCCTTACATCCTGTAAAAAATTAATTCTAAATGGATCATAGATGTAATTATAAGAACTAAAACTGTAAAACTCTTAGAAGAATAAATAGGAGTAAATCATTATGATTTTGATTTAGGGGATATTTTATACTACACCAAAAGCATAAATGACTGTGGGTAAACAGATCATCGTACTTCATCAACATTGGAAAATTAAGGCCACTACCAGGAAAGTGAAAAGACTATGCATGCAGTGCGAGAAAACATTTGCAAATAGTATATCAGATAAGGAACTTGTGCCCAGAATACATAAAGAATTCTTAAAACTCAGTATTAAAAATTAAAAATAAATTTGCCTGATTTCAAAGGGAGCAAGAATGTAAAGGATGTATTTCAACAGCTTTAATTGATATGTAATTACATACTATACAATTAACCCAAAGTATACAACTCAGTGGTTTTTAATATATACACAAATACGTGCAAGCATTACACAATTTTATAACATTTTCGTCACCTCAAAATAAAACCCTGTAACCTTAGCTTTTAGCTCCTAATCCTCTACGTATGTATATTCTTAAGAAACAAAAGTATGTATATTCTCAAGAATATACATATTCCTCAAAATACGTATATTCTTAAGAAACAAAAAACATAAATAAGCTGATCTTAGTAATTTTACTCTTATTCAAATTTTGAATTTATTCAGATATATGAATATATATGTATGTATATATACAAATAATATTAAACTGAGATATATATATAAATAATAAAACATAACATCCGAATGGCATTATTTGGAATCAATATTTTGAAATATAATAACATAAAACTCTTAAAAAATGAACGAACTTTGTTATGTTGATTGGAAATGTAAACATAAAGGCAGAATTATTTTAACCAAAATATAGTTCCTAGAGCTGCTCACTGATGTGTGCAAGAACAATGGTACCTCAACAGCAATGAACAAACTGGGACCTAGTTGATTTTTTAAAATCTAATTTCAAATTTATTTTAGTAGGGAGTACGCGTGAAGATTTGTTACATGAATGTATGGCATGATGTTGAGGTTTGGGGTACAGATTCTGTCATCCAGGTAGAGAGCATAGTATCTAATGAGTAGTTTTTCAACCTATGTCCCTCTCCCTCTCTACCTCCTCTAGTATTCTGCAGTGGCTATTGTTATCATCTTTATGTCCATGTGTACTCAATGTTCAGCTCCCACTTGTAAGTCAGAACCTGTGGTATTTGGTTTTCTATTGCTGAGTTTGATTTGATTTGACTCTCAGCCTGAACATCATTAATGTATACCAAGGCTACTGATTTTTCTATGTTGATTTTGTTTCCTGAAACATTACTGAAGTCATTTATCAGTTTTAGGAGCTTTTTGGTGGAGTTTTTAGAGTTTTGTGAGTATAGGATCATATTGTCAATTAATAGAGAAAATGTTATTTCAGTAGTTTGATATTTGATAATGTGAATACAGGATAATGTACCTTTTAAAAATAGACACATGCTAAAGTATTAGTGGTGAAGTATTATGATGTTAGTAACATTTTTAAATCATTTTCTAACAAGTTCCAAATAAATAGTAAGTTACATATGTAATTGTTATGCTATTTATCTCTGTACATGTATGTATATACTTGTATCTAACACTACATATAAAAATATATAAACATGATAAATGTTAATAATTATTGAATATTACATTTATCATATTATTCTTTCCATGATTCTTGCTTGTTATTTTGTATGATAAATATTTTTGAGCAAATATTGGCAATTTAGTATGTCATAAGAGTAGCTGTACAATTTTTTAAAATAGAAATGAAACAGAGCACTTATTTATATTGCAGTGAATCTAGCATTAATAATAAAAAGAGTAGAAATTTATTAATTAAAATACAACTTTTATATAAGAGATGCTTTCAACAGAGAAAAATTTTAAAGTGTTATTAAGGTTTTTCAAAGTATGGATATTCACTGGAAATATTTCCTACTCCAAGAGTCAACTGAGGCAGTAAACAGAGTAAGTGGCTACATAAGGAAGGAGGAAGTTAGATCAAATTATATTTCTGACAACATGGCATGAAAATGCTTTTAAAAGACTGTGGCCACTTGCCTTTTCTTTCCACCTTTGTTCTACTATTTTTAAACTGTAGATCTTATCATCTTTTCTGAAAAATATAATATTAAAGTATTAAATCTTATTTGTTGCTTTCAAAAGTGAATGAGCTAAGTTGTTTTTTGAAAAAAGACACACTGTTTTAAGAACTTCTGCACAGCATAAGAAACTATCATCAGAGTGAACAGGCAACCCACAGAATGGGAGAAATTTTTTGCAATCTATTCATCTGACAAAGAGCTAATATCCAGAATCTACAAAGATCTTAATCAAATTTACAAGAAAAGAAACAAACAACCCCATAAAGAAGTGGGCGAAGGATATGAACAGACACTTCTCAAAAGATGACTTTATGCCACCAACAAACATATGAAAAAAAGTCCATCAACACTGGTTATTAGAGAAATGCAAATCAAAACCACAATGAGATACCCCCTCATGCCAGTTAGAATGGCAATCATTAAAATGTCAGGAAACAACACATGCTGGAGAGGATGTGGAGAAACAGGAACACTTTTACACTGTTGGTGGGAGTGTCAATTAGTTCAACCATTGTGGAAGACAGTGTGGCGATTCCTCAAGGATCTAGAACCAGAAATACCACTTGACTCAACAATTCCATTACTGGGTATATACCCAAAGGATTATAAATCATTTTACTATAAAGACATATGCACACCTACGTTTATTGTAGCACTGTTCACAACAGCAAAGACTTGGAACCAATCCAAATGCCCATCAATGATAGATTGGATAAAGAAAATGTGGCACATATACACCATGGAATACTATGCAGTCATAAAAAAGGATGAGTTCATGTCCTTTTCAGGGACATGGATGAAGCTAGAAACCATCATTCTCAGGAAACTAACACAGGAACAGAAAACCAAACACTGCATGTTCTCATAAGTGGGAGTTGAACAATGAGAACACATGGAGACCAGGAGGGGGACATCATACACTGGGACCTGTGTGGGGGTGGGGGGCTTGGGGAGGGATAACATTAGGAGAAATACCTAATGTAGATGATGGGTTGATGGGTGCAGCAAACCACCATGGCATGTGTATACCTGTGTAACAAACCTGCACGTTCTGCACATGTATCCTAGAACTTAAAGTATAATAATAAAAAAAGAACTTCATGAAGGCTGTTTACTAGAAATGTGTATAAACAATATGATGATGCTGCAAATAACAAAGACTCCACTCTTTATTTGGCCTTATTAATATTCTATTGTGCATATATAGCACTATTTTTCATTCATTCATTTACTAACTGATAAATATGCAGGTTGATTCCACTTCTTGGCTATTGTGAATACCAAGTCAATAAACAGGGTGGGTACAGATACCTTTTCAACTTACTTATATCATATTATTTTGGATATGCATCCTGAAATAGGATTGCTGTATCATATGGTAGTGATTCTTTGACGTTTTTGAGGAACCTCTATACAGTTTTCCACAATGGATGTGCTAACTTACATTCCTACCAACAGTTCACAAAGCTTCCTTTTTCTCCATATCGTCTCCAACACATGTGATCATCTGTCTTTTTGATAATAGCAATTCTAACAAGTGGGAGGTGGTATTTCATTGCAGTTTTAACTTGCATTTCCCTGATGAATAGAGATGTTGATCATTTACTCATATATTTGTTGGCTACTTTAATATTTTCTTTTGAGCAATGTCTATTCAGGTGTTTTGCCCATTTATTACATTTATTATTTCTATTTTTGCTATTTAGCTATTTCAGTTCCTTATATATTTGGGATATTAATTCCTTATGAGATGTATGGTTTGCAACAATTTTCTCTCATTACGTAGGAGGCTCTTTACTCTGTTAATGTTTCCTTTGCTGTGCGTCTTTGTTTGATATAATCTGATTTGTCTATATTTGTTTTTGTTGTCTGTCTTTTAGGGGTCATAGCCAAAACTTAATTGCCCAGACCAAGGCCAAGATCTGTGCTTTATGATTCTTTTCTGGTGGTTTTAGAGTTTCAGGTCTTTTGTTTAAGTCTTTAATCCATTTTCAGTTGATTTTTTAATATGGTGTGAGATAAAGATCCATTTTTATTCTTCCCAGTGTGAATATTCAGGTTTTCATACATTATTTATTGAGTAACTTGTCCTTTCCTAATTTTATGTCCTTGGCACCTTTGCTGAAGATTGATTGACTGTAAATAATTGGATTTATTTCTGACTCTCTTTATTCCATTGCCTTATATGTCTGTTTTTATGCCAGTACCATGCTGCTTTGATTACTATAGCTTTGAATTATGATTTGAAATCAGGTAGTGTGATGCCTCCAGCTTTATTCTTTTTGTCCAAAATCATTTTGGGTACTCTAGGTCTTTTGTAGTTTTGTGCAGATTTTAGAATTTTTTTTCTGTTTCTATGAAAATGTCACTGTAACTTTGTCATTGGGATGGCATTAAACATGCAGGTTGTTTTGGGTAGTAAGGACATTTTAACAATATTAATTCTTCCAATTCATGCACATGGGATGTCTTTCCATTTGTTTGTGTCTCCGTTAATTTTTTTCATGAATGATTTTCAGTTTTCATTGCACAAATGCTTCACTTCCTTGCTTAAATTTATTTCTAAGTGTTTTGGGTTTTGTTGATGCTATTGTAAGTAAGATTGCTTTCTTGATTTTTTGGATAGTTTGCTTTTAGTGTATAAAACTGCTATTATTTTTATATGTTGATTCTGAATGCTTCAACTTTACTGAATTTATTTATTTGTTTTAATAGTTTTTTGATGGAGTCTTTTGGGTTTTCTATATATAAATTCATGCCATCTACAAACAGAGATAATTTTACTTCTCTCAAACCTGAATACTTTTTATCTCTGTTACCTACCGCCTATGGCTAGGAATTACAGTACTATATTGAATAGAAATGGCTTGAGTGGGCATCCTTGCCTTGTTTCTAATCTTAGAGTATAGGTTTATAGCTTTTCACTGTGCAATACAATATTAGCTGTTAACTTGTCATATATGGCCTTTATTATATTGAGATATATTTCTTATATAGATCTAATTTTTTAAAAGTTTTTCAAATAAAAAAGTGTTGAATTTTGTCAATTCCTTTTTCTGTATCTATTGAGATGATCATATGATTTGTATCCTTAATTTTATTAATGTGATGTATCACATTTATTCCTTTCATATGTTTGATTACTCTTGCATTCAGGAATAAATCCCACTTGATAATAGTGGATAATTATTTTAATGTGTTGTTGAATGTGGTTACCAGTGTTGTATTGAAGGCTTTTGCACCTATGTTCATCAGACATATTAGCCTTTAATTTTCTTTTTTTGTAGTATCCTTTTCTGGCTTTAGAAGTAAGGTAATGCTGATAATGTAAAATGAGCTAGAAGTATTGTCTCCTCTTCAATGTTTTGGAAATACTTAAGAAATATTAGTGTTCGTTCTTTTTTGAATGGTTGGTAGAGTTCAGCAGTGACGCTTTCAGGTCCTGGGCTTCTGTTTTTGGCAGCTTTTGATTACTGATTCACTCTTTACTAGTTATCAGTCTGTCCAGATTTTCTAATTTTTCATGCTTCAGTCTTGGTAAGGTGTATGTTTCTAGGAATGTATTCATTTCTTCTAGGCTATCTCATTTAATGGCATATTATATGTGTGTAGGGGAGTGTACTATGTATATAGTTGTCCACCCTTATCTCCCTTATCTGCAGGGATTATGTTCCAGGCTCCTCAGTGGATGCCTGAGACTGTGGATCATATCAAACCCCATACACTACGTTTTTTTTTTTTTTTTTTCCTATAGAATAGTTGGCAGGGAGCATATACAGTGTGGATACACTGCATAAAGTTATCATTCATGACCCCCGCAGGAGAGGGTGGGATAGTATGAGATTTTACTAGCTACTCAAATTTGTGCTCAATTTGAAACTTATAAATTGTTTATTTCTGAAAATTTTTATTTAATATTTTAAAATCATAGTTGACCACATGCCTTATTCTCTTTAGTGTTGATATAACAGAACACTTGAGGCTAGGTAAATTACAAATAAAAGGGATCTACTTGGTTCACAATTCTGGTGGCTGAAAATCCAGGAGAATGGCACCAGTATCTCTTTTGCTTCCAATAAAAGCCTCATCCTGCATCACAACATGCAAGAGAAGCAGAAGGGGAATAGTTGTGTGCAAAGAGGCCAAACAGGAGACAGAGTCTGCTTCATAACAACCCACTGTCAAGGTAACTAATTCAGTTTCAGGAGAGTGAGGACTCATTTACTAATACAAGACTGTTTTAACACCTTCATGAGGGAGGATCCCTCATGATCCAAACACCTCTTAAAGGCTGCATCACTTCCCAGCACTGTTAGATTGGCAATTAAATTTCAACATGAGTTTTGGTGGGGAAAAATTGTATGCAAACCATAGCACTGCCAGTAACTTAAGAAACACAGAAAGCAGAACTATAACTAATGGGGGGAAAATACAGACATATGCACACACAGTGGAATAGAATACTTCCCAGCCTTAAAAGAGAAGAAAACCTTATCATTTGCAAAAGCATAGATAAAACTGGAGGACACTATATTGCATTTTTCTCAGTGAGATAAGCCAGGCAGAGAAAGACAAATACTGCATAATCTCACATATGTGTGGAATTTGAAAAAGTCGGACTCATGGAAGATGAGAGTAGAACAGTAATTACCGGAGGAAAGGGTGGGGTATGAGGAGGATCAGAGGAATGGAAAGATGTTGGTCAAAGTGTACTAAATTTCAGAAAGATAGAATAATTTCTGAAGATCTATTTTGTGCAGGGTGACTATTGTTATGAATAATGCATTATATTCTTGAGAATTGCTAGGCAAGTAGGTCTTTAATGTCCTCACCACAAAAAGCATAGCAAGTACACGAGATGATGGATGTTTACTAGCTCCATTGAATCATTTAGAAACATTTACATATATCAAAAACACCATTATACACCCTAAATATACACAAGTTTTTACAATTATACTTATACCTTAATAAAGCTGGGAAGGAGGGAACAATAAAACAATGTGAAAAAAAGTTTGGAAATTGTTATATGGAAAGTTTGTGTTTTGTCAAATTCATACGGCAAAGCCTTCACCCCCAGCGGGATGGTGTTTGAAAGGGGTACTTGGGAGGTACATAGGGTTGGATCAGGTCAAAATGTGGGACCTTTGTAATGGGACCTTATTAATAAAAGGGAGAGAGAAAGATGGCGTGGAACCTTGATCTTGAACTTCCCAGTCTCCACAACAGTGAGAAATAAATTTCTATTGTTGAAGCCACTCAGACTATGGTATTTTTTTAAAATGTCGGCTCAACCTAATACAAAAATCAAGAATTGAAAATGTATATAATAGATAAAATTTATGATTAACATTACAAATAAGACAAAGAATGGCATTAGATAATGATACAAGGTAAACATACTAACAGTATCAAACCCTTCAGGAACTAATTACATAAAGTAAACTTTATTAGAAATTCTAAGAGAATTTGATACAAATGAAATTATTGAAGTGAGTGTAATCTATCTCTTTAATAATAATAAATAGTAGATAAGGCAGGAGCATAGGGCTTGGAGGCAGGGAAAATAAGGACTTCCTAGAATTAAATCAAACAGAAACACCAGCTATGACAGGAAATATCCTCTTCATTTACATAGGGTGTACAGCGAGTAAATGATGTTGTAACTTTTCTTTATTCTCTTCATCTACATAGGGCACACACCAAGTAACCAATGGAAATTTCTAGAGGAAATTTAAATCCCAGAAAATCCTGTAACTGGGCTCTTGAGCCACTTGCTGGGGCCCGCTCCCACCTTGTGGAGTGTGCTTCCCTTTTCAATAAATCTCTGCTTGTGTTGCTTCATGCTTTCCTTGCTTTGTCTGTGCATTTTGTCCAAATCTTTGTTCAAGACGCCAAGAACCTGGACACCCTCCACCGGTAACGTATTTTGGCGAGTCAGACAAGAGGTAAGCCCAGAGTTTGGGATTTATTTTTCACCTTTTCCTTTCTGCTCCATACAGGGGAATCTCTCTCTCTCTCTTTTCATTTCCAACTCAGGACCCTCGGTGGGCAGTGCCTAAACAGAGACAACTGCAGGTTTCTGGCTGTGGCCACTCTCTGGTGAAACTAAGGGGTTTCTGTGGGGAGGTGCCTAACAGCCACTGTCCAATTTGGGTAAGGGGCCTGCATTTTTCTCCCTTTATTTCTTTTTTCTCTCTTTCTTTTTCAGTCTTTTGGTGGCTGCTTCCTAGTATTAAATAGCTCCTTAGTAACTGAGCGCAACTGTCCAGGGCCACTCTCTGGTGTTACCTGAAGGGCAAGGAGTAAATGGGGATAGTTGCCATGCCTGGAAGGGGGAGGGATTTTTCCATCTTTTCCAGTTGTCCCTGATCCCTACATGTGGGACAGCTTTTCCAGGGTGAACTCGCATGCATTTCAGGTGACTTAACCTTTTTTTCCTATGCTAAATTCTTTCCTTCCCCAACTCTACTGGCTAGGGACAAAAGAAGCCCACCCACCCTCCAGTTCTTGTCATTACAGTTCATGGCTATCACTCTAGTGCAGGGGGAAACATGTGAACGCATGGCCTTATGAAATTATAAGGATGCTAGAAGTCAAGGCCTTCATCCAGGGGCAAAAGCAAAGCTCATAGTAGGCCATCACCTCTCGAGGGAAAACATGCAAAGCAGCCCCAGTGCCCACCTGAGGTCAAAAATATCTGTCCATCTAAGATTGGACTCCAGAGGGGGACACCCCAGGAAATCCTCTGGACCTCAACCTCTCCAAAGGGGATGCCCTTGGCAGAAGTCCTCAGGTCAAGTACTAAGCCCTTCTTAGAATTTTCTCTGCCAGTTGCAATACTGTTTCACTGCAATATTATTTGGAATCTGGAGTTTGCTGTTGAATGGGAAAGTGGAATGGAATTGCATGTATCCAGGCTTTTGTGCTGCTGTTCTAAGCAGGGGGCCTGTTTAACGTGTCATCCTCTCCTGTGGTACTGTTTGGTCCCAGTGTTCGAGTCTGGGAAGGTTTAACCTTTAAAAATTAAACTGTCAAAGCCCATCTCTACTAAAAAATACAAAAAATTAGCTAGGTATGGTGGCAGGCAACTGTAGTCCCAGCTACTTGGGAGGCTGAGGCGGGAGAATGGCGTGAACCCAGGAGGCGGAGCTTGCAGTGAGCCGAGATCGCACCACTGCACTCCAGGCTGGGGGACAGAGTGAGACTCCGTCTCAAAAACAAAAAACAAAAAACAAAAAACAAACAAAAAATTAAACTGTCATGGAAACTGCTAAAGCAGTTTCCCCAAATTTTGGTTCACAGCCTTCATTGAATGATCTGTTGGGACAAACAAAATAAAAGTGGTGAGCTTGTATTGCTATCTCATGGCTAGAGTCCCAAGATAAAAGCTACTGAAACTTCATTTGTGTATATACACAATAAACACATGTCTAGATGTGTTTATTTGTATGTTCACTAATTGTTACATGCTGTGTCTACCAAATTGGCTTATAAGTAAAGACTTTTCATAAATTAAGTAAATAAGTGTAAGCAATTTTACTTACTGGTCAGGTGCCTAAAGTGAATTTCCTGATTGCACAGGACATATGGTCATATTAGTGAACTTAAGGATATCGAATTGTGTATCAGGAACAAAATATTTATTATGTGGGTTTTGGGGGGCCCTGGGGAACACTGTAGCCTCCGTGATAGATTGAGTAGGATAACAATAGATGATTATGCTACCATGTATTTTCACCAGGTAAAGAAAGCTTTTTATGGTTCACTAAGGACAATCAACTCCTTCACAATCTAGAACCAAAAGAGTGGATCTTCTGAGAACATCTACTGTAAGAACTATAGTTACACAACAGAATTTAAATTCTCTTGCGAAAGTTAAGGTCGAATTGGCTGAACAGAGGAGTATCTGTGCAGCTGCTGGCATTTGTGGCTTATGGAGAAACACATTAAATGAAGATTACAGAGATTCATTGGCAGGGGATTAACAAAGAGATTGCTTAATTAAGTGAGTAGGCTCACTATCTAGCTCATTCTTTGACCTATTTGATTTTAGGTGGTTTGGTTTATGGGGACCCTGGGAAAGGAGCATACTCCAAACTCTTAGTATTATCCTCCCGATAGTTATAATAATAGTTGCCCTGTTGTGCTGTATTTTCTGAAAGGTTTTAAATGCTTGCGTGCATCCATCTCTAGAATGTCAAATTGTCTCTCTTCAACTGGAATGACAAGAGCTTAAAGAAACGTGTGACCATGAGGAAACCGTAAACTATGAATAACGTGTTGAGACCAGAAACCCAAAATGATGGTAACTGAGCGGTGCTAAGGCCCTAAGTTTTGGTCACACTCTCACCTAAGTGAGAACTTGACAAAAAAGGAGGGAAGTTTTTAAAACAAAATTCTGGGAGGTCATTGTTTTTTATTGAGTTCATGCATTCAACCCCAAGAGATCAAACCAAACCAAAATGGAGCTGCTTCTGTTAAGACTATAAGGAAACACATACATTCTAGAACAGACCATGTTTTGTTTTTCTCCTGCAAATTTCTATAACAAACATTCCTGACAGCATAGGCATCCACTCCCTGAAGTTCCCGTTAAGTCTTTTAACTAAATTCATTTCCTCTGGCCTAGAGACCATCAAGCTTCAGATGCTCATGTGACAAGGGTTCCAGCCAGTTCCAGGTGAAGACACCACTCCTAGCCATCAAGGAACTACCCTGTCTCCACTAGACAGAGAAGGGTGAGAGTTCTGTGATCCTCAGTCGATAGGGACCATGCCCCAAGCCAGCGTAAAGCAATTACAGAAGAAAGACCATTGGTCTCTCCGCTTCCCATATAGATTTATGGGGATCACGCCTTTCACGTGGGGAATGAGGCAGGAGAACAGGGCCTGGAGGCAGGGAACCTAAGTACTTCTTAAAACTAAATCAAATGGAAACACTTCAGCCATGACAAGAAATATCCCCTTCACTTACATAGGGCATACACCTAGGAAATGACTTTGTAACTTTACTTTAAGCTCTTCATCGACATAGGGCTTACAACAAGAAACCAGTGGAAATCTCCAGAGGAAATTTAAACCCCAGAAAATTCTGTAACTCAGCTCTATGCTTGAGCCACTCCCACCCTGTAGAGTGGACTTTCACTTTCAATAATTTAAACCCCAGACAATTCTGTAACTCAACTCTATGCTTGAGCCCACTCCCACCCCGATAATTTAAATCCCAGAAAATTCTGTAACTCAGCTCTATGCTTGAGCCCACTCCCACCCTGTGGAGTGTACTTTCACTTTCAATAATTTAAACCCCAGAAAATTCTGTTACTCAGCTCTATGCTTGTGCCCACTCCAACCCTGTGGAGCGTACCTTCACTTTCAATAAATCTCTGTTTTCGTTGCCTCATTCTTTCCTTGCTTTGTTTATGCATTTTGTCCAATTGTTTGTCCAAGATGCCAAAAACCTGGACACCCTTCACTGGTAACAATAGATAGGTGGGAATATAGAATAATTTAAGTAAAAACCAGTTTAGAAGATGTATAAGAAATTTTTCGTTAAAGACTTAAAAGATGTGCCTTTTTTTATCTGTGTCCAGGGAAAAAAACACAAAAATGAGATATGAACTTTGTCACAAGGAAATCTTGAAATTTCCAAGAAGTGAAACTTTATTTTATGCCTTAAACTTTTAGAAGATATACTAAATCAATAGGTAATATTATAACTAAATTATATAAAGACAGACAAATCCAAAATCTGGTTCTTTGAATGTGCTAAAAAAGATAGAGTAAGAAACAATGTACAGGAAAAACAAGCAAACAACAATGACAAAAACAAACAAAAACCATCTCTGAATCTTACTGAACAGAAAAGAGGAGAGATGAAATGTACACGTTAGTAGTTAGAGGAGAATAAGACCACTCAATCAGTAAAGTCTGAAACAACAGAAGAAGGTTGTTAGGTACTACCCTATGGTGATAGTTATTTATTGTGCATCTAATTACCCTAAAACTTAGTGACTTCAATCAGCAACATTTTCACTATGTCAGTTTCTGTTCCTCAGAAATCCAGGTGTGACTCCCCTGTGTCCTTTGTCTCAGGGCCTTTCTCAGAGCTGCGACGAAGGTGTCAACTAGGACTGAAATCATATCAAGCTTCAAGTGAGGGAGGAT
Organism: Pongo abelii; assembly: GCF_028885655.2. Classification (NCBI taxonomy): domain Eukaryota; kingdom Metazoa; phylum Chordata; class Mammalia; order Primates; family Hominidae; genus Pongo; species Pongo abelii. The sequence goes on from NC_085928.1 coordinate 59,903,396, forward strand.
TTTCATCAACGCTCATCACTTGCTGTTAAGATACCTTTCTTCCTAGGTTAGACTAGTGCCTCAGCTTCTTGTTGATTGTCATTCAGTGGCCTTACTGTTTCCTTTGCCATGAGATTCTCCATGGGGTACCTTACAACATGGATGTTTTCTTCATTAGAATGAGCAACAAGCAAGCAAGAAGAGTTAGAAAGAGAGTGGGAACAAGACCGAAAACAGACTTTTTTTTTTTTTTTGATGCAGGGTCTCGCCCTGTCTCCCAGGGTCTCGCCTACTCCAGTGCAGTGGCTCCATCATGGCTCACTGCAACCTCCACCTCCCAAGCTCAAGTAATCCTCCTGCCTCAGGCTCCACGGTATCTAGTACTATAGGCACACATGACCACACTTCGTTAATTATTTATTTATTTATTTATTTATTTTTGGTAGAGACAGAGTCTTGCGATGTTGCCCAGGCTGGTCTCAAACTCCTGGGCTCAAGTGACCCCCCTGCCTTTATTACCCAAAGTGCTGGGATTACAGGCATGAGCTACTATGCCCGGCACATAGTCTTTTTTATAAATCTCAGAAGTGACGTCTAATCACTTTTGTCTTTTTCCACTGTTGTTAGCAATGCATTAGGTGTTGGTCACACTCAAGGGCATGTGATTATACCAGAGCATGAATATCAGAAAGAGGCAGGGATCACTGGAATTCAGTTTAGAAAGATGCCTACTGCTGGTGACAAGTTTAAAAACAAAACTTAAGAATTTTTTTATTTCTAAAAAATAAGGCATCAAAACATATGAAAGGAGAAGTAGGATACTTAAATAGAACACTAAATATAGATGATATTTCAAATGTGATTATTAATATTATTAGATTGGTGTTTCATAATTTCTTTCTGTCTTAAGAGACCAATATTTTAGTTAAACTTCCTAGACTATAAATAAATAATGTATTTTTTGTAACTGTATCTAATAAACCTAGAGTGACCTATCACCATCATTTGACTTTACTTACTGTATTGTCCCTGCTATTCTTTTTTTTTTTTGTAGTTTTCTTTCTTTCCTTCTTTTCTTTTTTTTAATTATACTTTAAGTTTTAGGGTACATGTGCACAACGTGCAGGTTTGTTACATATGTATACATGTGCTATGTTGGTGTGCTGCACCCATTAACTCGTCATTCAACATTAGGTATATCACCTAATGCTGTCCCTCCCCCCTCCCCCCACCCCACAACAGGCCCCGGTGTGTGATGTTCCCCTTCCCTGCTATTCTTTATGATTATTTGTTCATACATTCTGCTCACACATTTGTTTAGTTGTTTCCTTTCTCCCTACCTAACAATTAAGTTCAATGTACTCTTCCCTGAAAATGCTTCTTCAAACAGTATGGTTTCAGTGAAAGTTATACATATTATTACCTGTCTCACCAGTCATCATCTCCTGCCCTCATTCATCAAGATAAACACAGAATATAAAAAGGGCAAGTAAAATACTATAATCTTTCTCTAAGCTATGTTAATTTAGTGCTGGTTTGCTGGAAGGATTATCTCTCTGCTTCCTCTTTCTTACAACTTCAGCTACTTGAATTTGGTTTCTATTATTTACAGTTAGAGAATCCTGACTGGTATAACATCTAGCACCCTTTCAATTCCATCACCACTTCAATGCCAATAATCCTTGTTTGTACAACAGCCTCTCCTATATTCCTATAAGACTTGCACAATTTTGGTTATACAATAGAACTAACATCTGGGTAAATGGGTCACTGGCTTTAGTGCAGGACTAATAGGGAATACAAAGTAGGGAGTAAACATTGTATCTCATAATGTATGATTTAGAGGAAGCAGAACATAGGATTGTGCATGGACTCATTGTAAGGCAATAGAGTCTCTATGCACACAGATAACTTAGATAATTCAATCAGTACCACAGATATAAGGAAGACAGAGAAAACTACAGAAACTGGAAAAATAAAAGGTTTTAATCCCTTTCCAGAATTTTTAACCTTTATTAAGCAAGAGACTTGGACAAAACCCAATGATAATAAGTGGTAAGAGCAGAACCATAGAAAGTATGACCTATTATTATTTAGTTATCCTATTGTACCCCCAGTCTGGTGGTATTTTCAGGAGCAATATTTATTTATTAAGTTATTAATAAACAGTCCTTTTGTATGCTTCCTCAGGATTATAGAGAATAGTGATTTCCATTATAGTAAGGATTAGGTGTAATTATATCTCTTAATATCTTCTTACTTTGGATTGTTATTCTTTTTTCCTTGACAGTTTACTGGCTACCTTGAAGAGTTAGTAAATTATGTATATACAAGTCATTCTAGTATTATGTCACATTTACAGATACTTAAGGCATAAGTAATTAGATGAAATTTTATGACTGTGACAATTAATTTACTAATGGCATTGGTTGCATTGGTAAGATTATTGTATGTAACTTAGTTTTTTGAACCTTAGCAGTACTCGATTTTATAAAAAATTGCATTTTTTTCTTTTGAAAGTTCTAATATACTGTTTTATGTTGATTTTGTTTATTATCAGTACTGTTACTCAAAAAACGTTGTATAATATTGTTTCACATAAACATATTAACTAATCTGTCAGGAATTGTATTTCGTGATTTTCTTTTAATTTATGACTCCAACCATATATGTGAAGTTCCTGAAAAGAGAATAGCAAACTGAATATGGGATAGCTTGTAATCTCAGTAAAGATAATGTTTCATAATAGCCTTAGTATTACTTATCTTCATAAGTATGTAAGATTTAATACTAAAGTTATCCACTAAGATGTGAATAAATATTAAAGTAAGTAAGCAAATGGTAAAGCATCTAGACTTTATTTAGAATTATTTCAATTAAAATCTTGTGATATATCTACTCCTTGAAACTGTGTCTAGTTATTTTTCTTTCACATTAAAACTATATCCACCATTTTATTTGCTTATTAACATTTGTGAGTTAATGTTTTCCTAACAGTTAAGCAAAGAAAGTAGTATAAAATGCATTAAATAAAAATAGCTATAGGAAATATCAACTATTTAAAAATTTTTCTGCTTACTAAATCAATTAATTCTTAGGTATTTGTGAAATATTAATTTTTGCCAATAAACAGAAAAATGAATTGAGATTTTTGGTTAGGATTATTTAGGAATTAGCCTGTTTACTAGCATAGTTCTGTGACTTACCATAACCAGAACCAAAAATAATACAGAATTTGTTTAGCCCAAAGATATCCATGATTTGAAATCAACACAAAGCCACAGGATATATAGCACTTATCATCTAAGATTTGCCATGGGTCAGGAGCCTTACAAATTTGAACTGTGTGCTCTGTTCAGGATCCGACAAGGCTGAAATTAAGTGTCGACTGGGTAAGTTCTCAATTTGAGGCTTGACTAGAGAAAAACCTACTTCCAAACTTCCTCAGGTTGTCGGAAGGAATTGTTTCCTTGCTGTTATATGACTGATATTCTCATTTCCTTTTAATTTAATTTTATTTTTAAACATTTTATTTTAAGAATATGTAATAACATACATATCTATGGGGTACATGTGAGTGTTTGTTACATGTTAAGAATGTGTAATGATTAAGTGAGGATGAATGAAGTATCCTTCACCTTGAATGTTTACCACTTTTATGTGCTGGTATCATTTCAAGTTTCCCATTCTAGTTACTTTGAAATATATGTAACATTATTGCTAAGTCATCTTAGTCCACTATCAAACATTGGAATGTATTTCTTCTATCTGACTGTGTTTTACTCATAACCAGCTGTATTAGTCCATTTTCCCACTTCTGATAAAGACATACTTGAGACAGGAAAATTTACAAAAGAAAGAGGTTGATTGGACTTACAGTTCCACATGACTGGGGAGGCCTCACAATCATGGCAGGAGGCAAGGAGGAGCAAGTCATATCCTTCATGGATTGCAGAAGGCAGAAAAAGAGCATGTGCAAGGAAACTCCCATTTTTAAAACCATCAGATCTCGTGAGACCAATTCATTATCATGAGAACAGCATGGGAAAGACCCGCCCCCATAATTCAGTCATCTCACTGGGAGAATTATGAGGGCTACAAGATGAGATTTGGGTGGGGACAGAGAGCCAAACCATATCCCCAACCTATCTTCATCCACCACTCCCCTCCTATCCAGTCTCAGGCATCCATTGTTCTGTTCTCTAAGTCCATGCGATCAAATTTTTAGCTCTCTCATAGCAGTAAGAACACATCCTTTTTTTTTTTTTTTTTTATTTTTTTTATAGTTGTGAGCAAGAGACTGCTTTCAGTTTCCAGGCATCACACTCTGGTTCTTGCCACATGACCCCCACTCCCATAGTTTCTCTCACATTTTAAATATCTTCCCTTAGTAAAGGTCTAATTCCTTTTATGTATTTATGTATTTATTTATTATTTATTTTAATTTAATTTTATTTTTGAGACAGGGTCTCGCTCTGTCACTCAGGATGGAGTACAGTGGTGGGTTCTTAACTCCCTGTAACCTCCGTCTCCCAGGTTCAAGCAATTCTCCTTCTCCCAAGTACCTGGGATTACAGGCATGCACCATCAGGCCCAGCGAATTTTTTTTATATTTTTAGCAGAGATGGTGTTTCACCATGTTGGCCATGCTGGGCCTAAAATCCTGGCCTCAAGTTATCCTCCTGCCTGGACTTCCCAAAGTACTGGGATTACAGGTGTGAGCTACCACACCTGGCCTCCAGTTTCTTTTAAAGGCTCACCTAATTGGATCAGTTCTACCCAAGATAAACTCCTTTTTTATTATCTCAAAGTCAACTAATTTGGGATCTTAACTATATCTATGAAATCCCTTTAATTCTGCCTACATTCAAAGGGAGGGGATAATCCAGGGGGTATAAACCAAAACATAGGAATCTTGGGAGCCAATTCTGAATTTTGCTTACCTCAGTGGTTTTGCTGATAGAATATATGTGGCTAGGAGAATCCAAAAGGAAAGTTGAAAAAAATGCAAATACCCTTACTTCCTAATTACGAAGAATTGTATGCAATAATTTTGAAACACTAAAATACATAAAATAGTTTAAATTATTTTTCCATCATTCTTGTATAATATAGTCAGTAGCCTTAATGTTTCAAGATACACAGATATCTGAAAGTCTTAGTGCATGCCCAGTAAACTCTATACACGAAATTGGATATCTCATTATCTGCTTGATCATGGAAATGAAAATTCCCCATTAAAAGATCCAAAATCAAAAAGGTTTCTCTGTTAAGTTCTAATCTTCTTTCTGAAGAGAAGCATCTGTTTAAATAATATAATAATAATCATATATGATATAGTTTCATATTCTTATTCCCTTGACTTTGCCTACAGAAAACTCTAACTCATATTTCTCCTTATCCATTAAATCTTCACAAGGCTCTCATAAGATATTTATTTTTTACCCCTTCTTCTAGTTCTCACCTAATTTGCAGAGTAGTGCATATTTATGAATTGTTTAATTATTTACAAATATAGAGATGATACATGCACCTCTTTTATTGCACACTATCTTACTGGAAAATGTCAAAACTATATTTTAAAATAGAAATTACATCTTCTAAAGTAGAGAGACTAATTGTTGAAACACCATACAAGAATGAATGCAGTTTGGGACTTCATGATAGGTGGGTTCTGAGGAAGTATTTTTGTGAGTTGGAAAGAGTCCCATCCATTGGGCTGAGAATGGTATATGGGCAGTAACTCAATGTATCACATAGCTGACAAAGAAAAGCAGTAACCATTGGGACTTTAGAAAATGGCACAGTATGGTGTTTGAATCACCTAAGCAGACAGGAGGAGGTTAGCAAAAGGAAAGTTTTTTGAGAAAAAGCAGGTTCATGTGTATAAAAACACAAGGTAGAAGTCAATCTACTTAAAAATAATTGCTAAAATGTTCATATTGGAAAAAAGAATATTTATCAAGATCAGATTCTACTTCAGTTAGTCCAGTAAGAAGGGTGCCTTGCTGTTAAATTCCAAAATATTTCCAAAGGTGAAAAATAAATCTAGAGGCTAAAATTAGGTTTTGCCACAGGCGTGGGTCAAATATCACCCTTAAAGAGGAATTAGAAAAAATTAAAGTACAAGGCTAGGACTGAATAACAAAAAATCTTTAAATTGATTTGTTTTATAAAATAAAACTATATTTTCTAGTACCAAAATTAACAACACTATGGCTTATTAAATTATGGAACATATTTTTAATTATCAGAAAATAATTCAAAATAAAATAGTATGTCAGGTTATTTCAATAAAGTATATGTTTAAAGGAGCAGGAATGAAATAAAAAATATTTTTTATTAAGTTATCCTCAAATCTTATAAAAATCTTCATTTTGGAGATTATTCAAAGATTATGAAAAGAATAACTTTTTTTAAAAAAGAGCTTTTTACTTTTATGACAATAAAAATATTTGGAATAGTAATTTTTAATTGTTCATAAGAGATTTTGATTTGCTTTATAAATCATATGACTTTAAAAATCAATTAATATTAAATATTAGCCAGGATATTTGTTTAATTTCAGAATACACTGAAGAAACTACTTCTTATTGTGATGTGGCACTTCATAGATCTTCTATTCACATTCTATCTCTTATAATTGCTTGGCAGTTAAATACAAGTTTGATAATATGTAAAAGCTATACGAGCTAGTGCTGTGCATTTGTAATTAACTATGTAATTTTAAGTGATCAAAATATTGTCCATGACTAAGCTCAATTAAAATCTAAAAATTAATTATATTAATATATGGTAAATTTATTAGTGGTTGTGTCTAGGTAGCTAGGAATTTATTATTTTGTTTATATAGCCATCTGTTCTAATTCCATATGCAAGGTTGTTGGACATTATCCAAAAATGTGTAGCTATTGTAGACCTAAAAAAATGTTAGCTGAATTCTTTTACTAAACAAATAATGATTTAAAATAGAGCACTCTTTTAGAGTAGAAAAAATATAAACTAGTAAATGAATTTGAGCTATTCATCTAGGAGACCAGTTTCCCTGAAATTATCTTTAGGGGAAAATCTCATATTCCCTTAATTGCATATAATGAGAGTGTAAAAAAGGCGAAATTAGTAAACATCTTTTTCTCAACTCTTTAGTTTTAGTTTCAAAGTTTAAGTTTCACACTCATAAAATCTGCATGTCCTTTGGGTGCTTGATATCACATTTAAATATTCCGAAGTAAGATTATGAAAAGACTATTATTTAACTTAAATGACTAGTCTTCATTCCTATGAGTTTCCCTGTGTTTTGATCATCATTGTTATTTTCTGACCATCTGTTTATTCTATCACATTAATTGAGGATATTGGCCCCTGTCTTCTTCCCTCTCCATTTTAAGTACCATCATTCTTCCTTAATGATTATAGTTTCTATGAGAATAGCCTCTATTAGCATTTATTACTTTTAAGATCAATGTCTCTATTTGTGAGCATTAAACAGGAAGTGGTAATCTTGGTCGGCCTCACCCTGCCGCCATCTCCATGCATATTAGTCAGGATCCAACGTCTGTAAAGTAGAAACCACACAGTAATTTGAAGACTTTAATATAAAGAACTATTGACTATAGGAAGGGATTAGAGTAATGAGAAATTGGCTACTGAGAAGTAAAGAGAACTCTAAAGAACACAGGAATAGCATATTGATGTGCAGCTACTACCCTTAGAGCTGAGATAGAACACCCATGGAAGAGGATACTCCAGGACAAGATCCAGACCTTGTTGAGGAAACACAGCCTTGGCCATTGAGTAGCAAATTCACAGGGCCGCTGCCTGAAGAAATTTCTGGAAAAGTGTGCTCCAGAATTTGCCATAAGTCAATCCCTTTAACTATTAAGGAAAGCTCCCCACAGGGAGATGTATTATCAGAGGGACTTCTTTAGGAAGCTATCAAAAGGGGATTTGCATTTGAGTATTATTACCTAAAAAACTATGGAATACAATAGTGATGTAGGTTATTGAAACTCTTTGTAAACTAAAATGTTGAAAAAACTAAAGAGGGCAGAATGTATGATATACTTGAGCGTATTTCAAAATATCAAATTAACCAATACAGAAAACTATAATCTGATTGTCTATACAGCATAAAAACCAAGTCCTCAATTTTTCCTGTCCATGAATAAATCAGTCATTTCTATGTACTCAAACGGCATTTTAAAAAATTGTTATGCAATTACATCAAAATCATCAAATAACTTATCATATAAACAGGGAATTCGAGGACATTAAAAAAAGACAATTATGTAACAAAATACAAGATTTCAGGAGACATCACTCTCCTTAAGGTTTAAAAGTCTGAAAGTAGGAAAATAAAATAAAATTGCATTTAGTTGACTTTCTACTTTTTTTTATCCTTTGGTTTTAGTTTAGACTATATTGTTTCATAACTTCAATATATTTGACCCTAGCTCCGATGTGGGAGTTGGCGAGATGAGAACCTTCAAACCATGATTTTGAAACCTCCAGTTCAAATGCTCTGGGATGATACTGTGAAGACACTATCCTTAAAATAAATGATTTGATCTTCAATCAAGAAAAGTGTTAACTTCCTGGAAAGATTTCAGTTTCCTGCTCTGAAGTACTCAATTTAGCAATTTCATCAACTTTCACTTAACCATGCTATTGAAGAGAAACAGAGGCATGAATAATCTAAAAGTACAGTTAATTTTAAAGGAATATATATGAGACGATTTTCTGCAGTAAGTTTAACTTTCTAGTTATGTTGTACCTGAGCAAATAATAAAATTGGTTTTTCTTCCTCAGGGTGTAATAATTGGTAGCTAAGTAAAATGATGTGATAAAGGAGAGCCAAGCACTTTTGTTAGTTAACATGAAAATATTTTTAAGCAGTACATACATATGTGATGAGTTGAAAATTGCTGATAATAAAGAAAGCTTGCTGTGTGTGAAAAACTGGAGAATGAAAACAACTGACCGTACGTTGTGAGATAGACTGGACTAAATACATATCCACACTAGTGAGGTGGATAGACTCTGCTAGCCAACCTTCCACGAGTCAATGTATTTAACAGCATTTTGTAAATTACATAGCATTACATAAATACATGAATTGGAGGTTACCAAATGTTACTTTTTTGGTGTGATGCATGAACTTTTCTCAATTTCCACTATCATATGCGTACAAAGTGCCTTTTTAATGTAATTTTTTCTATGCTTTCTATTTTCTTATTTCCCATTTGATCAGGTAGGCAAGTTCTGTGATTTTTTTTTTATCTCAAAGAATGATTCTAGTACAAAATTGTTTCCAGAAGCCCTGCCCTACAAAAGAATAAGGTTGACAAGAGATAGTTTCCTATAAATTAAGAAGAGAAACTCTGGATGTAGAGCAAAAGAGGGAATGAGAGAATGGTTTGGGAGAAGTCAAGGAATATGAGGCATACGAAGAGGTCATTGAGGAATTTCTAGCTCATACCAAATCAACAGAAAGCTCAATCTGCTGAGACAAGTAAGCGTGGAGAAACTACACTAGCTAATGGGAAAGGCACAGTCTAATAACTAACAATAACAACAAATGCAACCACCTTGAGAAAGCTCTAGAGAAACTGAAGCCTTTCTAGGAACAGTGTATGTAGTAGTCTGGTGTCTGCAAAACTTGATTTGAAGAAGAAGAGAGAGACTACTTTTGAAGAAATAGTGTTAGTACCACTGCTTTCTTATTGACTGACTGTATCTTAGCAATTAGAGGTAATAGAAAAAATATCAGGACAAGACCTACACTCTATGCATGCGTGATGGAAACTAGCGTGGCTTGACCAGTCATTCACAGTCATTGATTTTTCACCCCGCCCCCAAGATCATTAAGTTTACCAACTGCCAACTCCAAATGTTTCTCAGAGTCATGATCATGGATATATAAAAATGTAATGCATGATAAAGGTGGTATCACAAATGCATGCAGAAAGAGCAGAGTGTTTATTAGATAAGGTTGAGAAAATTGGCTCATTAAATGGAGAAAAATAAACTTGGATCTCTACCTAACTCCACATAGAAAGGTGGACTCCAGATGGCTTAAAACCTTAATGAAAAATAAGGCCATAAATTCAACAAACAAAAAAATGTTAAAAACTATCATTTTTACTAAGAAACAATGAAGCATGTCTTAAACAACATTTTGAAAGCACTAGCCATGAAACAAAGCAAACAAAAAGATGAGAGAGTGATGGCATTCAATCAAGATATTAGGACAAAAAGATAAAGGGAGAAAGTGCATGAAACTGTTAAGGATTAACATTTAGCAAGTAGAGATTTTACTAAAATATACTAATGACTATAAATCAATTGATAGCACTCCAAATAGGAAAATGAGCCAAGGAGACAAATAGGCAATGTACAGAAGAGAAAGCTCATAAGCTAAGAAATATATGAAGATATTTTGTAATGTATTAGGAATAAGATAAAGGAGAGTGAGAATACTTAGATATCCCATTAACTCTTATCAATAGAACAATTCCAGTTCTGTGAGTTATGGGGATGCAGAGTCGCTGGTGGCCTGCTGGTGTAGCTATTCTTAAGAGCAGTTGATTCCACGTGGTCAAATAAATCTACATAACTATTAATACAGGAATTAAATTTTGAGTAAACGAGCCCAAGATATTTTCACATAAGTCCATTGAAAGTACGTACAAGGACTTATACAACCTATTGTCTGTCCTTAGAAGAATGAATAATTTAAATGTGGTCAAGGCATATCATGAAATAATATGTATCAGAAGCAACTATCTAGTTATACACATAATAACATAGATTTATCTTAAAACCCTAGCACTGAGGAAACAAAATAGAAGCAATAGAGTGAAATATATGCCTTAATCTTATGATAATAAATTCAACCTGTGTGCACTAAAACACCAAGGCCTACAGTCTAACCATACACACAGCTTAAAATATTCACAGAAGACAGAATAGGTTTTTATGCGGAGAAAGTGAGAAAGAAGAATGTGGATAAAGCAAAAGACTCAGAGAGAACAGATTCAGGTGAAGTATCAGTGATGGGCGACAGGTAATAATAACATCAGAGAAAGCTGAAACCTCTGGGAACTGAATTGATTTCTACAGGCTGCTCAGCCTTCTCATGAGTCTACCTTATCCTTTGTCTCCTAAGGGTGTTCTTGTCTGTTTTTAAATTTTAACAAATCAGCAGCTGGTGGTTTTCTTGGTACCTATCCAGCAGAAAAGGATGATTGATGTCCTGTGACTTTGCTTGGGGTCCTGAGCTGCTGCATGAAAACCATGTGAATTCCCCCAGCCACCCAACACATCAGTAAGAAATTGAAAATTGTGTGAGCCTTGGAATCTAGTGAGAGTTGAAGTGGTTGTGCATGCATGAGAAATATCCACACCTGAACTTGATCATTGGCTTTGTAAACTGGATGGAAATAGCTTAGGCCCTTAGAAAAATATATAATGATTAAAAATCATTTGATATGCTTTCTAGGTTAGTAATTACATCTTTCAATAGCAACAAGTAGTAGTTTGGAAAAGAATGAGCGAACTCAAATAAAGTACACCAAATCTTAACTGATGAAAAAAATCAAACCTACCAATATAACATATATATATGTATTAAATTAATTGGTATATAAGTTAATTGGTGGAAAAAACTAGCAACATCTGAATAGTGCTAGGAATTTTTTTTTTTCTTTTTCTGGCTCCTATATATATGTATATGGATGGTATAATATACCAATTTTGATATTTTCAAAAAAATTTTGATATATTATCAAATTTGAAGATATTTGTCAATCAAGTAAATGTTAACACACACTGTTTTAAGCACAAGTAAAGTTGAATATCTTTTCACTTTTTTTTTTTTTTTTTTGAGACAGTGTCTTACTCTGTAGCCAGACTGGAGTGCAGTGGCGTGGTCTTGGCTCACTGCAACCTCCACCCTCCAGGTTCAAGCAATTCTCCTGCCTCAGCCTCCCGAGTAGCTGTGACTACAGGTGTGTGCCACCACGACCAGTTAATTTTGTATTTTTAGTAGAGATGGAGTTTCCCCATGTTGGCCAGGATGGTCTCTATCTCTTGACTTCGTGATTTGCCCACCTCGGCCTCCCAAAGTGCTGTGATTAAAGGCGTGAGTCACGACGCTCAGCCTCTTTTCACTTTTTATTGGGCATTTGACATTTATTTCAGTGATTTGTTTGTTCACTTTGAGTTTTTAATTTCATGACCTCTGCTACTCTGCCTTTTCATTTTATATAATAATGTGGTATAATTTACAATAAGGCATACACTGAAACATAATTATAAACAAGAAGCACAGTCCAATATGGTCTTGCTTTCTGTTTGTTTTTTTCTAATTATTTTGAATTCATTTCAAAGTTACAGTAAAAAATTAAGAAAAGTTAAACAATTTCATATATCCTTCATACAGATAATCCATTGAAGTTTTGAAAACTGTACCAATAATGTATTTTACTTCAAAAATGTCTAACCCAAGATCATCTGTTGCACTTAGATGTCATTTAATCCAGAAAAATTCTTCAGTCTCTCTTGACCTTAATGTCCTATACATTTTTGAAGATAACAGAAAAGTTGTATATTAGATTATCTTTTAATTTGGATTTATTTGATGTTTCTTCATGATTAGATTTAGATTATGCCTTTGGGGCATAAATATCAAGGAAAACTGCTGTATTTGTGTCATTGAATCCTAACAGTTTCCATGTGATGTCAATTTTTCTCATTATTTGTGATGTTTGATTTAATTACTTGAAGTGACATCAGCAAGGATTCTTTTCCTTAAAATTACTTCTTTTCCTTGTAAATAAGTAAGCAGTCTGGAGGAGACACATGGAGACTCAGTAGATACCCTATTTCATACTCAGGTTCTAGTAACCCTTTAGCATCAATAGATATTACTTACCTAAATTTAATTATTGTAATGATGCTTATTAAGGGTGATTTTCTAATTTTATATTTTTTTCTATGTTTATTTTAGGCATACTGTTGTAATGCAATTTTTCTCCTCCCATTCTTTCATTCATTTATACTAGAGTGTTCTTGTGGATTCTCATTTTATTCAATGTAATATAAAGGTGTATATGTATGTCGGGGGTGTGCTTGTACACACACTGTACTCACGATCATTATTTATTTTGACATTCTAATTTTTCAGTTCACCCAGTAATCAGTATAGCCTCTTCAAACTGGTTTCCATGTCCTGCAAATATGCCATCAATTCTTTGAGCATTTCCTTGCTTTCTTTTATGGCAAAATATTCCACTCTTATCTAGTTCTTTCCTTGCTCCAAGATCAACTTCTTCAAGGAATAGTGGTTCCACTTAGAAGAGAATATTTATAGATTGAGTTCTGAGTTCTTGGTATTCTTATTTCTACAGGGAATTTGCTAGTCCAGGCCCTGTCAGTGGATAAACTTAGAAAATATATGCATGCATATGCACATACATGAGTACACCTATACAAACACACATACACAGACTTTTACATCTGCAATTATGTTTTTTAATCTATTAGTTGACATTTATACTTCCAAGCTCATTCTAATACTGCAGGATTTATTTTCTTGCATATGCCCTTTTCATATTTGAATATTTTTCTCCAAGTGTGAAGTTTGGCTCCAGTTTTCCTCAATGTATTTATTTAATCCCCCTGTATATAACTAATTCCCAAAACTTACTGGACCGATGCCTCACTTATTTCTGCTTAATGGTTATTTGACTAATTACAAAGGAAGGAAGGAAGGAAGGAGGGAATGAAGGAAGGAAGGAGTGAAGGAAGGAAGGAGGGAATGAAGGAAGGAAGGAAGGAAGGAGGGAATGAAGGAAGGAAGGAAGGAAGGAATGAAGGAAGGAAGGAAGGAAGGGAAAGGAAAGAAGGGTGATGAATTTTAACTAATGTGTCTATCAATGTAAACTTCATTTCAATTAAGATATAGAACATTTCTCTCATCCCAATAAGTTCTGTCCTGCTCCTTTTCAGTAAACTCTTCATTACAGTTAAATCACTATCCTAATTTGTATCAGCACAGCTTAGTTTTATCTGTTCTAGAAATTCATGTTAATTGGATCACACAGTATGTCTTTTTTGTGCTTGCTTTGTTCCCATCTGAACAAGATTATTTTAAGATTCATCATGTTTTATGTACCACTATTTCATTTCTTACTCTTTCTAAGTTATATTACATTTTATAATTACTACACAATTTCTTTATCTATTCATCCATTCCTCGACAACTGAGTTATTTCAGTTTGGGGTTAGTAGAAAAAAGTTGTCATGGAAATTTATACAAGTCTTTTGCATAAATATATTTTTATTCCTCTTGGGTAAAATACCTGGAAGTATAAGTGTGGGTCATATGATACGGGCATTTGCATTTCCTAAGAAACCTGGAAATATTTTAATAAGTGGTTGTACCATTTTCCCTGCTACCAAATATACCTGATGACACTTTTATATGAAGGAATACATTTTGATATCAACATATGGACGTCTATTCTTATAAAAACATTCATTCCAATCAATCATTTCCAATATATGTATTTAATAATAATTCATTCTAATCAATCATTTCCAATATATGTGTTTAATAATCATTTCCAATGTATGTGTTTAATTAATAATATATTAATATTAATATTAATAATAATATTTAGAACCTTCTAAGAATATTTATTGAATATTATTTCTTCAGGGAGTGAAGATAAGCCCTTTAGAGATTGAAAAATGAATGGCACAACAAATTTGCAGGATAAACTCATGAATAGACACATAGTGACTTAATCTGTATAATGCTGTAATCACTGAAGATTTGAAGAAAGGCTTTCTCTCTCTATTTATTTCTCTATTCCCACATATCCAATGGGAACTACTAGGTGACCAAAGTGTTTCATCTGGAAAATTATTTAAAATTAATGACTAAAATAAAAAATAGCATGTTGATCTGATATCACATATTTAATAGTGTATGAAGTGCTAATCATTCCTCACCAGTGCTTCCCAGTGCTAATTTCTGCTTGCCTTATTATTTATTTTTATGGTTTACCTGAGCATTATATAATGCCATATTGAAAAAGTTCTATTTTCTTCAAACATTCATCTAAGCCATAATTAATTGATTTATTCCTGTATTAAGGAGAAACCTTCTTTCCGATGAGGCATAAACTATAAACTCATTTTTCCAAAATTGATAAGATTGTGATAATACTTTTAAAGAATCTTAAATTAATTTTACAGAATTAATATGTATACTTTTGTTTGTCTCACCACACATCAAAAATTTACCATACAGAAAAGCCATTAAAATAAAAGAGCGGCAGAATTAGAGGCTATAAAAGTTCTCATAAAATAGTAACATTTGCAATGTGAAATATTACATACAATTCTGGATAATTTTAGTGTTCTAAGACATTATATATTATTAAACAGGAAATAGCCTCAAGCATGTATATTTTGATAATGAAGATATATGTAAAATAAACACTTTATAACCATATTTTCTTAGTAATTATACACAGCATTAATAAAAGAAAATAATTAAGTATAAACATACTAAAATGGTAGTCTGATTATGCACTTGTTAAGTAGAACTGATTTATTTTCTATTATAAGCATTTAAACTAATATTTAGCAGCCTCTTTTACCTTTACAAAACTAAAACTCACTATTGTAAGAGAAACATTTTCATAATCTATTGATCTCGACTTAGAACAAACCCTTGTAGAGTGAAGAATCCAAAATAAGTTTGACATGCTTTGCTCAGTGAGTTATACACACTAGCTTTGCCATGACACTCAGTAAAAAATACTCTTAGGTAAACCTTTATTTAATTGGAAAAAATACTCTTCCTCTCTATTTTTTACTAGGAAACATATGTCTCAACAATTACCAACCCATGCCTCTTATTCTTTGACATTAACCACATTAAATTTTGGCAATATATTTGATAAAATACAGAACAAGCATTCTTACTATTATAAGCATAGCATTTATTAAGATAAACTAGTAAGAGGGTATGTAAGAAAAACTACTATAAGAAAGAACACAAATATTTGTATAATATTAGTATTTTATGACTACTCAGGAAGCAAATAATGTAGATTATAAGATTGCAGCAGATAGCTCATATCCCCCTTATTCTTCTGTTGTGTATTTTACAACATAGCTTTCAGATATTAGTTTTACTGAGTAAATAAAAAACATAGATGAGACAAATTAATGAAAACAAGGCTCTAAGTTCTAATAAATAGATTAAATAAAGAGCCAACTAAAGAGAAATAATATCACTTGTTCAGTTCATTCATAGGGATACAGCAAAACTTCACAATAGCATTATATACAAAAATCTTGAAATTACCAAAATTTGCTAGTATTATAATATTAAGACTCTACTGCACGTATTACAGCATAGCTAAGCCATCTGGGTGACTTAATTATATCTCAATAGTCTAAGAAATATTTACTGCTAAAAACATTTATATTTTCTCTTCTATCGAAGTATAATAAGACAAATAAATTAGTGTATCACTTTTTTAAAAGAAAAATGTAAAAGTGTGAGGAGGCAGAACTGAGGTATTTACATACATTTTCACAATATTTATGTGAATTTATAGTAAAGAAAAACTTGACACAATACTAACTGAAAATTACTTCAGTGTTTTGTGTTTTATTGTGTATGGAAAAAAAAGAAAAAACAGAGTAACAAATCTAAAAGTGACACACATGAAGAATGCTTATTGGAAAACAAATTATCCTAGAAGCTAAATAAATGTTCAGGAAAATACTTTTTCTTAATGATAAAGGTAGTTTTTAAAAAGCAATAAGATAATCAAAGAAGAGTTGCAAGTTAACAATAATTGATGATAAAATACATAAAAGGGAGAAGAAAAGTGAGTTAGTGATTTAAAAAATGGAAGGGAAAGTTGCTCTGGGAAATAATTATAGAAATCAAAATCATTTGGTGTATTGAATGATAATATTAATTTTGTCTAAAAACATTCTGAAAACTATAAGACAGTTTTGAGAAAAGTATAACATAAAATGGACAAGAAAACGGAGTGTGTATATTGATATAGAAAGCCTTCGAAAATACAGTATTAAACAAAAGTAAGTAGTTTATTATTATTCTTTGATACAATAATTTTACTGAATATGTACTAAAAAGTTATGCATATGCGTAAGTACATATATATTCAAGATATATGCACATATACATATGTAATTCTTCTGAATATGGATACGGGCTTAGATAAAGTAGGCCCTATTCTGCACACACAATTTCTGTAATGACGCAGTTAAAAAACAGTTAATGTAATATTAAGTTAATGCTGAAAAAATGTTAAGTCATTCTCTACTCTTATGTTTCTTCCAGTAGTATGATGTCCCTGGCTTCCCTCTATCACACATATTCCTGTAGAGTAATGGTTTTTCATAAATATGAGCGTGGAAGAAGAAACCAGGTATGTCCACATAGATAAGTCCCTTCCCCCTCACCTCTCTGGACTATGGCTGACTGCACAGGTCATAGGTCCTTAAATTTGTTATACTTTAGGTTGTCAATGGCCAGTATTAACAGGTCTTTCCTCTAGAAAGTGGAAAGAAATATATTTTTAAAAAATTACTAGCTATTATGTAATACAATTTTTAAATGAATAATTTCTAATTGCTTTCATGAAAAATTTTTAAAAAGCTTTAATTTTTAAAGCTAAATAAGTATGTTATTGTTGGAATTTTTACAAAACAATTTAAAAAAAGGAATGATAATTTTATAAAAATTTTATTCCCATATACTTAAGTGAGAAAGAATTTCTCACTTAACACTATACAACAAACAACAGGGATAAAATGAAACATGGTACTAAAGGATGAATATTGTCTTATTTAGGATTAAATAATATCCATCCACAGACAATAACCAATTACAATAATTAGTGAACATATTTGCCCAGTAAGGAATTCAGTTACAGTAAAAGTTTCCTTACTTTTAATTTTTGTTTGTTTGAGGAATTATTTACTAGTAATTTTAATAAATTCTCATTTGTGACTAAAAACTTTAACTTAGAACCATAGAAGCCAATATTTTTTTAAAAATAAATTATAATATTTAATCCACATTTTTGCAGAAAGTTTTAATAATTAAATCAATATAACATTATAAAGCATGAAATATATCACAATAAACTCTTTGGGTGTGATGAAATAAAAATACACATCAAATATTTATGAATAAACCAAAATTTCTCTTGGAGATGAGCTTTTTGATGTATTTCAAAATGTTTACTTATAGGTTCCAAAGTGTTGTATTAACAGTGTAATGTAATAGTATTTTCAAACATTTATATTTAAAACGTGTTGAAATGACTCTGTTTACATTTAAATTCATATAAAAACTGTAGGAAGTCAAGTGAAAAAATATGAGAGAGTATATGCTTTCTCAAATAATTTTTAGTGGAAAGCGTAAGCCAAAAGACATGCACTTATTTTTTATTTTAACTTTTTGATTATGAATACATAATAGTTGTACAAATTTATGGAGTACATGTGATATTTTGACACAAGCATGCAACGTATAATGATCAAATCAGTGTAATAGGGGTATCTATCACTTCAAGCATGCACAATTTGCTTGTGTGAGGAAAATTCCAATTACATTCTTTTTTTTTTTATTTTGAAGTACGCAATACATTATATTGTCATCCTA
The DNA here is from genome assembly GCF_028885655.2 of Pongo abelii. NCBI lineage: Eukaryota > Metazoa > Chordata > Mammalia > Primates > Hominidae > Pongo > Pongo abelii. Next base: position 59,922,102 of record NC_085928.1, read on the forward strand.
TTGTGGATATAGTCATCCTATTATGCTACCAAAAACTAGATTTTATTCCTTCTATCTAACTGTAGTTTTATACCCCTTAATGATCTCAACTTTATGCCCTGCTTCACTGTTTCCCAGCCTCAGGTAACCGTCATTCTACTCTGTATCTTCATGAGTTCAATTTTGTTTTCTGAGCTCCCACATATTAGTGAGAAAAACGCAGTATTTGTCATTCTGTGCTTGGCTTATTTTACTTAACACAATGTCCTCCAGTTTCATTCATGCTTTTATAAGCGACAGGATTTAATTTTTTATGGCTGAATCTTGCATTTTGTATTTGAACCACATTTTCTTTATCCCTTTATGCCTCCATGGACACTTAGGTTGAGTTCAAATCCTGCGTACTGTAAATAGTGCTGCATAGGAGTGCACATAACTCTTCAATATACTGATTTCCCTTTCTTTGGGGTATATACACAGCAGCAAGATTGTTCATCGTATAGTAGTCCAATTTTAATTTTTTGTCTCACCTCCATATTCGTTCTCCATAGTGGCTTTACCAATTGACATTTCTACCAACAGCATACAAGGGTTTTCTTTTCTCAAAATCTATACCAGCATTCATTATTGCCTGTTTTTTTTTAAGCCATTTTAATTGAAATGAAATAATATCTTATTATAGTTTCAATTTGCACTTATTTAGCGATTAATTGTGCTGAGCATTTTTTTAGGTACTTTTTGGCCATTTGTATGTCTTCTTTTCAGAAGTATCCATTCAGATTGCCTACTTTTTAACTTGATTCTTTCATTTTTTCTATTGAGTTGTTTGAGCTTATATGTTATGGTTATTCACATCCTGTCAAATGGGTTGCAAATATTTTCTCCCAGTCTGTGGGTTCTTTCTTCACTTTGTTGTTTGCGTCCTTTGCTGCACAGAAGTTTTTCGTTTGATGTGATTCTGTGTCCATTTTTGCTTTTGTTCCCTGTGCTCTGGAGGTCTAATTCATGAAACCCTTGCCCAGACCAATGTTCTGAAGTGTTTCTCTAATGTTTCCTTCTGCTAGTTTCCTAGTTTTGAGATATAAGTATCTAATCAATTTTGATTTGATTTGTGCATGGTGAGAGATACAGTTCTAGTTTCATCTTTTGCATATGGATATTCCAGCACCATTTATTACAGAGACTGTCTTTTCTCCAATGTATGTTCTTGACACCTTTGTTGAAAGTGAGTTGATTGTAAACATCTGGATTTATTTCTTGGTTCTCTATTCTGTTGCATTGGTCTAAGTGTCTGTTTCTTCTGCAAATACCTTGCTGGTTTGGTTACTAAAGTTTTGCAGTATAATTTGAAGTCAGGCAATATGATGCCTCCAGTTTTATTCTTTTTGCTCAGGATTTCTTTGGCTCTTCTGGATTGTTTGTGGTTCCATATAAATTTAAGGATTTTTTTTTTTAATTTATGTGAAGAACTTCATTGGTATTTTGATAGGGATCACATTAAATCTGTAGATTGCTTTGGGTAGTATGAACATTTTAACAGTACTGATACTTCCAAACCATGAACGTGGAATACCTGTCAGTTTTTTTTTTGAGCAATGAGACAGAAAAAATTGGAAAGGAAGAACTCAGCTTATTCTTGTTTACAGAAGGTACGATCTTCTGTTTAGAAAACCCTAGAGACTCAACCAAAATAACTATTAGAACTGATTTAAAAAATCAGTAAATTTGCATAATGCAAAATCAACACACAAAAATCAATAGCACTTCTATAAACCAAAAGTGAACAATCTGAAAAGGAAATCAGGAAAACAATCCAATTTACAATAACTATAAATAACATAAAATGCAGTGAAAGCTGTAAAATATTGATGAAACACATTGAAAAGGCATGCATTTATGGTTCAATTTCCATTTTACAGATGACGGCTGTAAAGACAGGTGAAATTATTGTTAATGTAGAAAATGAAAAAATCTAAACAGTACTTTCAGGACAAATGGTATTTATTTCCACCAGATTATATTTTTAATATATTTTAAGTGATAAAAATATGTGGCTGATAAATTAGGCCTAAAATTATATAATCACATATGCTGTCTAATTTCTCAAATTTAGGACCCCATGATGGAGTCAAAAATATCATCATACTTTGGATTACTTGTGTATGTATGTAGGTATGTATGTGTTTGCTTACCACTCTACATATGGTATAATGTTGAAAGCTTCTTTAGATATTGCTTTTGTGGAGAAACTGAGGCTCAAGATAAAAGGTTATTTTTCCCTTTGTTAAATAATTCATTCTTGATGTGTCTAACCAAATTAGGCTCTAGGACTACAGGTTGCTCCTTCACTTTTGTATCAACTCCATGAAACTAATTTGTATGAAATTAAATTAGTCACATTCCAAAGTTGGAAAATATTTCTTTTAATTTTTACTGGACACCTTATATTTTTGTCATATTTTGCTATAGCTATTTGGATAAATGGACAGAAAACTAAATCCAAAAAAAAAGTGTATTCTTGAGGACAGCCAGCTAAGTCAAACTTAAGAGTCAAGAGTTTGTGTATGAGTCAAGAGTTTAACAATGGAGGCCATTTTTCAAACTGGTTGTGTGTAGCAATACCGAGAACGTTTGCCACAGGTGGTGGAAATAGACACCAAATTCAAATAACAGGAAGAAATAGAAAGTAAGGAAGTAGAGACAGCAAATGTAGACAATTTTCTCAAGAATCTTGGCCGTGCCTTCCATAAAGATAAAAATGATGTACTTTAGCACTGAGAAACAAGTGACTGAATCTTGCTTATGACACTTTTTAATAGGTGTGTGATTTGGGGCAAGCCACAAACTGTTGAAAGCTCAGCCTCTCAATCTGTGAATGGCGGGTAAAAATATCTATATCAGCTGGATGCTGTGGCTCACGCCTGTAATCCCAGCACTTTGGGAGGCCGAGATGGGTGGATCAAGAGGTCAGGAGTTAGAGACCAGCTTGACCAACAGGGTGAAATCCCATCTCTACTAAAAATACAAAAATTAGCCGAGCGTGATGGCGCAGGCCTGTAATCCCAGCTACTCAGGAGGCTGAGGCAGGAGAATCACTTGAACCCGGAAGGCACAGGTTGCAGTGAGCCGAGACTGTGCCGCTGCACTCCAGCCTGGGCCACAGAGTGAGACTCCGATTCAAAAAAAAAAAAAAAAACTATCTCATGGGGTTATTGCAAGCATTATAGGAAATTGTCTATTAAAAGTAATTAACACACTTCTCATCATATAGTAAGTACATAACACATAGAGTACACAACACTAAATACAGTATAAAGAAATAGCTAATTTAAGGGTATATTTTGCACAATAATCTTAAATACAAAATGTGCTTAAAATAATTCATAAAATCATTGAAGGAACTAATTCATATTGAAATAATTGGGAGCATTTTAATTTAATATATATTTTTATTAAGATAAAAACAAACAAACAAACAAAACATCATTTCATTCTAGATAGGGAGACCAAAAAAAATTCCTGATTTGATGAAAGGTTAACTGTATTAGTCTTCTCATATTGCTATAAACAAAATACATTGCACTAGGTAATTTTTAAAGAAAAGAGGTTTAATTGGCTCATGGTTCCTCAGACTGTATAGGAATCATGATACTAGTCATCTGCTTGGCTTCTGGGAGGCCTCAGGAAACTTACAATTACGGTGGAAGTCGAAGGGGAAGTAGGCATGCCTTACGCGGCAGTAGCGGGAGGACGGGGCAGGGAGGTGCTACACACTTTTTAACAACCAGGTCTTATGATAACTCACTCACTATCACACCACAATACCCAGGTAAAAATTGCCCCCCATGATCCAATCACTCCCACTAGGCCCCACCTCCAGGACTGGAAACTACATTTCAACATGACATTTGGGCGGGGACACAGATCCAAGCCATATCAGTAACAGAAAATTTACTATTTTCCAATTTAAAATTATATAATTTGAATCTAATTGCTAACAAGTTAGATCAACATAAATAACACTTCATAAATTTCCCTAGATTTATGATTCTCAAACATCTAATAGAAATTATGACAGATAGAAATAATGTTAGTCCCAGCCTCTGCCTCTCCTATTGTTACTTTGTAGTTAATTTGGGGTGCTATGAATTTGGTTGTTAGGAGAAATTCAGTAAAAAATTTATGACCAATTCTTAAAAATGTTTTCGCCATGTGTTTATATACATGTGTGTCTGACTTTTTTCTTGTTACAGATATAACCTGATTTGAAAGTCACAGAAATAATCTGATTTGAAACCATGATAGATCATGTTAGTCACCAAAAAGTACTTAACATTTTCATTTTTATGACTACATGGGTGATACGCATAAAAGTATAATAATACTCCTCATTAGAACCAAGCAAGCCTTTGTTTTTCATTTATTTTTATCAAGTTAAAAGAACATCCTTTATTTCTCAGCAAAAGTATGTTTTCATTTTCATCATGTTTTGTATATTTATTTTGCTGTTGTGCTAAAGATAGTGTCATTTTACTTGGTGGTACGATACTTTCAGAACTGTTTAAAAAAGTTAAGGTTAAATATTATCTAGTTTATGCGCATAAAAAATTAGTGTAAAAAAACCCACAATATTTTGCCATTTGACTCGTGTAGATCAAATATAAATGTTTATTTAGTATGATTTTTATAATTATATAGAAATCTGATTATTTTGGCAATTTGATGTTTTTTATCTGTTCTTGTATGGAAAAAAGAAAAATGTTAGATTTGAGTATTGCTCTTACTAAATTGACATTAATTCTTCCATAATATGATCAAATAGGTGTTTGCAATAAAGTTGTATGTATTGCTTTGATACACTCACATGTGAAGTACTATTTGTATTAATTTTGTAGTAAAATTCATAGTTGTATTTTAGAAGCCTCCGGTATTTCAGGTGTGACACTTTATAAGAAAAATTCAGGTTTTCTGCAGTATTATTGAAATGCAAAATAAATCATAAGCAGTACATAACTTAAGTGCGATATTAATGTTTTTATATCTATTTATACATTCAGCATTTATACAACTTTTTCAGTATATTACTAATTATAAAACGATGTAACATTTACCTATATAACTGAGCAAAATCACCTACAAACTGTCAACAAATGTTGATGCACCTCTTCCGTAAAAATGTAATGGTTGTTTTCCTGTGGCATCAGAATATTAAATTTGAGATACACTATGATTAATTGATCAAGGACAGCTCTTGTTGAGTAATTATATTTAAGAAGGATCTGTCAATACCATTTGCTTTCAATTGTCATATTAAATCAAAGATAATGAGTACAGTTGTACTCAGTGATGTATGAAATAATGCAATTGAGTGAAAAAATTCAAATAAAAATATAGATAATTAAGAACTAAAAGTAGGCAAAGTAAGATAACAGAGTGGGATTCATGGACTGCCTTCAGGATACTGAAAAATCAAACAAGTCTGCCAATGATTTAAATGTCCCATTTAGTACACTGAAAATATTTCTTAGACATATTTCATAAAATATAGAGTCATGAGGCCGAGACAAGGTCACAAAGTAATATTTAAACTCATACCAAATGATCCAAAACTTAAAAAAACTGGTGTGGTCCAAGGAGAACATGGTTAATAGTTTTATAGAGGAGTATCAAATGTAATTTATAATTTCAAAACTATAATTATGAGGAAATTAACATATTATTGTATTAGAATTTACCATATTCTGATTTTGCAGTTCTCAAAAAATATACGTTTACATGTATAAGTTATTTGTAAGTAGCATTCTCTCACAACTCAGTAAATATGTGTATTTTGCAAATCAGATGAGATTTACCATTTAATAAAGAAAATAATTTAAAAATGAAAAGTTATACACATAAAAGCCATGATGTTGTGGGGTGTGGGGAGGGGGGAGGGATAGCATTGGGAGATATACCTAATGCTAGATGACGAGTTAGTGGGTGCAGCGCACCAGCAGGGCACATGTATACATATGTAACTTACCTGCACATTGCGCACATGTACCATAAAACCTAAAGTATAATAATAATAATAAAAAAATTAAAAAAAAATTAAAAAAAAAACTAAAAAAAAAAGCCATGATGTTAAATTAAAATATTCCCCTACTCAGAAGTATAATTATAAAACCAAGCTAAGACCAAAATGAATAAAATAGTTTTTTAAAACATAGTATATAACATATTAAATTCTGAAAGTTATTTATAAAGCTTGTGTACAGGCCCAGATTAAATAAGCAAATATTTTATCATTTAGAAAGTTATTTAATTCAATGTATAATTATTTAACTAATCTAATCTCAGTTTGCACACCTCAGTAGTACGGTTGTTGTTACCTGCTACCTGTAGTTGATCACTTTAATGAATTGCAATATACTGAAAGCTCTCCAGTTATTAATGCTTTGCTGTAGGATTAAAGTTATTGCCAAATTCAGAATAATTTATCCAGTGTTAATTATAAAGGTGTTTATGAGATGTCTCTGTAGAAATAATAATGTTGTTTTATCTTTAAGTTCCATAGAGTAGGAGTACCATGTTTCAAATGGTTGAAAAAAACAAATGTTAGAAAATGGAATTCTTAAATTCAAATGTTTATTATTGTTCAAATCAAGTCAGGAAAGAGAAAATTGATGTGAAACTTGTTCTCTGTACTAGTTACGACTTCACATTTTAAACAATTAAGAAGAATAGTTCCAAACTACAATGTATAGACTACCATGAAAAAAAATGCTCACTTTCTCAAAATACATGTGAGTTTTGATTAGGAGACTTCAAATTACAGTACTCAGCTTACAGATGTATTGAGGTCATCTATAGTGTTGACCCACATACCTCTGGGAGAAAAGATAAAATGTTGGAAAAGCAGTTCTTGCATTTTTTATAGCTGTTTAGTTTCTTTTGGGATGTGTGCCCAGTTTTCCTACATCTTCCATTAGTAAAGAGATTGTGGTAATATGGATTTTTTTTATGACAAGGATATTGATAAAATTCCTGATGTACACACACAAATTATTTTCATATAGTCTTGTGTGAGGTTTGTGAGTAATACATAGACTACTCAGAGTTTTAAAATTAATTGTTCTTTAAATTTTAGGATAGTCCTTTACGCAAAATAATTCACTGATTTATGGAAAGTCTGCAATGAGAAATCACATGTACAGTCTCCTAAGTGTTTTGTCAGCGTCTAAATTGTTAAGAAAAAAGCCAAAATGTTTCAAAAGGGGTTAAGTTGGACACTTTCTCTTTCTCCAAATTTAAATGGTGTGAACAAAAGTCCCTAGGAGACTCTAAGATTTTCAAAGTAACTTAAGTCCTTCTTAGTTGTTTGAAAGTTCTACCTGATTTCAAGGAAGATACTTTATGATAGCTTTTTATCCTAATAAAATTTTTGATAAAGGATACACAGTATAGCACATAGTTCATACTATGTAACAGAGTTTCTTTCTTTTAATGAAAGTTTATTTTTATACTTTGTAGAGACAGTTCTTAATATGTTGCCCAGGCTGGTCTTGGACTCCTGGCTTCAATCAATCCTCACACCTCAGCCTCCCAAAGTGTTAGGATTACAGCTGTGAGCCACCACACTTGTTTTAGGAATTGTGCAAGGTGTTTGCAAGAATCTTCATCCAGTCTTCAACTCCTACTGTAATGAAACCACTCTGGAGTTTTCAATTTCCTGGTGGTAACAGGCTTCCAAAGGCTCTTAGCTACCCTGAGAACATATGGGAAATGCCAAGAGGAAATGGAGAGGTCTCCACTGGGATCAGAAATACTCCTGGAGTTATGGAGGCCGAGATGTCCAAGGTCATCGGGCCACATCTGGTGAGATCTTTCCTGTTGGTGGGGACAGTGATGAATCCCAGGGCTGTGCAGGGTATCATATGGTAAGAGGGCTGAGCGTGCTAGCTGAGGTTTCTCTTCTTTTTATGGTTTTCATTTTATTGATTTTTATTCCAGTAATTTTTGGGGAACAGGTGGTGTTTGTTTACATGGATGGGTTATTTAGCAGCGATTTTTGACATGTTGTTGCACCCATCACTCAAGCAGTGTAACTGTGCCCAATGTGTAGTCTTTTATCCCTCACCCCCTCCCATCTGTCCCTCTGAATCCCCAAAGTCCATTGTATCATTCTTATGCCTTTGCATCCTCATAGCTTAACTCCCACTTATAAGTGAGAACATACAATGTTTGGTTTTCCATTCCTGAATTACTTCACTTAGAATAATGGTTGCCAACTCCATCCAGATTGCCGTGAATGCCATTATTTCATTCTTTCCTATGACTTAGTAGTATTCCATGGTGTGTGTGTTTGTGTGTGTGTGTGTGTGTGTGGATGTGTGTTTCTCGCTCTCTCTATAGATAGATGATAGATAGATAGATAGATAGATAGATAGATACATTCTTTCATTCCTTTTTACAACTGAGTAGTATTCCATTGTGTGTGTGTATATATGTATATGTGTGTATATGTGTATGTGTGTGTATATATATGTATATACATTCTTTCATTCCTTTTTAAGGCTAAGTAGTATTCCATGTTGTGTGTGTGTGTGTGTGTGTGTGTGTGTGTATATGTATATGTGGCTGTATGTGTATTGTGGGTGTATATATATGTATATACATTCTTTCATTCCTTTTTATGGCTGAGTAGTATTCCGTGTGTGTGTGTGTGTGTGTGTGTGTGTGTGTGTGTTTCTCTCTCTCTCTCACTCTCTTTCTATAGATAGATAGGTTCATTATTTCATTCCTTTTTACAGCTGAGTAATATTCCATAGTGTGTGTGTGTGTGTGTGTGTGTGTGTGTATATGTATATGTGTATATTTATATGTGTGTGTATATATGTATATACATTCTTTCATTCCTTTTTATGGCTGAGTAGTATTTTATGGTGTGTGTGTGTATATATATATGTGTGTGTATATATATATCTGTGTGTGTATATATATAGGAATTTTTATATCATATATGTACACATATGTATATATATACACACACACATATATATATAAAATCACATTTTCTTTATCCACTCATTGATTGATGGGCATTTGGGCTGCTTCCATGTTTTTGCAATTGTGAATTGTGCAGCTATAAACATGTGTGTGCAAGTGTCTTTTTCATATAATGACTTCATTTCTTCTGGGTAGATACCCAGTGGTGGGGTCGCTGAATCACATGGTAAATCTACTTTTGGTTCTTTAAGGAATCCTCATATTGTTTTCCATATGGGTTGTACTAGTTTACATTCCCAGCAGCAGTGTAAATGTGTTCCCTTTTCACCACATCCACACCAACATCTATCATGCTTTGATTTTTTAATTTGGCCATTCTTGCAGGAGTAAGATGGTATCGCATAATGGTTTTGATGTGCATTTCCCTGATAACTAGTGATTTTGAGCATGTCTTCATATGTTTATTGGCCATTTGTATATCTTCTTTTGAGAATTGTCTGTTTATGTCCTTAGCCCGTGTTTTGATGGAATTTTTTTTTCCCTGTTGATTTGTTTGAGTTCCTGGAGTAGATTTCACATATGAGTCCTTTGTTGGGTGCATAGTTCACGAAAATTTTCTCCCACTCTGTAGGTTGTCTGTTTACTCTGCTGATTATTTCTTTTGCAGCATGAAGCTTTTTAGTTAATTAAGTCCCATCTATTTATCTTTGTTTTTTGTTGCATTTGCTATTGGGTTCTTGGTCATTAACTCTTTATCTAAGCCAGTGACTAAAAGAGTTTTTCCAATTTTATCTTCTATAATTTTTATGGTTTCAGGTCTTAGATTTCAGTTTTTGGTCCTTCTTGAGTTGATTTTTGTATAAGATGAGAGATGAGAATCCAGGTTTATTCTTTAATATGTTGCTTGATGATGATCCCAGCACTATTTGCTAAATAGGGTGCCCTTAACCCACTTTATGTTTGTGTTTCCTTTGTCAAAGATCAGTTGACTAGATTTAGCTTTATTTCTCAGTTCTCTATTCTGTTACATTGGTCTATGTGCCTATTTTTATACCAGTACCATGCTGTTTTGATGACGATAGCCTTGTAATATGGTTGTCAGGTAATGTGATGCCTCCAGATTTGTGGGTTTTTTTTTGTTTTTTCTTTGTCTTTCCTTGGCTGTGCAGGCTCTTTTTTGGTTCCATATCAATTTCAGGATTTTTTTTCTAATTCTATGAAGAACAATGATAGTATTTGACAGGAATTGCATCAAATTTGTAGATTGCCTTTTGCAGTATGATTATTTTTACAATATTGATTCTACCTACCCATGAGCTTGGAATGTATTTCTATCTATTTGTGTCATCTTTGATATCTTTCAGCAGTGTTTTGTAGTTTTCCTGGTTGAGGTCTTTCACCTCCTTGTTTAGGTATTTTCCTAAGATATTTAAGTATTTTGTTTTTGAAACTATTGTAAAAGGAATTAAGTTCTTGATTTGATCCTCAGCTTGGTTACTGTTGGTATATAGTGGTGCTACTGATTTATGTACATTGATTTTTGTATCCTGAAACTTTACTGAATTTATTTATCAGAGCTTTTTTTTTTTTTTAAGATGAGTCTTTAGGGTTTTCTACCTGTACAATCATATCATCAGTGAACAGCAACAGATTGACTTCCTCTTTATCAGTTTGGAAACCCTTGATTTCTTTCTCTTGTCTTATTGATCTGGATAGGAGTTCCAGTACTATATTGAATAGAAGTGGTGAAAGTGGGCATTATGTTCTTGTTCCAGTTCTCTGGGGGAATGCTTTCAATTTTTTTTGTTGTTGTTGTTCAGTAAACTGTTGGTTGTGGGTTTGTCATAAATGGCTTTTATTACCTTAGGGTGTGACCCTTCTATGCTGATTTTGCTGAGAGTTTTAATCATAAAGGAATGCTGGATGTTGTCAAATGCTTTTCCTGTGTCCATTGAGCAGATTATAAAATTTTTGTTTTTAATATTGTCTATGTGATGTATTACATTTACTGACTTGCATATGTTAAGCCATCTCTGCATTTCTGGTATGAAAACCACTTGATCATGGTGAATTATCTTTTTGATATGCTGTTGAATTCACCTAGTATTTTGTTGAGGGGTTTTGTGTCTACGTTCATCAAAGATGTTGGTCTGCAGATTTATTTTTTGGTTATGGCCTTTCTTGATTTTGAATTAGGGTGACACTGGCTTTATACAATGATTTGGGGAGAATTCCCTCTTTCCCTCTCTTTCAGAATAGTTTCAGTAGGATTGGTACCAATTTTTCTTTGAATATCTGATAGATTCAGCCATGAATACATCTGGTTCTGAACTTTTTTTTGGCAATTTTGTTATTGCCATTTCAATCTCACTGCTTGTTATTGGTGTGTTAAGAGTTTCTATTTCTTACTGGTTTAATCTAGGAGGGTAAATTTACAGGAATTTATCTATCTCTTCTAGGTTTTCTAGTGTGTGCACAACAAAGTGTTCACAGTAGCTTTGAATGATATATTGTATTTCTGTGGTATTGGTAGTAATATCTCCCATTTCATTTCTAATTGCGCTTATTTGAATTTTTCTCTTCTTTTCTTGGTTAATCTCACTAATGGTCTATTAATTTGGTTTATCTGTTCGAAGAACCAGCTTTTTGTTTCATTTATTTTTTGTATTGTTTGTTTGTTTCAATTTCATTTAGTTCTGCTCTGATCTTTGATATTTCTTTTCTGCTACTGGATTTGGGTTTAGTTTTATCTTGTTTCTATAGTTCCTTGAGGTGTGACCTCAGATTATCTATTTGTTCTCTTTTAGACTGTTTGATGTAGACACTTAATGTTATAAACTTTCCTCTTAGCACTGCTTTTGCTGTAAGAGCTTTTGATAGGTTGTGTCACTATTATCATTTAGTTCAAAGAATTTTTAATTTTCATCTTGATTTCATTATTGACCCAACAATCTTTCAAGAGAAGATTATTTAATTTTCAAATATTTGCATGGTTTTGAGGGGTTTTTTTTGGTGTTGATTTCCAGTTTAATTCCACTGTGGTCTGAGAGAATACTTGATATAATTTCAATTTTCTTAAATGTAGAGGTTTGTTTTGTGGCCTATCGTATCATCTATGCTGGAGAATGTTCCATTTGTTGATGAACAGAATGTATATTCGGCAGTTGTTGGGTAGAACGTTCTGTAAATATCTGTTAAGTCCATTTGTTCTAGGGTGTAGTTGCTGACTTTCTGTCTTGATGACTAGTCTAGTGCTATCAGAGGAGTATTGAAATTCCCCACTATTATTGTGTTGTTGTCTATCCCATTTCTTAGGTCTAGTAGTAATTGTTTTATAAATTTTGGAGCTCCAGGATGGGTGTAGTGGCTGACATCTGTAATCCCAACACTTTGATGGGCTAAGGCAGAAGGATGACTTGAGCCCAAGAGTTTAAGACCAGCCTGTACAACACAGAGAGACCCTATCTCAATTGAAAAAAAAAAAAGAAAAGAAAGAAATGAATAAATAAATGAATTTGGGAGCTCCAGTTTTAGATGAATATATTTAGGATTGTGGTACTCTCCTGTTGAACCAGTCCTTGTATCATTATATAATGTCTCTCTTTGTCTTTTTTAACTTTTGTGGCTTTTTTATCCTGATATAATTATTGCATAAGTGATGTGTATTATATCACATGTACATAACATATCATTTACATAGTATGGCAAAACTTTATACCACTTAAGCAATATTATTTTAATATCACATTTTATTCTTAAAATTCTATATACAGAAATTACCTTAAGCAGTGATTTAATAAATATAATGTAGTTGAATTCATTGCTGAGAGGAAAAACAAAGTATTTTCCATCCTTCAACTGCATTTGACATGCAGTTTGTTATTGTACTTTAATCAGATAAAGCTAACAATAAAAATTTGTCTTATCTTTTCAATTTGTAGGTCTTGGTACTTTAATCTTTTTTAAACTGGATGATCTCATAGTGCTGATACAATCTTATGAAAATGGAGGATATTTAAGACACATTAATCTGATTCACATGTGTAATATGATTTTCCAAGACATGTCAAATGAAATTGGTTTAAAAGTTGTTTTCTGTGTAGTTGCTCAAATGTTGCCCGTACTACTATCTGAAAGCCAATACACGGAGTGTGAGATATGAAGGATTCTTCAATTTACATTTCTAATGTAAAAAAAACTGAGGCTTCATAGAAAAAATAATAATCAGTACATTGGAGTTATTTAAAAGTACTGCCATTTTGAGGGCATACATTTTATTTAGGAAATATTCTCTCTACCTCCTACATCCTGACTTTGAGAAAACATGGAATAACCTCTCCTAATATCAATACCAAATTTCACTTATCTATTAAAATTCACATATTTTAAAAATAAAATACTATTTATTTCTTAGCTGTTGTAAGCTTGTGTTTGATATAGTGTGATTGGCATTGTTGTTTTTCTGTTAAGCAATTATTATTCTAACCAGTGCAAACAACTAATCAACAAACTTTTTTAGTTATTAAAAATCAGATTTTACAGAATACTAATAAAGTACATTTTATTTAACTTGATTGGTAAAAAGGTATGCTTCATTTTAATTTACATAATTACCTACAAACTCTTATATACTTTTAAATTGGTATATGAAGTAACTTAATCTAGGACACTTAATCAAGGAAAAGAAGAAGACATAAAAATGACTTTCTCCTGCTTATCATCCGATATTTATTTTATATAACTTACTGATGTTTAATTGTGAAGCATAATTATTTGTAAGATTGGGTTAGGTCGTGCATGCTATGGAAACCAATAACTCAAAAATGTTAGTTATTTTAAGCAATAAGATTTACTTGTTATTCATGCCATTTGTGTACCGTGTATATCCTACAACATAGGCTATCCTTTATGTCTCCTTAGTCTGTAATCTAGAATAATAGCAAGGTCTCCATGTGGATTTCGCCATGCTAGAAAGAAATAAAATAAAAATTTTAAAAGATACAATTTGCAAGTCACTAACTGACTCTAAAAATTCCTTCCTTTTCACTCACATTTTATAAAACTGGGTTCTAAAAGTATTTTCCGTGGACCAGTAACATCAGAATTGCCTAGGGACTTGTTGGAAATGTAAAAAGTTTCTGTCCCTAGCTCCAGAATTACTAAATCAGTAACTCTGGGGTAGGGACCCAGTAATCTATGTTTTAACTAGCTCTTTAATAGATTTTGATGCTCAATAATGTTTAAAAACCACTGTCTATGGCAAACCTTCTCTAAAACTAACCTCAAAGAAATGGGAATGTACGGTCAATTTAAGTGTTCTGAGGATAATCAGAAATATTTGGTGGCTAGTAATAGTGAATACAACATGAGATAAAAAATGAGAAAAACATGATTGCTGTTGGGCCCCAGTCATTCCTTAGATAACTATTATTAAACTTAAATTTGTATCACATACTTAGTCAAAGGGAAACCTTGAGTTACAAAGATACAATATGAATGTAACACTTAAAGCTTACAATATAGATAGAGAGAAACATATTTTACCCAATTGATGAGTAGTGACATGAAACAGTTTATGTTAACTGCCCATGTGGCCTTGCCAATCAACAAGTATGGGCTGATTGGCTGGAGTTTTGTATTGAGACTTCTGAGACAGTCATCAGATACATTATAAAAGATTGCTAAAGTCAATCTAATTAGGACGGTTCACAGGGGTAGGGAGGAATAAAAGAACACACATGACATGTATTTGTATCTTAGTTTTTTTGTGTGTTGCTATAGTAGTCTGTTTTGTGTGGCTATCACAGACTGGGGTATTTTATAAAGAAAAGAATCTTATTTATCACAGTTCTGGAGGTTGGGAAGCCTAATATCAAGGTGCTGGCATCTTGCCAGGGCCTTCATGTTCAGTTATCCAATAGTGGAAGGTGGAAATACAAGAAAAGACTGAACTCGCTTTTATAAAAACCCACTTTTGTAATAACTAACTCACTTCTGTACTGACTACATGAACCCATTCATGATGGCAAAGGTGTATGGACTAATCGCCCCTTAATGATCTCACTTCTTAATACCATCAGAATGGCAATTCAATTTAACATGAGTTTTGGTGGAATCATTCAAACTGTAGCACTTTGCTATCCCTATTTATTCAAAAAGTGAAACAATTTATGCTAAGATACTAGGTTTAGAAAAGAAAAAAGTATAGAGTAGATAATAAAAGTGAACTATTGTCCTAAAGACACATTATATTGCTCTTATACTAAAAGAGTTTCAGAAATTCTGACAGGTAAGAGAGAAACAATATTACATATAGAGTCATTAGTTCCTATATGGCTCTATCTTCTTTTCCATCATATCATTAATAGGCCAGTTTACTTCTTAGCACAAAAGAATAAAGTCTCAGTTTTGACTGAACGCATTTTAATTCTTATCTTTACAGAAGAATATTATCATTTATCTTTTGTTGATTTATCATTGTATGCACTTAAAGCTTTTTAGTCTTCTTTTCAGTTTTGTGTTAACCTACCTTTCTAAATAAAAACTCATGAAATATTCTTTTATTGAATTGGCACTGTTTCTTTGTAATTAATATTATAAAGCTATTCTGACTTAATTTTATAATTTCCCTTAATAATTTTAAACTTAATTTTATTTAAGATTATTTACTGTATCTATTATTACATGCTTGAATTAGTATCATAGATTTATTTAGTCATTTGTATAATTATACAATGCTTATATTTGTATGGTAGCAAATAATATAAAGAAATTAAATTTGTTTTTTCCTTAACAATAGTTAAATATGGAACTTCACACCAGGACACAAAAGGTGGGTAATTCTATTTTTATAGCTTTCTTAATGACTAGAATTTACAATAATATTATGGTATAGCAAAACCAATTTATATTTGGATTATAATTTAACATTTTACATTGAATTCTCCATCACAAAATTTAAAATGAAACATTTAAGCAAACCTCTAACAAATGTGCACTCATGACAAACCATAGAAAATGTAAGTAAAAATAAAAGTAAATATGAAGAGAAAGGACAATCTCTCTGAGGAAAATTTTAAGATAATTTACAAATAATTTGCTAACGCTAATATTAACTCATACATTATTTGCTTAAATCATCTAAATAGTCTAAATTTCTAGATATGACATTGTTAAAAAACAGTTTTAAATTGTCTTTTTTGAGTGGCAACAAAGTTTTAAAAATTGTGTTGAATTTATTTTTAAATTGAAAATTAAAAACTGTTTATATTTATTATGTATATGTTGTTTTGAAATATATATATGGTGTGGAATGATTAAATTTAGCTAAATAACATATGCATCACCTCACATATTTATCTTTTTTTTTGTGGTGAGGACACTTAATATTTACTCTCTTAGCAATTTTCAAGAACACATTATTATTAACTATAGTCACTATGTTTTACATGAGATGTCTTACGTTCATTGCTCATATCCCATTGTAATTTTACATTCTTTGCCAAATAACTCACCAATCCACCCCACACACTAGCCTCTAGTAACCACAACTTTATCCTTTCTTTCTAGGACTTCAAACTTTTAGATTCCACAAATAAGTGAAAAGATGCAGTATTTGTCTTTCTGTGCGTGATTTACTTCACTTATCATCATGTCCCTCAGGTTCGTCCATGTTGTTGCAAATGACAGGATTTCATTCATTTTTAAGACTGAATAGTACTCCATTATGCAAATATACCAGATTTTCATTGTCTATTCATTCACTGATGAACACGGGTTAATCCTATATGTTGGCTATTGTGAATAATGCTGCAATGAATATGAGAGTACAGATATAATCTTGACATATTACTTTTATTTTATTTGGCTATATACCCAAGAGTAGCTAGATTATATGAGAGTTCTATTTTTAATTTTTGAGGAAACTTCATACTGTTTTTCATAATAGTTGTTACTAATTTACACTCCGTATACAAGAGTTCCCTTTTCTCCACATTCTTTCCAAAATTTGTTTCCTTTTCTCTTTTTGATAACAGCCACTCTAACTGGGGTGAAATAATATCTCACTGTGGCTTTAATTTTCATTTCTCTGATTAATGATTTTGAGCTTTTTATAATACACTTGTTGGCAATTTGTATGTCATCTTTTGAGAAGTGTCTATTAAAATTTCTTTGCCTATTTTTTAATCAGGTTATTTGTTTTCTTACTATTTTGTTGTTGGAGTTTCTTACATATTTTAGATATTATGTGCAAATATGTCCTTCTATGCTGTAAGTTGTCTTTCTACTCTTGTAAAAACAAGACCCAAATATATACTGCCTACAAAAGAGTCACTTCATCTGTAGGGACACAAGTAGTCTGAAAGCGAAGAAATGAAAAACAAATATTCCATCCCAATGAAAACCAAAGAGAAGGAGTAGCTCTACCTATACCATGAAATTGACTTTATGTCAAAAACTGTGAAATGAGAAAAATAAGGTTATTATGCAATGATAAAGGAGTTAATTCATCAAAAATCTATAACAATTGCAAATATATATGCATGCAATATTAGAGCAGTAATTATATAATGCAAATAATAGTAGATCTGAAGTTAGGGATGCACAGTAATATTATAATAGCAGGGTAATTCAATACCATACTATCAGCAATGGAAAGACCATCAAGGCAGAAAATCACTAAGAACATATGAGACTTATACTGCACTTTGGAACAAATAGAGCGAACAGACATACACTGAACATTCTGCCCACCATTAGTGGAATACACATTTTTCTCCAGTGCACATGGAACATCCTCTATGATAGACCATGTGTTGAGCCACAAAAGTAGTCTTAATGAATTTTGGAAGATTAAAATAATATCATGTATTTTTTCTGACCACATAGTATGAAACTAGAAACCAGTAATAGGAGAAATTTTAGAAAATTTACAAATACATGAAAATTAAATAACACCCTCCTGAGCAACCAATGGATCAATGAAGACATTAAAAGTGAAATTCAAGTAAAGCACCCTCAGCAAATGTAAAAGAACAGAAATTATAATAAACTGTTTCTCAGGCCACAGTGCAATGATATTACAACTCAGGATTAAGAAACTCACTCAAAACCGCTCAATTACATGGAAACTGAACAACCTGCTCCTGAATGACTCCTGGGTACATAACAAATTGAAGGCAGAAATAAAGATGTTCTTTGAAACCAATGAGAACCAAGACACAACATACCAGAATCTGTGGGACACATTTAAAGCAGTGTGTAGAGGGAAATTTATAGCACTAAATGCCCACAAGAGAAAGCAGGAAAGATATAAAATTGACACCCTAACATCACAATTAAAAGAACTAGAAAAGCGAGAGCAAACACATTCAAAAGCTAGCGGTAGGCAAGAAATAACTAAGATCAGAGCAGAACTGAAGGAGATAGAGACACAAAAAACCCTTAAAAAATCAATGAATCCAGGAACTAGTTTTTTGAAAAGATCAACAAAATATATAGACTGCTAGCAAGATTAATAAAGAAGAAAACAGAGAAGAATCAAATAGACGCAATAAAAAAATGATAAAGGGGATATCACCACCAATCCCATAGAAATACAACCTCCCGTCAGAGAATACTATAAACACCTCTATGCAAATAAACTAGAAAATCTAGAAGAAATGGATAAATTTCTGGACACATACACCCTCCCAAGACTATAGCATGAAGAAGTCGAATCCTTGAATAGACCAATAACAGGCTCTGAAATTGAGGCAATAATTAATAGCCTACCAACCAAAAAAAAGTCCAGGACCAGACAGATTCACAGCCGAATTCTACCAGAGGCACAAAGAGGAGCTGGTACCATTCGTTCTGAAACTATTCCAATCAATAGAAAAAGAGGGAATCATCCCTAACTCATTTTATGAGGTCAGCATCATTCTGATACCAAAGCCTGGCAGAGACACAACAAAAAAAGAGAATTTTAGACCAATATCCCTGATGAACATTGATGCAAAAATCCTCAATAAAATACTGGCAAACTGAATCCAGCAGCACCTCAAAAAGCTTATCCACGAAGATCAAGTTGGCTTCATCCCTGGGATGCAGGGCTGGTTCAACATATGCAAATCAATAAACATAATCTATCATATAAACAGAACCAAAGACAAAACCCACATGATTATCTCAATAGATGCAGAAAATCCCTTTGACAAAATTCAACAGCGCTTCATGCTAAAAACTCTCAATAAACTAGGTATTGATGGGACATACGTCAAAATAATAAGAGCCATTTATGACAAATACACAGCCAATATCATACTGAGTGGTCAAAAACTGAAAGCATTCCTTTTGAAAACTGGCACAAGACAGGGATGACCACTCTCACCACTCCTATTCAACAGTGTTGGAATTTCTGGCCAGGGCAATCAGGCAGGAGAAAGAAACAAAGGGTATTCAATTAGGAAAAGAAGAAGTCAAATTGTCCCTGTTTTCAGATGACAAAATTGCACATTTAGAAAACCCCATCATGTCAGCTCCAAATCTCCTTAAGCTGATAAGCCACTTCAGCAAAGTCTCAGGATACAAAATCAATGGGCAAAGATCACAAGCATTCGTATACACCAATAAGAGACAAACAGAGAGCCAAATCATGAGTGAACTCCCATTCACAACTGCTTCAAAGAGAATAAAATACCTAGGAATCCAACTTACAAGGGACATGAAGGACCTCGTCAAGGAGAACTACAAACCACTGCTCAATGAAATAAAAGAGGACACAAACACATGGAAGAACATTCCATGCTCATGGATAGGAAGAATCAATAGCTTGAAAATGGCCATACTGCCCAAGGTAATTTATAGATTCAATGCCATCCCCATCAAGCTACCAATGACTTTCTTCACAGAATTGAAAAAAACTACTTTAAAGTTCATATGGAACAAAAAAAGAGCCTGCATTGACAAGACAATCTTAAGCCAAAGGAACAAAGCTGGAGGCATCACGCTACCTGACTTCAAACTATACTACAAGGCTACAGTAACCAAAACAGCATGGTACTGGTACCAAAACAGAAATATAGACCAATGGAATAAAACAGAGCCCTCAGAAATATTACCACACATTTACAACCATCTGATCTTTGACAAAACTCACAAAAACAAGAAATGGGGAAAGGATTCCCCATTTAATAAATGGTGCTGGGAAAACTGGCTAGCCATATGTAGAAAGCTGAAACTGGATCCCTTCCTTACACCTTATACTAAAATTAATTCAAGATGGATAAAAGACTTAAATGTTAGACCTAAAACCATAAAAACCCTAGAAGAAAACCGAGGTAATGCCATTCAGGACACAGGCATGGGCAAGGACTTCATGACTAAAACACCAAAAGCAATGGCAACAAAAGCCAAAATTGACAAATGGGATCTAATTAAACTAAAGAGCTTCTGCACAGCAAAGAAACTACCACCAGAGTGAACAGGCAACTTACAGAATGGGTAAAATTTTTTACAATCTACCCATCTGACAAAGGGTTAATATCCAGAATCTACAAAGAACTTAAACAAATTTACAAGAAAAAAATCAAACAACCCCATCAAAAAGTGGGCAAAGGATATGAACAGATACTTCTCAAAACAAGCATTTATGCAGCCAATAGACACATGAAAAAATGCTCATCATCACTGGCCATCAGAGAAATGCAAATCAAGACCACAATGGGATACCATCTCACACCAGTTAGAATGGCAATTATTAAAATGTCAGGAAACAACAGATGCTGGAGAGAATGTGGAGAATAGGAACAACTTTTACACTGTTGGTGGGACTGTAAACTAGTTCAACCATTGTGGAAGACAGTGTGGCGATTCCTCAAGGATCTAGAAGTAGAAATATCATTTGACCGAGTCATCCCATTACTGGGCATATACCCAACGGATTATAAATCATGCTGCTATAAAGACACATGCACACATATGTTTGTTGTGGCACTATTCACAATAGCAAAGACTTGGAACTAACCCAAATGTCCATCAATGATAGACTGGATTAAGAATATATGGCACATATACACCATGGAACACTATGCGGCCATAAAAAAGATGAATTCATGTCCTTTGAGGAGACATGAATGAAGCTGGAAACCATCATTCTGAGCAAACTATCTCAAGGACAGAAAACTAAACACTGCATGTTCTCACTCATACGTGGAAATTGAACAATGAGAACACTTGGACACAGGGTAGGGAACATCACACACAAGGGCCTGTCCTGGGGTGGGGGGATGGGGGAGTGATAGCATTAGGAGATATACCTAATGTAAATGACGAGTTAATGGGTGCAGCACACCAACATGGCACATGTATACATATGTATACATATGTAACAAACCTGCATGTTGTGCACATGCACATGTTTGTAAGTTAATAAGCTCTGCATAAAAAAATAAGACAGATCCTATTTAAGCATCCTAATTATGTACTTCAAAGAACCAGAAAAACAAACTGAGCCCTAAGCCAGCAAAAGTGAAAAATAATAAAGATTAAATTAGGAATAAGTAAAATAGAGACAAGGAAAGAATAGAAAAGATAAATGTAACTAAGTTTTTTTAAGATCAAATTGATAAATATTCATAGAGAAACGCTAAGAAAAAAAACCAAGAAGACTCAAATAAATAAAATCAGAAATGAAAGAGGAGGCCTTGCAGTAGATATCATAGAAGTACAAAGGATAATAAGAGAAGACTATGAACAACATATGCCAATAAATTGGATAACTTAGAAGAAATGGAGACATTCTTAGACACATAAAACCTACCAAGACCAAATCTTGGGGAAACAGAAAACCTAAACAGAAAGATAAGTAGCAGGAAATTAAAGTAGTAATGAAAATTCTACCAAAGAAAAGCCCAGGACCTTATGGCTTTACTGTTGAGTTCTGCTACAGATTTTAAAAAGAACTTACACCAATCTTTCTTAAACTTTTCAAAAACATTGACAAGGGAATACATCAAAATTCATTTTACAAAGCAAGCATTACACTAGTAGAGCCAGACACAATAATACAAAAAAGGAAATTACAGAACAATATTGCTAGTGAATACAGATGAAAAAGTCTTCAACAAAATATTAGCAAACCAAATTCAATATCACAGTAAAATAATCATTTACCATGATCAATTGAGATTTATCCCAGGGATGTAAGATGGTTCAACATGTGCAAATAGATCTGATATATCACATTAACACAGTGAAGGACAAAAAACATATGATTATTTCAATAGATGTAGAAAAATTATTTGACAAAATTCAGCATTACTTCATAATAAAAACTCTCAACAACTTAGGTATAGAAGGAATGTATCTCAACACAATAAAGATCTGATATGACAAACCCACAGATAACATCATACTGCTAATTCATACTCTATGGATTGGATGCTGAGAACTAAGACAAGGGTGTTCATTCTCGTCACCTCTATTTTATATAGTTCTGGAAGTCCTAGCCAGAGAAATTAGGTAAGATAAAAAATAAAATGCATCCCAATTGGAACACAAGAAGGTAAATACACCCTGTGTGCAAAAGACATGATTTTATATATAGAAAACCCCAAAGACTCTACCAAAAAACTGTTAGAACTAATAAATTCAGTAAAGTTACAGGATACATAATCAACACATGAACTTCAGTAGTTTTTCGATACACTAACAATGAACTATCCAAGAAATAAATCAAGAGAACAATTCTATTTACAATAGAATCAAAAATAAAATACTAGTAAAATGCATAGGAATCAAAGAGGTTAAAGACCTGTACACTGAAAACCATAAAACATCAATTGAAGATTGGAAGAAGACACAAATAATGAAATATGGCCCACATTCATGGATTATAAAATGAGAATTATTAAAATGTCTACACTACTCAAATCTACAGATTCAATGCAATACCTGTGAGTATACCAATAAAATACGACTGCATAACCAAAGCAATCTTGAGAAAAAGAACATAACTGGAGATGTCACACTAACTTCAAAATATATCACAAAGCTATATTAATCAAAACAGCATGATGCTGGCATTACAATAGATATGTAGACCAACAGAATAGAATAGAGAGCCCAGAAACAATTCCATGAATTTACAGTTAATTGATTTTTGACAAAGTTTCCAAGAATACACAATAGGGAAACGACATTCCCTTTCAGAAACCATGTTGCGACAACTGTATAGCCACATGCAAAAAAAATGAAATTAGATTATCATCTCACACCATAGAGACAAATCAAAACTGATTAAATAATAAATGTAAGACATGAAACTGTAAAACTACTAGAAAATAAAAAAATAAAAATAAACAGGAAAAACTCTCCATGATATTGGTCTGGACAATGATGTTTTGGATATGACCCATAAAGCAGAGGCAACAAAGCAAAAATAGACAAATGGATTATATCTACCTAAAAAGGTTCTGCCCAGTCAAGAAAACAATCAATTAAATTGCCTTCCAGTGTTATTTGTCTTCTCCATTTTAGTTTGAGATCCTTGAAAGCTGAATGAACAAAACTGTTCATTCCATTTTGGAAAGTAGGTATAGAATTTGAATTTATATCTTTTAACATATTGGTTTTATCTGACTTGTTACATTTTAGAGAATATGTCAATGGGCTCATCGAATACTTTGATAGATTTAGGTTTCCAAACTAACTCAGCGTGTGTGAGAGAAAGAGAGAGAGAGGAAAAGACAGAGAGACAGAGCTAGAGATAGAGACAGGGAGGGAAGGAGAGAGGGAGAGAACGATTTTACTTTTTCTCAGTATTTCTTAGTGTTTATGTTTCAATGATTTATGCCTAAATTCAGACATATGCATCACCCAAATTATACAGTATCTGGACCCACTAACACATGTTTTGTTTGAGCTTTTATCCAGGTCACTGGAATCCACAAAAATCTGGTTTATTTTTGTTTGTTGGTATCTGCCTACTATTTACAAAAGGACTAAATAGGTATATAAATAGTAAATATTCAATTTCAGTCTAAATTTTCAGCAAGATATTTCAAGTTAATTTTGCTTTATAAAATGGCACTTACAAGTTTTAGCTATTTATTATTTGAAATTAACTATTAATGTTGGTACATTTGGTTAAATATTATCACCCATATTAGATGCCAAGTTCAAAGAATATCCAGAGCGACTTAACCCAAAAGCCATTCTGCCTCAATGTATGCTGCTCTGAAATTTTTCCAACTACACCTTTGCTTAAGAATAAATTCTGTCAAAAGAATGAAATTATCATTGATAAAATTTGCTCTTAGGGATCTTAGTCTTCTTTTTCTTTCTAAATATCACTTCTCAAAATGTTAGACTTGTTAAACATTGGTGATTTTTATTCATTCAATAATAATAATATTGATGAAGATGCCCAATTAAGCACATGCTACTATATAAACTATTTGGTATTTATAATAAAATTAAAATATGATTCCCAAATACAAGGAGAGTGAGTAGTCAATCATACTTTTAAGCCATATTCATGCAGAATCTTAATGTTTTTATTTCTTCAGTGATAATCTTTATATATAGCGCATTTGTAAGGATTTTTCTTACATTTCATGTGTGACTTGTACAGAACCTTGTTGCATTCTTTTATTAATGTAGTTACTTTTATCCTAGTTTTCTCAAAATTGCAATCAAAATAAAGTTAATTTATTTAATATCAAAATTATATTAAATCTTTATATCTCCCAACAGTATTTGAATACATTGCATTTAGTTATTTTATATATTGCTGTAGACTTATTTTCTTTTAAAGAATGTTTACTTAGCATCAAGTGGCCATGTTCTAGAGTTGGGGTTTTATTCCAGCTTCCACACTTACTATTAAAATGAAGTGGGTTTAATACATTTTCTGAGGTTCAGATTTTTCTACTCTAAGCTGGTGCTAATAGCATAAACTGCTCAGAAATTTGTAAATTTTCTTTGAGTCAACAAATCTGTTTCTATCTGATCTTCTCAAATAATTATTAGTTTTCCGCAGTATTATAGCTGCTCTTAGCTATGTATTTTTCTTCCTTTTACATTCTTTGGGTTTACTTTTTATCTTACTTATTTAAATGGTTACCATATTTAAATAAATACTATCTTTTTAATATTTTATTTACAAATACTATGTAGTAATATTTATCCCTAAATAATACTACTGCTTTAGATGCATGCCACACATGTTGATATTTATTATTTACATTATTATTAGGCTCCACATGTTTTACTATGTCTGTTAAGAAATGTTTTACTGCATACATTATTTAGCTATGTGATTTAAAGTCTCCAAGATAAAATATGTCCTTATTATTATTTTAAAACTGTATTAAACTGTTTTTAGAGAAATATTGGGTATGATACAATCTATGAGAATTCTTGGTAGTTGTCTTTGGAATATTAGTCATTCAAAAAATAATTTTTCATGTCCACTTAAAACCAATAAAGTAATGTTTGTGTGCAGAAAAGTCTATGTACATTTCATTAAGTTTACTGAATGTGCAAGTCAAATCTTCTATATCCAACAGTACCAGACATCAAAACTGACTATAAAGCTATAGGAATAAATTTAGTGCAAGGATGTACAAACTGATCATTAGAACTAAAGACACTACAAAAATTGACCCAAGGTTTCCTGAATTATAAAAATGGTAACACTACCATTAAGAAGAGGGAATGGATAACGTTTTCAATAAATGAAATGGGGTGAATTGAATAAAAATGTAGAGAGACTATATACACACACACACTCACACACATTGACTTCAAGTTCACAACATACAAAGAAATAAATTCCACGTGGACTGTGGCTTTAAATATGGAAGGCAAAAGAATAAACAGTGAGATTTTAGAATGCAAAAAAATATATCGTTGGGATCTTGGTATAGTTACAGATTTCTCAAATAGGAAACAGAAAAAGAGTTAAATAATGAGAAAAAATAACGTTAACTATATTTAATTAACCACCTCCATTCATCAAAAGACATTGTTAATTACCTAATTCTGAAAAGAAGGTCTTCTATGAAAAATGTCTTTAAACCATGAAAGTTACGAAAATTAGACAAATTATCAGAAAAACATCAAAACTCTGAATGGACACTTCACAAAATGGGCCATTCAAATTGGCACTAACATATTTTATATATATATATATACATATATCACATATATATACACACACATATATATGTGATACATATGCTTATGACAATGGGAAAAAAAAACTACAACCTGAAACCACTACAAACTTATGACAATTGCTACACTAAAACCTACTAGAAAATACTGGTGTTAATAAGAAGATGGATCAATCAGAGTTCACAATTCTTTGTTATCTTCTAAAGATGAGCATCTGCCTAGCTTATTACCCAAGGGTATCATTACTAGGTAAAGACTTGACAAAATAGAAACATACATCCCATTAAAGACACATACTAAAATTTCTAATAGCCATGATACTTGTAAGATTTTAACTCTGAAAATCCACAAGTGTTCATCAAGTTTAAAATGGATAATTATGATG
This sequence comes from Pongo abelii, assembly GCF_028885655.2. Classification (NCBI taxonomy): domain Eukaryota; kingdom Metazoa; phylum Chordata; class Mammalia; order Primates; family Hominidae; genus Pongo; species Pongo abelii. Next base: position 59,948,617 of record NC_085928.1, read on the forward strand.
TATTTATATAATAGAATACTATAAAGTAATTTAAAATAAATGAGTTACAAGTGCTTGCAAAAATAAAGGTTGATCTTATAAATGTGATGTTGAGCCAAATAAGTCAGAGATGAAAGATTAAAAACTATATACTACGATTCCATATCTCTATCTCTATCTCTCTATACATATAAGCAAAACTTATTAATTGATCATTCAGTAGGAAGGGTAGTAGTGAGAAAGGCATACAAGAGAGAAAAATATTTTTTTAGATGTGTTCATAATATGCAGCTGTTTGATCCATGTGGTGTTTACAAATATATGCTCAATTTATGGACACGCATTGAGCTGCTCAGTAATGAATATTGATTATTTCTTTTTATATACTATATTTTAGTAAAATATATACTTAATGAACTTTGTCTTACTTGATGTATTAGATGATGAGACAGTAATGTACCCACTCTGTTTATAAACTTGTCAATTTCTCCTTTTGATTGTAAGATATCTTCTAAAAGGCACAAAAAGTGACAATTTGAAGAATTACTTCTTAGGATAGGCATAGTATGGAAGAATAAATATGTATAATTTTATTAATAAGCTAGAAACTATCAATTAAAACTTTAATTTTGTGTTCTTCACTAATACCAATTTTAAATGTATGTTAATATCAGAGATGGTAAGCATGTGAAATAACAATGCATTTCTTATTCATTCTTGATAATATTGTAAATTCTTGAACTACATTTGCATTTTCTAGTGACATTGATTAAAAACATACTTTAAGACTCAATAGTTCCACTAATTTATATGTATATGTATATATATGTGAATTTCTTATGAATCTGCCTCTGAAGACTGTACAAAATGATTCATAGTATCATTGTTTGCAATAGGAAAACAATTACAATCAGCTTAAATTTTCATCAGCAATAAAATAATTTTTTGCTGAATTTTTGCAGTAAAATATTATTAAATAATAATACAGATGAATTACAGTTATATTTTCTAAAATATAAATTTTAGTAAAGAATAAGTCACAAAAAATATTTAGACTGAATATATATGCTTATAAAATTTGAGCAAAATATAAAGAAATACGTTGCTTAAGCCTGCAAAATGTTGTGGTAATCATATACAAGAAATTAAAGTAGGCCAGGAACAGTTGCTTACACCTGTAATCCCAGCATTTTGGGAGGCTGAGGAGAGCAGATCACTTGAGGTCGGGAGTTTGAGAACAGCCTGGCCAAAATGGTTAAACCCCCTGTCTACTAAAAACAAACAAAAAATTAGCTGGACGTGCTGGCGCACACTTGTAATCCCAGCTACTTGGGAGGCTGAGGCGGGAGGATCACTTGAACCTGGGAGTCAGAGGTTGCAGTGAACCAAGATCGTGCCACTGCACTCCAGCCTGGGCAACAGCCAGTGAGACTCTGTCTCAACAAACAAAATAAAAAGAAATAAATTAAAGTAATTACAAACACAAAATTCATAACGGCAATTATATCTTTTACTTAAGTATAATTTACATATCACTAATCTTTACATTTTAAATATTTCTATGAATCCATTAAATTAATTGTGCAACTATTACTGCAATGCAATTTAAAAACTCTCACACCCTCCAAATATTTTACCTGCAAACATTACAGTTAATCCATATTCTGAACCACAGCTCCCAACAACTAATAATTTTTTATTTGTATACTTTTGCCTTTTCTAGATATTACATACAAATTGAGTCATATTATATGTTGTTTTTTGTATCTGGCTTCTGTCACTTAGAATGATATTTTTGAGATCTATGCATGCAATTGTGTTGATCAGTGGTCCATTCTTCTTTTGCTATATTGTATTCAATTTTAATAGGATTTATATTTGATGTATAAATCAATTTTGAGCTAACTGACAAGTTAACAATTCTGAGTCTTATAATTCATAAATATGACATACCTGTTCATTTGTTTAGATCTTCTTTTTTTAAATACTGTTTTATAAAGTTCATGGTAGAGGTCTTGCATGTCTTTTACTAAATGTATTTCTATATATGTTATGATGGTATTATCTAGATAAATTTTTATTTCAATTTTGATTATTTTTATTAAGACATTTAAATATAATTGGTTTTGATATTTACTATTTTGTATTCTGTGATCTTAACTTATTACTTCAAATCAACTTTTTGTAGATTATTTAGTGAGTTCTACATACAAAATTATATCATGTAGAAAGAGATAAGGTTTCTTTATTTCTAACCTTTACACTATTTTTTTTTCCTTATTGCACTAGCTACGTAGTTTACTATGATACTGAATAGAAGTGGTAAGAGCAAAAACCGTAGTCTTGTTCTTAATCTTAGAGGGTAAGTATTCAGTCTTTCACTATAAGTATAATGTAACCTGTAGCTTTTTCTTCATAGGGGCCCTTCAGGAGATTAAGTAAATTCTCTCCCATTGTAAGTCTTCTGAGAAGTTTCATTATTAATCCATGTTGTACTTTGTCTTTTGACTCTATTAAGATGATCATATTCTTTGTCTTTTATTACTTCAAAATGGCATATATTAATTGAATTTTTAGATATTAACATTTTTGGCATTTCACTTGATTGGAATATATTATTTCATATATTGCTGGATTTATTTGAGAAATTTTTGAATCTATTCTCAGCATTTTTGCTTCAATGTTCACGAAAAATAATGATATGTAGTCTATTTTTCTTGTGCAGTAATTTTCTGGCTTTGGTATCAGGGTAGTACTGATCTTGGACTGTATGTAAATTTTTGAAAAATTGTTCATTTTTTATGTTTTGTTCAATATTTTTAATTTTTAAAACTATTATTAAAGAATGAACCTAATGAAAAATGACATTTACAAGGATGTAGGTTAATCAAATAAGCCTTAACTATTTTTTTAAATGGCTACTTTTAATGAGTTACTACTGTACAAATGCAAAGGAATTAAAATATGAGAAAATTATAACAAAAACCATAAACTGAAGATAATGGTTGTTAATATACTCTAAGGTCCTTGGATTGTCAAAGAAAAGTTTTGCTTCATCATTGCAGGCCTTTTCTCAGCAGGCTCATGCAGCACAGAGTGATTCTCTAGTTCACCCACACACAGCTTCTACTATGTCCTATTTGCAGGAGGACTGGTCTCTGGATGACCTGGGTTGACCCGCCTCTTTTTCTTCCTTGAGGAATTCTTGCAATTCTTAGGCAAAATGAACCAAGAATGCAACATTCTGAGATAAGGAAGAAATGTCCAGCACAACTCAGATTCTGTCTTCATTCCTCCTGGAACAGGATGTTCTGCAACACTTGTACTCAGACAGCTCAGTTGCATGCAGGTTATATAAACTCAGGATGGAGCACTTTTAGGGTCCATCAGCTGTAGTGCAATGTGGGGTACATGCAGGCAAGACTCCAATTATTTTAGGCAGCTGTTCTGAGCATTGGAGGACCACCTCACCATGAATCCTTAGCTTTTGTTTATCATTCCTGCCTATGTGTAATAAGTCTGCTTTTCTTCATTTGTTGAGTAAATGTTCTTTCTCTCTGGATTCATACAATTAGCAAAGAATCTTTGCATTGCCCTGGCAATCAGTACTCAGTGGCCATGAGGAATAAGTAGGTCAGCTTCATTGCTTGATGGTGTCCAATATGTCCCTCAGGCTCTCTTCACTTTCCTTCAATCTCTTTTCTTTTTGTTCCTCAGACTCAATAATTTCACCTCTCTTATGTTCAAGTTTACTGATTCATTTCACTACCTTCATTGAATTCATGTTGCTGCATTAAATTTTTGACTGGAAGTTTCATGAATTTAGTATGTACAGGCTGGATCCCATTACTCTTTTTCTTTCAGGTCAAAACATTTCCAATTTCCTAATGGTTCTTTTCCACCATAAAGAAAAATATGCAAGTTCAAGTCACAATTCTAACTCAAATCTGACTTCGAATCCCTGCGGCAAATTCTTCTTGTAATATACAGCTTCAGAATTTCTTTGTGGATTCTTTTTTGGTTTTCTATGTCTGTATTCATATTTCCATTTTGTTCTTACATTATTATTATTATTATTATTTTTGAGATGGAGTCTTGCTCTGTCACCCAAGCTGGAGTGCAGTGGCGCAATCTCGGCTCACTGCAAGCTCTACCTCCCAGCTTCACGCCATTCTCCTGCCTCGGCCTCCTGAGTAGCTGGGGCTACAGGCGCTGCCACCACACCCAGCTAATTTTTTGTATTTTTAGTAGAGATGGAGTTTCACCGTGTTGGCCAGGATGGTCTCATCTCCTGATCTCGTGATCCACCCGCCTCAGCCTCCCAAAGTGCTGGGATTACAGGCGTGAGCCACCATGCGTGGCCTACATTATTTTATTGTCATTGTTCACAATTGTAGTTCTTTGAGCATCTTTAATATGGTTGTTTTAAAGTCTTTGTCTAGTAGATCCACCATCAAGTCTTTTTCAGGGACAGTGTCTATTGGTTTACTTACACATAGAAACAACTTTTCTGTTTCTTTATATGCCTTGTGTTTTTTTTATTGAAAACTGAACATTTGAATTTTACAGTGTGGTAACTTTGTTAATGAGATTCTCCACCTCATCCTGAGTTTGCTGTTTGTAGTATTGTTTTGTGGTTTTTAATATTTTTTAAGGCTCTCTGTGCCAAGGATCCACCTGAAGTGTAAAGTTTAGGTCCCTTCATTTCTTTTCTGAGCCTGCGCCTTTCTCTGGGCATGTCTGGTCCTTTTTAATTTTCTCCAGGTATGCAGTTGCTTTTGAAAGTCCTAGACTTTAACATTTGGCTCCCAAAGGGAGAAAAGAAGAAAAATAAAAGAGAGAAGCATCTCAATTCATTAAAGCCCCTGGAAGTTACTTTAACCACAAGGGGAGGAATAGGTTTGCAACAATGGATGGAAATACAACAGTGTTTCTCAACTCTTGGTTTGTACCTCTGTGATCAGAAGCAGAAATCAGAACAGAGATCCCCAGTATGTGAAGGATGAGGGGTTTTTTTCATTTGTGTGCTTTTTCCTTTTGTCTCTCCTGGCTTCCTTGAGCTTTATGCAGACTTCTTTAGGAAAATAGGGACAGCTGTTAGCCATGCGGCATGGCTAGCTGCTACTGCATTAAGTGATTAAATTGACCAAAATTGCTTGCAGTGCACCATCCAATCATTCTCCTGGAAGTTGCAAGACTTCAATAGTTTCCAGAGTCTCAAAATAGCTACATTAGACAGATTCTGTCAGTTCAATTGTTGTCTAGGTAGTAAGATAGATTCTTTGTGCTGCCTACTATACTATTTTTCCAGAATCTTTCTAGAAATGTAAAAATGTTACATTTTTAACATAAATGTAATCTTTCAAAATTGCATCTTCTTATATATTGTATGTAATTAAAATCAATTTAATTTTGTATATTTATTTTTTATTCAGTACTCTTTCTAAATTTCATTATTATGTTAGTCACTTCAATCCTTTAAACAATATTTAAAAATTTTATTCGTTATGTTATTGTATTTCAACTTCTTGAAGAGCCAGTTTCCCTTTCTGATGTGTCACACCTTCCTAGTGTTACTTTTTTTCAAAATTTCTATTTCTGAGGTTTTATTTGTATGTGTTATTTTGTTAAACATTATTTTACCAATTTTTTTATTTTGTATCAACATTATATAAAATCAAAATTGTGAAACTCCACTACTCTGTCATTATTTTAAATTTGGTTTGATTTTTTGAGATTCTCAGAACTGGAGCAATTTTTATGTGACTTAGAGATTCTTCATTGTGACTTGGAAATTCTTACTACATTTGGCTAGTATAAATAAATGTAAAATATATAAACCTTGTGATTTTGTTATCTTTCTGTACATTTAAGCATACAAATTTACAAAAAAAATTAAAATTGTGTCTATAACATTTTTCATGGTAAAAGTATCTTTCAAATATTTACATATTCCTCTATTAAAATGTTAACCATTATAATAATCAATTGATGAATCCATTATATAATTTTTACTGCAAGAATAACTTGACTTAGCACTTATTTTATTATTCCGTTAGGCTGCTGTAATAAAGTTCCATGAACTGGATGGCTTAAAATTACAAAAAAAATATTTCATAGTTCGGAGACCTAAATCAAGATGCTGGCAGGGTTGGATCCTTCTGAGACCTGTGAGGGAGAATGTGTTCTGTGCCTCTTTTCTAGCTTTTGACGGCTGCTGGCAGTTTGGCATTATTTAACTTTCAGATGTGTCATTTCAGTATCTACCTTGACCTTCACATGACATTCTCTTTGTTTTTGTTTATATGATATTATTATTATGAGGACACTAGTAGGAGCTCACTGCACCTCAATATGACCTCATCTTAACTAATTATATTTGCAATGAGCCTATTTCTAAATAAGATCATATTCTAATGTACAAGGGATTAAGACTTCAACATATCTTTTATGGGAGTGGGAGCACAATTCTGTTCATAACTTTGGTAAACATTGTACTTAATAGATAATCCTTACAGTTTATTCACTTTTAATTTATGACAACTATAACAATTTTATTTTGTTCATTGAAATTTTGACTTAAAGTTTCATGTATTTAGCATATACAGCCTGGATCTCATTACCCTTTTTGTTTCAAGTCAAAACATTTCCAATTTCCTAATAGTTCTTTTTCTCCCCTAAGGAAAAGTATGCAAATTCAAGTCAGAATTCTAAAAGATTATTCTAACCATCACCATGTCCAATATATTTACATTGCTATAAATTCCTTATATTAGGTATGTTTAACTCTAGCCTCTTCCATTTAGGTCTTCTACAAGAATCTAAATCTAGGTGATAATATCAATCTTTTACAGAAATTAAATGTGCTTGGGGTATCCAGATTGCCTCTTCCCCTCCTCATGATTTCAACACATTCTTCATGAAGCAACTACAATTTTAAAACATAAAAAATAATAAAGTCATTTACTCAGGTGAGGCATGTCACTGGCTACCACTGTGGCCGTCAAAGTATTGTATTATTATCTGGCTTTTTCCAACCTCGGTATTCTTATGCCATGCTAATCACTGTCTTTAGTTTAATCTATAATCACATGCTTTTTAAAATTTCTAATGGTTGTTTTCTTCCTGTCCATTTTCACTTGCTATTTATTATTCCAAAAATCTTATACCCTACCCTAACCTCTACTTCCTCATATACTAAATTGAATAGCATGCTTCAGTTTAATGGGTTTTTCCCTCTGGAAATCTTTCTTGATCTTTTAGTCCAGCTAACATTTTATAGCACGTATCTTTCTCTCTAAAATTGACACAAGTGTAATATATGGTTTATTCTAGTAAAAATAGTTCATTATTTCTCTCTTTAACATTTGAACTTCAGTAGAGTAAAAGCTTTTAGAACTTTAGGTAGAAGCAACATCAGATTTGAATCCTTCTGTAATCTCAGACAACCAGCTGCTTGGATATACATTTAGCATTCAATATCAGCTTGCTGAATGAATGAACATCTATATGCTGATTACCTCCAAATCTATACCCAACTCCAGGCACAATATTTCCACATAAATGTCCCACGAACTTCTTAAACTACGTATTTGTAATTTTCACTCTTAATTGCCAAACAAGAAATGTCTGTTGTTGTCTTACTCCTTATTCATCCTCACATACCATACCAAAACCTACCAAAAATTCCAATGCTTTTTTTCCTAAATATAGCCTAATTTCATCCACTCCTCTGCATTCCTGTTACGCCACTTTACAACACCCTTACTCATTAAATACATACTGCAAAAGCTTCCTAGTTGGACTTTCAGAAACAGTGTTGACACCATGTAAACTATTCTTTATACAGCAAATTGATGTTTGTTTTTTAGGCACATCTTGTCTTTCACTCACCTGCTTGATATTCTATAATAATTTCCAATTTTCCTTACATTCCAAAAGGTTTAAAGGCTCTGTGCTATTAAGAAGGTGTTAGTCGGCAAGGCGTTGTGGCTCACGCCTGTAATCCTACCACTTTGGTAGGCCAAGGCGGAGTGGATCGCCTGAGGTCAGTAGTTCGAGACTAGTCTGACCAACATAGTGAAACCCCGTCTCTACTAAAAATACAAAAAAATTAGCCGGGCATGGTGGCAGGCACCTGTAATCCCATCTACTCAGGAGGCTGAGGCAGGATAATCATTTGAACCCAGGAGGTGGAGGTGGAGGTTGCAGTGAGCTGAGATCACACCATTGCACACCAGCCTGGGCAACAAGAGCGAAACTCTGTTAAAAAAAAAAAAAAAAAAAAAAAAAAAAAAGAAGATGTTACTCATAATTTAAAAATTGAATTTTTATGTGTGTAGTAGTATAACATTGTTTAATTTGCAATTGAACATCTTTTTATATGCTTATTAGCCATCTCTATATTTTCTTTGATGAGTTAAGATCTTTTGTCCATTGTTAAATTTTGGAACACAGTCCTTAATTAGGTACCTCTTTTTAAAAATATTTTCTTCCTATCTGTGGCTTGTCTTTTCATTTTCTTGACAAGTCCTTTCTCAGAGCAGAATGATCTTATTTTAATAAAGTCTAGCTTTTCAATTATTTATTCCATGGAATGTGCTTTTGGTGTCACATTTAAAAAATCATTGTCAAGCCTAAGGTCATCTAGATTTTATCCTATGTTATCTCCTAAGAGTTTAATAGTTTTACATTTTAGATATAGGTCTATGATGCATTTTGAGTTAATTTTTTAAGATTTGTACCTAGAATCATTTTTTTTGTATATGAATGTTCACTTATTCCAGCACCATTTGTTGAAAGCAGTTTCTTTTCTCCATTGTATTGCCTTTATTCCTTTGTCAAAGATAAGTTGACTATAGTACTTTTGGTCTAATTCTGGATTCTCTATTCCATTCTATTGATATATTTGTCTATTCTTTTCCCTGATATTATGCTGTCTTGATTACTGGGGCTTTACAGCAAGAGTTACAGTTGGGTAATATCTCTCCTCTTCAATGATCTTTTAATTCATTTCCTTTTGTTTTTTTCACTCCTGCCTCTCCATGCCAATTTCATTCCTTAGAGAGCTCTGAGAGTAATTCTTTTAAAAATAAGTGAAACAATATAACTTGCCTACAGAAAAACTTTCAATAAGTAAGTTCCTTTTCTCTTAGGATAAAATATACAATTAACAAAATCATCCAAAGGCCCTTCAGTATCTGACCTCTGCCTTCATCTTTAGCTTTGGAGTCACCCACATCACTCTTTCCTCACAGTCATTTTGAATTTTTAAAATTTCTGTTATGTGACAAAATATTTCCCCTCAATGGGTCTTTACACTTGTTTTTTGGTTTTCTGATGTTGTTTCCTTCTCTATTAGCCTGGCGGTTTTCTACTCATGTATAATTCAAGTCTCCTTCAAAAAGAAGATCTTTTGGAACACATAATTTTGTTCCTTCTTTTTACATAGTGTGAATACAGTTATGCATCATTTAATGATGAAGATGCATTCTGAGAATTGTGTTGTTAGTCAATTCCATCACTGTACAAACAGCATAGATGTACTTACACAGCTAGATGTTATAGCCTACTATACACCCAGACTATATGATATATCCTATTGCACCAAGGCTACAAACCTTGGAAGGATGCTATTATACTAAATCCTGTAGGCAATTGTAACACAATAGTATTTGTGTGTTTAATCACATTTAAACATAGAAAAGGTGCAGTAAAAATAAAATATATAAAATGAAAAATGGTACACCTGTATGGGGCACTTACCATGAAGTGGTAAGTAGGACTGGACGTTGCTCTGGGTAAGTCAGTGAGAGAGTGGTGAGTGACTGTGAAAGCCTAGGACACTACTGTGCACTACTGTATATTTTATAACTACTGTATATTTTATAAGCAGTGTATGCTTAGGCTACAGTAAATTTATAACAATATTTTTCTCTCTTCAATAATAAACTAATCTTCTAACCTTAGCTTATTGAAACTTTTTTTTTTTTGAGACAGAGTCTCCCTCTGTCTCCCAGGCTGCAGTGCAAAATGGTGCAGTCTCACATCACTGCAGCCTCCACCTCCCGGGTTCCAGCGATTCTCCTGTCTCAGCCTCCCGAGTAGCTGAGATTACAGGCGCATGCCGCCATGCTGGGCTAATTTTTTGTGTATTTTAGAAGAGATGGGGTTTCACCATGTTGCCCAGGCTGGTCTTGAACTTCTGAGCTCAGGCAATCCGCCCGCCTAGGCCTCCCAAAGTGCTAGGATTACACGTGTCAGCAACCGCGTCTGGCCTGAAGGTTTTAAACTTTATAAACTTCAAATTTTTTAAACTTTTGACTTTTGTAATAATACTTAGTTTAAAACAAACACATTGTATAGCTATATAAAATATTTTTCTTTCTTTATATCCTTATTCTTTAAGCTTCTCACATTATCAGTTTTTAAAAAGTTTTACTTTTTGAACGTTAGTTTGTCATTAATGCATCGCGCTAAAATATGACCATGACAACCCTAGGCAATAGCAATTTTTCAGCTCCTTTATAATCTTATAGGACCACTGTTGTATATATAGTTCAGTGTTGACCAAAATGTTGTTATGTGATTCAAGACTTTGTTTGTTGAAGGTTTTTTTTCTTCTTATCACTAAGATCAGTGAACCCGTTCATTATGCTGAGACTGTAACACAACAAAATATAGATGACTATTTAAACATCTAATTTAATAGAGTACATTTTGAATGTTAAAAAATGAAAATTATATCTCTAACACATTAATCTTCCAATAGATTATTTTTCATGATTTACAATCTGTGGAGGCATCACACAAGTATCTTGTCTTCTGAATTTCAATCATTTCTGAATTAGATGGTCACTTTAAGATAAAACATAAGACAATCCATATGACTTTGTTCAAATTCTCCACTGACTTCCCGTCTCACTCAGAGTACAAGCCAACAGTCTCACAATATGGCCCTTGGTTACTAACTTTCTGATCTTGCCTCGCTCTTCCTCATCCCACCCTGTACAGTCCTAAAATGCACCAGTCACCCTTTTCTCTCAGGCTACTTAGAGCTGCTTTTCTGCTTTCCTGGAATGTCCCAGAAATTTGCATGTTTTTGTGCTTCATCACGTTCATTACTCAAATTGTGATCTTCTCTGTATTACCTTTCCTTACCATGTGATCTAATAATGCAATCTTGATCTCACAACTCATTTAGATATGAACTTTTGGAATTCTGTATATTGGTGTGCAGGGATGTGTGGGCATATGTATATTTGCAAGCTTTTTGTTTCAGAATGATGGCATAAGACGTGAATGTATCACTATGTGGCTCAATGTGAATAATGTAAGTGGTGCAGTTTTATTTTATGTTTTTAGGTAAAATACCATGCCTCAAAAAATGATAGAAAAGCATACACTAGAGGATTAGCACCAATTAGAAAATGTGTTATTTAATAAGTTGATGAAAAATATGGAAAAATAGAAAGGTTCTCTTGAGGTAGTAGTCATCGTTTAAATATTCTTTAGATTGTAATCAGTAGCATAATTAATGAATTATAAATTTTTATAAATATATTCTTCATATTTTAATATCTTTGACAAATAACTATGTTTTAGAATAGGTTTTCAGTCTTGACTAAATGCAAAGGAAATTGTTCTATGACTTATTGTAGTCTTTTCCGTCAGTATAACTGTGTGAAGTAGCATTCTTTGGAGGACGTGTAAGAAAATAAGCAAAAGATTAGCAGCAAATTCAAGCATAAGTGGATTAGCCATCTGAGCAGTCTTAAAGGTAATCCTTTTTATTTGGGAGAAAAACATGCTAATTGGAGAATTTATACATCTGTGGTATTAGCTTTATTAACAAAAGAAAATTGATGAACAATGAGTCTCAATGCCATTTCTGGAATATTAACATTATTTCAGTATATGGGCTTGAAAGTTATCCTTGTAACTATGTGTGAAGTCTTAAAATTAATCACACTGTTGTTGGTATGTACAGAACAATTTCTGGCCCTTTATCTCAACTATAATTTACTGGAAGTTTATGAATCTCATGTTTAAATTCAGAGTAAAATTTAATCCTAACCAATATACAAATTTATCAGCTCCATAATTTAAATGGTTGCTTTTTTACCTTTAGTCTTTAACGAACAATTGTCCCTGCTGGGATCCAAACTGGTATAAGGAGATAATGCAATGAGGCTTTTATGATCTTCTGATGCAGATAAGGGAGCCTAAGGCCTCTTTCTGGTCCTTAGGTGTGGGTGATGTGATAACTTTTGAGACAGGAACTTCTCAGGACATTGTGCTGCCATTCACGGTTGGTATGTGGGACTACTGTTAAAGGAACTCCTTGAACTTGATAGATAGAGCCTGTTGGCAGCTCGCTGGAAGGCATGGCCTTTCTTTAGCTCTAATGAAACACTATCATGTTCTCTATGCATCCCTTTAGTCTATGATATTCACTCATGTACATTTCCTTAGTAGACTTTCTAGACCTAAATTCAGCAATTTGAGTAAGTTTTTAACACATAATTTAAGGATAGTGCAACTACATTCAACACATTCTCATCCCAACATGTCATCTTCTTATCTCTACTATAGATTCAAGGGAATCCATATTGCCTTGAGTTGACCAGGAACCAAAGTCTTCTGAGTACCAAGACACATACAAATGGATTTATACGTTTTTCTCCTACTCAAAATTTCAGATAAAAAAGGAAGAAATATTATCTTATATCTTCCTTCCTTACCACTAAAGCTCCTTGGTTAATCCTTTCAGACACATTAATTTATTTATATTAAAGAACTCATCATTTATTTTTCCAATTGTGTATCAAGATTTACTAAAGCAGCATATACATATTAAAACACATTGTCTTTGTTTAGGGATAGAATTTTTTCAGGTCAAATATCTTTCTAAAGACATTGAAATTCCACGTTCTTAAGCTTTTGGGTGATAATATTTACGATTTCACCTCAGTATTGAAAGAGCACAAAGAAACATCAAGAGTTAGATTAAACTGTATCCATGTAATTTTTTTTAGTACTTTCTCTAGTGTAAATCTTCCTGACTCTACAAAGTCTAGCTTCAGAAATTATAGACCCCCAATAAAGTGGGAGCTAGATCTTTATTCCAAACTAATTTGTACCCCTGAGGCACTTCATGTTTTTCTTGATCAAACTGGTTACTGAGTTTTACCTTATACCTAGTCAGATCCTCAGAATAAGGTTCTTTAAAATAAAAGTCATAATCCATTTTATTTGTCATGAAATTAAATTTATGTGATTCAGTTGAAAGAAAAAGAGAGAGGAAAGAAAGAAGGAAGGAAGTAAAGAAGGAAGGAAAAAGAGAAAGAAAGAAAGAAAAGAGAAAGAAAGAAAGAAAGAAAAAGAAAGAAAGAAAGGAAGGAGAGAAAGAAAAGAGAAAGACAGGGAGGACAGTAAATATAAACAGAAAAAAGAGGAAGAAATGAAGAAAGGGAGAGAAAGAAAAGGAGAAAAGGAAGGGAAGAAAGCTGGAATAATGAAAAAGGAAAAATAGAGGAAATAATAAAATAAAATAGAAATGCGAGGAGTAACATAATTTTTTTGTTTCAGTCATATACACATTTCTGAGTGAATGTCTTTACAATCAGGTGTATAATTATATAATCACATTTATTAATATTAATCTCAGGGAAAAATAATAGTAATATTTTTTTAAAAAGACCTTTGAAAACTATTGGCCTAGTACTAGCCCCCTCTATTTCTAAGGAACCTAAACTATATGGATATGGCAAGGTTTTATTAATATATATAGCTTTCCTCTTCAGATGGAAATTGTATTGTGTGTGTGTGTGTGTGTGTGTGTGTGTGTGTGTATTATGAATAATAAGCATGACATTATGAGGGATTTTAGTTAAAACCAGAAGTATAGATTTATGAGTCAGTATCTCAATACCAATCTCTTTCCTTGTTCCCCTTAGGTTGTGCTTTTCGTTTCTGTCCTACAGTCTGATTAGAAAGGGATGCATACCATCTGGTTGAGATTACAAGAAACAGCATGGTATCATCTTCTGACTGCCTGGAATCTCTCAAAGTAACTTTGCCTAGTGGATGATTAATTTGTAGTCTCTTTCTGTCTCTCATGATTGATTTTCTTTTTCAATGCACTGTCTATACACACTTCACAGCTCATTTTAGCCTGAAACACCACTATTGGAATTGGGTCTTCCTCATTAATAAGTTATGGCCAAGATATATTTATATGACATCAAAACCACCAAACAGGAAACTACTTCAATCCAACCCAGATATAATACTAGCCTATCATTATTTTTCATCTCAGTATAACATGCAATTTATGTATACCTATTAGTCATCAGGGACCTGGTTTCCTCATCATTATATTAAGGGGCTTAAATTATCTTAAACTCTATTATAGTTTACCTTGTTTCTCAGCTAACCAATAGTAACAAGAATGCAAAATCCCACAGTGGTAGATTTCCATCTTACCCTACCCCACTCACAAAAAATATTTAGATTTGTGTGCTTAACATACGTTACATTGATAGATGAAGCAATTATATTTGGTAGTAAAGGCAAATAGTTTGTTGGTGATTGATAGAATAAAAAGAATACTGTGGTAAGTAACAGAGATAATCAGGTAATAGCAAAGCAGAGGGTCTGAGGCCAGAAGAGTTAATAATTTCAAAGTGGGTCAGGATGGGGGAGGGCAAGATGGCCGACTAGAGTCAGATACATGGAAGAGTTTTCACAGAGGGACTGAGACGACGGGTGTGCTTTTAAAAGATCTTCAAAGGAAAGAAGCCGAGAGTCGACAGAGTAAGACAGAAGTTGAGCTCAAGGGGGAAAAATCTGGGAACCTGCAGGGGCTATTGAGCACTGGGACTCATTTTTGAACCACAACAGCTCCGGGGGAATGGGTGAGTTGAACTGGAAAGGAGCAACCCGCTCTCACCATGGGCCTCTGGATCCCTGGCAGGAAGGGACCCCTCAAACACCAAGGACACACGAATTGGCAAGGGGAGCGGCATAGAGAAGTTCTGGGGCATCAAGCCAGCTGATGTGGAGCACAGATGGTTTGGTGTGGGTGTGTCTGTAGTGCAGCAACACCAGGAATGGCCATCCTTCTAGGCTCAACTTGCTCCCATAAGAGACTTTAGCCCTAGAGTAACTGTCAAACCTGATCTCTGCAGGGTGGCCTTGCACATCAGATGGGGCTGGTCTCACCTAAACACTCCTTAGTCTGCTGACCTCTTCCAGGCCACAGCCTGGCAACACGTGCTTATAGGGCAGTCTCAGATGTACTGAGGGCCCTCAATATAGCTTCAGCACCTGTGGATCATGCCTGTGGAGAGCTCCAGTGAGGCAGTCCCTGGAACGACACACCAGCCTGCACATTCCCTCTCCATACTGTACAACACCTACACCCATCACTTTGCTGGCTTGTGTCTGCATGGGTGGGTTTTGATTTTCTTGCTCTGTAAGTATTCAGAAGTGTAGTCTGCCCACCCCCAACTGCCATTGCAGATGAAGTCTTGGTGGGCAGAGAGCCAGCAAGCCCCACCTCCAGCAGCATCTGACCCTTATGTTAGTGCTACACAGAGAACAAAGGATACTCTCACACACTGTGTGATTACTCCAGCTTGTGGGGCACAGAGAAGGCACCCAGATTTATGCTGGCTAGCACATCAACCCAAGCCAACTCTACCTCCAGTGCAACAGTGCACACAATCTCCAGCAGGGACCCCCTGCTCCCACCCTGCAATCAGCTGTCTTGCCTCTCCCACTGTGGTGAATGCCTAGAGGGAGGCAGGAACCCCTGCATCCACTAGCACTCTACTGCAGCTGCCTCACCTCAGCAACCCCAGCACAATGGACTCCAAACCTTGAGGAGCCAGAGAAAAACATGAGAGCCAAGTACAAGTTCCTCAAAGTTAGAGCATGCAGTCCAGGAGTTGGGAACTGAGAGTTGGCCCTCTAAAATTTCCCAGAAATGAAGCCAGTTGACTGAATCTACCTTATACCATAGTCAAACCCTCCAGGTCATCAAATAGGACAAAAGAAAATAAAAAACATCCAAATGTCAACAGCCCCAAAGATTGAAGGTAGATAAGCCAATAAATATTATAGTCAGTGCAAGAATGCTGAATCCAAAGAGCCAGAATGCCTTATTTCCTTCAAATGACCACATCACCTCACCAGCAAGGGTTTGGGACTGGGCTGAGGCTGAGATGGCTGAAATGACAGAGGTAGAATTCAGAATATAGACAAAAACAAAGTTCACTGTGTTGTAGGAGTATGTTGAAACCCAATGCAAGGAAAATAAAAATCATGATAAAACATTGCAGGAGCTGACAGACAAAATAGCCAGTATAGAGAAGAATGTAACTAATCTGAAAGAGCTAAAAAACACACTACAAAAACTTCATAATTCAGTCACAAGCATAAACAGTAGAATAGACCAGGTGGAGGAAAGAATCTCAGAGCTTAGAGACTGCCTTTCTAAAGTAAGACAGGCAGACAAGAATAAAGAATACGCAATGAAAGAAAACGAATAATACATTAGGATTATGTCAAGAGACAACTATGACTGATTGGTGTACCTGAAAAAGATGGGGAAAACAGAACCAACTTGAAAAACATATTTCAGGACATCATCCATGAGAATGTCCCCAAGTTAGCTAGAAAGCTAACACTGAATTTCAGGAAATGCAGAAAACCCCAGTCAGATACTTCACAAGGAGATCATCCCCAACACACATAATCAGCAGATTCCCTAAGGTCAAAATGAAAGAAATAATGTTAAGGGCAGTTAGAGAGAAAGGTCATATTGTGTACAAAAGTAAGCCCATCAGACTAACAGCAGACTTCTCAGCTGAAACCCTACAAGCCAGAAGATATTCGGTGCCAATGTACAACATTCTTAAAGAAAATAAAGTCCATCCCAGAATTTCATATCTGACCAAGCTAAGCTTCCTAAGTGATGAAGAAATTAAATCCTTTCAGATAAGCAAACGTTGAGGGAATTTGTTACCTCCAGACCTGTCTTACAAGAGGTCCTGAAGGAAGTATTCAATATGGAAAGGAAAGATCATTACCAGCCACTATAAAACCACAGAAGTGTACAGAACAGTATACAGAACAGTAAAGCAACCACATAAACAATTCTTCAAATAACCAGCTAACATCATGATGACAGGATAAAACCCACACGTATCAATACTAACCTTAAATGTAAATGGGCTAAATGTCCCAATTAAAAGACACAGAGTGACAAGTTGGATAAAGGACTAAGAGCCATTGATATGCTGTCTTCAAGAGACCCATCTCACATGCAATGATACACACAGGCTCAAAATAAAGGGATGAAGAAAAATCTACCAAGTAAATGGGAAACAGGTAAAAAGCAGGGGTTGAAGTACTAGTTTCTGACAAAACAGACTTTAAACCAACAAAGATAAAAAAAGACAAAGAAGGGTGTTACATAATGAAAAAGTGTTCCATTCAGCAAGAAGATCTAACTATACTAAATATATATTCACTCTTTCTAAAATAAGGCAGGCAGACAAGAATAAAGAAAAAAAATGAAAGGAAATGGATAAAACGTTCGAGAAATATGGGATTATGTAAAGAGACTGAATCTATGACTGATTGGTGTACCTGAAAGAGATGGGGAAAATGGAACCAACTTGGAAAACATATTTCAGGATATCATCCATGGGAACTTTCACAACTTAGCTAGAAAGGCCAAAATTGAAGTTCAGGAAATGCAGAAAACCCCAGTCAGCACCCAGATTCATAAAGCTAGTCCTTGAAGAACTTCAAAGAGACTTAGACTCCCTCAGAATAAGAGTCAGAGACTTTAACATCCTAATGACCATATTATACAGATTATCAAGACAGAAAATTAACAAAGATATTTAGGACCTGAACTCAGCATTGGATCAAATGGACCTGATGCATAGCTATAGAACTGTCCATCCAAAACCAACAGAATATATATTTTTTATTACTACATGGCACATCTACCATTGATCAGATAATCAGAAATAAAGCCCTCCTCAGCAAATTTGAAATAACAAAAATAATAAAAAACAGTCTACACAGTGCAATCAAATTAGAGCTGAAGACTAAGAAATTCACTAGAAACCATAAATTTACATGGAAACTGATTATCCTGCTGCTGAATGACTTTTGGGTAAATAATGAAATTAAAGCAGGAATTAAGAAGTTCTTTCAACTAATGAGAGCAAAGATACAACATACCAGAATCTCTGGGACACAGCTAAAGCAGTTGTATGAGGAAAATTTATAGCCTTAAATGCCCAAATCAAAAAGTTAGGAAGATCTCAAGTTTGCAACCTAACATCACAAATAAAATAATCAGAGAACCAAGAGCAAACAAATCTCAAAGTTAGCAGAAGACAAGAAATAACCAAAATTGGAACTGAACTGAAAGATACTGAGACATGAAAAATCATTCTAAAGATCAACCAGTCCAAGAGCTGTGTTTTGGAAAATAAATAAATAGACCTCAACCTAGACTAGTGAAGAAATAAAAGAGAAGATTTAAATAAACACAATCAGAAATATCAAGGAGGATATTACCACTGACCCTACAAAAATACAAGCAACCATCAGAAAATATTATGAACAACTCTATGCACATAAACTAGACAATCTATAACAAGTGGATATATTTCTGGACACATACACTCTCCCAAAACTGAAACAGGAAGGAAAGAATTGAACCATGAACAGACCAATAACAAGCACTGAGATTGAGGCAGTGACAATTATCCTACCAACCACAAAAATCCCAGGACCAGGTGAATTCAGAGCTGAGTTCTAGCAGATATACATTACTACTGAAGTTATTACCCAAAAAAATTGAGGAGGAGGGGCTCTTCCCTAACTCATTCTACAAGGTGAGCATCTTCCTGATACCAAAACCTGGCAGAGATACAACAGAAAAAGAAAACATCAAGGCAATATTGTTGATGAACATCAGTGCAAAAATCCTCTATGAAATACTGGCAAGCTGAATCCAGCAGCATATCAACAAGCTTATCCAACACAATAAAGTAGGCTTCATCCCCAGGATGCAACATTCACAAACCAGTAAAGGTGATTCATCACATACACAAAACTAAAGACGAAAATCACATTATTATCTCATAGATTCAGAGAAAGCTTTCAGTAAAATTCAACATCTATTCATATTAAAATCTCTCAATAAACTAGGTATTGAAGAAACATACCTCAAAATAATAAGAGCCATCTATGACAAATCCACAGTCAACATCATATGTAATAACAAAAGCTGGAACCATTCCCCTTGAAAAATGGCACAAGACAAGGATACCCTCTCTTACCACTCCTATGTAACATACTACTGGAAGTCCTGGCTAGGGCAATTAAGCAAGACAAAGAAATAAAGGCATCCAGATGGAAAGAGAAACTTTCAAACTATCCCTGTTTGCAGATGACATGATCCTATATCTAGAAAACCCTGTAATCTTAGTCCTAAAGCATCTTAAGCTGATCAGAAACTTAAGTAATGTCTCAGGATACAAAATTAATGTATAAAAATCACTAGCATTCCTATATAACAACAACAGTCAAGCCAAGAGGCAAATCAGGAACATACCCCCATCTACAACTGCCACAAAAAGAATAAAATACCTACAATACAGCTAACCAGGCAGGTGAAAGATCTCCACAAGGACGACTACAAAGCACTGTTCAGAGAAATCAGAGATGACACAAACAAATGGAGAAACTTTGCATACTCATGGACAGGAAGAATCAATATCATTAAAGCGACCATACTGCCCAAAGCAATTTGTAGACTCAATGCTATTCCTATTAAAACACCATTGAGATTCTTTGCAGAACTAGAAAAAAACTATTTTAAAATTCATATAAAACCAAAAAAGAGACTAAATAATCAAGGCAATCTTAAGCAAAAAGCACAAAGCTGGAAGCATTACGCTACTTGACTTCAAACTACACTACAGTGCTACAGTAACCAAAATAGGACGGTAGTGGCACAAGAACAGACACATAGACCAATGGAACAAAATAGAGAACCCAGAAATAAGACTGCATACCTACAACCATCTGTTCTTTGACAAATCTGACAAATACAATTGATGAGGAAAGGATTCTCTATTCAATTAATGGTGCTGGGATAACTGGCTAGCCATATGCAGAAGACTAAAACCGGACCCCTTTCTTATAGCATATACAAAAATTAACTCAAGATGGATCAAGGACTTAAATTTAACACCCAAGAATACAAAAACCCTGGAAGACAACCTAAGTAATACCATTCAGGACACAAGAAGGAACAAAGATTTCGTGATGAAGATGCCAAAAGCAATTTCGACAAAAGTAGAAATTGACAAATGGGATCTAATTGAACTAAAGAGCTCTGCACAGCAAAATAAACGATCAACAGAGTAAACAGAAATGGAGAAAGTTTTTCAAACTACGGATCTGACAAAATTCTGATATCCAGCATCTGTAAGAAACATAAACAAATTTACAAGAAGAAAACAAACCCATAAAAAAGTGGGCAAAGAACACGTACAGACACTTTTCAAAAGAAGAGCTACGTACAGCCGACAATCATATAAAAAAAGCCCAACACCACTGATCATTAGAGAAATGCAAATCAAAACCACAGCGAGATACCATCTTACACCAGTCAAAATGGCTATCATTAAAAGTCAAAAAATAACATGCTGGTGAGATTTGGGGAAAAAAGGGAACACTTTTACACCGTTGGTGGGAGTGTAAATTAGTTAAAACATTCTGAAAGATAGTGTCTTGATTCCCCAAAGGCCTAAAGGCAGAAATACCATTTGGCCCAGGAATCCCATTGCTGGCTATACATCCAATGGAATATAAATCATTCTATTATAAAGACATATGCATACATATGTTTATGGAGGCATTACTCACAATAGCAAAGGCATATAAATGTCCATCAATGATAGACTGGAAAAAGAACATTTGATACATATATTCCGTGGAATACTATGAAGCCATAAAAAAGAACAAGAACATGTCCTTTTCAGAGACATGGATGGAGCTGGAGGCCATTATTCTTAGCAAACTAATGCATAAACAGACAACCAAATACTGCATGTGATCACTATGTGGAAGTTATCACTATGTGGAAGTTCCACTATGTGGAAGCTAAATGATAAGAACAAATGGACATAAATAAGGGAACAACACACACTGGGCCTATTGGAGGGTGGAGAATGGAAGGAGACAGAAAATCAGAAAAAAACTAATGGGTACTAGACTTAATACCTGGGTGATGAAATAATCTGTACAACAGACCCCCATGAAACATGTTTATGTAACAAACTTGCACATGTACTACTGAACTTAGAAGTTAAAAAACAGAAACTAGTTCACGTAAAAAGAAACATTAAGCAGTAATGAACAACACCTTAAATAACATTAATACCAGAGAAAAAGGCAAAATGTGCAGACTGACATCATAGTTTTCAATTTGTTATTGCATATTTAGAAACAATCACAGTATGCATAATAAAATAAAATTTACATTTATTGAGTGCTATGTGTTAGGGGAAGAGTGGTATATTCTTACATATAGTATAGAATTTATTTCACACTGTGTGCAGTAATTGTTTTCTCATTACAGATGAATATACTGGAGTCAAGAACTTTCTCAAGTCCAGTTCTAGAATCTTTAACTTTCTATTAGCCAAAAGCAACGCTAAATGCATAACCTCTTCCTCCCCAAAATTTACTCCACTTATTCTGTTCTCTTCTCCTACACTTTCTTATCTACTTTAATGGTAGGAAAAGGAGAATATTCATTAATCACACGCCAGAAGTCAAAGCCCTTCATTATTTATTTTTATGATTATTCATTGATATAGGGCCCTCTCATTTGATTTTTTTTTTACTTCATCCTGGATCTCTTTCTCTGTCCACAATCCAGATATCTATTTTATTGTGTTGAATATATCTTTTTAGAAATGTATGTATATTTTTAAATACTTAGTATTTTTTCATGTGTGTTTGAGTGTTTAGGTAAATTGTTGAATGCATTAATTTTTACTAACTGTTTAGGCCAACAAGAGCTAATGTCATCTTTGACTCTACCTTATCTCTTAGCCCGTGTGTGTGTGTGTGTGTGTGTGTGTGTGTGTGTGTGTGTGTGAGAGACGGAGTTTCGCTCTTGACCGGGCTGGAGTTCAATGGCGGGATCTCAACTCACTGCAACTTCCACCTTCCGTGTTCATGCAATTCACCTGCCTCAGCCTCCTGGGTAGCTGGGATTACAGGCATGTGCCACCATGCCAAGCTAATTTTTTGTATTTTTAGTAGAGACAGGGTTTCATCATGTTGGCCAGCCTGGTCTCGAACTGCTGACCTCAGATGATCCACCTGCCTCGGCCTCCCAAGATGCTGGGACTATAGGCGTGGACCACTGCACCCAATCAGCCCATACTTTTTATTCCTGTCAATTCAGTCCTCAATATCCCTGACAATTATTCCATTTTCTCTGTTTTAAGTGCTATGCTGCAGATCCGTTCCTCATTATTTTTTGTAATAATCTTGTAATTACTGTGATGTTAGAATTAACTCCTTCTCCAATCTTATTTCTGTTTTCCATTTGGGCTCATTGTTTAAATAAATGACTCACTTAGATTTGATTTTGCAAAGCAAATCCTAACTTGGTAATTTGTCTGCAAACCATTCACTGAGAATGTGCTCTCTGGAGAAGAAACATGACGAATACAAAATAGGGTGGGAGACAAGGGCTGAACCAGGATGTGCTCTCAGCTCCAGCCTACGTTCCAACTGATTCCCAGGGATGTGCTGGAGCATGAACTTCTCCACAGGGTTAGTTCTCCCCTCAGACAAGCCTTGTATATTTCTATCTTAGTCAGTCATTGTGGTTGTTCAGTCTTATAGGGAGTAAGGAGAGTGAGGACCTGGTAAGCAGATCATCATGGCTGAGGGAGTTTCTCTGAAGATTGGCCACTGTGAGTCATGTGTGGCTAACACAGCAACAGCAGCAGCAGTACTAGGAAGGAAAAAATTTCACTACTCAGAAACAGCTATCTGGGCAGTGCATAACCACAGCCATTACAGCATCCAAGTGATTTTCTAAAACCCTTTAGCTCCCCTAATTACAATCCATCAGTGGTTTCCTACAGGCTACAATATTAATTCCAAATTATTTATCATTGCATGCTTTTTTTCCCTTTCATTGTATCCATCCTTACAATCTACGCATATAGATGTATTCGTAGTTTTTAAAGCACCGTCTTCTACGTATATTTTGTATACTTTTTGGACAGATGGCTTTATCTTCAAAGAACTGTCTTTGAATATTTGAACACCTAATGATCTAGTTAATTTCAGCTTTTTAAATCTAGCTAAGATTTCACTTCCTCCTATATACCTAACCATATTCCCAAAGTCCTAACTTCTGCCTTAATCCTGCTCTTTCTATAAGCTCCTCTAGCATTTATAATTCTAAGTATCTGCTTACCATTCTCTCATCTCAGTAAGCAATTATTTCCTTATGATCAGAAGCTGTGATTTTTAATCTTTTTATTATACATCTTGACACATAATAAATATTCAATATACCTTTTCTTAAATAAATGCACTAATAAGGTTTATAGATTAAAACACTCAAATTAAAAACCAAATAAAGAAAAAAGTAGAATGTATTCCTGTGCTATGAACTCAGTTTCATCAGATTCTCACATGTACGACCAACTTTTATTTAAAAACAAAAAGGTCTCTGGATTTTTACACTATGGTATCTGAAATTGGGTGACTTAATTTATTGGCAATATAATACTATCTCATG
This sequence comes from Pongo abelii, assembly GCF_028885655.2. NCBI lineage: Eukaryota > Metazoa > Chordata > Mammalia > Primates > Hominidae > Pongo > Pongo abelii. Next base: position 59,972,471 of record NC_085928.1, read on the forward strand.
AAAGTGTATTCAGACACATCATATATGTAAAGTGGAAGATACCTAAATATGTGTTTGTGTCTCTCGGGTGTCCTCCTGGATCACATGCAGTTCAATATGGCTGGAATGCTTATGCCAAGATTGTTTGATTTTTCTCCAATAATAAATTAAATTTCTGAATAGTATTAGTTCAGCATTATGCTACAATCAATTATAGCTACTATTATGGTTGTTTGCACATGAATGGCCCCAGATTTATTCATCTAACTTTTAATTGTGCTTGTTTCCACACTTCTAGCCTATAGTCCACTGAAGGAGCAACTATAATTAGGAAAGGTAAACTAATTAACTTTCCTGCATATTGTCATACTTTTTTCCATTATATACATTATACACAACATGCATATCAATATAAATTTTCACAGATTCTCACTCAAAATCACTATGAAGTATATGTATATATGGATATACATGTATATACATATGTATATATGGATATATGGATATGTAATATCCAGCATGGCTATGAGGATAGCACATAGCTCTTCATGTAAGAAAACTGATACCCTTCAGTTAGATATGGTTAATATTTTTACCCTAGTCTTCTATGGAATATCTCATTTTTCACTCAAGCTCTCTGCCATTATCTGACCCTTTTCTCTTTTTCAAATTAGCCTAAGTTAAAACGATCATTTTCTTACATTGGTGCTTAGATACTAACTTCATTTTGTGTGTCTGCAATTGTTCACTCATCGAACACAAATGTAGAGACTTCATCAACTTTACCTCTATAGTTCTGTGCTGTATAGAACTGCATCTCACTCTTTCTATAAATCTATAGCTCCTGCTTTTGATAGAAAAAGAATAACATATAACATCTAAGTTGAATTCTACCAGAGCAAGTCTTTTCCACTTTTCAAAAGTAATTGATTCTAAGTAACTTCCTAGGTCTATACTTGCAGACTTGCCTCTGGCTTTAGCACCCTGAGGTTTCTCTTTTTAACAGTTTCATTTCCAGTAGGCCTGCACAACATAGAAAGGCTTTTGGTATCAAAGTGTTGATAGAAGCTTGAATCTGGTTCAGTACAGGTCACAAGGATAAATGGAGAGTAACCCAGAGATGAGCTTAGCACTAATTAGTGACAAGAGAAGCTGGATAATATTACTTCTTCTGTACTGAACATCTGTTTTGTTCAATTGACTACATTATATGGACATGCTCTTTAATCCCCACAGTCAACATTATGAAGCAAGTAGTATTTCCATTTCACAGATGAGGTTTAGCAAGGTTAAACAATTTGTTCATGAACCTGAAGCCTGTAAATTACATGGTATGATCAGCCTCATCCCATCCCTGTAAGCAGGCATTTAAGCTGAATTTCTGTGTCTAGTTTACTTAACTCTCTCTTTAGTCTATTTACCATGCACTGATATCTTGCCCACTATGTGCCAGGCACTGTTCTAAGACCTTTAAAATATTGAAAGTATTTACTCGTAACAGCCCTCTAAGTGATACATCACGAACCTCATTGTAAAAAACAGGAAACTAGGACCAGAAATATTTAGTAAATTGTCCAAGATCATGCAGCTTTTAAATGCTGTTTTTATTTATTTGTTTATTTATTTTTGAGACGGAGTCTCGCTCTGTCGCCCAGGCTGGAGTGCAGTGGCGTGATCTGGGCTCACTGCAAGCTCTGCCTCCCGGGTTCCCGCCATTCTCTTGCCTCAGCTTCCCGAGTAGCTGGGACTACAGGTGCCCGCCACCACGCTCGGCTAATTTTTTTGTATTTTTAGTAGAGATGGGGTTTCACCGTGTTAGCCAGGATGGTTTCAATCTCCTGACCTTGTGATCAGCCCACCTTGGCCTCCCAAAGTGCTAGGATTACAGGCGTGAGCCACCACGCCTGGCCTTAAATGCTGTTTTTAAATATACAGACACATGAAAGTAAATTTTAATGTTTAGCTAAACATTATGCTATTGTAATAAAGTCATTGCATTTTTCAAAATTTAGTTTTGCTTTAAAATAGATTTATATTCAGCAGTAGATGTTTTTGTTTCAAGTCCAGTTATCAATTGTCCACACCTGGAAGATATTTACCTTTTAAGCCTTGGTCACTCTAACTGCCACTGTCACTATTTCCTTTTGGCAGCTACTAGACTTTCAGGCTGAGAAACTTGGGATTAATAACAGTTTCTAGGAGATGTACATTAGAGATCCAATATATTTCATCGATGACACATGCCCTACTTCCTCAATATCCTTCACTCTAGCCAAGGCTGTCTGTGACTGGAAGAAAGAAATACTTTGCAGCATCTCTAGAACTGCAGGCTGCTGACAAGGACCATTAACTAATTTAGATTTAAGTGTCTGTGGAATTGCTGGCTAGAACTACTACAGCAATGCCATGGGATAATAAAGGTTTACTTCTATCAGGGAGTCTCCAGAGCTGCCTGTGTCTCATATTTCTTCTTCCTGAAGCTAATGCACTGGAAACTTTGTGTGTGTGTGTGTGTGTTTGTTTTTGTTTATAGGAACACATCACATGGTTTGAATAAAATGTAGATTGGATAGTATGCAATTAGGTGAACAATTTATTACATGTATGGCATTAAACAGATCAGAAAGAGTGTGTTATTACTGGTTACATGGGTCCTCTATAACGTTATTTGGTGTGATGTTCTTCACATGAATTGCTCTGACAGTTTTTATGTCTTATCGTTGCATGCTGATGGCAGTGTGCAAATAGGTTTGCCACATAGGAATTACCTGTCCCACAAGTTCATTTTCAATGGCATTCTAAAGATCAACCATCCTTGCAGGAGTTAAGAAAGATTTACAGAATCATTGCAATGCAAATCCTTAGAAAGAAAGGCATAAAAAAACCGACAGTGTTGTATAGAAGAGACTATAAAGAAATTCACTATTTTTAAAGTTTCATATTTTAAAAAATATAACTGCTATACAATAAAAATGTAGAATTTAAATTTCCATAAAATCAAATTTTAATGTTTTTCTACCTACATGTTGAACAGCAGCTACTGATAAATCTTAGTAAGGAGTCTATGCTGGAACTAATAAATAATTGACATTTGTTTAAATGGTGAAATCACCAACACATTCCTTAATATACAAAGAAGTGTTTTACATTTAAAATTATCTGAATGTAGATTACAAAAGAAAAACCTAGAAATTCTCCATTTCCGATATCCACATTTGTTTGGTCAAAGAGAACTAAAAAAATTGCTGAAAGAAATACTAGCATCTCATAATATTTTGGTTGAATATATATGTACACATGAATATGTGGGAACATGTACATATATACATATATATAGTACAAATTTTTAATGTTTAATTTTGTGTGTATGAGGCAAATCTCATATGGTGTTTCAAAAATAGCTGGACTATTTCCAGAAAAATAAATTTTAAGTGTGCATAAAGAAGAAAACCTCTGAAAAATCATTGCCTGATTTGTTTCTCTTGGGACAATTGGGCTAATTATATATTTTCTATTACTTTGTGGCTGCCCACAAAGATTTACTATATATCATTGTATATGCCACAAGGATAAAGGATACTATATATCATTGTATGTGCCACAAGGATAAAGCAGTATTTATTATTAAATTCCTACTATTTTATTTATGAAAATTTATGGGGTACATAAGAAATGTTTTGCATATACAATGTGCAGTGATCAAATCAGGGACCCAATTACAATACATTTTTAAAGTATAGTCATCCTACTTTGCTATCAAACATTGAATTTATTTATTCTATCTTACTGCATGTTTTTACCCTTTAATCCAGCAGTTCCCTACCTTTTTGGCACCAGAGACAAGTTTGTGGAAGACAGTTTATCCATAGATGGAGGTTGGGGGTCACAGTTTCAGGATGTTCCATGCACATTATACTTATTGTGCACTCAATTTCTATTATCATTACATCGTAATATATAATGAAATGACTATACAACTCACAACAATGTAGAATCAGTGGGAACCCTGAGCTTGTTTTCCTGCAACTAGATGGTCCCATCTGGGGGTGATGGGAGACAGCAACAGATCATCAGGCATTAGATTCTCATAAGGAGCATGTAACCCAGATTTCTTACATGCAAAGTTCACAACAGTGTTTGAACTCCTATGAGAATATAATCCCGCTGCTGATCTGACAAGAGGTGGAGCTAAGGCAACAATATGAGCGATGAAGAGTTGCCGGAAATACACATGAGGCTTTGTTCACTTGCTCCCCACTCATCTCCTGCTGCACAGCTTGGTTTCTAACAGGCCATGAATCGGTACCAGTCTGGGGCCCCAGTGTTGGGGATCCCAACTTTAACTCACTTCTCTTCATTCTTTCCCCTCCCCCACTCTCCCTTCTCAGTCTCTATTATCTATTTTTCCTTTATCATCTCCATTTGTTCAAATATTTTAGCTCCCACATACAAGTGAGAACCTGTGACAGTTGTCTGTTTGTTCCTGACCTAAAGATCAGGTAAAGAAAGGAAATCTAGTCAAAGGAATAATCTAATTCCATTCTAAGAGGCCTAAAAATAGAAATGCTGAGCCTTGAAATATAAACGATTAAAGTCAATTGGGGATATAAGATTACTAGCTTAAACATTTATTAATAGTTAGTTTTCGAGGGCAGTGGCTTGTTAAAGCAAACTAAATATGGCCTGAGAAGGACTCTGTACTTCTATATTTGAGTTCTTTTGGATGAACTGTAACCTAACTTAATAGTCAGACAAAATTCAAAACCTAACTAATAGTATGCATCTGTAAAAATGGCTGAGAGTTGGCCAATCCCAGCAGCCATACTTCAACCATTCATAGACTGCTAAATGTTCAAACTGCATTCAAATAAGGCAAACATTGAGCTGTAACCAATCTCACTGTTTCTGTACCTCACTTCTGATTCCTGTATGTCACTTTACCTTTTTTGTCTATAAATTTGTTCTGACCATGAGGCACCCCCTGGAGCCTCTGTGAATTTTCTATGATTCTGGGGGCCTCCCTATTTACAAATCATTCATTGCTCAATTAAACTTCGTTTTTTTTTTGTTTTGTTTTGTTTTGTTTTCGAGACGGAGTTTCACTCTGTCGCCTAGGCTGGAGTGCAGTGGCACGATCTCGGCTCACTGCAAGCTCTGCCTCCCAGGTTCACACCATTCTCCTGCCTCAGCCTCCCGAGTAGCTGGGACTACAGGTCCCTGCCACCACGTCCGGCTAATTTTTTGCATTCTTTTTTTTTTTTTTTTTTTTTTTTTTAGTAGAGACAGGGTTTCACCGTGTTAGCCAGGATGGTCTCGATCTCCTGACCTCGTGATCCACCCACCTCGGCCTCCCAAAGTGCTGGGATTACAGGCGTGAGCCACTGTGCCCAGCCAATTAAACGTCTTTAAATTTAACTCAGCTGAAATTTTCCTTTTATCAGATGGTGTCAGAAGCGGATCTGAAGTGGAGCTTTTAGTGACCCTCAGGAGCACTGAGTGAACATGCAAGGAACCTGCAGGACCCACTTGTGTCCATTGATCTCTGGGAGCAGCTGGGGTAAGCTCCGTTTTGGATTTCGGAGCTCCATGGACTTGTGTTTTGAGATCCCTGAGTTTCTTTAGGCAAATTTCTGATCCAAACTGGGTTTGGCATCATGGCAGAAACAGGACTGGGTCCAGGAATGGATTTGATCCGGGAATGAACTGGCTTGGATCCAGTCAGAGGTCTCTTACATCTGACTGGGTCAGAAAGGAACTGGTAGTAAGCAGTAATATTGCAGGGGTTATAAAATTTGGCTTTTAAAAATTAACAGGAATTTTTGTGTTCTACCCCCTATGTTAAATTTTTCTTGTATACTTAGGTAGAAAAAAGTCATTGGCTAAGTTAATCAAGAGAACCTAAGAGTAAAGGCAATATTTTAGGTAAAAATGAGATCTTTAGTTTCTGGGAAACTGAGTTCATTCTGGCTTATACTTTAAGCCTGGGAGGGAGTGAAGTCTTATGGCAAAATCTTACAAAAGATAACTTACAGGAGAACGCTACAAATGAACAACAATGCATTGAAGTAAATTTAAAAATGAGGGTTCTTGGTAAATTCCCATTGGCTAAGAATGGATTTGGCACTACCGGATGTCAACTGCCATTCTCTTTGGAATAATCTGTCTTGCAGTCTCTGCTGAGGACTAGGGCTTTACAGGATTGTGGGACACGGGGAGCTTATTCCTCCCTAAAAGGGGAAACTTGAGAGGTGATGAGACTGCTGGAAAAGAGCGCTTTGCTACCAAGAAGCAACCACCTGAACTTCTCAGTGTTGCTTCAATGTGTGGGTCTTTCTCTGGCCTCCCTGATCATTTCGCCTTCCCCAACCTGCCACAGGCAGTGCTTTCCTCTCTCTCCTTTCCCTTTCTTATCTTTTCTCTTACTCAGAGCGACCATCTTGCCCAGAGACCACGTGTTGAAACTCCTACTCAGAGGTTGGATTAAAGATGGCGGGGCCCATCTGAGGGCAAATTTAAGCCTTGCCAATTTGATATTGGGTGCTAAGCACAGTGGCTAATATCTATGTTTTACCACACGTATTTTGCTCTGGCCACACTGAAAAAAGATAATTTTTCTTTATGATGTGTCTTGGTCCCAGCAGGATGGTGTGGCAAGCTAAGTCACTAAGGCTGCTCAGGGAAAGGGAACTCAGAATCTTGGCATGCCGGCAAAAGGGTAAGAATTTCTTACCAGTCAGGTTTCTGGCTTTTCTCTCTCTGTGCAAACAGTTGAATGAATGGTAAAAATCACTCTTTATCTCTTCTGTAAAGATTTGATTAATGCAAAAAAGGATTCTGAGTCTAGTCTTAAACTGATGTACTTGTGCTATGAATTTGTTTTTCTGTGTCAAGGAGTACCTTAGGATAAAACATGGACTTAGGTCCCCATAAGCTGGCTGCTCAAGATGGCTCAGCAAGCTGGTCAATAACAAACTTTCCCGCAGTTCCCTAAAACAAACAAAAAAACTGGATGGGGTCTCCATCTTGACTAATGTCCTTGGGAGCTTGACCTTGTAACCATGTGGCAGTACTTTCTCTTGGTCTCCGCCTTCCAGGGAAGAGGAATTTTAGGATTTATGTCATAGTTAGCTCTAAAAATTATCTTGAGTGGTTAAAAGTGTTTGCAAGCTCAAAATTAACTACTTTCAATTCCTTCTGGGAAGGGCAGTGGAGATTGCCCTGTGCTGTAGCTTAGCAGCGAAGGTTTTGCCCTTTCACACTTGCAGTCTGGGTTTCATTCCCTGCTTAGGGAGAAAGTCATTTTTGGTTTAATATCTGCATGATCTTGTCTAGTCTCTTCTTCTCCATGGACTATCTTAAATTTTCCTTTCTCTGAGCACCTGAAAGGTTACCTTTGGTAAAGCTCAAAAGCCAGAAATATTGGCCATTTGACCATTTAAACAAAATTTTAAAAGGACTTTATTAGAGTGCCATTGTTAAAAGTCAGCTTAATTAAAAGAGGATATTCGAGCTCTAACAGCCTGGACTTCTTGGGAAAACGATGAGGCAGCGGAAACCCCTTTCCTGACCTTGTTCTTCCAAGAACTCCACCATAAAGCCAATAACCAATTAAGAAACTTAAAAACTGGCAAATGAAAAATCTTACAACTACAGTAGTAATCTTCTGTCTGTGTAATTATATATGCATTGTGTATAATATTTATATAAAAGAGCTCTAATTAATTGGCTTAAACAAAAATAAGTGCTTAAATCAAATATTTTAAAAGCAAAATGAAAACTGTAATGTTGCCAGGCGTGGTGGCTTACGCCTGTAATCCCAGTACTTTGGGAGTCCGAGGCAGGAGGATCACCTGAGGTCGGGAGTTTGAGACCAGCCTGGCCAACATGGTGAAACCCCATCTGTACTAGAAATACAAAAAAGAAATTAGCCACACATGGTGGTGGGCACCTGTAATCCCAGCTACTTGGGAGGCTGAGGCAGGATAATCCCTTGAACCAGGGAGGCAGAGGTTGCAATGAGCTGAGATCACGCCATTGCACTCCAGCCTGGGCAACAAGAGCAAAACTCCGTCTAAAAAAAAAAAGAAAGATAATTGTTCAATTTATTTTGGAGACATTAAATTCTAAATAAGACTTGGGGAGATATGGTATTAGCCATGCCCCCTACCTATGCAAGAAAGGTTATAAAGTAAAACATGTCATATGTGGTCTGTGTATGTCATGAAAGAATGTATGAAAATAAACTTACACCAGAAATGTTGTACAATTTAAAGGTGGCTAGGCCTCCTAAATGCTTCATAAAATGTCACTATGATTCTTAACAGTACAGCTTGCCTGATTTACAGCTAGGTAAGTCCTAGGACAGGTGAAGTTAGAGGCTGGAAAGAGTCAGACCTTATCTGCATTTCTGTCTGTGTCCTAGGCACCACACTTAGTACATAATTAAAATCTCTTACTTATCAAGGTTTTCACCAAAAGTAGAAGTCACTAAGAGTTAACATTGTAACATGTAATTGAGACTACTGAAAAAATATGTTTACATGCAAGATGTGTAAGGAGAATAAAATGTGTTTTTGTAAGAGATTATAAGAAGGTATGGGAATGTAAATTTTTGCCTAGGTCAGAGGGTTAAAAGATTATTTTACATTAAATAAAGTTGAAGGTTTGAACAAGTTGTGGAAGGTTTATAAAAATTAATTGTAGAAGATTCTATGTGTGAACATATTGCCAAAAGTTAAAATGGCATTATTCAGGGTTTTTATTTTCCATAAATAAGACATTGAAATAAAAGCACAATGAAATATTCTTAGAACATTGTTCTGCTCTGAGAAAAAAAAAAATTGTAAGGGGTTATAAAAGGTTTATGAAAATCTTACCTTACGGTCAAGTTAATTAAAACCAAATAGATTTATAAAATGTTACCAAAAACTACCTTTAACATTAAAAATACACTAATGGAAACATAAAATTTGTTTTTTTTCTTTTAAAAACATGTAATATTAAAAGATAATGAAAGGTTTTTGTTTACCTTTTAAGTAAATTACAAAAGAAAAAGAGGGACAGGGAAAGAAAGGAGGCAGAGTCAGTTGACCTGTGCTCCCTTCATTGGGTCTTGTTTGGAAAGCTGAGTCTCCTCCCTATCCGAATAATGTTTTCTCCTTTTAAACATTTTTGAGTTATTATTATGGCTGAATGAAAAGCTTATGGTAACCTAAGATTCTATTTTGTAATATCCAATGTTTTAAACCTTTGGCTTAAACCCATGGTTCACTGAGGGCAACTCCTTTGCAATCTAGAACCCGAAGATTGGATCTTCTGTGAACATCAGAGAAAGACTGTCCTTGCCATCCATACTACAGCAAAGCTTTGGAGCCTTGAACCTTGGGTTCATGATCTCACAACTGAGAAGGGTCCCTCCACACTCCTGAACTGTACAACCATTGAAACTCTTAAGGTAAAATTAACCAGGAAAGTTTGTCTCCTTAAGAAGATGGCATCCTTGATGGGAACAGCTTTTCCCAAGATCCTGGATCAAAATGTCTACTATCACGAGGCTCTTATATTTGAATATTTTTTCCTTGTTTATGCCTTTAGGAACAATTGAAATGAAAGAGGGATCTATTATGTGCACTTACAGGGTATACTTTTATTTGTGAAGGATTTTGCATCCAGCCTTATATGAATAACCTTATACTTTAATAGATAAAAGATGAAGGCTCAATGTAGGTGAGAAAATGTAGTGGTACATATGTTGCCTCATAATCAGTCAAAACTCTTCTTAACCCACATAATGGATTAAAGAGAATATTGCCAGGAGGCCTTCACTCTTCTAAAATGACAACATTTGTTAGGTCCTTTTTCCATAGTTTAGAATAAAAGAGGCAATAATTAGAAATGTCACCCTCATAATAGGCGCTACAGCAAATTCTACTTTAAAGGCTATTTTTACACAACAGACTTTAAATTATCTTGTGAAAGTTATGCTAAATAATAGAATTGGCCAAACAGAAAAGTACCTGTGCAGTTGCCGACACCTGTGGCCTATGGAGAAAAACATCAAATGTAGATTATGCAATTTCAGTTGTAGGGGATTAATGAAAAGACCACCTAGTCAAGTAAGTAGGCTCTTCATCTAGCTCATTCTTTAATCTATTTAATTTTACATGGTTTGGTTTATGGGGACCCTGGGTAAGGAGCACACTCCAAATTTGTTATTATTCTCTCAGTACTCATAATAATAGTCTCCCTGGTGCGCTGTATTCTCTCAAAGGTTTTAAATGTTTGATGCAGGCCTCTCTAGGGCATCAAATGGTCTCTATTCAACTGGAATGACAAAAGCTAAAAGAAATGTGTGCCCCTGAGGACATCTTAACCTATGAATGATGTGCTGAGACTGGAAACCCTAAATGATGTTACTAAGAATGGCACTAAGGCCTTAAGTTTTGGTCACACTGTCACCTAAGTGAGAACCTGGCTGAAAAGAGAGAATTTTTAAAAAACAAAATTAGGGGAAGCCACTATTTTGGACTGAGCTCATGCGCTATGCCCCAACAAACCAAACCAAGCTAAAATGGAGTCACTCATCCTAAATGTGACATGACCAAACCAAGCTAAAATGGAGTCACTCATCCTAAATGTGACATGATCAAACCAAGCTAAAATAGAGTCACTCATCCTAAATGTGACATAATCAAACCAAGGCTTTAAGAAAACAGATAGATGCTAGAACAGACCATGTTTTGTTTTTCTCCTGTAAACAGGATGTCTATCATAAGGAGGTACCGTCTACTCAGTCCTTATTCTCTCCTTGCAAAACCCACTTTTCTACTGTTTCCCAGTGAGTTTCAAACCATATAATACATTTATGATAGTGATATTAACATCAGTGACTAAGGTTTTAATAAATCTCTCAAAATTGAGAAAATGACCAAAAAGGGGAAATAATTGTTAAAGCAAACTAAATATGGCCTGAAAAGAACTACATAGTTTTATATTTGAGTTCTTGTGGATGAGCTATAACTTAGCTTAATAGTCAGACAAAATTGAAAACCCAACTTATATGCGTCTGTAACAACGGCCGAGTGTTGGCTAATCCCAGCGGCCATACTGCAACCACTCATAGACTGCTGAAAGTTCAAACTGCATTCAAATAAGGCAAACACCAAGCTTAACCAGCCTCACTGTTTCTGTACCTCACTTCCGATTCCTGTATGTCACTTTACCTTTTTTGTCTATAAATGTGTTCTGACCACGAGGCACCCCGATCTCTGTGAATCTGTTGTAATTCTGGAGGTGCCTGATTCGCAAATCATTCATTGCTCAATTAAACTCCTTTAAATTTAACTCAGCTGGAGTTTTCCTTTTATCAGATTGAATTTTGCATATCTACTTTAGATTTTAATTTCTTCTATAAATTAAAATACAATCTTCTATAATTTCTGATAAAATGTTTGTTAAATAAATGAACTCAATGCATTGGACAAAAATTTCCTGTTGCTTTTTTTTCAAAGTACATAAATTGATGCTAGTTTATCCACCTTTCTCACATTTTCTCTGTCCCAATCTCACACTGGAGGTTCAATAGTCTTCTTCATACCTCAAGTTCTTTCTCTTGTAAAATGAAGGCATGTGACCACTTTCCTTTTCTAATTCTTTCATAAATCTAAATATTTTCAGTACCTATTGGTTACTATGCTCACCATCTGGGTGAAGGCATCATTTGCACACAAAATCTAAACAATATACTATTTACTTATGTGAAAAACCGAAACATGTACCTGCTGAACCTAAAATAAAAGTTGAAAAAGGAAAATAAATAATACCTTCCTGGAATATTGCCTATAGGAACCAGTCTAAATTCCTTAATACAGAGTAAAATGGTAATAAAATTCTTGCCCTGATTTTCTTTCTTAGGCCTATGTCATTTCAACACTCCCCATCACCATTCTTCCCCAATCTCTTCCATTTTTTTCAGCCTAAAATCCTTAATACATTGAATTTTTGTTCAATATTTGTTATATGCCCAAAACTATACTAAGCTGCTGGACTCATGCCCTTTCACAATTTCTTTTCTGTTCCTTTCAGAGTAGTGAAATGATACTGATTTTTAATGATCTGTCTTTTCTTGGAAATTTCCTATTTCCAAATGAACTTATAATTTCTATCTTTCAATTTCCATAACACTTGTCAATGTCATTGACATAGCCCTTATAATTATGAGATGTACATTGTTAGTTACACACATTTCTTGTTTTCCTACTTTTGATGTCCTTAAGATCAGAGATATTTTACTGGTTTGTATTCCTATCAGAAAAAACTGTGGCTTACATGTAATACATATTCAGTAACTGTTTGAATGCAAAATGTATTAAAATAGTATAAGTATCCAAGTTGGTGATTCAATTCAGTTAATCTTTTCTGATACCCCCACCCCAAAAAGGCATATGTAAAAGTGCATAAAATTGTGTGTACGCATATGCAGATCAATAGATAGAAGCAACTGTGAACACAAATAAAAAATTTAGGAAATGATTATCTTAGAAACACTTTAGCGTCAAATCTTATTTATGTATTTGCTACAGCTTTTGTGGAAAAGTCGGATTTTTGTTACATGGATGAGTTCTCTAGTAGTAATTCCTGAGATTTTGGTGCACACTCTACCCAATCTGTATTCTTTATTCCTTGCCCCTCTCCCCACATTCCCCTTGAGTCTCCAAAGACCCTTATATCATTCTTATGCCTTTGCATCCTCATAACTTAGCTCCCACTTATAAGTGAGATCATACAAAATTTGGTTTTCCATTCCTGAGTTACTTCACTTAGAATAACTGTTTCCAGCTCCATCTAGGTTGCTGAAAATGCCATTATTTCATTCATTTTTGTGGCTGAGTAGTATTCCATGGTGTATATGCACCACCTTTTCTTTCTTTACTCGTTGGCCAATGGACATTTAGGCTGGTTTCATATTTTTGCCATTGTGAATTTTGCTACTATACACATGTATGTGCAAATGTATTTTTCATGCAATGACTTCTTTTCCTCTGGGTAGAGACCCAGTAGTGCGATTGCTGGATGAAATGCTGTTTCTACTTCTAGTTATTTAAGGAATCTCCATACTGTTTTCCATATGGATGGTACTAGTTTACATTCCCACCAGCAGTATAAAAGTGCTCCCTTTTCACCATATTCACACCAATATTTATTATTTTTTATTTTTAATTATGGTCATTCTTGGATGTCATTGTATTTTTAATTTGCATTTCCCTGGTAATTAGTGATGTTGAGCATATTTTCATGTTTGTTGGCCACTTGTATAATTGTATAACTTTTTTTGAGAATTGCCTATTCATGTCCTTTGCCCACTTTTTAAATTTAATTCAATACTAATCCTACTATCTATTATATATACATATGTAAGAATAGATATATATTATTATATACGTAATAGTAGGATATAAAAGAATAAATATATTCTTATATATATAATAGTGGAATATATATACATATTCTATATATATATTCTATATATATTCTGTATATATTCTATATATATTCTATATATATTCTATATATTCTATATATGTATTATTCTATAAATTATTCTCTATATATATCCTATATATATTATTCAATACATATTCTATATATAGAATATTCTATACATATTCTATATATAGAATATTCTATACATATTCTATATATAGAATATTCTATACATATTCTATATATAGAATATTCTATACATAATTCTATATATAGAATATTCTATACATATTCTATATATAGAATATTCTATACATATTCTATATATAGAATATTCTATATATATTCTATATATATATTATATTATATATAATATATATTATATAGAATATATATTACATTCTATATATAGAATATTCTATATAATATATTATATATTATATAATATATATAATATGTTACATATATGTATATTATATATTATATATAATATATGTATATTATATTATATATAATATATGTATATTATATTATATATAATATATATATTATATTATATATAATATATATATTATATTATATATTGTATATTATATATACTATATAATATAATATATATTATATATATTATATAATATACGTATATTATATAATATATATAATATATGTATATTATATATATAGAATATACATAGAATATATATAGAATATATATAGAATGTTCTATATATAGAGAATATATATAGAACGTTCTATATAGAGAGAATATATATAGAATGTTCTATATAGAGAGAATATATATAGAATGTTCTATATATAGAGAATATATATAGAATGTTCTATATATACAATATATATAGAATATATATAGTATATTCTATAGATAGAATATATATAGTATATTCTATAGATAGAATATATATAGTATATTCTATAGATAGAATATATATAGTATATTCTATAGATAGAATATATATAGTATATTCTATAGATAGAATATGTATAGTATATTCTATAGATAGAATATGTATTGTATATATAGAATATTCTATATATATAGTATATATAGAATTATATATATTATTTGACATTGAAACACTAATGTTTACTTTGTTATTCAGCACATGCAAATGATATACAGACCCAAAAGGAGAGAGAGTAGTGGAAAAAAATAGAAAGTTATTCATTTTCACCATGCACAGCAAGGAAAGCTCCAGAAGAATTATATCATTGAACTAGAAATTGAATCAAAATATCACAGTCTCCTGGTTTTTCTCCTCCTGCTTCTCATCTTCTTTCACTAGTTCTTTCTACTTTTCCCAGACACCACAATATTGAATTATGAATTGCCTAGGGTGAAGTGTCAATGTTCATTTTTCTCTTAACTCAGTCCCTGAGTGATCACATCCATGTCCATATTTTATATACCATCTCTAAAATTAAGGCCACAACATTTTAATCTCTAGCCAAATTTCGCTCCTAGATTCTATATTTATATATAGAACTATATTTGAAATATTTAACGTGTATTATTTCCTTAAAGGAATCTTAAATCAAATCTGTCCAGAACAGAAATGATTTTAGTCCTCTCACCCCATAACTTCACCTCTCCCATATCCATGAGACCACCATGGCTTCAATCCATTGCTTCAATCATTCCATTGCTTCACTCAGTTGCTCCTCTGTGACTACCTAGTTATTTAGATTTTTTAAAAATATATATATATTTTTGGAGCACTCTTCTGTTCATAGCAAAATTGAGAGGAACATACAGCAGTATCCCATTTACTCCCTGCCCCAACACAGGCACGTCCTCCCCATTATTAACATCCCCCACAACACTGATAAATTTATCATGATTGATGAACCTACACCCAAAGTCTGTAGTTTATGTTAGGTTTCATTCTTGGTGCTGAACATTCTGTTGGTTTGGACAACTATATAACGATACAGATCCATCATTGTAGCATCATACAGACTATTTTCACTGCTCTAAAAACCCTCTGTGCTCTACTTACTCATCTTTCTCTCCTCCCTAACCCCTGGCAACCACATACCTTTTGACTGTCTTGACAGGTTTTTTTTGTCTTTTCCTAAATGTCGTGTAGTTGAAACCGTACAGTGTGTAGCATTTTCTTACTGGCTTCTTCACTTAGTAATGTTAATTTAAATTTCCGTCATGTCTTTTCATGGCTTGATAGCTATTTTTTTTTTTTGCATTGGATAATAATCCAATTTTGGAAGTAGCACAATTTATTCAACCATTTACCTATAGAAAGTCATTTGGTTCTTTCCAAGCTTTGGCAATTGTGAATAAAGCTGATATATACATGTACATGTTTGTTGTAAACATGAGTTTTTAACCTCTTTTGGTAAATAAATACCAAGGGGTGTGATTGATAGTATGGTAAGAACTTATATAGTTTTGTAAGAAAATGACGAACTATTTCCCAAAGTGTCTGTACTATTTTGTATTCTCACCAGCTATGAATGAGAGTTTCTATTATTGTATGTACTTGCCAGCATATGGTGACTATAAGCTTCTGGATTTTGGCCATTCTAATAGGTGAGTAGTTATATGTCATTGTTATTTCAATTTGCATTGACTTGATTATGTATGATGTCAAATATATTTTTATATGATTAATTGCCATATTTCTGTTTTCTTTGGTAAAGTGTCTTTTAGAGTCTTTGGCTCATTTTTTAATAGGCATGTTTGTTTTCTTATTTTTTAGTTTTAAGTTTTTTTATATATTTCAGATAACAATTCCTTATCAGATATATCTTTTGCAAATACTTTCTTCCAATCTATGGCTTGTCTTTTCATTCTCTTGACAGTGTGTTTAGCAGAGCAGAATTTTTTAAAATTTTATGTTTTAAGTTTTGCTTATCAATTTGCTCTTTCATGGATCATGCCTTTGGTGACGTATCTAAAAAGTTATCATAAGTATAAGATCATACATTTTTTTCTCCCATGTGAAATCCTAGGAGTTTTATAGATTTTTGTTTTACACTGAGGTCTATAATTCATTTTGTATACATTTTTGTGAAGGGTCTAAATTATGTGTCTAGATTCACATTTTTGTATGTGCATTTCCACTTGTTCCAGCAGCATTGATGGAAATGACTATCTTATTTCTATTCTATTTATTTTGCTCCTTTATCAATGATCAGCTGACTTTATTTGTGTCAATTTCTGGGGTTTCTATTCTGTTCCATAGATTGTCTAATATTTTATCAATACCACAGTGCCTTCATTACTATAGTCAGAATTTTTAATGTGCAATATTTAAATCATTTAATCTTGTTTTAAGTATATGTTTATATTGCTATGTTGCCAGAAAATGAGGAAAAGTTTTGTTTTTTGGGAAATTCTTCATTTTTTTTAACTTGGCATATTATAAATAAGATGATTATAATTTGTGCAATACTCATAGGTGTTTGAGAAAAAAAATCACCTTCTGTCTTAATTAAAACAGATAAAAAGAAAGAGAGAGAGGAGACGAGGAGTGGAAAAGAGAGAGAGAGGGAGAAAAAGAGAAAAAGAGAAAGAGGACAAAAAGCAATTTGAATAGCAATTAGAATAGGTCAGCTGTGGAAAATGGCTTATAATTAAACCTAACATTTTTAATGCCAGCAGGAGAAAATCATAAGAGATTATAAAGAATTGATCAAATATTTAATTGACTGCCATAGAGAAAACATGTCTAATGAAGAGCTGGAGGAACCACGAATATAGTCTACAGAGAGCATTATCCTCAACACAAAATGCCCACACTGTACTTATCAATAATTGAAATTATACTTGAGGTTAACATTGACCCTATGGAATTTTGCTTTCCAGTTTGACATTAGAATTATACTCTGTGGAATATTGAACCTACCTTGTATATAATTCTAACATGAAATATCATTTTATACATATTTATTACTTTCTATATGAAAGATTGTATGTTAGGCCTAGGTGACATTAAAGCAAAAATAAGTAATGCCAGACCCAACCAAGCTCTTAGTATTATTGGGAAGAGATAAGAAATAAACAAATAAATTCATAAAACAAAATAATAACAGTTTTTGAATATGTTGTGGAAAAAATAGAAGTACATGATAGATTGCAATGAAGTAGTACCTCAGATGGAATACTTGGGAGGACTTTTCTGTGGAGTTGGCATTTGTGGAGATACCTGAAAAATGAGAAGATGCCTGCCAATTGAAACACTTTGGAAACAGCCTTCCAGGCGAGTAAGTAGCAAATGCAGAGTAATAGTTAAAGTACTTATCGTGGTGAGAAATAGGAATAAGGGCAGTGTGGCTGAACACACTTCAATATTCATATAAGGTGAGGATAGGGGTTTAAGCAGGGACCCCATTCTGTAAGATGTGGAAGGCTGTATATAGAGTTTAGATTTTATTGAAACTTCAGCAGGAAGATATTGAAGGATTTAAGCACAGAAAGGGAAGATCAAATTGACATTGTAAAAAAAAATGACTCTGACTTATGCTCTATAAATAATAATTATTGATGTGGCAAATGCAGTATTCCAGGCCAGATAGGATGTTGACTTGCGGTAGAATTGGGGGCCAGGGAAAAATGAGGTAGTGACAGATTTGAAGTATTTGTTGGAGGCAGAACTCATTGTACTTACTGATGGATTTGATACAGGAGGGCATGACTGAAAGGAGAAATTAAGGGGAACTTGGATTTTAGCTTGAGAAACTAAATGGACATAAGGTCTCATATGAGACACAAGAGTTAGAGATGGGAATAAATTGGTGTGGCTGAAAGGAATGGAATCAAGAGTATTATTCTGTTCAATTTCATAATTCAGTTATTGGGACAGTCAAGAGCTTTGAAGTATGTAAAGCACTGGGGTTATCTCATGGCACACAGCAAGTAATTATTAAATGTATCATTATTTTTCTTATTAGAATTCATATTAATTTTATCTATTATTACATTTGCAATTTTCAAATGTGTGTGTGATTATTTGTTTAATGTCTTTGGTTACATGGAAGTCTATGTTTTCCTCTATACACGTTTGATTGACATAAAAATTCTAAATTCACTCATAATTAAATTAAATGTTATTCAAAATAGATTTCAACACATATTTTATCAGCTTTTCTGAAAAAAAGTATTAATTTTCTAATGTTCAAGGTTTCCCAATTAGCACTCTCTATCTTTCAAGCACAAAGTTGCTTAGTTGTAAGTTCTGTTGCATAATAACCCTCTTCTTTCAAGATGTTAAAATTATAGTTGCAGCTCTTTTATTTTAACTTATAGTAAATCTTTAAGATTAAGTTATATGTTTGATAGTTTTGATTTATTACTGGCCCCTTGAAACATTGATTTTCATATTTCATTGGCTCAAGTAATTATTTAGATTTTTGTTGGCTGTTTTATTGAGAAAGATAGATGGGGACATATTATATTCATTCTATCATATCAAAACAGTTCTTTGATTTGAGGTGACTCAAAGTAAATGTATGGGCATTCACTTAGTGGTCCTTGGCATATCTGTCACATTATATTCCCACAAATCTTTGTAGGCTTTCTTTAACTGCCTTATAGCATGTGATGTGGCAGGAGAAAGGTATGAATTAAGTGATCAGTTTTCTCTTCGCAAAGGTTTTAGTCTGGTTTCTTTACTCTTTAAACCGGTTAGGCTTGGGTTTCTCAGAAACTTCTATTGGCTACCTTGAGATGAGGTTGTATAAGAGGAGCTTAACTTTCCAGCAGGCCTCATGCTATTTCTTCAAAAAACAAAGAAACAAAAAATCATTTTTTAATGGATTATAGAAAATGCTAGTTCCTTTAGTGGCAAATTTCTAGAAATACTAGTTTCTTTATTATCATTGTTTTTACTTTTTGCTCCTCGAGATAACTTATTGTTACGTTCAAGAAATTTATATTCAACTGCATATTTGAATATTGCTTTAGTTTTGTTTGTTCTATTTTCACTCAAAAATATATGTGTAATGTTTTAAAATTATATATTAATACATACAAATATAACTTTTAAAACTTGTTGTTTCCCTCTCCATAAGTCACAACTGCTTCATTAATTCCATAAATCTTACTATTTTAAAGGGAGCCATGCTCTATCACACAAGAGTTGAAGCCATGCCCTGTCACATGGAGCCATGCCGTATCACTCAGGAGTTCACTCATCATGGAGCCATGCCCTGTCACATAAATGTTCACTCATCACAAAGAAAATGTGAGGTTTTTTTAAATTTTCATTTTGAAATAATTATGGAGTCACATCTAGTTATAAGAAATAATACAGAGAGATCTCATGAGCCCTATACTTAGTTTCCTCCAGTGGCATTATCTTGCAAAATTATAAAGCAATATGATACAAGGATATTGACATTAATATATTTCACTTATTGAGATTTCCACAGTTTTACCTGTACTCATTTATTTCCATAAATTTACTATTACACAATGTTATCAAATGTGTAGGTTTGTGTACCCACTACCAAAGTCAAGATTCTAAACGTTCCATCACTATAAGGGGCCTTCCTTTGTATTCCCCTTTTATAATCACAGCCACATCTACTCCTCCTTAACCCCTGGCAACCACGGATCTCTTCTGCATTTGGAAAACTGTATCATTTCAGAAATGTTATGTAAATGGAATAATCCAATCTGTAATATTTTGTAATAGTTTCCCTTTTCCCCACTTATAATAATTCCCTTGAAATTCATTGAAATTATTGTAAATATCAATAGTTCATTCCTTTTCATTTCTGAATCAGATGCCATAATATGGATAAACCATACTCAGAAAACATTTTATGTTCAGAATCACATTAATTTACTTTCCATAAGTGCAAAAAAAGTATTTCAATTAGTTTATTCGAGTCACCCCTAGCTCTTATCTCAAAAAAATCATAGTACCTGCCTTGTTTATAAATTGTTAAAATCCATGACTTTTTAAAAACTTTTCTTGAAGTTTAATATAGAAAAGTCTGAACATCAAAAAGTGTACAATTCTGTGAATTTTACCAAAATGAAGTATATGTGTAATCAAGATCAGATCAGTAAATAGAAGATGATGTTTACCCTGGAAGTTTTTATAATATCCTCCTTTTTCACACACCATCTTTCAAGGATGACCACTATCCTTAATTCTAAGAACATTGATGAGTTTTTATAATATTCACAAACTATTTTGAGGAATACATATTTTATATAATTCAATTATACAGTGCATATTCTTTTGTGTTTGGCTTCTTTAGTTCAATGATATATTTGCTGGATTTATCATTATTATTGAATTTAGTTATATTTTGTTCATTCTCATTATTTGTATAAACCAGGTGACTGTATTCACAATTCTCTATCATTGGTATATTACTTTATACTTGTTCCAACATATGCCTTCATAATTGTTAAAATCTGGGAGTAGGTCTTGATAACTTGGAGTTGAAATCCTCCATCTTCATTCATTTTTTTTTAAGATTGCCATGACTATTTTTGGCCTTTTGTTGCCAAATGAATTTTAGAGTCAACTTTCTAATTTTGCAAAGTAAAATTTAAAATAAAATAAAACTTTTAAAACATGTTTTGATTTTGATGTGGATTGCATTGAACTTGTATAATAATTTAGGAGGCAATAAAGATCTTTATAATATTCCAATAAATGAAAATGAACATAAAAAATCCTCCACTTATTTATATCATATTTAATAATTTTCAATTCCTAGCAATTAGTGTAGCAGTCTTGCCCATTTTTGTTTTTATTTATTTCAAGGTACTCAATGATTATTAATGCTACTTAGCATTAATAATTTTACAAAATAAATTATTTTACAAAAATAAAGGTATTTTTGTAAATTTTATATTCTATTTGTTTGTTCCCAGTGTTTATAAATATAATTCATTTTTTAATAGTGACTTTGTATCCAGTGACCTTGCTAAATTTGTTTATTAATTTTGATACGTTGTACATTACTTCTGAATTGTCTAAGTTTACAATTGTGTCATTTTTGAGTATTGAGAGTCCTTCTTATGCCATCAATTTGCCTCATTTTTTCCCCATTAAAATGTTGAATAGTCTTGGAGATAGCAGAGATAACAGACAAGCTAATTTTGTTCCAGATTTCAGGGGTAATTATGTAGTATGATATGTGCTGTCGGGTTTTGCATGTGTGTATATGTGTGTGTCCACGTGTACTAATGCTTGACAGTCTATATCATATTAACAGAGTTTCTTATAACAGATTAAGACTAATTTCCTGTAATTATTTTTCTTATGAATAGGTATTCCTTCTTTCAAATGCTTCCTTTCTTGCATTTATCAACATCATATGATTCTGTGTTCAGGTAATACATTGTATTGATTAATTTTCAACTGTTTAAGAAACCCTGCACACATGGAAAAAGCTCACTTGTTTATTATACCCTATCCTTTAAGTTTATTGTTGAATTTGACTTAATAATATTTTGTTTAGATTTTAATCTAGGTCCATGAATGAGATTGATATATAATTTCATTTTTTTACCACATTACACACTAAAACATGCAATGTTCTTGTCAGATTTTCCATTCCTGGTAAAATTCATCTCAAAAAACTTTTAGGAAGACTTTCCTCTGTTTTATTCTTTTGTTTCCTAAAAGAATATGTGCAGTGTGCAGGCTTGTATTTACTTCTCTTGAAAAGGTTTGGAAGAATTCACAGCTGAAACCATTTGTGTCTGAGGTCTTGTTTCTATAAAAATTTTATTTATGAATTTAACTTATGTGAAATGTATACAATCACCGAAAAGCTTTCTTTATTCTTTAATAACTTTCATAAGTAGCATGTTTGGAAGACTTTGTTCATTTTATAAAAGTTCTCAAATTTATTGTCTTCAAGTTGCTTATAATATCCTTTTACTACCACTTTGATATTTGTGGGATCTGCAGTGATGCATAATTTTGCCCTCATATATTATTATGGGACCTATGTCATTTTATTTCTGAAAAGTTTTGCAAAAGTTTTATTACTTTTTCAAAGAAATAACATTTGCTCTGTTAATTTTCTTTATTTTAGTTTTTTCTCTGTTGTACTGATTTCTATTTCTAGATTGAAATAAAAACTTAACTTCTTGCTTTTAGATATTTTTTAATGTACTGCTGGAATTCTTTTCTAAGCTCTCCTTTACCTGTTGCCCTTAAGCTTGGTATGACATTTTTATTATCACATAGTTCAGAATTATTTTATTTTTGTAATTTTTAATTTTGCTATTATTTTAACGTTATTCAGTATTTAACCAATTATTTATATTTGTTCCTTTTGCTCTTTATTTCTTCATCAAAGTAGTTTGAAAAGTATTAATATAAATTGATAGTGTTTTCAAAAATTTTAAGAGTGTATTACATATATGATACCTTAGCCCATCAAAATAACTTCAACGTTTATAACATAAGAGGAAAGACATTCTTTTACATAACTAAAGTATAGGATTAAAGTATAGGATTAAAACAGGAAATTTAATAATGGTAATTACTATTACCTAATTAACAGTCCATAATCAAGTTCCATCAATTGTCTGGACAATGTCCTTTATAGTCTTCATCCCCTAGCTCTACCCTTCCTTAGAGGATAAAATCTAGGATAATGTGCTGAATGAATTTAGTTTTATTTTATTTTTTTAAGGGGCAGGATCTTGCTCTGTTGCCCAAGTTGGATTGTAGTAGTGCAATCATATCTCACTGTAACCACAAACTCTTGAGCTCAAGTGATCCTCCCTTTTTAGCTTCCTGTGTAGGTAGGATTACAGGTGCACACCACTATGCCCAGCTAATTTGTATTTTATTTTATTTTTTGTAGAGATGGGGTCTCACTATGTTGCCCAGGCTGCTCTTAAACACCTGGCATCAAATGAGCTATTTTATAGATCTCCCAAAGTGCTGGGATTACAGGCATGAGCCACTGCACCTGGCCTTTCATGTCATTTTATTATTTCATAACCTAAAATAGTTCACCAGCCTTGCATTGTTTTTCATTACTTCATATTTTTGGAAAGCATAGGCTATTTGATCTAAAGGATTTTTTTGAGTTTGTCTTATGATTCCTCATGTTTAATGGCAAGTTATGAATGTTGTTAGAAATACCACAAAAATGATATTGTGTCCTTCTCAGTGCATCAACTCAAGAGGCCCCTGACATCAATTTTGTTAACTGTAGTCACTCAATTATAGTGTTATTGTCTGGGTATGTCTACTGCAAAATTACTACTTTTGCTTTTATAATTTATAAGGAATTTACATGGAAGTGATTTGATTCTAAGAAAATATCCTGTTTCTTGTTAAACTTTTATACAATACTTTTGGCATCCCTTGAGCATACCCATGTTAATTAATTATGAACAAGAGCTGCTAAATGTAATCAAATTCTATCATTCTTTCTATCATCATTTTTACAGCTTTCCCTTTTTCTGTCTCTACAGCTCTATCTTTTGTCTATCTATCCAGTTAGTAGGTAGTTATATCAAAATGTCTCATGAATTCATATTATATTCAGTTGGATTGTAGTCCACTACTATTATCATCTAGTTTGAGGCTAAAATTTTTCTACATGGAAGCCCATTCAAATTGGTGCCTGGGTCTCTTTCACATGCAAGCATCTTTCACTGAGTGCTTGACTTTTCCTGACACACAAAGTCATTCTAGACCCATCCATCCCTCCTCTAGCTTTGGAATCAACATGCAAGGCTTACTTTTTTGTTTCCACTTGGTTAGGCTATGGTATCCAGTTCTTTGATGGATACAGCCTAGATGTTGCTGTGAAGCTATTATTTAGATGTGATTAACATTTATATCAGTAGAGGGAAGCAGATTGTCCTCCATGATATTTTCATGATAAATTTCATTGAATTACTTGAAGGCTATATGAAAAAGGATTGTGATCTTCAAAAGAGGAAGGTATTATGGCTCTCAAGTGCCTTTAAAATGAAGACTGCTACATTACCTCTTCCTGGGTCTCCAATCTGCCAGCCTGCTCCAAAGATTCTCGATTTGCCAGCCCCTACTATCATATGACTCAATTCCTTAAAATAATTTTTTTTTTTTTTGAGATGGAGTTTTGCCCTTGTTGACCAGGCTGGAGTGGAATGGCGTGATCTTGGCTTACCGCAACCTCCACCTCCCAGGTTCAAGTAATTCTCCTGTCTCACCCTCCCGAGTAGCTAGGATTACAGGTGCCTGTCACCATGCCCAGCTAATTTTTGTATTTTTAGTAGAGACAGGGTCTTGTCATGTTGGACAGGCTGGTCTTGAACTCCCGACCTCAGTGATCCACCCCACCCACCTCAGCCTCCCAAAATGCTGGGGATTACAGGCATGAGCCACCGTGGCTGGCCAAAATAAATCTCTCTTTCTGTGTACCTATCTATTGACTGATAGATGGATTGATGGTAGATAGACAGATCCTGTTGATTCTATTTCTATAGAGAACTCAATACAAGTAATTTTTCCATGTGGTCCATGTTCCTTTTAGTAAAAAATGGTATCTGAAAATTAAGTCCTGAGTTATAGGTGTGCTCATTGCCATTAAATTTTTTAATGTTTCTAGGCCTTCTCATCTGTGAGAGCTAAAGAAATATAAATATATATTCATATACAGAGATATATAAACACACACACATTTCTCTAATTACAATTCAACATTTCAAGGTTCATTATTCTAGGCTCTCCATTTCTATGTATTTAACTTTATTCCCCAACAATAAGAAACCTGGCTTCTAAATATTCTAAATATTCACTTATTTGCTCAATTACAAAATACAGACTGTAGCTACAAAATGGCTGCCCCACTTCAAAATTGCTAACCTATACCACTGAAAACTAAAACCCACTAACTAGAAATAACTACACTTTAACTTTTGTTTACAATGTTTTCATTTCTTTTTTCATTTTTGCTTTAGGCTGTGTGTTAGATTCAAAATACTGTGTTCTAAAGAAACTTAGATAATTTCATTCAGTTTTTTTTACCCTTTATTGTGCTTATGGTCAATTTGTTTTTGTTCTTTATCTTTCATCATTCATTAAGTGTTCTTTATATATTTCGAATATTAGCTCTTTTTGTGACACATATATTTAATGTTTTGTTAATATTTGTCCCAATATTTAAAATTCCTGAGACCTTTTATGGTGATTTTTGCTGACATGCAACATATGAGTATGTGTGTTTGTGTGTGTGTGTGTGTAGTCCTACTTTATTATTTTTTTCAGTATGAGTTTATTGCATCTAAAAATTAAGTCTTAGTGAGAAAATCCTTTCCTATACCCCGGTTATATAAGAATTCAGCTACACTTGTTTATTTCCCAGAAATTATATTTTAAAAAATATTCAGATCTCTTATGTTTTTTCTAGAGTCCATTTATTTTTATCTTTTTTTCTGCTAGCTGTATGGCTGTCTCAGGAACATTTACTGCAAATTTCCTTTGATGGAATCATTTGTAATAGCAGTATTATTATCTATGGAATTTCTGTATATATCTATTTGTATTTCTGGATTTTATATTTCATTTTGCTCTATTTATGTATCAACACTATAATATTTGAATGACAGAGAATTTATGTTTTTATATGATGTATGCTACAGGATTACTCCTATTTGTAGAGTTTTTGATCCATTCTTTTCTAAATTTGTCTTGTACATTTATTTGCCCATATTAAATAGTATCAATATGTCTAGGTTTATAAATAAGCTTGGAGTTATTTTTAATGGAATTGTTACAAATTTATAAAGTAACTTAGAACTCACATTTTTTAAATATTGAGCATCCAAAAAAGTATATCTTTTAATTCTACTTGTGTATCTTTTAGTGTCCTAAAGATTACCTCTTATGTTTTGCAAGTTTTTAAATTTTTTTATTAGTCTTTTTCTTAACTATATTTATGTTTAGTTATTTCTATCATAATGATCTTTCCCTACAGTTATGTATTCTAAATGGTTATTTTTGTACAAAACAAGACTATTTATTATGTGTTTTAATTTTATACCCTGCTATATTAATGCATGCTTTGTTGCTTGAAAAATTGAACATATTTTAATTTTCATGTTTTATCCTATTATCCATGGACTGTTAGAGCTTTTAAAAAACGTCCATGTAGTCTAATATTTTCTAATTATATTATTGCCTTTGAGTTTTAGCTTAATATCATTGTGGTTAGCAATGATTCTTTCTATAATTTCAGTCTTCTTGTAACCACTCAAGGGGTTCAACTTGCCTGCTGACTAAACAGAGCTGATTTATCAAGAAAGGGAATTGCAATGGAGAAAGAGTAATTCACACAGAGCTGGCTGTGCAGGAGACTGGAGTTTTATTGTTATTCAAATCAGTCTCCCCAAGCACTCAGGGAGCAGAGTTTTTTAGGATAACTGGGTGGGGGGAAGCCAGTGAGCCAGGGAGTGCTGATTGGTCCGAGATGAAATCATAGGGAGTAGAAACTGTCTTCTTCTGCTGAGTCAGTTACTGGGTGGTAGGCCACAAGATCAGATGAACCAGTTTATTGATCTGAGTGGTGCCAACTGATCCATCAAGTGCAGGGCCTTGATGCACTTGATATCTCAAGCACTGATCTTAGGAAGAGTTTAGGGAGGGTCAGAATCTTATATTCTCCAGCTGCATGACTCCTAAATCACAATGATTTAATCCTGTGGCTAACGTTAGCCCTACAAAGGCAATGTAGTCCCCAGATAAGAAGGAGGTCTGCCTTGGGAAAAGGCTATTACCATCTTTGCTTAAACTATAAACTATAAATTAAGTTGCTCCCAACATTAGTTCAGTCTATGCCCAGGAATGAACAAGAACAGCTTGGAAGTTGGAAGCAAAATGGGAGTCAGTTAATTTAGATCTCTTCACTGTCTCAGTCATAATTTTACAAAGGTGGTTTCAATTCCTCCCTTTGGGTTTTATTACTCCTTAGTCTTAAGGTGTAGGCTATGAAGATGTGAAAAGGTCATCAATCATTCTGGCTTCTTCCTACTGACGGAAGATGTAGTGAGAATGGGAGTGAACCCATTGAGAGTGAGAATAGTGGAACAGCTTTCCAACTGTCTGTGTGTACTCATACAGGCTTGGCTGGGCTATCAAGGCTTGCATGGTGAAAATATTAGTACTTACATCTGTAGTTTTAGTACAGTATTTAAGTGAAAAACATGCTATAAGGGAAATAATGAGTCCTAGGATGAGGAGTACAATTCCCAGTTTTAAATGCAAAGATTTGAGAGCATTAATTTGGGGACTTCTAACCCACAAAGAATTTAGAATTTAGACTAAACTGTAGGAAAAAAAAAAAAAAAGCACAGCTAAAAACAGTGTACTATAGTTTTTCTTTGGAAGCACAATTTTTCTCTCTCCAGTTCCCATTTTTTATAAAAAAAAGTTATGATAGAACTGATTTCTTTACAAAATAAACTTTAGTCTTATTGTACTTGCCCAATTATTTGCATAAAGTGCAGCAAGAATAATTATTTTTCACATTTAATTGGCTTTGATGGAAGACTGTCCCACAAGGAATCTCAGACAAGACTTTTTAACAGCTGACCCCAGCCACAGGTCTGTACCCTAAAATACCTATGAGTTGGGTAAATTGTGTCCTCTTGAGGTCCCAAGATAACTTGGGGTTCCTGAGCCTGTTAGAAAGTGACATTCTTTATTTACCTCAGGTCAGGAACCTTGTACATGGGCTGTGAAGACAAGATATGAAGTCATATTCTCCAAGACGCTTTAATTGGCTGTAAAAGTTAACTTTGATTCTTTAAAGGAAGCATGCTATTGCAGTCAAAGCTTTGGTAAATAACCAATTTCTCCAATTGTGTCCTGTTACAAAAGAAAACAGATTCTTGTTGCATTTATGCAATTAACTAGACTGCCATAAATTGAAAATACTCATGAATAGTTCCCAAATTCTGGGGAAATCAGGTAGAGAGAACAAACATGCTGCAAAAGTTTTACTTCCCACTGCCCCCCACCCCAGCCCCCACAGGAATATATTTTACTCACTTGTAACAAGTTGCAAATAGCTCTAAAAAGTAAGTTATCTTGATACTGAAAACAAAAGGATTAGCAATGTTTAACAGATCAGCTCTCCATGAAAGTCCCAGAGGTTTCATTTTTTCCTCTATTCCAATAGCACAATTTTTAAAGTTATCTGAGACCTGCACTCAGGGTCCTATATCTGATTATAAACTGCCTTTTGAAAAGGACCAAAGTAAGACAAAATGTATGTGGATGACAAAAGTCTATAGCCACTATTACAGCTACAATTGACTAGGAATTTTGGTTACTTCTGTGGCATACAAGAAGTTTACATAACAATTGCAATAATAAGGTACTCTAAATCATATCACAATTATAAAAGTTTTCCATAATTTTTAGAACACGTACTCATAACATACTTATGCAAACACAGTCCAAAGAAAACCAATCACCATTAATTCACTCTTCTATCTGAAAGTTTTTTCTCTATTCTAATGTCACAGTCTCCAGAGTTATTAATCAGAATCCTGCATTTAAGAGCATCTGTTAAATTTTATAGCTGATTATAAAACCATCTTTTAAAGAGGGGCAAAATAAGATAACAATTTTCTGTGGATGACAAAAACATTTTAGTGCAGCCACAGTTAAAGACATGATTGACAAGGAAATTTGTCACCTCTGTGGCACAGTCAGTTAACATAATACTTATAATTATTACTGATAACATATACTAAGTCATATCAGAATTATAGGAGTTTTACATAATTTCAGAACATAATACATTTACACACATATAGCTCAAAGAAATAATACATTTACACACATATAGCTCAAAGAAAGATAATACATTTACACACATATAGCTCAAAGAAAGCCTAACACCATTTCATATTTGACAATGTTTCCTCTACAATTTGTATATGAAATAAGCCAAATGTCATTTTTGAACATTAGAGGACCTAATACCTAAAATATTAGGCTAGAAAGAGACATAATTTATAATTTGATTTTGGAAAGTTTGTCAAATATCAGTTTTAAACATTGGATATTACAAAATAAAATCCCATCAGTATGATTTTAATGTTTTAACCTATGGAAAAAAAAGTAAATAATTTCTTTTAACTCTTAGCCACCTTGTTTATACCCACAGAATTTGTATTATAAGATTAACACTTTACAAACTCTTTTTCACTTTGTTTAAGCCTTCAGTTTTGTCCTGTTACTCTTTTAGGTTAAGACAAACTTTAAAACCTTCTGAACTAGACGAAATTACATTCCCTTTAACAAAAGCCATATTCCTATGCCTTCTTATAATCTTTTACCAAAACCACATTCACTACACAACTTATATGTAAACCTGTTTCTCCAGTAATCTCAATTTCATGTTACAATGTTAACCCTTAGCAACTTTTATTTTTAATGAAAAGTCAGGTAAGTGATTTTAATTATATACTAGGAATATAATTAAATATAGAACATCAGATAAGGTTCTAAATATAGAACATCAGATAAGGTCTGACTCTTTTCAGCATTTAGGGGCATGGCTTTCCACATGTTCCCAAGCCTCATCTATAATCTAATGCTCCAAAGTAAGTAAATTGAACAATTTTCAAAAGTCAAGGAAACAGTTTAACCTTAAAGCATTTAGCAAATCTGATATCTCACATTAATTTAGACCAAATGTCTACATTTTCAGGACATTTATTTTACCAATAATCTTTAAAACTGTTTTTATTTCCAAAACATTACTAAAGTCATGTGAACAAAAAAGGTACTAAAGTTTCTATTTTTCTGAACAAAATATTTGATTTAAGTGCTTATTTTTCTAAGCCAATTAATCAGAGCTTTTTATATATAAACATCATACACACAACACATTTAAATGCAGACAGACAGAAGACTCAACACTTGTAAGATTTTTCATTTGCCAGTTTCTTAACTGGATTACTGGCTTCAGTGTGGAGCTCTTGGAAGAACAGGGCCAGGAAAGCTTGCATTTCTGGGACCTAATCACAGCCAAAAGCAGAAACAGATCCCCAAAATTAAGGGTGCCATTTTATACTGGATCCTGGATCCCCAAAAAGTGGGAAATACTTCAGGAGAAGACAGAACAGTGCTCTTACCAACTGTGCATTTCATTGCAAGGCCACCCAAAGCCTATCACACAATGGTGTAATTAGACCATCCCCCATGGGAGCCTCATCTGTCAGTAGGAGTGGGGATGTTTCCATATCTTTCAGGTGGCCAAGAGCATGCTTCTGTGATCCAAGTGTGCAAAGAGTCAAGTATTCCTCCATAACTATTATTAGCCTTCCCCTAAAGTACATTTCCTACCTAGTTATTACACACCAAAGCTCTCTCATAGTGAGAAGTAATTTCTGATACCCCTGAAACTCAAAATTGTTAGATAACACAATGCAAAACAGAACAGAGCCTTTGACTTTAAGAGGGATCTATATGCTTTTAATTTCTGGAGTTTCATGAGGAAAACAGTGTTTTTCCAAGACACAGTCTGTGGCACCTCCTGTTTTTCCCAAGGAATCCCCAGCTGCCAGAAGTTATCTTAGGGCCTCTTACATGTGTGTTAAGGTTGGCTAGAAAAAAATGGAGAAAAACAATTCAGTTAACTGAGAAGAAAAAAACTTCCCAGAAAAAACGAGATTGAAAAAGAGAAAAACATAAAGAAATATACCTATAGCTTATCTACTTTAATTAAGCTGACTTTCAACCATAGCACTCCTTAAAAAAGAATCCTTTTAAATTTTGTATTACCCGACTTTAGCCACACCAAGAGACCAATATTTTTGGCTTTTGAATTCTACCACGGGTAACTTCCCACATGAAGTTAATCAGTCTTAACTAAGGTTATAATTTAACCATGGACACATAGGTATCTCAAAGAGATGGATAAGCAGTTTCCTTTTTTTCAAGATTTAAAATCTCCCCTAGGGTAGGGTAGAGAAAGGGAAATTCAAGACAGGAAATCGGAAGCTATCCATGGGGGGAAGAAAACTTCAATAAATGGCAAAGTTACATAAATAAAAAAACAGAAAGGAATCTCCAGAAGCCAAGAATAGAACCCAGGTAGCCGTTGTCAAAAGGCAAGTCTTCAGCTTCTGAGGTACAGCATTAAGCAGTTTCTATTTCTCTTCCCAGAAGGAACCTAGAGAAGCCAACATCAAGCTTGCAAAGGCTTTTAACTGCTAAAGAATTTTTGAGACAGAGTTTTGCTGTTGTTGCCCAGGCTGGAGTGCCATGGCATAATCTTGGCTCACTGCAACCTCTGCCTCCTGGGTTCAAGTGATTTTCCTGCCTCAGTCTCCCAAGTAGCTGAGATTACAGGCATCTGCCACCACTCCAGGCTAATTTTGTATTTTTAGTAAAGATTGGGTTTCACCATGTTGGTCAGGCTGGTCTCAAACTCTTGACCTCAGGTGATCTGCCTTCCTCAGCTTCCCAAAGTGCGAGGATTACAGATGTGAGCCACCATGCCCCGGCCTTAAGAAAATTTTTAGGGCTAACTGTGACATGAATCCCCAGGTTCCTGTCTTCTAGATGGTAGAAACCAAGAGAAAGCATCCCCACATAGTCACAAGGTTATGCTCTTAAGGACACAAAACAAGACTGAGAAATTTATTCTGGTATTGGTTTCAGGGACCGGCAGCAATATTTACAACTGACCAGCCTGTCAGGCTTGCTTGAAAAGCAGGATTTTAGGGGTCCTAAACCCACATTCTATCATGTGATACTCCTTTCTCCATTATACAACACAGAAAGACAAATTCTTAGCACAAAGGGCACGTGATTTGCTACTGCCTAAGACTAGTCTTAAAAATCCTTTCTCTATTAATCAAACCCTTGCAGAGAGACAGTGGCATTTACTGTTTATCCAGGCAGAGAAAGAGAGAGAGACCAGAAACTTGGCTGGTAAGAATGTCTTACCCTTTTTGCCAGCATACCAGGTTTCTGGGCTCCCTTTCTCTGCAGCTTCCAGAAGAACGGAGAGGTTTCTGATGACCCTGCCTACTGAGCCAAAGCTGTGGGATTCAAGTCACTTTACAAGAGAAAATCACCTTTTCTTGTTTTATGGAACCATATGCAAGATGCTTAACTTGCAAGATTCTGCCCAACAGGCTGCATGGGGAACTGAATAAACATTTTCCATCCCAGGAAAATACACATAACAAAAGAAACGTTCGTTACATTGTTCAGCACCCAGTATCAACCCAGCAAAGCTGAAACTTTCCCATTGTTCCCTGTAGTCTTTGATCCACTCCATGTGGGGAGGGACAACCTTCGAACAGTAATTCATAATGAGGTCTCTGAGCAAGGCAAAGAGGAGAGTGTCACCCTGAGAGTCAGGCCTGTTGAGCCTTCTTTAGGGGTCACTGAATGTGATCAGACAAATAAGGAGGGTTTTCTGAGTTGGGCCTGCTGGACTTCCATCAGCAACCCCTTCTGAGATCCTTTCCAAATATACAAACACACCTGAAGACAAAGCAGACAGAAGGCCTTCCAAATCAGATTCCTAACCAAGAACTCCAAGAGTATCCCTTCCAAACTATCCTCCTATTTGTCATCTGAGAAACCTCCTTGAAATCTTCCTGATTGAGAAGACTCCCAAACCAAGACTCTTCCTATTAGTTAGAAAACGCCAATCAAAACCCACAGGAGCTGAACAGACACACTACAGTGGGGCTACAGACACAGGGACCCCATGTTGGAGCTTCAAACAGACACTCTGCAATAAGGCTACAGACACCACACCATAGGGGTACAGAAACAGCTGGGAAAAGAAAGGAGGTGTTGGCAGCCCCTAGGATACTCACAAATCCAGACATGCTACTGGGCTACAGTGGGGCTACAGATAGACACCCTGTGATAAGGATACAATTAAGGGATATCTCCTCATGACTATTTCTCCACTGCAATTAAATCCATGAGCTTTGGGTCAGCAGTGCCCCACCAGTAGAGAGAGTACCAGAGTCAGCCCTAAGTCCAAGAGAACTAGTCAGCCACTTGGGCTGGCCTCTGGATCCATCGTTAAAAGAGGGGCACTGAACCACAGGCAGGTAGCTACAAAGACAATCCTGGACGAGCCCCTAAATTTGTAACCGTCCAAGGACCTTGCCTGCTGCCTAAACAGAGCTGATTCATCAAGACAGGGGAATTGCAATAGATAAAGAGTAACTCACGCAGAGCTGGCTGTGTGGGAGACTGGAGTTTTATTGTTACTTAAATCAGTCTCCCTGAGCATTCAGGGAGCAGGGTTTTTAAGGGTAACTTGGTGGGTAGGGGGAAGCCAGTGGGCCAGGGGTGCTGATTTGTCCAAGATGAAATTATAGGGAGTCGAAACTGTGTTCTTGAGCTGAATCAGTTCCTGGGTGGGGGGACCACAAGATCAGATGAGCCAGTTTATTGATC
This sequence comes from Pongo abelii, assembly GCF_028885655.2. Classification (NCBI taxonomy): domain Eukaryota; kingdom Metazoa; phylum Chordata; class Mammalia; order Primates; family Hominidae; genus Pongo; species Pongo abelii. Next base: position 60,006,340 of record NC_085928.1, read on the forward strand.
TGGGTGGTGCCAGCTGATCCATCAAGTGGAGGATCTGTAAAATATCTCAAGCACTGATCTTAGGAGCAATTTAAGGAGGGTCTGATTCTTGTAGCCTCCAGCTGCATGACTCCTAAATCATAATTTTTAATCTTGTAGCTAATGTTAGTCCTGCAAAGGCAATCTAGTCCCCAGGCAAAGAGTAGGTCTGCTTTGGGAAAGGGCTGCTACTGTCTTTGTTTAAACTATGAACTATGTTTCTCCCAAAGGTAGTTCTGCCTGCACCCAGGAATGACTAAGGACAACTTGGAGGTTAGAAGCAAGATAGAGTTAGTTAAGTTAGAGCACTTTAACTGTCTCAGTCATAATTTTGCAAAGGCGGTTTCATTCTGACAGATAGGTCTGAACTAATAGAAGGAGACACAGATTAAATTAAATTTTAGATAAACATTTTAATTTAAATCAGATGGGAAATTTAATAACTGAAAAAGAAAACTATCTGAATGCCCAATGGTAAATATTAAAGTTGTGAATTTGCATAAGGTATTGTCAAGGTGAATACAATTGCTAGGAAGTCGTTTAAAAAATTTAAAGCTTTGTGCCATAATGAATACACTTTACTGAATTTAGCACTTTCAATGGACATTCTATCATCATGTCTATAGTTCTTAAGCATTAAAAAGGAGGTGGTTTGAGGAATGACAGTTCTGAGAAGGAGAGTACTGATACTGAGCCAAGAAGTTCAACTATCCAATCTGAAATTTCTGTAATGAAATAGAAAAATCAGGTCTCATTTGAGAGAAAGAAAGCCATAACGTCCAGCTATGATGAGTCAACAAGCTGAAAAGTAGCATCATAAGGGTTGCTATGAGTCTTAATAAGCAGTGACCCCTCATGCATAACGACTGAACATGGCTACATTTCCACCTCTTAATGAGAATACTGACTTTCTGCCCTCACACTGTGTATGCTGTGACTACAACAACAAGACTAACCCAAATTCCATTATTCATTCTAGAAAGTAACCACATTGTCTGACTAAGAACAGATTTGTTAATGTGGCAGGGATTTGCCATCGCAATAAAATCCTCCTATTAATGACTGTTGCTAAGATATCTACTTATCAGATCTGAATATAAATTGATAATTCTTGCTTTTAAGGTCAGATCTATTTTTATGTATTATGTTGAATGGCAGATTATATTGAAGACCTTAGGTTACTAGGATATATTTTAAAGGTAGTAGCTGGCTATTAAAATACACTTGGTCAGGGTTAATAGTGAGTCATTTTTAAGGAAGTTTTATTTGGAATAGAGGAATCAGAATGGATAAACCAATTATTAAGGTTTTATAATTATCTTTGGTAATTGATAATTATTTTTATCTTCATGGTAAGATAATCATACAATGTGAGGTATAAATTATTGTGTTTTTATAAAGAATTTGGCATTTAAAGTGAGAGAAATTTTATATTTTAGATGATTGCAGATCACGGATCTAAACGACCATGGAGTAGCAGAATATACTATCCCAAAATATGCCACTTTGGCATAAAGACTATTATGAGCTGAAGACAATTCAGAAAAACACATCCCAGGACTCTGCCCTGCCCTTAGTTCGCTAAAAGTAGCACATAAATTTGTGAGGATTTCCCTGTCTCTACTTCCTGCCCTTCAACAGGAAGGGCAGATGTCAATCACTGGAGATAATTCTAGACCTTAGCCTAGAGAGGCACCAGAGGAATCTACATAACAAACTTGACTCACTAGGCCTTATCTTCCACATTTCTTCCACATAGTTACCTTTCTACAATTTACCCTCCTTGAAAACTCAAAAATTATTTTCCTTTATCATGTCACTTCTCTAAAAATGTATTCTTCTTTTGTTAAGATGTTAGATAAGCCCAAATTCTAACCATCCACTAGAGCTACTCATCTCTGAGTGCTCCTATGTGTAAACCAATTAGTGAACTTCTGCTTGTTTATCTGTCCTCTGTTAGTTTAATTTACAAGGCCACACCTGGAAACTCAAATGGGTAAAGAAAAAAGACAGTTTTTTTCCTCCTCACTCCACCTAGTTGATTCAAATTGAAAAAACCACTTGACTATTCTGACCATGTTGTTTTACTAGTAATATGGAAAAAATAAAATCTCCCTTAACTATTTCCCATGGCTATTGTGAGGACAAATTAAGATGGTCATTATAAAAAGTCTTAGAAAATAAACTTCTAATAAAAATTGGATGCTATTTTAATTAGTTGTAAATGTTAATGAGCTCTCATAACTGTCTAAAATGAATATTACTTTCCTTTTAAAATGCCAAGGTTTTTTAAATTTTTCAGTCCTCCTTTACATTTTTCCATATTTCCAAATGAATATATGGATAATTATTTTTTATTACATATATAAATTATATACACATAAACATATATATTTTTTCTCTGATATATGAGTTAACTTTTATCTGTAAATAAACACTTTTCCAACATAATTGTTTGTTTCTGGGTATATTATTTAGTTTAGATTTGTTTTCTTCCTCATGTCCATCCGAATAACCAAGTATTGTAATGTAAGCTGATTAAAAAGATCATGGCTGCACCATATCTAAGCTACAGATTGAAATAAATTATAGCTTTTAAGATTCAGCAAACCTGCTTGTAGCATTTACATTCATTGTGTTAAGTAAAATCTTCCATTATGGTCATTAATCAAGGTGGATGATATATTGTTACACCCTCGCTCCTTTGACATATGAAAGATTTCACATCCAATTAGTTGCCAAAGATTATGTCCATTTCAGGAGGTCTAAGTTTCTGTCCTTCAATTGCTAACAGATGTTATGACTTTGGGGAAGCCTGCCACTTTGGAATTATTTTCTTTCAGATGAAATAAGGGAATCAGGAATAGATTACACTTCTAAGCCATTCTAATGTTAATAGTTCATGACATTGTGGAACATTGACTGTTTGGGATTCAAATCCTTACCTTAGACCTCGATACTCGGAGGAACATAGAGAATGCCTGCAATCTTTCTTAGAGGGTCATTTAATTTTAAATGACTCAACATGTACACAGTTACAGAGCCCTCTACCATTATACCCTCAAAAGAGAGGAAACGCAAAAATCATGATAAAACTTAAGAACTAGAGCCCTTTTTTTGAGGGGAACAATATAGCTTTCAGAAAGGGATAATGAGAGAGCACAGGTAAAAAATGAGAAAAGCATCCATCCATTTCATATAACTCTTTGCCAACTACTATGGCACACATTTAAAATTCATTGTCTACTAGAAAAGGCTATAGAAATCAATGTTTAACTTGAAGAGAATTACAGAAAAGATTGATTGCACCTAAAAGTTTATTCAAGTCATTTCTGATAGCATGCTAAATTTTTCATATAATGTGACTTCTTTTCTTCATTTCCTTGGACTTTGTTTTTCCCAATCTAGGGCTGTGCAAAGTTGTCTTATTCATATAAGCCTTGTGAAACATGGGAAATGTATGATTAACTTTATAAATGCATTACGTTGTCCTCAAATAGAAAGGTGTTGCCAGCGGAGGTGTTAATATGTGTATGAGCATGTATTAGTGTTCTTTGTGGGAGAAAGAGTGACGTAATTATCTGTAGTGGGCAGTGATGTGGTAGCTGCTGGGTGCTTGCAATGCATGCAGTTACAGAATATTAACCTGAATAGGTGTCCTAAACAATGGTTTTCAATCCAAATCCAATCAAGTTAAAATAAAAGAGTCATCAGATGGAAAGCAAAAGGGTCAGGAGTTAGGAGAAAAAGTATTAACACACACACGAACACGCGCATACACACGTGCACATGCACACACACGCGTGCGCGTGCACACACACACTCACAGAGGATAAGAAGGAATTTAAGAGAGTCTCTTGATTCCAGGGCAATAAAGTAATACATGTTTTTCATTTGGGTGCTTCTGACCACTCAAAAATCCTCTGAGAGCTCAAAATTACAGACTTGGAGAAACTAAAAATAAATTTATATAGAAAAAAATTAAATCCAAAATAAAATCTGTGGTTTTCTTGTTAATTTTTGGTAAATAATTACTGTAAAAAATTAAAATAGTCATCTGTTTTTCATGTCACAGTATAGGGACAATGCTATTTTAAAAAGCAATAATATATTCACACCCAGAAAAAAAAAAATCTATGTATCTTCAGATACAGTGCATGTTCAACACAGAACAATAAATTAAAGAGAAAAATATCTTAAAAAGTATACAAACATTTTCCAAAATGATTGTAGAATGTTATATTTTCACTTTTTTAACAGTTGTTTCAAACTTTAATTTAAAATTTGAAATTCTATTAGTTTATTACTTCTATTTGCAAACTCATTATAAACCAGCATGAAAAAACTTGCCTTTCAAAAACAAGAATGTTAACTAGGTCTTATGAATTCTTCATGAGATAAATTTAATGCAATTATTTTTAGAATTACTACTTAATAAATACATTTCGCTAAATGGGATTTTCTAAGGTGACAGTATAACAAAACCACAAGCTTGCAAGTTTCTATTTAATAAATATTTTTACATGGCTGTAATATTTAAAACTGAATTCTACATTTTCTTTCATTAATAAGTTTGAACTCTTATAGTGTCTGCTTTCCAGAATTGCATTCGTCTAATTAGCTAACTCTTACTCTTTTAAGCATTGACTCAAATGATAAAAAAATTGTAAATACATAGGAACAAGTGTATGCATATCCATAAGGCGAAAAAACAGAATTAATTTAAGATACTAATCTATACATTTACAGCATTCAGTATATAAAATTGGATCTCATGATCCATTGTGTTCTTTTTGTGAAAACTTGACATACAAAAAAATTCTAGTTATTAATATTCCATGTGTAAAATATATGCATAATATTTGCTAAAGTATTTTCTATATCTCTCTTTCCCTCTCATTCTAGCTCTCTTAGAACAAAAACAAAGACAGAAAAACACCAGAATATCTATACTTCCTACCTTGAATTATCTGGCAGTCCAGAATATATTTTGCAGTTTAGATTCTAATATTATTTATTTTTGATAACATACTTTTATTTTTAACATTGATTTTAAGGATGTAAAAGGTCCAGGCACGGTGGCTCACAGCTGTAATCCCTGCCCTTTGGGTGGCCGAGATGGGTTGATCACTTGAGGTCAGGCATTCGAGACCAGCCTGACCAACATGGTGAAACCCTGTTTGTACTAAAAAATACAAAAAGTAGCCAGGTGTGGTGTTGCATGCCTGTGATCCCAGCTACTCGAGAGGCTGAAGCAGGAGAATCACTTGAACCTGGGAGGCAGAGGTTGCAGCGAAGCAAGATCGCACCACTGCATTCCAGCCTGGGCAACAGAGGGTGACCCTGTCTCAAAAAAAGAAAAAAAAAAAAAAAAAAAAAAAAAAAAAAAAAAAAAAGAACCCAAGCTTGTTAATGGAAAATATGAGTTCCTAGCTTCCTAGCATGGGTTTTATACAAGAATTCAATATTCATTTACAAAGTACCAAAGCATGTTTGAGCATAGGGGACACTTCAGTGTAGTAAAACATGGCAATCTACTATTTCACATTTGGGACCAAATATTTTTTGTTTCTGTGTGTTTTCTAATGCTGTCTCATAGACTTGACTAATTTTTGCTCTGCATTTCCCCATGATCCAAAGAATTTCTCAAAGCTTCTGTTAGTCCCTCAAATAAAAACAGTTCTTTCTCTGAAATTTCATAGCGTTATTTCTGTCCCTGTGCTTCTTTGAAGACATTTTTATTTCCTTCTTGTATTAATCTGTTTATATTCCCCTCTTATGCAGCTCTAATGTGTATTGGAGATGTGAATAGTTGATTGAGTTTTTTTATATTGATAGTAACCAAATGAGTATTTTATATATAGCAGGGGTCCAAAATTTGTGTTGGTAAATAAATAAATTAACATCTGGAGGTTTTATGTTTGTTATTACTTGAAGGCACAAAGAGGGAATAAGGGGTGTTTTCATAATAGTTTATTAGAAATAAAATTCTACACATTGTATAAATAAGATGTCTCAGTATTAAAGAGTAAAGATATTTACTTGTCCCTCAATTCATGGTTATTTCAAATGAATTTTGTTGGAATTTAAATGTTACATAACATTACTTCCCATATTGTCTTCATTGTTTTGTAACAACAGAATCAGTTTTAGTATTATAAATAATAACTTCAAAGAAATAAATGACACGTCATCTACTTAACGATAGTTGAATCCGTTTTCTTGAGTTTTCCTTGTGTTTGACATAGCAGACCCACAAAATATACCTTTTTTAAAAGAATACATGTCTTGGTCGGGTGAGGAGGCTCACACCTGTAATCCCAGCACTTTGGGAGGCCGAGGCAGGCATATCACCTGAGGTCAGGAGTCTGAGACCAGCCTAACAAACATAGTGAAACTCTGTCTCTACTAAAAATACAAAATTAGCTAGGCATGGTGGCACATGCCTGTAATCCCAGCTACTTGGGAGGCTGAGGCATTGCTTGAACCCAGGAGGCAAGATTGCGCCATTGCACTTCAGGCTGGGCAACAAGAGTGAAACTCGATCTCAAAAAAAAAAAGAATAAATGTCTTTAACACTGAAATTGTGCATGTGATACTAATGAGATTGTTTCTAAATAATTGAAGAATTTAATAATTGCAATTTAAATCAAAATGTACACCATTGGGTGTATGATGTTACTACCCCTAAAAGTAGGATTTAAAATATTTGAATCATCATGTGGCTCACACAATGTGAAACCCAAACAATCCCATGGAAATTTGTTGATCAAATAATCATGGATTTATTCAAATTCTCAATTTTAAACATTTGTCTGATGTAAGAGCAAATGTTCTGATGTTTGAAAAATAAAAATAATTTTTATCCATAAATCAACTTGTGTCTATAGCATCAACAACGTGTTAATCTTAAGCCAAATGTGTTGCATCGTGAAACTTGAAATAGTCAGCAGCAGAAAACTGTAATATTTGCAACTCTCCCAACCAGTAACCATGTGGAGCCTGTACAATTGTACCACTAGTACAAACGTGGTACTTTTCTGAATATCTGAATTGTGGTTTCATTACTTAAGTTGGCAACCTAAGTTGAAACTCATGTTTTTTTTTTCTTTATTGGTTTATTGATCTGTATAAAATAAATATGAAGGCAAGAGTAAAAAACAGCAACATGAATAATAGATAGTACAATATTGGCAAGAAAGGCTAAAATTTGTGATCTTTGACCATTGTTCCACTAAACACACTTACCTACTTTGTTATGATAGTTAACAAGTAACTGCTAAATTAAATTTACCCTATTATTGGAATATTGTTGGGTGAATGTCAGTTCTATCTAACCTTTCTATTTTATTTCTAATACAAAGAAGAAACAAATTAATAGCTCCTATTTGTATCACCTAATAAGCATTTTATAAAACACATTTCTCTATGTGAAAAAATAGTAATTGATCAACTCTTATTCATAGATATGAGTTAAATAAAATATAGCATAAGGTTAATTTGTAATCTTGCTTAACTAGTTAACAACTAAACCAGAATGAGGGAGAAAGAAAGACAGACATATCACTTTTAACAATGCAAAATTTGTCAATTTAATTTGAAAAAAAATTAAATAGTTTATTCTACCTCTAAATTAGAAAATATAGTTGTATTTCTCTCAGTATAAAGTTATTTCCTGTCAATTATTTTTATTTATTATGTAATTTTTTATGCATTTGTAAAGCTTTGGAAATCTTTTCCTAAAATAATAACATTATAAGTTATATTGAAACTCATGCTAATATATTTGAGTACTCTCTGTTGCTTAAAATAGTCATTTGAATATGTGGGTCATGTTTGCAAAAACAAACAACTCATGCAAAATGAAGATCCTTTAAAAATACATCACAAAAATAATTTTCTCTCTCCCTTTTTTTAAATGAAGACAAGGTCTGCTTTTGTTGGCCAGGCTGGTCTTGAACTCCTGGGACTCAAGCTATCCTCCACCTTGGCCTTCCAAAGTTCTGGTATTACAGGCATGAGCCATGGTGCCCAGCCCATGGAAGAAATTTTATTGGCTTCATTTCCTCTCCAAATACTAATATCATTCAAGATATTTTAAGAAGTTATTTGCCATGACTCCATTCTGTCTACTCTGTTTAAACACATCAACATGGTACTTTTATTTTCTCTTTTTCTGGCTTACCTATTTAACTATCTTGGCAGTTTGATATGGATTTTATATCTCCAAGTATCAAACACACCAATAATATCCTTGTTCTGTTTTTCTGGTTGCTGTTTTTAAAATGTTTAATATGTTAAATATAAGGATACCTTCTATTTACTCTATGTAAGTTTCATACTAGTAATTTAACGTTTACTTTAGTAACTTTTGTTTAATGTATATTATATACAGTAGTGCCACCTCATCTGTTTGGAATACATTCCAAAATCCCCAGTAGAAGCCTGAAATGAGGATAGTACTGAAATCTAAACAAATGCTCCCTGAATTAAGTATGGTTGAAATTATGATTTTTTGACTTTATGATGGCCTTATCAGGGTATTTTTGACTAATGATATTTTTGATTTATAATAAATTTGTTGGGATTATAATTTGAGGAGCCCCATCATAATTTGAGGAGCATATGTATAAACCATGTTTTTCCTTATAGATGCATGCCTGTGATAAGGTCTAATTCATAAATTAGGTAGAATAACAACAAAATAGAATAGTTATAACAATATACTGTAATAAAATGTATGTGAATGTAGTCCCTCTTTCTCACTGTCTCCAAATATCTTATTGTACCAAGACAGCTAGTAAGTGACTAAAAGGTGGGTAGTGTATACAGCATAGGTAGGCTGGACAAAGGGATGATTCACATCCAGTAGAGGATGGCGCAGGGTGCACCAGATTTAATCATACTACTCGGGATGGTGTGTAATTTAAAACTTATGAAGTGTTTATTTCCGGAATTTTCCATTTGGGTTAACACTATGTATTTAGGAATATTTCCTCATCTATAAAACATTTTTTATTAAGTAGAGATTAGTTTACCTCAAATGGAGACAAATTGTTTTTAGAATCTTGAAAATGTATGCATTATGGGAAAAAATACCATAAACTAGATTTTTTAAAAGGGCAAATAGTAGATAACTTCGGTCTAGAATATTTGGTAAAATTATATATTGTAAATTATATATTTGCTATTTGGACTGCACTCTGATGAGTTATGGGGAGTCTGTCCATGCTTCTTTTGTGATGAAATGTGATGCATTTGGATGGAGCACTACTCAGAGGACATACTAGAATTTATTAAAATGTAGGACTGGATTCTCAAAATGAAATATTACATAAAAGAAAAAATCCTTATTTAATATGGCTAGAATCCCTCTTCCAACTCTGCAATATTTATATTATAAACTGGAAGAGTATATTTTATTTACTAATTACTCAGATATACATTCCATTTTTTCGAAATAAAATTTAAAACTTTGGGGGTCTTTGGGCCTATAAATATTTAATTCAAAAATTTGATTAATTCATTAACTAATATAGTATTGAGAAAAAATTCAGATTATTTTCTCTCTGCTTCCTGGGTTCAAGCAATTCTTCTGCTTCAGCCTCCAGAGTAGCTGGGACTACAGGCACCCACCATCACACCCAACTAATTGTTTTTGTATTTTTAGTAGAGACGGGCTTTCATAACATTGGCCAGGCTGGTCTCAAACTCCTAACCTCAGGTGATCCGCCCGCCTCAGCCTCCCAAAGTCTTGGGATTACAGGTGTTAGCTACCACTCCCTGCCATCGATGTAGGTAATTTTTCATGGCAAAATGTTTATATGATTCTAACTAATGAGTAGTGTATTAACTAGCGTACTATATTGGAATGTAAACATTTACCATTATTTTCCCAGGATATAGCGTAGAGCAAGTGACATTGATGGCAAAAATTAATTTTAAGTAATTATATAATATACAAAATGATAATAATCTTAAAATAATATGTGATTGAGACCTGTTGTATGGGCTCACGTGTTTTCTTATCAGAATACTTTCATACCATAGAGTAAAAATGGCACTTGTGTGTTTGATTCTAGTAAAAATTAAACAGAGAGAGAACACACATGATTAGTTTAAATGACCCTCAACCAGTAAAATGATATTACCAAGTCATTTGAAAGGTCATCAAAACTGTAAAAATAAGTAATTAAATAAGTAAATAAGTAATTATTTCACAGACACCCATACTTTTTGGGAAGAGATAGAGAGACAGAAATAAAATTGGTCATTAAAGCTTCTTTTGCAAACAATGTTACACTCTAAGGCAATATAAAGAAATACCAGAGCAAAGTCGTTTTATAAATAGTAGTGTTAATTATTCAAATGTATTTGCTATAGTTATAGTTTATTCATTTATTTTATAAGGAACTCCATTACTCTCTTTATACTTACATGATTTACTTCATCCTGAGCATGAAAAATCTGTTGTCCTACTTACCAGGCTAAAGAAAGTCATCCATGATTTGCGGGTCAAAAAGAGAGAAGTTTATTATTATCTCTTGCTCAAGCACTTTCACCTCCCTTGGCACTTGATTCATTAGATACTTGTATGGCCTTGGAAATTACTTTCAAACCTCTCAAAGTTAATTGAGCTCAGGACTGAGGTTCAAAGCATCTGTACTTTTCTCCTTTACTGAAATAAAATATAAATCAGTGAACCAAGTAGTCTCCTATATTGCCAATAAGCTTTGAAATTTGCTATAAAATTGTCACATTATATATTAAGATATAATTATATTTTAGTTGATTGAAAAATGCATTTTTCTTCAACCAGTGTGGGATGATTTAAACTATTTTTCCTTTTCTCTATGTTACAGCATTTAATTTTGAATTAGTTTTCATATCCTGGCCAGAACCAAACTAACGAACTAAGCTAAATATAAAAATTAACGTACATAGAAAGAGGAACCTAAGGAAAATATGAGAGGGACATGAATACTTTTAATGTCCCCAAGCACATTTCTGAAAAATGTTTTATTCTTAGACTGCCCTACTCAGTTGTTTCTAAATAAAAACCTGATTGACATTCAGATGTCTTCCAGTTATGATGAAGTCATAAGATATATGAATACACACACACACACACACACACACACAGACACACACACACACAGAGATATTGGAAGGCAGATATTTTCAGATACTGCACATCTGAGAAATAATCATCCCCGAGAGAAGGAACAAGAATGAGGCAATCCATACAGAAGCCCCAACTTGCTGCTTGGGGAGTATCTGGGTTGTGATGTAGAGAAAGGATATTCAAACAGAAACAAGCAGTCTCTAGGTAGAAGAAGCAGAGTTCAGAGTTTGTGGAGGCAAACGTGGGTAAAATTCTAGGGAAGATTGCTAGAGAAAAGAGGACTGAACATAGCCGGCAGGACTCCAGATATCTGAGAACAGTTGTTTTCTAGTCTTCATTTGAGCACAGATCAGGGCACTTGTGAGAAAAAATGTCCAAAGACCCTGAAAGACCACCAGAAATATCTGGTTATCACTCTCCAGGAGCACACAGACCTGGGGCTAGCTCATGATCCCACAAGTGAGAGAGGAAACACTTAAAGAGTAGAAATTCCTATGTGCTTTGAAATTAAGGAAATATCAAGAACAATTCTATGCCAGTATCTTTGACAACTTCAATGAAATGGACAATTGTTTTGAAAGGCTTAAATACAGAAGCTTAATTAAAAATAACAAGAATAGTCCTACATCTCTGAAGACATTGAACTTTTGCTTAAAAAAAAGTCCCACAAAGAAAAATGCAAGCCCAGGTGGCTTTCCAAGCAAATTCTACCAAACATTAAAGGATGAATGAATGTCAATTTTATACAAACTCTTTCAGAATATAAAAGAGAAGGAAGAACTTCCTCATTTATAAGACCAGCATTACCCTGATACCATAGCTAGACAGACATACAAAAATAAAGCTACACACAAATATCTCTTATAAATATAGACATGGAAAGCCTTAACATTTTAGCTGATAAATTCAAGAATAAATAAGAAGCATAATAATAGCATAACCAATAGGATTCATCCCAGAAATAAAATTGTTTCAGCATTTAAAAACCAAAAATCAGTAATTGGCCATACTAGCAATATAAACAAGAAAAAAAAGTATATAATCATCTTGAATAGAAACAGAGGAACCAGTTGATAAAATTCAATATCCATTCAGGAAAGAAGAAAAACTAAGAGTGGAAGAAAACCTCATTTTCAAACTAATAGAGGGCAACTATAAAAAATCTAAAGTTAACATCATACTTGATGAAAAAATCATTTTTCACTTAATATTGGGAATAAAACAAAGATATACCCTCTCATCACGTCTATTCAGCCTTGTACTAAAGGTTCTAGGCAGTGCAATTCAACAAGAAAATGAAATAAAGCATGTATATTTTAACACAGGAGAAAAAATTATCTCTTTTCCTGAGAAATTGGATTGATACATTACATGAAGGCATAATTCAAATGGTATGTCATATTAATCACATTCTTGTTACCCACAGATAAAGGTAGAAAATAGATTTTAATATTTCTATATAAATGTGATCTGTCACCCCTTTCTTTGACTAAGAAAGGGAATTCCCTGACCCCTTGCGCTTCCTGGGTGAGGCAATGCTTCATCCTGCTTCAGCTCACTCTGGGTGCACTGCACCCACTGTCCTGCATGCACTTTCCGACACTCCCCAGTGAGATGAACCCGGTACCTCAGCTGGAAATGCAGAAATCATGCGTCTTCTGCATCACTCATGCTGGGAGCTGGAGACTGGAGTTGTTCCCATTTAGCCATTTCCTAGTCAAAGAAAGGGGTGACAGATGGCACCTGGAACATCAGGTCACTCCCACCCTAATACTGTGCTTTTCCAAAGGTCTTAGCAAACTCACACCAGGAGATTATATCCTGCACCTGGCTCGGAGGGTCCTATGCCCACGGAGCCTCGCTCATTGCTAGCACAGCAGTCTGAGATCAAACTGCAAGGCGGAAGCAAGGCTGGGAGAGGGGCGCCTGCCATTGCTGAGGCTTGAGTAGGTAAACAAAGCGGCTGGGAAGCTCAAACTGGGTGGACCCCACTGCAGCTCAAGGAGGCCTGCCTGCCTCTGTAGGCTCCACCTCTGGGGGCAGGGTATTGCCAAACAAAAGGCAGCAGAATCCTCTGCAGACTTAAATGTCCCTGTCTGACAGCTTTGAAGAGAGTAGTGGTTCTCCCAGCACTCAGCTGGAGATCTGAGAACGGACAGACTGCCACCTCAAGTGGGTCCCTGACCCCCGAGTAGCCTAACTGGAAGGCACCGCCTAGTAGGGGCAGACTGACACCTCACACGGCCGGGTACTCCTCTGAGACAAAACTTCCAGAGGAATGATCAGGCAGCAAAATTTGCTGTTCACCAATATCCGCGGTTCTGCAGCCTCCACTGCTGATACCCAGGCAAACAGCGTCTGGAGTGGACCTCCAGTAAACTCCAACAGACCTGCAGCTGAGGGTCCTGACTGTTAGAAGGAAAACTAACAAACATAAAAGACATCCACACCAAAAGCCATCTGTACGTCACCATCATCAAAGACTAAAGGTAGATAAAACCACAAAGATGGGGAAAAAAAAGTAGAAAAACTGGAAACTCTAAAAATCAGAGTGCTTCTCCTCCTCCAAAGGAACGCAGCTCCTCACCAGCAACAGCACAAAGCTGGACGGAGAATGACTTTGACGAGTTGAGAGAAGAAGGCTTCAGACTATCAAACTACTCCAAGCTAAAGGAGGAAGTGTGAACCCATGGCAAAGAAGTTAAAAACCTTGAAAAAAAATTAGATGAATGACTAACTAGAATAATCAATGCAGAGAAGTCCTTAAAAGATCTGACGGAGCTGAAAACCAAGGCATGAGAACTACGTGACAAATGCAGAAGCCTCAGTAGCCGATTCAATCAACTGGAAGAAAGAGTACCAGTGATGGAAGATCAAATGAATGAAATGAAATGAGAAGAGAAGTTTGGAGAAAAAAGAATAAAAAGAAATGAACAAAGCCTCCAAGAAATATGGGATTATGTGAAAAGACCAAATCTACATCTAATTGGTGTACCTGAAAGTGACGGGGAGAATGGAACCAAGTTGGAAAACACTCTGCAGGATATCATCCAGGAGAACTTCCCCAATCTAGCAAGGCAGGCCAACAATCAATTTCGGAAAATACAGAGAATGCCACAAAGATACTCCTTGAGAAGAGCAACTCCAAGACACATAATTGTCAGATTCACCAAAGTTGAAATAAAGGAAAAAATGTTAAGGGCAGCCGGAGAGAAAGGTCGGGTTACCCACAAAGGGAAGCCCATCAGACTAACAGTGGATCTCTGGGCAGAAACTCTACAAGCCAGAAGAGAGTGGGGGCCAATATTCAACATTCCTAAAGAAAAGAATTTTCAACCCAGAATTTCATATCCAGCCAAACCAAGCTTCATAAGTGAAGGAGAAATAAAAACTTTACAGACAAGCAAATGCTGAGAGATTTTGTCACCACCAGGCCTGCCCTAAAAGAGCTCCTGAAGGAAGCACTAAACATGGAAAGGAACAACCAGTACCAGCCACTGCAAAAACATGCAAAATTGTAAAGACCATTGAGGCTAGTAAGAAACTGCATCAAGTAACGAGCAAAATAATCAGCTAACATCAGAATGACAGGATCAAATTCACAAATAAGAATATTAACCTTAAATTTAAATGGGCTAAATGCTCCAATTAAAAGACACAGACTGGCAAATTGGATAAAGAGTCAAGACCCATCAGTGTGCTGTATTCAGGAAACTCATCTCAAGTGCAGAGACACACATAGGCTCAAAATAAAGGGATGGAGGAAGATCTACCAAGCAAATGGAAAACAAAAAAAGGCAGGGGTTGCAATCCTAGTCTCGGATAAAACAGACTTTATACCAACAAAGATCAAAAGAGACAAAGAAGGCCATTACATAATGGTAAAGGGATCAATTCAACAAGAAGAGCTAACTATCTTAAATATATATGCATCCAATACAGGAGCACCCAGATTCATAAAGCAAGTCCTTAGAGACCTACAAACAGACTTAGACTCCCACACAATAATAATGGGAGACTTTAACACCCCACTGTCAACATTAGACGGATCAATGAGACAGCAAGTTAACAAGGATATCCAGGAATTGAACTCAGCTCTGCACCAAGCAGACCTAATAGACACATACGGAACTCTCCACCCCAAATCAACAGAATATACATTCTTCTCAGCACCACACTGCACTTATTCCAAAATTGACCACACAGTTCGGAGTAAAGCACTCCTCAGCAAATGTAAAAGAACAGGAATTATAACAAACTGTCTCTCAGACCACAGTGCAATCAAACTAGAACTCATGATTAAGAAACTCACTCAATACTGCTCAACTACATGGAAACTGAACAACCTGCTCCTGAATGACCACTGGGTACATAACGAAATGAAGGCAGAAATAAAGATGTTCTTTGAAACCAATGAGAACCAAGACACAACATACCAGAATCTCTGGGACACATTCAAAGCAGTGTGTAGAGGGAAATTTATAGCACTAAATGCCCACAAGAGAAAACAGGAAAGATCTAAAATTCACACCCTAACATCACAATTGAAAGAACTAGAGAAGCAAGAGCAAACACATTCAAAAGCTAGCAGAAGGCAAGAAATAACTAAGGTAAGAGCAGAACTGAAGGAAATAGAGACACAAAAAACCCTTCAAAAAATGAATGAATCCAGGAGCTGGTTTTCTGAAAAGATCAACAGAATTGATAGACCGCTAGCAAGACTTATAAAGAAGAAAAGAGAGAAGAATCAAATAGACACAATAAAAAATGATAAAGAGGATATCACTACCGATCCCACAGAAATACAAACTACCATCAGAGAATACTATAAACACCTCTATGCAAATAAAATAGAAAATCTAGAAGAAATGGATAAATTCCTCGACACATACACCCTCCCAAGACTAAACCAGGAAGACGTTGAATTTCTGAATAGACCAATACAGGCTCTGAAATGGAGGCAATAATTAATAGCTTACCAACCAAAAAGAGTCCAGGACCAGATGGACTCACAGCTGAATTCTACCAGAGGTACAAGGAGGAGCTGGTACCATTCCTTCTGAAACTATTCCAGTCAATAGAAAAAGAGGTAATCCTCCTTAACTCATTTTATGAGGCCAGCATCATCTTGATACCAAAGCCTGGCAGAGACACAACAAATAAAGAGAATTTTAAACCAATATCCCTGATGAACATCAATGCAAATATCCTCAATAAACTACTGGCAAACTGAATCCGGCAGCACATCGAAAAGCTTATCCACCACGATCAAGTGGGCTTCATCCCTGCGATTCAAGGCTGGTTCAACATACGCAAATCAATAAACATAATCCAGCATATATACAGAACAGTTGACAAAAAACACATGATTATCTCAATAGATGCAGAAAAGCCCTTTGACAAAATTCAACAGCCTTCATGCTAAAAACTCTCAATAAATTAGGTATTGATGGGACGTATCTCAAAATAATAAGAGCTATCTATGACAAACTCACAGCCAATATCATACTGAATTGGCAAAAACTGGAAGCATTCCCTTTGAAAACTGGCACAAGACAGGAGGCCCTCTCTCACCACTCCTATTCAATGTAGTGTTGGAAGTTCTGGCCAGGGCAATCAGGCAGGATAAGGAAATAAAGGGTATTCAATTAGGAAAAGAGGAAGTCACATTGTCCCTGTTTGCAGATGACATGATTGTATATCTAGAAAACCCCATCATCTCAGCCCAAAATCTCCTTAAGCTGACAGGCAACTTCAGCAATGTCTCAGGATACAAAATCAATGTGCAAAAATCACAAGCATTCTGATACACCAATAGCAGACAAACAGAGAGCCAAATCATGAGTGAACTCCCATTCACAATTGTTTCAAAGAAAATAAAATACCTAGGAATCCAACTTACAAGGGACGTGAAGGACCTCTTCAAGGAGAACTACAAACCACTGCTGAATGAAATAAAGGAGGATACAAACAAATGGAAGGACATTCCATGCTCATGGGTAGGAAGAATCAATATCGTGAAAATGGCCACACTGCGCAAGGTAATTTGAAGATTCAATGCCATCCCCATCAAGCTACCAATGACTTTCTTCACAGAATGGAAAAAACTACTTTAAAGTTCATATGGAACCAAAAAAGAGCCCACATCGCCAAGTCAATCCTAAGCCTAAAGAACAAAGCTGGAGGCATCACGCTACCTGACTTCAAACTATACTACAAGGCTACAGTAACCAAAACAGCATGGTACTGGTATCAAAACAGAGATATAGATCAATGGAACAGAACAGAGCCCTCAGAAATAATGCCACGTATCTACAACTATCTGATCTTTGACAAACCTGAGAAAAACAAGCAATGGGGAAAGGATTCCCTATTTAATAAATAGTGCTTGGAAAACTGGCTAGCCATACGTAAAAGCTGAATCTGGATCCCTTCCTTACACCTTCTACAAAAATTAATTCAAGATGGATTAAAGACTTAAACGTTAGACCTAAAACCATAAAAACCTTAGAAGAAAACCTAGGCATTACCATTCAGGACATAGGCATGGGCAAGGACTTCATGTCTAAAACACCAAAAGCAATGGCAACAAAAGCCAAAATTGACAAATGGGATCTAATTAAACTAAAGAGCTTCTGCACAGCAAAAGAAACTACCATCAGAGTGAACAGGCAACCTACAAAATGGGAGAAAATTTTCACAACCTACTCATCTGACAAAGGGCTAATATCCAGAATCTACAATGAACTCAAACAAATTTACAAGAAAAAAACAAACAACCCCATCAACAAGTGGGTGAAAGATATGAACACACACTTCTCAAAAGAAGACATTTATGCAGCCAAAAGACACATGAAAAAATGTTCATCATCACTGGCCATCAGAGAAATGCATGCAAATCAAAACCACAATGAGATACCATCTCACACCAGTTAGAACGGCGATCATTAAAAAGCCAGGAAACAACAGGTGCTGGAGAGGATGTGGAGAAATAGGAACACTTTTACACTGTTAGTGGGACTGTAAACTAGTTCAACCATTGTGGAAGATAGTGTGGAAATTCCTCAAGGATCTAGAACAAGAAATACCATTTGACCCAGCCATCCCATTACTGGGTGTATATCTAAAGGATTATAAATCATTCTAATATAAAGACACATGCACACATATGTTTGTTGCGGCACTGTTCACAATAGCAAAGACTTGGAACCAACCCAAATGTCCAACAATGATAAACTGGATTAAGAAAATGTGGCACATATACACCATGGAATACTATGCAGCCATAAAAAATGATGAGTTCATGTCCTTTGTAGGGACATGGATGAAGCTGAAACTATCATTCTCAGCAAACTATCGCAAGGACAAAAAACCAAACACCGGATGTTCTCACTCATTGGTGGGAATTGAACGATGAGAACACATGGACACAGGAAGGGGAACATCACACTCTGGGGACTGTTGTGGGGTGGGGGTAGGGGGGAGGGATAGCATTTGGAAATATACCTAATGTTAAATGATGAGTTACTGGGTGCAGCACACCAACATGGCACATGTATACATATGTAACTAACCTGCACATTGTGCACATGTACCCTAAAACTTAAAGTATAATAAAAACAAAAAAGAAAAAAAATGTGATCAGTATAACTGTAGCTGCAAACTATACCATGTATCTAAGTCTTCTTGGAAAAATATATACATCTATAGATAATGATAAATAAAAATACTCAGATAGTTACTTTAGAATTGTTAAAGCTTAAATTATTCAAGGCATATATTTTTGAAAGGGTAATTCCCAGTTTCCTCTATACTAAAAATGATTTCTAAAAAGAATAACCACAGAATAACATCAAAAAATTAAAGGCCTTCATGCTTTTGCCTTATATCAAAATCACTTATAGGCAGACACACACATATAATTTTTCTGTAACTAAAATTTGTATATGTGTATGTGTAAAGAGACAGAATATACATTTTTACAAACACAAAATAATTTACTCATTGTAAATATTTTAAATTTTGACCACTATATTTGAAGATATATTAAAATTCTATTATTGAAGTAGTGAAATCTACTGATGTTAGATATTTTTATTAGGTTTGTTGTTGTTGATTTTCTCTTAACTAAATATACCTTCCTCACATTGGACTCAGATAGATAAAAGCTAGCTTACCAATAAATTGTGCCTTACTTACATTGTGATATGTGTTTCATATTTAAATTTACATATATTTTAGTTTTAGGGCTTTCAAGTCTCTTCTACTTTTTTTTTTTAATTCTCGGGCTTGAACAATATTTATATTATTATATACTTAATGCATATTAATAATCTTTGACACAAATCTCTTGTCATCAATAATCTGCTATTTTCTGTAATATCATTCTAGAATCTATATAATTGATAGAATTGTTTTGGAGTTAAATAAATCACTAAACAGAATTTGAAAGGAATTACCAATTTTATTATGTTAATTGTAGTGCTATAGTCTCAAATTAGTAGGTTTAGCTAACTTGGCAATTATTTGTTTATACTGATTCCTAAAATTCTATATTTTATTTATACAAATCTTTGAAAATTTCACATATGCATATGCCAACATATTTCACGCATTGCTTTATAAATAAAACATAATTTTCATAAATTCTAATTGGTAGCAACACATTTCAAAAATTGGAAAATAATATAGTATATGTCTATTTATCTTTTATAGAGGGAAAGTTTATTTGCTGACCTTTGAAACTCATTTTCATAATTTGCAGAAATGAAAGTTCTCATTCCTTTGCCACTAACAAAACCTTCTATCTTATATTTACAAATATAAAGGATATTTTTTAGAAAGGAAATTTCAATAATTTAATTATGATTTAAGTTCAGTATATATTGAGAACATAAAGTGATAAATTATAGGAACATGTAATAACAACAACAAAAACCCTAAAACTTTTAAAGAGGTAGGGACTATGATTTTTTTATCTTGCTGAAACTTATTCAGAAAGAACAAGACTTCCAAAATGTTTATTAAAATAAAGTAAGTGCTATTTTTCTATATATACCTCAAACAAGTGATATAATCATTTTGGTTTTGCTTAGCTGAACAATGGAAAAAAACAGTTTATATAAAATTATAAGTAAAACCCAACTGTACGCATTATATAAGGGAATAATAAAATGATTGTAATCCAAGAATATTTATAATAAAAATATGGCCAAAGGCATTAAAAAAATTGCAGTACATGAAATTTCAACTTTATCATCAGGTAATGTAAAATAAGGGACAAAAATTATTAAATAAAGCTAGGAAATTCCTTATGTTTATAAATGTTATTTGCACATCAAATAAAGTCAACAACATTCAAACACCAGCCAAAAAATCTGGAGGAAAAAAAGAAGAAATTGCTAGAAACATTTTGTTAGGGGACAATATTATCTATTTAAGTTCATGACATTTCAAGTGAATGAACAATAAATTAGAAAACTGAATACATTAATAATTAATAAGGTAAGTCAAATTGAAATAGCCCAATTACATCTTTAAAACAGAAAATACACCTCTTTTGAAGCACATAAAAAAAACATAATTAGCATAAAAAGTTAGATAAGTTTGAAAAAGGACAAATAACAGAAACAATTTCTTGTTGACAAAGGCAGAAAAAGTAGAAATTAGTAATCCAGAAAAAAATAGGACACACAAAAAATCTAATTCATCAAAATTTATGACAAATATCAAAAACATCTCTTATAGGATAAAAACAGAAATCCCACAAAGATTTAGAATACCAATCCATAATAATAGTAATATTAATTCAAATTAAACTCAAAGAGCAAGAATGTTTTAACCTAAAAAAATATGAAATTTAAACATTAAGGAAATGAAGTATTTAATTCAAAAAATTATTAAGTGTCTTATACAGTAATGTAGGACACCACTCTCTCTCAAACCCCATAAGAGGTATTTAATGGATGTGAAATCATACGATAACAACTTAGAAAAACAGGAAACATGATGGTTTGGAAAACACATGGACCCTTATGATGCTAATGTAGTCAAGGACAAAGGAAAAAATTGTCAGATACACAAAAGTGAAATGATAATAGAAAACTAAGCACCAAAAGAAAGAAACAACTTTTGAAACTTTGTGCAAATAAATTTGAAAACGTAAAAATATATGAGTTTCATTTTAGTTAAATATAAATAAACAATTCCCGCAAAGAGAAAATAACATTTAAAAATCAAAGACCAAACTTATTTATGAATATCAAAGCAAAAAACCTTAGATAAAAGATACACATAATCAATTAAAAGAACAATATAACTAATTAGGGCATCTTAGGATAATGTAAAAAACAATATAATAAAATCCATTAAGATGAATCATATTATTGACCTAAAGAAAATAACAACTATATGTATTCTACATACATCATATGTAATAAAAGCACTCACAAAAGAATCCATAAATCTTTTAAATAAAATGTTCTTAATAAAATAGCAATAGAATAATGATATATTTAAGTTTCTGGATTGATTAAAAATGTTATTCTCATTAAAATGAGAAAAAGATGAAGATGCTATAATTTGTCAATATTAAGCACCAATATTAAACAACAGTAGGAAATAGTTGATATAACCAGATGAGAGAAATACATATAGAAATTCTGCATATAAAATGTATTTTAAATTACAGATGATGTTAATGTTTCTCTAAAAACATAAAGGATCAATTAAAAATCTATTACAAATAATGTAACAAATTTAATCACTTTCTGGGTATAAAGTTAATGTGCATAAATCAATTTATTCATAAACAATTTAAAAGCAGGAGAAAATACACTAAGTTATACAGTGACAAAATACGAAATACCTAGGAAAAATTATCAAGAAATATTTAGAATTTATATAAGGAAATTTTTTTAATGTTAATGAGGAATATCAAATAAATCAAACAATATATATAGAGATAGTACAGTTTGTGAACACAAATATAACATCATTAACTTGTCAATTCATTCTAGAAACTTTAGAAATCTAAAACCAAAAGTAGAGTTTTAAAGATCTAGAAATTTTTTTTGAGGAATAGAGAAAGTGAACCAGGTATTCTAAAATTAAAAATAAATATAAACTTCAATAATATTTCAGAAAAAATATAGAAGGAGACTATTCTTACTGGCCATTACTTTGAATTTTAAAGCTTAAATAATAAAGATACTATAGTTGTTGTAGACAAATTAGTAGAATATAAAGTCCAGAAAGAATTGAAAATATATATAACATTATGTACAGTGAAAGCGTTGTTTCTAAACAATTGGTAAAGATGCACTTTTTAATTTAAAAAAGTTATGAAAACAGGAAAAAATGTTTGGACATCTCATGATAACTTAGAATAAATTACAAAGGGATTTTAAGATTAAATGTGAAACTAAGGCGATAAAAGTTGTATAAGTTAGCAAAGGAGAATGTGAAAAGTCTTCATAAATATAAACCCAGTTGCCTTGAAAGAAATGAAAGGGTGGTTTTCGTCCACGTTAAACACAAACAGACTGGGAAACAAAGAAAACACTGTAAAAAGAGTCAAAAGCACTTTACAAAAGAAAATATTTATACCTCATAAAAAAGAACAAAGAGCAAATTGTCTTAATACATGAAAAGCTTCTAAAGTCTGTATGAAAAATGCTTACACTGTTGCAATAAATTTAATATGAACTATGAAAAGACAGAGTAGGTAAAATATACATGTTTCTCAAATATGAAAAATGCTACGTTGAACACACAGAGGAAAGATAATATTTGCAATTATAAAAACGATATTTTATCCATAAGCTTTTAAAATATTAAACATTTTGTGAATCACTGAATTACTTTATCCATAAGCTTTTAAAATATTAAACATTTTGTAAATTACTGAATTGGAGTGAGTTTCAAGAAAAAACATTCCTGGAGATATTAGAGATTATATACCTTCATCTAAGAGTTTGGAAAGTTTATAAAATCCTGAAAATGTATTCTCCAGTCAAAAACACATATGTGTGAAGTGACATTTGAACTTGAACATATCAACAGGCAATTCTGCATAGCTCTCTATGTGTGTGCATTTCTGTGAGAAGCAGCATTAACAGTCTTTGTTCGAACCTTCTTTGTTCTAGAACCTCTTCAAAAACTTTTATCCAGTAAATGTCTTTGGAAAATAGAAATAATATCTCACTCCAGAGAAATGGTAGGTTTATTTACTATACAGTCAAATAATAATAGTATCTCTCTCTGGGGCAAAATTCAGTCAAACTTACTGCCCAGGGCTTAAATTCTGAGTTCTCCTGTAATATCACCCCCTGAGTGTACAGGCATCACTTTGCCCTCTTCAATCGCTGGGGCTTTGGAAATCAGTGCAAATGTCAATTCTCCAGCTACTGCTTATGCTAGGGGTAATATGGTTTTTGTCTATAGCACAAGAGTCTCATATGTTTTGCCAGCATGATAAATTGTAAATTTGAGATTAAGGTAAATTTTTAGACCATTTTGATCTTGGTGAAATAGTCAGTGCTTTATTATTTGTAATATCAAATTGTGTCAAAACCGAAATGCCCAGCAGAAGATACAGGTTACATAAATTATATCAAAATATTTAATATTATTAAGTTATTGATCATAATCTTAGCTCTGCATTTACTTATAACAAGTCCAAGATATATCTTTTAAAGAAGAAAGTAATGCAAAAACATTTTGTAAAATTTGGTACCGTGTGTATAAACAGATTTTTTAAAAACATGAATTAAGGGACACTATTTAAATTAAAAAGTCATGATGAGGACTTCCAGCCCAGACTATGTGCACTCCTATTTTCTTCTCTTACTTACTAAGCACAATTAAAACCCAGGAAATATGCAAAATTATAAACAGGAAATGTATAAGATAAAACAAAAGAAAAATTCTGAAAGGCATTTAGCACCTTTTAAAATTTAAAGTGAAGGCCAACTGGTTGTAGACCCAAAAAGTGGAGGAGTAGCGCAGATTGCATCCCCTGACCCAGCAGAAGAAGGCCACCGAGACCCACTGTTTGCCAACCACTGCTTTAGCATCAGAAGGCAGCTATAGGCTCATTCCTCTCTTGGAATGAATGTGAGTCCTTCTGGAAATACCGGGTGAATACAACACTACAGGGAAGGTGGATTAATTGGAAGCTTCACTTATTTTTATAAGTGTTCATGTGAAATAATATATTTTCCCACAAAACATGAACCTTCCATGTTCTGCCAAGAGATACTGAGGTGAACAGGCAGAACAAGCAAGACAAACAGCTATAACAGGAAGCACAGTCTGGCAAGCTTCTTGTCTCTATGAACTGAGACCCTTCACCCACAGACATTGGGACAGGCAAGCAGAATAAGAAAAAGGAAAGCAATTTTTAGCTAGTGACTTAGACTGGGCAGCTTCTTTATTCCTTTGGGCCTAGGATTCTCCTACCCGGAAACACAAGGACAATCAGGGGACACCCATGAGGGACCCCACAACACCTTGCTCCTACCAAGAGAAATCTAGCATCCTGAACTGGAGAAAGGTCTTCCACTTTTTTTTTTTTTTTTTTTTAGATGGAATTTCGCTCTTATTGTCCAGGATAGAGTGCAATCTTGGTTTACTGCAACCTCCACCTACCGGGTTCAAGCGATTCTTCTGCTTCAGCCTCCAGGGTAGCTGGGATTACAGGCATACTCCACCACGCCTGGCTAATTTTGTATTTTTACTAAAGGTGGGGTTTATCCATGTTGGTCAAGCTGGTCTCGACTTCAGGTGATCTGCCTTCCTCAGCCTCCCAAAGTGCTGGGATTACAGGCGTGAGCCACTGCGCCTGGCCAGGTCTTCCACTTTTTAAGGTAGCAAGAGTCACACCAGATGAACCAAGCAGCCCCAAATAAAATCCCAAATGTTGGAAAAATTAAATTGCCATAAAATTAGGCCAACACTTGCATGCCAAAACTAAAATAGGACTAACTGCATTATGAAGTAAAATATTTTAATAGAACCTAGAGTCTTCTTACATAATAGAAAAAATTCAGAATAAAATTGAAAATCACTCCTTATATTAAGAACTTAGGAAATCAAAAACTGAATGGGAAAAAAATGTCAACTGATGCCAATATGGTGGTGATACAGATGTTTCAATTATCTGACAAATATGTTAAACGATCCATCATAAAAATGTTTCCACATCCAATTAATTATTTTTGAACCAAATTTAAAATAAAACTATTAAAAAATAAATTTAAAAAACACTCTCAAAGAACTAGAAAACACAGTAAAGGAAATACAAAACTGAATGGACCCAACAGAAGAGTGGAGTGGAGGCAACAATAGCATTAGTGTAATTGAAGGTAAGACAAATGTAAATTCAACCCTATCTGAACAACAGAGAAAAAACAGACTACTACTGCTACTGCTAATAATAATAAAGAACAGCATCATATGGACTTGTGAGATAATCAAAAAACTAACATAAATATAATTGGCATACAGAGGAGAAAGGAGAAAAAGATTAGAGCTAAAATAATTATTTGAAGAAATATAGTAACCTCCCCCTTATCTGTGGGAAATTTGTTGCAACATTCCCAGTGGATGCCTGAAACCATTAATGGTATTGATCTCAATTGCCATTAATTGAAACATGTTTCTGCTTGTGTCTTCTACCCAAAACTTGAATGCCTTTTTCATCTTCCTAAGCTCTTATCGTGCACTGTGGCTATAACTTTTGCAGTTTGAGGTACAACAACAAAACTGGCACTAATTATTATTCCTTCTTCATGATTTTACAGATATAAAATGTGTTCTTCCCATAAATTTTAGCAACATCAGCATGTAAGTTTTTTTTTATTAAGTTGAGAATTTTAAAGAAGCACTTTACTGTTTTTCTTTGGAATAACCAAACTGCTACTATCATTTTTCTTGCACTTAGAGGCCATTATTAAGTAAAATAAAGGTTACTTGAACACAAGCACTGTGATACCATGACAGTGGGTTTGATAAACAAAATAGCTGTTAAGTCACTAACGGGTGGATAGCATATACACCTGAATATGCTGGATGAAGGAATGATTCATGTCTCAGATAGGTCAGAGCACAAGAACATGAAATGTAATCACTCCACTCAGAATGGCAAGCTTATAAACTGTTTATTTCTGGAGTTTTCCATTTAATATTTTCTAACCATTTTACTGCAGAAAATGGAAACCATGAGAAGTGAAAACATGGATGAAGGGGACTACAGTAGTGCCTGAAACCTTCTCAAACTCGGAGAAAGACACAAGCAGATGAATCCAATAAGCTGAGTGAACCTCAAGAGATATCCATGCCAAGACATGTCATGAAATAACTGTGAAAATACTCAAAAACATCCAGAAAAAGGAAACATTGCCTATAAAAAATTCCAATTTGGATGACTATAACTGACTCATCTGAAACCATAGAGGGAAGAAGGAAGTACTACAACATGTTTTCAGTGTTGAAGGGCTGTGAACTGAAATTCTGTAACTGGCATAACTAGCCTTCAGGAATGAAGAGAAAATAGAACATTTTAGGACAAAGAATATTAAAAAAATATTGTTAGCAGAACAAATAAAAACATTTTGGGACAAAGAAAATTTAAAATAAAATGTTGTTAGCAGACCTATCTTTAAAGATTGTCTAAAATAAATTCTTTAAACAGGAGTAAAAAGTTAAGAGAAAGAATCTTGAAACATCAGGAAGCAAAAGGAATAAAGGAAAAAGCAGACATATGGGTATATACAATAGATTCCAATTTCCCTCATGTGTTTATATATTGTATTTGATAATTGAAAGAAAAAATTATAACACTATCTGATACACAATGATATTTAAAAAGGGAGAAGGTAAAACAACCTAAATGGAAGTGAAGTTGCAACATTTCACTCAATGTGGTAAAAAGTCAATACCAGTATACTGTAATTCACTTATGTATATTACAGTATATGTATTAATAAGAAAATCACAACTAATCTATTATAAAACTGTGAAAAACTATACAGATATACATTCAGAATTACTTAAATAAACCAAGACTTTTTAAAATAATATTCAAGTAACCTATGGGAGGGTAAGAAAAAGAAACAAAGGAGTAAGAATCAGGGGAAGTAAATATAAAACAAATAATAAAATGGCACACTTGATTGATAACAGATCAATAATTACATTAGGTGTGAGTGATCTAAATATACCATTCAAAGTTCGGTAGAGCTGGTTAAAAATACAATCCAACTATATGCTAATATACAATATTACAGGTATAAAGTATGTATAATCAAATGTTAATAGGTCATCAAGTATTAAAATTACCAGGGATGAAGATGAACATTATATAGTATTAAAAGGATCAACCTACCAAGAATAAATAACAATCCTAAGTGTACATGTATCACAAAACAGAGCCTCAAAATACATGAAGTAAAACTGAGAGAGCTAAAAAAAAATACGAGTTCATGAGTATATTTGGAGACTTTAATATACCCTCTCCACGTCAGCAATGAATAGAGCTTCTAGAAACATGCAAAAAGTTTATGAAACATCTGAATAATGCAATCCACTAACAGGACATATTTGACATATATGGAACAGTTCACCCAATAATAGCAGACTATTTTTTTTCACAGGTTTATGGGACCTTAAGATAGAAGGTATCCTGGGCCATAAAATAGTCCTCAACAGATTTAAAAGAAATGAAATGAGATACCCAGTGTGTTCTATGACCATAATAAAATCTGACTAAAACACAAAATAACAGAAGGAAAAAAATACATAAATAAACTAAATGTAGAAAATAAACTACAAAATGATCCATGTGTCATTTGTCAGAGAAAGGTTTTCAATAAAATTTTAAATGATTCATATAACTGAATGAAAATAAAAACAACATGGCAAAATATGAGGAATGCTGAGAGAAAAATGTATAGCACTAAATGCTCACGTTAAAATGTGAAAAGCTCTTGAGTCAATAATTTCAGTACCTCAGGGAACTAGAAAATTAGTAAAACATCACAGAAAAACAATGAATCAATATATCTTTTCAAAGAAATTAATAAAATTAATATATCTCCAATGAGACTGACAGAGAGAGAGATGAAGAGAGAGAGAGGAAGCCAAATTATCAATATCAGGAATGAAATACAGGACACCACTGCTGATCCTGCAGCCATTAAAAAGGTGTTTAGAGAATTCTATTAACAACTATACACTCATACATTTGAAAGATTAGAAGAAATGGAAGAATTTCTTGAAAATCACCAACTACTAAAAAGTCAATCAAAATGTAATAGACAATTGAACACCCTATAACCATTAAAGGTAAGAAGTTAGTAGTTAAAAAACACCAGAAAAAAAGGATTTTCAGGATCCAATGTTTTCACTAGAGATAACAAACATTAAAACAAGAATTAACACCAATTGTAACTGTCTCATCAAGAACACAGATGAGAAGGAAATGCTCCCCAACTCATTATAGCAGGCCAGTATTACCCAGATATCAACACAAAAAGAGTAGCGGAAAAGAAAACTATAGACAAATTTCTATCCTGTGCTTAGCCACAAAACGCTCAACAAAATACCAGAAAGCAAAATGTGAAAATATATAGGAAGAGTTGTACAATGCTACTATGTGGGATTTATCCTTGTCTGCAAAGGTGGTTCAGCATTAAAAAATCTATCAATGTAATCCTCCATAGCAACAAGCTAAATAATAAAAAGTACATGAGCATACCAATGGAATCACAAAAAGCACTTGACAAAATCCAACATCCTTTTATGCTAGAGACTTGAAGTAAATTAGGATTAGTGGAGTACTATCTTGGCTTAGAAAAGAGCATCTAAAACAAACATAAAAACAAAACCCTACATTTAACATCCACCTAACATAGGGAGCAAGGCACCCGTCTTATTCAACGTAAGAGTAAAAGGTCTAGCCTCTGAAGTAAGCAAAAATATTAATAACAATGTAGTGCACATAGATTAGGAGAGAAAAAAATAAAATTATCTCTATTTGCAGACGATATGATTTTTTACATAGAAGACCTCAAATGTCAACAAAACATTAATAAGTGAGTTCTCTGCAAGGTCATAGGACACAAGAGCAAAACAAAACAAATAAAAAACTATTCACATTTCTACATAATAATGACTCTACAGAAACTGAATTTTAAAAATGTCATGCTATTTATAAACCTTCCAAGCACAATTACTTAAATATACAATTAACATAGATGAGATTGATATGCTGACAATTACAAAATGATGATGAAAGAAATCAAAGAAGACCATAATAAGTGGAGAGACATACTGTATTCAGGAGTTGGAAGACTCGATCAAGTAATGATGCCAGTTCTCCATTAAATTATCTGTAAGAGTAATACAATTGATATCAAAATTATATCCAAAAGTTTTTGAAGCCATCAACAAGATAATTCTAAAATTTGTATGGAAGTTACAGTCCGCAGCATGACAAAGGTGAATAACATGAGAGAAATCACACAACTGGACATAGCTATAGAAGTCAAAGCACTGAGGTATTGTTGGAGGCATAGACATGTAGAACAATGCAACAGAATAAATAACACAGAAAGAAAATTGCATAATTATTTTCTACTTATTTATGACAAAGATGGAAACATTATTTAATGGAAGTATAAACTTTTCACCAAATGTTGCTAAAATAGTTTAATATTCATAACCCCATAAAATGAATGTCAACCTGTAATTCGTACTTTATATAAAATTCAGTCAAAATGAATGAGAGACTTAAATGTAAAACATAAAATTGTAAAACTTTTAGGAAAAAGTCTTTGAGTTCTAGGAATATGTAAATATATCTTAGAATTGATACCACAGCTCAACATAAATGAAAAAGAAAATAAAAGATCAATTGGACTTAACCAAAATCAAACACTTTTGCTCTGTAAATTCACATGGGAAGAAGAATATATTGACATGTCACATACCCATCAAAGGATACAGATATTGTAGTTAGAATATATAAAGAGCTCTAAAATTCCAACAGTAATAAAACTCACCAATTAGATAATAAGCAAAAGGCATGAACAGGCATTTCATAGAAGCAGAAATGCAAATGGAAAAAAACAAACTAAAAGATGTTCAATTGTGCCACTGCACTCAAGCCTGGGTGACAGAGCGAGACTCCGTCTCAAGAAAAACAAAAAAAAAAACCAACAATAAAAAGATGTTCAATATGATGAACCGTCATGAAATGCAAATTAAACCCCACTGAGATATGATATACGTGGATCAGAATGGCTAAATTAACAAAAATAGTAAAAATATCAAATGCTGGTGAGGATGAGTTGAAACTGGGGATAAATTGAAACTGAATTGAAACTGCTGATGGAAATATAAAATGCTACAGTTACTCTGGAAAACAGTTTGTTTGGTTCCTTATAAAAGCAAACATTCAATTACCATATGACCCAGCAATTGCACTCTTGGGCATTTTTCCCAGAAAAAAAATAAAAACTTATGTTCATAAGAAAACCTGTATATGAATATTTGTGCTAGTATTACATAAAAACAAATCTGGAGTGTACAAAGGGAGACTTTATTTGGAAAGACTATTGCAATAGGAAAATATGCTGAAGCCGGGAACTTCCAGCATCTCAAAAACAAATAGAAAAATACCCTTTTTAATAGTGTAGGAGGTAAGCAGAGCTCAGCAGAAACTTTTAAGGGGAAGTTGGCAAGCAACGGGAAACGACTACCAAGATCTGACAATGTGCCTGGCAGTAATCAGCCAATTAGAATAAATTAATGGTGGGACATGTTTCCCTTTTTAGAACTAGCTCAGTCTTGGAACGAAGTACAGTTCAAGGGCATATAGGGAGGCCATAATGTTAACTATAGTTTGGTTAGGACAAACAGGAGATAAGAAATGGGCTGTTGTAAACACTTGGTTAGTTCTCCCCATTGTTTCAGACTGACAAGGTCGGTTCTTAAATGTTACTAGAGATGAAATAAGAGTCATTGTGAGGTTGGGATTGAACCAAGTGGTTTTCAGGGGGTGAGCTGGCCTTCGTGTTCTTGTTGGCTTTGAAAGACTAGCTGTATCATCTGTTGACTTTGCTATCTTCCTAGAGCATTTGAGGAAGTTAGGCATTTAACGAAAGGTATACCTAGAGATTTAATAAACAGAACTATTATTAAAAGTTGAATAAAGTAATAGAAACAATTGTACAGTTTTGAAGGCAGGCTGTTGAAAGGCTTCTAGAATATGGAGTGCAAATTTAAATGGAGTGAGGATGATAGAATGAGGATGACAGTGGCAAGCCAATATATTTTTCAGTTAGCTGTCTGAATATTTTTGGCGATGGCAGAGTCATCAGAGATATTTTGGGAAATATATGCACAATGATCATTTCTGACTACTGCACACGGGTCTAGGATTGAAGCCTCTGGAGTTTGGCAGCAGTATTGGTAGTAAGGCATACAATGTGAAAGCTCTTCCCACAGGATTTAAGATTAGTTTCCTTGTGATATGGCTCGTAAAGAACAAGGTCTCTACTACTGGAGGAAAAGCAGCCTCAATCTGTTGGTGACAAATATGCATGTAATTAATCACTTCCTTGAAGCATTTTAGAATGTCTGAATTGGCCAAATTTTTATGGGTCAGCCTTCTGTTATTTTTTATGGAGCAGTTGCTGTGACCCAGCGGGAAAGGACAGAAGAGCAATCAGGACTAAAGATAAAACCTTGGGTTATAAAGATTGAGTTTTTGTGTCAGTTTATAAAGTTTTAATTGTAACAATCTATTAGCTCTCATTATTATTTCATGTGACTGGGGATTATGAGGACAATGTAGTTTTTGGCATGAAGAAAAAACTCAAATTTCTTGGATGGTTTTACTGGTGAAAGAGAATTAATCATGAGAGGAATACTTTCTTTGATAAAAGTTTAGCAGCTGAAAAACAGCAATGGTCCCTCTAAAAGTGATAGTTTCCAGGCAGTGAGAGAACATGCAGATGAAATTAAAAACATATTTATAACTATGATATTTAAGGAACTGGATAAAATCTAACTGCAAATTTGAAAAAAAAAAAGGTCTTAAATATCTGTATAATAAAAATTCATAGGTAAGTGATAAATACCCAATTGTAAATTGCTGGCCTAGACTATGTTGTATTTAAATTAAAGAAGTGTAATTATGGCCAATTTAGAATTTAAAGAAGTAATTGATATTCTGACCAATAACATTGCATTGTTGTCTTAATGTCAGATACAGCAAAATTAAGACTCTGATAAATAGAAACATATTACGGACTGTGAGGGTGTTGTAAAAACCCTAGGAATTGTAAATGTTTTAATATATTAGTATTTTAAATATTATATTAAAAATAAGAATATTTTAACAATACAAATTTGATATAGAGGTTAATCATCCTTTTTGACAACACATCCTATGTAATTTGTATAGTATTAAGTAAATCAAACTATATTTTAGCACCGCTATTTTTAGAAGGTGAAAGAACAAATCATTTATGATTTTCCTGGGGCCCTCTAGGAAATACAAAAGTTAGATTTATGTGTAAAAGTTGTCATTCAGTATTTAATTTGGGGAAGGCAAAATGTCAAAAGTTTTCCAGAGGTTTGAACATTTGGTTAAATAAGATCATAGGTCACTGAGAACCTATACTTGGCCTATACTTGGCTACCTATATATATGTATATATATTTATTTATTATTATTATTTTTTGAAACTGACTCTCACTCTGTCACCCAGGCTGGAGTGCAGTGGCGTGATCTTGGCTCACTGCAACCTCCACCTCCAGGGTTCAAGTGATTCTCCTGCTTCAGCCTCCCAAGTAGCTGGGATTAGAGGTGCCCACCACTACATCCAGCTAATTTTTTGTATTTTTAGTAGAGACGGGGTTTCACCATGTTGGCCAGGCTGGTCTTGAACTCATGACCCCATGATCTGCCCTCCTCGGCCTCCCTAAGTGTTGGGATTACAGGCGTGAGCCACCGTGCCCAGCCTTGGCTACATATTTAGTCACATTGACAATAAACTGTTTTAAAAGTAAGCATGTGAGGTAATATGATTATTAAAAAAAGCTCACTCTTTGTAAAACTTAGAAGACTTTTTAAAAAAATCAAGGACATGATAAAGTCAACCTAAAGAATAAAAAACAATTCTGATCAAACAGAATCTCTGCCTTTTAGGCAGATTAAGTAGAAGGTTAAAAAAACAAACATTTCTACAACTTCTTTTTAGTAGTGGACCAATAATCCAATAACATCTTAATAGCAAGAAAACCAAATTCTAGTTTTGTATCAGTGCATTATTTAATATTAAAGTTTTTTTAATCTCATAAATAAGCCCATTACCAGCTTTGACCATGACAAATAAAATTCCATTTCTGTGAAACCTTATTAACTTTTTATGTTAATTTAAGTTTTATCTTATATCTTTTTATTTTTAAAAAATTCTGGAACAACAACTCACTGTATTTTATGATGAAATTAGTCTTTTTTCCTTTAAACACACACACACACACACACGCTCTCGCTCTCTCTCTGCCTGCCTTGAGTACTTTAATTTACCTGAAGTCTAGGGTTTTAAGTTAATAAAAGGTTTGAAAACTGTCCTTAAGATGACATATTAATGACATATTGTACATAATTATGTTGAAACAAAGTTTGTCAGAATAGTGACTCCATTTTGTTAAATGTATATTTATATTTTGATAATGGCTAACACCTAGTATAATGCTTGTTCTTGTGGGAAAAATTTAGGTTCAAGAGACATTGATAGTGAAACTGAAGTATCTCCTTATGTATAAAGTATACTTTTCCCTGTATAACTCCTTTTTAGTTCTTTCTTTATCCAACATTAGACAAATAGAAAACAGTGATGATTTCCTGTTATCTCTTTCTTTTGGTCTTTTTATGTTATTTTACATAAATTGAAGGTACTAGTAATCTACAAATCTTGCAATTAAGAACCAAAACTTCTTTTTATGGTGTAACATGCAAGCATGAATAATTACTGAAGAATCTACCTACAAATGCATGGACTTTATTTTTTGTGTTTTTATATTTTAAAAGAGTTCTCCATAAATAGCATTATTTCTTTCAGAAATGAACTAATTGTATAGTGCTGAATGGTGAATTTTGGACTATTTTCAAATGTATCAGGAATAAGACTGCCACCTTGGTTGCCACTATATCGACTCACTGATTTTCTGTTATGATCAATTCAATGGGTCAGGAATAATAACTATGAGATGAAATTGCCATAAATGAAGATGTTACATGTTTAAACTCTGACAAAAAAGTACCTGTATAAGTTTAGAAAGCATACTCTCAAGTAGAATAAAAATATGTTTATTTTATACTTAATATTGAAAACTCAGACTTTTTGCCAAAGATTATATTAATGTGAACTTGGATTTTTGAAATATTTGGGTAAGTTTTATAATAGTATTTTTTCACATTGAAAGTATTAGAAGTTCAGTGTTTTATTTAATTTCTGAGAGTTTTAGTAATATTCAGTTTAGATAAGTATTTATGTACCTCTAACCAATTAGACTAGAGCAACCTTAGGAATTTTACAAGCTAATTTGGTACTGCCATTCAGAGTTAAGAAAATATTACACATATATCAGATAAATATATGCATACATACATTAATACATACATATACAGGTGAACATAAAGACAGACACAAATAAGGTGATAGTTTTAATTCTAAAATTTAAGCTATGAGTCAGATATAAATACAGGAGACATTGGTTATATAACATAGTTGGCTCACCAATGTTTGTGGAGGAAACTTAAGACCTTCTTTGCCCTAATATGCAATCTTATGGTTTGGATGACACCACATGACCATATGGATATCTCCACTATTCATCAGAGTGGATAAAATATGCAATCTATTTCAAATGATTTTTTTTCAGCTATAGGTGGCTGCTCTGGGACTCCCTGGGTCCCCAAAATTCCTTAATGTGGGCAGGATGCACAAAGTTCTAGTGACTTAGGGAGCTAAGGACCTGGACTGAGAGGAGAAAAGTCTGTCAAGCGTGGCTAGATGTGTGAAGGAGGTAGAGATACTGAAGGAGAACAGATCAAGAGATTCAGGGACCTGAAGGGAAAGTCAAAGGTGGTTACTAAGGAGGAAGGAGGAACACGGATGATGAGAAGGCAGTGGTTTAGATGAACCAGTTAGGGAAGATCTCAAATTTCCTAAATAGATTATTAAAGTTTCAAAATATCCTCTGTAAATTTTTGCCATTTTAAAGACATTAGACAGAATTATTGCCAGAACAGCAGAGCATATAGGCAACAAATATAAAAGATGGTGAACATCAAGTAGATTGAGAGTTACCACTTGAAGGAAGAGGAGAATTTAGTTGAAAAGGAGCAAAGGAGAAAAAAATTTTTCTAGAAAGTTCCATGCACAATCCTGACTGGGAGTAAAGGAGTCTCTCACACAATCCTTGTTGTGGTACTGATTGTGGTACTGAAGGACTTGCTCTATACAATCTACAGAAATTGAACCAGGAAAAGCAGAGGCCTCATGAAAGAGCAAGGAATTTCCTACTTTAGAGTCAGGAGTAAATCCCCAAGAAGATCCAAGAAGACTTTCATCCAGGAAGATTCTTGCTCAAATAAAAAAGAATGCAGTAGAACCTGTTGTTGCCAGGTGTTATGGACAGAAGCAAGATACAGGAGGGAAGTGGGTGTGGCTGTTAAAAGAGGGAACTTTGCTTTGCTGGAAATATTCAGTATCTTTTCCATGATGATGGATACAGAATCTACACAGATGATAAAATTGTATCAAGCTTAACGCACACACACACACACAAATACATATAAATAAAACTGGGAAATTTGCATAGGATTTGTGGATTATATCAATATCTATATCTGTTTGTGATATAATATAGTTTTGTAAAATGTTTCTATTGAGAAAAACTGGACAAAATACATGAGGAATCTCTCTGTATTATTTCTTACAACTGTATGTGAAACTACAATTACTCAATAAAAATTTCAATTCAGGCCAGGCACAGTGGCACATACCTGTAATCCCAGCACTTTGGGGGGCTGAGCAGTTGAATCACCTGAGGTCAGGAATTTAAGACCAGTCTGGCCAACATGGAAAAACCCCATCTCTACTAAAAATACAAAAATTAGCCTGTTGTAGTGGTGTGGCGCCTGTAGTCCCAGCTCCTCGGGAGTTCGAGGCTAGAGAATCACTTGAATCTGGGATGTGGAGTTTGCAGTGATCTGATATCATGCCACCGCATTCCATGCACTCCAGCCCAGGAGACAGAGCGAGACTCTGTTAAAAAAAAAAAAAAAATCAAATCAAATAAACAAACAAAACAAAACAAGAAAACAAGGTGAGTTCTGAGAAACCAGTCCTATAAAAATGATGAATATGAGCCAAGTGGGGTGGCTCACACCTGTAATCCCAGCACTTTGGGAGGCCCTGTCTTGTGGATTGCTTGAACCCAGGAGTCTCAAAATATCCTGAGGAACATGGTGAGACCCCTCTCTAGAAACATACAAAAATTATCAGGGTATGGTGGTACAAACCTATAGCTACTCGGGGAGCTGAGGCCGGAGACTGAGGCAGGAGGCTGAGGCGAGAGGACCACCAGAGTCTGGGAGGCAGAGGTTCCTGTGAGCCAAGATTGTGTCATAGCACTCCAGCAGGGGGGACAGAGCAAGACTCTGCCTCAAAACAAAACAAAACAAAAAGAATGATAATTATCAAACCCTGGATGCTAGGAACTTAAGAGACATTATGAAAAGAAATAGAGAAGTTAAAGGTTAGATCTTCCAAATTATTTTGTTCATAAGTTACTGGCATTTTGAAGAGAAAACTCAGTTCAGCATTCCTTAAAAAAAGGTGATATCAGTATGTATATACAGTTCATGTAGAAACAGACAATAAAGAGAGAGAAGGAAGAAAGACAAACATGAAGTAAATGATCCAAAGTGGAGATTTTAGTTTTGCAAGACAATAGGACCAGAATTTTTATAAGAAACCACAAGATAATATGAAACTACCTTTGAATGGTATTTTATGAAGAACTAAATGAATATCAGTTGGTTATTGAAAGTCTACAACTCCTTCATACATTCTCCTTAATGTTGGCACTGTTATCACTCATAAATAAAGGTATTTATTTTTGAAGCAGAGACAAGAAGAAAATTAAGAGCAAAGAGGAAATTCTCTTAAGTCATAAGAAGGATAGTCAAGAATTTCACATGCCATTCCTCACTTGTAATATGGTATTGGAAGCTAAAGCATCTATTAAGAGATGAGGGGAAATATACATGGTACTTCTAAGAGTATGGCTGGTTGACAATATGATTTGGTTTATATGGGGAGAATATCATTAACAGGGAGAAAAATCAAAGATTAAGAATAAGACGTGGGAAATACAAATACACTGGGCATAAAAAGGCAGGGAAAATAGGAATATCAGCATTGATTAATTCATAAGTTTGGGATATTAAGCAAGATATAATTCAGGGTGATAGCAGTACCTAAAGCAAGAGCATTTTGATGAATAACAGAAATGAAGAAATAACAAAATGTCGATTTAAAGTTATTAATTAAACAGGTCAAAGAGCTGTAAATTTACAGTGTTAAAGAGTCATCAAATCTGATGTTTCTTTTCCCAAATACATTGTCAGATAATTTCACGAAACTCTCTTTATATATCTTTCATGATGCATGAGTTTAACACTTACACATACCAAAAAATAATAAATCTGTTAGTTTTAGTGGGGAGAGGGAGGAAGGAAATTGGCACAGGCTAATTCATTTCTGATAGTATAGGCAGAGCCTCACTCTGAAGGAATTGAATAACTTACTCAGGGGCAGGTTCTGGCTGACTGCCCCCGGTTCTTGATTGCCATGCTCTCAGGCACTTGATAGCAAGATACTTTCTTTACAGATTCGGCCATGCCCATTATCTCCTTTTAGGAGATTCTCTCAAAAGACCTGACCATAACGTTTTTCAAACTCTCTAGGGTCATTAGCACACTATCTCTCTTTCACCTCTCTCTTATCATTTCCCAGGCTTCAGAAATTCAATTCACTTTTCTGTAAGTTGTTAAAACTCTGGGAATGCAGTTCTCAGTACTTACTAGCTAGGAATGTTTGTACAGTATGACAGAGTCTATCCATTACTTTCTAAAGTTCTTTACACAATGAAGGCATTGAACAGAATATTCATGATTCACACATGAGGAATAAAAGACTTATTATGTAACCCTCCCGAGGCAGCATTTAGCCTATGACTAATCACAGCTGCATGGTACCTATTAAAATGTACAGCATTCTAAGAATTGCACCTTTTTTCTTCATTTAAGGCCCAAACTAAAAATTTAGATAACCGTCTGTTTCATATAGATGTTTTAGTTATATAATGAAGGAGATAGTCATGATGGCTTGATTGTGATTTAATTTTTGGCAAAAAAAATCTTTACAATTTAAGAGATTAATTTACCAAAAATATAAAATAAATAAAAACTAGCAAATATTGTTTCCCCTCTCATCATCACGGATGCCTACTCTCTTTCCAACTATAATCTTCATAAAGCACATTTCAGGTCAGAGACATTTGCACGCTAAATTTTCGCAATTTTATCTTTCCTTTCATAGAAATGTCTGTGCAAAACTCATTCTAATAGAAAAATAATCTAAATTCATTGTAATATTGTCAATTCTCAGTAATCACTATCAGACTTTAATGATTATGTAAAATAAATTCATTTATGTAACGATTAAAATACAAAATTTTACACAATTAAAATTTTATAGGACAAAATGTATCCTCAGTACTCTGGTCAAGAGGTATTTAGAGCATTATATTCCCAATTAAAAACAAAAGGAAGAAAGAAATCAACAACAAAACTAGTAAGTTAAATCTGGCTATAATTATTTTTCAGTTATGTCTGTATATCATTCCAACTTGGAACCTCCAGCTCTGCTGTTTAGATGTATATTGGCAAACAAATGGCTTTCCCAAACTGTGTAATTTGTGTAGCCCTTAATACATTCTCTATTAACCACACAAATGTTTTCAGGATTTAAGGAAACCAACAAGGGATATGAAGTACCCTGAGGTTAGCAATAGTAGGAAGCTATTCCCTCTTCCAGATATGAAGAAACAAAAGGATATCAGATTTGAGAACATGAAGAAGGTTCGGGTAGAGTGAGGGTACTATGAATGAAATTATGGTCTTTTATAGAGAGAGACAGCCAACCCACAGCAAATCAGCAAGCAGAGAGCTGAGAAAATAAATATTTTTACTTCACCCACCTTCCTATGCTAATCTTTTACTAAATAAGATTGACTAAACCCAAAGGAAGCAGAAGGATAAAAGAGTTCATTGATACAGCCAATACAGATTAGACTAGCTAGAAAGGCAAAAAGAAATTATTATGGATTATCCTGTGTAATACACTGTAAGTGTTTAAAATACTAAGAAAAAGAGGTACTTAACATTCCCCTCAGTCTGACTAAGCTTTAGACACTCTTCTTCCTGACTCCCTTTTCTTAGAGCATTTGCTTTATAAAACTTGTAATTATAAAGTTTTCTCTGCCTTTTTGAGATGCAAACACTTTTAAGTTTCTTGCCAGTTATAGAACTCAGGAATGTCTTTCTCAAGGGCCTGCAAGCTATGTCTTTAAAATGTAATCATCGAGAAAGATGTATATGTGTATCAAAATGTTATATTACACAACTTAAATATATACAATAAAATGAAATACAACACTATTTAAGAAAGAAAGAACAATATTGCTCTTATCTCCCAGTTACTGTGGGATGGTAGCACCTTAACTTCAACATGTGCTTGCTCCAAGTTGTAAAACTACCTCCTTCAGCGTAGAAGATAGCTTACTTTTCATTTGGATATAGTCAATTAGCAAACACAGGTGGTCTATGATATCCACTCCACATCTTAAAAACTCTCCAGCCTTTTGTATCCTGTGAATTCTGACTTTTCTCCCTTTTTGTGATAGCCTTGAATAAAGTCTTCCTCATCTGTTTAATTTTCACAGAACAATTTTTGCTTCGATAACTCTAATGATTTACTTTAAAATATGCATGTATGTTAATCCAGAACATTGCCAAAAGTTATGCTAGAGATTTATCCTTTAATTATATTTATATATTTTTTTCAAATAGGACAATTACAAGCACACCAGAAACATAATCTGCTGATTATCTTAGTTTGAGGTCCTTAGGAACAGGGCCTGAAAGATTCTGCTGCATGGGCTCTATTGAGAGAGTGCTCTCAGGTAAACACTGTAAGGTAATGAAGGAAGCAGGACAGGACAGAGATGGGGGTGGATAGACAAAGCTGTGGGCTCCCCTGAGAAGCCTTTTGTGCCCCAGAGGCAGCCATGGTTTTAGTCTGCACCTGGGTATTTCCAGGTCAAATTCTTCTATGGATGGAGCACAATTTTCAGAAAAAAGTGCAGCTGTAAATTATTAGCAGTCAATAATTAGAACAGCTAAGGAAATAGGTGCATCTGCTCAGTAAAGAGAATCTGGGTTGGCACCAATGAAGTCTACTACATGTAGCATTTACAGTAAGCATATCTCCAGTCTCCAAAACTGGCTTTATTATAGGTTTTGCTATTTGTCAAAAATTATTCTTCTTAGGAGACAATGTATTTGAGAACAATAAAAATCTTGAAATATTTGAAGTATTATATCACTAATCATATAATTTCATTCTCTATATAAGACTGCTAATATAGTACCACTTAAAATACTCTGTTTCTGCTTAATGTTTTCAGTTAGTAGTTAGCTAAACATTGTAGGAAGCATTTTAGTTATATACCCTATCATTACTGTCATTACTATTATTAAATGTTACTATTAAATATTTATTTAAAATGATATGGCTTTACATAGAATATATTTCACTCAAGAGTGTGCCTTTACAGGAGAATCACTCGAACCTGGGAGGTGGAGGTAGAGGTTGAAGTGAGCGGAGATTGTGTCACCGCACTCCAGCCTGGGCGACAGAGCAAGACTCTGTCTCAGAAAAAAAAAAAAAAAAATAGGGTGTGCCTTTATATAATGTTTGTTAATGAGTTACAGTAATTTTAATGAAAGGTGCATAGTCTAAGGATTTATTTTCTTTGCAACACAATTATAAAAGGAAAGAATATAGTAGAAACTCCACAAACTGTGCACTTTTCTCTTTTTTTGCTTTTAAAAAATTTATATTTATGTTTTGTTTTTCATTTTTTATTTCTATGAGAACATGTTAGGTGTATATATTTGTAGGGTGCATGAAGAATTTTGATACAGGCATAACACATAATAATCACATTAGAGTAAATAAGATATCATCTATCACCTTAAGCATTTATTCTTTGTGTTACAAACATCCCAATTGTACCTATTAGTTATTTTAAAATGTGCAATAGATTATTGTTTACTATAGTCACCCTGTTTCGCTATCAAACACTAGATCTTATTCTATTGAACTATATTTTTGTACCCATCATCCATCCCCAATCCCCACCCCGTCCCCCACCTCCCACTGCCACATGACCATTCCCAGCCTCTGGTAATCATCCTTTCCCTCTCTATCTCCTCTATCTCCGTGAGTTCAATTGCTTTCATTTTAAGCTCCCACAAATGCGTGAGAATATGCAAAATTTGTCTTTTCTGTGCATAGCTTATTTCACTTAATATGATGCCCCCCAGTTTTATTAATGTTGTTGCAAATAACAGGATTTCATTTTTTGTGGCTAAATAGTACTCCACTGTGTATTTGTACCACATTTTCTTTATCCATTCATCTACTGGTGGACACTTAGATTGCTTCCAAATCTTGGGTCTTGTGAATAGTGCTGCAGTAAACCTGAAAGTGCAGATACCCCTTTGACGTATTGATATTCTTTCCTTGGGGTATATACCTAGCAGTGGAATTGCTGGATTCTACAATAGTTCTATTTTTAGTTTTTTGAGGAATCTCCATATGGTTCTTCATAGTGGTTGTATTAATTTACATTTCCACCAAAGACCCTCTTCTTATTAAGCATCTCTGTGCTCTGTTGAAGTTTCACCATGTGGCTTACTCTTTACGTTCAGTAACAGATACTTGCCTTAGATTCTAAAATGACATTTCTATTAAAAATCAAAACCAGAGGGGAAAAAACTTTCAAAAATTTTTTAAATGAAAAAAAAAAACCACCACATTATTCAAAAAACAGAAGTAAACCTGACAGAGTCCTCTAGGTTTTTTTTTTTCCTACATATCTGCTTGTATACCTTTAAAATACAAATAAAATATTAATTCTAACAGAATATTAATATCATGTAATTAAATGTTAATATTAACTGACATTGTACTGTTAATTATTAATATTTATTGGATATTAACATTAAGTTTTAATAACACAAAATATCTATGTCAACAAAGTGAAGAAACCAGAACAATTTGCTCAAATATGTTAAAAATTATAAGAGAAAAAATGTAATATGTTCTTGTTTATCAACTTATTCCATTTCATAGAATTATCAAAATATGTAGATACAATTGCAATATGCACCAGTATTAAAATCCAAATTATTATTGCCTTCTTTTTTAAGCTATTAGTTTGGAGTTTTGCAGTGTAATGAATTCTCCAACCAGAACTGATGGGCTTCCTTGGCTTCCAGGTATCTTATTGGAAGTTGAACTATTATATCCTTGGTAAATAACACATGGAAAAAGTCAACAAATTCCACCTTCCCTCAAGCAATAAGATAATGTAGTACATTATTATCACCATTACACTTTGTTGCTCTCTCTATCTCTCTTTTTAATCCATCCTGTCTACATCTTGTTGAATTATTTCAATCTACAAATGTGTACATTGCATTGTTCCTTTTATTTTTATCTACAGAATTTTTACCTTTACATCTTTAATTTGCTCTGGTTTTGAGTATTGCACCTCTATCCCTTTTTGTTTAATATTTGTTTGTTATGTCCTTTATATACCTTTATTTGTATATTTCTTGTGTGTGTGTATGATTTATGTACCTTTCTTGAAGACTCAATATATTTTTCATATTGTTTCAAGCCATTGAAATGAACAATGGGAAATATGAAGAGCCTTGAAAACATCCATAGACTGAAGTAGATGGCCTAATTCTTATCAAAAGTCAGCACTGATGTCTGCCTTTTACAGCTTCTCCTAGCAACATTGAACAATTTTCACATTTACTAAGTGAGTCTCACTTGGTCCCAAATGTCATCACTTATCTTTTTTGAGAAGTAGAAGCAGGTGTCATGGTTCTTCCCACTTACTCATATATTTTATAAATTTCTACCACATCACAGGCTTTCATATTGAATATCTGACTCTACAAGAATTTTAGCCCAGAATTAAAATGGGAATATATGTTAGGTGTGGAGCATGGCTCATAACAATATATAGTGACTAAGAAAGAGAGAAGAAAGATCTATTTCAACAGTGTGTCGTGATCATGGAATTGAAGTAGGGAGGCTTATTATACTTACCCAGTGCTTTTGTAATCCTGACTGTCACATTTCAGCGATATAACTATAGAAAAATTATTATTGACTTAAAGTTTCAATTTTCTAATGTACTCAATGGGAATAATAGTACCTACTTTTATCACATTAAAAGGCTTATGCACACACTTTCACTGGTACTTCAAGAATTTTAGGTTTTGGAATTCAACTTTGATATACACAATTTAATGAGCTCTCATTACTCATTAAAGATGGCGAAACAATGAAGAACTATATTGTTATTTTCTGTATCATTTTACTTTACTATTTTGATTACAAAGAACATTTACAGTCATTTAAAATGCAGTAAGTTGACACTGTATTTTAAATTTATGTAAACTAAAATTTAAATTTATGTAAACTAAAATTTAAATTTAAGTTTAATTTAATTTTGGTACTGAAATTTTTAAAAATTTTTTTTTAAATCTTTATTTTTATTTT
The DNA here is from genome assembly GCF_028885655.2 of Pongo abelii. Taxonomy (NCBI): domain Eukaryota; kingdom Metazoa; phylum Chordata; class Mammalia; order Primates; family Hominidae; genus Pongo; species Pongo abelii. Next base: position 60,050,497 of record NC_085928.1, read on the forward strand.
TTTGAGACAGAGTCTCGCTCTGTTGACGAGGCTTGTTCTTGGCTCACTGCAACCTCTGCCTCCTGGGATCAAGCAGTTCTTGTGCCTCAGCATCCTGAATAGCTGGGATTATGGGCAAATGCCACCACACTGAGCTAATTTTTGTATTTTTAGTAGAGACTGGATTTCACCATGTTGGTTAGGCTGCTGTCAAACTCCAGCCCTCAAGTGATCCCCCCGCCTCGGCCTCCCAAAGTGCTGGGATTACAGGTGTGAGCCACTGTGCCCAGCCAACATCTTTAAATTATGAAATATTATCATAATATTACAATTTTGCATACAATTCTTTTTATATTTTAAAATTCTTGCTTGCTTTATCAAAAAAAGGCATTCAAAATTATTTTAAAGTATTAAAATGACAGAATTAATGGCTATTTATTTAAGGTAGACTGATTTCATATAGTTTTTGCTTTCCATTTGTAATGCTAAAATAAAGGTATTACTGAAGAGATTATAATTATGTAAAACAGAAAAAAAAACACATTTAAATTGAAAGAGTAATTTAATGTTAACATGAATAAAACTGAATATAATGCAGACTAAGTAATAGAAATGTGCTTAAAGCCAAATTAAATTATAATAATAGTTGATTTATAGTATATTACAGTTATTACTTAGACAAAATGCCATTTTCCAGGGAATTTTTAAGAAAGAGAGAGGGAGAGGGGAAGAGAGTGAAGGAGGGAGAGAGGAGGAAAGGAACAGAAAGAGAAAGAAAGAGAGTAATTTGTTAAAACAATTATATGAAGTCAGCACTACTTTTATGTCTATTTTATAGATGAGAAAGCTGAAGCACAGAAATATTAACGAATTTTCCAAGGTTATATAGCAAGTAAGTATGCAGCCTTGTGTTATGTGTGTCCACATTAAGAGACCACCAAACAGCCTTTGCATGAGCAATAAAGCTTTTTAATCACCTGGGTGCAGGTGGACTGAGTCCGGAAAAGGAGTCCACAAAGGGAGTTAAGGATGGGGCAGTTTTATAGGATTTGGGTAGGTAGTGGAAAATTACAGTCAAAGGGGTTGTTCTCTTGTGGGCAGGGGAGGGGGTCACAAGGTGCTCGGTGGGGAGCTCCTGACAGTTATTGTCCAGGAGAAGGAATGTCACAAGGTCAATTGATCAGTTAGGATGGGGCAGGAACAAATCACAAAGGTGGAATGTCATCAGTGAAGGCAGGAACTGGCTATTTTCACCTCTTTTGTGGTTCTTCAGTTGCTTCAGGCCATCTGCATGTATACGTTTAGGTCACAGGGGATATGATGGATTAGCCTGGGCTCAGAGGCCTGACATCTTGTTGGTTTTATTTATTTGATTTCTTTACATACAGATTTTTAGGTTTTTAAGCCACATTTAGATTTTCTGGATTTCAAATGTAATATTTAGCCAATAGTCATTCACTTTTGTATTTCAAAGAAAGATTTTTTTTAATGTTAATTTGTTTCAGTACCTGGAATATAGCTTTGAGAAACTGATTTTTATAGCTCTTTAGATGAAAGTGCATGGATATTAGTATCAAAGCAAATTAAGCAAGATTTGAAATACAAGAAATTTAGTAATTATTTAAAGAAGAAAATAAAGATGTATTCATATTTTCAATTTTCATTTACTTCAAAATAAAAATCAACATTTGTAATATTGGAGCTCATATTCTTTCCCTTGAAGAAAAAATATGAAACTGTTGTAATACATATCTTGTGTAAATCTAGTTTTAAATGTGTGTTTCTCAAGGTAGAATCTTATTCTGTAAGTTTTTGGATAAAAGGAAAATGTTTTGAAATAAAGGACTGAGTAAACACCTATTTATGTAGGTAATTAGTTAATTAATTTATATCATCATATATTTACATATAAAAGCTTTTTTGCCATAATACCAGAAGTATTTATACAGCTCTATCATATTTTCTTTTTCCTGTCCTGCAAGACGTTTCCTCATGAGTTTATTACCTTCAAAATGATCACTTTTAACCACCTATACTCAGTTGTATCCCAAAAGTTATCACTGCCTGTAAAATTCTGTAGCCGGTATTAAATTACTTAAAACATCTTCTATAGATTATCCTTCATACTGACCATATAAAACGTGTTTTCATTTAGAGGGGAAAATTACAGGACAAATTATGTTGCAATTACTTGTTAATATAATAAGTAGTCTTGTTAGATGATTTCACCAATTAAATTGTATTAATTATATATGTTAAAGTGGCTTAACTTCTACCTGAATAATTATGAATAATTATTTTGTTAAAAAATTATCTCAAACACAATTTGCTGTAGCAAAAATGTCAAAGTAAAACAAGTGGGAATTTTTTCACTACAGAATTTCAGATATCATACTGAATTAACCCCATTGATGTTGTATGTTGATTTTTTGTTTTATCAAATAGACAAGTTCAATTACTCTAGTCACTTAGAAGTCTGTCATTGTCTCTCTTCTCCCTGTTCTCCCCTACCTTTTCCTGCCTTCTTTATCCTTATTCTCTCTCTTCATAGCTGAATGTATTACTAAGCTTCAATGTAAATTCTCCTTCCACTAGTCCAGTGCAATTGTGTTGCTAAGGTCACCAATGACTTCTAATTTACCCAATGCAATGATCTTTTTTTGTGTGTTTATTCATCATTTTGATTATTTTTCTCTGCATTTGCCCCTTTAATTTGTTTTGGAAATGCACTGAACCTTTGTTTTCTAAGGCACAGTGCAACCAACCAGTTTTCTCCTTTAACTGACCATTAAGTATCAGGATGACTTGAGGCTCAAATATTGATCCTGTCTGAGGTTGTTTTCTTGACCCTCCATCTATGCATGTGCTTTGACAGAGTATGGTAACTAAACACAGTATATCTCTACCCAGGGTTCTCCTTGGCAATCACAATCATCCACTACCTACTGCCCCATGGGTATGTATCACCTATGAGAGCCAAAGGGGAAAGTCTCATCTTCTGTCTCAAGCTTTCCCTTCATCCATTTCATCTCTTTGTTTTCTCAAGATCAAAATGTGATATTTAGCCTTATCTGTTCTTCTCTCTTATGAATCATATTCAGCCCATCACAAAATGGTATCATTGGTTCCTCATTAACAATCTTTATATATGTAGTCAACTATTCCATTGCTGCCTTTATCTAACACCTTAAAACTTCTTGTTTGGATCGCTGTTCTTCTCCAAATCCATTCTTTTCATTTTCAAGGGGTATCAATCTAAAATACTATTATGATCATATCACTGTACTCCTGAAAACTATTGTATTTCCAATTTCTCATATTTCCTTCTTGTGCTTAATGTTTCTCAAACATATCCAAAGTAAAGCTATTATTTTTTACAGCCTACTTGTTCTTCCCCAAGTTTCACGTATGTACTTAGTGAACCCATTCTACACAGTTGTCCCAAACATAGTGACTGTTTATGTTTATCTTCCTCTGTAAACAACTGAGCAAATAACATTATCAGCAATTTTCGGGTAAATCTGTATTCCAAACTCCATTACCCTAGTTCATACCGCCATATTTTCTTCTTTTCATTGGTGCAATAATTTACAATCCCACTTCCTCTTATTGATCACATTTATCCACACTGCAGAAAAGTGCCTTTTCTAGCAGCCAGATATGATGACAATGTTTTTGCAATTCATGACATTCAATAGCTCCCAGCTGTTCTTAGAATGAAATTCAGACTCCTTATCAGAATTCACAAGATTTTCTGGGATCTCTTTTGTTATGTGCTAGCTCCCTGTTTATATTATTTTCCAGCCATACTAAACACCTTGTAGTTCCTTGAAAGTTTCACATTTTCTTAGCTACTGTTTCTTCGTGCAAAATAATCTCCACTTCTGTTTCTTTTCCTTGGTCCAACCCCTACACTCTGTTGCTATGTTCTACAGATATAAATAAACCATCTCCTTTACGTTAACTTTTCCCACACCTAAAGACTAGTTTAATTATCACCCTAAATTGTACCTTTCTGAGTATTTGGTTCTCTCTCCAATGTGTTAGTAAAGTCCTTGAGGAAGGAGGGGAAAAATATTATTTATTGTATCCCAAACATTGACCATAGAACCTTATACATAGTAGCAAGGCAATAAATATTTTTATAATGAAGAAATATTCTCAGATACCTGGATTAAGTGCACTACATTTATCATCTTTAAGCACCTGAAAGGGTTATTTTACAGATAACAGCCCCAGAAATATACCTCATAACTAGCCATGTTGAACTTTATATTCAGATCTGTCATGTCTCAATGTTGTTTTTCCTTTGCCATCACCACAGGCCCCTGTGAGTCCCTCCATGGTGTCCCTCTGTCACTGCAATGGTGGTAATCAACCAATTTTAGTTTCCCAGAGTTGCTACGTTGTCACACGTAGTCAGGTCTTTAAACAGACTTCTTTGCATTGAAATGCTTATTTTCAGTTTTTTGTATACTTTGATTAATTTTGAATTTATTTGATATACAGCGGAGGTGCTCTATTTTACAAACCTCCTGTTAATAACTCAGACATGATTAGATATCTTTTTCTAAGAGATTGGCATACTCACCTCCAATAAGCCCATATTAAAGCTCTATTGTCTTGGGTTGTCATAGTTTTCTATATTCCCTCACTTGAAAATAAGCTTTTGAGTAAAGATAACTTACATTTGTAACTCAGGAGTTTTGCCCATTCCATGAACCCAGTAGATATTTCAAAGAAGAATCATATATGCTATGCACTAACACTACTAAGTGTATTTGATCCCTGTTGCCTTCCTACAGAATGCTCATTCTCTATATCAAGACATGGTGAAATTTCACACATCCTCAATAGTTCTGCTCAAACATCTAAATGTGTCTTTTTATGTTAAACATCACCTTAGTTATCCTTTTATGCCTTACTCATTAAGGACTATTTGAGCTTTCTCACAGGTGGTAGACTCATCATTCTTTTTTTTTTTTTTTTTTTTTTAGACTGAGTCTCATTCTGTCGCCTAGGCTGAAGTGCAATGACACAATCTCAGCTCACTGCAACATCCGCCTCCCGGGTTCAAGCGATTCTCCTGCCTCAGCCTCCCAAGTAGCTGTGATTACAGGCACATACCACCATGACCTGCTAATTTTTTGTATTTTTAGTAGAGACGGATTTCACCATGTTGGTCAGGCAGGTCTTGAACTCCTGACCTTGTGATCCGCTGCCTTGGCCTCCCAAAGTGTTGGGATTACAGGCGTGAGCCACTGTGCCTGGCCGACTCATCATTCTTGATTTGTATTGATGTACGCCCTTGTATTACAGTTTGACTGTAAAATTCTCTGGGACTGGAGCTTGGCTCTGTTTATCTTCCTACTCTCAGCACATTACAGGTTGCCTTGCATGTGATATGTCCACAATATTTTTGCTGAATTTAAAGTGCTTATTCTTTTTCTTACAATGCATAATATTTACAAAAGTAACTCCTTCCTTTTGACAATAAGGGAATTTATACATGAGACTAATGAAGTGAGAATAAAAGGCTATTTCCCATAGAAGTCATAATATTTTTGGCCCAATTTGTAGAGAACTGAAATATAACTCAAAATCATATCAAAAGCTCATAGAGGAAAGAAACCCACTATGAATTAATTTTAATTTTTAGTACAAACGCAGACTATGAGAATTAGGCCTCATGATTTTAACTTTCTAGGTGTTCTTTTCTATTTGAAAGGAAAATTTCCTTTTGTAGGTAATTATAATGACTCTCTGAGATTAAGTATCATTCTATTAGTTGTGCTATATATCAAAGTTCTCAAAAACATTAAGTTTTGGATAAAGTAAACACAAAGTTTTAAACCTTGTAATGATGAGAAAACTTTGAAAAGGTTTGTGGAAAGTGTGCTAAAAGTTTGTGGGCTTTTCTGGTTGTTAAGTGTTTCACTTTTCTTTTCTGTGGTTTTAACACTAGAATATTTATTCACAAACAAAATGAAATAAAAGAAACTATCCTTTGGCTCCTAAAATTCTATCTTATACTTATCTCCAAAAGCACCCATTTAAAGGTGTTAGTATAAGCCAGTAAAGTGAGGTGGCCTTTTACCTGACAACATTTCAATCCAAGTAGAAGATAAGAAGAAAATTTATCCTTAGAGAATAATTTCAGAGTAAACTTTTCTACAGCTACTCCCCAGAGGTTAAGGTAAGAAATAAACTGAACACAAACATATCTCTATAGAAAACTGCTTGAGTTGGCTCAATTCTCCAATGAAAGCTACAACTATATTTACTTTTCTTCCATTTTTCTCAGAAGATACCTTTAAATGAGTTATGCTTTAATGGGGGTATTTTAGAGATTGAGGAAAAAGTATAGATACTACTAAATATAATTTCTTCCAAATCTAGGTTATTTAAAAATATATTTATCAGGGCATGTTGCCCTTCCTTATGTAACTTTTGCTGACATATTTCTATTGTTGAGTCAGCTAACACAAGTATAGATCAGTAACTCTATTACAGATATTTAGTAACAAATATAAAACACCCTCTGAAACAAATATTTAATATTAAAAATAAAAATTTCCTATTTTCATAAGCCTATAATTTTCTATGTTCCTGTTTTAATTTTTTGTAAAATTACCAATTTTATGCTATGCTTAGATAAGGCCATTCTAACACTTTATGGTAATTGCTGTATTTCCCTGTGATTACCTCTACCATCAGGTCATGATCTAATTTGTCATTGTTTTTGGGGTGATGATTCTTAGAAAATGTTACTTACTATGCATTTCTAAATATAATTAAATACATTGTTGTAAATATATGTGGCATAGACATAACTACACATAGGGAGTTTTCTGATTCAGGACATTGGGAATGGAGGTAGAGTGAAAACAAACATACACACAAAGATTTCTTTCAAAAATAAGATAACTAACTAAATTTATTATTTACTTCCATCTATGAGTACTTTGTAAAGCAGAATTAAAAATTCTGCCATCTTGCTGTACTGAATTTTTTTTTTTTTCAGTTTGAAAACTTCAGGTCCATCTACACTCTGAATCATGGTCTCTCTGACTCCCATTAATTTGTATTGTGTTGAACACTGACTGGTGAAAGTGATAGTGTTCAATCTGTGACAAAACTGTCAAGAAGGAGTGCATTTCTGAGTATTTTGTAAAGCAGAATTAAAAATTAAAAAGCTATATATCTTTTAAAACTCATTTCCCATACCATTTCAGCCTATTAGAACTCCAACCACGTTGTGTAAAAATTCCCGTCATCCAAGCATTGTGAAAACTCTCACTTTTAACTATTTCGGATAATTTGCTGATAATTTGATGTGGAAAATTAGTTTGTAAAATCTTTTTAAAAAAACTAATTATCTGTTTTAATACTGTTTCAAACTAGGAACAGTGGCTCATGTCTATAATCCCAAGATTTTGGGCGGTCGAGGCAGGAGAATCGCTTGAGCCCAGGAAAGGCTGCAGTAGCTGTGATTATGCCATTTCACTCCAGCCTGGGTGACAGAGTGCAACCCTATATATATATATATATATATATATAAATATATATATAATTTCACATTTTCAATAAAAAATAATCCATGCATATTGTTTGGTATGGTTCAAATGAGAAGATGGCCTCAGTGTGATTATATGAATTACGTGGTTTATTGCCACACATAGAGATTTTCTATGTCCTTTTTTTTTTCTAACAATGCTCAAAGAGAAAAAGAATATGGAGAACCCATCTTACAGGAATGCACTGTGACAAAGTACATTAATCACATGATGAGTGAGTTCCAATTTTGTTTAGAGTTCAATTATGCAAATCTAGTTGATCAATTAAAATGGAAGTAGGCCTCTGTGGATGTAAAGTCTAATTGAAGTTTGAGGCATATCTTTCCATCAGAAGTTTTCAGGAGGGATAATTTGACCAGCACAGCATAAGTTCATGTTCACAGGCAAGGTCGTCAGACACAGGAGTGGTGCTGATGTTGGTGAATGAGGCTTGGGAGAATGCATTGAAGGCTGTCAGATAGTAGCCCTGCTACAGCCTAAGCTGTCAGTTGAAGGCTGCCAGAGAGTAGTCCTGCCACAGCCTAAGCTCTCAATGTGTCTGTCAAAGTCTTGGGTTTATGTATGTTTTGGAGTCCAGTAGTTGAGGCCAATATCTCACATATATGGTTTGATAAGGTGTGACATAAAATTCTCACAGAGAGGGAAATTACATTCCATGTCCTTATCATAGCAAAACTTGTGTCACTAATACAGCAAATTATTAAATTGGAATCCCTTCAAAGTTAAATAATATTAATACATATTGAGTCCAGATTATTTTATGACACTGTTATTATATCATAATCTATATATTTAGCATTTTATTCAATTTTATATTCAAATGTATAAGATACATGTGTCCTTACATCAACGTTCATCTAATGTTATATCAGTCTTTATTTCTTAATTTACTTTCTTCTGAATTACAGTACTATGTTTTAAGAAGGAATTTTAGGCCATAAAGTTTAGTTGCTTTTGGGGTTCTTGTTTTCTTCTTACGTCTTTGAGAGCATCGTTATTTTTCCTTTGCAAATAAGTTGAGAACTTGGTAGTGAAGACAATTCTTGAATCACAATATTAATGAATTGTTCATTGGTAACGATTAACAGGATAATCTAGAAGTGCAGTAAATTTTTATCAACAAATGTGGACTGGTGAGAAAAAAACCATTTATTCTAACATTTTACTGAATTTTCAGAGATTGCTCTTCAAGGCTAGATTCAAAAGGCTATTTTATATCAGGGTTTTACTTATTTTTCCTTCTCATTTTAAATTAATGTAATTTCAGTTTTTCTCTACAAAGCAGAAGAAGCTAAATAATACACTCGTAAAGAATTTGAAGATTAAAAGCTTACTGATAGCTTTAATTTTCAGTATACTGAACCACCACTCCCACTCTTTTCAGCTTCTCACTTGGCCATTATTTAAATTATCTAAATTATCTCCAACTCCAAATCCTTCAATTGACTACTGCCCAAAGTACTATAAATTATTGTTGAGCGAAATACTTATGAGTGTACATTGTGTGCATAGAACTATACAATAAGTAATAAATTATGCAGATTTCTCAGCATGTGGTCTGAGGAACTTAGAAGAGGTCACTGAAGGAGGATGAGATAAAAACATAAAATGGATACTATAATACATTATTGGGAAGGTACTTTTTGGTTTTAGTATAATAATACTAAGGGTGGAAATATATTTCCTGAATTTAAGTCATTAATGATTTAAGATACTAATAATGAAGTGATGTAAAAAAACATCAGGAAGAAAGTGGGTTTTATTTAGCCGATAAATTTTAATAGTGTATCTAAATGCTGTCATTGGGAAGAGGATTATCAAAAGAAGAGAAGAGATTAAAACTAACTTAATAAGGAGAACGAAGTGTAAATAATGTTTAAATTAAAATGAATATTCTAGTTGTGAAGATAACAAAGATCATTCTTTCCAGAAAACGGTGGTATTAATATACTACATATATTTTGAAAAATATTTACAAATATTTCATTCAATATGACAAATAATGATTTGTTTTGAATATAACTGTATTGCTCTCAAAACAATGTGTCTGTGTTATGAAACAGAACCCTTTCTCTGTAAAGTCACTAAATCACCTGACTTAAAATACATGTTAATTAAATTCAGTTATAAGTGAAATTCCAGCACAGTACTCATGGTGATGTGTTCCTAACAAAACAAATTGCTACTATCCTTTAGCAACTTAATTCCCGGAATGATGGTATATTTACAGGCATAGTTTCTAACTTTCATAGATCAATTTTTCAAAAACTGTCACCAATTTTTAAGACTTATCATATATTTACTCTGGCTTATCTTATAAGTGCTAACCCATTTCAAGCCACCATAAAGTTCTCATTTTTAATGTATAGTGTGGTACTTTTTCTCCTCAATTTTTTTTTTTTTTTTTTTTTTCTGTTTGATGGAGTCTCGTTCTGTCGCCCAGGCGGGAGTGCAGTGGCGCCATCTAGGTTCACTGCAAACTCCGCCTTTAGGGTTCAAGTGATTCTCCTGCCTCAGCCTCCCGAGTAGCTGGGATTACAGGCACTCGCCTTCACGCCCGGCTAATTTTTTTTTTGTGTGTATATATATATTTATTTAATTTATTTACTTATTTTTAGTAGAGACGGGATTTTACCATGTTGGCCAGGCGTCTCTGTGCTCTCGGGGGCCCAGGAAGCTCCTGACCTCAGGTGATCCACCCACCTCAGCCTCCCAAAGTGCTGGGATTACAGGTGCGAGCCACCGCGCCTGACCTTTCTTGGCAATATTTTAGCAGACAGAACACTATCACTTTCACCAGTCACTGTTCAACATAATACAAGTTAGTGGCAGTAAGAGAGACGGCAACTGAGAAGATAGATTTTAAAAAGTGCAGTACAGCAAGATGGCAATAACATTTTTAGGTTGAGAGCATAAAGTAGTACTCATCTAACCATTAGGTACTATAACGAATATACAAATAAATAAATATAGTATGCTGTGTGTGTGAATGTGTACTTGGATACATACCCAAATACTACTGATGGCAGCGGCGGCCCATCTGGAGGGGCTGCTGCAAAGACGTCCACTGCAGTGGGGTAGGTGTGGCCAGGGCTGCATACTTCCCAGAGCTGGCCCGGGCCGGCAACAGGTGGGAGCCCCGCACCATACCGAGTCAATGGGGCAGGAGACGGACACTCCCGGAGCCCCACACTCCAGGGTGCAGCTGCAACCACGCAGCCATGGCCCAGGACCCAGTCATCTCTGCACTCTCGGGGGCCCAGGAAGCTCCTTGTCTCTGCAGGCTTGAAAGTTCCTGCTCCCACTGCCTGGCCTCTCCCGGCTCCTGGCACCCACTCCGGGTGGGAGCAAAGTTGTGGCCTAGCCTGGGAGCTCTTGCAACCCGGCCAGGTGTGTGCATGCTTGGGGTGGCACTGGCATGTCAGCGCCCTGAAGCCTCGGTCCCCTCCAGACTTTGGACGTCAACGACTACGGGAGGGAGGCTGAGTGGGGCCTGAGGGCAGCTCCGCATGGGTCTGCAGGTGTCCCTCAGCACAAACATCCTGGGTGCCCTGGGTGACAGGTCAGCCCAGGAGGCAGATAGTCTCCTGGGCAGAAAGGTGCGGGTCCCTGGTAATGCCCCACCTTCAAGCCAAGGAAGGCCTGAAGCCTGGAAGCCAGGATGTCAGTTCTGGGTGGAGTCCACGGCCTGGAGTGAGAATTTATGGCGCTTTTTCAGTGCCCACCCATGGCTGCCCGTGGACCAATCAACATGCACTTCCTCCCTTCTGAGCCCGTAAAAAAACCCAGACCAAGCCAGACTCACACAGACACTGGGACTATCAGCTGTGGGAAGGAGCCACCCTCTTTAGGTCTCCCGAGAGCTGTTCTGTCGCTCAATGAAACTCCTCCCCACGTTGCCCACCCACCTCGTTCTTCCTGGACGTGGAACAAGAACTCTGGCCGCCGAGTGGCGGGACGGAAAGCTGTAACACAAACAGGGCTGAAATGCACGGCCTGCTGGTCACCTTGCGGCCGACGAGAAGGAGAAATGAACTACGGCTCTTCAGGGACCCCAGACCTAGGGGGCTCCCCGATCCAGGGCAATGACACCCTCTTTGGGTCTCTGAGGTTCCTGGCGTTTCCAAGCTTCCAGGCACCACTGCACTACCCTTATCCAGATGCAGGTGCCCGCAGTGGAAGTCACTTGCGGTGGCTGCAGCCACCTGATCCAGCTGCAGCTTTGCCTGGAGCTGGCGCCTGTCCTGGCGCCTGGAACTGCCCACCCCACTACAGCAGCTGGCGTGCTTGGCTGGGTGCAGTGACTGGACTCCATGCTCACTCCGCTCCGTGCCTGGCTCACCCTTGGCTGGCATAGGATCTGGAATTGTAACGCTAGCCGAGCACAGCCTGCCAGGCAGTGTGGGTGGAATGAGCTGAGTGGGCAAAAACTCGGGAAAAGACGCCACCACTACAGAAGTTTCAGCTGGAATAGTGACATCCTAAGGATCCCCAAACTCTATGTGTGTACATGGATATATACATACACACTATGTGTACAAGGATACAAGAGAAATGAATATTTATAGATATTGCTAAAATGTTTATTTAATGTATACCAAGGACTTGCTCAAGTCAATATTTATTACATTTCTGAATTGCTTTTGTACATTTCACTTTTATATATTTTGCTAGATTCTTATAGATAATTTTATGTTTATTTACTGTTTCTATGTGCCAACTAGGTAGTTCGTGATACCATTCATATATTTCCAATGTGTGTTTATAGTCTGGAAAATTTTTACTATATTATATATCTGCTAAACTACATCTCAGAAAACTCATCAGAGACAATGATTTATTTCCATGTGAAAATAACATTACTTTTATATGGAAAATTTGAAAAGCTATTTTGAAAATTTAAGACATTAAATATTAATATGTAAATCACTGGTAAAAATCCTATAAGAAAAATGAGAATTCATAATTTTCCTAAAACTTTTTATGCTTTTTTATATTACGTTATTTGTACTTTTTCAATCCCTTGTAGGTTCATAAAGCAATTATAAAAATACAAGATAAACTTTTCTCATTATTTTAAGCACATTTCAGTTATGAGTTAATATATAAAAGGAAAAAGGCAGAAACATCTTGAATTAAAAGTACAGTAAAAATCTATAGTAAATTGATATAAAGTGAATGATGATTAGCTCCTGTCAGACATTCATTCTCTCTTTCTCAAACAAAGGTGGTAAGGTTATTTTTCTTGCAGAGGTATTAGAAGGTGACTACTGCTGGATCTTTTGGTCCAAAAATTACATCGCATAGTTAGTTGTCTACCATAGAAGATCCATTATGTTTATTTTGAGTTGTTTTGTGACAGTATTATCTAACAAAAATATTATTTTTCATCAACCCCAAGAAATTTGACTCTTTATTATAGGCTATTGAATTTTGGGACCCTAAATTATAAGAAAAAAATGATAAAGTTTGCACGTTCTATATCAAGGGTGTTTGTATATATGCTGTTTTAAGTAATATTGAAATACTTCTTCAAAAGACAAAATAGATTCTCAAGTGTCATGTAAGTAGAAATTCAAGTAAACAGAGTTACATTAATGAAAAGAGTTCCCTATTTTCATATGAAATTTAGGTACTATAAATTAATTTGATTTGAGAAGATATTTTGGATGAAACGGAACTAATATTTATTTAAGAAAACAAAAGGATTAGTTATCTTCTATTTGCTGGATTTTATTCACTCTCCATCTTTCCCTACCTTGTTCTGTGTCTTAGCATGCTAAATCTTATAGGCAACATCAAAGGGCTCCTTGCTCTCTAGATTCCGGTTGCATTTGCTGTATTGGAGTGTGCAGAGTACAGAGGTTGAAACTTGGATGTTGAATCCCAGGGATCTCTACCAAGCAGGCTGCTGGAGATTGGTCCGCATCCAGGGAATTAACAACCCTGTTCAGGCAACACTCTCCATTCAGGCACTCTCTAGGCTCTGGTAGCTGCATGATTTCTTTGCTCCTTTAGGACCTTGATGATCATCTTCCCTCAATCCTACTGCATTCTCCCTGCTGGATTAGCCAGATTTTGTCTCCACAGTTGAAAGCAGTCTGTTACTAAATTGTTGACAGCTTGAGGGTATCTGTCTTTTCTGTTAGAAACCTGACAGAAATAGCACAATTATTCAAGTGTGCCTATTCTTTTCTTTTTCTTGTATTTGACAAATGTGACTGTATCTACTTGCAAATATAAATATAAATATTTCATTATAATTAACAACCCCCCCAGCATTTATATGAGTTATATGTACTAATGTGTGGGTGTCTAAATACAATAGACTCTTAATTAATTAGACAATGACAACCAAACACAAGAAATTCATAGCAGGAAAAAAATTCCAAGATAATTTGAGTATATATATTAATATTGAAAAAATACAAACTGCAAAAAACACAAGTTAAAATTTGCTATCAAAAGCATCAAAATTTGGATATCTCAAATGAAAAAAGAGATTAAAAATAGTATGCTCCTTTATCAAGTAATTTATTTTTAAGTTTAAAAATATTTTCCACAGTAGGTTTTTTTTTGTTCGTTTTTGTAAATTTTGACTTTTATTTAGATTCAGGGGATACACATGCAAGTTTTTTTCATGGTATATTATGTGATGCTGAGGTCTAGGGTATGAATGATCCCATTACCCAGTGAGCATAGTACCTGATAGGTAGTTTTTTAAGTTTGCCCTGTCACCCGCTCCTCCCTTTGGGAGTCCCCAGTGTTTATTGCTCCCAACTTTATGTCCTTATGTACCTAATGTTTAGCTCTCACATATAGTTGAAAAAATGAGGTATTTGGTTTTGTGTTTCTGCATTAATTTGCTTAGAGTAATGGCTTCCAACTGCATCCATGTTGCTTCAAAGACGTGATTTCATTTTTGTTTTAGCTGTGTAATATTCCATGGTGTACATGTACCAAATTTTCTTTATCCAATCCACCATTCACAGACAGGTGGATTTCATGTCTTTCCCATAATGAACAGTGCTGCAATGAACACACAAGGGCATGTCTTTTTAGTAACAATTTATTTTCCTTTGGCTATATACCCAGTAATGAGATTTCTGGGTCAAACGGTAGTTCTGTTTCACGTTCTTTGAGAAATTTATGAACTTCTTTCCACAGTAGCTGAACTAATTTACATTCTAACCAACAGTGTATAATGTTTCCTTTACTCCACAGCCTTACCAGTATCTGTTATTTTTTGACATTTTAATAATAACCATTCTGACTGGTGTGAGATTCTATAGCATAGTGGTTTTGATTTGCATTTCTCTGATGATTAGTGATGTTCAGCATTTCTTCATGTTTGTTGGTCACTTGTATGTCTTTGAGAGGTGTCTATTCACGTCTTTTGACCACTTTTTAACTAGGTTATTTCTTCCTTGTTGAATTAAGCACTTATAGCTTCTTGATTTTTGAACTTTGTCATATACATAGTTGCAAATATTTTCTCCCATTCTTTAGGATTTTTGTTTACTCTTTAGTCTAATCAGGTCCACTTGTCAATTTTTAACAGAGGCATGTTTAGTATAAAGTAAATTTATATTTCTGTGCTTTAATGATGTTAGAAATGAGTTAGGAAAGTTTGAAATTATATGATCAGTCATGAGTCTGCTAAAAATGATTGCATAACTGATCTAAAAATAGAAGTAAAATGATTATAGTTTGTAAAATATAATATTAATTCAAACAAAACCGAGATGACCAATATGATTCCTTGGATGTATTTCATTCTACTCATCGAGAATGTACCTTGTTAATTATAAATAGTTAAATAAATGTAGAAAGAGATAATATGAATGTATTGAGATGTGCCTCACAGCACTTTATCTATATGTCTCTCTTTTAAGATAAAAGATTCTCTTAATATGCCTCTGTATTAGTCTGTTTTGACACTGCTATTAAGAATTGCCTAAGACTGCATAATTTATATTTTAAAAAAAGAGGTTTAATTGACTCACAGTTCTGCATGGCTGACATGTGGAGATTACAAGTCGAGATGAGATTTGATGAGGACATAGAGCCAAGACTTATCAGCCTCTTTCAAGAAGAGTCATTTAAAAAACATTAACTGTAAATGTTATAAAGAGCCAAAAAGCTTTCTAAAATTGATTTTCTAAATTCAAGAATTTGAAAGAATCCTCCTTTCTCCCATATTTTTTTATATTCCTGGTTATTAATTTATTTTTTAAAATTTTAATTTGAATTTATATTATTTATATTTTATTATTTATAATTATAAGTTAAATTATGCAATAAAATGTATAGATCTTAAGGTACATTTTTATGTCTTCTGACAAGTAAATATGTCCACATAACCCACACTGAAGTCAATATTAGACCATCTCCCTCACCTCAGAAATTTCCTTATGCCCCTGTGGAAGTCAGGTACCGCAAATGAGAGAAATCCACAGTAGTGGTTTCAAAACTATATATTAGTTTTGTTTCTCCAGGAACATTATGTAAATGGAATCACGTAGATATACTATCCTGTATCAAACATTTTTGGCTAAAAATAACATCTAAGAAATCCATTCATTCTACTGTAATTATCAGTGCTTTTTAATTGCTGGATAGTACTTTATTGTATGGATATACCACAATATGTATTTATACTCTCAGGTGGATGAACATTTGGGAGGCTTCTAGTTTTTGACTATTATGAAAAAGGTTCCTTAACATGACTTAAAAATCTTAACATTTTTGTACAAGATGTTTGATGAATACACATTTTCATCTGTTTTTGGTAAACCTAAGAGTGGAAAGTCTCTATCAAAGGGTAGATTGACATTAAAAGAACCTGTCAAACTGTTTCCCAAAGTTGGGGGTTTCACTTTTCATTTCCACCAGTAAGGTATGAACATTTTAGTTTTTCTACATCTTTGGAAATATTAGGTGCTAATCTTCACTTGATTTTAGCCATTGGATACATATTTGTAGTAATAATGCAGAAGTTTGATATGTAAAATATGTAAATGTTGAAACATTAAAAATATAAATTATCTATGAGAAAAATGAATAGAGGACATCAAGTGAAAAATAACACAATGTATAATTACCCAATAAACATATGGAAATCAGTTAACCCCACATAGCACATATCAAACAGCTGCTACTTAAAATGTGATGACACTTTAAAATTTATCAAATTAGACTTGATTAAAAATAAAACTGCAACATTGTTGTGAAAGTAGAGTATAAGGGAGATGTATATGGTTTTTTATTTGGAATATAGATTTATATATATTTCTCAAATAATTGGCAATATTTATTAAAGCATATTAAAATGTCCTACCTGTTTGTTATCCTGTATTTTAATTTTCACACAAATATAATGAGGAGATGATACAGGATAAAAATGGAAGTGTTTAGCAAAAATGTTGAACGATGTATAACGTCAATATATTTAAAACCTTTTAAATGTCTAACTGAAATTATTAAATTGAAGTCCATAGACTCTTCTTAAATATTTTTACCATTAAAAATGTTTGGAATAATATTTAATAATCCATTTATGTTTAAGCTTAAAAATATTACATCTAATTTGATTTGTATTCATAGTGATATATAATCATATGTAAAAAAAATACACAAATATATTCCTGGAAGAAACACTTGAAAATTACTAGCATAATAGATGAGTGATGCCATTATTTCTGACTTGTGTTTTCTTTCTTTTTTTCACATTTTTGACAATAAACATGTAATATTTTGATTGTTTACAGAGGACTTTTTTTCCATTTGTTTACATATATTTTCTTGCATATGACCCATATTATCTATTTGAATTATTTATAATTCATACAGTTATATGTATTCTTTTACCTTACTATTTCATTTCCTCCTTTTACTTTTACTTATTTGCTTGGATGTCTGGAAAATACTTCAAATATTGATTTTGTATCCCTAGCTCTACTCTTACCACAGTCCTCCATAAAATTACCCACCCTTCCCCACAGTCACACATAAGAAAAATTTAATGGAAGATATATTCACTCAATGTCTCACTTACATTTATAACCATGACCTCTAATTTCTATAAACCTTCAGGAAGTGGGCCTAAAAAATTACTGTTGATGCAGTACATGGTCTGAAATTATCCAAAAATAGCATTTGTGATAGTTAGAATACAAGCTGAAAACTGATTGCTCCACATGCTTAATTGGTCTGTAAGTTAATTTTGTTTGCCCTGCACAATACTTCAAATGTCATTTATTTCTGCGATGGAAACACTTTACATAATAACTGAGATTTTCAGCTTCACTCAAAATGTAAGAAAGATTCAACCACGTTGAGTCTGTGGTTCTGCAAATCCTGAAAAAAATGTCAAATACCCCATTTGTAGGCAGTCTACTTTGATCACCAGCATCTTTTTTGTTTGTTTATTTATAACTGAATTTTATTTTAAATTATAAAATGAAACTTTGTCTATGCAATGTATGGTACTCAAGAGAAATTGACCCTTTATTCATGTTCATGACTGGGTCCTAATTAGCTTTGGTCAGTCATGACAATCAGATCTATTTTGTAGGTGATTGACTCAGAAAATTCAGCTTTACCCATCAACAGATAATATTTAGCTGGTGCTATGGTCCATATGTTTATGTACCCCGAAATTAAAATCTTAAAATCCTAACTCCCAAGGTGATGGTATTAAGAAATGTGGACTTTAAGGAAGTAATTAGGTCATAAAGGCAGAGCCTTTATGAACAGGATTAGTGCCCTCATAAAAGAAGCTCCAGAAAGCTTCCTTGCTCTTCTGCACTGTGAGAACAAAGCAAGAAAACACTCTTCATAAAGAAGCAAGCTCTTTCTCAGTACCAAATCTGCCATTTCATTGATCTTAGACTTTCTAGCTTCTAGAAATGTAAGAAATAAGTGTCTGTTGTTTAATAAGCCACCCAGCCTATACTATCTTATTATAGAGGCCCGAAGGGACTGAGACACCTGGAGATTGTTTTAGCCAGAAAGTGAGCATATGGACTGAAGTGAGCCAAGCCAAAGAAGGAAAGACTTTTTATTCAAGCCTCGTAGAAAAACTAACTCTTTCTCTCTCTCTCTCTCTCTCTCTCTCTTTTTCTCTGTGTCAATGAAAAAAATTGAAGAGAGCCTTGACAACAATAATACTGATACTGACTCTTTATCGGGACTTCCAGTCATACAAAACATATTACTTATGTCATTTGAGTCAGATTTTGATTACCTGTAATAGGAAACATCTATTTGAAACTCTCATTTAGTTGGCGCACATATGTTCCCACTTAAAAGATATCCATTTGCAATTCATTATCCTGGACTTAGCCTTCTTTACCAATCTGTATTTCCTATGTGACTCTTGAAAGCATTTGGGTTAATAAACACTAATTTAGCAAACTTGAAACATTATATTTTAAAATAATCCTCAAAGGATGTTTTGTGTATGTGTGTATAAAGGGGGAACTCATGATATTGACTACATATCCTTTAATTTATGTACCTGAGAAGCAGACATTTGATGTTTTTTATTAAATACAGAGTAAAATTTTAGTACTCAGAAATAAAGACATACTTTTGTAAGAGATGTGCAGCTTAATGCATATATATGACTGAAAATAGAGTATGCTCGTACCCACACACTTGTTAGCACTATCGGTTTCCTCAAATACAAATTTGAAAGCTGTCTTCTTTTAAAAAGTGTCAGTTCATGTCCTTTGCTTGCTTATTAATGTCATTGTATATGTTTTGCTTGTTGAACTATTTAAGTTTCTTATAGACTCCTATTGACCCATCTCTAAAGGTTACCACTACTAACCAGTTTCTCATAGGCACATGTAAAAGCATATATAGCAAGCTAGATGGAAAGGTCAATATCGTATATATTTAATTCTACTTTATATTTAGTTCTACTTGAAGGAGTGTAAATAATACCTAATTCTACTGTTTTAAAGCATTTCATAGAATTCAGTATTTCAAACAGTCCTCAGTCATATAAATATGGCTAAATAAGTGAATTAGTCCTTAAATGTACAGCCTGTTAACAAATAATGTAACAGACTATTTTAATTCATCATATTAGTATAGTTTTTAATTCCCTGAAAAGTACTGTCTATTTACAGTTAATGGATCTCCTCATCTCTAAAAATATTAACTTGGTCACTAAAAACATCTTTTAATAAATATTTCTGAAATGTGAAATTAATAAAAAAGTCATAACACTGAGTTCTTAGGCTATGTAAATTTTCATTAAAATAATGACTCCACTAGTTTTCCGATAGTCCTGTGTAGCTTGACAGGTATAGTTTGGGAATAAAGACAAAAATTTACAGTTCAAATTATTCACTATATTGATGTTAGACATAAAGAAATTTGAAACTTTCTAGATTTAAAATCTTTACAATTTGAAAATAAATATATTATCCATTCATATTCACATAGACATTATGTGTTAAGTATCAAATAAGTAAAAAATATTTCTGAAAATTTAAATATCTTTGAAAAAGATTAGTGATGCCACTATTTTTATTTTGGATTTGTATAATTTTCTGCTTATTAGCACCAACTCAATGCTTAGAGCAATTCTATCTGCATAGAAAAAAGCACATTCTATGATTCTATATCTCATATACTTAAGGGACTTTTATTTTAAAAAGTAAACAGAGAACAGTAGCCAATAACAACAGCAAAGGAGTAACAACAAACAGCTGTAGCTGCAACAATACCAGTTATAAAACAACAAGGTAAAACAAATATAACCTAGAAAATGAAGGTAGTATGTGAGGCATATGTAACTAAATACTTTTTTTCATGAGTTTAGTGATAGATGAATTGATTAACAAAATATATTTCCTTTAACAATCTTTCCAATATGGCTTTTCACCACCATTGCATTAAAAAAAAAAAGCTAACTTTTCCTAAATCTTGATATGTGAATTTTAAAAAATGGCCTCCATTGGAGTTACAGTATTTCTGAAAATCATTTTTGGCACAGTTTTCTGCTTTAAACAGAGCATATCCTAGTGACTTAAGTTGGAGAACAACATATTAATTTAATGTAAACCAATATCTTACTAAAAAGATGTACACTTTTAATGTTTTCACAGATATTTTATAACAAGCATGACTTACAATATGAAAGAGAGCTAAGTTATTAAACGTAAACTTAAGAGACCACAAAAATATTCCTATTTTCAATTTGACAAAAAGGAAGAAAGAAAAGAAAAGAGAAAGAAGGAAAGAAAGGGAGGGAAGCAAGAAAGAAAGGGAGGAAAGGAAGAAGAGAGGAATTGACGAAGAAAGGAGGGAAGGAAGAAAGAAGGAAGGAAAGGAAAAACGTTATTGCAGATAAAGGGTGGCGCACCTGTGTTTCAACTCTGGCAGCTGACAGGAATAAAAATAGAAAATATATTATTTAGTAATTGAGTAACAAAGTGAAAAAAAAAGAAATCTAATATTTATTGAGCACCTGATGTGTGCCATGTAGTTTCATTAATGTTATCTCATTTTATTTTCCAACAATTACGTTAAGTAAAAATTGCCCTCTGTTCATTTTAAGCTTATTTCTATGAGCTTCAGAATGATAGGGGAAGTTCCTTACAGTTAATTAACTAGTGGATTTGATTCTCACCAACAATGAATATTTTGAAAGAAATGAAGATTAAGGATATGGAGATAATTTACACCAGCGGAAAAAAAAATACATTTTATTGAAGTAAAACGTTGTTCCATCCATCTGAAGTCATCTCAAAAGTGGCAGCAGGTTAATTTCCACAGGGGAATGCCCCAAATCACCCCAAGATGGGGTCAGTTGGAATTTCAAGGAAAGCAGCACTAGTTGCCAGAATGATCAGTCCAAAGCACTGTTACTCGGCAATTTACGTATGGAGGGGCCTGCAGACTGTCCTCACAATGGACAGTGAGAGAAAGAGCTGTTCTTCCTAGTTATGTCTACAATGACAGGTCAAGTTATGGAGTTTATATGAGGGTTGAAGGAATTTGGCTTAAAATAAGGCAGGTTCCTTTCAGTGTTTTGAGGGAAGGGAAGGAGGGAAGAAGGAAGGACAGCCTAAACACCTTTAACAGGACTGGGAACGTTCAAGGCCCCAGCCTAAGGTTCAAGCTTGCAGGGGAACACATGCAGCTGGGCAAGTCACAGAATGGTGAGGAACAGAGAAAAAAGTAGGAGAAACTAAGGGACCCAAAAAACATCTATGAAGAAAGAGATATGACTCAACTATGAACCTCAGTGAAAGATTACAGAGTGATATCACTAACAAAACCAGCAACTTAGTCATAAATCAGGTGAGCATGTATGGATTTATGTTGCAAATTTCAATTGTGCTATATTGGCCTATTCTAGCGAATGGAATAATGTCTTTGTTGTATCTTTGGAACAAATGGTCATTATTTATTACTGTACATCCTTCTGATTTGTTTTTCATCAGTATTATCTTGACTACTATTAACATTTGAATTTCCATACAGAAAATACTGCTCCATTTGGGACTTAGTTGGGATTGCAACCAAATTGCAAATTCCTTAAAGCTCGGTTCCCTGTTAAGATTTGGTTGGGATTTCAATGAATCTCTAAATCCATTTGTGTTTAATTGCCTTTTTTACAATATTGAGTCTTCCAATCCTTGAAACTGGAATTTCCATTTATTTAGGCCTTCTTTAATTTTGCATATGTTATGCTCCTCAGTGTAGAGGTCTTGCAAATCCTTCAGCACATTTATGTCTATGTTATATATTTTATTTATTAAATGATATTCAAATAACATAAAGTTCATTTTCTATTTGAATTGACTGCATATTTATCAGCAGTATATATGTACTCTTTCAGTTTTTACTATTTTTTACTAAGCAATGTTTATATTTACTGTTTTTTTCTCATTACAGTTTTGCTAAATTGTATTTTTATAAAATGTATCCATTTTATTAAAATATTTCATTTAGCAACATAAAATTGTTTATAAATTCTTGATATATTTTTAGGACATATAGAATCTCTGTTGTCAGTTTATTTTGCATTTTATGACTTCTCTCCCTCCCTCTTTTTATTGTCTTCTATTCACGTTAATTACTTATTATTTTCAAAAATCTAATTTTGGCTTTGATATAATTCTAGTTTTAAAAGGCTTTTCTATTTTACCAGATTTATTTCATTTGTATTATTTTCTTTATATTTTTGTGGCATAGCTATCTCTTATTTCAAGTTTTTAATTACTTATATGTGTATCTGGGAAATGTTTTTTCCAAAAATGTTAGACAAACTTTTATTTATATAATGAGAGGGGTATAGGAGACACTTACATAAAAATACCCTTAGCATATAAAGCGATATAGTTATTTCCAAAATTATTATTTTGGGTTCAATTTTGTACCCAAAATATATTATCATTTCCTTGATAACTGAATTTATATTTATCTATCTGTCTGTAAATTTTCATCCTTTTGTTCTCTTATAGGTGTCACATTTTTATTATTTCTATAAGCCTTTACAATTTTAATAGCATAACTCATTAACATAAATAAAAATTAATTCAGTACAAAATAAACTCAAATACACAAAAATTAATAATTCTAACAAACATAAATCTGATAAAGGTGCAGTAATAAAAAATGCCTTTAAATATAAAAGAAAGGCAAAGTACTTGGAGCTGAGCTTAACAAAAACTTTGGAAAATCTATACATAAAAAATTTAAAAACTTTAAAATAACCCTGGAAACACGTAAGTACATTTGCACTAATGGAAAGAAAATAATTTTTCTTGTTCATACAGATATCAGTTCCTTCCATTTAATGTATAAATTTAAAATAATCCTAATAAACACACCACAAACCTTTTTGGTGGAGGTAAAGGTGACACTAAAGCTTTTATAAAATATCATAAGAGAGTAACTAGATAAAAACACTGAAAAATAAAAACAATGAGGGGTCTATTTCTACAAGATATTAAAAAGTGCCATTAACATACATTAAAGTAGGTGTGTTATAAAATATACATATATTAAAAATATACCATATAAAATATACTATACAGTATTTTTAATCAAAATAGTGTGGTATTGGGCATGAATAGGCAAACAAATGAAGTTTCAACTATACAAAATATATATGGAAACATATTTCATTATACACCAGTGAACCAAAGATAAATACTTAAATTAATGAAAATTTAAATTAATGGAAAATTATGTGAAAGAACAAAAGTAGATCCATACTATGTATTATATACAACTAAAAAAGAGATACAAATATAAAAGTTAAAAACACACAAGTAATAGAGTAAATTTCTATAAACCTAAATAAATATAATAAAATCTAAATTCAATTAAGTAAAAGACTGATACATTTGATCACATAAATTATTTCTCAAATCTGTGCATTTCAACAAATGCCACAAATCATTATAAAAGGGTAAAACAAATGTCACTTTAAATAAAAGTATTACAAAGCATATCAGAGGTAAAGGCTAATAACCCTAATATATGGAGAACTGAAATGTTAAGGGTGGGAGAAATAGCAAACACTCACACCATAATTGAGCAAAACACATAAAAAGACCATTTTCCAAAGATAATATTAAGATGACCATGAAAAATTTTAAAGGCCAATTATAGGCAAAAGAAGATAAATGAGAAAATGACAATGAAACCTACCAAATTGTAAAAGAGTAAATGTTTTGATCAGGAACAAGGCAGGATATCCACTTCCACCAATTTAACCCAAAATAGTATTGGAATTCTAGCCACTGAATGGAAAAAAAAAAAAACTTTATGTATGTTGGAAACTACACCACACTGATCAAAGTAATCAAAGCAGATTAATACTGTGTTCATAGATTGAAAGACTCACATTGGTAATGATGTCAATCCCCTCCCTGCAAAATCAATTTATAGACTCAAGGCAATTTCTATCAGAAACTTAGCAAGGTTTCCAGTAGGCATAAACTAGCTTATTCTAATAGTGATATGGAAAGTCATAGGCCATAGTTTAGCTAAAGTAGTCTTGAGAAAGGAGAAAAAGTGGTACAAATCACTATCTGATATTATGGCTTACCACGTAACTAGATTATTCAAGACAGTGTACTGGCAGCATAATAAACACATACATCAAGGGAATAGAAGAGAAAATCTTAAATCTACTGACACAAATACATTCAATTAATTTTTGACAAGGTTTTAAAGGTAATTCAATGGAGGAAGGATAGCCTTTTCAACAAATGGCACAATTTGACAACGATAGGCAAACAAGCAAACAAAAACCACTATAACATCTTTCAAAAAAAAAAAAAAACACAAGATAAAGTCTTTGGGATCTATAGCTATGCAAATAATTTGTAGAAATAGCACTAAAAATGTTCAATCTATAAAATAAAACAAAAGATACATTTTACCTAATCCAAATGAAAACCTCTTGCATTGTGCAAATTAATGTGAAGAGGATTTAAAGACCAGCTGCAGACAGGCAGAAAATATTTGAAAACCACTTATATGGCAAAAGACTAGTACTTAGTATATATAGATATAGATATAGAGACAGGTATAGATATAGATAAAAGTTTTAAACCTCAAGAGTAGAAAAAAAACAATTTAATCAGAAAATAGGCAAAAATTATGTACAGACATTTCACTGAAGAGGATACGTAGTTGGCTAACATAAGTAAATGGATTTAAAAAAATTATCTATCAGGTAAATTCAAATGAAAACCACAGTGATATATTCCCACATCCTATTAAAATAAATAAAACAAAAAATAGTTGCAACACCAAATGGTGGTCATGGCACTGAAAAATAAGATCAATCATACATTACCGGTAGAAATGTAAAAATTTAGTAAAAATGGTACAGATATTCTCTAAAACAATTTGGAAATTTTATATAAAATGAAACATTCAATTTCCCAGAAATCCCACTCTTTACATTTAACTTCAATTTTAAATAGATTATGTTTAGACAAAACCTTCTCTATGAATGTTTATATAAGCTGTAATTGTAATAGCTAAAAACTGAAAACAAACCTGATGTTCTTCAGTTCGGGAATGGATAAACAAACAGTGATACCTCCATGCCATGGAATGTAATTCAACAATATAAAGAAACAAATTGGTCTTGCATACAACTTGGCTCAGCAAAGATGTCCAATCCATACTGTATGATTCCATTTTTATAACATCTTAGAAATGAGAACATTTAAAAATGGAGTGCAGGTAATATAGTAGTGGTTAGTGCGGGGACGGAGCAAGCATTGGAGGTTGATCTTGCTGTAAGAGGGCACTGCCAGTAGTCCTTTGGTGATAAAACTGTTCTGTACAGACACTGTGGTGGTGAATCCATGAACCTACTATTTGATACAATTGTGAAGAACTAAACACACACACTCTCTCACACACACACACACACTCCCCAAATGAATACAAATATAACTCAGGAAATAATGTGTATGAGGTTGGTGAATTGTATCAATGTCAATATTCTGACTGAAATATTTCAGTATAGTTTTTCAATGTGCTTCCCCCTGTTAGGAAAACTGAGAAAGAGTACATGACATGTCTCTGTGGTATTTCTTACAACTGTGAGTAAATCTATAATTATCTCAATAAAAATGTCAATACAATAGAATTACCCTGAAACACTTTCTCAACTATCAGACTGGGAAATTACAAAGCTTCACAGTACATTTTGTTGGTGAGTGTGTAGGGAAAGAATCACTCGATATATTCCCTGTGGAAAATGAAATGAGTACAATACATGCAAGGAAGAATTTGGTAATGTATAATAAAATGATAGGAGTGCTTACTTTCTGATCCAGTAACTACAATTCTCAATATTTCCTTGACTTTAACCCTCCAATACCAAATATACATTAACAGGTTTATTATATTGTTTGCAAATGCAATATGTTGGAAATAACTCAAATTTTTAAATATGGGGAAATTATTAAGCTGTAATTCTGCTATCTTTACAACGGAGAAGATAGATGTACTACAGACTTTTATCATGCAACTGTTGAAAAAACATACAAAATATCGTATGAATTGAAGCCAAAGGGAATTATTCCCAAAATGTAATTTTAAGGAAGGATAACAAAATTTATAAGATTGCTAAACTATCATATCACTACCTATTGCATAAGAAATAAATACAAAAGCGGTATCTACTTATCTTTTATTAAAAAAAAAAAATTTAAAAAGGCCGGGCGCGGTGGCTCACGCCTGTAATCCCAGCACTTCAGGAGGCCGAGGTGGGCGGATCACAAGGTCAGGAGATCGAGACCATCCTGGCTAACACGGTGAAACCCCGTCTCTACTAAAAATACAGAAAATTAGCCGGGCGTGGTGGCGGCGCCTGTAGTCCCAGCTACGCGGGAGGCTGAGGCAGGAGAATGGCGGGAACCCGGGAGGCGGAGCTTGCAGGGAGCCAAGACGGCGCCACCGCACTCCAGCCCGGGCGACAGAGCGAGACTCCATCTCAAAAAAAAAAAAAAAGAAAAAGAAAATATAAGCCAGAAACTACTGTGAGTGATTACCTAACAGGGATGGTTGAGAATGTAATAAAAGAATGAATAGTAGGAATGAGGTAGAATTAATATGGGAAAGTGATACATTTCTAAATATACATTTTTTTTTTTTTGCATTTTTCACTTTGGAGCCATGTCAATATTTATTAAGTCAGAAAAAGGTTCTTTAAAAAGACTGAGGAATGAGAAAATCTACAATGGAAGATGAACAAAACCAAAGGAATTCAACTGTATTTTAAATATGAGGTAGGTACTTTAATCATTGCCATTTTAAAGATGAAGAGGAATCTGAACCACTGCTGTGATTTTCTGAATCCAAGGCATATGTTTGGAAATACAAAATAATCAGTATTTAAAATAATTATTTTAATGACAACTCGGAGCACATTATTTGCACATGTCATTGGATAATCCAGTATAGTATAGTATATTCAGTGTAGAGAATTTCACCCTTCTCAGTTACTATGTAGAACAGTGAACCCAGAATTCACCAAATTACTAAATAAGAATATGAAATGTCATTTATTTCAATAACTAAAAAAAGCCAATTACAATGCATTTCAATTCAAATATATATGCCAAGAGCATATGTAGTTACTATTTTTACTACAGACTAACTCAAGAAATTAGAGAATGCATGTAGTCCATTAAAGATACTAATTTTTAATAAATAGGAAGAAAGTATATTTTAAGTATGTCTAAATAGCATAAAAATACTTGTATTCATTATTTCCACCACTAGGATTCTGTGATTGCAAGCAACAAAATTTAAATTTTGGCTTAATTAAAAAGTAATATTTTGGAGAAATATGGGCAGTGCAGCTAAAGAAGATACTGAAATGCAAGTTTAAAAAGGGATAGAAACCTGGCATTACAGAGATGTAGATTCATGTTCTAATAGATGATGTATGTGAGACAGCACCGTCTGGATAAATCAGTTCCAATTTAAAGTTGATCTTGTGATTCTTAACTCATAAGTGCAAGTTTTAGCCTAAAGAGTTCAAATGACATAACTCAGATGCAGAGACCACACTTGCCTGGAAAGGGCACATTGGTTAGGAGCCCCAAGTAAACAACAAAAGAAAAGAAAGGACATTTTCCAAAGTGAAATGGGAAGGTTGAATAGACACTGAACAGGTAAAAGCAAGGACACCCAATACAAATAAAAGAAAAACATGAGAAAGAATTAGCTTCAATTGTTCAAATATTTATTTATTTTGTGTAAAGCCATCCATGAGGTAATGCATTTTAATTTTTGAAAAATAATAATGCCCACGAAAAAGTTGTTGCACTAGTTTCTATGTTATTGTTGTTGTTTTGAAATCTGAGAATCTGTTTCAGAATGCACCCTGAAATCAAATAGATTAGCTTATTATAAACTGATATTTCAAGAAAATAAATTATTTTATTATTTCCATGTATTCATGTAGAAAAATATTGACAAATTATAGAAACAAAATTAACTGAATATTAAAAGATTGCATTTAATTTTCTTTAAATAATTATTCTAAAGCCATACTGGCTGATTGTGACACTATTGTATTACTGGAAATCAGATAAACAGACACATACACACATATATGTACAAACTTCATAATATTAATATGCCTGATTTTGTACATTTGTCTATTTTCTTGGATTTATTTGTGGATATCAGTTATTAAAAGCTGAGTAAAATATAGCCTAATGTCATGCAATTAAAAATGTTTAGCCCATATTTAATAAGATGAAATCTATAAATTACCTGGAATTCATTAGAATGGGTTCTATATACATACAACATTATTAATACCTCAAAAATATGTGCAATATATAGATTTTAAAAGTTTATAGGGGCATAAAAATCAATGTAATACGTTTGTGAGTTTTTTTTCTGAAAGTGGATCAGTAACCTGTTTTCAAGAATTGATTTAGAATCCCAGGAACTGAGTAAGATTGATGCTTGGATTTCTATACACTCCTGAAAGATTATTTGACAGCTTTCAATTGTCTATGCCATTTTGACCTGAACACCAAGTCCTTTGAAATATGCATTTATGATACAGGTCCTTTGAAGCTAATAGATTTCTCTGAATTATTCCTGCGCTGATGTAGAAACATGCTGTACAACACCATTTCAAAGACATCATTTACAGTGAGACAAGGTACGTGACCTCCAGAAATGCCAGAAGTGCTTTATGGATAAGTTTGTCATCTTATTCTCCAGGTCATTTTCACACATGTATCATTTCATCTTGGTCTGACCAACAGGTCTCCATGTCATCCCCACTTGGAATATAAAGTGTGTTGTCTCTGAAACTGTCTTTCCTATACCTTAGTCCATGATTTGAAGTCCTGTCTTCCTTGATGCTTTATTTGAGATACTAGACAGAAATATGAAAAGATGAAAAGAAAACTTAAAATAAGACAAACGTTTTGTAGTCATCCGTATTACTTCCATCATTTAGTTTTTTTCCTCATTTTTTTAACTTTAACTTACCCTCTGATAAAAAGCAAACAAAGTGGCCAGGCGCCATGGCTCACACCTGTTATCCCAGCACTTTGGGAGGCCAAGGCGGGCGGATTACGAGGTCAGGAGATCGGCACCATCCTGGCTAACACGGTGAAACCCCGTCTCTACTAAAAATACAAAAAATTAGCCAGGCATGGTGGCACGTACCTGCCTGAGTAGTCCCAGCTACTCAGGAGGCTGAGGCAGGAGAAGCGCTCAAACCCAGGAGGCGGAGGTTGCAGTGAGCCAAGATTGCACCACTGCACTCCAGCTTGGGCGACAGAGCAAGACCCTGTCTCAAAGAAAAAAAAAAAAAAAAAAAAAAAAAGATTAAACAAAGTGAGAAACTAAATGAGAAAAAATAAAATACAATGAAGATACAATGAAGATAATAATGAGTGTAGAAAATATAAACTGTAAATATGGTTTGAGAGACAAGGCATAAGAGGAATTAGGCATCTTGCTTTGAAACGAATTACATTTAAAAAAATAAAAATATGCTTAGGCAAGCATAAATGGTTGATATTCAGTTAAAATCCTCAGATAATATTTATTCTTTTCATGGTATTCTTTAAACTGTTTTTTTTTTTTTTAGAATATGGACTTTTGTGTGTATTTTAGGATTTTTTTTGGAGGGGGTGGTGCATAGATGTAGCTCACTGGTCTACAAACTATGGCCCATGAGCCAAAATTGGCCCATTACGTATTTGTGTAAATAAAGTTTTGTTTCAACAAAGACACGGCTATTTATCTGTATACTGTCTACAAATATTTCCGTGCTAAAATAACAGAGCTAGTTGTCTCAGAGGCCAGATGGCCCAGGAAGACTGAAATATTTACTTCCTGGCCCTTTACAGAGTATGTTTGCCAATTTTTGGTCTGGCTCATAGTTCATTCCTGAAATGCCTGTGTGTCAGTTACTTTTGAACTACTTTACAGTACAAAATACTAGAGATGTGAGTTGTTTCTGTAGATAAGATTACTTGAGATAACAATGGTTGAAGTTATGTACTATCATCTGAAAATCATAAAAAATATTTTCAAAGGAGATTTGAACATTTTATAAATTATAGTTGATGATGCTCAGAGAGAGATGATTTCAACCTCAAAAGCAATATCCACTTTTGAAATAACTGTTATTTATTTTTACAGATTGGTTACAGATTCAAAATGCTTTATTTTGTAATGATATCTATCAATGCCTAAGAACAAGAACAAGAAAGTAGCATCACATGTACTATTAAATATATGATGGTGTTACATCACCAAAGTTTGCATAAAATACAAAATATTTAAAAAATTATAAAACTGAAATTTACTAACGGTAAATCTCAATAAAATTACTTAAAGTCCAGCTTTTCATCAAGCATTTCTTTTACATTCTAAAGGAGAACATAATTAATATAAAAATGTACTTTTAATCTACAATTTAATACACAAATGACCTTTAAAGGATAATTAAACCAGAATCTATTCAATAAAGTTTAAAACATTCAAATGCTCTATTCAATATTTTAGATGGAAACATGCCAAAAATGTCAACTCAAATCATCTGTTTTTCTTTTCTTCTCTAAGATGTGTCGGCTCAAATTCCCTAAAACAGTTTCACAGATAACATATTTCTTTTTTGAAAGAAATAGTGGAAGATATGTCTTTAGTTCAACAGTATCTGTATTTCGGTAAACTTTTTTCAATCATATTGTTTCAACTAAAATAAATGTAGAATTTCAGTGAGTCCAGTGATATTTTTTCTATCATAAACTACTAAAATTTAACATATATTTTAGCATCTTCAACTTTAATTGAAACAAACTTTAATTTTAACTGAAGAATCATGATGATAGTCAATTTGCTCAGACTTCATAGTTAAAAGTGAGAGGAAATCTAGTTTAAATCTAAAATAAATACATTTGTTCACATATATTGTTGCAGTTTTGGATTCTAGGTCTGACCTAGCTACAGGGACTCCAAAAATGACATCAGGACAAGTTTCCCTCTTCCACTCCCCTGTCTTTTATTTTTGCTGTCTTTATTCACAGATGGAATATCTTCTTTTAGACAACAGCAGTTGCATGTAGAGCAAAAGAGACTGACTCTGGTAGTGTGTAGGCCCATATATGAAGAGTAGCCAGGAAGCAGAAGACATAGGTCTAAGTTACCATGTCTAACCTGAGCTGAAACATAACTCCTGAAAGGAAATAACAGGATTTTCTTATGAGAAAAATATGGATGTTGGTGAGCCAAAGATCAAATGAATCTTCATTCAATAACGTTTCAACTTGTTACATTAAAATTACAAGAAAAATATAAAATAGCAATTTTCCCCCTAGACATACATATCATATGTGTTTTTTCTTTAAAATTTGCTAGTTATAATACTGTAACTAAAAAGCATATGGATTAAGGTAACTGGTTAGTATTACCTTTTGGGCTATCTCAAGAGGAATTATTAGAGAAAGACAAAGTAGGTAACTAATAAGCTAATCAGCAAAAAATTTAGCTTACTAAATGGCAATGAGAAATCAACTACATCACAACAATGAATAGGAACTAATAATTTTGATTCTGAAAAATATTAATAAGTCAAAATAATTACACATGGATACCATCAACTCTTAAAAGCAAACAAATATCAATTGTTCAAATTATTAAGAATTTAAGGTGGAAAAAAATGAAAATGAACATAGGGAAAAGTCAATGGCATATTATATACATTTTTTCAGTTATATTGAGGTATACTTGACAGATAAAAACTGTCTATATTTAAGGTGTAAAACATAATGTTTTCATATATGTATACATTGTAAAATGACTATCAATCAAACTAGTTAACATATCTGTCACCTCACATAGTTATGATTTTTTTGTGGTGAGAACACTCAAGATCACTCACTCACCAAATTTCTAGTATATTTGATTAGTGCAAAAATAATTGGGTTTTTTAACCATTACTTTTAATATAGTTTTGGTCTCTAGGCCTGATCTAGCTACAGGGACTCCAAAAATGGTATCAGGGTAAGTTTCCCTCTTCCATTTCCCTCTCCTTTATAGTCACTGTCTCCTATAGTCACCGTCTCCTTTGCAGCCTCCTACAGTCACTGTCTTAAGCTGATTTTGTTGCTTTAACAGAATATCTGAAACTTGGTTTTTATAAACATGGCCATCATTTCTTAGACCTCTGGTGCCGCATCAAAACATAGCAGAGCAGGTCAAGGGGAAATCAGGGACATGCAAAGAGAAGGAAATCAGAGGGGCATCCTCGCGGAACCTGTTCCCATGAGAACTAATCCACTCTCATAGTGGCAAGAACTCACTCACTACCAGGAGAACAGCAGCAAGCCATTCATGAGGGATCTAATTCCATAACACAAATATCTCCCACTAGGTCTCATCACCCAGTACTGCCACACTTGGGATCAGATGTTAACATAACCTTAATGGAGAGAAGCAAACCATATTCATATCATAGTAGCCGTCCTGCGGTAAATTAGATCTCTAGAATGTATTCCTCCCAAATAAGTGAACCTCTTTATCCTTAACCAATGTCTCCCCATTTTCCTACTTCCCAATCCCTGAACCCACTATACTATTTGCTGCTTTTACACTTTTGAGTTTTTAAGATTCCACATATGAATGAGATCATGCAGTATTTGTCTTTCTGTGTCTGGCTTATTTCACTGAACATAATGTCCTCAAGGTCATCTATGTTGTTGCAAATGGCAGAATTTTCTTTTTTTAAGGTTGAATGATATTCCATTTTGAGTGTGTATATGTGTGTGTGTCTCCATTTATCTGTCATTGAACATTTAGGTTTTTTTCTATGTGTTGGCTATTGTGAATAATTCCACAATGAATTTGGGAGTGCATATATTCCTTTGAAATACTGATTTCGTTTTCTTTGGATATATGCCCCAGAAATGGGATTGCTAGAGCATATGGTAGTTCTATATTCTGAGAAACCTCCACAGAGTTCTCCATAAAGGCTGTACTTATTTACATTCTCACCAGAAGTGTACAAGAGTCCCCTTTTTCTTCGCATCTTTGCCAAAACTTATTATATTTGCTGTCTTTTTGATAATAACTATTTTAACACATGTAAGGTAACATCTCATTTTTTTCTTTTCTATGTATTCTTATTTTTAATTTTTATGGGTAAATAGTATATATATGTATATATATATATATATGGAGTACATGAGGTGTTTTGATACATGCATGGAATGTGAAATAAGCACATCGTGGAGAATAGGGTAACCTCCACTCAAGCATCCTTCCTTTGAGTTACAAACAATTCAGTTACACTCTTAGTTATTTTAAAATGTATAATTAAGTTCTTATGGACTATAGTCACTCTGCCAGGCTATCAAATAATAGTCTTACACATTCTATTTTTTTGACGCATTAACCATCCCCATCTTCTCACTACCCTTCCAAGCCTGTGGTAACCATTCTTTTACTCTCTATGTCCATGAGTTCAATTGTTTTCATTTTTAGAACCCGCATATAAGTGAGAACATGCAATGTTTGTCTTTCTGTGACTGGCTTATTTCAGTTAACATAATGATATCTAGTTCCATTTATGTTGTTGCAAATGACAGGATTTTATTCCTTTTTATGGCTGAATACTACTCCATTGTGTATATGTAGCACATTTTCTTTATCCCTTCTTCTGTTGATAAATTAAAGAAATTGGGGAAGACACTAAAAATGAAAAAATATTTTATGTTTCTGGGTTGGAAGAGTCAATATTGTTAAAATGTTGTAAGACACAAAGCAATCTCATTGTAGTTTTGATTTCCATTTCCCAGTAGCAATGTGGTGCCCCTGATTTATCTATACTTGTGAGCAATGTGTGTGACTTCTCTTGAGAAATGTTTATTCAGGTCCTTAGCCCATTTTAAAAATCTGGTTGTTTTACACTATTAAGTGATTTGAACTCCTTATACATTTTGCATATTAACACCTTATCAGATATATGGTTTGGAGATATTTTCTCCCATTCCAAGGCTGACTTTTTATTCTGTTAATTGCTTGCTTTCTTATGCAGAAGGTTTTAAGTTTGATGTAATGTCACTTGTCTATTTTTCACTTGAGATTGTGCTTTTGGCATAATTTTCAAAAATCATCGACCGTACCACTGTCAAGAAGCTCTTTCCAGATGTCTTTTAAGTTCTACAGTTTCAGATCTTATGTTTAAGTCTTTAATCCACTTTGAGTTTATTTTTGCATATGGTTGGTGAGGGATACATGTATTTACCTGCTAAAACCAGTCTGTAGAAACAGAAAGAGGTATTTACTCTACCAATGCACAGACAACAAAGCAAGGCTACACGGATCATGAAAAGTCATGGAAACATGATATCCCTAGAGGAAACTAATAAAGCTCTAGTAACCAAACACCAAAAAGTGGAGATGTATACATTACCTGACATTGAATTAAAAACACATTTTAAGGAAGTGCAGCAAGGCACAAGAGAACATGGATAAATAATTCAATACAATCAGGAAAATAATACATGAACAAAACTAGAAGTTAAACATAGAGATAAAAATTATTTAAAAAAAGAGCCAGGCAAATTCTGGAGCTGAAAAACAAACAAATGAAATACAAAATACAATACAACTGAATTTTCTGCATGTGAAAGTTGTTTTCCCAATGATATTTATTAAAGAGACTGTCTTCATTGTGTGTTCTTGGCACACTTGTCAAAGCTCATTTGACTACAGATGTGTGGATTTATTTCTTGGCATTTTTTCTGTTCCATTCATTTATATAATGATTTTTAGGGGTCCTTCTGTTTTGAACACTGTAGCTTTGCAATATATTTTGAATTCAGAGGGTGTGATGCCTCCAGCTTTGTCCTTCTTGTTCAGTGTGGCTTTGTCTACCTGGAGTCTTTTGTGGTTCATTATGTATTTTGGTATTGTTTTATATCTATAAAGAATATCATTGGCATTCTGACACAAATTGCATTGAATCTGTAGGTCACTTTGGACAATATGTTTATCTTAACACTATTAATTCTTTTAATCCATGAGCAGGAGATTACTTTCCATGTATTTGTGTGTTTAATGTTTTTCATCAATATTTGTTTTTCTGTCCCTTTCTGTCTCTTCTCTTTGTAAAAATTCCATAATGCATATATTGATTTGCTTTATTGTGTCCCATAAGTTGCATACTTTCTTCACTCTTTTGTATTCTTTTTTCTTCTCTGATTAGATAATTTCAAAAAACCTGTCTTTGAGTTTACAACTTCTTTCTTTGCTTAATCTGTTGTAGAAGCTCTCTATTGTATTTTTCATTTCATTTGTTTATCTTTCATCTTCAGAATCTGTTCAGTTCTTTTTTATAATTTGTATCTCTACATTTAACTTCTAGTTTTATGTATTGTTTTCCTAATTTTATCAATTTATATATTTGTGTTCTCTTGTGCCTTGCTGCACTTCCTTAAAATGTCTGTTTTTAATTCAATGTCAGATAATGTATACATCTCCACTTTTTGATGTTTGGTTACTAGATCTTTATTAGTTTCCTTTAGGGATGTCATGTTTCCATGACTTTTCATGATCTGTGTAGCCTTGCTTTGTTGTTTGTGCATTGGTAGAGTAAATACCTCTTCCTGTTTTTAGACCGGTCTTGGCAGGTAAAGACCCTCTCCAGCCAGATGCTCAGCCTAATGGGACTGCCTAGAGGATCACAGTTGAATGGAGCTGGAGTAAGTCACAGATCTGTTGTTGGACCTGCAGTTGAGTTTACATTTGGCAGGCCTGTTATCAAGCACATGGTCAGGTATGGTTCCTGCCAAATCACCAGGTGGATAGGACTACCTCTTGGACCACAGTTGGGTAAGACTAGAGGCAGATTATTAGGCCTATTACATGTTTACTATGAGGTCCTCCCAGAATGGGCCTGTTGCTAGTGGTGCATACAGTTCAGAAGACTCCTGTCAGAACCCTAAGCAGGCTCTTGTTGGATCAATGGAAAGGTCCCAGGACAAGCAAACAGGACTGCCACTGGAACTGTGATGGGGTGTGGTTGGGGCTGAGTAACAGGGCTGCTTCAGGGTCTGCAGTTGGATCCAAGGTTGGTAAGCCTGTTACTGAGGGTCCTGATTGGCATAGATCTCACCAAGTCCCTGATCAGAAAGGATTACCTACAGACCATGATAGAATGGGACTGAAGCCAGGTCAAAAGGCTGCTTCAACAGCCCTACCACAGTCAAGTTTGAGATTAACGGACATGTTACCAGGAGCATGGACAGGAGTGTTTCCTGTTGGGTCCCTGGACAGGTTGGTCTGCTCCCAGACTGTAGTTGAACAGGACCACAGGCTGATTTAGGATCTGCAGTCAGATCAAGGTTGGTGGACCTGTTACTGAGGACATGGACAGGTATGTCTCCCACCAGGCCCTGAGTGCGCAGGGCTGTCCCAAGACAGCAGCAGAACAAGTCTAGAGTCAAGTCTCAGGAATGCTTTATGGTCCACAGCCAGGACTGTGAGCCTGCTACCACGGACACAGACAGGTGTTGCTGGATCCCTGGGTGGGCAGGGCTTACTCTATAACTCATTATAGAGCAGGACTGGAGCTGGGTCACAGAGCTCCTTCAGAATCCACAGCTGGGACTGGAGTCAGTGAGCCTGTTACTGGGGATACAGATAGGCTTCTCTCCCACCGGCTCCCTGGGTATGTAGAACAGCCACTAGACTGTGGTAGAGAAGGGCTACAACAGGATTACATAGCTGCTGCCAAGTCCACAGCCAAAAATGGAGTCAGAAGGCCTGTTATTGGGGTTGCAGATGAATGTGTTTTTTTCTTGGTCTCTTAGAAGAGGAAGCTAGTTGCAGGACAATGGCAAAGTAGGGTTGGAGCCAAGTCCATAGGGAGACAGAGCTGCTTTCAGTCTGCGGCTAAGACCACATTCAGTGAGCCTGCCACCAAGGCATAGTCCTGCATACTCAAAGCAGTCCTCCTCTATCTTGGGCTTCTCTGGTATTTCACAGCATTCTAGCTAAATGTCAGAGCTACTACTGAGAAGGCATTTTTGGTGGAGAGTGACTGCCAGATCATTGTTTGTGTAGAAGAGATGTGAGCTGAGATACCTCCTATTCCACCATCTTGCTGAATACATACTACGTAGTTCAAGAATAAATAATTTCTCTCTCAAAAATATAACTTGGTGACTGCCAAATTATGCCCTATAATAAAAATATGCTTAAAAGAATAATTGCTCTTATGCTTTTCCAAACAGTATACAATATGGAGAGTAAATAAACACATTTTAAATTTATTTTGTGAACGAATACTCTTTTGGGTCTAACATATAAAAGTAATCCTTATTACCTTTACTAGAAATAATAGGCCAAAGGGAGTGGATCACTTGAGGTCAGGAGTTCAAGACAAGCCTGGTCAACATGGAGAGACTCCATCTCTACTAAAAATACAAAAATTAGCCGGGCATGTTGGTGTGTGCCTGTAGTTTCATCTACTCGGGAGGCTGAGGCAGGATAATCTTTTGAACCCAGGAGGCAGAGGTTGCGGTGAGCCAAGATTGCACCACTGCACTCCAGCCTGGGTGACAGAGTGAGCAAGACTCCATCTCAAAAAAAAAAAAACAAAAAAACAGAAAAGTAGTGTTTTCTATGTACATAGTATAAAGAATATTTTTCCTATATTGCCATAGATTTTTTTCCAGTCTAAATGAAAAACAAAAAAAAACCTTCAAATTGATTGGATAATGAATGATATCTTTCCATTGGAATGTTCATTGCCACATCAAACATTAAATTAATTGTCATATAATTTCCACTAAACAAACATCAATAACAGAATATTGCAACTATTATCTCACAACTCTATAATTAACAGAACTCTTGTTTATGATCTCTAGGTTCTAGTCAAGTCTTATATCATGTAAATTGATGACATTTGTCACTACATCAGTTGTAATTTATTTCCAAAACTTGCAAGATATCCACCAAACATGTCCTGTATTTGTGAGTTTGTCTATGTTTGACCCCGAACTCAATAGTTTATTTTGAAGAGGAATGTTGTGGAAATGTAATTATGTAGTACTTCATTTTTTATGAGGTTCTTTCCTATATCACATTGATTAATGATCCTAGGAGATAAGCATGCTTTAATAATAAAATAGAACAATTTCTATTTCTATAAGGTCAACAATACCCCAACCAACAAATATCAGAGAAATCATGATTGTCATTTCTTTCTTTTTGGTGACTTAAAGTAATATAATTGGAGAAATATCTGTTACTTTCTACTTGTTAATTCAAATTTGATGTGGCTAAATATTTAAGTAAAAAAATATTTTTATGTAAAATATAAAGGTATATAGTCATGACATGTAGAGATACCATTATACTAACAAGGATAGTGGCTATATTGAACAATAACATATAGCTTCAAATAGCTATAAGAATGATATTGAATATTCCCAGCACAAAGAAATAATAAATGTCTGAGATGATGGATATGATAATTACCTTGATCTGACCACTATACATTATATGTATCAAAATATCACTGTATGTCACATAAATATGTATAATTGTATGTCAATTAAATAAAACACACAAAGAGTTTTGAGAACTGGCATAGAAACATAAACCAATAATTGGAAAACTGATCGGGTCATATTCTGGGAAACAAATCAGCAGTTAATATACGGATATCCCAAAATATAATTGAATCAGAACACCATCTGCAAAATATTTTAACAAAAAGACCTCAGAGGGCAGTTTAAAGGCATTATCTCAGGTTTATCTAAATTATTTTTGTAACCTTAGTGTATTGACCCTAATTAGTATAAGATTTAGAGATGTGTATGCACCATCATGTAAGAAAAATGACTGAAGGAAATATTTTCATAAACATGCACTTTAGTACCAAGTGTTACCATATTTATTTGTACTATATAAATAAATAGGTTAATGTCAAGCACTGTTTTATCACCTGAGAATGTTTAAAAACATGAGAGAAAAAATAGAGAAAATAAAATCATATTTTGAGTGATTTCTAAGGCCTAACTGAAAGAGGCAAGGACAGATACGCCATATATAACTTTAAGCGTGGCATTATATTTACTACATTTTAAGTACTAAGTAATGAATACATATAAATGCAGTTTTATTTAAAACTAACTATTGCCATATCCAATATTATACTTTTCTTATAATAACTAGGCAACTATGTTTACATAAAAGTAAGAAAAACATAAGCACTGCTTTTTCTAATTTCTTTCTTTTTTGGTACACCATCATTATCAATGTTGTTCAAGTGTAATATTTTTCCCTTTACCTAACCACTGTTTTCCTTCATTGTCTTACAAAAATTCACTTTATTGCATTTAATAAATTATCTTAAATGTGCTTCCATGACAAGTACATTTGTTGCTATCATTTTTAATTCACATGCATCTTTCTATTTGCTAGCACCTATTTATGTCTGCATTTTTAAAACTCAACACAAAATTTAAAAATTTCTCTGTGTTCCAGAAAGCATGATAATTTTAATCACTTAAATACAATGCATTTAAGATACACACTTAGCTTTATTTCCTGAAATCGTACTAAAACACCAATAGAGAGTAAGAAGGAATGAATAATATGTAAGTAAAGGAGAAGTGATAAAGCTGGAAGTTGGTGAAGGATGGAAAACTAAGCATGGAAGAAATGTGAGAAGCGAGGGTGTATTCATATTGCAGAAGCCCACCAAAGCATAAGAATTGAAGACTTCAGCAACCTCTAACAGTGGGTGTGGAATAGGTCTGAAAAGAAAAGTGCTGTTTAAAAGCACTTACAAGAAGTAGTTAAAGCCCCAGATCACTTCCTACTCAAGTGGAAGGTAAATGTCTCTGGACTCAGAATGAACAACTGAGGGATGGAATGAAAGTTCAGTGCAGAAGATTTTAAACGAACGTCTAGAACTTAACCATTAGATATACAGGATTTTTTTTTCTTTTACTCAACAATCATGTTTGCAGTCAGTATTATATACGTGACAGGACATTAAACTGTTTCTTTCTAGGGAATGCATATAGCCAAGAATAAAAGACAGGCTTCTGAGGATTCCCAACCAAACTTCTGGTTTCCACACAATCACCAAAAAGTGAACCAGAATTTCATAATCTGAATCTTAATATGCACATACAGGAGAGGATCACTAGATATTTGTGGGACTATCCCCAATTAACAAAAATATTGTGCACACCCACAGAGAGGAAAACTTTAAAATATTACCTAATATACCAAAATAGTCTCAAAAATGAGAAGATAAAGGATTTGCAGGAAAGCAAATTTCTGTCAAATATATCAAGTCTTCCTAAGCTAATTTATGAAAATAATATGACTCCAATGCATATATCAATGTTACATATTTTCTAAAACTAGTTAATTCTTATGATATGAAGAAATAATTTTAGACCAATATTAAAGAAAAGCAACCCAGAAAAAGAGAAATAGGTAAGGGACATTCATATGATATATTAAACGTATCGTAAATTCTTGGTCACACTGAACATGAACAGATAAGTGAAAGAAAACAAAAAAACTCAAAGACAGATGCAAATACATTTTGGAGATATGTATATGACAAGGTAGCATCATTTCAGTGTGGAAAAAGAAAGTGCTTCTAGGATTCTGAAAGTTCTTCTAGGATTCTATTCTGTTTTTTTCTTTTTATTGTTAAAGTCCAAATATACATCAATGCTAGACTGTTTGATATTGTTCAACAGATCTTTAATAATTTGGTGTTTGTTTTCTATGTCTGTGTTTTAGTTTGGGTAATTACTATTGACTTATTATTTTCATGGATTCTTTTGTGTTGCTTTTGTTTTCAGTTCTTTTTTAGGCCTATCAAAATATTTTTCATCTCTGATATTTTGGATTTTTATTTCTAGACTTGTATTTGCCAGTTTTCTATAGTTTTCATGTCTCTGCTAAAATGTGTCTATTTATGCTTCATCGTTTTTCTCGTACCTGACTACATGACAGCACATCTTTCTCGAGTCTTGTCTGTTCTTAGAGGGGCATGCCATGCTTTCAAATTTAGTTTACCCAGTTACATTGTAAGATCAGGACTATAATAGGCTCAGAACACTACAATTATGTACACTTTTATACTGTTATGGCTTTTTCTTATGATTTGGTTGAATTTCATATTATATTGCTTTTGTATATTCCAAGTGAAAGAGAAGAAAATTAAACCATAAAAGAATCATATCATTAAAGTACTAGAAGGAAATACGAGCAAACAGTCTTGCGAAGTGAAAGAACAAAACTTCTCTCAAACTATGAAAATAGTTGGCACCTAGAAGCCTAAAATGATAAATTTTAATATATACAAATAAAAACTGCTTCATGGCAGAAAATACCATAAGCAATATTAAAAGAGATGTCAAGCTGGAAAATATATTTCTGTTTCTACAGCAGCAAAACACTATTCTTCTTAATATAGATATAGTGCCTAGTAATTGAAAAAGAGCCAACACATCCTACTACTTGCCTCTTCCATATTCCAGTGGTGTTTTGTCACCATCTTTAAAGCCAACACTGATGTATATCTTGGTGTCATCTTTCTATGGTGACATCTCCTCTGACTCTTTTCCCTGTCTTCCTTATTCACTTTGTGATTAAATTGTGATTACATTGTGGTTGCCTTCGTTATGCCATTGGGCATAGTCGTATAATCCAGTGTAATCTCTCCATCTCAAATTCCTTAGAATCTCTGTGTCATGTAAGGTAGCATATTCACAGATTCTTGGGAATAGAGTGTGGATATATTTAGGAAGCTGTTATTCTCTCTCTCTCTCTCTCTCTCTCTCTCTCTCTCTCCCCCGAACTAGCAATCCTCTGCTTTCACTCCTCTCAAAGCCATGATAATCTCTTCCCTGCAGACTTTAGTAGACTCTGAAATAGTCTCTTTACTACCACTCTTGTTTACCTAAACTTTACTCTGAACACATCAGCCAAAGTGGAATCTTTTAAGATGTTAATAATAGTATGTACCTTGCTCAAAATCTTCAAATGGATTGCTACTTTACCTATAGTAAAACCCAATGATCTTAAAATGGTCTAAAAGCCTTACATCATTTGACACCTCAATATTTCACCTTCAACTATTCACATCTACCATGGAGTCTTTACTGCCTCTACAAATGGCAAGACTATCCTCCTTTAACATCTCTGACTTGCAATTCTATGTGCCTGGAACAACCTTTCCCATGTAGCTCTCCATATCTGAACACCCCACTCTCGTACTTTCTGCAGGTCACCTAAATGTCACTTTATCAGTGATGACTTTTTTGACCATTTATTTACAGTATTCCTCTCTATTCCTCTTTCATGTTTTATTCTCCACAGCATTTACCTCCCTTTTGGAAAGGATATATTTGTCTCCTTAATTCTTTATGTTCTATTAAAATGTAGTCTTCTTAAGTGTAAAGACTGTTCAACATTTTATTCACTGCTGTATCCACAACACCTACAACATTGCCTAGCCTAGAGTGATGCTGAGAAATTATTTGATGATCACAGGCATAAATGAATGCACGCACAACAAGCTCTGCTTCCTCATCACAGCACTGTTTCAATTTCTATGCAAGGTTGCTCTTGACCAGATCTTTGACAATATGCCCCTTCCAGCCAGTTTTCATTTTAATCCATTTACCTAATGTTGCATCATATCTATGTGTTACAATCTAGAGCCTGTACACTCAAATATAGTTGAATAAACATGGCCTTGTCTATCATCTGCAGTACGTAATTTTCTCTCAAAGATAAATTGACTGTATG
This sequence comes from Pongo abelii, assembly GCF_028885655.2. NCBI lineage: Eukaryota > Metazoa > Chordata > Mammalia > Primates > Hominidae > Pongo > Pongo abelii. The sequence goes on from NC_085928.1 coordinate 60,093,897, forward strand.
GCACAATTCTTCAAATAATCCATATATTAATTAGCCAACATCTACAGAGAGAATATGTATGTCCTGATTGACTTTTTAAAAAAATTCATAGAGGAGTTTGCAGCTGCTATAATATGCTTGATTTATAATATAATTCATCTCATGAAACATAACAACACAAAAGACATTTGAATTCCTAAATGATACATTTGGAACAAACATAAAAACTATAATTAATGAAATAAATATATTTATATACTTAAAAATATGCAAACCAATAGATTGAAAATGTTCACTTTAATGTAGGCAAAAATCATAAGAATAGAAAACTTTTTAATGCCAAGGATAAAAAGAGAAATATCATTAAGGAAAATAATTAAACAAAAAAAACAACGCTAAGTAGTTTTACAGCTATTCTCTGTAGCATTTAAAACTAGATTCAATAAAAGAATAGATATATGGATTTCAAGTTTTAGTATCATCTCTTTGTATCTCAAGAACTGTAACAATCAAAATTATGTGTTGCAGAATAAAATCTGTTCTAGCTACTCAGAATATTTACAATCTTTGTCTCCTCTATGATATGTTTCCATATTTTTGGTCAGGAGGAGATAGTGAAATTCCACTTCAGTACATCCTTCGGCTCCAAACTGGTACTTCTTAAAAATTAATATGCGGCCTGGCACGGTGGCTCGCCCCTGTAATCCCAGTACTTTGGCAGGCCAAGGCAGGTGGATCACCTGAAGTCAGGAGTTCAAGACCAGTCTGGACAACATGGTGAAACCCACCTGTACTAAACATACAAAAAATTAGCTGGGTGTCCTGATGGGCACCTGTATTCCCAGCTACTTGGGAGGCTGAGCAGGAGAATTGCTTGAACCTGGGAGGCGGAGGTTGCAGTGAGCCGAGATTGAGCTACTGTACTCCAGCTGGGCAACAAGAGCAAAACTCCGTCTCAAAAAAAAAAAAAAAAAATTAATAGACAGTTGAATAACTTAGGAAACATGTTAAATGCAAATTCTAATCCAGTAGCCCTGGGTTGAGGCCTAAGAGTCTTTAATTCTAATAACCTATCATGTGACAACAATGCTAGTTTTGATTGAATACTTAATAAAGCAAGCACACAGAGCAAAAATATATAAATATGTAAATGTACAAGCAAAAACACAAGACTCAAAACAAAATAAACATCTTTATTATCTAATAAGAAACAAAAAACAAAGCTGTGAGAAAAAAATTCTGTGGGTTTGTTGAGGTCTAGATACTCATAACGACAGTAGCAGGATGGAACTCAGTTCTCTGATTATCAGATGGAAAGTACTTAATGTGAGAGAAGCAACTTGACCCACTTCCAAAGTTTAATGCCAGCAGCTGATGTGCGGTTCCTCTATCTTATAAGCATGCTAAAAAATTGAGGCTCGTCACACTAGGCCTGATGCAATGGCTTTAGAGCAACTTGTGAACCTAGGGATGGTGGAAGACAAGCAGCCTTGCAAGCAGAAGCAAATTCAGTTCTCCCACTGGAGTCATGGATGAATTTCTAGCACAAGTATCACTTCAAAGCAGAAGCAACAGCCTGCGATTACAACCTCTGGCCCAGGAGAGAAGATTAGAACCAGGCAGAGCCAATGAAAAATGATACACCTCTGAAACAGACAAAGAGAGACATAAAAGAACAGCTCAAGTAACAAAGCAAAAAGAAACAACAAAAATCTCCCAATCACTCAAAAAGTGAACTCAAAACCAAATTTGCAATATATAACGAAATCTAATATCTAATGCTAACAAAGGCAAGTTTTCTCTTTAAAAAGTCAGATTATAACGTTAGCACAAATTAAATAATTTTTTCAATGTTTATGTTATAAATATTCAAGTAGCCAATGTAGAAAGTCACTCACATAAGCAATCACATAAATTCAACAATTATTAATAATTTGTCATGCTTGTGTGTGTATTCACACATGTATACATAATACATACACATATATAAACACACAGATCTATACGTGTGCTTTAGTGTATATTTGTGTGTGTGAATGTGCACATATTTTTGAAGTATTTGTGGAAAAAATTGCACACAAAATTGCTCTTCACTCCTAAATACTTTAGCATGCATTTAATAAGCACATTTAATTTCTCCTACGCAAATGCAATATTTTCATCAAACCTAAAAAAAGAAATAAGAAACCCCACTAAGTAACATCTTAATTATTTTTTAAATTCCCTAAATTGTTCTCAAAATATGTCATATATCTTTTGTAAAATATCAAATATCCAACTAAGTCTCTCATATTGTTTTCGATCTTATAGCTTTTTAACACTTTTAATCTAGAAGCATCACTGTTTCCCATCATTTTAAGTATACATTGACTTTCATATGAAACTTGGCATACACTCTAAAAAATGTTTTATCCATTTAACTTTCTGTAGACTGAAAATTATAGTTAAAGATAATCAAATTCAAGTATGTTTTCCAATAATATTAAGTGATATTATGTATTTCTTATTGAATCGCATGTTAACACACATAAGTGAGATTTGTCCAAAATTATTGATGATATTTCATCTCATATGCAATTTGCAACTCATCTACTTGGTGATAATATGACACTATGAAAAATCCTGTTTTCCATGATGTTATATCTAATATTTTTAGCTTTCATTGGTTCCCCTTGACAGGATATATATCTATTGAAGATTATAAAGTGATGATATATTAATTTTCTTCCTCCTTATACATTCATTATGTGAGATTCTTCTATAAAATAGACATTCTCCTCATCAACTGGGATGACAAAAACTTCTTATAAAGTGTAATAATATATACTTTGTTTTTCTTAATAATAGTCTTCATTTTTCATATAAATGCAGTGAATTGCCTTCATTTATTCTATTTTAGGTAACTCTACGTTCACTTTAAAAAACTACTTCCATGCTCCAATACAAAACAAACTCCTAAAAATTGTTTCTGTAATGCAAAGAAATACACAACTTAAATTGTGGGAAAGTGTAGCAGAATATTCCTGTATTGCAGTCATTTTGGGATTGTCCACATTTCTTAAATACCTAACTTGTCTGATAACACACAATGTAAACAGCAGGTATGAAAAATAAACATTTACGTATACTTCTAAAAGTTCGCTGTGGATTTCCTATTGGCATTGGATAACTAATCATACTTACAGCTGCAGTAGTAGGATCTAAATATGCCTGTTGTCTCATACCATTGTGCATATTTGGAGTGTTACTTCCCACGTTGCTCCTTGCTATTGAAACTATTCTGTTTAATCTCCATTGAACCAAAAAATTGGATCAATTTTCAGATTATAGAGTTGGTATAGAGTCAGCTAATGACTAATAAAACTGTGAACTCTTTATTTGAATAATGCAATGAATTTGTAAATTTTATCGAGTCAACGTAAACATCATTACATTTGACATACTAGGGCCAAGAGCCTATGTCAACTTGTTTCACCTTCATTCATTATGCTAAACACTTTACTTTTGGCACAAGGTGCTCCAAAGTTGCTTCATACTCTTCCTGCTCCAGATCTACTCCGCCATTTTTTTCTGAGAAGCCTTGGATTTTTCATTGAGAATGACATTACCAAATCAAAATATGGGTGCTAGCTATGATCATTTCAACTTAAGTACCATTGTTTTTAGTCTCATTTGAAAAAAGAATTAGGTGATATTTAATTATTTACCAATTTGTTTTATTGTGATAAAATACACATATAATTTACCATCTTAACCAATGTTAAGCATACAGATCAGTGGTACTAACACGTTCATAATGCACAGCCATTAACATCATCTATCTCCATAACACTTTTTATCTTGTCAAACTGAAACTCTGTGCACAATAAACAACACCTTCTCATTCCCCCCGGCCCCCAAGCCCCGGCATCCACCATTCTACTTTCTGTCTCTATTATTTTGACTACACTAAGTACCTCATGTAAGTGAAATCATACACTACTTTTTTGTTTGACTGGCTTGTTTTCCTTAGCTAACGTCCTCAAGATGTATTCGTATCGTGGCAAATGTCAGAATTTCATTCCTTTTTAAGATTATCTAATATTCTGTTATATTTATATACCACATTTTGCGTCTCCATTATCCATCAGTGGACAATTAGCTTATTTACACATTTTAGTTATTGTGGATAATGCTGCTAAAAACACATATACACTTGTAACTCTTTGAGCTCTTCTTTCAATTGTTTTGGTTATAGACCCAGAAGTGAAATTCCTGTGTCATACAGTAATTCAATTTATTTATTTTTTTTTGAGAAACCGCCATACTTGTTTTCCACAGCAGTGGTACCATTGTACATTCCCACCAACAGGATACAAAGTTTCCAATTATTTCACATCCTTGCCAACACTTGTTATTTTCCGTTGTTGTTGTTGTTGTTTTAACAGTAGCTATCCTAATGACTGTGAAGTGATATCTCCCTGTAGTTTTGATTTGCATTTTCCTCATCACTGGTGATGCTGAACTTTTTTTTTAGGGGTCAATATATATTCAGTTCTGTTACAGTCAGAACGTTTGTGTCTTTCCCAAATACATACGTTGAAAAGCAACCCCCAAGGTGATGGTATTAAGGGGTGAGGCCTTTGGGGTATGATTAGATCATGAAGGCAAAGCCCTTATGAATGGCATTAATGCCCTAAAAATAGATGTCCCAGAATGCTGCCCTTGCCCCTTCCACTATGTAAGGATGCAGCAAGAAGGCTAACAACAGACTCCAAATCTGCTGGTGCTTTGATCTGGGACTTTCTAACCTTCATATCTGTGAGAAATAAGTATTTACTGTTTATAATCCACCAAGTTTATGGTGTTTTTGTTATAGGATCTTCTTTTGTTTGTTTTTTGAAACAAAGTCTGCTCTGGAATCCAGTGGCACAATCGTGGCTCACTGCAACCTCCACCTCCCAGGTTCAAAGATTCTTGTGCTTCAGCCTCCCGAGCAGCTGGGATTACAGGCATGCACCACCACACCCAGCTAATTTTTGTATTTTTGGTAGAGATAGGGTTTTGCCATGTTGTCCGGGTTGGTCTTGAACTCCTGGGCTCAGGTGATCCATCAACCTCAGCCTCCCAATGTGCTGCAATTACAGAAATGAACCACTGTGCCCAATCTGTTATAGCATCTTGAATGGACTAAGACATAGTCCTTTGCTCATTTGTAAATTGTATTGTTTTTTGTTGCCAAGTGTTAGGAATCTTCTCTGTATTTTGATTATTAATCCCATATCACAGATACAATTTGCAAATACTTTCTTCCATTGTGTGGGTTGTTTTCTTACTCTCTTGATAGTGTCTTTTGATGCACAAATTTTGTTAATCATTAAATCCAATTTGTCTATTTTTTTTCTTTTGTCGCCTGTGACTTGGTGTCATATCAAAGAAATAATTAATCCAACATGAAGTTTTTGTCCTATGTTTTTTACTAAAAGTTTTATAGTGCTAGGTTTTACATTTAGGTATTTCATCCATTTTGAGTTAATTTTTGAATATAGTGTTAGATAAGGATCCAATTTTCCTCTTAATTGGTGGATATCCAGTTTTCCCAATACCATTTGTTGAAAAACTGTCCTTTCCCCATTGAATAATCTTCTAACCCTTGCCAAAAATCATTTTAACATATATGCAGGTATTTTGGGGCTTTCCAGTTTATTCCATTACTTTCTATGTCTGTTTTTATGCCAGAACCACACTGTTTTGACCTGTTTTGTTATTCCCTTTTAAGATTGTTTTGACTACTGAGGGTCCTGTAAGATTCCATATAAACTTAAGATGAGTTTTTATTTCTTCAAAAATTATCATTGAAGTTTTGATAGAGATTGTACTGAATCTATACATTGCTTTGGGTAGTATTGAAATCCATAATTTTGTCTTTTTATTCTTTAAGCATGGGATAAGTTTTCATTTAATTAAAATTTTTAAAATTTATTTTAACAATATTTTATAGTTTTATAGTACAAATCTTTCACGTGCTGGTTTAAGTTAATTCCTAAGTATTTTATTCTTTTTTATGCAATTATAAATGTCATTGTTTTCATAATGTTATTTTAGATTTTTATTGTTATTGTGTAGAGATGCAACTGATTTTTTGCATGATGACTTTGTTTTCTGCTACTTTGTAGCATTTGTTAGTTCAAATAATTTTTTCCAGAAACTTTAGTTTTTTTAATATACAAGATTATATTATTTCTGAACAGAGATCATTTTACTTCTTCATTTCCGAGTTAGATATATGTTATTTCTTTTCCTTGTCTGGTTTCTCTGTCAGAATTTCTAGTACTATGTTGAATAGAAATGATTTATCAGACAGCAAACATCCTTGCTTTTTACCTAATCTTAGAGGAAAACTTTTTAATCTTCATCATTGAATATGATGTTTATGATAGGTTTTTCATATATTCATCTTATCAAATTGAGGTAGTTTCCTTCTATTCCTAATTTGTTGAGTGTTTTTATTTTTTGTATGAGAGAATGCTACATTTTGCCAATGCCTTTCCTGGGTCAATTAAGAGACTCAGGTGTGTTTATTTCCCCTTCATTATATGGTGCATTACATTGACTGATTTTCCTGTGTTGAAACATTCTTATATTCCATAGATAAGTTCCGCTTGGTCAGGGTGTATAATCCCTTAATATATGACTGATTTTGGTTTGGTAGTATTTTGTTTAGGATTTTACATCAATGACCATAAAGGATATTAAACATTTGCTGTTGTTGAGATATCTATATATTCCTTATCTGGCTTTGCTTTCAGAAAAATGTTGACCTCACAAAATGAGTAAAAAAGTGTTTGTTCTTTTTTAATTTTTTAGAAAATTATAAGAATGATTTGAGTTAGTTCTTTAAGTAATTGGTAAACTTCATCAATGAAGCCATCAGAACCATGGCTTTTCTTTGACAGGAGAGTTTCAATTACTGATTCAATCTTTTTACTATTTATACATCTATTTAAATTTTCTATTTCTTCATGATTTAATCTTTGTAGATTTTGTGTTTTAGGGATATGTGCATTTCACCTAAGCTATCCAGTTTGCTGGATTTATTGTTCTTTCTTATAATTTGTTATTTGGAGAACTGGGAATAAAGTACTTACATTCGCTTATGATTTTAGTAGTTTGAGTCCTGCCTTTGTTTGTTCATGTATCTAAAAGTTTGACAATTTTGTTGATCTTTCCAAAGAAATAACTTTTTGTTTCATTGTTTTTCTCTATTTTTTTAATCTTCATTTTATAATTTATGTCTCTCCCCATCTTTATTATATCCTTCCTTCTATCTTTGTGTTTAGTCATTTATATTTTTTTGTAGTTCCTTAAATTGTAAAGTTGGGTTGTTGATTTGAGATCTTTCTTGTTTGTCTGTTTCTATGTTTTGTGTAAGGATTTACAGCTAAAAATTTTTCCCTTAGCACTGCTTGGCTATATCTCATATGTTTTGATATGTTGTGTTTTCATTTTTATGTATCTTGATGTGTATCTAATTTCCCCTTGTGCTTTCTTCTGTGACTCATCTTGTGAATGTTTCTTCTCTGACTCATTTTGTGAATGTTCTGTTTATTTTTTAAGACCTATTATGTTTATTTTATTAAGTTTAATTTATTATGTTTAATTTATTAAGACCTAATACATGCTCAATCCTCTGAAATCTCCATGTGCACTTGATGAGAATGTGTGTGTTGTGATGTTGGGTACAGTGTTTTATAAATGCCTCATAGATCTAGTTGGTTGATTATGTTGTTTCAGTCCTCTATTTCCTTACTTATCTGCAGTCTGGTTGTCCTATCCAGTAAGGAGGGTGGGGTATTGAAATCTCCAACTATTATTGTGTAAGTGTCTATTTCTCTCTTTAATTCTGTCAGTTTTTGCTTCATATATTTTGATGGTTTCTTATTATGTCAGTGTTTATAATTATTATAGTTACTGCAATATTAAAATTTGAATTAATATAATAATACATTATTTGTTTAATATGTTACATTGTCTTTTGTAAACTTTATTGATTTAAAGTCTTCTTTTCTTCAGACATTAGTAAAGCCATATCTGTTCTCTTTTGGTAACTATTTCCATGAAATATTTTTTACCAACCTTTTACTTTCAATCTATTTACAAGTTTATATCTAATGTGAATTTCCTACAAACAGCACATAATTTGACCTTTTTGTGTCTTTTGATTAAAGAGTTTAATTCATTTACTTTTAAAATGATTCCAGATAAAAGGAGACTTAGCCTCTGTCATTTTGCTATTTGTTTTTGAGATTCCTTATAGCTTTTTTTTGTCCCTCAGTTCCTGTATTACTGCATTACGGTCTTCTTTTTATATATTTTTTTTGTACTAAAGCATTTAAATTTTCTTATTTCCTTTTGTGTGTATCCTACAACTATTGTATTTGTAGTTACCATGAAGTTCAAATTGAACATCCTCAAGTTATAATACTATAATTTGAATTTATAACTTAACTTCAATAACATGCAAAATTTCTTATTCTTTAATAGCTCCATCTTCACCCCGTTAAATTGTTAATATCAGAAAATTCATTTTTATATATTTTTGTTCAAAAACATTAATAAACCTTTTAAATGCATTAGTCTTTTAAATTGTGTAGAAAACCAAATGTAGAGTTATAAACCAAAATAAGAATTACAGTAGCTTTTATAAGAATAATTGTTTTATTTGTACATGCATTTTTCTCATAAATCATGTAGAATAAAATTGGAAATGCAGGTTATTTTTACAATAATACTAGTTTTTATACTTTTCCATATGTTTACCTATACTGAAATCTTTATTTCTTTATGCAGCTTCCAGTTACTGTATAATGTCCTTTTATTTCACCCTACAGAGCTCCCTGAGCATTTTCTGTAGGTCAGGTCTAGTAATAACAAACTCCATCATCTTTTATTTATCTGTGAGTGTCTTAATTTCTCTATCACTTTGGAAGGGTAATTTTACTGGGTATAGAATCATTGTTTGACAGGTTTCTGTTTTACCACTTTTGCTCTGTCAGACCACTACTTCTGGACCCCAAATTTTCTAAGAAGTCTCCTGATTTTATTAAAAACTGCTTGTATATGATAAGTTGCATGTTGCTTTTTGTAGTCGATGTTCTTTCTTTGTGCTAGGCTTTTGAAAGTTTGCTTATAATGTATCTAGGTGTAGGTCTCTTTGACTTCATCTTACTTGGAGTTTGTTGAGCTTTTTTGGTGTTTACATTCATGTATTTCATCAAATTGGGGAAGTTTTAAGCAATTCTTTCTTCAAATATTCTTTATGCTCCCTTCTCTCTATCCTTCTTCTAGACCTATCACAAGCCATAAGTTGGTCTGTTTGATGGTGTCACGTAGGTCCCTTAGCTCTGTTCACTTTTCTTCAATTCTTTTAAAATTTTGTGTTCCTCAGACGTGCTAATTTCCACTTCAAGTTCACTGATATATTCTTCTGCCTACTCAAATTCGCTTTCAGTGTCTCTATTGATTTTTTTATTTAAGTTATTCTCCTTTTCAGCTCCAAAATTTCTTTTTGTTGGTGTTCCATTTTAGCTTTTCTCTTTATTCATATTTGTATTTGGTTTTTGCATTGCTTATTTTATCCTTTCCATATCTTTAGTTTTGAAAGCATCATTAAGGCAGTTGTTTTAAAGTCTGTGTTGTAGACTCATCATCATATCTTTTTTAGGACACTTTCTGCTTATCTATTTCTTTTTCTTGAAATGGGTCATGCTTCCCTGTTTTTTTGTATGACTTGTAATTTTTTGTTGAAAACTGACATTTAATAATGTGGTAACTCTGGAAATAAGATTATCTTCCTTTCCAAGGATTTGATTTTTCAGGTATTTTCCTGAAAAGGTTTTAAGATTTTTAAGCTTTTCCCTAGTCATATTCAGTAACATTCTAATTTTCACTGTGTATACATTTGTTTTTAAATGTCCTAGGCTTTAATGTCAGGATCCCAAAAAGGGTGGGTGGAGGAGAAAAATAATGGAGAAGTTACAGCACCAGCTCTTTCAATATTCTGGAAGTCACTTCTGTTGGAGGGAGAAGGGTTTACAACAATGAGAGGAGGTACCACCACAATAGCCATTTGCCTTTCTGTCCACAACTTTGTGATTGGAAGCAACAATCAGTAATCAGGATACAAATCCCTGATCTTGGGAAGACAGTGCCTTTTGGCCCACCCTGGCTCCCACAAGCTGCATTCCTTTGATTTGAAGAACACTTGTACTTCTGTCTGCCTTAGGGGTGGTGAATGTATACCTGTTAACGTGCTAAGATGTAAACTGACCAAAGCTAACTTTGATTTACCACATAAGCCTTCCCCTAGAAGTTGTAAGCCCCAGAGTTCCAAAATTGTCACATTAAACAATTTCTGCCAATGCAATTATTTTCTAGGTGGAGGAACAGATGTCTGATATTTCCTACTCTGTTATCCTCCCAGAATCCCCTCCAGACAGTATATTTTTAAAAGCAGCATTGATGTTGGCCTTTTTGTGTTTGTGATTAAAAGTAAAGAATTGTTGTCTGAAGTTGTTTGGCTTTATACTTGTATCTCTTTTCTCTTAAATAGAAAATATTTTATGTTCTAGCATTAATATATTTACTTGTTTTGATGCTACTATAAATTAATGAACATTAAGAAGAAATGGAACAGAATAATAGTCAAACCATGATTAAGAGTGGGAATTTTAGCAAATTAATCTATGCCCGTATGCATCTCTATTCATACAAATACTATGCATATATATGCATATACAATTTTTGTGTCTTCATTGTATATAAGAAAATTCAAACAAATGTTATAAAGTAGATACACCAATTGTGTTGTAATAGTAAAATATATATAACACAATAGTTTTAATAATAGTCATATTTTTCATATGAGTAAGTCTCAAAAACATAATGTTGAGTAAAAAAGCAAGTAGCAGAATAATAGGATATAATTTCATTAGAATAAAATAGAAAAAAACATGCTATGTATGGCTCGTAAATATCATATTCCTATCTCAAGTAGGGGTATTAAATTATCTTGATATAATAGTTACCTTTATGTAAGAATGAAAAGGGCTTTACTGGTTAGTAGACAAGAATGCATATTTTTAATATGTAATTTATACACTTATTCAGACATTCATCCAATAATATTTATTGGGAGCTAAAATGCTCATCTTGGAAGTATAATGGTTTTCAAAGCAATGTGTTAAATTTTAATCTTCTAGGGTGAATATAGACATTAATACTATTGATGATACAATTGATAAATGTCTCAGTAGTGACTAACATAGAAGATCATCAAAGAGAATACAACACATCCTCAAATATTCAAGAAAGGACTTAGAAAATAAGGAACATCTATGCTGAAACCAAGAATTAATAAATTAATGAAGATGAAGAAACAATTTCCTATCAGAAAGCAGCATGAACAAAAATCATAATGTCAAAGAGAACTTCAATGCATGGAGGCAAGCATTTTTATACAGATTAATTATCAAGCAGGAAAATTTGTGGTGGGATAGTTGAACGTACTAATTTAAATAATTAAAGGAAAAGAAATAATTTGAGATTGTTGACAAGGAACTTTGAAGAAAGTACTTTCATGTGGTTGAGATCATTGATACAATAATTAGTTCTTCAGAAAAACAAATCTAGTATTTACCCAGATAAACAAGAAAATTCAATAAAGCACAACATTAAGATTGAGAATAATGATTTTAAAAATAGTGTTTTATATAATTTAAATCTTACATGATGCTTCTCAGATAAAAGTTGTATGTTCAAATAGGTTTCTGGCATACTGTAGAGTATATTTTTGAATAATCACAATGTGCATTCTCATATTAAAATCTCTAAGGATACTTGGTGATAAAGTATAGAGAATAGCACATATTTGTAATGTTTATATGTTCAATTACAAAACATTACATGATTATTTGTCTTTCTGTATGTGTTCAGATAAACTAGCTCATCAGACAATAAATATAGCAGCTATAAATAATAAAGTATTGTTCCAGTCTCCTTACTTCTTAATTTAGCAACGTACAAGTTCTTGTCCCATGACAAAGAAGAATAAGATGCCCAGAAACCAGAGAGTGAGTAAGGCAGAGAAGGATTTACTAAGCAAGAGAAAACTCTCAGTAGCAAGAGAGGACACAAAATTGTTGTCAAAAATGGTGCTGTGTTCTGGGACTTTTATGTGGCAGAAACAAGGAAGTCTTCAGTGGGTTCTGCCTTAATGGGAGGGATGAAATTCCCCCCAGGGTGTTGCATCTGCACGTGCCTGGGGTTGGCCATAGTGACTCTATCTTGGTTATTACCCCTGATTGCCTAAGCAAAATGCATGGGGGCACCAAAACCACAATGCTAATGGTATTATAATTTCAGGGTCATTTTAGGATGCGCTTGGTCTTTGTCTGAGCCTGTGCAGGCAGCCTGAAATTCCCTTCTGAGAAAGCATCTTGGTATAAGAGGAAGTTTTTAACCACATTTCATCCTGCTAGCTACATAACAGGGGTGGTGCAGGTGCAATCTTATAGGCGTTGTCCCTCTCCCAAAACCCTCCCTCTCTATTTGCCTAACCAGCCCCTACCTGCCTCCTCTCTCAGTATTATCTCTAACAATGGGACTTGTAAAAAACATCAGTGGTGGTTACAGTGAATTAGAAGCAATATAGGCTTCAGTGGCAAAAATCAGGAAAAGTTGAGTTCAAACTACTTTTGGCAAAGGTACATATGAATAAGTATTTAAGAATATGCATCAGAAACATTAATAGACATCTTCCACAGTAAGAAAGAACAAGAGAAGTAAAGAAAAATGAGAATGAGTCAATTAATGAATAAATAAATGTATCAGTAAAACAGGAGAAATTGAAGAGAATGATGATAATAATATATGAGCACTAAGGTTGAATTAGCTCATTGCTGCATCTGAGGGCCAAAATAAAGGAGAAGGAGGAAAAAATAAGAAGAAGGAGAAGAAGAGCATGAGGAGACAGAGGAAGAGGAAGAGGAAGAAAAATGAAAAAAAGGAAAATTAACATTAGCAGTGAGTAAAAGAAATAATAATAATAAAAATATTGCATGTGCATCTTATAGGTTGTCTGCATAGGTAATAAAGAAAAATTAATATATATGTGTATATGTACCTATACGTATGTATGTGTATATGTACATATATGTATGTATATATGTATATATGTATATGTACATATATACATATATACATATACACAAATATATACATATACACATATATACATATACAGACATATATGTATATACACACGTGTGTATACATATATGTATATACACATATACATATACATATACATATGTGTATACACATATACATATGTATATACACATATACATATACATATGTGTATATGTGTATAGATACACATATGTGTATCTATACACATACACATATATACGTGTATCTATACATATATGTGTATCTATACATATACATATATGTGTATCTATACATATACATATATAGAGAGATAAATATATGTAGAATAAATCTGTATATATAAATTTATATTTATATTTATTTATTTTTATGTTTATATTTATAAACATATATATTTATAAACATACATTTATGTTTATTTTTATGAACATAAAAAAATAAAAATCTCTAATCATATGTTTAATTCAATATAAATTTGAATGTTTTATATCCTAAGAATACATATAGTCTTATAAATTTTTATATTTATATTTATATTATATATATGAATCCAGATAAAAAGACAAAACATTACTTTATTTAAAACTCTGAAAAATAAAGCAACAGAATAATCCTGGGATAAAGCATAAGTATACATGTAACCAAATGATTTATAAAAATGGAATTATTAAATTATAACTAAAAGTAGATATTTGTTTCTTTAAAAACTAAATACATATGCAGAGAGTTAACTGAATTAAAATAAATAGACAAGGAATAAGCCACAATATTTTAAATATACAGGTCAAAAAGTACATATAATACGCTTATGAATTTGAAGATCTTATGAAATACAAAACATAACACCTTGATCCCAAGGAAGCCAGGAAACTCACAGCATTCAATTACTATGACAGTAAAAATAAAAATCATCAAAGTGTTGACACTTCCAAAATCAGCTGCCCATCTAGTTCCCCATATAAATCCTATCAAACATACAGGATGCAGTCTTTGACAGCTGTTTAAATTGATACAAACCATACAGACATAAATCCTTTATATTAAGTCTGAATAGCACAGATACCAAGATCTGATGAAGTACACAAAGGCAAATGACATAAAAATCTTTTTTTGAATATTGAAGCTAAAAAGGTCTAGAAAATTCTAGCAAAGTTTAGCAGTATAATAAATAATAATATATTTTGACCAATTATGGTTTATTGTAGGAATTAAAGGATATATTAATATTTGAAATCCAATTAATGTCATTTAATGTATTAGTAGTTTTAAAAATTAAAATTGATATTCGTAATGTTGAAGAGACTTTCAATAAAATTAAAGATGCGTTGATCACAAGAAAAAAGTCACACTGAAAATCCTTCTCTGAAAAAACATTATAATACCAATAAACTATGTATCTACACATACACATATTACATATAAGCAGGCACATTACTCTAGAATTGTGGTGTAATGTTTTCCAATATAAGTGAACATTGTTAAATTTCAGCACTTTCAGAACAATACAATTTTATGCATAAGTTTATGTATGTAGAGTCTGGAAGGATTCACATCAACTTTTAACAGTTGCTGCCTCTAAAGGAAGAATTGGAGACCATTAAGGCACTATATTAAGTTTTACTTCAGATTGCGGAAAATACTTCTTGTTTGTTTGCTTTTTTTTGTTTGTTTGATGTTTTGAGCTTAGATATAAATTTCATTTGGATCTTAAAAGGTAAAAGAAGCAACGAAATGATAGAACTTATAACAAAGAAAAATATATTTGTCTTCATTTATACAACACTAACAGTAAAAATGTCTGTGTTAAGAGTTTTTAAAAGTTAACAGAAAGGCATAAGAAAAGTAATTGTATCCCTGACTTCAAAATAATAGTACAAATAATTTTGGATTTTACTGGACTGTTGACACCTAATATGATGAACAACAGCTTGACGGTATCATGAGTCAGGGAGTCTTCAATATAAGCTGTCAAAGATGAGAAGCTTCCTTGAACATTCTGGCTAGTGACCCTTCAGTTCCAATGGAATGACTGACATACAACAGTTTGTCTATAATATCTTACAATATGGCTTTTCTATTGTTGTACATTTATCAAAACTACCTGGCAGCCTTCCTATAATCAAGTCTGAAGTTACATGTTATTTGAAATGTGATGTTGGTAGCTAGAAATACAAGCTAAAAATTAATCACAATTTTCTCTTTCATTCTTAGTTGATAAAACTATGTATTTAATAAAAGAAAGTTCTTAAGGGAAATAAAGCACATAAAAACAAATCTCAAACAGGTTTTTTTAAACAGAGGTTGTCAGATGAGTTTCAGGTAAGTCCTCAAATCCTCAAATTTTGCATGCATAATTTTAGACATATGTTTATTGTTCTAATAAGGAATTTCATTAACTTCCATCAGATTTTAAACTGTGTATTTATCAGAAGTAATGTAAGAATATATATAAGCAAATCAAAGACTTTAACATAGCTTTAGATTGTGTAATTTGACATGTGTGTTTGTGTGTACAGAGAGAGAGAAAGGAGAGACATGTATATAATTGACATTGCTGCTGTTCCTATGAAGTTTTTAACTACCAAATACATGTAGTGAATTATGTGAATATTTAAAAACTATTTATCTGTTAAGAATTGGTGTGGGGAGAATCTTAACCATGAATGCTATTTATTAAATTGAGCATTCATGTGAAGATACAACAGGGCAACTGCAAAGACATTTCTAAAGTTGAAAAAGGTGAGAGTACTTTCTATACTGATTATTGAGACTTCCTATAAAGCTTTGTAAATTAATACAGTGTGGTCTTAAGGCAAAAATGGGAAAATACATCCTCTGAACAACAACAAAAAACAAAATGGCCAAAAATGGAGCCACACATAAATGAACACTTGATTTATGGAAACGTTGCAGAGCATTGGTGAAAATAGACTCTTTTAAATGACTAATGCTGAGTCAGTCATATATACATGTGGAAACAACGAAAGAATCTCTAAACACAAATTTACCTTCTGTACACAAATTTAATTCCAAATGGATTTTATATCTGATTTTCCAAGGTAAAACAGTAAAGATTTTGCAAGGAAACATATGAGCATAACTTCTTGTGCTTTGAATAGGTAAGCTATAATGAACAGGGCACAGTAAGTACAAACCATCAAAGATAAGAAAGGAAAAGAAAATCACATTGACCCCAAGACCACTTTTCTGTCCAGACAGAAAATTTTCTCAGAAGTCATGTTTATACTTGCAATTTTACATTCTCACTTCTTATTCTCTCTCCAACCTCTTCCCATTGGTTGTTGTCCCACACAACTTCTCTAAAATGACTTTAATCGAAGTGACTATTGACTTTCATCTTCACAAGCCAATATTTATTTCCAGTCCTTACCTTGTATTAAGCAGCATTTGATACATTTTGCCACTTACTCCAAGATAAAACGTGTAATTCTCTGGGGTTCCAAGACTCTCTACTTTCCTGATATTCCCATTACCCCACTGCCAGCTTTTCCCCAAGGGTCTTGCTTGGATGATTTCACTGCTCCTGCATAATCATCATATATATATCATATATATATATATATCATATATATATCATATATAATCATCATAATATATCATGACTATAACCTGGATTTCTTTCTTATATATTTTCTCTGAGTGGTGAATGAAGTCTCATGATTTTAAAAACATCTATAGGCTGTTTATCTTCAAAAATATTTCTCTAGTTTAGGGCTATTCCCTGATATTCAGACTCATATTTTATCACCTGGGCATCACAGTCTGTATCCCTAATATGCATCTCAAACCTAACAGGATTGAAACAAAACTTCTCATTCACTTCATGTGCCACCATGCAAAATCCACTCCTTCCCTAGCTATCTCACCTAAATATTTCCCTAGACTGGGAATATTCCTTGAAGATTCCTTTTGCTTTAACCCTTATATCAGGCTGGTACAAAAGTAATTGCTGTTTTTGCCATTACTTTTAATCCATCTTTGAGCCCTCTCAGCATTGCTTCCCAAACGTAATAGAACTTTAATTTTTCTTATCCCCCACTGAAATATTGGTATCCCAAGACAAACATCTCTGTCTG
The DNA here is from genome assembly GCF_028885655.2 of Pongo abelii. Lineage (NCBI taxonomy): Eukaryota > Metazoa > Chordata > Mammalia > Primates > Hominidae > Pongo > Pongo abelii. The sequence goes on from NC_085928.1 coordinate 60,111,185, forward strand.
AATTACTGAGACATCTTCCTACACTCTGTCACTATTTAAATGATTGATCTTGAATTTGAACGCTAACCTCTGTAATGAAGCTGGGGAATTTGTGTCGACAATTTGCTTTCTAACTTGCTTACTCTTTCTGCCTCTCTTTCAGGGATGCCAGTGAGTCACAAGTTTGTTCTCTTTACATAATACTATAATTCTCAGAGCTTTACTTCACTTTTTCAAGTTATTCTTTCCTTATTTTTGCCTGACTGAGTTGATTCAAAGAACCGGTGTTCAGGATCTGAGATTCTTGCCTCAGCTTGGTTTATTCTGGTTTTGATGCCTCTGACTATACTATGAAATTCTTGTAGTGAGTTTTTCAGCTCTATCAGATTAAATTTGGCTCTTTCTTAAAATGGCTATTTCATCTTTCACCTCTTGAATCTTTGTTCTGCATATTGACAATCTTCATTGCCATCCAGATTCTGAATTCTCTGTCATTTCAGCCATGTACAGGAAGAATCAATATTGTTAAAAATGGCCATATTGCCCAAAGCAATTATAGACAGAATGCCTTTTCTATCAAATTAACAACATCATTTTTCACAGAATTAGAAAAATTTATTCTAAAATTCACGTGGTACCAAAAAAGGGCCCAAGTCGCCAAAGAAATCCTAAGCAAAGAGAAAAAAGCTGGACACAACACAGTACCTGACTTCAAACTATACTTTAAAGCTACAGTAACAAAAACAACATGGTACTGGTACAAAAATGGACACATAGGCAAATGGAACAGGTTAGAGAAACCAAAAATTAAGCCATATATCTCCAACCATCTGATGTTCAACACAGTCAACAATCAGTAGCAAGCAATGAGGAAAAGACTACCCTATTCAATAAATAGTGCTGGGAAAACTGGCTAGCCATATGCAGAAAGTGGACCCCTTCCTTTCACCACATACAAAAATCAACTCAATATGGATTAAATACATAAATATAAAACCTGAAACTATAAAAACTCTAGAATAAAACTTGTGAAATACCATTCTGGACATTGATCTTGGCAAAGATTTCATGATAAAGACTCCGAAAGCAATTACAAAATTACAATTACAATTACAATTACAAAAGCAATGACCTAATTAAACTAAAAAAGGTCTGCACAGCGAAAGAAAATATCAACATATTATACAGACAACGTACAGAATAAAAGAAAATACTTATTTCCAAACTATGCATTCAACAACGGTCTAATATCCAGAATCCATAAGGAATTTAAACAAACCAACAAGCAAAAAACAAACAACTTCATTAAAAACATGTGCAAAGAACATGAACAGGCACTTCTCAAAAGAAGACATACATATAGATGGCAAACATGAGAAACTGCTCAACATCACAAATTATTAGAGAAATGTAAATCAAAACCATAATGAGTAATCATCTCACACCAGTCAGAAGAGTTATTATTAAAAGGTCAAAAACAACAGATATTGGTGAGGTTGCAGAGAAAAAAAGAATGCTTATACACTGTTTATGGGACTGTAAACTAGTTAAACAACTGTAGAAAGTTGCTTGAGGATTTCTCAAAGAACTTAGAACGGCCATTCAATCCAGGAATCATATTACTGGGTATATATCCAAAAGGATATAAATCAGTCTCCCTAAAGACTCATGATAGTGTATGTTCATTGCAGCACTTTTCACAATAGCAAATACATGGAATCATCATTGATGCCCATCAACAGTGGGCCAGATAAAAAAATGTGGTACATATACACCATGAAATACTTTGTAGTCAAAAACAGAATAAAATCATATCCTTTGCAGCAATGTGGATGCAGCTAAAGGCCAGTACCCTAAGCTAATTAATGCAGAAGCAGAAAACCATATAACACATGTTGTCACTTATAAGTGTTAACATGTGGTGCACATGGTAGCTAAACATTGAGTACATATAGTCACATAGATGGAACAATAGACATAGGGGCCTAATTGAGGGCAGAGTAGGAGGAAGGTGAGGATTGAAAAACTACATATTGGGTCCTATGCTCGCTATCTAGGTAGCAAAATAATTTGTATACCAAACCTCAGCGACACACAATTTACCCATGTAACAAACCTGCACATTGTATACCCTAGAACCTAAAATAAAATTTGGAAAAAATGCAGTCAAAAGATTTTTTACTTTTTTATCAAAAGATAAAAAGTAAGAAATACTAGGAAGGATGCAGAGAAAGGGTAACTCTAATACCATATTGTTGAGAATATAAATTAGTACAGCCATATAAAGAACAAAATGGAGCTTCCTCAGAAAATTAAAAACAAAACTATCATATGATCCAACAATCTCACTATTGGTTATATATCAAAGGATATAACATCTATATGTTGAAGATATACCTGTACCCCACAATATTGCAGCAGTAGCCAAGACACAAGATCAAATTAAGTGTCTATCAATGAATGAACAAAGAAAATGAAATGTGGTATATATACACAGTGAAATACTATTTAGCTATAAAAAAAGTAAAATTTTGTCAATTGTGACAATATGGATGAACCTAAAAAATATTATGTTAAATGAAATAAATCAAGCACAGAAGGATAAATATGGCATAATCTCGCAGGCAGAACATAAGAATGTTTATCTCTTAGAAGTAGAGAGTAGAATAGTGATTACCAGAGGCTAGAAAAAGTAGAGAGATATGTGGAGACGTTGGTCAACTGGTACAAAGTCAAAATTAGATAGGAGACAGAAGTTCCAGCGTTGTATTGCACAATAGGATGACTATAGTAAATAATAACATATTGTATACTTCATAATCATTAGAAGAAAGAATTTTGAATGTCCTTACCACAAAGAAATGACAAGTGTTTGAAGTCACGGCTATTTTTATTATCCTGATTTGATCAGTACACAATGTATGTAAACATCACACTGTACCCCATACATGTCAAAATATCACCCTGTACCCATAAATATGGAAAATTATCATGTGTCATAAAAACAAAATGAAACTTGTAAAATTGTGGTAAATCCACAGGCTAAATAAATAAATTTAAATGTCTGTACCTGGAACACGTTGATTCTAGGAATTGGACTTCATTATGAATTATGACATGGAAGAAAGCCACTTTCCTACTGGACATTATTATTTTTAAGTAACAATTATTACTTCTATTATGTAATTATGTGTATATATTTTTTATTTTATTTTATTTTGTGTTTTTTGAGATGAAGTCTTGCTCTTGTCCCTCAGGCTGGAGTGTGATGGCATGATCTCGGCTCACTGCAACTTCTGCCTCCCAGGTTCAAGTGATTCTCCTGCCTCAGCCTCCCGAGTAGCTGGGACTACAGGCATCTGACACCATGCCTGGCTAGTTTTGGTATTTTTAGTAGAGATGAGGTTTCACCATGTTGGCCAGGCTGGTCTCAATCTCCTGACCTCGGGTGATCCACCCGCCTTGGCCTCCCAAAGTGCTAGGATTACAGGCATGAGCCACCGTGCCCGCCTTTTTTTGTTTGTTTTGTTTTTGTTGTTTTGTTTTTGAGATGGAGTTTCACTCTTGTTGCTCAGGCTGGAGGGCAATGGCGCGATCTCAGCCCACTGCAACCTCCACCTCCTGGGTTCAAGTGATTCTCCTGCCTCAGCCTCCAGAGTAGCTGGAATTACAGGCATGCACCACCATGCCCAGCTAATTTTGTATTTTTAGTAGAGACGGGGTTTCTCCATGTTGGTCAGGCTGGTCTTGAACTGCCAACCTCAGGTGATCTGCCTGCCTCGGCCTCCCAAAATGCTGGGATTACAGGTGGGAGACACCACGCCCAGCCCAATATATTTTAATTTTTATAGCTACATGATAGTTGTGCATATTTGTGGAGTACCTGTGATATTTTGATAAAAGCATACAATTCGTAATGACAAAATTAGAGTAATTGGGATATTCATCATCTGAAAAATGTTTGTGTGTTAAGAACATTGCAGTTTCACTCTTCTAGTTATTTTGAAATATACAATAAGTTATTGTTAACTATAGTCACCCTATTGTACTATCAAACATTAGATCTTATAGCTTCTATTTAACAGTATTTTTGTACCCATCAGCCAACCCTTCTCTTCCCACTCTTCCCACTCTTCCCACTACCCTAGGATATGCTTTTTTACAAGTAACATAGTTATTTGTTTCTTCTTACAGTAGCTAGTGTACCCTAACCAATACAAAAATGAGTACACTTTAGTAGGGTTCTATAACAAATATTGGTATACACATGTAGTCCTGGCTTAGTAGCGCATAGCCAGGTTATGGGCAGTGGGTGGGTGTAGCAGATGTAGCAGGCTGGAAAGCCAGTGTTTCACCCTATGCTGTGGAAAACTACTGCTTGTTTTAATTTGGAAGGCAGATCACATGCTTACCAACACCGAAAGTCTAGCCAAATCAATTGAAAAGATCAAACATATTAGCATGTATATGCTACTCCTTGCCACTTAAAACAAAGTATTATAAGAGTTAAATAGTTATAAGTATGATAACAATATCAGTAACAATTGGTTGGCTAACAAGAAGAAATCGGAAAAAATAGAGGAAATCCAAAATAATTTGGTGACTGTATGGCTACTGACACAAGGGAATAACTGAAATCAAAAATGATCAGAAGTCTTCAGGTTCTTGAGGAAATTATACTGCAAACTGACTACAAATGTACTGAAAGTTTCTGGTACCAATCAGTCTTTGAAACAAACCCCAGTACTGGAAAGTTGCACCAAGAGGAAGCAGGCTTTAAAGTTACAACACCCCATTTAGATTATTAACTGAAATACCCATTTCAGATGTTATTGTTGAGGATATAGGACAAGTAAAAACTTTGCAGAGGGCAAATCATGAGCCATATAAACAATGTTCAAGAAAATTCCTGCCAAGGAGAACTTTAGTCTATTCAAGAAAATTTCTAAACTACTCAGATCAAGGTGTCTTGACTATACGACCCATGTGAGTTTCATCAGTAACTGCTCTGAAAGAGGAAGGGCTGTTTTCCAGACTTCCCTTTTTGATGGTACTTTTTATTATGTTCGATTTCTCCTTGCTCTGCCTTTGTATATTGTGTGTTTGGTGGAAGGGAGAAACATTGTAACGTGCCTTTTCTTTTGTAAGGTCTCTGGGCCACAGGCCACCCACTTGGCCTGGTGGAGAGAACTTAACGTTGCCCACAAGTCCTGAACTTTTAGCCGAATATAGTAACTGAGTGAGTTTTGGATTGTCAACGTTAAGAAAACATTGCATTCATTTTGTGAGACAAAGACTGTTCCTACATATTTCATGATCAAAAGAGAACACATACAGATGGATAACATCCACCAAAATCTGTTCTCTTCTTCATGGACTCATGGCTAAGAGACATCTGCTAGTCTCTCTCATATCTAGGTGTAGCCATAACTTATCTTCAGTAGGATATTAACAGAAGGTTTGAGTGCCCTTTCCATGTCAGACTTTACCTATTGAGCTTGCCCTCTCTATACCTTTTTTATCTTCCACTGTCAATGTGCTGGAATTTAACATAGAAAACAATTGATAAAGCTGGCTGAACCATTTCAAACTGTTCCCATAGCTTATCAACACCCAACCTAGACAATTACTCTGGCTGGGTTCAGTAGCTCATGCCTATAATACCAGAACTTTAGGAGGCTGAGGTGGTCAGTGTGCTTGAACTCAGGAGTTCAAGATCAGTCTGGGCAATGTGGTGAAACCCTTCTCTAAAACATATCAAAAATTAATCAGGCACGGTGTCAAGTGCCTGTACTCCTAACTACTCGGGAGGCTGAAGTGGAAGGTTGCCTTGATCCCAGGAGGTCAAGGTTGCCATGAGCCAAGATTGTGCCACTGCACTCCAGTCTGCACAAGAGAGCCAGAACCTGCCTGACAAAAAAAAAAAAAAAAGAAAGAAAAATTACTCTGTAATGTTTTGTTGAGCCCCTTGGCCTACCTCAAATAATATACAGTGCAAAGTTTATCAGCAATTTATCATGTTTTCATATAATAAAACTGCAAAGAGAATAACATCTCTGGCCTCTTACTCCTCTTCTTCCCACTACTTTCCATGTGAGGAATAGTAATTTATCTAAATGGTGAGTTTGGAAAACAAAACCACATATACTTGCCTCAACTCTCATTATCCTTTGATTAATTTACTTACCTCAGAGACAACACCCACTGATGTAATATTTAAATTAGAAAAACACACTCTACTCCTAATTTCTGCAAATTTCAAGTAGAACTAATTCAGGGCAATGTTAGCAAGTTGTGTGGCTGCATACCCAAACAAGCCAAGTTCTCCTAAAATAGTCTTTATTGATAATAAGATGGCATTACGATCTTCATTTATGTGAGTCCTTTGGCTACTTTTCAAATAACACTGGGCTTGGGTAGAAACGCACAGTGAGCTATTTCTCAACATCTCTAAGAATAGCCTAAAGTTAAAACAAAACAAAATAAAACTTTGTTTTTATATTTATTTACTGAAGTAACCAAGTGCTCTTCCAAATATTTTGTTGTTGTTGTTGTTCCTCTTCTGTCTCAGTCCAGCACTTTCACCACCCATTTAAGTAATCTAATTACACCTCTTAAGTAATCTTCAACTTGTATTTAGCATGGTGGAACTGATAAACCAACTCTATATTTGAAGTACAGTGGGACATAAGCATAGGTCTTTATCTTTCACAACATCAAAATGAAATTTCAACCAGGTTATTCTCAGGTGTGTATGACTCTTATCCACTTGTCAATTTGAAAATATGTTTAATAAAATGATTCCACTTAGTATTGTAATATCATGATCAGGATGGCACAGTAGTTTATGACAGAAACATCTACAAAAAATACTGCAACTGTAGTGGAGAATTTCTGGCAGTTTGGGAGAGCAAAAAAAAAAATGTTGAGACAAGATGAGCCCTATATTCTCAAAATATAATGCCAAAGATATATTATCTGTTTAGAATATATCTAAAAAATATAGCTAAATTATTATGATGAATATACCCTCTCTGATCCTATTTCCCCTATTTTAATAGGATGTTAAGACTGATGTCGGTTTCATGGAACTGGTAAATTTTACCTAAATAAATTAAGCACACCAAGAAAAAAAATCAAAGAAGGTCAATAAAATGTTTGACACACACAAATTCCTCTGTAAGTCTTCCCCACAAAACATCTACAATGCTATTTTATAGAGAAAATATAACTAATATTTAAAAGCCAAGTGCTTTAGATACGGTGTGTAATTTAAGATTTAAAACTCACAGCAAAGCACTATGTCTACATAGAGGAAATTTTAAGAGAGAGACAGAGAATTGAGAGAGAGAGAGAGAGAGAGAACCAGATTTTCATACCCAGGAGAGCTGAGTCTATGGTCCAAAATGTAATGCATATGCTACTGTTAACGCCATGCTTAAAAGACTTAAGACTTTTCATTTGTACTTTAGGAGCACCGTGATGTAAAGCACAGGAGTAGAGTGAAACAAGTTGTCTGGGTTTGGAAGCTAACACAACACTTGCTGTCATTCTGAGCGCAATAAATAATCTACTCAAGACTCCTTCCTCCTTTGTAAAATGGCGATAATGTCAGTCCATGCATCAAAAAGAGTTGTGAAAACTGTATTTCGCTTAGTGGTTCTCAAACTTTATCTTGCATCAGAGTCAGCCTGAGTTCTTATGCAATAGGGAAAGTAAGGTCTGAGATTTTGCATTTCTTTTTTCTTTCTTTTTTTTTCTTTTTTTTTTTTTTCTGAGACGGAGTCTCCCTCTGTCGCCCAGGCTGGAGTGCAGGGGCGCCATCTCGGTTCACTGCAAGCTCCGCCTCCCGGGTTCCCGCCATTCTCCTGCCTCAGCCTCCGGAGTAGCTGGGACTACAGGCACCTGCCACCATGCCCGGCTAATTTTTTTGTATTTTTAGTGGAGACGGGGTTTCACTGTGTTAGCCAGGATGATCTCGATATCCTGACCTTGTGATCCACCCACCTCGGCCCCCAAAGTTCTGGGATTACAGGTGTGAGCCACCACAACCGGCCGAGACTTTGCATTTCTAAGTTCTCACTGATGCTAATGTTGCTAATCTAGAAACCACATTTTGAGAACCACCGTATAAACTAATGTTATAAAGAATTCACAGATTGACATTATAAGTGTCCGATATGCTTTGGCTGTTAATTTTCTTAGTGTTTTTTTATTCAATCTTCATTATAGTAAAAATTTAATATTTCTATTTAAGGCAATTTTTGCTTTATTACCTTACATATTACAGGAATATATATATTCAATAATTTTTAAATTATAGTGTTTGGGTAATAATACTTTAACAGAGTCTTTTGACAAAATAAGAACCTTTTATAGAGTGAATTATTCTGTTCTATCATTTTGAAATTTTGTGTGTTGGATTTTCTCAGGAATAACATTGTTTAAATAGCCTGATATCTTAAAATGTAATTGAATAAGGAAATTTAGTTTGGGATGGTAAGTGTTGTTCTTGGTGAGTGTTTTATGACTCCAATGCTTTTATTATGATTTTCCTCAGTATCACTTTATTGCCGTTATGTATAGGTCTAACGTTTTCCTATATAAGATTGTCATAAGGACTAAAAGTATCTTTCTTTCTCACTATTATATCCATGGACTATGTAAGCAACTATTAAGTATATGATAAATGATTTATATATTACATTCTTGAAAATTTCCTGACATTATGATGTAGTATGCAAATAGATGTGCGTGCATACATGCACACACATACAATAATCTAATTCAGGACAGAAAAAAGTAAAGAATAATTCACCTGAATTGTATTTTCAAATCTATAAGAGAAGAGAATTGGTGACTTGTACAAAGAGGGAGAAACACACAAAAAATAAGCCAGGTAATACAGAATCCAAATAAAGACAGAAAACAGTCAAGAAGAGGGACTCATTTCTGGTGATGATACTAAATGAGTGATTAATGAAGTGACAGAAAAACAAGAAAAAATTTACATTAAAGACTAAAACCATTTCATTTTTTATTTTGTTTGTTTCGCTGAAAGAGGCTGCTAAGAAATTAATGATATCTACAGAAATGACAGATGACATTTTAGAACTTGAAATAAAAAGGACAGCTTGGCCAGTGTCACTAACAGTCAAAAATTTGAATTATTTGATGAAAAATATATCTTGGAAAGGTTTATCTAACTTGAAACATATATTTTCTATCTGTGTTCCCTAGTATTAATGAATCATATGCCTAAATTTTTTATCTAATTTCAAAGAAAATATCTACCTACTACCAGAAGGAAGGAGGGAAGAAAAATGTTTAGCATACAAATTAAATAATAAATAGTAATAACAAACAGTGGGTGACATCTACAGTTTTTCACAAGACAAAAAGAAATATTTCAACTTATTTTCACTAGTTTTTTTCTACAATTGTGTCAAAGAAAGCAGTGACGTTTGCATTAAATAGCTTGTGAAAATTGAACAAAGACTGAGCTGGTAAATACATTGCCTTCTTCAGTGAGATTATTTACTTCTTTGACAGTTTCACTGTCGATGAGGACATGAGAAATTGCTTTTACTGCAGGCTGTATGATATGTGGAATTTTTATCAGATGGTTGTTATTAAACATTGTTTAAATGAAAAGTGACACAGTCTCTTTTAATGGGCTGAATGTTCAAAAGATTAGCAAACAAAAAAGCTTCCAGCATGAACTGAATTTTTATGACTTTTTCTTGGCACACTGCCATAATATGAAAGTTTTAGATGATTTTAAAAGCTACCTGAAGTGGTCTTAATTCTCAGTCCTCCTGGGAAGCTCCAAAATACTAAGGATTGTCTTTGGCTTTTTCTTGGGAAACTTCACTTCTTTCTTTGGCCTTTATTGATCTTAACCATCTCCAGAAACACACAGTTTATACCAACAAATACTTTCAAACACAAAGTAAAAAAGAATGAGTGATAAAAGAAAAAGCAATAACTGTAACCTGATGAAAAATCCAGACTGAGGAAAATGCTCTGTTTTTTAAGTAAACAAAAAAACTGATACTTTATTTACAACTCCAACTATATTTCCATTTCTTACATGTCCTTAAAAAACACATTCCACTGTGTAAACCAGAATAATTTCATATAATTTTTACTAAAAGATTATATAAATATTAGTATATTAAAATAATAGAAATGCTTTATAATCATATGCTAGTATTCTTTAATGAATATCTATTTTAAGTAGATATCAGTAATTAAATTATTATATTTGCAGAAAAGGGGAGGATTAGGTATAGAGTTACATGTTAGTGAGTAATACGAAGATATTGAAATAGTTACTGTTTCAAATGTTTTACACTAAGACTTTGCAATATCTGGAGCAAAAATTAAGTAGACAAACGTCTTCAGAATCTGTCTTATACAAGCAACTTGCAATTGCACTAATTTACATGACCTTATGGTAATACCCTGGATTTAAAGCTTTTTAATGGCACATATAGTATTAGTTGATATGTTTATATTTTCTAGCACAATAATGGTAGCTAATTTATTAATAAATTACAGAAACTATGTTATTCACATAAGTTACTTACATTTCTTTCTCCTAACTATATTTAATCATAAACCAATGCTATAAATCTAAATTATCTTTTGCAATTCTTCTTCTGCTTGTCTGATTGGCTACATTTGACATAATTAATCATGTTTTCTTTGACCAAATCTATTTATTCTTGTTTTGCATCGTAACACAACTATATATTTATTTGTGTATATATATTTAATATAGATATATATAAATTATATAGTTATAAGTTTCTGTAGATATAAAATCTTTGTTAGTTTTGTTTGAATAGTCTAGATTACTCTGTGTTGTATCTCCAAGTTTTTCCATTTTCTCCTCTATCATCAATATTAAGTTGTAATTGCTCAAAATTCTGCCAAGTTTCTTCTCACTTTTACATTCTTTCTCTAATTAACATCATCACATTTATACTGAGGGTCAATGATAAGCCATGAACCAAGTCATCTCAAAATTATCACACCTCTGAGACTAACTCAAACTTCCAAAACTCCAGTCATAATCTTTTATTCTGTGAAACCTTGATTGATAAAGAACTCCCACTCAAACTGCTATATGACTTCAATGACATCTCCATTTTGATGCCTTTACTTTTTCTCCATTTTTTACCTAACAATAAATCAATATATACAAGCTATATAATTGAGCTTTTGAATTGAAGTTCAATGAATTTAGTGTGTCCAACCTGTATCCCATTACGCTTTTCCTCTCAGACCAAAATACATGCCACTTTTCAAAGGTTTCTTCTCTCATTAAGAGACAATACGCAAGTTCAAGTCAGAATTCCAGAAGGTCATCTAAACTTTCACGCGCATCCATGTGAAGAGACCACCAAACAGGTTTTGTGTGAGCAATAAAGCTTTTAATCTCCTGGGGGCAGGGGTGGAGGTCACAAGGTTCTCAGTGGGGGAGCTTCTGAGCCAGGAGAAGGAATTTCACAAGGTAATGTCATCAGTTAAGGCAGGAACTGGCTATTTTCACTTCTTTTGTGATTCTTCAGTTACTTCGGGCCATCTGGATATACGTGTGCAGGTCACATGAAATATGACGGCTTAGCTTGGGCCCAGAGGCCTGACATTCCTGTTTTCTTATATTAATAAGAAAAATAAAATAAAATAGTGGTAAAGTGTTGGAGTGTCAAAAATTTTGGGGGGTGGTATGAAGAGATAATGGGCGATGTTTCTCATCGCTGTTTTGAGTGGGATTAGGGGCGGTGTGGGAACCTAGAGTGGGAGAGATTAAGCTGAAGGAAGATTTTGTGGTAAGAGGCAATATTGTGGGGTTGTTAAAAGGAGCATTTGTCATATAGAAGGATTGGTGATGGCCTGGATGCGGTTTTGTATGAATTGAGAAACTAAACAGAAGACACAAGGTCTGAATAAGATAAGGAGAAACAGGTATTAAAGGACTAAGAATTGGGAGGACCCAGGACATCCAATTAGAGAGTGCCCAAGGGGGTTCAGCATAATTACTTGCTTGGTTGGTGAGTTTTTAGGCTCTATCCAAGTTTTTGGGGTGCAATTCAAGTTGGGCTGGTGTCTGGAATGAGACTGGGGCCTAATAAAAAGGAGTGTCCATAAAAGAGCTCAAATGGGCTGTAACCTATAGCAATCAGAGGACAGTCCCAAATTCTGGGAAAGCCAAGTGGTAAATTTCACACGCATCCATGTAAAGAGACCACCAAACAGGCTTTGTGTGAGCAATAAAGCTTTTTAATCACATGCGTGCAGGGGGGCTGAGTCCGAAAAGAGAGTCAGTGAAGGGAGATAGGGGTGGGGTCATTTTATAGGATTTGGGTAGGTAGTGGAAAATTACAGTCAAAGTGGGTTGTTCTCTGGCTGGCAGGGGCAGGGGTCAGAAGGTGCTCAGTGGGGGAGCTTTTGAGCCATAATGAGCCAGGAGAAGGAATTTCACAAGGTAATGTCATCAGTTAAGGCAGGAACCAGCCATTTTCACTTCTTTTGTGATTCTTCAGTTACTTCAGGCCACCTGGATGAATACATGTAGGTTTGGGCTCAGAGGCCTGACAATCATGTCTTCTTACATTAATAAGAAAAATAAAACAAAATAGTGTTGAAGTGTTGGGGTGGTGAAAATTTTGGGGGGTGGTATGGAGAGATAATGGGCGATGTTTCTCAGGGCTGCATCGAGCGGGTGTTGTGGGATGGGATATTGGCATTGAGCAGGGTAAGGGTGATTAGGTTTTAATGGGATGGTAAGGGATGCATGATCGGTCACCAAGGAGGGAGCAGAGGTGTCCCATACTTGTGGGTTAAGGTGGAGAGATACAAGGGGAGGATGTGAAGGAGGCTTGGAACTGGGGAAAAGGGCAGCAATGAGGTGTGGCTGTAGCCTAGGAATAGTCAGGGAAGCAGATAATTTAGTTAAAATGCCTAGACCTAATAAGGGAGCTGGGAAAGTGGGGATAATTAAAAAGGAGTGCATAAAAGAATATTGTCCAAGTTGGCACCACAGTTGGGGAGTTTCAAGAGGTTTAGAAACCTGGCCGTCAATACTCACAACAGTTATGGAAGCAAGGGAAACAGGCCCTTGAAAAGAAGGTAATGTAGAGTGGGTAGCCTCTGTATTGATTAAGAAGGGGATGGACTTACCATCCACTGTAAGAGTTACCCAAAGCATCTGTGATGGTCCAGGAAGCTTCTGAGGTGATTGGGCAGCATCACTCTTCAGCTGCTAAGCCAAGAAGATCTGGGAAGGAGTCAGTCAGAGAGCCTTGGGCCAGAGTTCCAGGGGCTCTGGGAGTGGCTGCTGGGTGAGTTGGACAGTCCAATTTCCACTGGGGTCCCACACAGATGGGACAAGGCTTAGGAGGAATCTCAGGCTGCGGGCATTCCTTGGCCCAGCGGCCAGATTTCTGGGCCTTGAAGCAAGATCCTGATGGAGAAGGTCCTGTAGGAATGCTTAACTGCTGTGGCTTAGGCATTTTGAAGTTCTTGTGTGCTGGAGATGTGGCTAGGGTTTCTCTCACAGTGGAGGCAAGGAATTGCAACTCAGAAATGCATTGCTACTTGGCTGCCTTTACTCTGTTATTGTACACCTTGAAAGCCTGGTTAATTAAGTCCTGTTGTGGGGTTTGAGGGCCGGAATCCTAATTTTTGGAGCTTTATTTAATGTTGGGAGTAGATTGGGTAATAAAATAAAATGCATATTAAGAATAAGATGGCCTTCTGACCTTTCAGGGTCTAGGGCTGTAAAGCGTCTCAGGGTTGCTGTCAAACGAGCCATGAACTGGGCTGAGTTTTTATATTTGATGAAAAAGAGCCTAAAGACTAACTGATTTGGGAGAGGTGGGATAAAGGAAAAGGAGCATTAACCTTGACTATGCCTTTAGCTCTAGCCACCTCTTTAAGAGGAAATTGTTTGGCAGGTAGGGGAGGGCTAGTTGCAGAATGAAACTGTAAACAGGACAGGGTGTGAGAAGGGGAGGTGATAAAAGGATTATAGGGTGGGGGAGTGGAGGCTGAGGAAGAATTGGAACCTGGCTCAGCCTGGTGAGGAGTAGCCTGGGGAGGAGGGGAGAGGTCAGATGAGTCTGTAAAAAAGGAAGATTGAAAAGACTCAGCAACACTTGGGGTTGGGACTGAGGGGACAGGCGGGAGGGAAAGAAGGAAGATTTGGGACGAGTTGCATTGGGAACAGAGACTAGGGAGGGACTGATATGTAAAAGAATGCCTGAATGTCAGGCATCTCAGACCATTTGCCCATTTTATGACAAGAATTATCTAGATCTTGTAAGACGGAAAAATCAAAAGTTTTCTGGCTACTTGGAACCATTATTGAGTTTGTATTGGGGTTAAGTGGCATTGCAGAAGAAAACAAGGCATTTAGATTTTAGGTCAGGTGTGAGTTGAAGAGGTTTTAAGTTCTTGAGAACACAGGCTAAGGGAGAAGAAGGAGGAATGGAGGGTGGAAATTTGCCTATAGTGAAGGAGGCAAGTCCAGAGAAAAGAGAGGGTAGAGACATGGAGAGAGGGAGTGGGGAGGTGTTTGCCCCCAAGGTAAGCAGTGTTTGCCACTAAGGGTGAAGGATCAAGGCAGGCGTCCCTGCAATGATTAAACACCAAGGGAAGACTGTCTTCCCGAGTCCGTGACTGGTGCTGGAGTTTTGAGTTCATGGATAAAATGCATCTTTTCTCTCTCTACCAGAAAAGGAAAGGAACTGAAATTAAGAGAAGGGAGAGCTTGAAAGATGGCACCAAGATTGAAAGAAGAAAGAGGTTGAGGGATAGTGAGAGAGGTTGGAGAAGAGAATAAAAAGAGGCCACTCACCCAATTTAAAATTGGTGAGATGTTCCTTGGGCTGGTTGGTCTGAGGACCTGAGGTCATAGGTGGATCTTTCTCAGGGAGCAAAGAGCAGGAGGACAGGGGATTGATCTCCCAAGGGAGGTCTCCCGATCCAAGTCACGGCACCAAATTTCACGAGCGTCCATGTGAAGAGACTACCAAACAGGCTTTGTGTGAGCAGTACAGCTTTTTAATCACCTGGGTGCAAGTGGGCTGAGTCCAAAAAGGACGTCAGCGAAAGGAGATGGGGTGCAGCCATTTTATAGGATTTGGGTGGGTAGTGGAAAATTAGAGTCAAAGGGGGTTGTTCTCTGGCAGGCAGGGGCGGGGGTCACAAGGTGCTCCGTGGGGTAGCTTCTGAGCCAGGAGAAGGAATTTCACAAGGTAATGTCATCAGTTAATGCAGAAACTGGACATTTTCACTTCTTTTGTCATTCTTCAGTTACTTCAGGCTATCTGGATGCAGACATGGGCCCAGAGGCCAGACATAAACAATCTCCATGTCCAGCACTTTTCACATTCCTATAAATTCTACATATTAAATGTCTTTAATTCTAGCCACCTTCATTTATGTCTACTGCAAGAATGTTAATCCAAATGTTGATACTCATATTTTACAGAAATTAAATGAGCTTTGGTTATTCACATTTTCTCCTCACCCTTTCATCATTTCAATACATTCTTCTCACAGCAATTAAAGTCTTAAAATATGAACTATATAAAGTCATTTATTTGATACTTAATATTCTTTAATACTTTTCAGTTTCTCTTAAAATAAACTTGCAATATTTAAAAGACCCTATACTCTTTTAAGTAGGCATTACTCATAAGAAACTGAATTAGTATGTGAATATTTTCTGCTGTAAAACTGCATAGAAGAAAAGTAAATTACTTCAATTCAGCAAGTCTTTTATATATAAAAGGGTCGTATTTTTAGAAATTATTAAATCAAGTTTGTTTGTTTGTCTTTCTGATTCAACCTATAGAGGATTTCTAGGTGGTATGAAAGCACTCCTCTTTTCCAGAGATTTCTATAGAAATATGTTTTAAATTATGCTATGTCACATTTAGTACTATGGCTAAATATGGGCATAAAACCTTTTTATTAACATCTTTTATCCCAGATGAGAAAATGCTAAAATATTTAAAGAAAAAAAGTTTAATAAAATCTCAAGCGTTTTCTAGCCTTGTGTATAGGAAACTCCCAATTCCATCCCAGCCTAGCCATCTGTTCTTCCAAGGGTAGGAGGAGAAGTGAATTTGAGAAGCACTTATGAAATTTACAGTTCAAAAGCACAGGCTTACTAAAGACTGAGGCTTAATCACAGGATGCTTCCCTCTGCCACACTTTAACACTGCGTTCCTAAAGACCTAAAAGGAACTTACTTGTTCCTTTTACTCAATGCTATAGTTTGGATTTATTGTGTTTCCTCCAGAATTCATGTTGATGTTTAATTCCCAGTGCAACAGCATTAAGAAGTGAGGCCTTTAGGAAGTTATTAGAACAAGATGGCTCCACCCTTATGAATGTGATTAGTGCCTCGTAAAAAGACTTAAGGAAATTAGCTAGATTCTTTTGCCCTTCTGCCTTCTAACATATGAAGATAAAGCATTCACCTCTTCTGCCATGTGAGAACACAGCAATACTGCATCATTTTTGAAAAGAGAGAACAATCCCTCACTGGACACTGAATCTGCCAGTACCTTGATCTTGCACCTCCCAGGCTCCAGAACTCTTAGAAAGTAAATTTATGCTTTATATACTTACCCAGTCTTGCGCATTTTATTATAGCAGCAGAAACAGACTAAGATAACCAGCATATTATGTTTAGCTATCAAGAAAAAAATTACAAGGCATACCAAAGGCACAAAACACAATTCGAAGAGATAGACTAAGCATTAGGACCAAATCCAGATTTGTCAGGGGGCTGTAATTATCATAACAGACATTAAAACAAATGTAATTAATATGCTAAAGAGCCTAATGAGTAAAGTAGACTGTATCAACAACAGATGAACAATTAAAATAGAGAGAAGAAAATTCTAAAAAAATGATCAAAAAGAAAGGCTAGAGATCAAGCACTGTAACAGAAATTAACAAGATCTTTCATGGGCTGGACAGTAAACTGGGCAATACCAAAGAAGAATCTCTGAGCCTGAGGACACTTCAATAGAAACTTTCAAAACTGAAAAGGAGAGAGGAAAAAAACAAAAACAGGGAACAGTGCATCCATGAACTGTGGGACAATTACAAAACATGTTATACACATATAATGGGATTACTAGAAGGAGAAGGAAGAGAGTTAGGGAAAAAAAAATTTTGAAACAATAAAGCCTGAGAATTTTCCCCAAATTAATGTCAAATAACCAAACAACAGATCAGATAACCAAGAAAAGAAGCTCAGAGAACACCAGCAAAATATTTGCCAAAACCCCTATAACTAGACATATTGATTCATACTACAGAAAATCAAAGGCAGTCTTGAAATAAGCCAGAGGGAAAAAATAGTACCTTATGTATAGAAGAGCAAAGATAAGAATTATGTCTGACTTCTTCAGAAACTATACAAACACTAAGATTGCAAAATGAAATATTTAAAGAGTTGAGAGAAAAAAATACCCAACAACCAAGAATTCTGTTTTCTATGAAATTACCTTTCAAAAGCGAGGAAGAAATAGACTTGTTCATACAAACCCACGTTGAGAGATTTGTTGCCAGTTGGTCTGCTATGCAAAAAATATTAAAAGAAGTTCTTTAAAGAGAAGAAAAATTATCTAGATCAGAAACAGATCCATTTATAAATAGGAAGAGCATAGAAGAAAGTAAGTAAAAGTGAAAAATATATATTTTTTCCCTATTCTTAATTGATCTAACATAACAATTTGTTCAAAATAATAGCAACAATTTATTTTATTGGTTTGCATTATATGTAAGCTTGTTTATGCTTTTACATGTAAGTAAAATAATAACATCAATGATGCAAGAAATGGAAGAAGGAATTAGGATTATTATATTATTACAAAGTAGTAATTATTACAAGTACTTGAATTACCTGTGAAGCAGTACAGTGTTGTGGGTTTTTTTTTTTGTCTTTTTTGTCTTTTTTTTTTTTTTCTTGAGACAGGGTCTTTCTCTCTCACCCAGGCTGAAGTGCAGTGGTATGAACATAGTTCACTGCAGCCCCAATCTCTCAGGCTCAAGCAAACAACCCACCTCATTCTCCCAAGTAGCCGGGACTACAGGCACATGCTACAGCACCTGGCTAATTTTATTTATTCATTTATTTTTAGTAGAGATGGGATCTCACTATGTTGCCCAGGATGGTCTTGAACTCCTGAACTCAAGTGATTCCCCCAACTCAGCCTCCCAGAGTGCTGGGATTACAAGTGTGAGCCACCACATCATATACTGTTATTTTTTAAGTGGACTTGGATTATCTGTAACAGCATATTGCAGAGGGAGGGGATTCAAGTTGGCTGACTAGCAGTATCTGGTACTTGCCTCCTTCACAAACAGGAACTACAATAGCAGGCAGATTATCACACATCAAATAGACCATATAAGGGAGAACATTGATATTCAGTAGAGAAGTGACAGGAAACACCTAAGACAAGGAAGGAGAGGAAAGCATGGGAGCTCGGTTAGCTGGGCCCTGCTGGGAACCTAGAGAGACTCCCCAATTTGGGGAAAAAGTAAGTGAGTGGACCCTAGCAGCCTGCATTCCTACCACAGTCTCCTCCAATCCTAGGGAGAAGAGGCCCACTTTACCCTCAAAGGCCCTGAGAGTAACACAGGGAGCTGCCTGGAGACAGTGAGTTGGCATTGTCCAGAGAGAAAGCTAATGCTGCTTCCCACCTTCCCCTGAAGTCTTAAGCTAGAGTATGGCACTATTTTGAGAGCCCAGCTCTCACCAGGTAGCATCCTGCTCTGGAGTCCAACAACCCCTACAACTCCACATCCCTAGAGCTCCATAGACATCCCCTACCCCTAGACAAAATGGTGGCTGGCTGCTGCTTTCAGAGCTGTAATGCAAGCTATTGGCGGTGACCTGACTATCCCCAGTAGTGAGGCCATTATGCATTTACAAGCATAATGTAGGTTTCATTATAGGCAGTGGCAGGGTCATCCTAAGGCCCCTGGTGTAATATCAGAGTTGGGGCAGCAGTGGCTGCAGCTGTAAGCAGGCAGTTGGGAAGTGTGTAACTCAGTTATCACCCTGCTTGCAGCTATCACCTGGGTCCAAAATACATACTCCCCAACTGCCTGCCTACAGTTGCAGCCACTGCTGCACCAAGTCCAAGCATTACACCAGGGGCCTGTGCATTACCCTGCCACTATCATAGCTAGCAGCGACATGTACCACAAAGGGTCCTGAAGAAAGATCTGAGTGGCACAGATCAGCTCCATTTCCACTCAGCCCCTGAACTCACCAATCAGGAGCCTGAGAATAGCCCTGCCCAGTCTATCACCATTAGTACTTTAACATTCATCCTAGGAGCCAGGGGGCAAGCCCACACGACATGCCTCTAACACCACAGCTATCATTCATCCATATGTGCCACCTTCAAGCCTGGGAATATGCCCTCACCAAGCCTGTTGCAGCCACTGCCAACACAAGCACATATGGGAGTGAGATGGTTGTCATACCAATGCTACTACTGCTGCTCATGCCATGCTCACTGCCCAGGGACCTGAAGGCCTGCCCAACCAGCCAGCTCTCTGCTGCCATTGCTGTCATCCAAGCAAGCTAGCTGGAGGCCTAAGAATAGCCTACCTGAATCTGTTAACTTTGGTGCCACCATATGTTGCCCTGTGGCCCTTCAAAGACAGGCTTAACAACAACATTTATAAAATCCTGAAACTAAAATTCAAATAATATTTAAAAACTCAGTGAGACACATAAGAATGAATATTAAAAATACAAGTAAATCAGAAATACAATTCAGAATATAACTGAGAAATTTACCAATGAGATAGATATCATAAAGAAGAACCAAACATAAATTCTGAAACTGAAAAATTCATTGAATGAAATTAAAAAAGAAGACATTTGAAAATTTCAACAATAGACTGGGCCAAGCAGAAGAAAGAATTTTAGAACTTGAAGACAGGTCCTTTGAAATAATCCAGTCAGATGAAAATATAGGAAGAAAACAAAGAATAGTGAACAAAGTTTATGTGAAATATGGGATACCATAAAGTGACCAAATATTTGAATTTTAAGTGTGCAGAAGGCAACGTATAAATAAAATAGATAGAAAATCTATTTAATGAAATTATAACTGAAATAATTTCAAGTCTAGCAAGAGATTAGATAGCCAAAAACAGGTAGCTCACCGATCTCCAAATAGATAAAATTCTAAAAGGTCTTCTATATACATTACAGTCAAACTGTCAAAAGTCAAAGAGAAATTCTAAAAACAGCAAGAAAAACTGTCTAATCACTTATAAGGGAAGCCCTATAAGACTAACAGCAAATTTCTTGGCAGAAACATTATAAGCTTGGAGAGAATGGAATGGTATATACAGATGCTGAAGGAAAAATTTAAAATGCCAGCAAAGAATATTGTACCCAGCAAAGTTACACCTCATTTAAAAAAAAAAGGAAACAAATATGTACTTGCTGAATGTGTAAAAAACCATGACCCAACTATATGCTGCAAGAAATTCTTCTCACCTTTAAAGGCACTTATAAATTGAAAGCAAAACAACAAAAAATGACATTCCATGCAAACAGAAACAAGAGTACCTGTACTTATACCTGATAAAACAAGCCTTATGTCAAAAACAGTAAAAAGAGAAAGAGAAGATTATTACATAATAATAAAGCAGTAAATCTGCAAGGGAATTTAATACTTTTAAATATATATGAACCCAACACTGAAAGGGAATTTAATACTTTTAAATATATATGAACCCAACACTGAAACATCCAGACATACAAAACAAATAATATTAGACCTAAAGGGAGAGATAGAGTCCAAGGCAGTACTTGAAGAGGACTTCAAAACCCCATGCTTTGCACTACAAAGATTATCTAGACAGAAAATTAACAAAGAAGCATTGAATTTAAAAAGCAATTTAGACCAAATGGACTTAACAGACATTCACAGACTATTTCATCCAACAGCTACAGAATACACCATCTTCTCATCAGCACGTGGAAGATTCTCCAGGATAGACCACAAGTTAGGAGACAAAACAACCCTTAACACATTTTTTAAAATCAAAGCATATCAAGTACCTTTTCGGGCTACAATGTAATAACATTAAAATCTACTAACAAGAGGAAATTTGGAAACTCCACAAACACATGAAAATTAAACAATATGCTCCTGAATGACCATTGTGTCAAGGAGGAAATAAAGAGGAAATCAAAAAAATTGAGACAAAAAGTATACATAAATACAACATACAAAAACCTATGAGATATAGCAAAAACAATGCTAAGAGGGAAGTTTATAGCAATAAATGTCTGCATCAAAAATGTAGAAATACTTCACATAAGCAACCTAATAGTGAACCACAAGGAAATAGAAAAGGAAAAACAAATCAAACACAAAATTAGTAAAGGACAGGAAATATTACAGATCAGAGCAGAACTGAAATAGAGATTTTTTTTAAATTACCAATAATTAATGAAATAAAAGGTTGATTTTTTGAAAACATAAACAACATTAATAAATTCTAACCTAGACTAATCAAGGTTAAAAAAATGAAAGAAGACCTAAATAAACTCAAAACTAAAAAATGAGACATTACCATGGATAACACAGAAATAAAAAGACCATCAGAGACTACTATAAACATGTATATGGTAACAAACTAGAAATACTTGAAGAAATGAATAAATTTCTGGAAACATCCAATCTAACAGAATTTAATCAGGAGGACACAGAAAACTTGAACAGACCAATAATGAGTAATGAGATTGAATACGCAATAAAAAGTCTCCTAATATATAAAAAGCCAGGACCAAAGGGCTTTACTGCTGAATTCTACCAAACTTACAAAAACTGACAACAATCCTCCTCAAACTATTTCAACAAACTGAAAAGGAGAAAATTATCTCTAGGTCATTCTATGAAACCAACATTACTTTAATAGCAAAACCAGACAAGAACACACAAGAACAAAAGAAAACTACAGGCCAGTATTTCTGATGAATATAAATGCAAAAATCCTCAGCAAAACACAAGCAACTTGAATTCTACAGCACTCCAAAAAGATAACACACCATAATCAAGTGAAATTAGTCCCAGGGATGTAAGGATGCTTCAACATACACAAATCAATAAGTATGCTGCAGCACATTGATAGAAAGAAGGACAAAAATATGTGATCTTCTTGAAGTAGAAAAAAAAAGACATTTAGTAAAATGTAGCATCTTTTCATGACAAAAACTCTCAACAAACTAGGCATGGAAGAAACATATTTCCAAATAATGAAAGTCATATATTGACAAACCCACAACTAACAACACACTGAATGGAGAAAAGCTGAAAGCCTTTTGGGTAACAACTGGAATAAGACAGGGATGCTGCAATTTTTTTTTTTTTTTTCAGATGGAGTTTTGCTTTTGTCACACAGGCTGGAGTGCAATGATGCAGTCTTGGTTCACTGCAACCTCTGCCTCCCAGGTTCAAGCAATTTTCCTGCCTCAGCCTCCCACATAGCTGGGATTACAGGCGCCCACCACCACAACTGGCTAATTTTTGTATTTTTAGTAGAGAAGCGATTTCACCATGTTGGCCAGGCTGGTCTCGAACTCTTGATCTCAGGTGATCTGCCCTCCTAGGCCTCCCAAAGTGCTGGAATTACAGGCGTGAGCCACCAGGAATGGCCAAGGTTGCCCTCTTTTACCACTCCTGTTCAACACAGTACTAGAACTTCTAGCCAGAGCAATAGGCAAGAGAAAGAAATAAAAGGCATCCAATTGGAACAGAGAAAGTCAAATTGTCCCTCTTTGCAGATGACATGATCTTTTTTTTTTTTGGTATTGTCACTGCTTTTTGTTTTATTTGTTCTATTAAGTGTGTAGAGACATTTCACTATGGTTTTTATTTGCATTTTCTAAATAGCTACTAATATTGACTATCCTTTCATAAGCTTGTCATCCATATGTCCTCTTTAGTGAAATAACTGTCTATGTCTTTTGCCAATTTCCATATTAGATTTTTTCTGTTGAATTTTGAGAGAATTCTTTACATATTACAGAAACTAGTCCTTTGGTGGATTTGTGATTTACAATTTTTTTCTTCCAGTTCATTGCTTGTCTTTTTATCCTCTTTCCTAACAAGGTCTTTCTAAGAACAATTTTTAAAATGTTGAAGTCCAAATAATTGATTCTTTTCATATTATGCTATTGGTATCATTTTTTAAATTATGTTTTTATTTTATTTATTTATTTATTATTTATTTTTTATTATTATACTTTAAGTTTTAGGGTACATGTGCACAACAGGCAGGTTTATTACATATGTATACATGTGCCATGTTGGTGTGCTGCACCCATTAACTCGTCATTTAGCATTAGGTATATCTCCTAATGCTATCTCTCCCCCCTCCCCCCACCCCACAACAGTGCCCCATGTGTGATGTTCCCCTTCCTGCGTCCATGTGTTCTCATTGTTCAATTCCCACCTATGAGTGAGAACACGCGGTGTTTGGTTTTTTGTCCTTGTGATAGTTTGCTGAGAATGATGGTTTCCAATTTCATCCATGTCCCTACAAAGGACATGAACTCATCATTTTTTATGGCTGCATAGTATTCCATGGTGTATATGTGCCACATTTTCTTAATCCAGTCTATCACTGTTGCACATTTGGGTTGGTTCCAAATCTTTGCTATTGTGAATAGTGCCGCAATAAACATATGTGTTCATGTGTCTTTATAGCAGCATGATTTATAATCCTTTGGGTATATACCCAGTAATGGGATGGCTGGGTCAAATGGTATTTCTAGTTCTAGATCCCTGAGGAATTGCCACACTGACTTCCACAATGGTTGAAGTAGTTTACAGTCCCACCAACAGTGTAAAAGTGTTCCTATTTCTCCACATCCTCTCCAGCACCTGTTGTTTCCTGACTTTTTAATGATCACCATTCTAACTGGTGTGAGATGGTATCTCATTGTGGTTTTGATTTGCATTTCTCTGATGGCCAGGGACGATGAGTATTTTTTCATGTGTTTTTTGGCTCCATAAATGTCTTCTTTTGAGAAGTGTCTGTTCATATCCTTTGCCCACTTTTTGATGGGGTTATTTTTTTTTTCTTGTAAATTTGTTTGAGTTCATTGTAGATTCTGGATATTAGCCCTTTGTCAGATGAGTAGGTTGCAAAAATTTTCTCCCATTCTGTAGGTTGCCTGTTCACTCTGATGGTGGTTTTTTTTGCTGTGCAGAAGCTCTTTAGTTTAATTAGATCCCATTTGTCAATTTTGGCTTTTGTTGCCATTGCTTTTGGTGTTTTAGAATGAAGTCCTTGCCCATGCCTATGTCCTGAATGGTATTGCTTAGGTTTTCTTCTAAGGTTTTTATGGTTTTAGGTCTAACATTTAAGTCTTTAATCCATCTTGAATTAAATTTTGTATAAGGTGTAAGGATGGGATCCAGTTTCAGCTTTCTACATATGGCTAGCAAGTTTTCCCAGCACCAATTATTAAATAGGGAATCCTTTCCCCATTTCTTCTTTTGTCAGGTTTGTCAAAGATCAGATAGTTGTAGATATGTGGCATTATTTCTGAGGGCTCTGTTCTGTTCCATTGGTCTATATCTCTGTTTTGGTACCAGTACCATGCTGTTTTGGTTACCTTAGCCTTGTAGTATAGTTTGAAGTCAGGTAGCGTGATGCCTCCAGCTTTGTTCTTTTGGCTTAGGATTGACTTGGCAATGCGGGCTCTTTTTTGGTTCCATATGAACTTTAAAGTAGTTTTTTCCAATTCTGTGAAGAAAGTCATTGGTAGCTTGATGGGGATGGCATTGAATCTATAAATTACCTTGTGCAGTATGGCCATTTTCACCATATTATACTAGAAAAAACTAAATATTTCACAAAAGTCTTTAAATTTGATAAATCAATGAAATTGCAGGATAAAAAAACAAAAAATAACAAGTAACGTTTCTATACACCAATAATGAACTATCTGAGAAATAAATCAAGAAGATAATGCCATTTACAATGCTGACAAAAAAAAAGAAAGAAAAAAAACCCGAAAGGAAACACCTAGGAATAAATAGAACCAAGGAGGAAAAAATTCTCTAAAGTAAAACTACTGAACACTAATGAAAGAATTTGAAAGATGCACAAACACATGGAAAGACATCCCATGCTCATAGATATATTGGTATTATCAAAATAACCACACTACCCCCAAAAAATCTACAGATTCAATGCAATTACTGTAAAAACACCAATGGCATTTTTCACATGAGTAGAAAACAGATTCCTAAAATTTGTATGGAACCAAAAATATCCCAAGTTGTCAAAGCAATCCCGAGCACAAAGAACAAATTTGGAATTATTTCACTACTCGACTTCAAAATATATTAAAAGTTTAATGTAATCAAAACAGCATGGTACTGGTACCAAAATAGACACATGGACTAATGGAATAGAATAGAGAGCTCTGAAATAATGCTGCACACTTACAATCATCTGATCATCAACAAAGCTGACAAAAGCTAGTAGTGAAGAAAGGACTCCCTTTTCAATAAACAGTGCTGGAATAACTGGCTAGTCATATGCAGAAGACTGGGACAACAACCCTTCCTTCTACCATATACAAAAAAACTCAAGATGAATTAAAGACTTAAATGTAAAACCCCTAACTATAAAATCCCCAGAAGATGACCTAGGAAATACCGTTCTGAACACAGGAACTGGCAATATTTCATGATGAAGATACCAAAAGCAATGGCAACAAAAGCAAAAATTGACAAATGGGATTTAATTAAGCTAAACAGCTTCTGCACAGCAAAAGAAAGCATCAACAGAATAAAGAGACAACGTCCAGAATGGGGAGAAACTATGTTCAAACTATGCATCTGGCAAATGTGTAATATCCAGAATACATAAAGAACTTGAATAAATTTATAAGCAAAAACCAAGAAATTCAGTTAAAAAGTTTGCAAAGGATTTAAACAGTTTTCAAAAGAATACATACATGAAGCCAAGGAGCATATGAAGAAAAAGCTCAACATCATTGATCATTAGAAAATGTAAATCAAAATCACAGTGAGATACTATTTCATACCAATCAGAATGGCTATTACTAAAGAGTCAAAAAAATAACAGTTGCTCACAAGGTTGCAGGGAAAAGGGAACACTTATACACTGTTGGTGGAAGTATGAAGTAGTTCAACCATTGTGGAAAGCAGTGTGGCAATTTCTCAAAGACCTAAAAACAGAAATAGCATGTAACCCATTTTGGGGTATGTATCTCCCAAAATATAAATTGTTTTACCATAAAGACACATGCACAGGTATGTTCATTGCAGTATTATTCACAATAGAGAAGACATGAAATCAACCTAAAATGCGGTACATATACGACACGGACCACTATGCAGCCATAATTTTAAAAAGTGAGATCATGTCCTATGCAGAAATATGCATAGTTTTGGAGGCAATTATCTTAAGCAAACATATGCAGGAACAGAAAACTATCATGTGTTTTCATTTATTAGTGGAGGCTAACAATGAGAATGCATGGATCGAAAGAGAGGAACAATGGACTCCGGGGCCTACATGAGGGTGAATGGTGGGAGAAAGGTGGAGATTAGAATAAATAACTATCAGGTACTATGCTTAGAACTTGGATAATGAAATAATTCTTACCTCAAACCCCTGTGACACGAGTTTACCTGTATGACAAACCTGTCCGTGTACCCCTGAACATTAAATAAAAGTTAAAAAAATTAGAAAATCAAATTGAACAATCTGTAAAAGAATTATATGCTACCATCAAGTGGTACTTATCACAATTATGCAAAGCTGATTTAACGTTGGAAAAGCACTTAATGTAACCCATCATATCCATAGCCTCATGAAGAAAAATCACATGATCACTGACAGATGCAGGAAAAGCATTTTACAAAATTTAATGATTCATTACAAAAACTCTCAGTAAGCTAGAAATAGGGGATAATTTCTTCAACTTGATAAGGAATATCTACAAAAATCTCTCTTGGTTAGCATTATATTTAATGGTGAGAAACTAGAATTTTTCTACAAAGAGCAGGAACAAGGCAACGTTATTCCTTCTCACCATTGCTTTTAAACATACTAGAAGTTTTAGCCATTGCAATAAAACAAGAAATAAAATGAAACATATATTGATTGAGAAGGAAGAAGAACTATCTTTTTTTCTTAATTTGACATAATCATTTATATAGAAAATCCAGAAGGATTGACAAATAAACTCCTGGAAATAGTGATTACAGCAAGGTTGCAGGATGCAAAGTTAATATGCAGTAGTCAATTACTTTCATGTATACAGCAATGAGCAAATGGAATTTTAAATTAAAAATATAATACTATTTACATTAGCATCCTTAAACATATGAAATGTTCAGGCATAAATCTAATAAACATTTACAAGATCTATATGAGGAAAATTATAAAACACTGATGCAGTAACCTAAAAACAGAGAGCTATTCCGTGTTTACATATGGAAAGGCTCAGTATTTTCAAGATGTCATTTTTTTCTCAATTTGATCTATAGATTCAATTTAATCTTAATCAAAATGACATCATGTTACTTTGGAAATATAGACAAATGAATTTAAAGTTTATATAAAGAGGAGAAATATCCAGAATAACTAACCCAATACTGAAAAAGGAGAACAAAGTTGGAGGATGTACACTATCTTGACTTCAAGTATCACTAATAAACCTAAAGTAATCAAACAGTGTGGTATTTGGGAAAGAACAGATAATTAGTGGAATAGAATAAATAGCCCAGAAATAAGTCCAAATAAATATCATCAATAGACCTTTGACAAGTTGTCAAATGCAATACAATGAAGAAAATATAGTCTTTTCAATAAATGCTGTTGAAACAATTGGGCATCCGCATGCAAAAAAAGTGAATCTAGATATAGATATTATACCCTTCACAAAGTTAACTCAAAATCGATAACAGATCTAAATGTAAACACAAAACTATAAAATTCCTAGGAAATAACACAAGAGAAAATGCATGAATCATTGAGTTTGGCAATGACATATTAGATATCAGACCAAATGCATGATCTATAAAAGAACAAATCGATAACCCTGACTTCATTAAAATTATACATTTATGCTCTCAGAAAGACACTATCAAGAGAATGAAAAGACAAGCCACTAAGTGGCAGAAAATATTTGCAAAAGACATACCTGACAAAGGACCACCATTCAAAATATACAAAAAAAAATACTTCAAAAACTCAACAATGAGAGAACACCACAATTAAAAAATAGGCCTTTAGCCAGGCATGGTGGCAGGTGCCTGTAATCCCAGCTACTCGGGAGGCTGAGGCAGGAGAATCGTGTGAACCTGGGAGCAGGAGGCTGTGGTGAGGCAAGATAGTGCACCGCACTCCAGCCTGGGTGACAGAGAGAGACTCTGTTTCAAAAAAACAAAAAAAATAGGTCAAAGACCTTAACAGACACTTTATCAAATAATATTTACAGATGACAAAAGAGCATATTAAAATATGTTCCACATCATAGATCAACAGGATAATGCAAATTAGAATAACAATGAGGTATCACCACACAGTATTATAGTAACCACAATCCAGACCACTGACAACACCAAAACGTGACAATGATGTGAAATGATGGAAACTCTCACTTATTGTTAGCGAGGATGCAAAATGGTATAGCCGCTTTGAAAGACAGTTAAATAGTTTATTATAAAATTAAACATACCTTTAATACATGATCCACCAATTATATCCTTGGTTTTTACCCAAAGGTGGTGAAAACTATATTATACAAAAACTTGCACAGAACATTTATAGCAACTTTATTCATAATTGCCAAAACTGGGAAGCAACCAAGAAGCCCTTAAGTAGGTGAATAAACTGGTATATCCAGACAATGGAATACTATTTAGTGGTAACAAAGATAAACTATCAAGCCATGAAAAGACATAAAGGAAACATAAATGCTTATTATGAAGTGAAACAAGTCACTCTGAAATTGCTCCGGGCTGTATGATTCCAAATATATGACACTCTGAAAAGCACAAAACTGTGGAGACTGAAAAATCTGTGGTTTCCAGGTATAAGGGGAAGATGGAGGATGACCAAGTGGAGCACGAAGGATTTTCAGGGCAATGAAACTATTTTTTATGATATGTTAATGGTTATACAAGTCTTTAAACATTAGTCCAAAGCCAGAGACTATACTACACCAATCATAAACTCTCATGTAAATAGTGGACTTTGGATGATAATAGTGTGTTGATGTACATTCTCCAGTGGTAGCAAATGTAACACTCTGGTAGGGGATATTAATCATGGGGAAAATATACATGCGTAAGGGCAGATGGAGTATTGGAAATCTTTGAACCTTCCTCTCAGTTTTGCTGTGAAAATAAAATGTCCTATACAATGAATTCTATTTTTAAAAATCTCAAAGATTACAGGACCAGCATACATGTAACTGGATAATCTGACTTATAAGTAAAATCGTTTGCATTCTGAGGTGGCACCCTATATTCATTGATCTCCTGTTGCACCTACATGTTACAGTGTTGTAAAAGTTTCTATCCAAACACTCATAATTGGAAATCTCAATTTTTCAAAGCCTAGATATAGAAAAGCAATTTTTTGACAGAAGTATTTTGTTCCCTCCTTCCTAAAACTTTTTTTCCTTAATTATTGTTTATTGTCTAACACCTTCCTCACTACAGTAGGACTATGAGTATAATATTAATATTTTTTTGAAAAAAGAGAATAAAACAACAGGAGGGGACAGAGTGCATAGTGACTAAGAACATTGACAATGGCTTAGTCCATGATTCTGTGACTAATGCACATTGTGTCTCAGTTTCCTAAGTTACAAATAGGAGACACTGAAAATAACTACCTTAAAGGATTGACTTTTATGTAAAACTGCCTAGACCAGTACCTGGGATTGAAAACTGTGTAAGTGTTAATTATTACTAACCAAGAAAATTCCTACACAATGAATCCAATATAACATAGAATATGTCCAAGGTTTTTCAAATATTGTCCAAAACGAATGCCCTTTTCCAAACTCTTCACCTTTTCACATTGGACATACCTA
Organism: Pongo abelii; assembly: GCF_028885655.2. Classification (NCBI taxonomy): domain Eukaryota; kingdom Metazoa; phylum Chordata; class Mammalia; order Primates; family Hominidae; genus Pongo; species Pongo abelii. The sequence goes on from NC_085928.1 coordinate 60,141,333, forward strand.
GTGGTGTCAGCTACTTATCATAGAAGAGAGTTTTAAGTATCTGAAACAGCCTAGCTGTCAATTCTCCATATACATTTATGTACATTTCACAACTTAAAATGTGAGCTCTAAAACTGAAAAGATAAAAAACCTATAGGTAGTTGTAGTCTGAATGGAGAAGACACTGATATCATTATCTCTACTTTATTCATTTATCCATGTATTTATTTATTCAATCAGTCTGAACTGAGTGCTCACTATATGCTAAGCACTGACATAGGAGTAAAGGTAAAAAGATTTATTAGAATGAACCACCAGTCATCTGGAGAGACCATTGTCTGAATGAAAATGTTTCAGATAACCCCTGTATCTTCAAAGAAGAGAAAGAATAAGCCTTGGCCAATATACTTGTTGGAGTCCAGACTTAAAAGAAAAGTGTGCCTTAGGATACAGCAATCTCAAAGAGGGAAGATGATGTTCAACAAGGTAAAAGGGAACCCTAACGTATTTCTCTTGAAGTTGATATTGAACTTAAATTGGATTCTATGACTGTGGATGATAACCACAAACATGAGACTAAGGTTTTCCATGATAAATGTGCTTTCAGGTGGAGGCTGGTTAGTTTCCTAGAACAATTTATTTTGTTTGAATATTCAATTTCTTATTCTGGTCAGGGGAATGGATTACCTTTTTTTTCCATATTGAAATGGCTTGGAGAAAGAAGGTAATATATTATTTCAATACAATAGGAAGATGTTTATTATTAATGTCACATCACATTCATCCATTACGTTTATGGGGTCAACAGCAAGAGGACAAATTATGTGTAAGATATATATATATATATATACATATATATGTGCATGTATATAAAAAAATTATTAAAATATACTCTCTCATCCTCCTGTTGTAATTATACCTTCACACAAGTAAAATAAGGAAATTATGTAAAAAGCTGTAATATTTATATGAATAAAACCCAGCAAAATACCAGAGACCATTTAATTTATTATTTATATTGCATGTTTGTTTCACTGAAAAGGCAGCAGTACTTGAATGAATAATAAAATAAAGATAATATATTATTATATAATTATTTAATAACATATTTTGTCCTCACAGTAGTAAACTCTGTTATAGTAAGAATGTTTAAAGTTTGTATCCTACTAAAAGTAAATTTCTAAGAAATAAAAATAAATTTACTTGAAAATGTATTAATTTGTATAGATTTTTACAAGAGTATAGATTAAAGTAAGTGTAAAGTGCAAACTCTTCAAAATTCTACTGGTCAATATTTATCTTGTTACTGATATAAATTATTGATATCATGAGATCAAAATTTCACCTAGAACTATACATATACATTTACAGTAGGAAGGATTATTTAATATTACAACAGGGTTTCAATCACCATGTGCAATTATTCTGAATACTGTGTGATTCTGGAGTATCACTGGAACCATGAATTAAAATAAAAGTGAAGAAAGAAAAATGTTGCTGAGTGCTGCTTGTTGATGATACTTGGTTATGCAGGAATCTGTGGCATTCATGCTGTGAAGAAGAATTTGACAAGTTAATTAATTTGTCTTTTCTCTTACCTAAATGCTTGTGCTGCTCAGATTGTCTCCACACTCTGTCACAGGGCATTCTGGAGTATAGGCAGCAGCACAATGTCCATTTTTTTTTTTTTTTTAAATATTCAGACATCCTTTATTTCAAGGACAGGGGCAAGGGATTGCAGTAAAGCATTACTTTGCTTCCAGAAAGGCATCTCTCACAGGGGCAGGCATTTAGGGTTATGATCACACCATGCCAACACTAACCATTGATTCCCAGGTGACAGGAGTACCCACGTATACTTTATAAAATTATTTGTGTGTGTGTGTGTGTGTGTGTCTGTGTGTCTGTGTATCTGTGTGTAGTTATAAACGGTGGGTCCTCTAATGTATCAGCCAAGATCAGAGGCCTCTTCTGCCCTGGTCTAAAGGAGATATTCACTGAGGTATACGTAAAGCGCATTAAAACCACATAAAAAGGTATAACTATTCTGGTTTGGGGAAAGAAAGAAAGATACATAATTATTTCTTAGAAGTAATGTAACTTCAGATGAGTTTGGAGCATGGGAGTAAAGTATTGTTATCGAACCAAACTGGAGTCTGCTCCTCTAGCATAGCAATGCCAGACACTGACATCAGAATTGCAGTCAGAGGAAGTTTTTGCAGGGCACAAAGCAAGGAGAATCAGGAAGCTAATGCTTAAGACCTGAACTCCCCAATGGCTTACTGTTAAGGGTTTTTAAAGATGGGAAGGCAGAGGTTACAGGCAAAGTCATAAATCAATACTTGTAGGCTATCCATTGCTTTGACCTGAAGAGGTGAGATATCTTGAAATGGGGACCCATGGGTTATGGCTGGATTCAAAGATCTTCTAATTTGCAACTGGTTCATGAGGTGAAGTTTTGTTTAAAAAATTTGAGATGATCAGAAAAAAAAAAAATGTTATTTCTGGGGTATGACCTCCTCTAGGTCCCTGAGGAAGGAATTTAGTATTCAGGAAAGAATGACAATGTGAGTTCAGTCCTCAGTTTCCCCTTATCCGAGGTCTACGTTCCAGTGGATTCATTTACTGGGGGTCCAGCTTTCTGAAAAAAAAAAAGAAAAATCTGAGGGATCTATTTTAAAATGTTACCTTTAGTTTCTGCAGAAGAACCAAACATCCTGTGATTCTAACTTGTTTGGCTATTCTTTTAAGCAACTATTACCTTATTACTTATTAAGTAGCTTATTTGCTTTTCAGGAATGCTAGGTGCCTGAAATTTCTCTCAAAGGAGCTCAAGGTTTTCGTTATTTCCATGTTTGGAGGGCCTCCAGGTCCCTAAGAGGTGTCCCTGCTCCATCTCGTTATCTACAGAACTGCACAAACAATATATAAAATATTTACTAAACCACTGCCCCCAACATTTTTGGCACCAGGGACCAGTTTCATTGAAGACAATTTTTCCACTGACTGAATGGAGGGAATGATTTCAGGATGAAATTTTTCCACCTCAGATCATCAGGCATTAGAGTCTCAATAAGGAGCACACAATCTAGATCCCTCGAATACACAGTTTACAATAGGGTTCTTGCTCCTATGAGAATCTAATGCTGCCATTGATCTTTCAGGGGGCAGAGCTCATGTGGCAATGTCCACTCACCTGCCCCTCACCTCATGCAGTGTGGCCCAGTTCCTAATAGGCCTCGAAACAGTAAAGATCTGTGGCCCAGGGGTTGGAGACCCCTCTACTAGACAATCTTTGCCTCTGAGGATTTCATTAGCTCTTTTCAGAGCCACATGACACTATTTACTTAGATAATTGATCTTATAGTAAATCAAACTTTAAATTTATTATACATGTAAGAGATTCATAGATGCTACATTTGAATGGTAATATGTATAAATATACATACTGGTTATATGTAAATACAAAAAAAAATAAAGATTTAGTTCAATACAATGATTTGAATGTGTCCTCCAAAGTTTATTGGTTGGAAACTTAATCTTCAATGCAGCAATGTTGAGAGGTGGAAGCTTTAAGAGATGATTAGGTCATGGGTGCCCTGACCTCATGAATGGATTAATACTGTTATTGCAGTAATTGGTTAGTTATTGCAGGAGTGCAAGAGTGGGTTTCTGAAAAAAGGATAAATGTGGTTGACCCCCCTTCTCTCTGTCTCTCTCCACCCCCCATCTCTCTGCCATGCATCATCTTTTTCTCTTCCACCTGCTCAACGTGGGATAATGCTGCAAGAAGATCCCACAAGGTGTGGCTCCTTAATCTTAGACTTCTCAGCCTCCAAAACCAGGAATCAAATAAATTTCTCTTTATTATAAATTACCCAATTTCAGGTATTCTGTTACAGTAGCACAAGACAGACTAAGACGTTTAACCTATGTAGTTTAAAGATTAGCACATTGAATTTTAGATAAATGAATAGATTCACAAAAGATTCTCCAGAAAACTAATGCCATGATAATGGAAAAATCTGGATCCTCTTAAGTCCAAAAGCTGTATTCAGTTCACAATTATATTATCCTTAAAGAATATCAATATCTTGGAAAGCAATTTTTACAGGTGTATAATAATTAATATGCTACATGTACTATGTAGGTAACATCTGTGATATATTGTCCTCATTTCTAATAAGTTGATATGTTGTCTATAATTTATTATACATCATTTTTGATCAAACACTTTAAAGAACAATGACAAAAGCTAAAAACAAAAAAAGCTACAACAAGGCAAAACTGCTGAAAGTAGTGCTATGAGCAGATCTCAAATGAAAATCAGGAAAAAAATTAACTGAAGAGCTAAAAATACTCCAGTACCCAGAGAAGATGCTGTTATAAGCTTGGGGAGATATAATTCCTTAAAAAGTGTACCTTTGAAAATATATGTTACATTATAAGGAACAATGTGTACATTTGTCAAGAAAATATAGTTAAAATTTTTAAACAGTTACAATTTTTCTTCAAAATTTCCATGCCAAAACTATGAGATCATCAAAGCTAATGTAAAGCAAAATTAAAATCAAACTCTGTCATTGATTTGAAGCCAAGATGGCCAACTAGACATGGAAAGGAAGAGCTTTTTCCATCAATAGGCTATACTTTCAAAAAGACTAGCACACTACTTAGATATCTTGAGAAAAAATGACATTGATTGTGGACCAATGGAGGACTCAGAAATGGCTGAAAGGGGAGGATGCTGGGAGTCTTGCACAGGGTTGTCAAGCACCAGGATTCATTTGTGTCCTTGAGTAGCTCCTGGTGAATGGGTGGATGGAAGAGGTGTGGAGCGGCCAACTCTTGCCATGGACTTGAGAATCTTAGCTGCAGGAAACCACACGTAGCTGAATGTTTGAGCTGGCCGCAAGAACCTCCAGGAGAGTTGGCAGAGACAGAATTCCAGGCTACATGGAACCCAGAGAGTTGGCACAGGAACAGATTAGTGTTTTTTAATCAACTCAGCCAAACAAAAATAAAGAAAAAAAATTTAATGAAGAAAAACTCTGAGAAATATGGGATTATGTAAAATAACCAAACCTGGGAGTTATTGGCACCCCAGAAAGGGAGGGAGAAAGAGGAAGCAATCCGGAAAACATATTTGAGGATGTTGCTCAAGGAAATTTTCTCAACCTCACTGGAGAGGTTAGCATACAAATTCAGGAAATTTATAGAACCGCAGTAAGATACAATACAACCCAATCATCCCCAAGACACAAAGTAATGAGATTCTCCAAGGCTAATGTAAACAAAAATATTGAAAGCAGTGAGAGAGAAGGAGGAGAACATATACAAAGGGAGCCCCATCAGACTAAAAGTAGACCTTTTAGCAGAAGCCTTACAAGACAGAAGAAACTGGGGGCCTATATTCAGCATTCTCAAAGAAAAGAAATTCCAATGAAGAATTCCATTTCCAGCCAAACTAAGTGTCATAAGCAAAGAATAAATAAAATAAAATAAATAAAATAAAATCTTTTTAAGACAAGCAAATGCTAAGGGAATTATTTACCAACAGACCTGCCTTACAAGAGATCCCGAAGGGAGTGATAAACATGGAAGTGAAAGACTGTTATCTGCCACCACAAAAACACACTTAAGTACATAGCCCACTGATGCTATAAAACAATTATGCAATGCAGTCAACACAACAATCAGCTAGCAACATGAAGATAGGATCAAATTCCCACATATCAGTAATAACCTTGAATGTAAACAGGGTGAACACCCCACTTGAAAGACACAGTGGCAAGTTGCATAAAGAAGCAAGACCCAACTTTTGCTGTCTTTGAGAGACCTGTCTTACATGCAGAGGCACCCACAGGCCTAAGGAAAGTGATAGAGAAAAATCTATCAAGCAAACAAAAAATAAAATAGAGGAGTGATTGCTACTCTTATTGGACACAAAAGAGACTTTAAATCAATAACAATAAGAAAGGACAAAGAAGGGAATTACATAATAATAAAGAATTCAACACCTCAAGAAGACTTAACTGTCATAACTATATGCACCCAACAGTGGAGCATATAGACTCATAAAACAATATTTAGAGACCTACAAAGAAACTTATATAGCTACATAATAATAGTGAGAGACTTTAAAATTCCATTAGCAGGATTCATTAAGGCAGAAAACTAACAAAGATATTAAGGAACTAAATCTTACACTTGTATTACTCCATTTTCATGCTGCTGATAAAGACATACCCGAGACTGGGAAGAAAAAGAGGTTTAATTGGACTTACAGTTCTACGTGGCTGGGGAGGCCTCAGAATCATGGTGGGAGGCAAAAGACACTTCTTATATGGTGGCCACAAGAGAAAAATTAGGAAGAAGCAAAAGTGGAAATCCTGGTAAACCCATCAGATGTCATGAGACTTATTTGCTGTCACAAAAATAGCACAGGAAAGACGGGCCCCCAGGATTCCATTACCTCCCCCAGGTCCCTACCACAACATGTGGGAATTCTGGGGGACACAATTCAAGTTCAGATTTGGATGGGGACACAGATAAATTATATCATTCCACCCTGGACCCTCCAAATCTCATGTTCTCACGTTTCAAAACCAATCATGCCTTCCCAACAGTCCCCCAAACTATTAACTCATTTCAGCATTAACCCAGAAGTCCACAGTCCAAAGTCTCATCTGAGAAAAGCCAAGTCCCTCCCACCTATGAGCCTGTAAAATCAAAAGCAAGCTTGTTACTTCCTAATTACAATGGGACTACAGGTATTGGGTAAATACAGCTGCTCCAAACAGGATAAATTGGCCAAAACAAAGGGGTTACGGGGCCCATGCAAGTCTGAAATCCAGCAGGGTAGTCAAATTTTAAAGCTCCAAAATGATCTCCTTTGATTCCAGGTTTCACATCCAGGTCACGCTGATGCAAGAGATGGATTCCCATGGTCTTGGGAAGCTCCACTCCTGTGGCTTTGCAAGGTACAGCCTCCCTCCCAGCCGCTTTCATGGGCTGGCATTGAGTGTCTGTGGCTTTTCCAGGCAAACTGTGCAAACTTTCAGTGAATCTACCATTCTGGGGTCTGGAGGATGGTGGCATTCTTCTCACAGCTCCAAAAGGCAGTGCCCCAGTGGGGACTCTGTGTGGGGGCTCCAACCTGACATTTCCCTTCTGCACTGTCCTAGTAGAGGTTCTCCATGAGGGCCTCACCTCTGCAGCAAAATTTTGCCTGCACGTCCAGGCGTTTACACACATCTGAAATCTAGATGGAGGTTCCCAAACCTTATTTCTTGACTTCTGTGCACCCACAGGCTCAACACCACATGGAAGCTTCCAAGGCTTGGGGATTCCACCCTCTGAAGCCACAGCCTGAGCTGTATTTTGGTCCCTTTCAGCCATGGCTGGAGCAGCTGGGACACAGGGAACCAGTCATTAGGCTGCACACAGTACAGGGACCCTGGGCCTGGTCCACAAAACCACTTTTTCCTCCTGGATGTCTGGGCCTGTGGTGGGAGGGGCTGTGGTGAAGGTCTCTGACATGACCTGGAGATGTTTTCCCCATGGTCTTGGGGATTAACATTAGGGCCCTTGCTACTTGTGCAAATTTCTGCAGCCCACTTGAATTTCTCCACAGAAAATGTTTTTTTCTTTTCTATTGCATAGTCAGGCTGCAAATTTTACAAACTTTTATGCTCTGCTTCCCTTATAGAACCGAATGCCTTTAACAATACCCAAGTCACCTCTTGAATGTTTTGCTGCTTAGAAATTATTTCCAACAGGGCCGGGTGCTGTGGCTCACTCCTGTAATCCAGCACTTTGGGAGGCTAAGGCAGGCAGATCATGAGGTCAGGAGATCCAGACCATCTTGGCCAACATGGTGAAACCTTGTCTCTACTAAAATACAAAAAATTTGCAGGGTATGATGGTGGGCACCTGTAGTCCCAGCTACGCAGGAGGCTGAGGCAGGGGAATCACTTGAACCAGGGGGTCAGAGGTTGCAGTGAGTCGAGATTGCACCATTGCACTGCAGCCTGGCAACAGAACGAGACTACATCTCAAAAAAAAAAAAAAAAAGAGAGAGAGAGAGATAGAAAGAAAGAAATTATTTCCACCAGATAACCTAAATCATCTTTCTCATATTCAAAGTTCCACAAATCTTTAAGGCAGGGGCAAAATGCTGCCAGCCTCTTTGCTAAAACATGATCAGTCACCTCTACTCCAGTTCCCAACAAGTTTCTCATCTGTATTTGAGAACACCTCAGCCTAGACCTTATTGTCCATATTGCTGTCAGCATTTTCTGCAAAGCCATTCAACAAGTCTCTAGTAAGTTGCAAACTTTCCCACATTTTCCTGTCTTCTTCTGAACCCTCCAAACTGTTCCCACCTCTGCCTATTACCCAGTTCCAAAGTTGCTTCCTTGTTTTGGGGTATCTTTTCAGCAACACCCCAGTCTACTGGTACCGATTTACTGTATTAGTTCATTTTCACACTAGTAATAAAGACATATCTAAGACTGGGAAGGAAAAGAGGTTTAATTGGACTTAAAATTTCACGTAGCCGGGAGGCCTCAGAATCATCACGGGAGATGAAATGCAGTTCTTACATGGCAGTGGCAAGAGAAAATGAGGAAGGTGCAAAAGCAGAAACCCCTGATAAACCCATCAGATCTCTTGAGACTTATTCATTATCACAAGAATAGCGTGGGAAAGGCCCCCATGATTCAATTACCTCTCCCTCAGGTGGCTCCAACACTTTCCCAAGTGTATCTGGGGGATACAATTTATGTTGAGATTTGGGTGGGACCACATCCAAACCGTATCAATGCTTGACCAAATGGACAGAACAGACATCTGCAGAACACTCCACCCAACAACAGAATAGATGTTCTCATCTGCACATGGCACATACTCTAAGATTGACCACAAATTCAGCCATAAGGAAATTATCAAAATACTACAAAAGAAAATTCAAAATTATACCAACCACGCTCTTGGAATACAGCACAATCAAAATAGAAATCAATAGCAAGAAGATATTTGAAAACCACACAATTGTATGGAAATGAAGCAACCCACTCCTGAATGAGTTTTGGGTCAACAATAAAATTAAGACAAAAATCAACAAATTCTTTGAAAGTAATAAAAGCAAAAATACAACCTACAAGAATCTCTAGGACATATTGAAAGCAATGTTAAGGAGAATATTTACAGTGCTAAATGACCATATCAAAAAGTTAGAAAGGTCTCAAATTAAACACCTAACATTAACCATAGAAGAACTAGAGAATCAAGAGCAAACCAACCCCAAAGCTAGCAGAAGAAAAGAAATACCCAAAATTAGAGCTTAATGGAATGAAAATGGAAACATGCAAATTCATACGAAAGATCAACTAAAATAAAAGTTGATTTTTTGAAAGAATAAATAAGATTGTTAGACCACTAGCTAAACTAATACAGAAAAAAGACATAACATCCAAATAAAAAGAATCAGAAATTAAGAAGGGGACATTACCACTGACCACACAGAAATACAAAGTACCCTCACAGACTATTATGAACACCTCTGTGCACAGAAACTGGAAAGCCTAGTAATAATGGACAGATTCCTGGAAACATACAACCTCTCAATGTTGAACTGTGAAGAAATTGAATTCCTGACCAGACCAACCAGTTCTGAAATTGAATCACCAATAAAAAATCTAACAGCCAGAAGAAGCCCTGGACCAGATGTATTCACAGCCAAACTCTATCAGACATATAGAGAAGAACTGATACCAATCCTACTGAAACCATTCACCAAAAAACAGGGAGGGAAGACTCCTCCTTAACTCATTCTATGTGGCCAGCGTTATTCTGATACCAAAACCTGGCAGAAATACAATGAAAGAAGAAAACTACAGGCCAGTAGCCCCCATGAACATAGACGCAAAAATCCTCAACAAAGTACTAGCAAATAGAATTCAGCAACACATCAAAAAGTTAATCCACCACAATCTAGTAGGCTTTATTCATAGGATGCAAGGTAGATTCAAAATACACAAATTAATAAATGTGATTAATCATGTAAACAGAACTTTTAGTTTAGTTTTTGTTTTTAACAAATGTGATATGATCATCTCAATAGATGCATAAAAGGCTTTGGACAAAATTCAACATCCCTTTATATTAGAAAACCTCAACAAACCAGGCATTAAAGGAACACACCTAGAAAAGTAAGGGCTATCTATGACAAACCCACAGCCACATCATACCAAATAAACAAAAGTTGGAAGCATTCCGTTTGAGAACCAGAAAACACAAGGATGCACACTCTCATTCCTATTCAACATAGTACTGGAAGTTCTAGCCAGAGCAATCAGAGAAGAGAAAAACACTGAAAGGCATCCAAATAGGAAGAGAGGAATTCAAACTATCTCTCTTGCCGATGAAATGAGCCTGCAACTAGAAAACCCTACAGTTTCTGCTCAAAGACTCCTAGAGCTGATAAACAACTTCATAAATTTTCAGGATACAAAATCAATGTACAAAAATTGTAGTATATCTATACACCAACTATGTCCAAGCTGAGAACCAAATCAAGAACACAGTCCCATTAACAATAGCCCCCAAAAATAAAATAAAATACTTAGGAATACATCTAAACAGGGAGACAAAAGATCTCTACTAAGAGAATTCCAAAATACTGCTGAAAGAAAGCAGAGACAACACAAATAAAAATATATTTATGCTGATGGATAGAAAGAATTGATATTGTTAAAATTGCCACATTGCCCAAAAGCAAATTATAAATTCAATGTTATTCCTATCAAAGTATCAATGATTTATTTACAGAATTAGAAAAAAATCTACTTTAAAATTCATATTTTGAAAACTAAAAATTTTCAAATAGCCAAAGCAATTTTAAGCAGAAGTAATAAAGCCTAAGTCATCACACTACCCAAATTCGAACAATACTACAAGGTTACAGTAACCAAAACAACATGGCACTAGTACAAAAACAGACATATATACCAATAGAACATGTTAGAGAAGCCAGAAATAAAGCTGCACACCTGCAACCGTATGGTCTTCAACAAAGTTAGCAATAACAAGCAATGGGGAACGGAATCCCTTTTCAATAAATGGTACTGGGATAATTGGCTAGCCATACGCAGAAGATTGAAATTAGACCCCTTTCTTTCACGACATATAAAAATCAATCCACCATGGATTAAATATATAAAATGTAAATCTATAAAAATCCTAGAAGAAAACCCAGGTAATATTACCCTGGACATAAATCCTGGAAAATATTTCATGATTAAGACTCCAAAAGCAATTACAAAAATACGACAAATAGATGCCTATCAACAGTGGACTAAATAAAGAAATGTGGTGCATACACAAAATTGAATAATATGTAGCCATTAAAAAAAGAAATCATGTCCTTTGCAGCAGCATCAATGCAGCTGGGGGTGATAATCCTAAGCAAATGAACACAGGAATAGAAAACTAAATACCATGTGTTCTCACTTATAAGTGGGAGCTAAACTTTGAGTACACATGGACGCAGAGGAATAGTGGACACAAGGACTTACTTGAGGGTGGGGTGTAGAAGGGGGTTGGCAGTGAAAAACTATCTATTGGCTACTATGCTCAGTTTTGGGGTAACAAAATAATATGTACACCAAATGCCAGTAACCTGTGATTTACCCATGTAACAAGCCTGTACATGTACTCCAAAACCAAAAATAAAAGTTGGAAGAAAAAAAAGCCCATGGGCAAAATGATGTTTTTTTTAAAAAGACAAAACACTGTCATTTTTAACTTTGTAGTTTTAAAAAAAGATGTTTATTAGCACCATGTAAATTCATAAAACAGTAATATTAGTAGAATGTGATTTAAGATAATTGTAGACATTTTACAAAACAGTTATTATACCTGGTGTCATTTATACTGAACAAATATTTACAGACAAATCTTTATAAATGAGCAAGTTATATACAATATCAGTTCCTGTGATTTTCTCAATGAGGATATTAACAACTGTTACTAAAGCTATTTTACACTGTCCAATGTCCTAATACCTTGAAACTAAATGATGTATATCAATATCTTCCAACAGTGAAAATGTATACTTAGGAGAAATATGTTACAATGAATGTCTGTATAATTCAAAACATGAACTGCTCACGGAGTGAAATTTACTCAAATTCAGAGATATGATTGAATTTTTGTTGTCAGCTATGCTTATAACATGTTCCCTGTTATTTTAAGGAATAGGATCATTGTAACTACTCTATTAGTATGCTATATGAATACATAATATTGTAATAATTACAATGATTAGACAATAAGCAATTACTCTCTACCTGTCTTAAAAACTAAGAAATACTAACTGACTGCATTTTATCTATTAACTTAGATCTTTGTTTCTCAAATTTTAATGTAGAGGCCAAATAGTTCATATGTATATATAGTTTATATTAACTTTAGATACTATTATATTTGTGCTTTTTTGAGCTTATGTATAGACAAATTGTACTGTTCTTCAGTTCAGATACTAATAATAGCAATCATCTTGAAAAAAACTCAAATGCTCCATTGAGTAAGAAATTTCTTTCTTGTAATGCATGGTATGCAATAGAAAAGCTATTATAACATTATACCATCAGAGCAGGAAGAACCTTAGAGACAAAGTAGTCCAATCCCCTCATTTTACACATGCAGCTGCGGGACCTCTGAGAGGTCAAGTGACTTGCCAGAGGTGACAGTACTAACAGTTAGTGGCTGAGCTAGAAACAGGGCTCTGTATTCCCAGTGTTATGTCAATGATCTCTTTGCAAATGTTTCTTAACGAACTTTATAGCCTCCAGTCATGCTCACAACCTATCCATTCTCTACACTGCTGCCAGAATGATCTTTCATGAATACAAATCTGACCAACTTATTCCCCTGCTTAAAAGCCTTTAATCGGCTTTATCACTCACAGAAGAGACTTCAAGTTTCTTAGAACTGACTATAGGATTCTGATATCTGTTTGATTTTCTAGTTTATTCTCTTACTAATTCTTAGAATCTAGAACCTGACTCCTGCAAATGCATCATACTTTATTTATCCTAAAATGATTTTGAATTTCTCTGAAGCTAAGAGCAAACTGTTTTTTTCCTTCTCTATTTTCTCTGATTCACTGAACATTTGTGACACCAGATGTGTGGGTGCTAACTAGCTGAACATTCTCAAGTTCAATTCAATTCTGTAACTATTTACCTGGAGATATCATCAGATTCCACAGGTTAATGGCTCAATCCCACAAGACTGCTCCCACTTCAGATACCAGTCACAAGCAGCAGGTTGTAGCCTGTGCTTCTGACCAATCAGCTGTAAACCACATTTTTCAAAATGCCTTGCTTGGGTTTGATTAATTTGATAGAATGGTTCACAGAGCTTAGGGATTTACTTACATTTACCAGTTTACTTGAAAGGATATTACAAAGGATATAGATAAATGGCCAGATGGAAGAGATACACAGGGTGAGGTTATGTGGGAAGAGACCTGTAGCTTCTGTGCCTTCTTCAGTACACCACCCTCAAAGCATGTCCACATGTCAAGCTATCTGGATGCTCTCTGAACCTCATCCTTTTGTGATTTGGAGGAAACTTAACTAGGAATGGCTGATATATTATTGGCAATTGGTCATCAACTTAACCTTCAGCTTACTCCCTTGTGGATTTTGAGGGTTGAGTCTCAATGTCTTAAACCCCTAGTCATGCCTTGTTCTTTCTGGTGACCAGCCCCCATCCTGAAGCTCTTTAGGGGCCTCAGCCACCAGGCATGTCAGTAGCATACTAAAGACACTCTGATAACTCCAAACATATCAAGGGGTTAAGGAGATGTATATCAGTAAACAGGGAAGACCAAACATGTATTTCAAAATATCACAATTTTAAAAAGCCACCTCCTTATTATCTCATTTTATTATTACATAGCAACCTTCAGAAACAGATTTCTGATTTTGTAAAATAGAAGATATTTGTGTTGCTCAAATATATATATCTGATTATTGACTGATTGAAAAGGAAAATCTACATCATTTTTCTCTTGGTGTCTTCACAATGATTACCATAATTACTAACAGAAAAATCAAAAGCATTAATTTATTAATATAACAAACTTCACATTTAAAGTAGTTATGCATAAATTTAGATTTTACTAAGAACTCGATTCTTAAGTAAAATCAATGTATACCCTCTTTAAATTAAAAAAAAATGTTTACTTACACATATCAGACACCCTGTATGGGTACTGTGTAAGCAAGATATGAGACCAGTTTTACAAGAAGCTCTTGTTGACTCTATAAGTCAAATTTGATTCCTTAAAGGAAACCAACTCATTCCCGTAAAAGCCTTGGTAAAACAACCAGTGTCTCCAATTATGTCCTGTTACAAAAGAAGATGAATTCTTATTGCACTTATGCAAATAAGTATATTGCCATAAGTCAATAATACTCACAAATAGTTTCCAAATTTGGGGGAAATTTGGTAAGATTTATCTACCTATAAGCTGAAGCCCCCCTTGCTCAGAATTGTCCCAGCTTTCTGGACCAAACCAATGTATTTCTTACATGTATTTGATTGAAGTCTCATGTCTCCCTAAAATGTATAAAACCAAGCTGCACCCTGACCACATTGGGCCCATGTTCTCAGAACCTCCTGAGGGCTGTGTCACAAGCCATGGTCATTCTAATATTTTAGAGTTTAACTAGCTTTGGAGCCTCGGACACCAGACAGACGTACAGATAAGGTTTGACTCTTTCTAGCATAGCTAGGGGGCATGATTAACTTTGTATGTCCCCAGGACTTACCAAGCTTTAAAGCACAAAAGTTTTACAGTTCAGAGCCATAGTAGGAGTTTATGACTTTAAAACATTTACTAGACCTAATACCCTTTAAAACTACATTTTTATAAATTCTCTTTCACAAATCTTTTTACAACCTACACATACCATCTGCCACATGCTTGGACTTTCTAACTTCCCCTAAACAGCTCTCTTTTTAAACAACCAGTCATTTTACTTTAGGAAAATAATTTACCATACATGATCCTTTCTTACATAAAATCTTTTTTTCTTTATAATTTTTTTTACAAAAATACCTCTTTACCTTTATTACCCTTGAATTAGACAAAAGTCATTTTCCTTCTGTTAGGAAGTTATGGTTTGTATTGCATGTTGCTGTGTGAGTTTTGTGAAGGGGGAGCAGAGAAGGAGGTTATCTATGTATTGTAGAAGTTATCACCCCTCAAGAAATTGCTTAATTAGATTTTTGCTAGGGCTTCTCTGGATAAGTGTGGGCTATTTCTAAACTCCTGAAGTAGAACTGTCCAGGTAAAAGTCATTGGTTAAAGATTTAGGTAGCTTTCCCAGGTGTAAATCAGAAATAATAGTCTAAGACCCCCCCCACCCAAGCATCTGAATGGACTTTCCCTCAGCCAGGGCTGTTTTACAATTTAACCTGAAAGACTGTTTCAGGCCATGACAGGAAGTGGCAAATGAACGTGCCTTGTCATATCTCTCCAGCATTAACATCAATGCAGACTTTAAGTCTGATAAGAAATATTTTACAGCCTATTCTCTCTGATGCCTACTATCTTCATGAAGGTTTCCTCTGCAAATAAAAACTTCAGTCTCCACAACCTCTTATCTTAATCCAGACATTCCTTTCTATTGATTCCAGTGATGTGAGATATTTCTCAGTCCCTGTGCCAACTGAGGACCTCCACGGCCAGTGACACACCTCTGCCCCAGCCTTGCTGGGCTCCAAGCCTGCTGCTGGAGGTGCCTTACCCACTAGGCCTACCTGTGTTATAAATTGTACCTGTGTTTGCCAGTTCCCAAGCTCTTGTCCTGCATCCAAGAAGAATGAGGTTGCACTGACAATTAGAAGAGTGAGGATGGGTGGAGAAGAATTTTATTGAATGATGAAGAGCTGTTAGCAAAGAGGGGATGTAATGGGTGGTTCCCCATCCCAGCAGTTGGGTGGGTTCCTTTCTCAGTGTGACTAGGTATGGGGTTTTTTATGGACTTGGAATGGGGAGTGTATGATGATTGGTTTGTGAGTAGGAAAAAAGGTTAAGTGAGGACAGCACTCAAAGGTGGGCACAACAGTGTAGAAAACCAATTAGGAAAGGGTAGGTAAATGAAAAATAGGTGAAGAGTGGGGATCAATCAGAAGAAAGCATGCCAAATGGGAAGTCAGGTTCTCAGTCCAGTCTGTAGATTTGACTTATAGCTGGGCTTTCAGGCTTTAAACTGTCTTCGGATTGGAGGTGGGGATTCATCAGGGAGTCACCCCTATGTGCCTAGGCATTTGTCTGTCTCTTGCTGCTATCACCAGGTCTTTAGATAAATGCAACAAATTGTCAACCATACAATTTTTAAATCTACCTATAGGCTGAAGGCCCCTTGCTCAGAGTTGTCCCAGCTTTCTGGACCAAACCAATGTATTTCTTACATGTATTTGATTGAAGTCTCATGTCTCCCTAAAATGTATAAAACCAAGCGGCACCCTGACCACATTGGGCACATGTTCTCAGAACCTCCTGAGGGCTGTGTCACAAGCCATGGTCATTCTAATATTTTAGAGCTTGACTTTTCATTGACACAGGAGAAATACAGATATTAAAGAGAAAGACAATTTAGAGGTTGGGTAAATATTAAATAGTCACCCTTCTTGAAAAGTATATTTTTGCCTCAAGGGGTGTGAATATTTTCTTTTGGAGGGAGCGAGTGCCATTTGTTCCCACTACCCAAAAAGATTTGGAGGAGCTGCTTAGAGAAGGATATGAACACAGGGCATGCAGCTCTTGAACTCAAAAGATAAGCTTATAATTTTACTTGCTGCTTCCAGAGTTGATCTTGGCTTTGTCCTGTTGATGAAAATGTCTAATCTGGGAACAGGCTGGAGCCAAAACTCCCTTCAGCTTAAGGCTCTCAAGTGTTGGTATTCTGTGTCCCATTCCAATGACAAAGCTTGTGGCAGAGGGAGCAAGCACTGCAGGGTTTTTTCCTATTTATCCCATTGGTACAGTTTGCCTTCCAGTGGCCTTCTTCCAGCACGAATGGCAGATACTTGGAGAGTGTCCTTAGGGCAACCTGAAGGCGGCTGGTGGGCTTACATAGCAGCCAAGAGTTAAGCTTGCCTCTCACTGTTTTTTCCTTTTTCTTAGCCTTCCCTCCCTATTCAACTCTCAGTTATAAAAGACTCAGGAGGCTAATCTGAGGGCCTCCTTCACAGGGGCACTGGATTCCAAAGTTGACTGTTGTAATTTCCTTCTGGTTCATTTTTTAGGTCAAACAGTATTACAAAGTAAAACTAGTTTTTGTGTATTAAGGTTTGGGGGAATCAAACTTTCCTAGTTTGGGTAGATGCCTCTGAGGGGCATGTCCTGTAGTATATGCAATCACCATCTGAGAAGAGAAAACAGAAGAGAAAAAAATGAAAAATGATGGTCTCCTCTCTTAGCCTGGAACCAACCTTCATCTGTGTCCTATGGGTCTTTTTTACCTGTGGCCTTGGGCTGGCCTGTATCCTTGTCTCTATGACCTTACAGTGACTCTTGCTTGGAACATTCTAGCAACAAAACGTTTATCTGTTTTCTCAGATTCTCATTTACTATGTTCTTTAAGTAGATGAGAAGCCTGTTTTTCAGCTAACTGCTACGAGGGGCTGGACTACCTTCCTTTTGAATATAAACTTAAAGTCTTAATGCATATTGAGATAGGTGTGGAAGTGATTAGAGAGATGGAGGCTACAGAATGAAGTGGGAGGAAGCCAGAGGAACACTCATTGAAAGCCTTCATATGCTCACAAAAGCAGCAGCCCTTATATTGGAGAGGGCAATGTTTATGTGCCCTCTTGACATAAAGTAGTAACCTCAGGAGGACGTAGGGCTTCAGGTAGGAACACGCAAATGACAAAAGAAGAATTTCCCCTCCTCTCAAAGGGGTGCTAACTCAAAAAGAAACAAACAGACAAAAAAACAAGAAGCTGGGGTCCTTAAAGGACCACTAAGTGAGGCACTATTGCAGGCAGACAAACCCTTTCAAAAGCCACCACAAAACACAGCCCTGGGGCATATCAGTAATGAAAAACTTGCTCCTTTATATGGTAAGTCATAAGGATCTGGTAGAGTCAGGGTTCTGATTAGTGTCTATCCGGGCAGTGTGCCAGCAGACAGGGGAAGGGTTGGAAAGTCATCTGAGCTGGTGGGGTTAAAGAGGTATAAACCTCAGGGGATATCCACAAGGGAGCCCATGTCTTTGCCGCTGAGCACACTAAGGGCTGCAGGTGCATAAATAACAGGGAGTATGTATATTTAAGCCAGAGGACAAAGTCATGCATCATGCAAAGTAAAACCAGAGAAGAGGCAAACTTGCCCCCAAGGCAAAAGTCTGGCAGGCACATGAGGCAATTTCAGAATACACACAGATAAAACAGAAGAATAGGCAGTGAAGGTTTTTAGGAAAGAGACAATTTTAGTTGAAAAAGTAGAGGAAACCCCAGACATTGAACAATCTCAGACTCTTTTTATTTTTTATTTTTATTTTTGAGATGGATCTTTGCTCTGTAGCCCAGGCTGAAGTGCAGTGGCAAGATCTTGGGTCACTGTAACCTCTGCTTCCCAGGTTCAAGTGATTCTCCCGCCTCAGCCTCCCAAGTAGCTGGGATTACAGTCATGTACCACCATGCCCAGCTAATTTTGTTTGTATTATTAGTAGAGATGGGGTTTCACCATGTTGGCCAGGCTGGTCTTAAACTCCTGACCTCAAATGACCCACTCACCTTGGCCTCCCCAAGTGCTGGGATTACAGGTGTGAGCCACCTCACTCAGCTGTCACAGTCTCAGATTTTATCCCTACCACTCTTGCAAATCTCCTGTCAAGGAGAGCCATTAGTGTCTCAATTCTACTCAGCAAACACCTCAAGGTCCTTCTTACCCCTGGGAGCCAGCCATCAGCGTGAACTGAGAGATCAGCCAAAGGAAGCAGAGCCACTGCACCCAACAGTAATCATTCTGGGGGTTGGATAATAAGCAGGAGAGTGAAAGGAGAAGGAAACCACATATAGGAGTTGAATATCTCCAGCCAAAGAAGGCACGATGTAGACATGCCTTACCACTAGGTAACATACCCGAGTCAGCAGCAGAACATACCCAACTTACGTGGTACCAAAGTACCTTAGCAATAGGGAATGTATCCAAGTCACACAGCACCCAAGTATGTTACTGGTGGCGAATCCATACAGATCTGCAGCGACCTCAATTCTTGCCTCCTCAGAAGAAAGAATTCAACCAAGGGACATAAGGCAGAGTGAGAGACTGAGGCAAGTTTTAGAGCAAGAGTGTAATATTATGAAAAAGCTTTAGAGTAGGAACAAAAAGAAGTAAAGGACATTTGGTAGAGATCCAAGCTGGCAACTTGAGAGATTAAGTGCATGGTTTGAGATTTGACATGGGGGTTTTATATGTTGGCATGTTTCTGGGAAGTTGTGTTTTTTCTCCCCTGCTTCTTCCATTGAGGTGAGCTGTCCATATGGGCAGTGGTTTGTCAGCACTTGGGAGGAGCGGGATGTGCCCTGTGTTTGCTGGATTTGTATACATATGCTCACTTGGCGTATTTTTCCCTTACCAGTCGAGTGTCCCTATAAGGTCATATACCAGTAAAACTGCCATTTTGCCTCTTAGTTCACATGCATGAGCACACTTGCCCAATCTTGAGAATCTTATCTGGAAGCTACTGATCGCAAGCTTTAGATTTTTCCTATCTGCTGGGAGACTGTCTTTCCCTGGTGTCTGCTGAGACTAATTATTTTAAAGAGACAGGTAACAACCGCGTGACAATCTCTTGATGGTCTCCCCACATTCCTGGCTAGGAGGGCCCTCTCCTGCCCTGCTCATGTCTGACCGGCTACCTACTGTAATATTTGTAATGATAGGAGACAACTAGATAAAGCGTCACAAGTAAACAGTTAATTCGAATTGATCGTGACCACAGTTAGAATTACAGTTGGTTACTATAAAAAGGATTTTTCTTCAGAAAACCAATTCAAGTATGTTAACGTAAGGTTTAGATTCAATTTTAAGAAAGTTAAGAGAAATACTTATTAAATAAATTTGCTTGATAACCATTTGATATCTGATTTATGTATGTGGAATGTTTTTGTAAACAGTTTTCTTTCTTTCATATTTTCTGTCTAAAGCTCTAGTACTCAAATGATTTTAAAAAGAAATGAACAAAACTTATTTATCAAATTCATTAGAAAGTAAATGAGTAATAAATATTTGATTTTGTTAAGTGATACACTAAATGATACATTCAAAATGAAAGCTATGTTTGTTATTTTTTAATAGCATGGATCTCTGAAGAATCAATAAATTACGTTGTTTACAGAAATGTTTAAAACAATTTTGTACTTGTAAATAAACCAAGAAATATAATATATGAGAAGACAGTTTTGAAAATCAAGTATTATAAACATAAGATACATTGAATATGAAAGATAATGGATCTACAAATTCTTTAAAATTAAGTATTTTATAGGTATGATACTACTTTATTTCTATTTTATTTATAAATATATTTATTACTGTGATTAGTTGAGTTTTTCAAAAACAGATTTTATTAAAATTTTTATTTACCACCCTACTAACTAACCAAGATAATGTAAACTTAAACAAAGCAATGATTATTACAGACATTTATCATTGTGGCCAAAATCAGAGGAATATTGTGAAATAAATTATTCATTGGATCCTGTGAGAGATATACCACAATTATATGCAAGATTGTGATAAATTTTTGAAAATACATTTAAAAAAAGTTTAAATTCAGGATTTTAAAATTATTTAAGTAAAAATTAAAATTTGATTTTTAACACATTTCATCAGTGGATGTGTCAATGCTTTTTCTAATAATTTTAAAATATTTAAAACATTGGCTTAAGTTTGTGTTAGACTTACTACTGTCAACACATAAGTAAAAAAACTAACAAAAACTTTCTTAAATAAAGCATCTATCTTTAAAGAATTGCATTTAATTTTGCAAATGTAGTCTTTTAATATTTACTTGGTATATAACCAAGTAAACATATCTCATATGTTAAACATATAAAAGGCATTTGCAGAAAATAGTGAAGACTTCTTCCATTAAGCTTCCCTACTGTATGACAATCTACTATTCTAAAATTCAGACTTCTAAAATAATGTTTTAGGTCCTTTGGATTCTTCACTGTACATTACATACTCTACATTTTTTATATGACAGAGAAACACAAAGAATTATAGATAAATAAAAATACAGCAATACACCTCAGAACCTGAGAATCTACATATGATATTTATGACTTTAAGAAAGTCTTAGTTGCTTATCTCCTTCATTGTTACTTTATTATCATACAAAACACTTAGGGCAAATTACTTTTAAGGCCATTTGCCAGTTCCCACTATGACATGAGTTTACAATTATTCTTTTACAAAACAATTTTCTCCATAATTCCCACTAATAATGCAGTTATTAACTGTTGATTTAGAGAAGTTTAACTGTTTACAAAATGATTCTTGAAGATTCCTGCCTTTAAATCTTAATCGTCACATTAAGATTTACAAAAAAGAAATATTCGATATGAAGTTATTAACAGCAAACCACTTTTTGTAAAAATTAATTTTGAAACTAACTTTTTTGGTATGTAAATCTCTTATAAAATCTCAATAATTTCTTTAATAAGAATGCAAGCTTTTGAAAATAAAATATTTTAATAAATGTCTCCAATATTCTGGTCTAATGTATTTCCATAATGCTACAATTTTAATAACATTGAAAACAGAGAAAATTTAAATGTATTTGAAGGTAATATACATGTAATTCAAAAATCTGTATATTATTGTGTCAGCTCATTCTCAAACTGCTAATAAAGACACACCAAAGACTGGATAATTTATAAAGGAAGTAGGTTTAATGGGCTCAGAGTTCCACAGAGCTGAGCAGGCCTCACACTCATGTTGGAAGATGAAGGAAGAGCTAAGTGACCTCTTACATAGTGTCAGGAAAGAGAACTTGTTCTGGGGAAGTCCTCTTTATAAAACCATCAGATCTTGTGAGACTTATTCACTATCACAAAAACAGCACCCACTCCCACGATTCAATTTCCTCCTACTGGGTTCCTCTCAAACACATGGGAATTATGGGAGATATAATTCAAGATAAGACTTGGGTGGGGACACAGCCATACCATTCTGTCCCAAGCCCCTCCCAAATGTGGTGTCCTGACATTTCAAAAGCAATCATGCCTTCCCAACAGTCTCTCAAAGTCTTAACTCATTAAACATTAACTCAAAAGACCACAGTCTAAAGTCTCATCTGAGACAAGGCAAGTCCCTTCTGTCTATGAGCCGTAAAATCAAAAGCAAGTTAGTTACTTCTTCTAGATACAATGGAGGTACAGGCACTGGGAAAACACACTGATTCAAAATGGGAGAATTTGTCCAAAACAAAAGGGCTACATGCCCCATGCAAGTGTGAAATCTAATAGGACAGTTATTAAACTTTAAAGTTCCAAAATAATCTCTTTGAACTCAGTGTCTCACATCCACATCACGCTGATGCAAGAAGTGGGCTCCCCATAGCCTTAGGCAGCTCCTCCCCTGAGGCTTTGTAGCAAACAGTCCCGTCCTGGCTGCTTTCACAGGTTGTCACTGAGTGTTTGTGGTTTTTCCAAATGCACAGTATAAGCTGTCGGTGGATCTCCCATTGTGGGGTCTGGAGGATGATGGCCCTCTCCTTGCAGCTCCACTAGGCAGTGTCCCAGAGGGAACCCTGTGAGGGGTCTCCAACCCCATATTTTGCTTCCCCATTGCCCTATCAGAGGTTCTCCATGAGGGTGCTGCCCCTGTAGTCAGTATTTGTTGGGACATCCAGGCATTTCTGTACATCTTCTGAAATCTACGCAGAGGTTTCCAAACCTCAATTCTTGACTTCTATGCATCAGCAGGCTCAACACCATGTGGAAGCTGCCAAGACTTGGGGCTTGCACTCACTGAAGCCACAGCCCAAAGTGTACCTTGGTCCCTTTTATCAATGGCTAGAGCTGCTGGAGAGCAGGGCACCATAGCCTGAGATTGCACACAGCAGCGGGGCCCTGGGCCCAGCTCACAAAACCAATTTTTCTCCTAGGCTTCTGGGCGAGTAATGGATGGGCTGCCATGAAGTTCTCTGACATGCCCTTGAGACATTTTCCCCATTGTCTTGGCAATTAACATTTGGCTTCTTGTTACTTACGCAAATTTTTGCAGCAGGCTTGAATTTCTCCCCAGAAAATGGGTTTTTCTTTCCTATTGCATCATCTGGCTTCGAATGTTCCAAACTTTTATGCTCTGTCACCTCTTAAACTCTTTGCTGCTCAGAAAGTCCTTCCACCAGATACCTCAAATCATCTCTCTCAAGTTCAAAGTTCCACAGATCTCTAGGGCAGAGCCAAAATGCCACTAGTCTCTTTGCATAGCAAGAGTGACCTTTAAACAAGCTCTTCTTTGCCATCTGAGACTACCATAGCCTGGACTTTATTGTCCATATCACTATCAGCATTTTGGTCAAAGCCATTCAACAAGTCTCTAGGAAGTTCCAAGCTTTCCCAGATTTTCCTGTCTTCTGAGCCCTCCAACCTGTTCTAACCTCTGCCTGTTACCCAGTTCTAAAGTTGCTTCCACATTTTTGGGTATTTTTATAGTAGCACCCCACTCTACTGACACCAATAGTCTATTCTCATGCTGGTAATAAAAAATACCCAAGACTGGGCAATTTATGTAGGAAAGAGGTTTAATGGACTCACAGTTCCACACGGCTGGGGAGGCCTCACAATCATGGCAGAAGATGAAAGAACAAAGGGATGTCTTACGTGGTGTCAGGCAAGAGAGCTTGTGCAGGGTAACTGCCCTTTATCAAACCAACAGATCTCGTGAGACTTATTCACTATCACGAGAACAGCACTGAAAAGACCTGTCCCCATGATTCAATTACCTCCCACGGGGTTCCTCTGATAACACATGGAGATTATTACAATTCAAGATAAGATTTGGGTGGGAACACAGCCAAACCATATCAACTACCTAAGCTAGCCTTTCTTATATTAATATAGCAAAAGAGCATGTCTTTTATAGAAATTCAGAGCAAAGCTTATTTTATGATTCTGGCACTTGGCTGCCTATGTTAACTATACCTGTTAGGGCCTCAGGGTCCTTGGTTGGGAAAGCGGGACAATAATACTCACCTCTGATTTGTTTTCTTTTTTGTTTAAATAAGAAATTGCAAATAATGAAGTATTTGGCCCATTTCTATTTCTACCTTTGCTTTTTGGTTACAATTCCAATTATATGTGCCCGTACTATTTTAATATCTCACATACAGTATCTTTGCTTTTGATCTCCTACCTTTTCTTCTAATTAATTTTGTAAACTAGTATCTAATTATCTCACAGACACAAGTTAGACTAAGTTACATTTATTTACCAAATATTGATGCCTGAAGTTCCTTAAAATATATAAAACATTCTTATCCTAAGAGTTAAGGTTCTTTACAATCTAAAGTTACTTTACAGTTAGTTTCCTTTGATCACTAGAGATGCAATAAAATTCAACAATAGGTTGTTGTGAAAATGGGACAAAGACTAGTCTTCAGTCTTTGTTTGCATCATTACTTCAAAAAATTTCTGCCAACTTTTTATGTCATATTCATTAATGCTTGCTTCAAAAATGGCATATTTTGGTATAAAGCCTTCCCAGTTCAAATAATTAGTGAATAACTTATTACCTTAGAATATTTTTGCACTCAATTACAAAATATCACCTTTTATCTTTAATCACAATTATTTATTAAGAAACCTTAACATTTATACCAGATTGAAAGACAGAAAATGCTTAATTCAATTTCATACTTTCTTCTTTCTTTATGACACAATACTATAAAAATATACTTGTCTTAAATTTTGCATGACTTTGATACCAAAACAAAAATAGTGTGTAGAAAATGTATAAAATGTAATGCACCAAAAAGCCTTTTTCATGGTGGAAACTCTTCTTTATACATTTATTTAAGTCAAACAGTGATTTTTCAAATATAAGGTATGTGATAATACTCAAAAGCCCCTTTGGACCAATAAGAATACTTTAAAGAATATAATTGTAAATATTAAGTATTTATATTATTGGTAATCTTCCCAATATGGGACTCAAATACTTAGCTATACCTTCACTTTCATTTTCTCAGAGAAAAAAGTTTATAATGAAATTGTTAAAAAGCCTTACCAGAGTATAAAATTTGCATGCACAAGATGTTTGGCTCTTCACTCTGAAAAGTGTATGATCAAGTACATTTTCTAACATAACCGTTCATTTGTTATCCATTCAAATTCTTAGGTCTTGTATACAGAGGAAATTACACGACATAAAGTGTCCTTGAAAATTGTTCCTTCCTTCCTGTAAGTTTCTGTATATTAGTTTCTTGACTCTGGGCTTTGGTTCTAACATGCTGAGAATATCAATAGTGCCCAATAAAGATTACGTTTGAAAACAAGGAAAGGAAAACTCTATATGAGAGAAATGCAAGAAGAATAAAAGAAAACTTACAATGAGTAAAATTGCATGTCTGAGAAATGATGTTGAACTGAATTAGGATTATAAGTGTGAGAAAAAATCTATGGTCTTAACACTCAGAAGAGCAATGGTCCAAAGCAATAATGATAACAGAAATAAACATTCTGAAATATCTGCCTGCAAATGAATGGCGACATTATTCAACACAAGTTCACAACCAAAACCCCTTTATTGGGGCTACAAACATGAGAAATAACACTCAACTGTATCTGAGCTTGGGGTTCTTTACCAAAGATACATGACAGCAATAGTGGCCCACCATGGGAGACGGGAGGGTGTGAACCAATTCTGCGGCAATATTTATTCACCATAAAAAATAATGACTGAAATCTTGGAAATCCACCACGAAGTATCCCTTAAAAAATTAACTAACAATTGAGAATTACAAGTATGTGAAAAAAAACCCACACAGTGAAATACCAAAAATAAAATCATAGAATAATTTATTCATAAGTAGAGTTAATAGAGTAATATGAAAGCTATTTTACATAAGTAAATTTAACATATTCAAGGAATTGAACAAGGCTAGCAATTACAAAATAAAAATTATCAAATGCAAAATTAGAAGAAGAAAAGTAATTATATCTCAAATGGAAAAAATACATTCATTGAGATAAATATTAATAAAAGGAAAAACCATCTACTAAATAGAGATAACCTGTGAACTGAAAAATTATACAAAGAAACCTCCTAGTGGAGAACATTTACCATATAATAGCAAATAAGCATACAATAGGACATAATATTTTAAAATGAGTATAATAAATGAAAAGACACAATTATTTTAATCTTCTTTTCAGAAAAATGACGAAGATGACATTGGGTAGTCAATATTTAAAGAGCTAATATCTGAGAAATTTCTAATACTGTTATGAAAATATAAATTTTCAGATTGAAATAATAATGTCTTCAAATATTTTGAGAAAATTTCAGAACATCAGGAACAAAGTAAAACATAAGAATGCTGAAGTGTGCCAACAAGAATAGACAGATTAAGGCGGGGGCGTGGTGGCTCATGTCTGTAATGCCAGCACTTTGGGAGGCCAAAGTGGGTGGATCACGAGGTCAGGAGATTGAGACCATCCTGGCTAACATGGTGAAACCCCATCTCTACTAAAAATACAAAAAATTAGCCAGGCGTGGTAGCGGGTGCCTGTAGAGGTTGAATCAGGAGAATGGGGTGAACCCAGGAGGCGGAGCTTGCAGTGAGCCAAGATTGTGCCACTGCACTTCAGCCTGGGCAACAGAGCCAGACTCCGTCTCAAAAAAAAAAGAATAGACAGATTAAACACCATGGAATGGGAATCATATTGACATTAGATTTTTGACAATCTGGATTACAACAGAGTACTATCTTAAAATAATGAGATAAATAGTTTATAGCCTAGAATTCTATATTCAGCCAAACTATACTTTAATAATGAGTTTGAAATATTTTTAAGACATCAGAAAGCTAATTTGCTGTATAATTTTGCAGTAAAAACTCCTTTAGCAAGGAAAAGTATAAAATTATAAGAAAAAATTGGCATAAAAACTCAGATGGTATTCTGCTTCTCACCAAAATGCTGAATTTATGCATGATTCTTATCCACCTTCTTCAAGATTAACCCAGAAGAACAAAGAAACAACATGCCAAGGAGAGAGAATACACCTCCCCCCACCCATACACAAAAACAGGAGGTAGTGAGGGATATTTTCAACTTAAATATCTGGGTAGGTGGCCTTGGCTTGAGATAAGAGGAATCTTTGGAAAATAAAGCATGTTCAGATTTCTCCTTCTCACATTGCTTGCCTCCCCACTAGTAATGATTTGGGACTGTGTTAAAAATTCTTCATAATAAAATCTGGGCACACAGAAACCCAGTGACTATGTAAAGATTTAAGAAAAATACCTGAAGATTGTTCACGTTAAATAATTTCCCACTCCTTCCTTTCCAATTTCAAAGAAGTGGGGAATTACCATTTATGGATTATCTTCTAATTATTTGGCTGAAACTCACTATTAAGTGTCTTGATCTCACACACATTTCTTGCATTTCCATCTATTGTCTCATGCCCACAACCCAAGAGAAAACTAGTTGGGAGAGCCCAGGTAAAGTATATTATAAAAATTAAACTATTTAAGAAGAAAAACCAAATTTTTGATTACAATTCTACCAGAAGCAAAATCATTATAATAGAAAAAAACAATAATTAAAAATGAGGCCAATGTATGTACTAAAAAAGAGAAAATATTAGAAATATGCAACAAGAAAACTCAGCAGAAATATTAAGTATGAAGAGACAATAGTTGAAGTAAAAAAACACTAGATGAAATATAAAGGTGAATAGATACAGTTGAGGAAGTAGATAATTAGAAGTCGATATTGCAGAAAACTCTCTGAAGGAAGAGAAAGAAAACATAAAGGCAAAGACACACGTAGTGAAGATAAAAGTAGGGGTGCTAACAGCTATGAAATAGGAGTCAAAGAAAAATAACTGATTATGGAAATAAATATTTAAGAACAAATGAAGATAGTTTCTCAATTAAAAATTGATCAATTGTATATTGACAAATTCTGCAGTGTGAACGCCACATATAAAAAAGAAAAAAAATAGATACTCTACATTATAGCTTTGAACTATACTTTTATTTTTTTACCTTAATTTCCAGGATACATATGCAGAATGTACAGATTTGTTACATAGGTATACATGTGCCATGGTGATTTGCTGCACCTATCAACCTGTCACCTAAGTTTTAAGCCCCACATGCATTAGCTATTTATCCTGATGCTCCTCCTCCACCCTCCCCTCCCCTGACAGGCCCCAGTGTTTGTTGTTCTCCTCCCAGTGTCCATGTAAACAATACAATTTTTTAAAAATAGGAAACTACAAAACTGTACATAATAGAAAAACATACAAAGCATATGCATTTAAAAAGAAACAAACATGATATTGGAATCTAATTTTTCAATTGTAATATTGGATGTAAATCAATCAGATAATGTATTTCATCAAATAAAGAACAAGTACATGTAAAGTACAATCTGGTTAAAGTAATTCAAAATAGAAGAATTATCAAAGTATTTTTGGCATACTAAATCTCATAATATTTCACTCTCAAAAAATCAATTTTGAAGCAGGCCTTGATCACATGTTTGAAGTGGAGGAGAGGTGACATTCAAGGTGTGACATGAGATAGAATACTTTCCCATCATCCACAGGGGATACATTCTGAGACCCCCCACTGGATGTCTGAAACCATGGGTGGTACTGAACCCTATATATTATTAAGGTTTTTTCCTATATATACATAAAGTTTAATTTATAAATTCAGCAGAATAAAATCTATTAATTCAGCAGAATAAGAGATTAACAAAAACAAATTAGAAAATAAAATAATTATAAGAATATACTATACTAAAAGTTATGTAAATTTGATACTTCTTTCTCTGTCTTCTAAATTATCTTTTTGTACCTATTTTCAGGTGGCTGTTGACCAAGGGTAACTGAAACAAGGAAAGTTAAACCATGAATAAGGGAAGACTGCTGTATGTAAAATAGTTATATATGACATTACAATTTTGTCGCTTATGAAACAACTAGAATAAAAGGGGAGGGAGAGAGAAAGAGAAAGAGAGAGAGAGTGCAACCCCAAATTTAAAAGCAAGATATTATCAGATAAGGTTTGGAGAGTGAGGGACCAAGTAATAAAAAAGTGGACTAAAGTTATTCCTTATTATGGAAGACAAGATGATAGCATTCAATTTCAATAACATATGAGAACAATTTTAAAAACTACTTAAAAAGTGGAACAACCTGAAAATTAGAGTAGAAATTACTAAACATACCACAAATTAAACTTAATTGGCAAAACATTGGATAAAAGATAAAATCCAGGTGTGTGCTGTTTAAAATAGAAATATATAAAGTATAAGGACTCCTAAAGAGTGAAAGTAAAACTAAGAGAAAAAAATTACACACAAGATAGTAACTAACAGTAGTGCAATAGTGTAGCTATATTAGTAAGGATAAAATCTATTGAAAGAAAAATATTAACATTATAAATTGTGTGTTATTGAATAGTATTAAATATTGAAAGTTTTAATTTGTCACAAAGATGTAGCTGTTTCAGATGTATGTGCACCAGATGAAAGCTAACAATATTAAAATATTAAATATTAGACTCATATAAATGTAGATTTTTATAAAATATAAAATCCAAAAAAAAGAAAATTAATATAACCATAGAGAAAATAGTCTATAACATAAGAATTTTCTATGTACATCTCTTGATTGTTGATAGGCTAAAATTAAATATTAGCAATGCTGTGGGAGAAGTAAACAACACAATTTGCAAGTTTGCCTTTTACATGAAAAGAGAGTTCTCACTCATGATTTAGATAATACATGTTTTTCTTATGTACATAGAAATAATATAAAATATTCATTAATTAGGCTAAAAAGAAAGCCTCAGCAAATTTTGACAATGTTCATCTCATATATCTGAGATAAAATTAAATAAACTTAATATGTATCTTGTGGTTAAGAGGAAATAATATAAATATTTTTAAATGACTTGTTCAGAATGCTTTAAGAAAAAAACAAGAAAATGTCAGAAAGGAAATACGAGATATGAAAAAGAACTAGTGTATATATAAAATTGAAAATGCAATAACCTAAATGAATATTTTCATTGAAGTAAATATTTCAAACTCAATCAATAGTGGAATAAAAACGACAGAAGAGAAAATAGATCAACTTCTCAAATTTGGCAAAAGATCTAAACTAGGTTAAATAATTCTAGCAAACCCCAAATAAGATGGAACCAAAGAAATCTACTTCAAAGCACATGATTAAATTCCTGAAAACTAATGACAAAAAGAAGACTTAAAAGGTGCCCGAGAGAAATGAAGCACTGTTTTCTAGGGAAAGACCAATGTGAATAACTGTGAATTTTTCATCTGAAACCATAGAAGCCGGAAGGAGCAGCATAACACTTTTGTAGTAGTTAGTGAAAGTATTTGCAAATCCTGAATTTTATATCCAGCAAAAGTATTCTTCGGCAGTGAAAACCACATAAAGATAATTTCGAATGAAAGAAAACTGAGAGAATTTGTTGTTAGCAAATTCCCTTAATAAATGGCTGGCGGGGCGCAGTGTCTCACGCCTGTAATCCCAGCACTTTGGGAGGCCGAGATGGGCGGATCACAAGGTCAGGATTTTGAGAACAACCCAGCCCAACATGGCGAAACCCGTCTCTACTAAAAATACGAAAAATTAGTCGGGCCTGATGCCAGGCACCTGTAATCCTAGCTACTCGGGAGGCTGAGGCAGGAGAATTGCTTGAACTCGGGAGGTAGAAGTTGCAGGGAGCCGAGATCCCGCCACTGCACTCCAGCCTGGGACAAAAGAGTGAAACTCCGTCTCAAAAAAAAAAAAAAAAAAAAAAAAAAAAAAAAAAAGCCAAAACAGATTACTTAAAAAGTAAAAATATAATAACAGAAAAAAAATGGAACTTCACAAAGGAAAGGAGAACATAAGGATGGGAGGAAATGGAGAACATGTAACAGACTATCTTACTTTTTATGAGTATTGTATATTATATTTGACAGTTGAAACAAACAGCACCATCTGAAATGACACTCAATGTATATAGAGAAAATATTTAAGGGAATTGTATTTTAAAAGTGTAAAATAGTGTAGGCCATTATGGATTTTCATCATATAGTCAGTCATGCCAGCATATCTCCTGAAGAGGACATTTGTCTCAATAAATTGAACTCCTGCATTGTTAAAGATTAGCTTCTCCTATGCAGGAGGATTTACTCTGGCTTCTTTACTCTAAGACTTTGATCAACAACAAAATTATATTTACGGTATTTGATTCTGAACTGATATAAGGAAGTCTTTCATTATTGCTGTTTTCTAGTTATCTTCTTCAGTATTTTTTCTTCATTTGAACTTTAAAAATCACTGCATACAAATTACAAAAAAAAAAAGTCCTCATATTAGCATGCTCATATTAGCATGGGGAGAATCAAATGTTTATTATATTGTTTATTAAATCTCCCCATCTAGAAGATTTATGCATTTCAATTCACTCAGCTCCTCTCTCAAATGACTTGAAGTGGGTAATATCCATATAACCAGATTGTGCTTTTACAATATTGTGTGGAATTAGACAATTGGATGAATTGTGGTGCCATTAACTAAACTGGTAACATGGAGAGAATGGAAAATTTATCTTCAGACATAACACTTGTCTAATATAATAGAAATGGCAGATGACACAAGTAAAATTGATGGCTCCTTTTCCAAATAGAATTATAAAATAGAATTTTGGTAATTTAAATTATTTAACACAAACTAATGTAAAGTTTTTGCATATAAATTAAAAATGTAATTAAATGGGATAGAGTACATTTTGTTTGACAGCAGTTTATATAAAAGATGTGGATTCTAATTGACCCCTAGTTTCTTATGAGATAGAGCTTGCTATGCTATTGTCTGCTGATGTTATCATCAGAGCATATTAATACAGAGTATCCTAGTAAAGATAGAATGAGCCTGTGAAGGGTTGGTGATATTTGGAAAATTGCTTCCAGGTGTGGGAATTTTAGCGGGTCTGAGTCATATTAGAATGAAATACTTTCACAAGGGGAGAAAAGGATCAAGAGGGATGTGAAAGTCCTAGCATATAGAGGGAGTCTTAGGAAACAGAGATGTTAAATAGGAGAAGGAAAGCTACATTGGAGCAGTTGGGGTGTGAAAAACGTGAAAGCTGATTTTATATATTTGAAAACATTATGATACAGGAAATGTATTGACTTTTTGCATATATTTAGATTTTAAAGGGAACATTTTAGCTGAATAAAAAACAAAAAAAGAAATTACCACTGTTTCCAGTCTTGGAGTAGAGCTGATTATTATTTTTTAAAGAAAGCTAGTAGCAAATGCAATTTAAAACATTTCTTTTCTTTTTTTTTTTTTTTGAGATGGAGTCTTGCTCTGTCGCCCAGGCTGGAGTGCAGTGGCGCGGTCTCGGCTCACTGAAAGCTCCGCCTCCTGGGTTCACGTCATTCTCCTGCTTCAGCCTCCCGAGTAGCTGGGACTACAGGCGCCCGCCACCATGCCCGGCTAATTTTTTGTATTTTCAGTAGAGACAGGGTTTCACCATGAAAACATTTCTTTATTATATTGGTGGAAAACCATTAAAAGTAGTTCAATTCGTTTTTCTCAGTAACAGTTCAAATACCCTTTTCTTTAATTTCCAGTTACTTACACCTAGCAGCTGCTCTGGAGAGATTCTCTTTATTCTCCCATCATTCTGTTATGCAATGCTAGTTGTACCTTCCGCCTCTTGTCTCAGCTCTTCATTAGGTAAATGAACTTATTTACTTTCCTCTTAGTTATTCTAGAAGGAACAGGGCAGCCCACAAGTTGATCATGTGAACAAAAAACTTTCTCCATGTTTGCAGTGGGAGGTTATTGCAGGGAATGGGATATGTTTAATAATATTCATACATCTTTGTCCATGGTACATGAAAAATATAACTCTTTATAAAAGATATAGGATCTTTATGATAAATTGTACCCTGTGTTATTCCACGTTTTAAGAAAAGTTCTAGAATAACATTTAGTGGCAATACTACAGAAATGACTATTTCTATGCACAGTAAATGATACATTTTCTTCAAACTTTTTCCCCTACAGGAAATAGCATAATTAGCATATATATACATATATACACAGCTTAAAAATTGAATGAACGCATTTTCCTACATACTTCAAAACACAGCTAGTGCCATGAAGATGTTATGTTTTTTACGGTTTTACAAGTGTTAATAAAGGGCATCCATATTGTTCCATTTGTTTGTTTCTAAAACATTAGGATTGCATTTTGAATTTTTTTAATGCCATGGTAAACTTAGTTTCTTCTAACATACATTTCAACAGAAATATAAGATATAAATTATGATAGTGTTTACTTGGTAAGTAGCATAAGCATAGCAAACAAGTTTTTGCTTTGTTTTGTTTTTACATTTTAAACAAGACATTTTGTTGCTTTATGACTTTGGTAAAGACAAGTTACGATTCTAAATTTTTCTGGATAATTCCTTTAAGTGTGTGGCATATATGTGCCACAAATCTAAGTATATATGCATGTATGCATGTATAATGAAGTATTCATTAATTCTATAATTAATATATTGATACTAGCAACTAAAATGGAGCATCTCATTGCCCGTTCTTTTAGTTGCAAGGTCTTGTCCACTGTATCTGATAGTGATAGCCTCCACCACATGGTAATTTATACAAATATTAATCACAGTGAGTGAAATATATACATGTTCTACTGTGGCAATTTTACATTTAAAGATCAGAGACTAGGTTATAGATAGGAAGCAAGGAATATATTGCAGGATCTTCAAACTAATATTTAGTATATTTGATCCATGTGAAATAGTTAATTTGAAATCTTAAAATATATTACTTTATTTGGAGAAACATTTTTAAATTAAATATTTATTAATATTTCTCTTTTATTTTTCTCACTTCAGCTAATTAAGTCAGAAACTTAAAAATATATTACATATTTCAAAATACTCTTGAAATCACTTTAGGCATTTTGGAAATTGTGTGCAACAGACTATTTGAGATAAGTCTAGTAAAATTTAGAATTTCATTTTTTAAAAGAATTTATAGTGTATAGCATTCCATACAGTAACTTAGGTAGTAAGGTAAATCCTTAACTCATAGTTTTGAAATACTAAATATATGAAACCACGTGAAGTTTTGAAATAATGTTACAATTTCTATCTTTAGGTCTATTTTTTAATTTTACTTACACTTTTACATAATTTTCTTAGGAAAAGCAAAAATCAAATAAAAGCTGACATGAAGAAAATATTTTAATGTCTCACAAAAATAAAGCATAGTTGGCACTAGTGGGAGGATATATCCCTATTCATAGATCCGCTACAATCATTTAACAAGGAAAATAGATGATAAGCATTGCCCAATGAAATTTTCCAAAAGGAAAATAGTTTTCCTTAGTGATTAAGCTTATTCTGTCAAATTATGATATCAATGTAATGCAATCTGCTTTAAAAATGTATATCCCATTCCTCCTACTCTTCTCTAATTTTAAGCAGGTGATTTTCCAACTTTCTAAAATAGCGGATTATTTGATGCATAGCTAATATGCACATACAACATTTCATAAGAATTTAACATGTAAATAAAAGTGATTTGTTCATTCAGAATTTACAATTTTAGAGGAAAATTCCAGCTGGTAGTTGGAGAGGAGAGGAAGCTTGTCTAATAAGAACAAACTAAATTCTGAAATATGCAGCATTGCCTTTTCTTGTTCTATCCTCCATACGTGTTCTAATATAGCCACAGGCAGGACTCAGTGCCTGGCCCAGGGGTCAAAGAAAAATGCAATGACTGCCTTTCCAAAGTTACTGTTGCTCAAATTAGTCTGCCTCATGGGGAACCTAAGTACCTTTTCCAGGGGATCTGCTTGAATTCTAAATTTTTTGGTACTTCAGGCATAACTTCAGTATAAACAGAGAGAAAAAAAGTAAAGATATTTGAGATGATTTTTATGTAATAATTTTTTGTAATAATTTTCATAATTAAAATGTACTTGTAAGATTTCTTAAAATATATAAGAATCCCTACCATATTTAAAGATATTATCATTAAAGACAATAGATTGTCTATAAAACAAAGAAAGAAATGTACTTCATGGGAGACATAAAATTAGAATATTAGGATTTTACACACCTCCTTTGGGGACAAATAATTTATCTTTTGCTTTAAATTTCTCATCAAGCAGAGCAACTTATTGTAAGATAATAGGAATATACACGTGTAACTATTACGTACATGTATCTCAGTTATGTGCATGTGTTCAGGCTGACCCTACTGTTGTCCATAACCCAGAAACTTTTGTTACAGTATTCTTACTTAATTCAAAGAGCCAGACACCAACTCAGGATAGTTTAAGAAAATGTACGTGTAGGGGCTGGGCTAGTCCAAAAGCCCCTTGTCAGTAGGTGACAAGAAGCAGAAATTAAAATCATATTGTGACCTGTCTCAGGGCCATGAAAGTTGAATGCTACCCATTTGAGGAATATCAATGAAAGCTGTTTTTGAATGTTTATAATAGTGTTCCTTCACTATTGAGATTCGATCATCAATTTTGGTTTCCTGCTTCTGGTCATTCTTCCATCTTTGAAATCTTTTTCCCTTGCTGGTATTCTATACAGCTTATCCGTTTCATAACATTTTCTAAATCATCGATTCTGTCATTTTACACTTTGATTTACTCATAGCCCATGACTAAACTATGTTCTCAATCTATCCATCCATTATTGGTAACTGCACGGTTTTTTTATTTTTATTTTCTAATACAGTGTTCCCAAAAGTGAGAATTAAGCTGAGTTAGGAATAGAGGTTTTCTCATTAAAGCTTCCAGTGGCGCCTGGAAAGCTTATTGAATGATATTCTCACCTCAGATGTGTACCACTGGTCCAGTTATCTCTAGCTGGGCTTTAGGAGTGGGGAATTTACAGGCAAATTTGGCTTCTAGAGTTACACATCACCAGGCAATACAGTCCCATACTCATTGCAAGAGACTGAAGCACGGCAGGCTCACTGGTTATCCTGTTTCTCCTTTCTGAAAGTAGAAGCTTAAAGCTTTTATTCTCTCACTGGACAAAACAAAAAGACGGTATCTGCCTTGGCTGTTTTTTAGAAGTTGTACAATTTTGAAAATAAATTTGCCAAGAGTTAAGCCATTTGCTAAGACTTATCAAAGAAGAGCCTTGGTCCACTCTGCTAATATCAGTAGGAAGAAGTTAGAGAGGTTGCTGTGTTCCAAGTTAGAGAATGAGCTGCTCTGAACTGTGGGGAAAACGAGCATTGAAAATAGTGATTCTGATGATTCTGAGCAATAACAACAGAAATAAAAATGTATACAGAGCTAATATTGAAAACTTACGTGGCACTGGTGATTCACCTTTGTAAGATCTCAATTATTATTAAACAGAAAAAGAAAGAATAGCTAAAAAGTAGGAGATTTCAATAGAGTTAGGAAACCGCCAGAAAAAAGTTGTACACTTCATATTTAATAAAAAATAAACACATTATATAAGCTAATTTTGTTATTTAATGGGATTTTAGCCCGATGAAAAGTTTATTAAAAAAAAAAAAAAGTGGCCAGGCACAGTGGCTCACGCCTGTAATCCCAGCGCTTTGGGAGGCCGAGGCGGGCGAAACACGAGGCCAGAAGATCGAGACCATCCTGGCTAACACGGTGAAACCTCGTCTCTACTAAAAATACAAAAAATTAGCCAGGCGTGGTGGCGGCGCCTGTGGTCCCAGCTACTCGGGAGCCTGAGGCAGGAGAATGGCGGGAACCCGGGAGGCGGAGCTTGCAGTGAGCCGAGATCGCGCCACCGCACTCCAGCCTGGGCGACAGAGCGAGACTCCATCTCAAAAATAATAATAATAATAATAATAAAATAAAAATAAAAAGTACGTAGAGACTTGCAGCCCACAGGGGGAGATAAACGATCAAAGAGCCCGATTCAGTTTAGTGGCATAAGACTCGTGAGTGCAGAGGGAAAGCGCATTGTAAATCCAGGGCTTCAGATTAAGGACTGCATTCCGGACGGGTTACTCCAGTCTCCTACCCCTGCGATTTTCAGAACTCGGGGAGCCAAACACTTACCTGCTTAGCAGGATACAAGGGAATCCTCTGAGGAGATGGACTTGCTTAAAATAAAATACATACTGATAATGACATTTGTGGGACAGGTAAGTCTAGTTCTATGACCCAGGCATGGAAGAATAAGAAAGGTGGTAGGAGAAAGAATTGAAGCTTGAAAATGAAGGAGCCACAACACAAAAATTAAAGATAAATTAGAAGATTAAATGTAAGTGAAGGGAATAATGCTGCTGCTATTAACAGCAAAGTCCTGATACTACACAGGGATAAAGAGGCAAGTAGCAAATCAGAAGCAAGTTTACTAGTATTTCAGGTTCATTTTATTTGAAAATATTTTATTTGTGTACAAAATAATCTAGGACCGCCCCCAGAATCATGTTTGAAATCTTAAAATAATAGAAAATATTGTGAAGTACCTACACAGAGATTGAGAGATTAGCATTTCTATAACTGAAAATAATTTTATTTTATTTATTATTATTTTTTGAGACAGAGTCTCGCTCTGTCGCCCAGGCTGGAGTGCAGGGGCGCGATCTCGGCTCACTGCAAGCTCCACCTCCCGGGTTCCCGCTATTCTCCTGTCTCAGCCTCCCGAGTAGCTGGGACTGCAGGCGCCGCCACCACCTTCGGCTAATTTTTTGTATTTTTTTTTTTTTTTTTTAGTAGAGACAGAGTTTCACCGTGTTAGCCAGGATGGTCTCGATCTCCTGACCTCGTGATCCACCTGTCTTGCCCTTCCAAAGTGCTGGGATTACAGGCGTGAGCCAGCGCCCCCAACCTGAAAATAATTTTAAAAGTCTTAATTGACCCTTCTGTACTATATTTCTTTTTCCTTTACTTTAATTGAATTTTAAGTTCTCGGATACATGTGCAGGACATGCGGGTTTGTTACACAGGTAAACTTGGTGTACCAATACCATGAATACCATGGTGATTCATCACCTAAGTATTAAGCCCTTCATGCATTAGCTATTTATCCTGATGCTCTCCCTCCTCCTGCACCCCCAACAGGCCCCAGTGTGTATTGTTTCCCTCCCTGTGTCCACGTGTTCTCATTGTTCAGCTCCCAGTTATAAATGAGGACCTGTGGTGTTTGGTTTTCTGTTACTGTGTTAGTCTGCTGAGGATAATGGCTTCCAGCTCCATCCATCTCCCTGCCAAGGACATGACTTTGTTCCTTTTTATGGCTGCATAGTATTCCATGGCATATATATACCACATTTTCTTTATCCAGTCTATCATTGATGGGCATTTGGGTTGATTCCATATCTTTGCTATTGTAAAAGTGCTGCAAATGAACATATGCATATGTGCATCTTTATAATAGAATGATTTACATTCCTTTGGGTGTGTACCTAGTCATAGGCTTGCTGGGTCAATTGGTATTTCTGGTTCTAGGCATTGGAGGAATCACTGCATTGTCTTTCACAATGGTTGAACTAATTTACATTCCCACCAACAGTGTAAAAGAGTCCTGTTTCTCTGCAGCCTTGCTAACATCTGTTGTTTCTTGACTTTTTAGTAATTACCATTCTGACTGCTGTGAGATGGTATATCATCGTGGTTTTGATTTGTATTTCTTTAATGATCAGTGATGTTGAGATTTTTTTCATATGTTTGTGGGCCACATGAATGTCGTCTTTTGAGAAGTGGCTGTTCACGTCCTTTGACCACTTTTTAATGGGGTTGTTTTTTCTTGTAAACTTGTTTATATTCCTTATAGGTTCTGAATATTAGACCTTTGTCAGATGGATAGATTACAAAATTTTTCTCCTATTATGTAGGTTGTCTGTTCACTCTGATGACAATTTCTTTTGCTGTGGAGAAGTTTTTTAGTTTAATTAGATCCCATTTGTCAATGTTTGCTTTGTTGCAATTGCTTTTGACATTTTTATCATGAAATCTTTGCCCTTGCTATGTCCTGAATGGTATTGTGTAGATTTTCTTCTAGGGTTTTTATAGTTTTGGATTTTACGTTTATGTCTTTAATCCATCTTGTGTTAATTTTTGTATAAGGTGTAAGGAAGGGGTCTAGTTTCAATTTTCGGCTTATGGCTAGCCAGTTCTCCCATCAACGTTTATTAAATAGGGAATCCTTTCCCTATTGCTTATTTTGTTAGGTGTGTAGAAGATCAGATGGTTGTAGATGTGCGATCTTATTTCTGAAATTTTTATTCTGTTCCATTGGTCTATGTGTTGGTTTTTGTACCAGTACTATGCTATTTTGGTTACTGTAGTCTTGTAGTATAGTTTGAAGGTAGCGTGATGCTTCTAGCTTTGTTCTTTTTGCTTAGGAATGTCTTGGCTGTATGGGCTCTTTTTTGGTTCCTCTGTACTATATTTCTAAGATACCACTAAATTTATATTAATATACCTGTACTCTTGGTCCTTCTATGTTTTCTGTTCAATTAGCCCTAATAAAGAAATACAATTTTTTAATAGATATTGAGTCTATTACATTTAATCTTGAAATTCCCTCACCCAGCTTCCATCTATGCAGTGTAAACGGTGTTTTACGTGTGTCAAGAACCTCAACAAGTTTAAGAAGGTAGAGAGAAGGATGACAAAGAATTTAAGTTGCAAATGCATATTTCACCTGTAAGTAATTATGTGTATCATTAATCCCTTATTATATGTCAATACATATGATCAAATATACGTTAAAATAAAATATAAAATAGAGTTTAAGACACCACTTGGTCTGGTGTCTGCTTTCAAATCCTGACTGTTTCTATCTTGAGTGAGATATTTGTCCTCCTAGCATGCTTTGTCTTTAAATGGTGATAATAATGGGGACTATTTTAGCGTTTTTATGAGGATTAAGTAAATAATGTTTGTAATGCTCTTAGAATGATGTTTATGACATAGCACTATGTGTTTTTTCAAGAAATAAGTACTTTAAAATTAAATGTCATATGCAAATTAAAACATAAAATATATATTAAAATGGACAGAATAATTTTCACATACAATACCAAGAAGCCATATGTGCGTATAAATTTTCTTCTATATATAAAATATGGCATTTCTTTGTTAATAATAATCAGATAATAAAGTTTAAATAGCCCAGATAGTTTTGCGGATTTTTATGTTCATAATTATTTGAAATTATTCTACACTAAAATGTATGATAAAAAAGGAAAGTTAATTTTTATAGTCTGTTAACGTTTGTTATTAGTTATAGGGTATTTACATGTACTTTGCAGTATGTCATAAAGCTATAACTTGTAGGACTTAGAAGTCAAATTTTGTGCTTTATAATTCTAAATACTATATAATACTATATATACAATAACAACTTTCCTTCTTTAACTGTCATTTATGATATTTATAACTGAGACTAAAATTTAATTTGGGTCCTTACTTTTCCTAAAACTTGTATATTAGCTAAATGTCATTATAACATTCCAATTACTTTCCCTCTTTATCTTGTTTCAATTTAAATAATTTTCAAATTATGTATTTTGGTGTAATTAGAGTCTCCACATACATTTTAATCATTCTAGTCATGCATAAAAATTTTAAAAATTATGTAGACTTGTAATGATCTGTGAATTCTCATATTCCAAAACTCTATCTTACATGTTTCTTATTATTATTTACAATAAACAATAATTAAGAAGAAAAATGTCTTTATTGTATATCCATAAATGCAAAGCACATATGAGACAAAATACAAAAGAATATATATTAGTAAAATTGTTACCCATCTGAATACTTTCAGATATTCATAAAAGGACATTATTTTGTGCATGGTAATAATTAAATACCTGTATTAGTATAAAACTTCCAAGAATATATATTTTTTTAATCAGGAAAGGCTATTTCACATTGTTTTTACCTCCATTTGTAGGGAGCTCATTTTGAAATCTTAAGTATAGTAATATTCACACTGTTAAATTTATATATTTAACTCATAAAAATGATTGAAAACATCCTCTGCCAAATATTTAAGGTCTCTACA
Organism: Pongo abelii; assembly: GCF_028885655.2. Classification (NCBI taxonomy): domain Eukaryota; kingdom Metazoa; phylum Chordata; class Mammalia; order Primates; family Hominidae; genus Pongo; species Pongo abelii. The sequence goes on from NC_085928.1 coordinate 60,182,685, forward strand.
CTCACTTCAATCACATAGCAGGAAAGAATGTTTACTGAAAGAAATAAAGTTCAGAATATGCTCATACCGTTTCGAAAATCATTGCAGCATTTATTTCTTATCCTCCTCTCCTTTCATCATTAGGTACCTGAGGTAACTGGCAAATACAGGGCTGAATACACAACTCAAACTTAACTATGTCGCTTAATGTTAGAGTGATAATAGATTCAAATTGTCACCAAAAATCATGTTAAGTCTTCCAATCATATTATCTGTGACTCTGCCACTCTTTGGAACGCTTAGCCAGCACTCCCTCTTTTTTTGGGTCGAGACTTATAATACTCTCTGTGCTTTGCCTAAAATCAACAAAAAATCAGCTTTCCTATCTTTGGAACTCCCAGAACACTTGATTCAAATCTCTATTATGTGGTATTATGTACAGTCACACTCCTCATAATGACATGTAAATTAATAATGCATTGCGTATATGATAGGGGTCTTAGAACATTATAATGAAGCCGAAAAACAGGCGCAGTGGCTCACGCCTGTAATCCCAGCACTTTGGGAGGCCAAGGCGGGTGGATCACCTGAGGTCAGGAGTTCGAGACCAGCCTGACCAACATGGAGAAACACCATCTCTACTAAAAATACAAAATTAGCTGGGCGTGGTGGCATATGCCTATAATCCCAGCTACTAGGGAGGCTGAGGCAAGAGAATCACTTGAACCTGGGAGGCGGAGGTTGTGGTGAGCCGAGATTGTGCCATTGCACTCCAGCCTAGGCAACAAGAGTGAAACTCCGTCTCAAAAAAAAAAAAAAAAAGAAAAACTTCTTTCACTTAGTAAGATTGTAGCCATTGTAATGCTGTAAGGCAAGGCATCACTCCCATGTTTCTGGTGACGCTGGTATAAGCAAACCTACAGCACTGCAAGTTGTAAGAAAGTAACACACAGATGGTTATATATGCTGTATAGTACCAGATAATAATAATAAATGAGTATATTACTGGTAGATGTATTTACTGTGATATACTAAAAACTACCATTATTTTAAAGTGCATTCCTTCTACTTTTGAGAAAAAAAAATAACTGTAAAATAGCCTCAGGTAGACCCTTTAGGAAATATTCCAGAAGAAGGCATTGTTTTCACAGAAGATGACAGTTCCATGCGTGTTATTGGCCTGAAGATCTTTCAGCGGGGCAAGATGTGGAGTGTAAAACAGTGATATTGATGATGGAGACCCTGTGCAGGCCCAGGCTTACACGTAGGTTTGTCCCTTAGTTTGAAACAAAAAAGTGTATAAAGTAAAAAGAAAAAAGTTAATAGAATAGGATATAGAAAAATAAAATATTTTTGTACAGCTGTCCAATTGTTTGTGTTTTAAGCTGAGCGTTATGAAAGAGTTAAAAAGTTTAAAAAGAAGTCTACAGGGTAAAAATGTTACAGTAAACTAAGGTTAATTTAGCAATAAAAAATTAGTACATTTAGTCTAGCCAAAGGTTATAGTGTTTACAAAATCAACAATAGTGTAATGTCCTAGGTCTTCACATTCACTTGCCACTTACTGACTCACCCAGAACAAATTCCAGTCCTGAAAGCTTCTTTGGGGTAAGTGCTCTATGCAGATGTATAATTTTTCATCTTTTATACTATATTTTTACTGTGCCTTTCTGTGTTTAGAGATGTTTAGATATATTAATACCATTGTGTTATAATTGCTTACAGTATCCAGTACAGTAACATGTGGTACAGGTTTGTGTCCTAGGAGCAATAGTTTATACCACATAGCCTAAGTGTGTGGTAGGTTTTGCCATGTTTGCAAAAGGACAAAATCACCTAACCACACATTTCTCACAATATATTCCTATCATTAAGTGACACATGACTGTATTTTGGCCACCTTCACTAGATCGTAAGCTCTTAGTTGGGCATAGACGCATGAATTATTTATCTTTATGGTTATAGCAGTTATCACAGCTCTTGTTATGTAACAAGTGCTTGATAATTTTAGTTAAATAAATACACTAACCAAGACAATTTACATCAGTGCCACCTTTTACATTGACATATGTAATTGTCTATGAGACCGCTTTAATGTACACAGGGAAAATCTAAGTATTTGAGCAATGGCATCTAAATTAATTTATTTGGAAAGGTATATTATCTATATTACAATATGAATCAAAATCTTATATGGTGGCAAAGCATAAAGGAATTTTCTGTAGAAGTTGGCTTAAAGATAAGGACGATTCTTTTCAAGAGAGAAGTCAATATATGCTTAATATAGTCTGTCCTAAAAGAAATCGTGTAAAAATAAACAAGTATAAAGCCCCAACCACTTACAATCCCTCTTAAAATATTTATTTAAATTCTTATCAATGATTAAAAGTCAACAACAAAAGGGAGATCACTGTATACTACAGTGCTATTACCTTTTGCCAATAGCATTATCCAACATAATTACATAAAAATGTGAACTATCAAAGATAACACTTTTAATTTCCGGCATAAAGTGTCTATACATGGCTAGTTACATAAATTATCTTTTGCTTTTAGGCTAAAATGATAATGGATTGTTGTGAGATAAAGTACAATATTATTGAGATACCAGATTCATGCTTCAGGAAGATTTCTGTTATGTCATTTATAAATCTTGAACACAAAGATAACTTCACTTAATTCATCAACCTTATTATAGGTAACCATGGCCTAAGGAGAAAGTAAGCTGTACTGTTAAGAAAGAATCCTGAATCCACCATTTACTAGGTGTGTAATTTTAGGCAATACATTAAACCTCTTTGTCTCATGTTAGCTCTCCTCTTTAAAAGGAAAATGCTGATAAATACAGTGTCATTATGAAGAGCAAATGAAATAGGATAAAACTAGCACATGTGTCTCTATGGCACATTGCGCAACTAAAGTAAGTTTCGGTAAACAAAATCCAAATTTAAACAATTTTGTGTTAAAATCATATCTTATTACAACTTCCACTATTTGCATCGTTGTTCATTTTCAGAGAACATAGTTATATGGGTTTATACTTGCTTGTTGAGGAATCAGTAATGATTTGGGCAATGTATCGAGGGAGTCCCAAAATGTTATTAGTCACTTTACCATCATCATGTACACCCCCAAAGCTCCCAAAATATCTTTATAATCTATATTTTTCTTTAAATATTCATCTATATATAATGCTGTCATATCACCTTTGGAATCCTCTAGCCTACTGATGTTATGACATAGTTCCTCAAAGATGGCACTAAGCATGCAATGCAACAGTTGGAACTAGAGCATTTCTAATTCCTAAGACAGTTGCTTTGTCATCTGGTCTTCTGGTATCTGTAAGAGTTTTGAAAATTTGAAACCACAACCTTTATATCAAGCCTCAAATGTTTTTCTCAGATAGTTTCTTGATTTTGAGCCTTATGCAAGTTTATTTTTAACCTTAAAACGGGGAACAAATAAAGTTCATCTTTCTGTCACCTAAGAAAGCAAGTGTTGCTATGTAAATTGATAGCATGAACATCATTGAAAAGATGTAACAAAATACATAGGATGGCATTGATTTTTATATTAAGAAAGCAAAGTACAAATTTTAATTATTTATTCATTGTTGCACATCTGATAGACTCATCTGTTATCTATTTGTCAAAACTTCCAACCATTTCTCAGGTATTTGTTTCTTGACAATAGATCACAAACTTTCTTTCCATTCCCTGCCTTCCCAGAATGAATGATTCTATGTTAATGTGTCCCATGCAACACCATGACTTTGATTTCCAAACCTCTTGCCCTTTCCACTGTTAATGAACTTTCCCAATTCATGTCTAACACTAGCCATCAGATTTATACTCTGAGATATTGTAACTGCTTAATCTCCAAAATGACTAACTCAAGCATTCTCTTATCACAATCTTCTCTGTGAAAATTTTTCTGTTGGCTCTAAGAAAAGGAAGCTAATTTCATTTCAGTTTCATTTCAATAGCCTGGTAATCTGATAAATATTATGGAAACTATGTTTTGCTAGTTATGGGGTTTATTTTTTAATTTATTTAAAAAACCAAGCCTGACAGTATACATGCAAACCTTATACTTAATTAAATAATGGAGTTAACAAAATATTCCTAATTATAATCACAAGTTTTTCATCAAAAATAAAAGAAAACTATGCATATATAACCAAAGTTTTGAAAATGGCCACATGCCAGTAATTAATCAGTCTTTATAGTTACTTTTTGAATTTAAGATATGTTTTATGCTATAAACCATGATACTAACTTTGTGAATTATCCATCAAAAATCTTTAAATAAAAAATGTATAACCATATGGCAAAAACCAATCTAATTTTATCATGTGAATATATAATATTTTCCCTCTGTTACATTTTCATGTATAATAAATATGCATTCTTTTATGCTATAGTGTATCTCATTCATGAGAATTTGTTTGACAAATGTGATTCAATCTGCATTAGGAAGAATTCGATGCTTCCTTTATTGTGATTGAATGTTTTAATATATGTTTCTCATAATCCTGCAATCACTTATGGAAGCTGTCCTCTATATGTACAATCTTTGGATGAATATAGTTCAAGTAATAATTCATGGGGCCCAATGTTTAAATCTGATTGGTACAATAAACAGAAATACCATCCATTATAGAGTAACAGAATTTTATCCCAATAATTTCATTTGAAATAATTTGTATTCTACATTTCCTTGTTTGTTTTTATGTAAAATTTTGTTCTACCCCAAATCTTATTAGATTTTAGTTCACAGCTACGTAAGTTATCCTTATTTCCATATCACTCAGAAATGCATTGGTAGTGTATTCTGCTTTTTTTGGTTTGTTTGTCTGTTGGCTTCTTTGCCTTTCAGGTTATATTTTTCAACAAAAAAGACATGCAAGTTGCCAAAACTGAATAATTTAATTTGCTTCTAGTAAAGGGGAACAGACCTCCCCCCAACTCAGTGTAAATAACCATTTTAAACTTTTTGGTAAGGAATTTCTGATGATTATATCCAGTCATCTATATTTTGGTTATACCACCCATTATTTTTTTAAATTTAGCAGCTATAAACATTATCTATTAACTCTCTCTGCAAAAGGTGGTAATAAGCTATCCCTATGAGCCTCATCCTCTTCTGCCTTTCATTTTTATAAAGTTAGTATTTTATTTTATATGGAAATCCTCTTCCTCAAAAATTTTTGAAACTCAATATGATGCATGACAATTTATCTGCAATGTAATCATTTATTTGGATGTTAAGGCATTGACACATTTTTCTGTAGTAATTGCTAAATATTATTTAAGGAAAATTTTAAAAGGTTTTAACTTGGCAGCTGAGAGCTTCCTATTCTTAAAATAAACTCTTATAGTGATAGTAGTAAAAACATCATTAGAATTTATATTTCCTACATATTGAATGCCTATAAGCTATAGATTTGTGCTTAATTGTAATGCTATAAAACTTATAACTACAGATTTTTTAGGTTAGAATCACTTCCTAAAAGCACAATACAACATCTGATGAGCAATTGCTATTTAACGTGATTCTACTTTACTGAAAATAACTTTTACATCCCAAAATACTAACTTTGTATTTGCAGTTTAGTGGAGTTTGTTTTTCATTTTATGTGTCAATAAAGCTATCTAAATTATAAACCAGTAAAAGTTTTATAAAATGGTCTTGCCAAACAATTCTCTTTACCTAGCTTACCAAATAAAATCTTATTCTCATATTCTCCAAACTTTCTACTAGCTTACCAAATAAATTATTATTCTTGTATTTTCTGAATTTTCTCTATCTTCGTCTCATCTGATTCATTATGTTTGGCAAACTAGTAAATGGTTGTGCTGGGCAAAGCAGACAGTTTGTAATCCTGTCTTTACTAGTAAAATTCATTTTTCTAAAGTCAATGTTCAGAAATATAATTGATTATGTATCAAATATTTTATTTCTCCCTCTATCTCTATATTCCTCTCTCTGCCTCCTTCTCCCTCAGTCTCACTCTGTATTTTTTCTTTGTAAATGTTCAGAATACATTTAGTACTATATATCAGCAGTGTTTTGGAGTTTTATTTGTTGGCCCTTGAACCAATAAATTTATACTTTATTCCAAACCACTATTTGAAACATGGAAACAATTATAAATTACTTATTTACTTATTTTTGCAATAGAAATTAACTCCAAAATAATATAGCTCAAGCCCTACTGGAAGACAAGGTTTTGTCAGCAGCTTTATTTTAAAAGTTAGATGGTGTTGTGTTTGGTTTTGTTTTCGTTTCTTTTACACAGCATGACCAGAGCTTTCAAATGCATTTTGCTCCTGGCAATGCCAACTTTTACCCATCACTTCTGATTAAAAATCATGTGTCCCTTGTGTGTGTGTGTGTGTTTATGCACACTTTACTGGAAAAGTAGAGAAGGACGTTTCCTACTTATATTTTGTTTAATCATTTCTCTTTTCTGAATATTTTTTCTGGAAATTCCAGAGACTTTGAAACTTAGATAAATAAACTTTTCATTTATTTTATCTATTTCAGTAAATGTATTTCAGATGTGCATTATTCGTTTCTGGTTTTAATGATTAAATGAGTGCATGCTTCATAATAAATGCCTTTACTCACTAATGGCAATATGTGAATTTGTGTTTTAGAATACATTTTGTTTTATAGAAAATTATGATTTTTCTCACCATTGTACTAATGAAAAGCTACCACACATTAAACAAGGGAAAGGTTATTCTATTGCATATTTTTTACTTTAAATTATTTCTGAATGCATTTCTAATTTTAAATATCTCCCACTGTTTGAGAACATTGCAAACCATTTTACGCAGGAGAAATGTTAGTAAAATCAATGATATGTTATTTCATCAAGCTTAAATATTTTGCTTAAACAAAATATTTAAAGCCTTGGTAAATGTAATCATGGATAAACATAAATTTCAATGGAAGATGGCCCACAGGAACTAATTTTAAGGAGAAGTAAAATGTAAATCTTTAATTCCTTTATTGCAATTCAAAAGACTTTCATTCTGCTTATAATTAAGCTTCATTTTACTGTAAACACTTTTATTATCTCCGTGCTCCAGGTAGTCAACAGAGTTTAGAATCTCTGTTTACTGCCAGGCAAAATAAAAATTATAAGCTTTTAGCATTATCCATTAAAGAAACACATGACGTTTATCTGTTGAGATGGCTGATACTACCAATTGAGATTCTCTGATAAATGTCATAGTATAGAAACTAATTATTTTAATTTTTAAAATTTTTACATATGTCCCTTTAGGTGTCATTTTGGATCTGTTTGGAAAACGGAAGAGAAGAAACCTCGATTAAACACATCCTCATTTCCTGTTCACCGATTTACTATATCATCCATCAAATTTTGTCATCAGGCATCTAAAACAACATGCAAAAAAACCAAAGCATATGCTTTCTGAGTTAAAAAAAATAGCAATCTATTATTATTTTTTAAAATCCGTAGCAGAAAGTTGAGTAGGGGGATGTGAGTTAGGTAAGGACACATTTGATGAAGAAAGTTCTCTTAAAGCAAGCAGCACTGATTCCATTCCCCATTACGAAGATTTGAAATGTATGTCAGACCCACTCTTTTTTGCTCTGATTTATGTGACTTACTTGATAGACAGCTCCCAGTCAAATTGAGATATATCAGTCAGAATGATTTTTGACAAATTAGTACCAATATAAAATGGATTTCTTATATATAACATATAATTGTATAAAAGATGAATTTTTAAAACAATCATATAATTTTTATGATAATACATCAACGTTACTAGAAATGACAACGTTCATTTCACATGGTCAGTTTCGTTAAAAGAAGAAAATAGAGTATAAATTGATTTTGTCTGTTTGCAAAATCACATTCTTTAAAATGGTTAAATCTAAATACTTTTGAGGTAAAGGACTGATAGTACTCTTAATATGGACTATTGTCTTTAGAAAATTAACCCTTACCTATCCTACTCTGAAAAATGTGGTGGAATTTACGTTCAAAAATGCAAAATAAAATTTATATGATACTTTATGCTATAGACTGAATGTTTGTGACCCCCCCAAATTTATATGTTGAAATCTATCCCCGATATGATAGTATTTGGAGTTAGGGTCTTGAGAGATTATTTGGTTCTCAGAATGAAGTGCTTGTGAATGCTATTAGCACCCTTACAAAAGACACCCCAGAGAGAACCTCAACCATTCTACCAGGTGGACACAGCAAAAAATGTGCCATTAAAAACCAGAAAGCGAGCCCTCACCAGATAACAAATCTGACAGCACCTTGATTTTGAACTTTCCGCCTCCAGAACTGTGAGAAATACATTTCTCCTGTTTATAAGCCACACAGTCTACTGTGTATTGGTTATAACACCCCAGACTAAGACACAGAACATGCTAAATTCACCAGAAAAAGCATTTCTGGGATTAATTCTTCACCAGGCTGTTAGAAAATAGAATCCATATGTGCCAAGAAAATTGTCTCTTGATCTAAGCAAAGCTCTTCACTGTTTTTCTTCACAAGAATATTAGTCTATCAAATCTAAGATATCATCCAATAAAAATGCATGATGAATCCATATATTAAAATGTGAATGAATATGCATCTAAGGAATAATGAAATATAATAGAAAGGGAGCTAATACAAGACTATATCCTTAGGACAAACAAACAGCAGTGTTAACAAAATAATTTGGTTTACTTAATGTGGTCAAATAACCACAAAAAAACAAGTCAGTGGCAGCTTGTATTCAAGCAGTGCATTTCTGATAAATAAATTGTACTCTTCCCTCAACACTTATACTGTCCACGTAACTGTGTTTTTAAAAAGGGTGTGATAGTTTTAGACGCAAAGTGAAAATATATCTCCTGAATATCTTTTTTTTTTTTTTTTGAAATTGAATTTCACTCTTGTTGCCTAGGCTGGAGTGCAATGGAGTGATCTCGGCTCACTGCAACCTCTGCCTCCCTGATTCAAGTGATTATCCTGCCTCAGGCTCCCAAGTAGCTGAGACTACAGGCATCTGCCACCATGCCCAGCTAATCCTTTTTTTTCTTTTTCTTTTTTTTTTTTTTTTTTTTGTATTTTTATTAAAGACGGGGTTTCACCATGTTGGTCAGGCTGGTCCTGAACTCTTGACCTCAGGTGATCCATCTGCCTTGGCCTCCCAAAGTGCTGGGATTACAGGCATGAGCCACGGCGCCCAGTCTTTCCTGAATATTTTTGACAATGAAATGTTTAAAAACATATTTTAATGAGCAAACCCGTAGTATTACTATTAATAACAAACAGAACAATGTCAAAAATACACATCACATAATTCCATTTCCAAAGTAAGAAAATCCATAGAAACGAAAAGCAGATTAATGGTTTCCCAGGGTTTGGTGGAGGAGAGAATGAGGAATGATTGGCTTCTTAACAGAAATGTTTCCTTTTGGAGTAATGAAGTTTTCTGGAACTAGACAATGGTGATGATTGAATAACAATTGCAAATGTGCTACATGATATTGATAAAAAATTATGTTATGTGTATTTTACCATAAAATGCATTAAATTAAAAAGAGGGTGGGAGGATTTTTCCTTTAAACTATTTTTTTCTCATGGTGTATGTGGGATTCAACTTACGTATTATATTTTAGTTGTTTCTTGCTAAAAGAGATTACATGATCAAATAATATTAGAACAATCTTAATTAAAAAAATTGAATGAGATTTTAGCTTTAAAATAATAATGACAAACAAAAAACTTGGGTATGCCATCACCTTCCCATAGTTTCAGACTTAATTTCCCAAAAAATGATTTATTGCTTGATAATAAATTGTAGCATATAAAATGTATCGTAACTTTTTAGATTGCTACCAAAATGTAACTCTTTCATCTATACAAGTAATAATTTTGAATTCTATGTTATGATATTTGTGTTAAGGACTGAAAGATCAAATTATCATTAATAGACTACTTTTGGGATAACCATATGTATATGGTATATGTCTTTTTGGCTGAGTCTTCTACAATACCAAAAGGAATAGAATTTTATTCTGGAATTCAATACTGGCATTATCCCTTTAAGTTATCTGCAAAATAATTGTTTAGTTTCTTTTGTTTTCTTTTTAGGTGTGTCACCAGTTCTGTGACAATCTCAACACAATCACAGGAGAAGCACAGTGGATGGCTGCCATTTATGTCAACCTTCAGCTAAACCTCGGCTTTAAGTTTTATTTAATATTCTCAACAAAAGTTGACCCAGCATACTATGAAAACAGATTTTTCTCTCATGTTCTTCAGGGTATACTATATTCCTTCTTCCTGAAAACCCCTCCACAGATGCTCCAAAAAGCGTATGTTCTGTTTCTTCTATCAATATTTTTGGATCATCCTTCAATCTTTATAAATGTATTTTAATCTTACCTCCAGTGGCATCCTTCACTTAATTTTTTTCATTTTTATGGGTTAAGATATTTCTGGATTTTCAAAAACAGTTTTTACATTTGAAAAATTTATGAATACCAAAATGTATATTCTTCCTATAATATTACTCCCCCAGTTTTTTGCTATAATTATGTTTTTTAATGTTTATAAGACTGAGATTGTGTGATCACAGTCCAAAATAAAAATTGTCTTATGTAAAGGTCATTATCACACATATTACAAGAAAGAAACTCAGTTTAGATAGAGAATTGTATATATTAAGCTGCTCTGTAGATTGTAACCAATTGATATGACTGTATCAGAGTTCTAGAAAACACCAATTAAGAAAAATTTGCCATGATTTGGCATAAATATTTTATGTGAAATCACCATCTAATCATTTATAAATAAATGACAGGCTCTCTTTCCTGTTCAATTTTTATATTTTACTATAGAAATTGCTAGAGATTTCTCAAGAGGGCCTGTATAATAGCAGTCAAGTCCCAGATGGCCTGGAGGTCTACTTAAAACAGAATGTTTCTGAATATTTCTCAGGAGTAAATCTAACTTATTTACTGATTCTATTATTCAGTGACAAATATTTAGTATTTATTAAGAACACTTATAATACTAGCATACACATAACAGGTAGCTGTTTCTCTCTAGTCCACAATTGATAGTGCCTTAATTGTTCTGTGTTAAAGCCTCCCATTTCCTGTAGAAATTCCAGAAGGAAGATAAATGGTTGAGGAAGACTTGGTTCATCACTTGTGAAATCCTTTCATAATAGACAGTTGTAATTATGAAAATAAATGCAAACCTATAATTTCTTGTTCACATATCATTTTGAAAGTGTGGATTTAGGCCAAATCATGGCAATTTTTTCTTAATTGGTGTTTTCTAGAACTCCGATACAGTCATGTCATATTGGTTACCATCTACAGAGCAGCTTAATATATACAATTCTCTATCTGAACTGAGTTTCTTTCTTGTAATATGTGTGATAATGACCTTTACATAAGACAATTTTTATTTTGGACCATGATCACATCATCTCAATCTTATAAAGTTACCATTAAAAAACATAATTATAATATAGCAGAAAACTGGGAGACTAATATTATAGGAAGAATATACATTTTTGGTACTCATAAATTTTTCAAATGTAAAAACTGTTTTTGAAAATCCAAAAATATCTTAACCCATAAAAATGAAAAAATTAGGTGAAAGATGCCACTGGAGGTAAGATTAAAATACATTTATGAAGATTGAAGGATGATACAGAAATATTGATAGAAGAAACAGAGCATATGATTTTTGGAGCATCTGTGGAGGGGTTTTCAGGAAGAAGAAATAAAGTATACCCTGAAGACATGAGAGAAAAATCTGTTTTCATAGTACGTTGGGGCAACTTTTGTTGCGAATATTAAATAAAACTTAAAGCCAAGGTTTAGCTAGAGGTTGACATAAATGGCAGCCATCCACTGTGCTTCTCCTGTGGTTGTGTTCAGAGTATCACAGAACCAGTAACACAACTAAAAAAAAAAAAACAAAATAAAATAAACAATTATTTTGCAGATAATGTAAAGGGATAATGCCCATATTGAATTCCAGAATAAAATTCTATTCCTTTTAGTATTTGTAGAAGCCTCAGCCAAAAAGACATATACATATGTTTTTCCCAAAAGTAGTCTATTAATGATAAGACTTTCAAGGAAACAGCTTTCCTGTTGCTTGCCTGATATTTGAAGAAAACAATAGCATGGAAGATAAAGGCCAGTTATACAAACAGACAAAAAAAAAAAAAAAAAAAAAAAGAAAGAACAAACAGGCAAGCAAACAAACAAACAAAAGCATCAATAAAACCCAACCAAACAAGCAAAATACAAGAAGAAAGAGATAACTTGAGGAACAGAGAAAACAAGAAATTTGAAGCAAAAATTACAGAAATCATTGAGGGGATAACATTTCAATTAATCAAAAAGAAGAGGCTAATCCAAATGTGAAAATTAATAGAATTAAGGAAAAGAAATCTGAAGAACATAACTGCTAGATGACAGAGATAGGTAAAATAGCAGTGCTAAAAGATGTAGTTCATAATTCCATTAGCTCTCAGACTGCACTAGACATCCAGAAAGAAAATATAGACATAGGAAAAGAGAAAGATAATATTTTCAGTCCAAATGGTCTACCATGGATGGAGTAGAACAAATAAAATTTTAAGTGACCCTGAGCACATCATTATGAATTTAAAAAATATATACAACATCTTTATTGAGATAAAATTAACATGCCATACAACTCATCCATTTAATTGTTTTTAGTATATTTACAGACCTAGCCAATCACCCTACAATCAATTTTAGAACATTCTATCACCTTAAAAGGAAGCCTCATAGCCATAACAGTTACTCTCTGCTTTACCCAATTCCACAGCCCTAAGCATATACTATTCTTCCTTCCTTCCCATTTTCTTTCTCTTTCTTTTCTTCCTTTCTTTCTTTCTTTCTTTCTTTCTTTCTTTCTTTCCTTCCTTTTCTTTCCCTTCCTTCCTTTTCTTCTTTCCTTTCTTTCTTTCCTTCTTTCTTTCTTTTTCCTTTCTTTCTTCCCTCACTCCCTCCATCCCCTCCCCTCCCCTTCCCTCCCCTGCCCTCCCCACTCACTTCCTTCCCTCCTTCCTTCCCTCCTTCCTTCCCTCCTTCCTTCCTTCCTTCCCTCCTTCCTTCCTTCCTTCCCTCCTTCCTTCCTTCCTTCCTTCCCTCCTTCCTTCCTTCCTTCCTTCCTTCCCTCCTTCCTTCCTTCCCTCCGTCCTTCCTTCCTTCCTTCCCTCCTTCCCTCCTTCCTTCCCTCCTTCCCTCCTTCCTTCCCTCCTTCCCTCCTTCCTTCCCTCCTTCCTTCCCTCCTTCCCTCCTTCCTTCCTTCCTTCCCTCCTTCCCTCCTTCCTTCCCTCCTTCCTTCCCTCCTTCCTTCCTTCCCTCCTTCCCTCCTTCCTTCCCTCCTTCCTTCCTTCCTTCCCTCCTTCCTTCCCTCCTTCCCTCCTTCCCTCCTTCCTTCCTTCCCTCCTTCCTTCCTTCCCTCCTTCCCTCCTTCCTTCCCTCCTTCCTTCCTTCCCTCCTTCCTTCCTTCCTTCCCTCCTTCCTTCCTTCCCTCCTTCCTTCCCTCCTTCCTTCCTTCCTTCCCTCCTTCCTTCCTTCCCTCCTTCCTTCCTTCCCTCCTTCCTTCCCTCCTTCCTTCCTTCCTTCCCTCCTTCCTTCCTTCCTTCCCTCCTTCCTTCCTTCCTTCCTTCCCTCCTTCCTTCCCTCCTTCCCTCCTTCCTTCCCTCCTTCCTTCCTTCCTTCCCTCCTTCCTTCCCTCCTTCCCTCCTTCCTTCCTTCCTTCCTTCCCTCCTTCCCTCCTTCCTTCCTTCCCTCCTTCCTTCCTTCCCTCCTTCCCTCCTTCCTTCTCTCTTTCCTTCCTTCCCTCCTTCCTTCCTTCCTTCCTTCCCTCCTTCCTTCCTTCCTTCCCTCCTTCCTTCCTTCCTTCCTTCCCTCCTTCCTTCCTTCCTTCCCTCCTTCCTTCCCTCTTTCCTTCCTTCCTTCCTTCCCTCCTTCCTTCCTTCCTTCCTTCCCTCCTTCCTTCCTTCCTTCCTTCCTTCCCTCCTTCCTTCCTTCCTTCCCTCCTTCCCTCCTTCCTTCCTTCCTTCCCTCCTTCCTTCCTTCTTTCCTTCCTTCCTTCTTTCCTTCTCTTTCTTTTCCTTCCTTTCTTTCTTTCTTTCTTTCTTTCATTTCTTCTCACACCACATTTCTGTATACTCTCCTATTGTCTCTATACATTCCAAATACACTGTGATGGTCTTTTGTGACTGGCTTTCTCCACTTAACAGATTTTTAAAGTTTATTCATGTGATGACATGTTGATATATGTTACTTCATTCCTTTTCTGTCTAATTAATATTACATGTATGTTTACACCACATTTTATTTATTGATTTGTCAGCTTGATGAATATTTGTGTGATTTTCACTTTCCAACTACTATGGGTTACACAGCTATGAAGATTCATGTATAAGAGTTTGTGTGTGTGTGTTTGTGTGTGTGGCTGTGTGTTTTCATTTTTCTTGAATGTGTCCATGGTGTAATCGCCCGACGGGTTCACCTTGCCAGCTTCATAGACAGAGCCGAATTATCAAGACAGGGGAATTGTAGTAGATTAAGAGTTTAAATTCACACAGAGCTGGCTGTACAGGAAACTGGAGTTTTATTATTACTCAAATCAGTCTCCCAAAGAATTTGGGGACTGGAGTTTTTAAAGATAATTTGGTGGGTAGGGGGACAGTGAGCTGGGAATTTTGATTGGTCAGGTTGGAGATGAATTATAGGGAGTTGAAGCTGTCTTCTTGTCCTGAGTCAGTTCCTGGGTGCAGGCCACAAGACCACATGAGCCAGTTTATAGATCTGGGTGGTGCCAGCTTATCCACTGAGTGCATGGTCTATAAAATATGTCACACAGTGATCTTAGGTTTTATAGTAGTGTTATTATCCCCAGGAACAATCTGGAGAGGTTTAGAATCTTGTAGCCTCCAGCTACATGACTCCTCAACCATAATTTCTCACCTTGTGACTAATTTGTTAGTCTTGGAAAGGCAGTCTAGTCCCCGGCAAGAAGGGGGTTTGTTTTGGGAAAGGACTGTTAGAGTCTTTGTTTCAAACTATAGACTATAAACTAAGTCCCTCCTAAAGTTACTTTGGCCTGTGCACAAGAATGAACAATGACAGCTTGGAAGTTAGAAGCAACATGGAATTGGTTAGGTATGTCTCAATTAAAATTTGTGCAACGATGGTTTCAATACCAATACAATTTTTGTCACTTAGTTCCTCTATGTGTACTATTTTGAGAAGCTGATAGACTATTTTCCAAGGTGATTGCATAATGCTACATTTTGATCAAAAATGGTTCCCATTTCTCCACATCCTTATCAACATTTGATACTCAGTTTCTTTTTTTTTTTGTTGCTGTTGTTATACTTTAAATTCTGGGATACATGTGCAGAACGTGCAGGTTTGTTACATAAGTATACCCGTGCCATGGTGGTTTGCTGCACCTATGAACCCATCATCTACATTAGGTATTTATCCTAATGCTATCCCCCTTCAAATCCCCAACCCCTGACAGGCCCCAGTGTGTGATGTTCCCCTCCCTGTGTCCATGTGTTCTCACTGTTCAACTCCCACTTATGAGTGAGAACATCTGGTGTTTGGTTTCCTGTTCCTGTCTTAGTTTGCTGAGAATGATAGTTTCCAGATTCATCCATGTCCCTGCAAAGGACATGAACTCAGCCTTTTTTATGGCTGCATAGTATTCTATGGTGTGTATGTGCCACATTTTCTTTATCCAGTCTGTCATTGATGGGCAAGTGGGTTGGTTCCAAGTCTTTGCTATTGTGAACTGTGCTGCAATAAACATACATGTGCATCTGTCTTTATATTAGAATGATTTATAATCATTTGGGTGTATACTCAGTAATGGAATTGCTGGGTCAAGTGGTATTTCTGTTTCTAGATTATTGAGGAATCACCACACTGTCTTCCACAATGGTTGAACTAGTTTAC
The DNA here is from genome assembly GCF_028885655.2 of Pongo abelii. Lineage (NCBI taxonomy): Eukaryota > Metazoa > Chordata > Mammalia > Primates > Hominidae > Pongo > Pongo abelii. The sequence continues at coordinate 60,198,687 of NC_085928.1, forward strand.
ACTCCCACCCACAGTGTAAAAGCATTCATATTTCTGCACATCCTCTCCAGCATCTGTTGTTTCCTGGCTTTTTAGTGGTCACCATTCTAACTGGTGTGAGATGGTATCCCATCATGATTTTCATTTGCATTTCTCTAACGACCAGTGATGATGAGCTTTTCTTCATATGTTTCTTGGACTCATAAATGTCTTCTTTTGAGAAGTGTCTGTTTATATCCTTCACCCACTTTTTGATGTGGTTGTTTGTTTGTTTGTTTTCTTGGGAATTTGTTGAAGTTCTTTGTAGATTCTGGATATTAGCCCTTTGTAAGATGATAGATTGCAAAAATTTTCTTCCATTTTGTAGGTTGCCTGTTCACTCTGATGATAATTTCTTTTGCTGTGCAGAAGCTTTTTAGTTTAATTAGATCCCATTTATCAGTTTTGGCTTTTGTTACCATTGCTTTTGGTGTTTTAGTCATGAAGTCTTTGCCCATGCCTATGTCCTGAATGGTATTGCCTAGGTTTTCTTCTAGGGTTTTTATGGTTTTAGGTCTTACGTTTAAGTGTTTAATCCATCTTGAGTTTATTTTCTCAGTTTCTTTTTGATTTTAGCTATCCCAGTGGATGTGAAGTGTTATCTCATTGTGGTTCTGATTTGCTTTTGCCTGATGGCCAACAATCTTGAGAGTATTTTTTGTGTGTTTAATGGCTACTTTTATATCTTCTTTGGGAAAAACATGTCTACTCAGATGCATTGCCAATTTTTACTTTGGTTAGTTGTCGTACTATTATTGAGTTGTAAGAGTTCTTACATATTTTAGATATAAGTCCTTTATTTTATATTTATGATTTGCAAGTATTTTCTTTCATTTTGCATGTTTTCTTTTTACTCTTGATGGTATTCCTTAAAACACAAAACAAATTTTGATATCAAATTTATCTATTAATTGTTATTTGTGATTTTGTTGTGATACAGAAGAAAGCTTTGCTTAATCCAAAGTCATGAAGGTTTTATCCCTTATTTTTTTACTACAATTTGTTTATTTTTAGACTTACATTCAAGTCTATGATGTACTTTATGGTAATTTTTGTGTATGTTGTATATAAGGAGCCCAGTTTCATTCTTATTTATATGGATACTCACTTGCCTAGCTCCATTGATGAAAATACTACTTTTTTTTCCCATTGATTTGTCCTGGCATGCTTGTCCAAAATCAGTTGACTATAAATGTGTGAGTTTATTTAAGGAATTACAATTCCATTACATTTAACTATGTGCCTATCCTTATATCAAGACCATATTATCTTAATTATTGAAATTTTATAGTAAATTTTGTAATTGAGATAAGTTTCCCCAATTTTCTATTATTTCAAGATAACTTGGCTATGCTGAGTCTCATATTTCTGTATAAATTTTAGGATCTGCTTGTAAGTTTCTACAAATAAGTGCTGGGATTTGGGTAGGGAATACATTGAATCCACAGATAGGTATCAAAATATTGTAATCTTAACAATATTAAGTATTTTGCTCCAAGAACTTGTAATTTATTATCATTTATGTAGGCTTTATTTAAATTATTTTTTAAAATTTCATAATATTCAGGGTACATATTTTCCCTTCCTTTTGTTACATTCAGTCCTAAATATTTTAATTATTTTCATGCTGTTGTAAATGGAGTTGATTTAATTTTCATTTCTGGTTTGTGCCATGCCAGTATATAGAAAGGTAATTAGTTTTTTATATTGATCTAGTATCCTGCAGACTTACTGGGTTATTTATTCGTTCTAAATATTTTAGGGATTCATTAGAATTTTATATACACAGGCTGGGCGCGGTGGCTCACGTCTGTAATCCCAGCACTTGCAGAGACCGAGGCGGGCAGATCATGAGGTCAGGAGATCGAGACCATCCTGGCTAACATGGTGAAACCCCGTCTCTACTAAAAATACAAAAAAAATAGCTGGGCGTGGTGGGGGGCGCCTGTAGTCCCAGCTACTTGGGAGGCTGAGGCAGGAGAATGGCGTGAACCCGGGAGGCGGAGCTTGCAGTGAGCCGAGACCGCGCCACTGCACTCCAGCCTGGGCGACAGAGCAAGACTCCATCTCAAAAAAAAAATAATAATAATAATTTTATATATGCAATATTATATTATGTGTGAATAGAGATTATTTTAATAATTCTCTTCCCATCTGGATGTTTTTATTCCTTTTCATTGAGCAGTTTCCTTGGCTATATTCTACAGTACAATATTGCGAGCAGAAGTATCTCCAGTTTTCTTTTGTTTCTCGTGTTACAGAGAAAGCATTCAGTCATTCACCGTTAAATATAATGTTACCTGTAGGTTTTCCATTGATGCCCTATAATAATTTATAAGTTTTTTATTTGTAGTTAGTTGAGTATTTTTAGTTATGAAGGGCTATAAAATTTTGATAAATGAGGTTGGGAGTGGTGGCTCACACCTGTAATCCCAGCACTTTGTGAGGCCAAGAGGTGTGGATCACCAGTGGTCAGGAGTTCGAGACCAGCCTGACCAACATGGTGAAGCCCCGTCTCTACTAAAAATACAAAAATTAGCTGGGTGCGGTGGCATGTGCCTGTAGTTTCAGCTATTTGGGATGCTGAGGCAGGAGAATCACTTGAACCAAGAGGCAGAGATTGTAGTGAGCCGAGATCGTGCCATTGCACTCCAGCCTGGGCAAGAAGAGTGAAACTCCATCTCAAAAAAAAAAAAATTGAAAAATGCCTTTTCTACACCTATTAATATGGCCACTTTTTTGTTCTTTGTTATATTGACATGGTATATAACATTAATTGACTTATAGATATTAAACCAACCTTCTAGTCCTGAAATAAAGCACATTTCCCTTTGGTGAATACTCATTTTAATATGTTCCTAGTTTCTTTGTGCTAGTATTTTGTTGTATTTTTGTGATGATATTGAAAGTTGTATCGGTGTGTAGTTTCTGTTGTGATCATTTTGGTTTTGGTGCTGGAATAATCTTGGCCTTATACACTGAATTTAGAAGTATTCCTTTATCTTTTTTTAATTGCATAAATTTAAGGGGAACAAGTGCACTTTTTGTACATGAATATATTGTGTAGTGGTGAAGTCTAGACTTGTAGTATAATCATCACCTGAATAATGTACATTGTATCCACTGAGTAATATCTCATCCCCTCTCGCACCTTACCACCCTTCCAATTCTCCCATGTCTATCATTTTACACTCTGTCCATGTATACACACTATTTATTTCTCACTTATAAGTAAGAAAATGGGGTATTTGTCTTTGTTTCTGTGTGTTTTTCACTTAATGATCTTTAGTTCCATCCAAGTTGCTGCAAATAACATAATTTTATTCTTTTTTAATGGCTGAAGAGTATTCCATTGTGTAAATATACTACATTTTCTTTATCTGATCATTTGTTGATTAACAGTTAGGTTGATTCCATATATTTGATATTATGAATAGTGCTGCAATAAACATACACTTTTTTACAATAACTACAAAAAATACCTAGGAATATATTTAATCAAGGAGGTGAAAAATCTCTACAAGGAAAACTATAAAACACTGGTGAAGGGAATTACAGATGGCACAACCAACTGGAAAAAAATATCTGATGCTCATGGATTAGAATTAATATCAAAATGGCCATACTTCCCAAAGCAATCCACAGATTCAATGAAATTCTTATCAAAATACCAACATTATTTTTCACAAAATTAGGAAAAAAAATTCTAAAATTCATATGGAACCAAAAAAGAGCCCAAATAGCCAAAAAAAAAAAAAAAAAAAAAACCTAAGCAAAAGGAGCAAAGTTAGAGGTATCACATTACCTGACTTCAAATTACACTTCAACATCTAGTACAAACAGTACTGATATAAAAATAAACACATATATTAATGGAACAGAATAGAAAAAAAACAGAATAAAACCACATATCAATAGCTAGATGATCTTTGACAGAGTTGATAAAATCATACACTGGGGAAAGGACACTTTGTTCCTTCCTCTCCTAATTTTTGGAAGATCTTGTGAATAACTGATATTAATTCTTCTTAAATGTTTGGTAGAATTCACCAGTGAAACCATCTGGACTAGAGTATTCTTTTTAAGAAATATTTAAGCTACTCATTCAATCTCTTTATTTGTTGTAGGTCTATTCAAATTTTTAATTTTTTTTCTTGAGTCAGTTTCAGTAGTTTGGCTTTTAGGAGTGTGTCTCTATGGTTTACATGTGTCACCTCCAAAATCTAGATGTTGAGACTTAAGGGTCAATGTGATGGTATTGAAGAGAACTTCTTCCTTTGTTAAGGGTATTAAGACCTTTATAACAGAAGATTTGTGCAGTGTTCAGCCCTTGTTTTACTTGTCTTTCCACCTTGTGCCAAGTGAAAGGGGTCTCTTTCTCCAGAGAGTGCAGCATGAAGTGTGCTATCTTGGAAGAAGATAGTAGCCATCACCAGGCAACAAACCTGTTGGTGCCTAGGTCTTGGACATCCCGGCCTCCACAACACTGAAAAAGCACTATTGTTTTTCATACATTACCTAGTCACAGCTATTTTGTTACAGTAGCACAAACAGACTAACAAGGGGTCGATTTAAGTCAGATAATTTTTTGTCATATTAGTTGATATTATTTCCTTACAATTAGTTATATTGCTGTAATGTCTGTAGTAACAGCCCCTATTTTGTCTATGTTTTAAGCTATTGACTCTTTTTTTAGTGGATTTTGTTTATTGTTTATTTTGATATTATTAGTGATATAGTGGATCTTGTAAATTGATTTTCAATCCTCTATTTAAATGTTCATAGATATTTATTGTTTCCTCTCTTCTGCTTGCTTTATGTTTATTTTGCTTTTCTTTTTTAGTGACTTGGGCTGGAGGATTAGGATGATGATTTGACATATTTCTTTTTTTAATATAGGTATTTGCAAGTATAAGTTTCCCTTTAACCACTGCTTTAGCTGCATCTCATACATTTTTGTATCCTTTTTTATTTGTTCAAATTATTTCTGACTTACATGATTTATTTTTGCAATGTTTCATGTAAACTTGAGAAAAATGTGTATTCTGCTATTGTTGAGTAGTGTTCTAAGTGTATCAGATGTAGTTACTTTATTGTCTTTCTCAAGTCTTCTATTTCCTTCATCTTCTGACCAGTTGTTCCATCTATTATTGAAAGTGAGTTATTTAAATATCCATCTATCATTGTTAAATTTTCTACTTTGCCCTTTAATTTTGTCATTGTTTGCTTTATGCATTGGGAGTAAGAATTAGATTAATATATCTTTATACTAACCTTTCTCAGTGCTTTTATTTTGTGTCTGTGTGAACTTGAATTACCGTGTAGAGTAACTTCCTGTATTAGTCCATTCTTGTATTGCTATAAAAAATACCTGTGGCTGGATAATTTACAAAGAAAACGTGTTTTATTTTGACTCATGGTTCTGAAGTCTATACAGGAAGCATGGTGCTGGCATCTGCTTCTGGTGAGGCCTCAGGAAGCTAAAATCATGACAGAAGGCAAAGGGGGAGCAGGCACATCACATGATGAGATTGGAAGCAAGGGAGAGTCGAGGAAGGTGCCACACTCCTTAAACAAACCAGATCACGCATGAACTCAGAGCAAAAACTGGCTCATTATCAGGAGGAAAGCACCGAGCCATTCATGGGGATTCTGCTGTCATGATCCAAACACTTCCCACCACTTCCCATCACATTTGAAATGTAATCCCCGATGTTGGCAGTGGGAATGTAATGTAATTTTGTTTATCTGGAGAGTTCTTCGTTTCTTCTTCAGTTTTGAAAGTTAGATTTGATGGACATGAGATTATTGATTGACTTTGTTGGTTTTTTGTGTCAGCATTTTGAATATATTATCCCATTGCATTCTGGCCTCCTTTCTTTTTCATGAGAAGTCAACTATTAGTCTTACTGTGGGTCTCCTATACACAATGAGTCATTTTACTCTTATTTCTTGCAAGATTTTCTTTGTCTTTGGCATACAATAATTTTACTGTGATATTCTGAGATTAATCTTTGAGTTTCTTCTACCTTACATTCATTAAGCTTTTTGATCATTTTTATTAATGTTTCTCAGCAAACTTGGGAAATTTTCAAGCATTATTTCTTTGATTTTTTTTCTCCATGTTTCTTTCTTTCCTTTTTTTTTTTTGGTAATCCTTTTATATGTATGTTAATGTAGTTAATGTTACCCCACATTTCTTCAAGACTCTGGGTATTTATTTCTTATTCATTTTATGCTGTTTTTTAGATTGCATAATTTTGTTGATCTATATTCAAGTTTGCTGGTATTTTAACTTTCTGCATCAAATCTATCATTGAATTTCTCTACTATGGTTTTTCTTTCAGTCATTATATTTTGCAACTCCAGAATCTCCATTTGGTTCCTTTTTCTAATTTATATCTTTTTATATATAGGGTTTATTTGATGAGAAATTTTCATCACACATTCCTTTATTTCTTTAAGCATGCTTTCTTTTAGTTCTTTGAACATATTTTTACTAGCTGTATTGAAGACCTTATGTTTTAAATTCTACATCTGGACTCTTTCACAAGTTATTTCTCTTGTCTGCTTTTTTATTGCATAGATCAGTTATCTATTCCTTTGTATATCTTACATTTTTTATTGAAACTACATTTTAAATACTACATTGTAGCAATTCCTGATACCTATTACACCAGAACTTTTTGCTGTTGTTTGCTTGTTTATTTCTTTAGTGACTTAACTGAACAATTTTAGTCATCTTTTTTCTGAAAGTGAAGCCTCATATATCGTGTTTCAGTGAACACTGCTTCAACTATATACACAATTACCCCAGAATGACAGTGGTTTTAGCAGGGATCTATTTGTCTTTTCTGTGATTTATCTGGTTAGCTATCTGCCTTCATTAGTATCATACCCAAGAGTTAGCCTTCACCACTTCCAGCTCTTTGCTTTGTTATTATTATTTTATTGACAATGCTCTGTGACATAAAATGTCCCAAATTTTACCCAATTAGATTGCTCCACAATTAAATCCTGGCTCATGTTCAGAGACAGTTTTGAGGTCAATAACTGGGTTTTGTTCTGCACTATGATGTTATTTTTAGCTTTTTTCTTAGTTGTCTCTAGTAAACTAGCTGCCCTATGGCTTCGCTTATTGCTTTTATAAGGTTATCAGCCTCTTCTTGCTACCCTGTAAATCACCTTCTTTTCTAATGTACCCTTTGTCTTGACCTTTCCTATCACCTGTTCCAAATAAAGTTTCTTTAAAGAGAGTCTTCGAGTCCTCATTCTTTATGTCTGCTTCTCTATCTAGGAAAATTCCTCAGAGCCATTGCACAAAGGCTAGGAATACAGACAGTGACCCACTTACGTTAGAATGATACATATGCCTTATGACTATGTTGTTGGGTCAGAGTGGTAGGTATGAGTCTCCTTACCTTGCTTCTGCTGGTGTGGAAACTTTACCTTATGAGTGAGCTGGAAAGGTGATCCAGGACACAGGACACAGTTTTCTGGCATAACACACCTTTGATAGAGCCTCAACTCTATGAGTGGAGCTAGTTGAAAGGGAGCCACTGACCTCTCATCCACATTTACCTAGAATTTAATTTTGAATGGAAAATTATTCCATCAAGCGTATTTCTTATGAAATGCCATGGACACGAAAATTCTTTACATTTTTTTAGGAAAACCTATTTTGAGCCTTGAACTTTTCCAAACCAATTATCAATCAAGCATAAAAACAAAGTGAAGCCATTTTCAGACATGCAAGGACACAGATGTTCCCCTCCTACACAACATTTTGAGAAGGTGACTCAACCAGGAATATGAAGTAGATATTAAATGGTTTCAGTGAAGAAAAGGGAATTACACATTGAATCGACACATCAGTAATACGATACAGTGAAATGGGCCTCTAATAAGAATTTCAGCGAGTTTTCTGATGTGCCATTTTTGGTCTTTTTAAAAATATACATATTATAAATGTAATAGTTTGACACATTAATGACCCTAAGACCTTCGTATGTAAAGCAGCTGTGAGTGCTGTGATTTGTTTTTAAAAATTTTTACACTTCTTGTTGAAATATATATGCATATAAATATATCTATATCTATATCTATATCTAAAACACTCCTGGACCATTAATGTAAATTAAATGTCTTAAGAGATATGGAGCCCTTTTAAGCTTGTCATCTTTATGCAAGGTGACATTTATAAATATTCCTTCGAGCTTTGTTTTCATAAAATGTAAACTATGTAACATTATGTAGAGTTCAGTAATTTGAATGTTTGTTCAATAAAATGAACTAGAGGGAATGCAATTTTCTGTAGATGAATGAACCAACTGGTAACCATTAAACAATTGCATTTATATGTTGCAATACATTTCAGAAGGAGCGTTCACTCTTCAGGGAATAAGGTACCTCCTTTAGCACCTTAGTGCAATTCATTGTGGTGCTATTTGTTTTTACCTGAATGTTTGTTACTAATCTTCTTCTCATAGAACCTCTATTTTTTTTTTTCTACACTTGAGTTTGAGTCCTTGTTATGTTCATCATAAGGTAATGGTTAGCATGTTTAAAGATATTCCTCTTCCAAATCTCAGCACTTTAAAAAAAATTCCAAATTTTTAAACTTGCTTCCTGATAAGTGCACATCAGTCTGATTATTTTGTTTGTTTTTAGTAGAATATGGATGCATTGGTGTCAGTTTTAAAAAACAATACACATATTTTGGACAACCCTACATATTTATCCTTTCAAAATAAGATAAAAACATTTTACATGCTAACAGAACATATTTGTTACAAGTTAAAGTCCAGAAGTATACACAAGATTGATTACTCCTATTATTTTTTTAAATCACAGGAAAATATTGATTTCATTGTCTCCAAAGTGATAAAATCATGTATTACTCATTTTTGCAGTTAAATTTTTTCTTATTTATTCCAAGATGGTTTGAAGATCCAAGTATGAAAATAAGTTAGGGGGATTAATGTACAACAGTTATAAAGTATCATTTGTATTAAAGAGCTTACTTAGATTGATGTTTTTAAAATGTATCCTGATGAATGTCTCAAGAATGAATTTGTCAAGTTTTTTAGACTGACCAGTAGCTTAAACTTTTTCCAGGATTTTAGGTAATTTGAAAGGAGTTTAGAGACCCTTATTGAAAGTATGATTTAAAAATCCAAAGCATAAACCATAAGAAAAACTTTAAATAAACATCTTTAAAGCTGAAAAAAACAAAAGAAAACAAAACAAAAACAAATCGAAACATGTGGTATACAAAAAGGTGTGAGGACATACCCACCAAAATAATAGATGAGCAGTTGACTCAGAAAGTATTTGGTCCAAAGGCCATCAAACAGTTTCAAAATATCTAAAAGTAAGTTGAGTGGGTGTTATTCAGCAGACAAAGTGGGAAAATAATGGAAAACCGGCTTGATGATTCTCTCTGCAATTAAATAAACAAAAGTATTCAGAATCTTCAGCAAAATACGAAATTTTAACCTGCTTTTTATAATTTATTAGAAATTCCATATGCTAGGGAAAATATTTTTCAGTAAACCAAATGTAACAGCTTTGTATTGAGCTCTTAATATATTTGCAGTATTATAATAAAAGCTTTATTCTCCTTGTCATTATTTTCAATTTTGAACATTAATTTTTACTCAAAGCATTATGGAGTTATGCTTATGGAACAGAATGTAAATATTAAAAAATTAAAATAAAGGTAAGGTTTGTTGAAATCAGGAGCAAATACAGAGAGGATCAAAAAGGTAATTTTGTTTATGTAAAATTTTGATCATATTAAATATAACATTAGAGAAGGAATTAAATAATATAATAAAATTATTTTCATTTATTCTAACAACTACGTAAAGTATATCCACCATGCTATAGTAAATCTACCGTGGATATCTACTGGATATTGAGATCATTTTTTTAAGAGTAAAAACACATATGCTTTTTAGAAAAATATGAGAAAAGAAATCTTTTATAGAAATCTTCCAGTTATGACAGCACTCAGAAGACATAATGTGTCCCCACTGCTCACTTAAGGAACATGAAGACTTCAAGCCTGGGGCTGCCAGTGGATTGTTGGTTACCTGTAGGGCAATAGAGAAAGAGATAATGGTTAGAATCACTGGGGAATGTGGAGTTACACAGATTTGCTATCCTGAAATAATAATGGTCTTTCAAAAAACTCCTTGGTGGTACCTTATTTAAGCAAAATGTTGTTTTGAGGAGAGAATGAGATAATTGTCATAAAGAATTTTGCAGGTGCCTAATCAAAATAAGCATTATGCATACTGATACTTATTCACATATTTCTAATAAAGTGATTAAATTTTGCCTTCAAGAACTGTGATGTTGCCAGAACTATAACTTCTAGAAGTTCAGAGAGTTGTAATTGAATGACATTTGAAAAGACCTATAAGTGCCAACAAAATAATAGTTGATTGTCACCACGACCAGAGATCATTGTAATATTTGATTAACTTTGCTGATTAGATGGATGTATCCCTGGTAGGAGAAGATTCCAGAATAAAAAAGAAAGGTCAAATGAAAACTCTTTAAGAATGTGTCATCTCATAATAATGAAAAGCTGACTGTTGTGGCTATTGCAAAGGAAAGACATCATTAGTAGTAGCAGATAAACTATAATTAAAATAAATTTGACTAATGAGAGAATTTCTTCGTCATACAGTATTAAGGAAAAAGAAGAAAGAGAGGAGTTGGAAAAAGCAGAGGAAGAGTAGGAAGAGAGAAAAATGAAAAGGAAGAAAACAGGATCCATATTAATAGAATTGTGTTAAAAAGAAAAGTCTGTCAGGGAAGGTCATAGCTAGTGACAATGGGTAAATATCAGGAGAGGAGACTAAAGAATAATAAAAAATAAATAAATAATTTAAAAAACCCACAAACTATACTTGAAATTGTAAGGGAGTAGAGCCATTATCAGGATTGGCACAGCACTTGAAGAAGAAACAAAGAATGCATAGAGGAATTTTAGATGGGTTGCACCTAATTATTTTCATTTTCCTTTCAAGCTCCAAATTTGGTACTTTCCCATATAGTGAGCTGTGCATTATAGGAATCATTTCAGAGATAAAACTATTCTTTCCATCATGATTCCAATGTGAGTTATTTTGACAAAACTAGGTACCACCGCCAACATTGGAGATCATGGCATGGAATGAACAAATATTAGGCGCTGCTACTTTAACCCATTTTCTACTATGATATGAGAATTAGTGGTAATCGTGTAAGCATTATTCAACCTTGAGAAAACATATTCTTTTTTTTTTTTCTGGAGAAATAAAATTCTTCTTTGCTAAAGATCTCATTTTTCAATTTCGAGTTACTATGGTAATTTTATATCTTCCTACAGTTTTCAAACTAATTTTAGTTTAAAATTGACATGAAGTAATTTAAAGAAGACTTTTTAAACTAATTACATGAGAAAGATTGTTTTGAATTTCACACCCTTTTAAGGTTCATGTAAAGTGTATAAGAGAAAACTGGATATTTTTGGTATTCAAATGAATGACTTTTTATTATTTTTATATACATTCATGAATCATTTTTAATGTTTTTTCTATTTTTACATCTATTTTATAGAGGTTATCTAAGGATACCAGTATCATATGAAGATAAAAGTATATAACATTTATTCAAACAAACATATACAGAAAATATTATCTTGTCAAATTAACTATAGTATTCTCCCTTTTAGATGGAGATTCAACCTCTATATTGCAGTTTTCTTGCTTTATATGTGAGGTAGGTGCAAAGATTCATCTACTGACATTTCAATTTGTCTGCATTCTACTTAAATGATTAATTACATATTAGAAATATTAGGCAATTCACCCTTTTAAATCCTTATATACCTGCACAACACCTCCAGATAAACATTTACAAAAACAGAGCTTAAAAGTTTGTCTTTGTCATAAAACTTTCTGTGAGATTCAGAAAATTTTTATATTTAAATGTATAAATAAACGTGCCATATAAATGGATGTAGAGTGTATCTGTGCATTTAAAGATTTAAAAGTTGTTTCATTAGAGGGAATTTGGCTAAGAAATCACAAAATGGAAGTGGGGCACGAACTCAGGATTTTCAACCCATAATCTAATATTTACTTTTTCTTCCATCAATGGTTTTCAGAAATATTTTAGCCATATCATATCATTATTTTTTATTCTAGAAAGAATACTAACTTGGAAGCCTACAAAATAGAACCATTCTAGTTGAAACTGGAATAACCTATAATATTCTACCTAATCTTTCTACATACCTGCAACGCTCTGTTTTGTAGGGATCACTAGGGTTCCTTGGAGAGTTTTGAAAACATTTTCTTGCACCAACTTAACAATTCAAGTAAGATGGGGTTGCAATTTATGTTTACTACAAAAATAAGGTGTTCAAAATAGGTAATAAATATTTATCACAGTGAATGCATATATATATTTATACACATATATACCTACATATATACACACATATTTATCTGTATACATATATATATATATATATATATAAAACTAGACCCAGAAACCAGAATTATTTCAGCAGTAAATAACAGAAAACCAGACTAACACTTTTTTTAATAAAGGATTCTTACTCTCATATACTAGGGAAACTGAAGTGAGGTAGCAACTAATGTTAGTTCAAAAGGTCAATATTTCAGGTGATTCAGCTATCTCTCATGGTCACAAAAAGATTTTAACAGGTATTATGTCCTCATTTAAAACAGGAAGAATCTTTCTTTTACCAGAAATTTCATGTTATAACATAACAGGAGTTATGTGGCAATTTCTAGCTAAACATGGTGATTGGCAGTATGCATACTTAGCTTTTCCATTTCTCATAGTGGAGGTAAGGAAGAGATGAGAGAGCTGACTTTTTGAAATAACCATTCAGTACTATCTAAAATGGTGACATTCAAAATATTTAAAGTGAGTAGATGTTATTAGGTAATATCATTTTTTGCACTTTGGAAGTAATTCATTTTTTCTTCTTCTAGTCATATAGTGGTGAGAATGTTATTCGTGGTGTCATTTCTGTATTTATTTAAATACTAGGATTTCCCAAAATAAACTTTAAAACATCACTGTCTTCATTTTCTGTTATATTTGCTTTTTTCATTTTAGGAAATCCAGAATATTATTCCTGAAAAATAAATATAACCCTCATTTTTGTATTGAGCATACCTCTATAGTCTATCTACATTTGGAAATGTCCTTATACACTGTTTACAAATTCTCTAGAGGCAGATTTTTCATACCCTGAAGATTCCAAGTCTCTAGAAATCTATTTTTCTTTAGAGTTATTTTCCCCTTAGGTTGTTATTCAGCTTTCAAAACTGATAAGTGATAATGTCTCATAGGATATGTATTATCTGAACCATATATACAAATCTGAACTATTTCGCTGAGGTAAATGATTAATCAACAGACAACTCCAGATGTCAGCCTAGTTTAGAATTTTAAAATTGCATTACTTCTTCAGCATAAGATGTCCTATAATTTCTTTTCTTGGTCTTTATTTGCCTGATTAATATCGATTAAATGATGTAACCATAACATGCACTTCTGCACAGAACACATCAACCACATCTGAAATGCAGCAGACTCTAAGCAATAATTTGAATAAGATCTTATCAGTTTAATTTTGGCAGATTTTAAAAAAAGTAATCTTCCAATAATTTTATAGGTTGATAATTGGTTTTAAAATGATAGAAAACCATGTTTACATCATCATACGTGGTAATTGGAAGGGTCAGCAAGCTAAACAACCACCCAGTGGTAAACCTCAAGATGGCATGAAATCATTGAGAGCCACAATGTGTGGTTGAAAGGTATTACTCTTGTTGCCCTTTGTGATTGCCTTGAATGAGCTAGCTGACAAGGATCATTACTGAGAACTCAATTGTTAGGACAGTGTGTGTGTGTGTGTGTGCGCGTGCGTGCGTGCGTGTGTGTGTGTATGTAAAGGGGTGGGAGTGAAACTGGCCTACTGGCTTTCATAAGCCTATGAGTTCTCTTATGTTAACACCATATAGTAATGGAGTGTTGGTACTAAATCAGGGAACAAAAGCTGCTTAGAAAGCTATTTTAGTTGGAAATTTTAAGTTCTAGTTTGAATAATCAGAATTGTTTCACACAATGTGATTACCATTAAGATTTTATTCCTGTGTTTTGTGGCATAATGGTATGGTGATAAGATTCGTGTACACTTAAAATGGTATTTGCTTAGACTTAAAATACCTAAACTTACACAGACAGATCAATTAGAAATTGATTACCAGCTCCACAATTGATTCACCACTGAGTTCTTGGTCTAGTATACATATGTCTTTTAAGTTTTACATAAACATCTAACAAAAGTTTAATGGCCTATAACTTGGAGGATTGTAGTGACTAAGAGAATTTGCCAAAAATATGGGCGTAGAAAAAAAGGTACCTTCCTCTTTTCTGTCTTGATGTTTGTTAACTACCCACTAGGTATACAGGATTTCATGTTTAGTATATAATAAAATCCTCACAGCAATTCTGGGTATTTTGGAATTGCTATAATTACTTAATAAAGGAGTAAATTAAGGGCCAGATATTTTAAGGGACTTGCCAAATGGCACAGAGCTTGTAAGTAGCAGAACTGGGATTGGAGCCTGTGTTCATCAGCTGCCAGAACCTGCAACTATTTTCGCTGGATGCCAGGGAAGGGAGAAGCAGAAGCCAAATAAGCATTGACCTTTGGAAAAAAAAAAAAAAAAGAAATTAGAGAGAACCAGGTAAGATTAGACAAGCAAAGTTATGTTATCTTTTCCTCTCCCCCAGTCACAGACAGGCTATTCAGCAAAAGTAGAGCAAATTTCACTGGTAAGCAAACCAGAAGTTTCACATGAAACCAAAAGATAGTATAGAACATGGAAGAGTATGCAGCTTAGCTACAAAAGCAGATCCTTAATATAAAAGCATCTTAGCACAATGGGTACATTTGGCTCTTCTTACCCTTTTAAGAACAGCACCGGCATATCTTGGTATAGTGGCTTATTGCTAACGATGCTTGCAAGTAAGTGGATGTGAGTGTGAGGATGAGGAGCAGACAGAGGAATGTTCATAATGCTAAGAAAACCACGAAATAGTAACAAGGGTATCACTGCATATTTTTAAAATTATTAATAAAATATTTCTTGCAAAAGGTAACAGAAAGTTAATATTTTTAAAATTTAAAAAAGCAAAGAAAGGTATATTTCTGCCTTAAATGTTTATTTTGGTTTTGGATAAAATCATACATAATGAATAAAGCTCAGAAAGTATATATTTCAGTATTTCATTGCTCTTACTTTTTATATAAGAACATGAGGATCTTGAGAAGTTATGCTATATGTTCAGTATTAGTGAGCTTGTTAACAGGAAGAGTTTACTTGATAATTAAATGTTTATCATTCAGCAACCATTTTTAATTATGACTTGATGCCATTAAGTTAACAAGAGTAGTCCAATGATAATTTATCAAACAATGATGTGTCCACAATATCTTTCAACCCTTGCTCAGGATTTCGGAAATATGAATAAATATTAAGCCATATATTCCTGCTGTCCAAAACATATATCTCGCATATATTTCACATGAAAATATCAAAAGCTTGAATTATCACTCACTGTTTATACATCAACTAGACTTTAGGATATACTTATAAGCATTTTATAATAGAAGCGAAACAAGGGTGCAGAAGAATCTGAGAAAATTTCAATTTTTATCTCTACATTCCTTGGAGAGCTTCCTTAGAGCCCAACGGATCAAGAACAAATTACACTGCCTTCTCCTTTGCTCCTGAAGACTTTCATGAGAAAAGATCACTCTCAAAAGAATACTAAAGGCAACTTTGAAGGGAAAAAGTGCAAAATGCACTGCCTAAGAAATATATAAACCATTCTGTCTATATTGTTGTATGATAATGATAATAATACAATAAAACCATATATCTACAAGGAAGTTTATAATACAATACCTCTTATATTGTGTAGTCTGATTGGAAAACCATTCCATAAGCAAGTATAGAAAATGTTGTTTCAAATATTCAGTTTTCACATATGACAAATGTGCAAATTATACAGACAAATTACAGACAAATTATATTGTTTAAATAATTAAGAAAAAAATGTATTACTACTAATAATAATAATGAGTAGCTCATATTTTGGGGGGTTTTTGTTTGTGACAGGTACTGTTCTGAAGTTCCTAACATTATCTTATCTAATTCATACAACACTATTATATACCATAATTATGTCTTTTACACAGATAGGGAAATTGAGGCCTAAATATGTTATGGAGCCAGTAAATGAGGAGCCTGATTTTGAAAAGGCAGGAAGTCCAACTCCACAGTTGGTACTGCACAACCAGAAAATTTATTCTGTTTCTCAGTTCAAAGATATGTTAGAGATTTCCTCAAAAAAAAGATAGAGAAGAACAAAATGCTGTTCTCATTTTTAGATTATGCCTTAAATCTTAAGTTTGTTGCTTCTCATCTAAGTCTTAGTGTTGCTTACCAACACTAAATCCATATAAGAATTTGAGATAAAGTTATAATTAATAAATATACATATGTGTGTATATATGTGTGTGTATATATACATACATATGTATACACGTATATATACAGAGAGAGAGAGGGTGGGGGGAGTATGTAAAGGAAGGAAAATTGAGCTGTATGATCTGAGGAGTAGAAAATGAGCGATGTATTCACTTAAGAGGAAAGTAGCAATTAGAAGAAAAGGTTTGAGCGTTTTAACAAAGATGACTCAATGTGATAGAACCAAACAAATATAGCAGAACAGATACAGCACTTTACAGATGAGGACTGAGGTTTGAGGTAGGGAAGCTATTAACGATGGCTTGAATGAATGCATTTTAGAGTATTTTAAACACTTGTTTGCGAACACCCTCTTCCTATACAACTGCTGCCTGACTCAATGTTTAACTAATACTTGTATGGTCCACCACCTACCCCCTGCCAATGCAGGGTTTTATTTGCCAACTTTAAGATTAGAACTGATTTGAGAAATTTTATCTTCTAACTTAAAAAAAAAATTTGCTGCTTTGCTACTCCTTGGTATTTTAGAGGGATTGGAGGACAATTTAGGACTTGGTATCTTATACTTCACTGATATCTAAGCTAACAATGTGAAATTGATAGTTAAGGAGAATAAAACAATTTGTGATAAAATTGTGTAAATGAGTATAGGGAGTCTGGAAGAAATTTAATTAAAACATCCACTAGAAACCCTAAATAAGATTTCTGGATTTTAAAACAGCAGCATCATATGTAAAGAAAATGACCCTTTAAAAATTAGATCTAAAAATAAATAAAACATATTTGCATACCCTGGGATATTATGCACCCATTAAAAGGAAGGAAACCCTGTTCCATGCAACAACATGGTTAAATCTCCAGGAGATTAGGCTATCACAAAATGATACATACTATATAATTCCACTCATAAAGCATCTAAGTAGATAAAATCATGGAAGCAAAAAAATAGAAGGATGGAAGCCAACAGCTGGAGGAAGGGGAAGAGGGTAGGCAAGAGTGTTTAATGGGTATAACAGAGTTTTAGCTTTGTAAAATGAAAAATAAGTGCTGGAAATCTGTTGAACAGCAATATAAATATACCAAACATTATTGAACTGTAAACCTAAAGATGTTTCAGATGGTAAATTTAATGTTATTTATTTGTTACCACAATTAAAAATAAAATTTAAAAGTTGGATTTATAGTAGAAAATGTTAGACAAAATAATATTTTTAAATGTTCTCAAAATTTATACAATCAATATAGCCTAGTAGGAGCAAACATACAAGGGGTAGGAAAATGGTACAAATTCAAAGTATTTTTTTAATGGCTGGAACAAATTTAATTAATTATCAAAAATGGGGGTGACATCTAATATTGCAAAATGAAAGTTATCATTTGCCACTTCAAATTCCATGCTTAATATACTATGTTAGCAAGAAATACACATCTAAATTAGCTAACTCATTTTGATTAACATAAATGTACCTGCATCATAAGATTAAAATAATGGGATTTAGAAGGTATCAGCAAATAAAGGGTCTGTGGATTAACTACAGTTGGACTACAAACAAACAAACAAAACCCCTGAACAACCAGAACAACGACAAAAACAACCTGCATAAATGATACTTTATTAAAAATTGTTAATTATTAAAAACTTTCAATGTATATTAAAAATACCTGACTTGGCGTGGTGGCTCCTGCCTGTAATCCCAGCACTTTGGGAGGCCAAGGCAGGTGGATCACGAGGTCAGGAGTTCAAGACCAGCATGGCCAGCATGGTGAAACCCCGTTTCTACTAAAAATACAAAAATTAGCTGGGCATGGTGGTGCGTGCCTGTAATCCCAGCTACTCGGGAGGCTGAGGCAGGAGAATCGCTTGAACCTTGAACCGGGACCGGGGAGGTGGAGGTAGCAGTAAGTGAGATCGCGCCAGTGCACTCCAGCCTGGTCTACTGAACGAGACATTGTCTCAAAAAATAAAAAAAAAATTTATTAATTTGTATTGTCTGTAACATCAATTAGCCTGTCATTATTTGCCTCACTACATAAATGTTACATAGGAAGTGTATTAGTCCGTTTTCATGCTGCTATGAAGAAATACCCAAGACTGGGTAATTTATAAAGGAAAGGGGTTTAATTGACTCACAGTTCCACATGGCTGGGGAGGCCTCAAGGAATTTACAATCGTGGTGGAGGGTGAAGCAAACATATCCTTCACAGGGCAGCAGAGAGAAGTGCCAGCAGGGGAAATGCCAGACGCTTATAAAACCACCAGACCTCATGAGAAGTCACTCACTATCAGTGGAACAGCATGGGGGTAACCGCACCCATGATTCAATTACCTCCCACTGGGTCCCTCACACAACACATGGGGATTATAGGAACTACAATTCAAGATGAGGTTTGGGTAGGGGCACAGTCAAACAATATCAGGAAGTCTGGTTTTTAATTTCATCAGTTCATTCCTCAATTTAATTATTACATTTTCTGGACTTGCAGTGAAAGTGTGGATCATATTACCAATGGTACTATAGGGGAAAAAATTGAACATCCCTGTTATCTTCCTGTTTTTCAATAATGAATGATGTGATTTGAACACTCAATTAAACAATTAGAAACTGTCTACGAGCTTACATATTAAGCAGTTTAAAGCACATAAAGACATGTAAACTATTTTATAATACAAGTATATGCATAATAGTCCATGATATAATGCATTAGCGTTGTAGTTCCTTAAGGCTGCCATAAGAAAAAAAAGTAGCAAAAACTTAGTGACTTAAAACAACAGAATTTATTGCTTCATTGTTCTGGAGACTAAAAGTCTGAAATCAAAGTGTCAGCAGAAGCAGCCTCTTTCTAAGGCATGGCTCTGGAAAAGGATCCTTGAGTCTCTGGCTTCTGGTGCTTGCCAGCAATCTTTAGCATTCTTTACTTGTGTCCTGTTTTTCTTTATGTTTTTTTTTCTTTAATCAGGCACCAGAGAGAGCAATTAAACGGAGTTAAGATAGGACCACCACGTCTGCATCTTTTAAGTATTTGATATCATCTCCCAAGATGATATATTTCTTCTGATTTACCATCTTGGATGGAGAAGTGGGCATACTCAAGAGTTTCCCCTAATCCTTAACATAATGGGTTTTTTATGAGTTATTTCAATTCCTATTGAAATAACATACTAATTATGCACTAGAGGCTGCATAAATGGTTATGTGTTGGGTCAGTGAATACTGTGAACTGGCTGTGAGATAAATTGAGACAGAACTGTATTTAACATTTAGGGTCTTTTCTCTCCCACTCTAAGATGAGAACTATGGTAGCCTTATATATCCTTTGATACAGTGTATGCCTGAGATATGTCCGAATATGTTCTTTTCCCCACAGTAAAATTTGTCAATTGGCTACGGGTTTCTGTACAAAATATTAATAAAAAATTTATTATATACTTATGTAGCCATTCTACAGTCATTGTTCAATGAGACTTTATCTTCACATTAATCAATGAACTGTTGTCCTAAAAACTCACTCATGGGCTGGGCACGGTGGCTCAAGCCTGTAATTCGAGCACTTTGGGAGGCCGAGGCGGGCAGACCAGGAGGTCAGGAGATGGAGACCATCCTGGCTAACTCGGTGAAATCCCATCTCTACTAAAAATAGAAAAAATTAGCCGGGGTGGTGGGGGCGCCTGTAGTCCCAACTACTCGGGAGGCTGAGGCAGGAGAATGGTGGGAACCCGGGAGGTGGAGCTTGCAGTGGGCCAAGATCGCGCCCCTGCACTCCAGGCTGGGCGACAGAGCCAGACTCCATCTCAAAAAAGAACTAAGTTAATTAATTAATTAATTAATTAAAAATATATATAAAATAAAACTCAGGCATATCTGAAAACTTGATAAATAATTTTAATTTTCTACTATATCAAAAGACATCATCTCTTAACTCTCCAACTCTAGACATTTTCTGGTAATACAAGTCAAGTAATTCCACTCCTTCCATAATTGACTGCAAAGGCAGTTCTGGTATCTCTTTTATTTACCACAAGCCATCATCACATGGCAGCTTTAACTGGACATTCTTATACTAAGACCAGCTCCTAGTTCATGCCAGTACATAAAATCTTGAGTCATAAACAATCAATAATCTTTTCTCTATCCAGCTTTATGTTCTACATTTTCTTGTCCGATAACTTCAGGATCAATTCCCATCTATGGTGCTACCTGGGACATATTGGGCAAGTCTTATAACTCACTGGGTATACATACTATTTTCTCCCACAAATTGAATGGCATTATTCCTCAGGCTGTGTCATGACATGACCCTAGTTATTGGTCTGGAGGCAATGAATAGAAGCAGAGGACAATCTTGAGGGAAGGAAGCATCAATCTGTGAGCCCTTTCAGCACCTCTAGACAAGGGAAGTGTACGTGACAGGAGTGGCTCCTCCTCTCTCCATGGGATGGAATCTGTATCAGCTCAGATTCCAGGCAAAACATCAATTCTGAATCTCAGGGTTATAACTCAAATATCCTCTTGCTAGATAGGTCTGACTCCTAATCTTTTCCTGTCAGGAACCTGTATTAAACACAGAGGCTTGTAAATGCTATGCATGCAGTAGCCTCTGTAACTTCACTGCCCTTACAATTAATTCCTGGGTTTAATTTTCAGCCTAGTTAACCCTGTAGAATATAATGTCTTTAAACACTGCTGTGGAGGCCTTTTGACTTTTACAGCATGCCTTGAATTTTAAGTCCTATAATCTAAATGGGTCCTTTTCTTCTTTCAAGGTTTTTAAGCTATTAAGGAAAAAAAAAATCATCTAAATCCCCAACAGTATAATTACTTTGACCCCTATTCCTTTCAAATGTCCCAATACAACATAAACCTGTACTTCAACTTATACATGCCTTTAAGACTAAATCACTTCCAGGTAAAATATTAATAATTGTGATTCTACTGCATTTCAGGGTGATCATCTCCCTAATTTCCATAGTAGTCTGGGCCTTTATATCATTTTCTGATGGAAGAATGATTCGGTTCTAGTATACCAACACAGAATGGGATTCTCAGTGCCTCTTCTGGTTCTAAATCTCTCAAATTTTGTTATACAAAGAAAACAGAGCTAGAAACAATAGCATTTATGAAAGTGGATTATATTGGGAAGTAATTCCAGGGAAGAGAAATAGGGATCTGGAAAAAGTATAAAGAAAAAAGAAAACTAATGCAAGGGTACATTATTGAACTGATACTCACTGTTGCCAATAGAGGCTGTTTTGTAATGACTATCTGAAGAATTATGAAAATGCACTGGTGAATTGTGCCATTAAGGTACTAAAGAGGGGAACAGTTATCTACTGCCTTACTGTTCCTCATTGTTCAAAGGCTGTCCCATGAATTATTAACTTCCTTATACTTCCAGGTTTGTGGATGAAAGAGCAAGCATCCCACATAGAGGCAGAAAGGTCCTAAGCAGAAAGTTAAAAGTGTTAGATGCAGCTAATCTAAGGAGTTATCAAGTTATACCCATACACAGATGGTGGCCATGACAACTTCTAGCACAGAATTAGATTTAGAGCATTATTTCCCAAAGTTTATTGCACATGAGAAATACTAGAAAGACTTACTTGTTAAAGCACATATTTCTAGTCTCCACCCCCCAGAATCTCTGAGTAGGTCTGAGGTATGGCATGAGAATTTGAATTTTTTACATGTTCCCGGGCGATATAGATACTGATGCTCCTGGGACTACATTTTGACCACTATCTGGAGTTTGTAAGGTGGACAACAGGAATTGATTTATTCTCAGGTGTATAACTTATTCAAGCAAGATCATCAATGTACACAAAATAATTGGGTGAAAGATATTAGGATATAGAATAGTACATAATTTCAAAGTACCACCTCACAAATTTCTTAAGTGAAAGAAGTTATACATACTCGACAGGCTTGTTGGATAACATTTAGCCAACATTTGCTAAATGATGATGAAAATACTAAGATTGTATGTCTGCTGGTGTAATAAATTAGCTAGAAGTTTTATTACTAAATGTCTATGTCTAACTTGAATCTTATAATGAATAAAATAACCTAGATTCCTATATATATGAGTATATATATGAATATAATATATAGAGAGAGACATACACATATATGCACACATATTATGTATGTGTATCTTAGATAAGGCAAAAATTTGAGGGTACCATTGCAGAAAAATTGAATCAAAGAAACATAACAATAAATTCATTGTATAAACCTTAATTATATCCTGAGGGCAACAGATGCAGATATAAATGACACTATTGGTACAAATAGACAAATATATATAAATACCCTATTATAGTTAATATTATTCTACCAATGCTAAATGTTGGAGATATGATAATGATATTGTGATTATATATGAGAATAATCTGGTTCCAGGCAATGCATGCAGAAGTATTTATGGGAAAAATGCCATGATACCTTTTATTTCCTTTTAGATATACAGCACAAAATAATAGAAAGTGTCTATAGAAACAGATAGAGCAAACTTACTAACAATTAATGAATCTAGGTGAAGCGTATAAAGGTGTTGATTATAGCATTCTTCCAATTTTCTGTAAATTTCAAATCTTTAGAAATATAATAAATTTAGCAAAATGTAAGATATAATATGATTAGCACTATCAAATGAACCTTAGAAACTTTCTAAAACTATTTGAAGGAATAAGAGCTAAATTCTAGAATGAGACATTGGAGGAAGTTTCAACAAGACTGACACATTTGTACTGGCTCTCGAAAATTGGAGATTTTTTCATAGATGGGCATAGAAGAGAAAGACACTCTAGCTATGATAATGATATAAACCAAACATGAAATGTTAATGCTCAGTATTATTATTGTTGCTATTAAAAGCAATAGTTACACCTCACTATTAATATATTCAAGACAGAGAAGGATTCAAAGAAAATTTAGATAAATTGTCCAGTGTCTTAAAATAATTAGTAATAGCTTTGTTCAGTTGCACTAGGTGGGAGCAATATATTATTTATACCAGAGGAATAATTTAAACTTTATCCAGGTAGACTATGACCAGCCCTCAAAGAAATCACAAATATGTCATATATTAAGCATATAGAGCTAGAAGTGGTATTGAAGAGGTTAATTAGTGTTATCCAAAATCTACTATACTTATACCAAGCACAGAATCTTTTCTCCAGTGTATATCCGTCATATAAACATGATAGGTTACAGGTGCCCTTAGGGCATAATTTAGTATAAATGAATATTAGATTAATTTGCTTGAGGAGCTCAAGTAGTGCATTAAATACATTCATTAGCCCAACATGCCACTGGTAATTTTGTGACCATCTATGAAAGAGGATTAATCTATTTATTTTTAAAGCAAAACACTCCAATAAAGATGTAGACAGTCTAATATCTTTAAAGTTATTAGTGATACAATCTTGAGGATCTTGAATCTTAGTTTTGAGGGCAAATAAGTATAGTTCAGCTGGTTTCTAAGGATGAAAAATCATAGTGTGTAAAAATCTAGGTTCTAGAGTCAGATAATCTGAGTTCAAGTTCTAGATCTGCAAGAGTTTTGCTATGTATTTTATAACACATTTCCATTTCTAAGATAAGAATAATGGCACTAAACTCATAAAGCTGTTTAAAGATTATATAAAGTAAAACATAGTTTCAGGCACAGATTAAGTACACAATAGGCATTTGTAGTTATGTTTTATGAGCTAGCAATTGCAACTGAATATTAAAAATTACAGTAAATTTTATGACTTAAGAAATAATTATTTATTATTATATCTCATGACTGAGGAGGGTTGGAATAGGCTAACCTCAACTGTGTTTGGCTGATATTAAATGGGCTCACCTGGGAAAACGAGCAAGTTGGCTCTGTGAACAAGACTTCTCTGAAAAGGAATTTGCAGGAAAGAGATTTTATTCTAGTTAATAGTTTGCAAACTGACTTTTTAGTGTAAAAATAAGTTGTGCTCCAGAGAACAAAGACTGAGTTTGGGTTTTATAGCAAACATTCCTGCCCAGGTTCCCAATAAGTTCCACTGATGCAAATGAAATACTGAAGCTCACTTAACTCTGATTAGTGAAGGCATAAAGGTTCTGATAGGTCAATACAGCTGAGCACTCATACAGCTTAGCCCTTATAGGCCAGGGCAGATGAGGTCTGATTGGCTGGTTCCAAGCCACCAGAAGTCTTTTTATAGATGTTTCTTTCAAATGGAGAGGTGGAGGGCATGTGGGGGATATTCTAGCTACAGTTCAGTTTGGCAGTGACAACAGAACTAATCTGGCTTGATTGTAGAAAGACAGGTCCTGTGATACTTTTACAATATCTTCCTGAGAACACAGACTGAGTGACTGCTCCCTCACATAGACATGGCCACCTACTTCCGTTTTAACGTTGAGTACCTCAGTCAGCCATGGTGAGGTCATTGTGTCTGTTGGCTGGGGGCATATTTTAGCAGCTCTAATAATCAATTCTTATTCTTCCCCTGTGACCAGTGAGAGAAAACTCAGCATTTTTTTTTTCAGGGCTATAGAAAAGCACAGAAGTCCAATTGCACAGGCGTTTTTTAAGCCTCCATTTGAATCATGCTTACTAGCATCCCATTGACCAACACAGATCACATAATTGAGCCTATAGTCTAAGCTACACAGTAAAGGTTATGAAGACTGGGAAAGATTGGAACTTGGAGCATTTTTACAATCTACCTAAGGAAATAGAGACCTATTTACACTGAGAAAGCAGACCCTTTTAAAATATGTTTGGTATATTCAAGCAGCCCTCCCTCACATAAGATTCCCAAGAGAGTTAAGCGTAAAGGTCGATAACCATGGAAAAGTGATATGTCAGTTAATTCTTAGCTAGTTTTCCACACTTCTGTCAACATAATGTGCACTCAGAACTCCTTTGAAAAGTATCCATGGGTACAGAAGGAATGATCTAATGCACAATGAAACCAACTTTTTAATGCACAACTTCTGACTTTCTGAGTGGAGTACACAGAGACCTCCACTCCACCACAGGTACCATTATGATGGTGAGATTGATCAGCTCCTAACTTTTCCAAAGATATTAAAATTAATTGCAGTGGAAAGTGATCAAAAAAAGTTAACTAAATTGAAAGTTGATGTGGTACTAAACATTTCTCAGAAACACAAAAGCAGATGGATCTACACAGGAGTTAGCAAACTAAATCTGACCCTTAGCCTGTTTTTGTATGGCTTCCATTCTAAGGATGGCTTTTACATTTTAAAATGTTTTTAAAAATTCCAAAAAATATAAGGTTTGATGACATGTGAAAATTATGTACAATTCAAATTTCAATGTCTATAAATAAAGTTTTATGCTAACACAATATATTCATTTGTTTACATATCTTCCATGGCTGCTTTGCCACTATATCCGTGTTGAGTTGTTGCAACAGAGAACATCTGTTCCTCTTGTCAATTCCCACTACTGTTCAGCTCACTGTAAATTGCAACGATACAATTATAAATTAACAGTTTCCAGCACTATGGGTATCAGCATAATACATTTTATGTTATTTTTTTTTAACAGTGCATGACCAACATGTCAAAAAGAGGTAAGAAGAAAAAGTGAAGTTTGAATGTCAAACTTTAAAGGCAGAGTGGAGTAATGCATTGTATATTATATGTTATTATATATTATATATTTTTGTAATCAGATTGGAAGTCAAAGTATTATGTTTATTCAATATGGATACTATGGTTGTGCTAAAGTCAACATTACTGGAATAAACATTCATCATGACATTTTTAATGAGAAAGCAATGGTCAGATAAGTTAGAAAATTTTAAATGGAGTAGCTTAACACTGTAAAATTCCTTTACAAAAAGGTAAGAGCAATATAAAGAGAAAGAAAAGAAAAAGAAGATGAAAAGTAACTTTCCAAGTGGTGCCCATGAACAGGTTTGAGCCAGCTGCAACAAACCATTGCCTATCCCGTTAAAAGTTATCAGTATCAAAATCCTGAGAGTTGTAAGTTGTCTTTCACTTCGTAGGAATGGATTATGATTGATTGTTCCTATTTTTAAGTTTGACTAGATGCATCTATTTCTTTATAGCCTGAAAAAAATGCTAAAATAGTGCTAAACATTTCTCACTTAAAAAGAGTAGCAAATAGCAAATAAGTGATCAAGTACCAGGTGTCTTATGTTCAAGGCATGTACCAGTAAATCACATATCAAAGTAAAGTCGTTGTAATTCCTTCTATATGTACTGTACCTAGAATATTTTCTAAAATAATATATTCAGTCATAGTTCCCCAGAAATGAATAAATTATATAATGAAAGAATATTAAAAAATAATTGTGTTAATAATTGACTGGCTATTGTTGTGCAAAGTTTAATGCATTCCGTAGATACATTTGTTTTTATGAACATGTGTTTTATTCCATTGCTAAGTGTGTTGTTTACAGAAGTGATTTTTCTTCACGCGTAGAGAAATTGTTACATTCAGTCACTAGCTATTATAAGGTGCCTTCAAATATGATTCTAGGGTATTTGATTTGGACTACAATGGGTGAAGTAAAGGCAAGTACCAATTATGGCAGGCTGATTCAATTGTCTATCATAAATTTGGATGGTAGGACAACGGTAAATTAACGGACTCCAGCTTTTAGGTCTGAATCAACATCTTCTCCCTTAGGTAGACTATATTACTCAGTTTAATCTAAGATTGCAGTTGGACAGAAGATTTGTAAAGTCTGAGTCTATGACTTTATAAGGATTTCTAATGAAGATAAAAGTTAGTCTTAGGTGGTCAGAAAGCAATTACAACTAGTCAAAAGTTCTGTTAAGTTTCAGTGTTTGACTCTCACTAGTCAAAAAGTTTATATGTGAGCCAAGTTCTTGCTTCTCAGTTCTGCAGCCATCAAGTAAAGCCTGCACTGCTTGACATCCACCTTCGGTATTGCATATTGGTTTTAAAGACACCACTTGTTGGGGAACCAACTTTATCAGTAAGAATATAATAGGACGTAGTCTTTGAGTTGATTTCTGAAGGAGT
Source organism: Pongo abelii (assembly GCF_028885655.2). NCBI lineage: Eukaryota > Metazoa > Chordata > Mammalia > Primates > Hominidae > Pongo > Pongo abelii. The sequence continues at coordinate 60,226,331 of NC_085928.1, forward strand.
AGAATAATCCATACAAATAGGTACATATTATTAAGCCCCTTACCTTGTTTTTCCTGAGTAAACTGTCCTAAAGGTCCAATGGTAAATAAATCTGTAAGTTATGAGCTGTAGATCACACTCAGATGATTCTCTCTTTTTTCTACTACAGAGCATATTTTCTACTTACTATAGGTATACCCAAAGATACTACTGGGCTTAGAGAAGATACAGGTTTTCCATTGCCAGAAGCTTGGGTAATTTAGAAAGTTCTCTTTCGATCACTTCTCTCAGTGATCCAAAATTGCAAATATAAGATTAATAGACACTCCTCCCAGGGCCTTGCAAGAATCTTTTGAAATCAGGGGCACTAAAACGTATTTTTCATTTGTTTCATGGAGAATCATTGAGATTGCCAGATTTAGAAAATAAAATACAGAAAAACTAGTTAAATTTAAATTTCAAATGAGCAAAGAGTAATTTTTAGCATTAGTATGTCTCAAATAGTGTATGGAACATGCTTACATGTGAAAAAAAAGTGTTGTTTATCTGAAATTAAAGTTTATCTGGGTGTCTGGTATTTACTGTCAATTTGATGGGGAGTTAGGAAATCCCCATATTGCCGAGGTGGCAGAGGTGGGGAACTGCACGTAGAAACAACATATAAACTACATTAGTGGGAATAGGAGAGATTAGAGAAGAACCTTGTTTTGAATGACTTTTCTGCATAGGTCTTTCATATTTCTGTACATCTAAGGATAAATACTTAGTTTGCTCCAGACTGTTTTTTTTCCAAAGATTTTCATATAAACAAATATCCTTGAAAGATAGAGATGTTTCCCTCCTTAGAGCTGATTTTCTTATATTCTAGGCTAATAATATCTCTCTCCAGAGGGGAATGATGGATAAGTTTTGACAGGATCCTCTTCTATAATACTGGTGCTTGCTAATATTGGTGCTCTTCTCCTGTATCAAGGCCTCACTCACTAACCATATGTTGCTAGAGTATTAAATGAATATTGCTTGGCATACCACGAAAAATCTTTCCCAAACTCAATCCTTTAAAATTCCCCTAATACACCAATTTGTGCTCTAATAAAGCCAAACTTTGTGTATAACACACACACACACACACTCACACACACATACACTTGCACACACTGCCACTGCTGCTAAGAAATATCTTGACTTTGCTGCAGTCGTTTTTATTTCCCTTTATTGAGCAGTCTAGAACAATAAAATACCCATACCTCATAGCAACAAAAATTCAGATGCCTTGATTTCAGAAACTGACAGCTTGGCAGATGGTGTAGGTTATTTTGGATTTTTATAGGCTTTTTGTGTATAAGTCGTGTGTCACATACTAGATAAATAGCACAAGGTCAGATGCGTATTATAAATTTTTGAAGTCCCAGTACTAGCACTGTAAATTGTATTTGATAAATGTTTATTGCTCAGATATTTGAGTGTGCCCTTCTTCTGTACTATAATATTTTGCAACTTGCTCCAATGTTAAAAACTTGTTTAATTTCTCCCTAAAATTGCTTGTCTCAAGCACTCCAACACAAAAAGCATATGCCTAAGGGGAGAAACCCGTTTATTTGCTTGGTCGTCTTTTGAATTTCTTGCAACTTTCCATGTACAGGGTACTTTCAGCACACTTCTTTTAAGAGAGGGTTGCTCTTGGAAGAGACACTGAAAGGCTTTCGTTTACCTGCTCTTCCCTAAGTCTCTCCCAACAGACAGGCTCTTAAACTCTGAAGAGTATACCAAGTGTCCTGTTCCAAGAATTTCACCTGGGATACAGTAGATCATACATTTTCCAGGCATCTAAAAGGTAAACAACTCAAAGACCAAGTCACCTTCTCTCACTCTCTTCCATTTGTTTAACAATGACTCTTTCATATGTGGTCTGTTAACTTTCTACTCCGAGGAAAAAAAGCACAATGAGGCAATCACACTGAACATATCAGCATCAGAGAACACAGCTACCTTAATTGTGCTCCCCAAGACCCTGTGCTTTTTGCTTTACTAAGATACTATGGCTTGTTTTTTTTTTTTTTTTTTTTTAATCAGTCTATCAATTTGCCTGTCACTGAAGTCATTAGTTTTAAATTTGTCATCATGGAATATCATCTTTTCCAAAGCAAATATCATCACCCTTTGATGGTCAGTCACTGTATCTGACAGTGAAAAAATAGGAAGATATTGTTTATTCCAGCTCTTTGTAATTTAGCTTTAAGACTGGCTCTCATTTAAAGATTTAGCATTGCTCAGCAAATGGATCTTTCAGAAAAATCACAATATTTTATAACACAATTGAATGTATTAAGCCAAGTTTAATGATCATAAGTCATATGTTTTTTCCATAACCTTTTAGCTTACACTTGCAATTGAACCCAACCCCAATTTCATTATCAGCAGCTTTCCTATACTGCATTCAGCTCTATCATTTATTTTGCAATTGTTGAAATAAAAAAAATTGAGATGTTTGACTTAACAAAAAGCATAGCTGAAATGTGAACAGAGAAAAAATCAATTTGACACGTGGTGGTAATACAGTCTTTTTTACTGTAGTAAATGTTGTTCTTTATATTACCCAAAGTATTTATTCTGTAGCATTATTGCCCAAGGATTTATGCACTGTGCCATAAGACAAGCAAATCAAGCAGGATGGCTCAGGAACCATATTCCATCCATGCCAAAAGATTTAAATAAGTAAATAAATAATAAATTGTTCCACTTACCATTCCAAATCTGGCTGGAAGTACACAGGGAGTATTCATTAGCTCACAGAGCTGAAGTAGGAAGTAGAATACCAGAAGGTCAAAAACAGATTTCACATAGAGTGGAATTTGCCAAAGGTCAGTGTTTCTTATGCTTAGTAGAAATGGACCTAACATAATTTATATTAAAAAAAAATCTGCAAACAAACAATGCACTTTTTTCTTCTTTGCTGTACTTTGAAAGAAGAACAATAATACACGAGTTCTAAAAAATGAACATATGGGTCTTTAGTTTCACCTCATGCTTATCTAAAGTAGAATTTATTCCTTAATTTTAAATCATACATTTTCCTTCAGAATTTTATGGTTATGGTACATGAAACTGAGAGTGGCATGTGTTACCTCTAGTACAAATGTTCACTTATGATTTTTTTTATTTTTAAAACCAAGTTCCAACTATTTTTAAAAATTATTTTATTATCAGTTTCTGATACAATTAAGCAATCTAATACAACACATTTTTTTCTGCTTTAAGGAATGTTCTTTCCATCCTTTATGTTTACAACAGATGGAAAGGGTTATATGTGTAGTTACTTTTTAAGTATTTGTATGTGTTCCAATGATTTCAGAAACTTTCTGGTAAAAAAAAAGTTTGCTTATTTCAGCATCTTTCTCCTATTCTCCTAGAAAACACAAAAAAATGATAAAGAATAAGAAAAACAACAACCAAAGAGGAAAAAAAATCCTGAAAAATCAATTCTAAAAAATTAATAAGGGTACAAATAAAATCTTCAGACTCCACAATAAACAAAAGACTACCAATAATGTGACATGTGACTCAAATCTTGAGGAAGGAAGTAAAATAAAGAATTAGGAAAGTAAGTGACAGAGTCCAGCTATATCATATCTCACAGAGGACCTGGAATTGAATACTTTCTGAATGGAAGGACCTCATCCATAGTACAAAATATATGTGTCATTTGCAATAATGGGTGCAGAAACCAGAATGATGAGGGCTGACGGCAGAAGAACTTTTGAACCAGATTTACTTGAGGAAGCAAAATTGGGGGATTTCCCAAAGAAATCACGGAGAATGAAAATCTACCTGCAGATGTGAAGAAGTAGCAAGCAAGGCCACTGTGGGCTCAGCACACGCATACAGAGAAATCTCTTGAAAATTGCTATTTCATAAAATTGTTCTTACTTAATCATGGAAAAGAAAATAAAAGTAACATGGCCATAATCAACAAAAGTGTGAAAGAAAATGTGTGTGAATGTAAATGAGCATCAAATTTTACCAGCAAATGAAGAGCATTGACTAGAAATTGTTGCCAAGCAGCAAGTGAAAGTAATCAAACATTTGCAATCAAACAGACAACTGAGCAAAACAAAATACAATTAAGTCCTCCCTCGATGAAGAAAAAACAAAATTCGGAAACATAAAATTTGTAGGAGAGTAATAATGACAATAATTACAGAAAAGGATAAAATATTTGAAGTATCCAATAAAGAACAGGAAAATCACTGACATAAAGATTGAATTTGAAGGTGCTCAAGAATGAAAAAAATGTACAGGAAATTTATGAAAACTGTAGTAATAAGTGATTAAAAAAATAAAGACCAAAAACAATACAAAAAATTATCCAACTGAATAAGAAAAAAATACACAAAACAGCAAGCAAATAAAATGAATTAAAGAAAAATTTTAAAGTAACAGATATAAACAAAAACTGATCCTTGGGAGAGAGGTAAATATATATATATATACACACGCATATATATATATATACACACACATACACACACACACACATATACACACATATATATATACACACACAAATATGAGAGAGATACTTATGTGTATATATAAAATGATATAATAATTCAGAAGCCACCCTAATGAAGACAAACATGGAGTGAGCTCAAAAACACAAACTATTTTGAGGAAATAATCACAAGGAACCCTCACAAATCTAATTTTTTGTATGCAAATAGACTTCTTAAATATCTAGGTAAATAGATATCAAGATGTATCATATAAGATATATGAGAGATAAACACACTAACTTTTTTGCAGAATGAGACTGTTACCAAAGAACACATACTCCTCAAAAAGCACCTAGCCCAGTCAAATCCATGGAATAACACATCCTTTTCAACTAAAGAATTTTTATGCAACATAAACTGTTAAGAGAATATAAAAAGATGAAACATTTCTAGATGATTTAAAAAAACAAACTTTCGTAAATCACTGATTTTATACTTCACAAAGATTATACAAAATAGAAAACCACACTGTCACTAATAAATAGTTTTTTTAATTCCTAAATAAATTTTAGTATAGAAATTTAATAGCACATTAAAAACAATGCATTATATAAGTATGAATTATTCCAGGAATGGAAGTGTAGTTTAATATGAGGAAATCTATTAATATAATGTGTCATTAGATACATGGAGACAAATTGTGCAATCATTTCATAGATGCTGTTATAACACAAAATGTTGCATTGAGAACACGGACTATACAAATCATGCAAAAATATTTCGTGTTTCAAAGCATTCAGGCAACTGCTATGCTCAGGAGCTAAAACATATACATTTTGGAGAAATATGAGACTATCAGACAGGGTTCCATAAAATGTCCCTTTTCTTCTAGGAGCATGTATTTTTGTTTCAGCTTGAACAGACAGGATTTTATTGAGCAATATATGTGGAGACATTAATCACACAAAGGAGCCATTTTCATTTATGAAATTCTCCTTTTTATAATCCCATTAATTGAACAGTTTACATGACTTTCAAAGCAACAAGGCTCCATAAATTCATATATCCCAGACTTATTTATTATAAATAATCTGGAAAAATGTGGTGTGTCCTACTAAAAACATTTTATTGAAAAATATCCTTCCTAAACTTTTTGCTAGCAAATAGCATTAGCATTTTCACCAGGAGGACTGTGTAGTGGTCATTAGCTTCTTTGTGAGGGTATTTGATTGGAATAATTTATACCTCTGTGGGGTCCTAGTAGAGAGGGAGGGGCTGTAGGCCTGCTATTTGCAATTATCTCCATAGGCACTAAAATGACACAACATTCACCAACTTTTATGGACAAATACATTATTAAGAGAAATAACTTTTGAAGTAAGGAAATTAGAAAAAATATAAAGGCAAATAAATGACCCATTGGAAAAAAAAAGACGTATCTCTGGAAAATAAAAAGAGATACAACTATAAAACTAAGAAAAATAATTTTTATACTTAAAATATAATCTATATGTGTTTCAAAATAGAGCAGATGAAAATGCACCTCTTATAGCACTAGCCAAACATAATATATTTAGAAATAAAATTATCTATAAATATAAGAACTATATTATCTTATGCATTTAGAAAACAAATACTTCAACACACACACATACACACAAATATTAAGCAAATAAAAAAATAAATCCAGATAAACTCCATTTAATTAATTCAAGGCAAAATATCCAGTGTTGTTTTCTCTGTAAATTCATTTAAATATTTAATATCCCTATGAAAATACAAAACTGATTTTTTTAGAATTGAATTATTTGAAGTTAATATTTACATACAAAAATAAGAAAGTGTAAATAATGGAAAAAATCTCTGAATAAAAAAAGTGAATGATAGAGGATGCTTTGTAGCAGATATTAAAGCATTTTATCAAGACTTAAGTATTAAATCAGTGTGCTAATGGTTCATGAATAGCTTCATACATTAAAAAACAATATAAAGTTCAAAATAGACCAAATGCAAATTAACTAATAAAAGTGGGATGTGAAATCAGTGGAGAAAAAAAAGATGGAACGTTCAATGAATCCTACTTGTAATCCCTAGTAGCTATCCACAAAACAAACAAAAACACACAAAAAAATTGATATATTTCACCTCATATTTATGGATAAATTACAAATGGATGAGTGATGTAAATGAAATTCATTAGCATGTAAATATTAGAAAACATGGAGAAAAATATTTTATAAACCTAGATTAAGTAAAGCTGCTGTAACTATGATAAGAGTTAAAAAAAAGTAATTGCTGAATTAGAAAATGAATAAAATAAGAATGTGAATGACAAACAGGTAAAATTATTAACAATGCCATCCATAAACACAGACAAATCTCCACACTACATGTTCTACTACTAATTTAGATAAATATGGATAAAAGAAATGAATAGTCCAAAAATGCATGTTCCAAACAAATAAGTTCACTTTGTTCTTAAAATCATGAAAATATGCCTATCTTTATTCTTCTTAAGAGAAGTACAAATTAAAATGATATTGAGACACTACTTTTACTTTTCAGTTTGGCAAAAATCCAAGTTTGGAAACACAATCAGTTGATGAGGTGTTTGGAAATGGACAATCAGAATGTAAATAGTTATACTCCAAATTAAGACAACTTAGAAATACCTATTAAATTTAAAATTATTGATACCTTTAACTCTGCAATTTCATAAGGGAATTTGTTTTATACATACATAGAAACATGAAAGAAATATGTGTACAAATTTTACTATTTGAAACAACTGTAATGACAAATTATAAAAAAATCAGCTTGATCAAGTTAAAAAGTAGAGTAGTTCCATTTAACACAATAGTGTGGAGAAAGATAAATCTTTCAGTGTACTAAAAAGGAGATATCTTAAATATATGATAGAGTATTATATATTGTGTAAAACGGGGGAAGATACTTTCTTCATATTTGCTTATATAAACATAGATAAACTCATGGAAGACATAAAACTAGCAGTTAAGACTAATTATTTACAGATTGGTGATTGGATTGGTACTGGGAGGATAGAGGACTAAAGAGACAGGAAATGATTTTATTACAGATTTTATATAGATACATACTGAAGATTTCTAATTCATACTTATATTACTTCTACATTTGTCCATTAGACAGCATACTTCTATGAAAAAGAGTTATTTCCACATTATTTTCTTAAGTATTAACTCATATTTAGTTTTGTTTTTCAATGTTTTCTTATTTATTGCCAACACTGTATATTTTATACATTGTCTTTGAAATAAATACACGTTTTTCCTACATTTTTTAAAAAGAACTGAAAAGCGAAGGGGGGCTGAAATAACTAAGATAATAAGATAATGAATGTAATTAAATAAATTCCCTATTTGCTACATCTATCAAATAAACATAAAATGTTATATTTTATCTAATAGAAAAAAGAAATGTTTTAAAATAATTATTATACATCTTCTATGTAACCTTGAAGAATTGATTCTCTAGTGACATTTGAGATAATTTTGTTTTGCATCTTACTGTTTTTTCTAACAACTTAATATATGAAAATTTTGCATGAACATTTAAAGCCATACATGCTCAAATATCATATTTGAAATATAAATGTTAAAAATGAGGGCATGATTAATAACAAAGGGAATACCTTTTTGTTTCAGTGGGTATATGTCTAGAAGAGACAACTTTCAGGTATACAAACTTTGGAAACTGATTTGATATTAATTAACTAACACTTTAGTTACCATGTAAATATCTTCCAAAAATGACATTCAGGATTTTAAATGTCATAACTTCCTTCTATTTGGCTTTTAATAAATGTACTGTAGAGATTCTATGGTAAAGTCTTAGGTGATAACACCGGAGGGAGACCACAATGCTCTCAAGCCACAGGACCTTGTTCCTTTCATTGGATTTCACGTTACCATTTTAGTTTCTTATCTGATGCTTGTCATTGGTTTTACATTTCTTCCTATATTCCTTTTCCTCATTTTGATTTTTTAAAGTTTGCATTTAAAAATGTTTTCTATATTTTTATTTTGAAGAATGCCAAACTTAGTGTTGAAAATGTGCCCAATTGGTGAACTAAGATTCACCAATATTGTTCTGTAATTATATTTTTCTAAATACACATACATATTCTTTTCCTTTGAAATATCTGAAAGAAAATCGAAAACGTGAAGAGCTTCATCCTGAGTGCTTTAAAATACATCTCATAGAAAAATCTCTGTCCAGAGTCAATATGAGAGCCAAGCAGTAACTTTAAAATTTTTAATAGCCACATTTATAAAAGCAAAAATAAACTCTGAATTAATTTCTATAATGTATTTTATCTAACCTATTATAGTCCTCCAATGTCATCATTTCAACATGTAATGAACATGAAAACTATTAATGATATACTTTGTTTTTTTTAATTCTAATTCCAATGTGTACTTTTACACCCTGAGCATGTTTGAATTTGAACTCACCATGTTTCAAGTGCTCACAGGCATGTGGTGGCTAGTGGCTACCAAAGTGAACAGTGTTGTTCACAAGCCTTGCTGTGATCCAAGCAGAGAATAGCAAAACGAATGCTTCACAATTTTCTGCCAAACATCTCACCTGTGCAATAAGACAAGGCAGCCTTATCTTTACCCAAGTGTCCTAAACTATCTCTCGAAAACGTGTCTCTCATTAGTCCTACCAAAATTATCATTAAATAAAATAAGTATATCAATTTATGAGCTGTCCTGTGGCCCTCTTGGGAAGGTCAGTTTAGTCTGGAGAGATAGACAGTAACTATGTGTCCTGATTTGTCCTTCGTTGTCCACATCAGGTACTTAACAATTTTCCCCCAAACAACCCAAAGCACCTTTATGCATCGTTTACTTTCTTGGTGTTCTCTCTCTCTCTCTCTCTGTCTGTCTGTCTCTCTCTCTCTCTTCTTTTTTCCAAACAGTAAATGTTCTCTTCACTTATGCATAACTAAAAATGCCATTAACGAGGCTGTTTTCTTAGTGTGACTTCCCTAAAATTAGGCCCTAAGGAGAAACACTTGTCTGCAGTAGTTTATTTAGGAATGTTATCCCACAAAGCAGGAATATAGAGCAGGAGATGTACGCAAAAATAGTGAGAGAGTGTCAGTACAAAAACATGATATTAAGTTGGCATTTCGAATAGCGAATTATTTTCCATTCTGCCAGAGCCTTATGATCAGTTTTATGAAGCTGATCATCCACAGAAGAAAGGAGGAAAACGTTTATCCGTAAACGTTTATTCATAAAGGGTGTTAGCACCCCTGCAGGGACTCACTGATCTTGGCTCTCAGGCTGCACACATGCACGTGAGTGCAGAAGGGATTCCCTTGGCTTCCTATCACATCAGCGATGCCCAAAAAGGAAACTGGCCTGCTTGAAGCAAGGCTTTGTCCAACTTTGCTTGCACTAAACTAGGCAAAGCTTATATGAAACTGAGCACCACTCACCTAGCTAAATAGTAAAGCAATAAGATTTTGAAATAATATACAAATGTTTTTGGGTGTCTGTTTTTGTATAAGCTCCTGCGCCCTGCCACAGGAATAAGAAATATTTCCAAAGTCAATTTAAGTTGCCAGCCCTTACAAAATGAAAGAGATATTAGATTGCTTGTAATAAGTTTTCTGATTTTTGACCTCGTTCCGAATGTCTAAAGATATTTGCACACAATTTGCCCCAAAGTCATAAGAATGTGCCCCCATTTCCCACCCCCATTCTTCGTATTCTGTTTATGTCCCACACTTGAGTATTTGAAAACACTGTGATGCCAAGAATGTGAACCTCTGAGACCAGCATAGCCGATCCTTAGTGTGTTTCGGTTCTTGGTATAAAAAATACAAAACAAAATAAAACCCATGGGTTTGATTATACTACACAACTATGTGCAATTAGAACCTTATCAAATTCAGGAGGCTTGAGGTGTTCTTCAATCCTGTTTCCATTTTCAATGTATTTTCTGGAGAACTGATTTAGATAAAATGCTTCTCAATTATTTTCAGCATCTAATTATGACCACTAAGATTTAACTTAGCATTATACTCAATTTTAAGTCTATTTGTGCAAAATTTAACTTTCATTAAAGCTGCGTCCACATTGTTGTTTATATTCTAATGGAAGTATCTAGTGTCATACAAATTCAGGATCCTAGAGTTCCACAGATACGATGTATGACTGTTTTCAAATCTACCTCAGTGCTTATTTATCCTATTCTACTTATTTTTCTTATCATATTAGAATGAGTCTAGACCCCATGTTATTTTGTACTCCTGGTTTATAAGCTTCAATAATTATTAGAAATGGAAGAATCCCAAAATTATGCTTATGCTATGTATTTCTCATTTGAAAATGATAATTTTGCTTTGGTGTATCCTTGAATTCAAATTTAATACTTGAATAATTAAAACTGAAGTTTCATTCCAATAGTTCCACCCCCATCCTCTTGCCAACAGATCAACATTAAAACTTTTATTCTACTTCTGTCAAGTTCTATCCTAATTGAAGAGGCAGGTATTGTTCATTTAAGCATAGAGCTTTTGACATTTAAAGTAATTGAAGCAAGTGAATGTGATTTTTTTCAAATGCTTCATATATATGATCTGTACTTTAAAACTCAAAGCGCTTATGCAATGAAGTGGCTAAATTCTTTATGAATATCAGGATAAGAATACAGTAGGAATTTTATAGCAGATAAAGAAGGAAAATAAAATGGACTGAAAGTTACCTACCTTCAAATTATTCAAAAATATTAAGAAACAGTTAAAGTTGAAGCCAAGATAAACTTTTGTCTATTTTTTTCTTCAGTTATTTTATCAGAGCAATTAATTCAAAACAATGAAAACCTGACCAATTTTGAGTACTGTAACTGTATTTTTGACTCTGTGTGTGGGCATGTGTGTATGTGTGTGTTGCTGTATGTTTTCAAGGTTAAACCAGGACAACTCACTGGAAAGTGAGCTCAAAGAGAACTAGGATATTAAAAAATACATGAGGACTGAGGTCAGAAAATCCTAGACCATAAATTCTATGTACCAGACCTTCTTAGTCTTACCCACCACATATCCACAGGACATAGAACAATGCAGTGTGATAGGGACTATGAAAATATTTGTTGTATAAATGAATGGATCATTTCTTTATGTTATCATTGAACCACTAATTTATTGATTCACACACACACACATACATGTTGAGATACTTTAGTGACTTCGATATTGAGACAGACCCTGGAAATACAAAGATGAAAAAATTCTCTAGGCTCTATTGTTAATAATCACACAGTTTTAAGAAGATATTGACATATAAATAACTATTATAAATGCAGTGATAGAATTCTGCCCAAGAAGACATTGTCCAAGCTTCTTGAATAGAGTCAGGTAAAGTATTAACAAAGAGAAAAGCTTGAACTGTGTTATTATGTTGAATTGTGTTTTAAAGAAAGTTATCCCACAAAAGCATTGACCAAAATAAATAGTAAAATAGTAGAACGGGGAAGAGATAGGAGGTTGTGGGGATATTAAAAGACCTCCCAACCACCTGATGTTCTAGACAATACTGCAGAGGCTGTAACAATAAAAATGTAAATCAGGGTATCTAGTTCATCGGCTCATCAATCTTCTTATACTGACACCAGCAAAAGAAGCCTACTGAAGGCCGCAATATGATGGGTGTCATGAACTTGAAGCAAATGGTCAATTCTTAGAAATTTTAGTTTCTTAGTAATTAAACTTCTCAACATATTCCTCTAATGATGTTTACTACTGTACTCTGATAATAGTGATACTGAAATATTTTTGCTTATTTTCTAAACAATTTATTTGAAATATTTCATTGCTTCCATGCTATATATGTGCAAGCATGTCACTTACAGATTTTATTATAAATCACATTATCCAGTTACATTCATAATGATCAGAGACAAACACAGAAATTTGGTTAATTCCTACATTTTTACTGCTTTCATTTCATATTATTTTTCTCAGTTTGAAAGATACTTGTTTTTATATTCTTTATTCCCTCCTTTTAATAGAATCAAATCTACAAAACCTGTTTATTATAAGTAACATTTAAAAATCCAGTTCCTACTATTGCATTTTCTAATTCTCATTTCTTCGTTGTGAAAACCCTCATTATTTTACCTTAAGTCTTCGTTAATTGACTATTGTCTTTTTCTCAAAGAAAAACATAAGGGAACCCTTTTTCCCCAGTGTCTGAGTTTACAATATAGAGTCTTAGAAATACTCCATGTAGACAATCTACATCTTGCTAAAGGGAAAATGTTTTAACTAATATATGTAAATAATTTAAATTATGAAGAAAGTCTTTAACACTATATCACAATTATATAAATGGCTAAGTATTTTTGGTTGCCAACCTGCTACATAATTTAGAGTGCATAAAGTTATACAATGTATTACGGTAAAGATGAATTACCCATTTTACAGGTGATATCTAACTTGCATACAATTTAATTTGCTCTCAAGGGAGATACAATCCAAAGAAGTGAATGTAGAACTTGAACTCAGACATGATTCCTAAATATTAGAACCTAAATATTAATCACAATGCTCTGAAAGTGCAAAATCAAGTTTAAAAATAAAAACAAATGAAAATTTTACTAAGTAAAAACTCATTTCAGAAATCAAATTTTTATTACCTATATCTAAGACATTTTCATCTTATTGGTTTATATTGACCAGGAAGCATAGCTACTGATGTGCCCAACATTTGCTTATTTATGAATTAAAGGAAAATATAAATAATAGTCACATGGTTCAAAATAATTGGAATATAAACATACATATATAGGTTTATATATAAATAAAAACACATAGATATAGATATATTGGTTTATATATATAGGTTTATATATGACCTACGTATAGATAATATAGTTTATATATGACCTATATATAGATCATATATAAACCTATATATATGTTATATAGGTTGAATTATTTTGAACCATGGGACTATTATTTTGAACCATGGGACTATTATTTAGATTTGCCTTTAATTCATAAATAAGCAAATGTCGGGCACATCAGCAACCATGTTGTCTGGTGAAGGGCAAAATGACTTTTATGGATGTCAGTGTTGAGTCTTCTGAGGCTAAGAATCAGTAGTCAGAGAAATCCACGGAGACTAGAGGATGGATTTGTGCTAAAGGCCAACATTTACAGCACATGCACAGTCAGTAGGACAAACACAAATGCAAGGGCATGTTGTGAGAGACTAGGAGTCTGAATTTGAGATATGTGGGCAGTTACAAGGGTGTCTCCATTGCCAAAGTGAGGAAAAGGGATATGTTTAACCAGAAGGAAACACTACAAATTATTAATACAAACTCAATTTCTTACTAGGACTTCCTGTTTTATATAAGAAAATAACTCTCTTATCAGTAGAAGAAAAGCAATTTGTTTCCTTCAAAAATTAAAATGCATTCTAATGTGCATATCCTTGAGGATTCACCTGGGAGCAATTTTAAAATGGAATGAAAAATTAAGATTTTAGAATAAAGTTTCAAAAGAAATGGTATAATTAACACAAAATAAATCACCAATTGTAATGCAGAACGTTCAGTGGATACAGCTACTGGATTGCAGGTTAAGGTCATATCACAAGGCTTTTAATTTATTTGCAGTGAGCATGAGAGAGAGCTTGTAAAAAAGCAACATATTTCTCACTTTTAGGAAATTGATTTGCTGATTTGTTTGATCTTCATTTGTCAGTGGCATTGTGAGGTTTTTTTTTCCCCCTATAAATCTTTCACATAGATTTTAAAGTGATCTTTTGCAGCTGTGTCTTACAAAATGAAGTGTATGTCAACACTGACTGGTACAGAAAACAGATTTAATCTTCTGCATGCATCTGCCAATCAAATAAAAATTGAATAAATGCTCTGCAATGGTTAATATTGTCAATTTGATTGGATTGAAGGACGCAAAGTATTGTTTCTGTGCGTACCTGGGTGTTTCCGGGTGTTACTAGAAGAGATTAACATTTGAGTCAGCGGACTGGGAGAGGAAGACCCACCCTCAGGAAGACCCACCCTCAGGAAGACCCACCCACAGTGTGGGCGGGCACTATCCAATCCGCTGCAGAAATAGCAGGCAGAAGAAGGTGAGAGAAGCTTACTCGCTGAGTCTTCTGGCCTTCATCTTTCTCCTTCGCTGGATGCTTCCAGGTCTCATACATCAGACTCTTAAGTTCTTTGGCTTTTGGACTCTTGGACTTACACCAGTGGTTTGCCAGGGGCTCTCGGTCCTTCGACACAAAATAAAGGCGGCACTGCCGGCTTCCTTACTTTTGAGGTTGAGATTCCTCCGACTGAGCCACTACTGGCTTAATTGCTCCTCAGCTTGCAGACGTGGGGCTTCACCTTGTGATCCTGTGAGTCAATTCTCCTTAATAAATTCCATTTCATATATATATATGTCTTATTAATTCTGTCCCTCTACAGAACGCTAATACATGCCCCGTAAGGAATGAAATCTACTTGTATTTTTATTTTATTTTATTTCATTTATGTATTTATTTTTTTGAGACGGAGCCTCACTCTGTCTCCCAGGCTGGAGTGCAGTGGCGTGATCTCGGCTCACTGCAAGCTCCGCCTCCCGGGTTCACACCCTTCTCCTGCCTCAGCCTCCCGAGTAGCTGGGACTACAGGCGCCGCCACCACTCCCGGCTTATTTATTTATTTATTTATTTATTTATTTATTTATTTATTTGTTGTATTTTTAGTAGAGACAGTGTTTCCCCTTGTTGGTTAGACTGGGCTGGAACTCCTGACCTCGGGTGATCCACCCGCCTCGGCCTCCCAAAGTGCTGGGATTGCAGGTGTGAGCCACTGCGCCTTGCCTTATTTTATTTTATTTATTTTATTATTTTTTGAGACGGAGTTTTGTTCTTGTTGCCCAGTCAACAATGGCCCAGTGGCACAGTCTTGGCTCACTGCAACCTCTGTCTCCCGGGTTCAAGCAATTCTCTTGCCTCAGCCTCCGGAGTAGCTGGGATTACCGGTGCCCGCCACCACACCCAGCTAATTTTTATATTTGTATTAGAGATGGGGTTACACCTTGTTGGCCAGGCTGGTCTCGAACTCCTGACCTCAGGTGGTCCTCCCGCCTAGGCCTCCCAAGGTGCTGGGATTACAGGCATGAGCCACCATGCCTGGCCTACTTGTATTTTAAATAGCTTAGACAATGTGGTCATTCATGAAATAAAAATCTGAGTAAATTATAGACTCTGGGGATTTTCTTTTGAGAAGAATGCAACACGAATTAATAGTTTATAGAAAAAAACCCAGAAAATTATGTTTGCAAAAATATTAATCCAATACCACATTGTTGAAATATGTCACTACTGGGTATATATGTTGAAAATATAGTAGTTATTTATTTTATCTAAATGGTAAAATTTGTGTTGTATTCCTAAAAAGATCAAAGTAGTTAGTGAGAAAGCCATGATATTATTTTGTCTTTATTAAAATATTAAGAAAAATGTATTACCACTGTAATAACAGATATTATAAAGTCATGTGGTAATGTGTTCAATTGTAAAGTTAAATTTATAAATTCAAGTCTTATAACTAAATTAACATTAGAATTTCTGTGAGAATTGTATATTTTTACAATATCTTTCATATAATATGTGATATTGTATTATAATTACAATTTACAGTAATGTAAAATATGTTATCTTTAAACAATATATTTCCAATAATATATGAAGAGTTGAAATTAAAAATACTTCTGGTAGAACACTTTATAGTTCATTAAATTATTTTGAAAAGGCCTGGGTGCAGTGGCTCACGCCTGTAAATCTTAGCACTTTGGGAGGCCAAGGCGGGCAGATCACTTGAGGTCAGAAGTTCAAGACCAGCCTGGCCAACATGGTGAAACCCCATTGCTACTAAACATACAGAAATTCGCCAGGCGTCTGTAATCCCAGCTACTCAGGAGGCTGAGGGATGAGAATCACTTGAACCTGGGCAGCGGAGGTTGCAGTGAGCCGAGATCGTGCCACTGCACTCCAATCTGGGCAACAGAGTGAGGCTCAGTCTCAAAAAAAAAAAAATATATATATATATATATATATATATATACAGAAAAGCACCCTAAAAACTTCCCCATATACTTTGTTCTGTCATCTACTCTTTTTTTGAGGGGAAACAAGATCACATTAAAACATTTAAGTTTAACCATAAAATAATATAAATATGCCTTACTGGAAAGGGTAAAAGCTCAAGTGAACGACTGTTCTTTAATTGAGAGAGTGAGTTTTAAAAGCTTAAATAACCTTTTAAAAATGATCCATTGCTTCCTTTTCTCAATGCAGGAATTCAGTAGGGTGCCTATTAAACATTTCCTTTAAAAAATCTTACCATCATTAAATTAAGATTATATTTCGTATTCTTTAATTCCATAGAAAAACCAGTTAATGAAGACTAAAAATCAAATGTGGCAAGTTCCAAAAGCAAGTCATGCTGCAATTTCTCAAATGCCACATCTGCCCCAGGAATATCTTTAAGTGACGATTTAACATATTTGGATCCTATTCAGGTGATATATTTCTGTAAATTTGGGTTCATAACAAGATTACAAATGAAGAATTCTTCAATGTGTCATTTTTAATTATGAGTAATTTCTAATTAGAAGAATGTTTATATGAACCTCTTAATCAGTGAAGTAAATTTTATTGACTATTGGCTTATATATTTTTAGGGAATTTTATTGACTATTGGCTTATATATATTTTAGCTCCAATTTGATATAATCATCAATTACAGTTTACAAAAGAAAGTGATCCTAAACAATAAATGACTCATCTACTTTATTTTTCTGTATACTATATACTTTATTTAATCCTTGGAGCAGAGGAGGAAACATATTTTACTAACCAGGAGAGTGAGAAAATCTATCTGATGTCACACGTTATGCTCTCTTGAGAAATGCGGATTGCAAACAAAAAGATTTACTTTTCTCTAGATATGTCTTCAATGTAGATCCAGTCCTTGGTCTTTTTCTCCTTGTTTCATTCTTCTTCGAGGAGCTCCAACTGCTCACATAATTTCAATCTGTATCATAAGAATTCTGAGTCTCTCCTATTCTGCTGTGCACTAGCACTGTAATTCTCTATCTCCATGTGTCTATAAAATATTGCTGATTCATCATTTCATTAACTTAGAAACTGAGAGTGATTTTCAGGTAGTTACAATCAATTCGTGATTTATCTTATAGGAATTAAAGGCTTTCTGAATAACCAAATCAATTTGAATTCATTGTCTTCTCAATGTTGTGCTCAAGTATTGTGAAGTTGGATTGCCTCAAGTGGCCTTAAAAAGTATTTTGCTGCTATTAAAACTTATTCAAAAATCAATTGCTGATGCATACATATATTTTATATACAGACATATACAAAATACCTGCATATAACAGAAAGTATCACAGTGTTCTATCTTAGCTAGTTTTGTCATCTTTAGACATGTAAAGACTGAAATACCTTGAGTTGATAGCAAAATATGCTATATCAATTTATGTAAGTAATATGTCTAATAATTCTTGTTAATATTTATTAAATCTTTCTTTTAAAAACATCCACTACAATGAAATTTAAGCTTTCTCTAGGTCATGGCAAGATTCCATTATATATTTGTTAAATAAAGAAATTATAATGCCAGAGAATGTGATTTTTACATTTACATTCTTTAAAAAGAAAACAGTGTTTCATTACTTCCAGTATCAATTGTAAAATCTTTACAGATGCCAGTTTTAGGATTTTATGTGGGATAACTATTCATTAAAATACAAAAACAAGAATGTGAAGCATAACATTTCACTCAAAAGCATACTAGGCATTTGGTCCTAGGAAACCTTTATACTGAAATAACATTTTAGACAACATAGTGTCTTACATGGTGCTTTTATTGTTTAGCGGCTATTTCCACATGGATCTATTCAGATGATATTTTATTGACTACCACTATTGATAAAGCAAATACATATGTAGTGTATTTTGCCTGTTCCAAAATTTAATTTTTGTACATTTGCCATTACTTAAATTTCAAGTTCAGTTTTAAGTCTTGAAATCTAGGGCAAGGAATAACCAATCTTTAAACAGAATCTCCAGGGCACAACCTTTCTTAACTGCATGCTTTTATTCTTGTAATCAGGGATACAACTGAATCAGCACATGCTGACAATTGTGCTTTCACGTGCTTCGTAGACACCATCTAGAACTAGACTGGGAGAGTAATTCTGACATAAGACATGTAGGCTTTTCCTTTAACTAGTTTTCTCCATGTTTGTCCATTTTGCCTTTCTTGTTTGATCATTAGTCTTCGTTCAAGGATGCTAGATAATCAATGAAAGCAGAAGAGCCAGGAGCCCATAGTTAGTTAGTCAAGAAAAAATACTGTATCACAGACCACAGGCACAAATCGACATTTTTAAATCACCCCTCTGAAATTGTTCATTGGAAAAATAACCATTGTCAGTGCTAGAACTGGGCTTTATACACAGTAGGTACTTGATAATTGTGTGTACATAGTAAAGATGGAAAGTCAGTGTGAAATGTCCCAATAAATGAAATGCTTTTTGCAAGTTGAACTAAACACTAAAACAATAATTAAATTTGTAAATCTATACGAGTTCTGTGGCTAAAGAAAGGTTATATCATTATAAAGCTGTTCACAATTAAACATAGATGAATAGATAAACATGTCAAAAATGTTCAGCTCTTGAATCCTCTTTTCTCAAAAGAAACATTATTCTGATTTGTAATGTCGTACATTCCCTTGTCCTGTTTTTGAATTTTATATAAATATAAACATACATATTTTACTTTTTGTGTTTTTCTTTTGTGCAATAGTTCATATGTGAGATTCACCTTTATTATTGAAGCAGTGGCTCATTTATTACTTTATCGTTCTGTTGATGTACATTTAAACCGTTTGCAGCTTGAAACTATAACAAATAACATCACTTTGAAATGTTGTGTACACGTGTTTTAGTGCACTTATATACATATATCTGTTTAGGCCTTCCTACAAGTGAAATACTGGCTTATGGGGCATGTGTGCTTTAACATTTAGTAAATACTCCTAAATAATTTCCTGATTAGTTGCAGCTGTTTATACTTCTGAGGCAGTTAAGAAAATCTGAGCGATTTATGTCCTCCCTAACACTTGAGATGGTTAAGTCTTTAGAATTTTTTTCCCTTTTAGATGAGTAAGAAGTAGTATTATTAATACATAGGCTATTAATTTGCATTTATCCTATACCAATGAGGCTAAGAACCTTTCATGTGCTTATTGTTCATTTAATGTCCTCAGTTTTGAAGTTCCTGCTCAAATATTTTACTCATTTTAAAAAATGAGTGTTGTATCTTTTCCTTGCTGCTACTTACATAAATCACTGAAAATGGTGCAGAGAAATGTTCCATTGCCATGGTGGATTTGTTTCATTTTCCTTTTAATTCTGTCATTTTGTTCTTTATATATTTTGGGGTTATTAGTAGCTTGGCAGTTTAGGATTGCTGTATTTCTCTGGTAGAGCCACTATTTTATCATCAGGAAATGTCCCGCTTTTCTAAAGAAAATCAGTTATGCTCTTGAAATCTACTTTATCTGTTTTTAGTATATTGCATTATCTCTCAGTTGACTAATGTTTTGTAGTGTAAGTTTTTCCATCAGTTCACTTATTTTTTTCTTGGTGGTGGTTGTTTTGTTTTGTTTTGTTTTTATAAAGTCAGCTAGTCCTTGAGTTAGTTGTGATTCATCACTACTTTGAAATTAAGCTAGCTTTTATTTTGATGTTTTATCTTTATGGAATGTTTTTTTTTTTTAAAAAAAACCTCACATGTATCATTGATTATAATTTAAAAAAATAATATTAGGACTGTATTGTAAAGTGATGTGTTTCCTTTTGTTTTATTCTATGCTTTCGCAGGCATTGTTATCAGAAGAGGGTCAACACTTCACCAACTGCTCCCTGTTCACCACTCTCCCTCCCCAACACAAAAAGTCCTCAAGGTGGTTTCAAATGCTCAGATTATCTTGCTGGGTTTCGTTTCCCTGAACATAAGTCCATTATTCTTCATTATCTTGCTAGTTCTCTGCTGACTTCAGTCATATGTGTCCTATTTTTTTCAAGCTTTAATAGTTGTTCTCAGGATTAGTCTGTCTTAACCTTGTCCATTATTACTAGAAGTTTAACCACTCCTTTTTATTTTCATTTTGGACACTGATCTTACATAGAGATTTCGTTACTTTTGAACTTGACCTGTATTCCTAAATTCTGTTACTTTCTTCAAACATTTTCAGCAACACAATTATATAATTTCTAAACAATTATATTTTCTACCCATCCCACTTATATACTACTTCTTATTTTCTTGTATGTAATTGATTTGGCTAGCATTTTTTAACAATATTTTAAAACACTGGTAAAAATGGGGATCATTGTATTGTTCCTGACTACAATGTGTTTCTTACGTCAATTACTATTAAGCTAACTTTTGTTTTAATAGTAATAAAACACCAATCTATTCTTATTCTTATCTCATTATTTCTGATCACAAATGGATACTGAAATTCATTACGTACATTTTTTTCATCTGTGAAAACTACTTTATATTCACGTAATTGGTTAGTATGTAACTAATTTTCTAATATTGGATAGCCTTTGCATTTCTGCATTGAGATATTTTGGCAGTATTTTATCATTTTGAAATGTGGTTAGTTCCTATTAGTATTTCATAAATTTTTTTCTGTCTTCATTTATGAGTGAGATCATTCAGTAGATTTTTTAATATCTTGGTTTGATAACAATCTAAGTGCTTATATTTTTGTTAATAAAGTAAGAAAACACATAACCAAACCATTGTATTTTTCTACATTGACATTATTTTCAAATATTAGCTTAATTCAACATAAATTGGCGCTAAAAAAGAAAATTTTAAGACTAAACAATAGTATATTGTAAGAATATTCATACCTAAGTAAGCTAAAATAACATAAAATTGTAAAAACAATTGAAACAGAATATTGAAATTTACATGTGAATTATCTAATTGTCTGGAAGATCACCTATACTAAATGTGGTACAGAATGTTTTACTTTCATATATTTGTGTCCATAATAGGACACTAAAACTTATATACGTGTGTGTGCATGTGTGTGTGTGTGTGTGTGTGTGTGTGTATAAGTTTGTATTGTTATTTTAAAAATTTTATTTCAGTTTTTGGGCTGAAATCACACATCAGGCTAGGATTAAAAATTGAAGAACTAAGAAACTCAAACAGACTTTTTATTAGCAACCAATTTAGTCCTCTACATATAAGAAAATATATCTATGATTTTTATACTGAAATATTTTGTGAGATGTACACATTATAGTGAAAAAATTGCAATAGATTGCCCAAACCATTGTTTATTATTTTTATAGCTACTTACACGCAAGAAAGAAAGATATGAATTTTTCCCAACCAGTTAACCACTTAATAATTTTTCATTGTATATGCTGGAGAAGCAACAAAAGATTGTGGGTCACAAAACTAAAAATGTGTTCCTTATATCCTGATATCTTATAGAAAGATTTATGGCATGCTGAAAAATAATAAGCCAAAATTCAGATAACCAGTAAGACAGACATAGTCACCTATCCATGTTGCATATGTAAGAAGTCTTAAGATAGCTACCCCGCCATAAGTAATGTGTAATCATTCCTCGAAGCTAAATTTTTGCATCATCTCAAAGATATGCTCCTTCAGAGAATTTTATTATCATTATCAAGGCATATCTACAGTTTGCCCAAAGGAGTAAAGTATACAGTTTCAGACATGGATTTCTTAATTTCGTTTATGAATTATATATTCTCCCTTCGTTCCAAATCCTTTCTGCCGTGAAGGAGTATTTAAGATTTTGTTTCTAAACCTACTCCCATTAACTTAGGTTAGAAAAGCAAAATAAAAAAATATATAGAATGATTTAATTCAAGGTATAATATACTGTGTGTAAATAGAAGTTTTATTATGTGCTTACATATCTGAAAAAAAGTGGAAGTGAAAGTATGCAACTTTCTTTTTATTGACTCTTCCTTACTATATTGCCTTACATTTTTCTTGATTTAACCTGTTACCAAAGAATTCTTGCTTAATAGTGCAATTTTATTTAAGTGTCCTTGGTGGTCATTATTGAGCCATAGTTAAAAATCTTAATTTTTAAAAAACAAAGCCACATTTATTTTCATTTATCTTAAATTATTTTGCTTATCTAACTTGGTTTTCTTTTATAGATTTTGTTATATCAGTGAGTTTGAACATGTTTCATTTTCACCTTCTTGTCTAAGTTTTATAGTGTACTCAGAATTGCTACCACTCTCAATATTAAAAAGAAAATTAGATTAAATGTCCTACTCACTCACACATAATTGTCACTATTAGCCTAATTAGGTGATTCTTTCACTTTAAAATTCTTGCTTCTGGGTAGATTTTACCTTTGGGTGTTTAGACTAATTCTTCTACAACCTGGCTGGAGAGAATATCTAATCCCACTGCATGCTATTAGGTATAATTTATGTTGGTAACAAACATATGTCACTAAATTTCCCTGTTTATTTCATCACATTTTTCAACCGAACAAAGATTACAAATTAATGAAGTGAAAGCTAGCATATTCAGCAAAGCACAGTTCCAAATAAAGTTTCTTTCTTCACATTACACTAACATATTATTTTATTTTCCCATCACATTACAGTAACACATTATTTATTTACCTAAAATAAGTTCTTCAACTGATTTTAGAATTCTGTCTATTCATTATTTAAATTTTATTACTGGGCTTATGGAAGAATGCCAACTGCATGATGAAATAGATATTAATGATAGCAGTTTGACACTGTGGTATTAGTTTTTAAGATATTCACTAGATTATGCTATACAACAAGAAAAACATGATGTATTGTATGGTTTTTAGCTAAATGTTATAAATAGCTCAATAATTAGTATTTGAAAAACTTAATGATTGACTAGATATATAAAGACTAAAATGTAGTTTGCTCTACATGCATTACTCAACTGAGCACATTCTTGTGAATTCTAGACAACCTCAATATTGGCCTTGGAATTCTAAATAAAATAGTAGAAATGGATCCCAAACTACATTCATGCCTGAAAGACTTCATAATATAAAACATTCAGAGCATTAATCTGTATTTATGCAATTTAATTTGTGTACAAATAACTCCCAATTACCTATATAATAAAGTAAAACTCCTAAACATAAAAAAACAACATTCTCTACAGCTTGGACCAATAAACCATGTCATTCATTGCCTCTTATGTCCTTTACTCCTGCTGTGCACATATATAAAAATGCAAAACGCATACACAGACACACTAATTTTTCTAGGATACAGATAATATTGAGTACAATCTCTAGATTTTGATGCTTTTGTATTTGGTCATGCCATTCTCTGATCATGCTTTCTTATTTGACTCAGAGAAAATCCTACCTGCTCTTATAAAATACATCTCATGTAACATTATTTTCAAATATTCAATAAGGAATTGATTTTATTATTTTGCATGTTTCTGTAAGGTTACAGGACGTCTGGAATCTTCCTGATTTCTAATACTGTATTTTTTAAAGACTGAATTAACAAATACATGCATGCTCACACACACACAATCTCTCACAATATATCAGTCCAGATCAGCAGTTCTCATGTATATTAGAATTAATTATGTTGGGAGTTCTTTAGGAATACTAATGCTTGTCTCTAAATCCCAGAGATTCTTATTTAATTTCAGGGGCAGGACCAAGATGCAAGAAGTTTTAAAAGTCAACTGGGTGTTTCTAATGTATAGTCAGGGTATGATCCACTACAGTAGATATGCTGTTGTGGGAATTAAAGCTATTCTCTTTTCATCCTTTGTATAGACTTTCATAGAGACTTGCACAATGTATTAGCTCTACTAATATGTGTATTAATGCAAGTGTTGGAGCTATCTGAAAGGTGAATACTTGAAGATGATGTGGTCTCTTCTTTAGTTCCTCTGACTGTCAAGACTCTCAGATCAACACATTATACCAAAACCTATAGTAGGTGAAAGAAATAGAAAAAAAAATAGAATAACACAAAAATACAGACAAAAATATAGAGACTTCTAGGCAAGATGGAGTAACAGGAATTTCATTTTCTGCTGGAAACAACACATGTGAGTTAGTAATCATCAGAACTTCTTAATGAGGGAAAGTGTGGGGACCATGGCTAATAGAGGTAAAATCGAGGCCAAATGCAGAGGTCTTTCCGAGTTGTAGAGATGGAGCATTTAGCACAAGGGTCACGGGGTGTTATATGTCAAAGAAGAGGGTACTGGAAAAGAAAGAAACACACAGAGAGTTAGTTCTGAGCATCTGCAGTGGTCCTCAAGTATGAATAGTGAATTATCACATGAATTATGAAAGTGTCTGAAGCCAGCAGAAAACAAAACTACCCAAAAAGAATAAAAAGAAACAATTACAAGAGGTCTCATGTGGTCAAGAATAGTTCGTCTTCTCATCAGCCAGAAAAATAGTTCCTCTACTCATCAGCCAGAAAAGTAAACCTCATAATTTATGGGGAATTAGAGTATGCAGAAGCATTTTACCTCTGTGGTGAGGCAAAAGGAACTCTAAATGTTTTCTCCATTCCTAACAACACTTAAAATCAAGATCTAACTCTTCAGCCCTGGTGATGAAAATATAAAATGGTATAACAAATTTAGAGGAAAAGTTTGACATTTTCTTAATAACAACCCAATTTTTCCACTCCTCAGTCTTTACACAAGAGAAATTATATTTTATATCCATAAAAAGTCCTGGACAATAATGTTCATAGCAGTTTTGTTTCTGTGGCTAAAAACTGTAGAGAACCCCAATGTCTATCAAGAGGTTAATGAATAAAACAAATTATAGCGTTACTCTGCAGTGAAACACTACTCATCAATAAAAGGTAATAAATTATTTATCCATGAAGCAACATGAAAGAATCTTAAAATAATTACGCTATGTGAATGAAACAAGAGAGAAATGATTATATAGTTGTATTTGTCAAGATTTTCCAGAGAAACAGAACTTATAGAAGATATGTGTGTGTGTGTCTGTGTGTGGTGCGTGTGTGTGGTGTGTGTGCTGTGTGTGTGCTGTGTGTGCTGTGTGTGTGTGGTGTGTGTGTGGTGTGTGTGTGTGTGGTGTGTGTTCAGGGGTATAGATAGATGATAGATAAATAGTTTAGACAACCATCATTGTCAGCAAACTGTCGCAAGGACAAAAAACCAAACACCGCATGTTCTCACTCATAGGTGGGAATCGAACAATGAGAACACATGGACACAGGAAGGGGAACATCACACACCGGGGCCTGTGGTGGGGTGGGGAGAGAGGGGAGGGATAGCATTAGGAGATATACCTAATGTTAAATGACAAGTTAATGGGTGCAGCACACCAACATGGCACATGTATACATATGTAACAAACCTTCACGTTGTGCACATGTACCCTAAAACTTAAAGTATAATAAAAAAAGAAGGATAGGTCAATTATAAAGTATTGATTGCTTTCATTATTCTAGAGGCTGAGAAGTTCCATCATCTTTCCTTTACAAGCTGAACCTGGAAAAACTGCTGGTATGGTTCAAAATCCTGAGAGCTGGAGAGCCTAGGCTATAGACACCAGTCCAAGTTGGAGGTCCTGAGGATCAGGAACCCTGAGGGCAGAAGATTTATGTTTCAGGTCCAGCAGTCAGTCAGAGAAAAAGAGTGAATCTTCTCTTCCTCCAACTTTTTGTGCCATGGATTGGTTGGTGCCCACACAAATTGGAAGGCAATTTATTTTACTGAGTCTACCCATTCCAATGCTAATCACTTCTGGAAACATTCAACAACACACCCAGAAAATATATTTAACCAGATGTCTAGTATCATGTAATCCAGTTGTCACACAAAAATAACTATGACAAGTTCACCCCTTATCTACTTGGCACTAATATGCATCTTAAACCATACTTGATCTCCCAATAAAGATACTAACAAGGTCATAATTCTGCCTAACATGATACAAATATCCTGTGCACAAATAAAAACACACTGACCCCTTTCCCCAAAGAATAGGTAAATTCCTTGAGTGATGTTTACTCTTCTTGATACCACATAACTTAAACACTATGATGTAAAATTATTGAAACTTAAAAATTATGATATATGACAAGCAAATAAGAGAAAAAAGAAAACACACCTATTTGAGAGATACACATATCTCTTTATATGTGTGTGTATGTAAGTGTGTATATATAAACACACAGATACATATATATACGTCCACAAACATGTTCATAAAAAAATAAGAAGGAATACTCGTGAAAATTAGGCCTCATTCCAGTAACTGATCACGTGGTTGTAGCTGGTATTTGCGACACCCTCTTCCACTACCTGTTCTGTAGCTCTTTGGATTTCAGCAAACCCCTCAGCTGGTTGTGCTTCTTTACGTGGGGGATGACCCACACCTTCATTCCTGAAGGAATCCAAAGTGGCCAGGTGGCAGTCTTAACTTCCAGTTACTTGAAATCACTGTTGAGTCTCATACTGGAAGTATCCCTCCCTTTGGAAATAAAATCTCTAGGCCAGTAGAGTGTAAGGTCTTGGAGACAGTAGGCATACATTGTAATCATGGGTCACTAAGGGTAATAGTAGCTGCTGCCACTCTCCTTTCTACCACCTGATTCCTGAACTCATGAATTTCGGCTATCAGAGGAACAGTAAAACATACTGAATGCTGATTCAGAGCATACACAGCTTCTTGGAGAAGCTTGCTCCAGCCCTGCATGATATTGCCACCTAACTGGTGCTGTCACTGACTGTTCAAAGGCCATTTTATTATTCTATCAAGACAGCTGCTTCAGGATGATGGAGAGCATGTTAAGACCAGTGGATTTTATAAGCATGAGCGTATTGCCACACTTTGGCTGTGAAATGAGCTTCTTGATCAGCAGCAATGCTGTTTGGAATAGTATAATGGCATGTAGGTCATTATGTAAGTTCACAGATGGTAGTTTTGGTATTAGTATTGTGTGCAGAGAGGGCAAATCCTTATCTACATTGTCTATTCCAGTGAAGACAAAGCGTTGTATTTTCCATGATTGAAGCTGTTTAATGTAATCAACATGCCACCAGGTAGCTGGTTGATTATGCCATGGAAAGATGACATATCTGGACTCACTGTTGGTCTCTGCTGCTGGCAGATTAAGCAACCAGCAGTGCTGATAGCCAGGTTGGCCATGGTGAGGGGAAGCCCGTGTTGCTGAGCCCAAGCATAACCTTCATCCTTGCCACCATGGCTAGGACTTTGTTCATGAGTCATTGGGTGATGACAGGGATGGCTAGAGAAAGAGGCTGCTGGTATCAAAGGAACAGGTAATTCTATCCTCTTGGTTGTTAAAATCCACCTCTGTAGGGTGACCCTTTAGGAAGCACTTGCATGGGAATCAAATATCTTCATAGTTTTTGCCTACTTGAAGAGGGCTATTCACATACCTCTTCCCAACATTCTCTTACCACCAATTTTCCAATCATATTCCTTCCAAGTCTCTTAACATGCGGCCAAACCATTGGCCACAGTTCATGGGTCAGTATATTATCTCATGCCTGGCCATTTTTCTTTCAAAACAATGAGGTGCACTGCTTAATATTCTACTCATTAGGAAGTTTTGTTTTCAATACTGTTCTTCAGGGATGTCCCAGCAAAGGGCTGTAGTGCTGCAGCCATCCACTTTCTGATGGTGCTCCATATTATATAGAACCAACTGCAAACCCAGCTGGAGTCTTCTTTCCCTGTCATAAAGGCAATGTAGTAAGAGTGGAAACCATGGGTACTTGGACCACTTTTTAATGTATCTTACTTGTGTTCTCAGTGCCTGCTGTGGGCCGATCACGTAAATACACCACTTCCATTTGGTGATGCAGTGTTGCTGTGTGTACCCAACTTTATGGCTTGATGAGTCAGATAACAAACAGTTCAAGATGGGAAGCTCAGATTGTATGGTAATTTGGTGGCGTATAACTAAGCATTCGGTATTTATGAATAGCCTAGTAGCAGGCCCAAACTATTTCTCAACAGGAGAGCCGTTATCTGTGAATATGTCAGGGCTTTGCACCAAAATCCTAAGGACCTGTGCAGTGACTCCCTCTAGGGGCTGCCAAAGGCTCCAGACAGCATCCCTGTTTGCCACTGACACTTCAAGTTTGATTTAACTTTTACAACAGTTTATAATTCCATTTATATACAATTGTAGAAGATTGAAGTTAATCTGCAGTGACAGAAAACATGTTAGTATTGTCTGTACTTGGAGGAGGGAGACAGGGCTGGATAGGAGGCAGGGTTATAAAAGAGCAAAGAAATCTTTGAGAATAAAAAGCACCAGACTAGATCTAATTCATCCTGAAACTGGCATATGTGAAAAAAAAAAAAAAAAAGAAGTCTTTTCTGGATTTAAATATAGTCTACTGCTTCAATGGAAATTAGTCTTCTGCACCATTTTAAAATCACCTTTCACAGATTGTTTTTAAATTATACTGGTTTGAATCCTAAACCAAAAATATGTCTCATGTATTAAGTGAGATTTTTATTTTCTAAAGCATTCATTACTTGTTCATTTCTTATAAATAATGAAGCTTCTGTTCTTTTTTGTTCCTACCTGGTAACATTAAAAAAATAAACATATAACACAACAAAGTTTTCATTGTTCTGAAAAAATTCAAAAGCATCTTTAAATCCTCAGGCTTCTCTTTTGCACTTTGCTCCTCCTTTGTTTGAAAGTTTTTCATCATTACTAGGTCAGGTTATCTTTCAATACCCAGTAGAGCTTTTATTCCACACAAAACCTCACCTTCAAATGACATGCCATTGGTTTTATTACCCATAATTGCTGCTACCTCTCAAAATAAAATTAAGAGGTTTAATAAATCTTTAATGATTGTATAAAATACAAACAACCAGACTGCTCATGATTTTTTCCCTGACCCTCTTTTGAGTCCTTTCACTTGAGGATGGGTTTAAATTTCTATTTACTTCGATATTTATTGGAGACAGAAATTGATCTCAAGAAAAAAAAAAAAGATAAACTAGTGGAGAAATAAATGTCTTCCCAGTCAGTATTTATACTGGTACCCATATTTATTAAGGTGAGTTAAAAGGAAGATATAATAATTTCTAATAATGGCAGGAATCCTTTCTAAAATTAAAAAACTATTTTATAAATTAAGAAAAATAAATAATATAAGATGAAGTATAAAAGAGGACTTAGAAAATTCTGTATTCTTCATATTTCAAAGCATGATTTTACTTTTCAGTACAAATTTTAAAATTTCTTCAAATAATTGTAAAAAACTTAGTAGCCATTAAAAAGAAAACATCTTTCTCTAACAATTTATTTTTTTCTCTACAACATCATATAATTTATTTGTTTTCCATAAATAAAATAATTGAGATAGCTAATCACTATATAACACTGTGCATATGGTATGTGTTTTTATTTAGATTTTTATAACTATAATACCTTATTCTTCTCATTGCCTTTTAGCTAATGAAAATAAAGTTCAGAAACATAAAATAAATAGCTCAGTGTCACAAAGCTGATAAGATTAACATCAAATTTCAAGCCCAGGTCTCATACCTCCGAACCACAGGAGGAATAGGCAAGGACAAATTGGGGAATGTTGCTGCAGACCACAGGAGGGAAGCAAATGCAGGAGATTGACTAACATGTTAGGCACTGTGTTGGCACATTGATTTCTGTCGTGATGTTATCATTGATCGAGCCTAGAGAACATTCTTCTGAGTACTTGTAAAGGGGTATCCATTTAATATTTAAAGGAGAGAGACAGAGACAGAATTCTGACTCTGAGTTGTCCCTGAAATGTTGTGTGAAGTGAAGAGAGATCAGTAAAATGTTCACATGTTATTAGATGGTAGGTATCAAATTTTTTTTAATTCAAAAGAAAGTGGATTTCAGTACAAAGCATTACTTATTAAAACCATATACTTGTGTACATGTTTAGTTGTATTGAAATACAACCGCTTTAAATTTGTCTACCACAGTTGGAAGGCAGAAAATCACATTTATAATCTTACACTTTTTACTTAGATGGAAAACTATGGTATGTAAAGTTATTTTCAAATTACTGTAAAATTACAGTATTATTTTTCTTTCATTTCCTGATGATTCTATGAAACTGAAAATGCAGTTATGTTTTCCTGCATTGCTTTCCAAATCCAGTTTGGTAAGCTTTACATGTCACTGAAATCATCAGATCAGAACTAATTTTTGGCATATAGCATCACTGTATTCAGGAAGGATATAGAAGTTGACTACGGGAAGACAAACTAATTGGGAATATTTAGTACAATGCTGAAGGCTGGGTGGGTATAGTGACCAACAAGGGATACTGAGGCATATAAGCAATAACAATCGTAGAAAGTCATTACCTCCTGAAGGTAGGAGCAAGGGGAAGAAGTGGTGTTACTAGAGCCCACTGAGAGGAGGTGTATTAAAGAGATCACTTAATAGGAGCCAGAGTCAAAGAGCATCTTGGACACTGATAAAACCCAGAAATGAGTGAGTAAATACATAATCTGTTCTGCTTTCCTCCAATGCTCTTGTCAGCTGCCATTATTTTTCTTTGTTCAAATCCATCTGCAAGGCAATCAGTCTTGCCATCTGCAAGGCATATCAGTCTTGCCATCTGCAAGGCAATATCAGTCAGTCATCCAATATCAGGGAATAGAAGGTCAAGAAAGTTAACTATCCACCACCATTATGTACTATGATGCAAAATCATCCAGAGAAGGCCAATAGGAAAAAGGAGTGGGTTGATGTAGTGTTGACATGCTTGTGTACAGGAGTATACGAATTCAGTAAGTATACGTTCCCATTAAGTCATTTATTTTTAGTAGATTTCAGAAAGAGGAGACCTGACATAAGGAAGCAAATGACAAAAAATACCTCTCACTTTGTCTAAAATTTGGAAGTAAGGCTTTTTAGAGAAGAGTGCATGTGTTCCTTGTTAACCTGTAACTGTATTTCACCAAATGCTCATATTGTTCTTTTCCCTGACTTCTAAGGGGGAACCAACTCCAGTTCTTTGGAGTATCCTGCTATTTCACTGTATTTTAAGACTTCAAAAATATTATGAATCATTGTTCCTATAAGGTATTGATGGTTGTACCTGGAGACAGCTTTAACTCTTTCCATTACCCCAATAGCTCATGGCTATAAGATCATATTGTTTTTCACTCCATACTTCACTCCAGAAGCAACCTGCTTTATGCCAATAATTTTGCCCCACTAGATTTATCATCAAATAACTAAATTATTTCTAATATTGCTCAGAGCTAAAACAATTACTAAATTAGATGTCAGATTCACCACTTAAATGTAAATCATTTCATGTCATCTCATTTATCCATTTATTGAGAGAGAGAGGGGACAGAGGTAGAGGGCAGAGAGTGCTAAAAGCCTCCACAAGTCTTCCAAATTTTAAGCAAAATACAGTGAGTGATGGTGAGTTTGTATTTATCTATTATATAGTATTTTTAGGCAAGAAATACTTGTTATTTATTCTGCAGCTTCAATCTTTCCAGTTAAGGTATTGTTCCCAAATCTGTTCTTTCTTTCACACCACCAAGGTGATTTCCTATTTTGTTCTCTTCTAAAATTTCACCCATTTAAATTTCCTGTCTCTCTATTCTATTTTTCTTGTTTTTTTTTTTTTTTGCAGAATATTTTCTTATTTTATTCCTTCCTTGCTTCTTTCCTTTTTTTTTTCTTCATCTGTACCTTCTTTTGTTCACATTTGTCATATTAGTATCTTATCTTCCTTTTTAACCTTTTTTTCTCCTTCCTTTTCTGGTTTATAAATAATGTCTTAAGCAGCATTCAAAATTAAAAAAAGGCACATTAAGTATTTGCAGGAATTAAGACATGAAGAAAAGTAATGACATTATGACATTCAAAATACATTTAACTTGTGCTCTATGTTTATGGAATGTAGAACAAGTATTTGATCTTAAGCCTCTAGTAGTAATAAAAAGAAGAGGTCATATCATAAGATCCATAGCGTCTATAATATGAACTAAAAAGTCAATTAAAATCCGAGAAGATTCGCTGACACATTCATTCCTACAAATGTATATTGACCACATATGTGCCAGAAATTGATCGAGTTTCCAGGACATGAAATTTGACAGAGTAAGCAAAATCCCGTCTTCATGAGGCTTACATTTTCAGAAGTAGAAAACAATAAATGTAATAAATATAAATGAAATATTCTAGATTGGTACATGATATAGATAAAAATATAAAGAATGATAATTTGCCTTAACTAAGAATAAAAGGCAGTTTCTTTAGGGAATTCATAGCATGACCTCAAGCATTTTTGCAAAATATATTTTTAAAAGTTTATTGATAAAAAATGAACATCAATATTATTTGTTGTCAATTAGGAAAAAAAAAAAAAAAAAAAAAAAAAAACAGCTTTTCCTAACAGCAATTCTGGAAATGCAGTTTGGCTCTTCTTAGGGAAAGTTAAAACTTTAACCAAGATCTAGGCCTTTATTAATGGCCACTCAAGTATTCAAGAACATAGATGGCTTTCTTTGTTTTCTGATTTATCTGAATTTTACTAATTGCAAAAAATCAATAGACTTAAACACTTTTTTTGTTTAGCAAATATGTAATGTACTTTTATGACATACACCATTTTACAAATACCAGAAAGCAACAATATCAAATACAGTTAAAGGAAAATGCAACTAGGTCTCTTTGAAGCATTCAACGAAACGTAATTTTTTATAGATTTCAAGTACAGTGACATTTTTGGACAATAAAGCTAATGTTTGCTTGTTTTGTTTTTTATTTTAAAAATATAGGTTTATCTGCATTAATAAACGCTCTGATAATGTATAAGTGTATGCATGTACATATATTGCATACTGTGGCACATATTGCATAATATGTGCGACACACACAAACACATACAATTTCTGGCATTTAAAAGGCAGAGCTAGAACAAATAAATACAAAAAGAGTCTTTGTGCCACACCCTTGTGATTTCTGAAAAGAAATCTTGAATCAGGAAACAGATACCCTCTTGTCTTACACTTTTAAATGTCTGTGGTGGTGTTGGCCATATTTTTTATTCTACTCTAATTTGGGATTGGAATTTGCAGTGTGTTATCACTTTATCAAACTTTGAAAATCAGATGTATACTTAATAATAAATAATACATTCTGTATTAGCATACTTCAAGGAGGAATATTAGTAAGTGCATGTGCCTGGAAGAAAAACGCCTCTTTAACTTCTTCCCTGGCTCTGTTCTAATTTAAATCCCGTATACAGCTCTATTAGGCTGTCGTTTCCACCTACACACCATCACAGTTCTAGTGAAAACTACATAAAAAATACAGGCATTAATGTACAGAAAAGTTCCCTTCTATTGCCATTAGTCTTATTATGTTCTGAACTGCCTAATTTTATATATGTGACAATATAGACACATTGACTGTGCTAGAAAACCTCACTAGAAGAAGCCACTTGACACTGGGAGTTTAAGGGGAAAGGCAGTAAGAATTACAAGATGTGAGACAAAGGCAGAGAACAGCATTAGCCACACTCGCTGTTCTTACAGTGGAAATTATCCACCCTGGGTACTGAGTTTAATTGCTGCAAACAGCTCCAGAAGGCTGCACTTTCATCCCCATTGTAGGTCAATGAGCATATTTGCGTGGTAGAAATTATTAGCAACTAGGCCTGTCCCCAGGAGAGTATCCATGATACTATTCACAGACCATTAACAGCAGAGTTCACCCATGACTAGCAGAGGCTGTGAAGAAATGCTCTCTCCTTGGGAGCAACCATTAGTGGACGAATGCCATTCTCTTCAGACATATATATATTTTTAATATACTTGTGCGACTTTTAAGGATTTTTAATAAAACTTTGTAATAAACCTAAACTAAGCATGTTATTGGAGCACTTCTTAGTTTTTTTACATAAGCCGTTTCATAAACCCTAAGGTACAAACAAATGTTTGGACCTCTTTGGTTCAGTCTTTTTTTTTTCTTTAAGTAAAAGCACTGAGTGAGTGGAAGCAGTTGAAGAATTTGAAATCTTCAGCTTTGAAATCTGCAAATAATTTGTTCTTTAATAAAGATGTTACTTTTTTTTCAACCAGATATCAACATGTATTTATTTTCTTTTTCTTCTTTTGAGACGGAGTCTCGCTCTGTCGCCCAGGCTGGAGTGCAGGGGCGCGATCTCAGCTCACTGCAAGCTCCACCTCCCGGGTTCACGCTATTCTCCTGCCTCAGCCTCCCGAGTAGCCGGAACTACAGGCGCCCGCCACCACGCCCGGCTAATTTTTTGTGTTTTTAGCAGAGACGGGATTTCACCGTGTCAGCCAGGATGGTCTCGATCTCCTGATCTCGTGATGTGCCCACCTCGACCTCCCAAGTGCTGGGATTACAGGCGTGAGTGGCCGCGCCCGGACTATTTTCTTTAATAAATACTTCTTATTGCTACCATGTGCCAGGTACTGCGCTCTTTATTACAGATACAGTGATGAACAACAAAGACCTGAGGCTCGCTCTCATGGAATGTATGCACTAATGACTGTAACTTTGGTTGACAAAATTTCAGTGTGATTTTTTTTTTATTTTCTTTTGTTATTTTCTACTTATCTTTCCTTTCAGTTTTTTTCTTTTTACCTTTATTTTATCATAGTTAGAACACTTGACATGAAATCTACTCTCAACAAAATGTTAAATGAGACATTATTTTTGACTATAGATGCAGTGTTGGGTTGCAGATCTCTAGAGATTATTCATCCTGCTTACCTGAAAGTTTTGGTCAACACTCAATATCCAGAATGTTGCACACTGTATGATAAAATACAATTCCTAAATGTGTTATTTGCAAAATATCAGAAGCCTTTTGCAATCCAGATATTACAAATATATGTAGGATATATAATCTGTGTCCTACAATATTAACATTAATATTTGGGATGAAAATTTGTTCAGAGTGAATGCTATTATTTTAATAAAAGTTTGTTAATTACAAACAAAAAATTGTAGAATGACAGTTACATGGGGAAAAAGAGT
Organism: Pongo abelii; assembly: GCF_028885655.2. Lineage (NCBI taxonomy): Eukaryota > Metazoa > Chordata > Mammalia > Primates > Hominidae > Pongo > Pongo abelii. Next base: position 60,262,034 of record NC_085928.1, read on the forward strand.
GTCATTACTCATTTAGATGTGAAAAATACAATGTTCGAATAGTCACTTGTGCTTTCAGGTAGAAGTAAGAACGAGATTTTTGTCGTTATTGTTGATTTTCTAGAAAACTTTTGATGGACCAGCATAGATGAATGGAATCACTTCACCAAATCAATCCTACCCGATGGAGGAAAAAGTAAAAACAAAAAGGGAAAGCAAAGAGAAGGCTACATTGTTTTGTATAAAAATGTAACAATAGCTTGCTGGGACAGAAAGGGAAAACAAAGAGAAGGCTACATTGTATTATATAAAATTGTAACAATAGCTTGGCTGGGCCCGGTGGCTCATGCCTTTAATCCAAGCACTTTGGGAGGCCAAGGTGGGTGGATTACCGGAGGTCAGGACTTTCTGACCAGCCTGGCCTGCATGATGAAACCGCTTCTTGACTAAAAACACAAAAAATTAGCCGGGAGTGGTGGCAGGCACCTGTAATCCCAGCTACTCGGGAGGTTGAGGCAGGAGAATCGCTTGAACCTGGGAGGCATAGGTGTATTGAGCCGAAATCTTGCCGCTGCACTGCAATCTGGGCAACAAGAGCAAACTCTGTCTTAAAAAAAAAAAAAAAAAAAAAAAAAAAAAAAAAAAAAAAAAAAAAAAGAAAGTACAATAGCCATATTTGGGAACATATATGTTTATCACAATAGGTAAGGGTTCACTTAACGTTATTCTTAGAGAGTTTCTGTTAGATGAAGAAGAATCAAAAGAAGATACACACACACACAGACACACACAGACACACACACGCACACACACATTTCTCCTGAACATGAAGAAAGAGAAACAATAGAAGACCGTGGCCACTGGAGAGTGTTACTAAAACCAGATTGTTAGGCATCAGAGAAGCAAGTGGCTAAATGGACTAGTTCAGGACAAATTTTAGTTCCTTATCTCTATTTTCTCACCCCAAAGACTCTTCAGAAATAGGAAAATGATACAGGCAACTGCAAAGATTTTATATAATAAAGATTTCTGATATTATGTCTGAAAATAGAGGGAATTCTTTTTTAACTGAAAATTTGGTGACGTGTCTGGCTATGCACATGTATACATGTTGTGTGTGTATTTGTATAAATGTGTGTTTTACACAATCATGGCCATTTATGATTGCTTAACTATCTAACTCTTTGATTAGAGTTCACACATACTGTTTGTATTAAAGACGTTCTGTTGGAATTTTTGAGGGGCAAAATAGTGGTAGAAAACTCGAAAAATTCTTAAGTGCCGAATCATGATATGTATTTTCTGATTCAGTTCTCATACAAATCTACACTTTATACTCTTCTACAAAACTTAGACCATAATTCAGTACCATTTGTACTATACAATGTACAATGTACAATTACTTTTACAATGATGTAATAGTAATGTTTTCTATAAAAAAGTTAACCTCAGTAGCATCAATAAATCTAAGATAGTTAGATATCTATGTCTGCTCTAATTCACTGGATTTGTTCACACATCTGTAGTTCAATTAGCTATTGGTTAGTCTAATAGGGGACCAGCCTCTCATGAGTAAAATATGACTGCTGTGTGTGCATCTTGCTTTTAACAGTCTAGGTGGTGTACGTCTTTCTCATGGTGGTAGCAGAGAAACTAGCACAAACAGAAATATGCAAATGTTTTATTAAGCCTCTGCTTGTAGCATACCTTCTAGAATTTCATTAGCCAAAACCAATCATGCAACCATGACCAGAGACAAAATGAGAGCTTTGCAAAGCTATGTGACATAAGGCATGGATTGAAGAAGTGAAAAACAGTAGCCTTTAATCTTCACTTTATGGAATAATTTTATTTCTTTTTTCAATGTATACATAGCCTTAAAAAGTCAAATATATTGCAGATCATATATCATCTATGCCTTTTGAAACATTCTGTCCTTCACAATGTAAACTATGAAAATGGAAACATAGTAGGTATGTAGTAAATATTACTGATTATTTGAAATTCTGAACTTTTTATGAAATTTGCTTCAGTTTTAGAAAGTGGAGACAGATGTACCAGGCTTCTGAACATTTTTTATTGCAGTGGTTCAGATGTGACTTCTTCTGGTTCTCACTGTCAGCCATTCTGAGGGAAAGAATTAAAAAAAAAAAAAGTTGACTATCACCAAATTGATCTCTTGCTGCATCAGTTTCAAAGGAACTGCAAAAAATGTCCAAATTTAGAAAACCTAGTTCAGCAAGTGACTTCTCAACTCTTTCACCTTCAGGTCACGTTATTATTCATTCTACTAAGAACCGGACCATTAAAAGTGGGATGATGCTCTTTAGAAATCTACCTATATGTGGATCTTAATCTAGGGTATCTTATAAACTTTAATGTGTTCTTTTGATAAATTGAGGCAAATCAGAAGGCCTATTTTAGGGTTCTACCTCCCACCTTACAATAGTAAATTATGTTTTTTTTAGGTCACTCATCTTTATAAAAGAATACGGTAAAAAAACATATATTTTTAAAATTTCTACTGATACTGCATTGGTGATTAAAACAGAAAATTAAGACAGAAATGATCAACACAAATGATGCTTTCAATATTTATTTAAGTACCTCATTATTGTAACTGAATTAAACCTTTACTATTTATATATGCCTAATAGGTGCCATGGGATAATGAAGAAAGGAAAAGTAAAGGAAAATTAAAGCATGCAGGAGTATTTCAAATCTTAATATGAGATAACCAATATGGGAAATAAAGTCAATGTTGTTCAATACAAAAGAGTTAGCTGTTAAAGCTTGTAAAATTATGAATATAAGGTCATTCTAGAATAATTGTGAAAGATTCCATGAAAAACAAAATAGTGCAAAATTGAGCACACTCTTCAAACTAATGTGGAGATCTAGCAACATTGTTAGGAAGGGAGAATTAAGCTATGTCTTGCGAAGAAAAATTTAGGATGCATAAATTTGACTAAAGAGAAACAAATATTTTGGAAAGAATAACATATATTTCTAGTATTGGAATATCGTATGTAGGAAGTTTAGAAGTTTACCATGCTATACTTTTTTATTTGATGCCCCTAACATTTCTGAATTCTGCATGCCACCACTACTAAACTTTCAGTAGCAACATCAAGTACACCTCTTTTGAGAGATAATTTCTCAGACAGGAAGAATAACTGTTATTCACTGATTATTTTGCACTATAGTGCTTGTAAACATCCTTGCCACTAAAATTAATGGGAAAATCCTGGGGGAAAAAGAAAGAAAACTTAATCCTTTACTATGTTCTACTTAACGATTTTTTTCCCCTCAGTTGTTTGATGCTGTATTTATTAAATAACCCAACCTGCAGAACTAGTGTAATTCACCAGTTATCCAATATCCTGTGCTAGTCTGTTTAAAAGCGAAAAGTATATGATAGATTTATTGACACTCACAAGACTTAGAACTCAATACTATATGTGCTGTTTGACCTTCTATCTAATAATCTGGTATACCACAAACACGTGTAGGTTTTCACACATATCATATTTTCCTACCAACAAATTGCCTTGCTAGCTTGCTTCACTATGGCCAGTCTGTTTCTCCATTCTATGCCATTTTATTCCATTCCTACCTCAGAAATGAAAAATTGCTCTAAATTCTAGACACAGGATAGAGCATTGGCATCCTAGAAAATTACCTTCTCTTGGGTGGATCTTGCCCTAGTGTCAATATAGAACCTGAAATGTGTAGAAAGTCCTCTTAGGATGATTTTTCAGTAGTTTTCATTGATATGCTTTGTACAGTGATTTGGACTTTTAGTAGTTATCATGAGGATCAAGACCAAAGGGGACATGAAAAACAAATTGAAGAGCAAACCTCAAAGGCATAATACAAAACTGAAGTTCCTGAGATTAGCTGTCAATGCGGGTTCCATCCCTTAGATTGGTCCTAGAAGTTCTAAGGAAAGGCAAAAGAATTAAAAAATAATCCGGAGATCACCTGAAAGAACATCAACCTACATTGAGCTGTAATGATAAATTGAAAATATAAAAGCTAAATTGAGAATGTCAGAGCCAAATTATCTAAGACATGATAATAACCCAGACTATTGACTCTAAAGCAAGGAATTATAGATGGAATATAGAAGAATTTAAGAAAATGAAAATGGCAACATTAGCATGTGTTAATGTAATTTAGTGCATTAAAAGTTTAATATAAATTATCAGGTTTGGATTACTTTTTAGTAGCAAATGATGGAATGACAAATGACAAAGATGTATTACAGGTCTTGCTCGACCTCCGAGTCTGAACAGTTGTTCCACTACAACTGTCATCAGGATAAATCAGGGTAGCCCATATGAGGCTGGGTTCTCTGTGGCAAAATTTAGTTCTGATAATTTTGAAGTTTTGATTAAAAATAAGATGTTGAAACAATGGATACAATATCATATATGAGTTAAAAATCTATGGAGATGGAGAGTACAACCTTAATTTCTGCACAGTTTTCAGTGCAATAAGACCTTCAGCAAAAAGAAAAGTATTTCTAGGAGTTGTCACTATTGTACACTTCGGGAGCTGAAAATTGTTCATTCCTATCTGAATTCTGGATTACTAGGATCCACCAAAGCCAAATATACCTGAAACATTATCATGGAGAGAATTCTATAAGATGCTCTTCAAAAATATGGCCTTCAAATAGTCTACCACTTTGAATATAAAATTTTATGCTCAAAATATGTACAATGAGTTGGAATGGGGAAGAATTATTCTGATATATGGACACTGATCTAAGAACCAACTACCTTGAGGCAGCCCAGAACCATAGGAGGATCTAGTTAGCCACTGGGACAAAACTCCAAATTTTGTCCATATTAGTGAAATAATACACCTTCTACAGATGTTTTTCCAACTGGAAAACTAAGAGCACACACTGTCACTTAAGTCATACTCCCACGAGGTAGAGGAGGCTAGCCAAACCTAATTAATCTATGGTTCAAAAAGAAATGTGTGCACACCCAGCCTAAATCACAGCTAAACAAGATAACAGAGCTAACAGCAATACTAGGACAAGATTAAGAGCCACTCAGAAGAAATACCAAGACCTAAAGTCTGTAGGCTGTAGAAGAGGGCTACTGTAGCAGAAGAATTAGCTAAGAATGAGTTCTAATGGGGGAAGTTAGTGTGCGAGCACTGCCTGTAATACGGCAGAGTTATGATCGGCCAAAGAGGATAATTCATGCCAATTAACTCACCTCAGGGACTCTGATATCCCAATCTCAGTCTCTTACTGTTCCAAAAGTGGTGCACTTTTCAATTCTTAATAAAGAATATAATATTTTATTAAATCCCAAATTACTATAAAAACTCATCATTCTATTTATGGTGGCATCTTACAAATTTCACATACTATGCCATCATAATTCTTCTAATTCTGCTTCCATTCTTTTCTCTTTCTTTGCTTCCCTTATATTCTCTCCCAGAATTCATCCTCTCACTCTTTCATTTTCTTTCCTCCTATTGTTTATTTACAATATTTATTTAGTGTATGCTGGAGTTGATCTTATAGGCTTAATCAATGTGTCATATCTGTAAACATATGTTTCTAACTTTTAGCTATTACTGTCATTGCTCAAACAACTGATTTTTAATCAAATGTGTATGGAGATATATATATTTTTAAATAAATATTTACTATGTATTTACTGTAGGGTGGGTCTGCCTCTCCCAGTCCACTGACTCAATTGTTGATATCCTTTGGCACCACCCTCACAGACACACCCAGGAACAATACTTTGGGTCCTTCAATCCAATCAAGGTGACACTCAGTATTAACCATCACACAATAACACAGTTGAGTAGCTGGCCCTCTAAAGCCAAAATATTTATTATGTTTTTTTTTTCATTAAAATCTTGCCTACTCCTGGTGTAGCTATTTTTGGGAGAAGGAACATTTTCATGTATAGTACTCTCTTTGTTTGTGGATTTACTAATTTATTGCAAAAAAAGTATAAACTAGATTCCACTTGGCATTATAAAAGTCAAGTCAAATTGACAAAAGCCCTTGTCATCAAATAGTATATATTGGCTAGAATATAGTTAGAATACAGAGAATCCAGAGACAGGCTGAAAACTGCACACAGTGTAACCTACCAAGAAACTCCCTAAGTTGAATTAGCCAATGAAACATTCTACTTTAGCATTGGTTCTAATATGTGTATTTCCATTACATATGTGCATATATAATGTATATACAAATATACATATTTATACCCACATATAAAACGGAAATAGAGGTATTAGAAATAGGTGTCTGTATATATATACATAAATATGCATATATTTTGTTTTCAATTTATTTTCAAATAGTTCAAGAATACTGTGCTTTTATTTTTATGTGGGCAACTTGTAAGCCTTGTGCACCAGGGCTCTTTAAATCGACCTGGTCACTTGGGAAGGCATCATTTTTAGACTCAAAATGGAAATGGAATTCAAAACTTATTCGATCAATTATCTTTATAAATGAAAAATAATTATTTTCTTACTTTATATGACTCAAAGATAAAATATATTCTAAAATCTCATTTGAGTCTACAGAGGATAAGGTACAGATTTTAATGCAATGAGCCAAGGCACGAAAATGAGAATCCACTTATTTTAGAATGCAAGAAAGATGGCTATTGCTTTTTTTAATTTAATCAGGAACAGCCCAATATTTTGCTTCCACTGGTATTAAGGCAGAAATTATTTCAGTAATTTAGATTCTCCACAAAGCTTGTTCTCTAGATTTCTATACATAGAAGTAGTTGCAGGAGAAATCTCATAACTTTACTAGAACTCACCTTTATATAGAAGCTGAGGCAAGTGTCAGTAATCTTGGTAAATGTCCTTGGTGATTGTCAGTAACTTTCCTCCAACTTCTATTCATTGATCTATAGTCTTAGCTAACCATAAGTGTACTTCTGAGTTTTCTCTCTGTGTCAAGCATTTTATAAATCTAGTGAAAAGAGTGTGATTGCAACAATATCCATTGCCTCAAAATAGGTGACCAGGACATTCCAGAAATTATTACCTTCTTGGCAAATTGTATGAATGCCCTCTTGTCATTTGTTAGGGGGCAAAGAATAAGGAGTGTGAAATAGGATTTCAATTTGATAAAAATTTAGGTTTTATGTATGATCACTCAGTAAAGGAGGGTTTTTTTTTTCCTATTGAAACAAATTGTGATTGATCACAGTTGCAGAGCTATAAAACTTATTTCTTAGTTTATGTAATAATTGCTGAATTTCATGTTATTTTGATTATTGTTGTTTCCCCTATTGGCGTATCAGATTTTTGCACCAAGACTTGGCAAGTGAGTGGGCAGATTTCAGTGAAATTTTATTTGGGACGTACATAAACTCATTCTGTCATGAAACTAAGTACAAAGGAGTTAAGAGATAAAAAGGGGTGCAGTTATTAGCCCAAAGCAGTTGCCTCGAATCACTAATTTTCACCAGATTTGATATGACTTTTTGACTCATTCAGGGATCATTGTTTATTCATAGACCTGTAGTTGAGCAAATAAGACCTTCTACATTTGCCTGACAGTTCAGTGTTTTTGAGATACCTACATCTCTTGCTTTCATGTCTCTCTTCACTTTCTATCCCCAATTTTTCACAATTATCACATCGCATAGTACTTGGTACATAGCAGGTGTTTTGGAATAATTGATTATATCTGTTCTAAATGTCAAAAACAATACTTTTAAAATTTTTAATTTCATGGGTATATAGTAAGTATATATATTTATGGAATATGAGATATTTTGATACAAACATACAATCTGTAATACTTACATCAGGATAAATGGGCTATCCATCACCTAACACATGTATGATTCATTTTTGTTATAAACATTGCAATTATTCTCTTTTAGTTATGTGTAAATCTGTGATATATTTTTGTTGACTGCAGTCACCCAATTGTGCTATCAAATACTGGATCTTATTTATTCTATATAACTGTATTTTTGTACCCATTAATCATCTGAACCCTCCCTAACCCCACCCCACTACATTTCCCAGCCTCTGGTAGCCATCTTTCTACTATCTATGAACAAGAGTCCAGTTTTTAAATTTTTTGGTTATAAAATGACATCACAAAAAGAGAATATATGAAGTTTGTTTTTCTGTGCCTGGCTTATTTCACTTAAAATAACGACCTCCAATTTCATCCATGTTGTTGCAGATGAAAGAATCTCATTCTTTTTCATGACTGAATAGTACTCTATTGTGTATATGTACCACATTTTTTTATCCATTCATCTGTTGATGGACGCTTAGGTTGCTTCCAAATCTTGTATGTTGTGAATAGTGCTGCAAGAACTATGGTAGTGCAGATATCTCTTCAATATACTAATTTCCCTTCTTTAATGTATTTTCCTCATATTGAGATTGCTGGCTACTTTGGTTGTTTTGTTTTTAGTTTTGTAAGGAACTTGCACACTGTTCGCAATAGTGGTTATACTAATTTAAATATTCACGAACAACGTAAATAGTTCCTTTATCTCCACATCCTTTCAACGTTCATTAGAGCCTGACTTTTAAATAAAAGACATTTTTACTTAGGTGAGATGATAACTTATTGTAGTTTTGATTTGGATTTATCTGATGCTCAATGATGTTTAGCACCTTTTTATATACCTGTTTGTGTTTTTTAAATTATTATTACACTTAACTTCTGAGATACATATTCAGAACGTGCAGGTTTGTTACATATGCATACACGTATCATGGTGGTTTGCTGCGCCCATCAACCCATCATCTACATTAGGTATTTATCCTAATGCTATTCCTCCCCTAACCCCCACCCTCTGACAGGCCCTGGCGTGTGATGTTCCCCTCCCTGGGTCCATTTGTTCTCATTGTTTAACTCTTACATATGAGTGAGAACATGCAGTGTTTGGTTTTCTGTTCGTGTGTTGGTTTGCTGAGAATGATGGTTCCCAGCTTTATCCATGTCCCTGCAAAGGACATGATCTCATGCTTTTTATGGCTGCATAGTATTCCATGGTGTATAGTTGCTATATTTTCTTTATCTATTCTATCATTGATGGGCATTTGAGTTGGTTCCAAGTCTTTGCTATTGTGAATAGTGCTGCAATAAACATATGTGTGCATGTGTCTTTATAGTAGAATGATTCATAATCCTTTGGGTATATACCCAGTAATGAGATTGCTGGGTCAAATGGTATTTCTGGTTCTAGATCTTTGAGGAATCACCACACTGTCTTCCACAATGGTTGAACTAATTTACACTCCCATCAACAGTGTAAAAGCATTCCTATTTCTCCACATTCTCTCCAGCATCTTTTGTTTCCTGACTTTTTAATGTTTGCCATTCTAACTGGCATGAGATGGTATCTCATTGTGGTTTTGATTTGCATTTCTCTAATGACCAGTTATGAGGAGCTTTTTTCATGGTTCTTGGCCACATAAATGTCTTCTTTTGGGAAATGTCTGTTCATATCCTTTGCCCACTTTTTGATGGAGTTAAAATACTTCTTCACAAGAAACAGAACCATCAGTGAAGTGAGGAGACAACCTACAGAATGGGAGAAAATATATGTAAGTTATCCATCTGATAAGGGATTAATAAGCAGAATAAATAAGGAGCTCAGACAACTTGATAGGAAAAAAAAACAATTTAATGATTCTGTTAAAAAGTAGACAAAAGATCTGAATAGGTATTTCTGAAAAGAAGACATAGAAAAGGCAAACAGGAGCATGTTCTAACCATGTTCAGGTTAATTACCCTTTCTAGTAGAATCACTAGATTTTTTTTTTCCTATTCAGTTGTCTGAGCTCCTTTTTTATTCTGGTTATTAGCCCTTTATCAGATGGATAATTTATAAATGTTTTCTCCCATTCTGTAGGTTGTTCCCTCACTTTATTGATGGTTCTCTTTCTTGTGAAGAAGCTTTTTAACTTCATGAGATTTCATTTGTCCATTTTTGCTTTGGTTGCCTGTGTTTTTGGGGTATTACTCAAGAAATCTTTGCCCAGATCATTGTCCTGGAGAGATTACCCAATGTTTATTTTTAGAAGTTTTATAGTCTGATCTTAGACTTAAGTATTTTATCAATTTGGATTTGATATTTGTATATTGCAAATACAGGGATCTAGTTTCATTCTTCAGCATATGGATATCCAGCACCATTTATTGAAAAGACTGAATGTATATTCTTGGCACCTTTGTCAAAAATGAGTTCACTGTTGATGTATACATTTATTTCTGGGTTCTCTATTTTGTTTCATTGCTCTGTGTGTCTGTTTTTATGCCAGTACCATGCTATTTTGGTTATTATTGCTCCATAGTATAATTTGAAGTCAGGTAATGTGATTCTTTTCGCTTAGGATGACTTTGGTTATTCTGGATTTTTTTGCAGTTCCATATAAATTTAAGGATTATTTCTTCTGTTACCCTAAAAAATATCATTGGTATTTTGATAGGAATGGCATTGAATCTATACATTCATTTGGATAGTGTAGAGATCTTTCAGTTCATTGGTTAATTTAATTTCAAGGTATTTTATTTTATTTGTAGCTGTTGTAAAAGGGGTTGCTTTCTTGATATCTATTTCAGATTATTCACTGCCATCATGCTATTTCAGATTGTTCACTGATTTTTATATGTTGATTTTGTATCTTGAAACTTTACTGAATTTGTATATGAGTGCTAATAGCTTCTTGGTGGAATCTTTAGGTTTTTCCACTTACAAGATCATATCATCTTCAAAGAAGGATAATTCGACTTCTTCCTTTCCAATTTGGATGTCCTTTATTTCTTCCGCTTGTTTGATCACCCTAGCTAGACATCCAGTACAATGCTAAATAACAGCGGTGAAAGTGGGCATCCTTCTATTGTTCCAGATCTTATAGGAAAGGCTTTTGACTTTTCTCTGTTTTATATGATACTAACTGAGGGTCCATTATATGTGGCTCTTATTGTGTTGAGGTATGTTACTTCTATGCCCTGTTTTTTGAGAGTTTTTAAAGATTATAAATGGATGTTGAATTTCATCAAATAATTTTCAACATAAATTGAAATGATTGTATAATTTTGTCCTTCATTCTGTTAATATAATGTATCAGAATGATTGATTTGCATAAGTTGAACCATTCTTGCATCCTTGGGATAAATTTCAGTTGGTCATGATAAATGATCTTTTTAATGTGTTGGTGATTTTGATTTGCTAGTATTTCGTTGAGAATTTTTGCATCAATGTTTATCGTTAATATTGGCTTCTAGTTTTCATTTTAAATGTGTCTTTGTCTGGTTTTGGTATCAGGGAAATATTGGCCTCATAGAATGAGGTTGGAAGTATTGCCTCCTCATCTATTTTTCAGAATAGTTTGTGTAGGATTGATATTAGTTTTTCCTTAAATGTTTGGTAAAATTCAGTAGTGATGTCCTTGAGTTCCTTTCTTTGCTGGGAGACACCTTATTATGCCTTCTATCTCTTCACTTGTTATTAGTCCCTTCAGGTTTTCCATTTCTTCATTGTTTAATCTTGGTAGGTTACATGTGTCTAGTAATTTATCTATTTCTTGTAGGTTTTCTAATTTCTTGGCAGAAGTTGTTATAGTGATTTTTAATAATCTCTAGGATATCTGTGGTATCAGCTTTAATGTCTCCTTTTTCACTACTGATTTTATTTATATGCATCTTCTTTCTTTTCTTAGTCTAGCTAAAAGTTTGTCAATTTTGTTTATGTTTCCAAAAAATAAGCTTTTCATTTCAATGATTTTTTTCTTTTTTGTTTCAGTTTTATTTCTGCTCTGATGTTTATTTTGTTTTTCTTCTACTAATTTGGGGTTTGGTTTGCTCTTGCTTTTCTAATTTTTAAGATGCAACATTAGGTTGTTAGAAATTTTTCCACTTTTTGATGTAGGCCCTTATTAACTTTCCTTTTACTACTACTTTTATTGTTACCCCATAAGTTTTGGTATATTATGTTTCCATTTTTATTTACTTAAAGAAAATTATTAATTTTCTTTTTAATTTCTTCATTGTCCCTCTGGTCATTCAGGAGTATATTGTTTAAATTTCCATGTGTTTGTATAGTTTCCAAAATTCCTCTTGTTATTGACTTCTATTTTGTTCCATTTTGGTCACAGAAGATTCTTGGTATGATTTCAATTTTTTTCATTTTTTAAGACTTTTTTAGCTTATTTATGATCTATCCTTGAGAATGATCCATGTGCTCAGTTGATAGATGTGTATTCTGCAGCCATTGGATGAAATGTTTTGTAAATATCTATCAAGTCCATTTCATCTACAGTGTAGGTTAAATCTGATGTTCATTGATTTTTTGCCTGTATGAGTTCTCCAATGCTGAAAGTGGGATTTTGAAGTCTCCAGCTATTATTGTATTGAGATCTATCTCTCTCTTTAGCTCTAATAATATTTGCCTTACATATCTGGGTTTCCCAATGTTAGGTGCATGTATATTTAAAATTGTTATATTCTCTTGCTAAACTGACCTCTTTATCGGTATAGAATGATCTTCTTTGCCTCATTTTATAGCTTTTGTTTGAAATCTCTTTTTCTGATAAAAGCATGGTTACTTCTGCTTTTTTTGTTCTTATTTGCATAGAATATCTTTTTGCATCCCTTTATTTTCAGCCTATGTGTGTCTTCACAGATGAAGTGTGTTTCCTGTAGGCAACAATCGTTGGGTCTTGTTTTTCTGTTATTCATTTATCCACTCTGTAACTTTTGATTCAAGAGTTTAGTTCATTTACATCCAATGTTATTATTGGATATAACATTATTATTGTGAATAATAATATTAAAATTATTGTTAATAGTATTAATATTATTCCTATTAATAATATCACTATCAATAATATTATTAATATTATTTTAATGTATTATTAATATTATTAATATTAATTATTTTAATGTGTCATTAATATTATTAATGTTAATAATGTTATTGATATTATTATAATATTAATGTTAAATCCAATGTTATTATTGGATATATATGAGTAAGTAAGGACTTACTCTGTCATTTTGCTATTTGTTTCCTGGTGTTGTGTGGTCTTCTCTTCCTTCCTTTTTTTCTTTTTGTTAAGATAATTTCCTCTGTTGCTATGTTTCAATTTCTTGCTTTTTATTTTTTGTAGATTTGTTGTAGGATTTTTTTTAGATTTGAAGTTACCATGAGGATTGCAAATAACATTTTACTACTCATTATTTTAAACTGAAGACAACTTCACACTGATTGCAAAAACTAACAGAGAAAACTAATAAAAATTCTACACTTTAAGTGTATCTCCCTACTTTTTAACTCTTTGTTCTTTCTATTTATATTTTATTACACTATCTATGTCTTGCAAAAGTTGTTGTAGATATTACTTTTTTTAGTTTCATCTTTTAATCTTTAACTCAAGATATGTGTGGTTTACATGCCAATATTACAGTGTTATATTCTGTGTTTGTAAAATTACTACTATTAGTCAGTTTTATATCTTCTGATGATTTATTACCGCTAATTAATGTTCTTTTCTTTCAGATTGAAGAACTCTCTTTAGCATTTCTTGTAGGACAAGTCTGGTGTTGATGAAACTTCTCAGGTTTGTTTGTCTAGTAAAGTCATTATTTCTCCATGTTTTAAGGACCTTTTTGTTGGATGTACTATTCTAGGATACATGTTTGTTTACCTTCAGCACTTTAACGTGTCTTGCAACTCTCTCCTCTCCAATAAGGTTTCCACCAAGAAGTCTGTTGCCAGACATACTGGAGCTCTTTTGCATGTCATTTGTTTCTTTTCTCTTGCAGCTTTTAGGACCCTTTTTTATACTTTATTTTGGGGGTTTGAGTATTAAATGTCTTAAGGTAGCCTTATTAGGGTTAAATTTGCTTGGTGTGAATAGCCTTCTTTTACTTGGATATTGATATTTCTCTAGATTTGGAAAGTTCTCTGTTACTATCCCTTTGAATAAATGTTTTACTCATAATTCCCTCTCTCTTTACCTCTTATTTAATGCCAATAACTTTTAGATATATCCTTTTGAGTTTATTTTCTCAATCTTATAGTCATTCATTATCCTTTATACTTTTATCTGTTGTCTTCTCTAACTGTTGTCTCAAATTGCCCGTCTTTATGCTCACCAATTTTTTTTTTTTTTTTTTTTTTTTTTTTTTTTTGAGGCCGAGTCTCACTCTGTCACCCAGGCTAGAGTGCAGTGGCATGATCTTGGCTCACCACAACCTCGATTTCCCAGGTTTAAGTGATTCTCGTGCCTCAGGCTCCTGATTAGCTGGGATTACAGGCGCCCACCACCGAGCCTGGCTATTTTTTGTATTTTTAGTAGAAATGGGGTTTCATCATATTGCCTGAGCTGGTCTCGTACTCAAGTGATCTGTCTAGCTTCGGCCTTCCAAAGTGCTGGGATTACAGGCATGAGCCATCGTGCCCAGCCAATTTTTTTTTTCTGTTTCATCATCAGATGTGGAAAGACTCTGATGCTTTCTTCAGCACATCAATCAAATTTTTCAGCTCCAGAATTTCAGCTTGACTTTAAAAATCATGTCAATCTCTTTGTTAAATTTATGTGATAGAATTCTGAATTTCTTCTCTGCTTTATATTGACTTTTGTTGAGCTTCCTCAAGACAGCTATTCCGAATTCTCTATCTGAAAGGTCACATAGCTCTGTCACTTTGGGGTTGGTTATTGGTGTCTTATTTAGTTCATTTGGTGAGGCAATATTTTCCTAGATGGTCTTCATGCTTGTGGATGTTTGTCAATATATGGACCTCAAAGAGGCAGGCATTTATTCTAGTCTTTCCAGTCCAGGCTTGAGTGATTCAATTCTTCTTGGGACGGCTTTCAAAGTATTCAAAGGATATTGAGTGTGAGCTAAGTCTTTGGTCACTGTAGCCCCATCTGGATTGAGGGGCACGCAAAGCCGAGTAATGCTATGAATCTTACAGACTTATAGATATACTCCCTTAGTAGTCTTGGATATGATATGCAAGATTTTTTCTGAATTATCAGGCAGAGAGTCTTCTCTTCCCTTCTTTCCCCCAAACAAATGGAGTTTCTTGTTCTCAGTGCTGAGCTGCCTGGACTAGGGGTAGAGATGACACAAGCACTCCTGTGGCCACCATCACCAGGACTGTGCTGGGTTAGATCTGAATCCAGTATACTACTGGGTCACACCCAAAGCCTGTGGTGAGTATTGCCTGGCTACTAGCTGTTTATTAGAGGCCTACAGGCTCTTTAGTCATCATGTGGTGAATTCAGCCAGGCTCGTCTCATTTTCTTTAGGCTGGCAAGTTACTTTATGGCCCAGGGTGGGTCTAGAAATGCCATCCAGGCGCTAGGATGTGGAACTTTAGTAATCTATGTGATGCTTTATTTTACCACAGCTGAGCTGATACCTAAGTTGCAAGACTAAGTCCTTTTTACTTGTTTCTCTCCTTTCCTCAAGCAGGAGTCTCCCCCATAGCCACTGCAGCTTCAAATGTGCTGGAACCAGCACAGTACTAGACCTCACCCAAGGTCCATGGTTAGTATTGCCTGGCTACTGCTGATGTTTATTCCAGGTTCAAGGGCTCTTTAGTGAGAAGATAATGAGTACTGCCCAAACTAGTTACTTCTCTTCAAGGCAATGTATTCCCTTTAGGCCCAGGGTATGCCTAGAAATGTCACCCAGTAGTTAGGGACTGGACTGGGAGCTTCAGGACTCTGCTTGGTGCTTCATTTCACCGTGGCTGAGCTGATTTTTGGTTCTTATGAAGGTGCATTTTTGTGTTTGGATAGTTGTTCAATTTGGTGTTCCTGCAAGGGGTACAATCACTGGAGGGTTCTATTCGGCCTTCTTGCTTTGCCTCTATCCCATGTTTTAGGTAAGAGATACACAGCCTATTCAAATACAGATATCAAATGTCAAAGGCTGTTCTTCCAAGAATGTGGTTGGGGCCAGCAGCTAGGAATGTGGTCGGAGCCAAAAATAGCAGGGCCAGAGAAAGATACCAAAACCCACCTCTGGCCACAAATGGGTGAGCAGCTACTTAGGAGGGCTTCTGAGACTCTGGTACCCCACGGCAAAGCTGATGTTTTAAAGGCCTCAGAGAAAATAAGTGAAAATCTCCATTACTGCTGTTGAAGCTAAGATTCAGTGACTATTGCTTGGCTTTATATATTGAAAGAAAGTAGACTACAAGGATTCTATCTATGGACATTTATGGCAGTAAATTCTTTAATTTCAATTAAATACCATGTTTTACTTTACCTCAGCAAATATAGTATTAAGTACACTTGTACTTACGTAACTAGTGTAATAAGCATTTTGTATGATTATATAATTTATAAAATATTTTCATTTGTTTTATCTTCATTTGTGTCAGTCACTCATGCTGGAATTTGTGTAGAGAATATGTTATTACTCTTCTGTAATGCTGATGAAGAAACAGAGGTTCATACATATTAAATACCCAAATCAAGGCTATACAATAACAGTGAACATAAAATAATATAAAGTCTACTAAAACTATTTTGCAAACTATATATGTTACTGAAATAGAGGTAGAACTTTAATTCAGCTTCTGCATATAGACATCTCAATTACAAAGTTTTAAATAAATTATTCCATATAATCGTATATTCTACAGATATGATGCTTTCCTGATAAACATCCTGCTGTTTACTAAGTTTATTTTTCAAGTTTTAAATATGTGCCCTGATATGACATTAAACGTGTAACATGGTTTGTGTGGCTTATCTTGAAAGCATACACATTAGAGTATTTTTTATTATAGTTTTACTAATTTCACCCTTTTCTGAATTCTCTATTGGCTTCCTACTAGCCTCCTTATTTCCCTAAAATAATTAAAGTTTAGACATCTCAATTTCCAGGAGGACTGTTGCTCCCATTTATAAAAGATGGCTTGTCAATAGAGCCAGAAAGAATTTTCTAATTATGATACTTCATAACATTTTCACTATACTCTTTCATTATATAAAAAAAGACACCATTGACAGTGATTACACATCTCCATTCCACCTCAAACTTCACAGTAGTCATCTTTGAAAGAGTACCTAGTGCAACAATGTTTGCACTTTCCTAAATTATCAGGCATTGGCAAATACTTCACATCTCATCAAATATTTTACTGAGTAATGTGTATCTTTGAAAATGGACATCAGTCACCAAATTACACTAAAATTATAAAAACTATAGAGAAGCAACAGGCTGCCAGCTACTGGACATGCACAGAAATGGAGATTTGAGAAAACAGATATTATCTTTGATCAACAAAAATTATGATAATCAAAACCTAGCATTTAGTGATAGACATAAAATAAATATATTGGGGAAACTGGCTAGAGATGGTATGAGGAATCTATGTCTATGCAGATAGTGCATCAAAGAAATTGCTTTAGAGCAGAACACTAGTTCACAATTATCTAAGACAATAAAGAAAAATTTATTTACAGGTAATTAAGCATTATTATTAATTTGAAGAATGCAAAAACAATACTGCCAAATAATGCTAATGTCAGTGGAAAGACATTTTACAAATACTACAAAACCTTTATGATGACATGCAAATTCAAAGATCACAATACAATTTGCAATGAGTAGTACAAATTCATTCACAAATTCAAACACTATATTGAATTAGTATGTGTATATAAAAAGGGACATTTGGCAAGACATGGTGGCTCATGTTGTAATCCCAGCCCCTTGAGAGGCTGAAGTGGGAGGATTGCCTGAGCCCAGGAATTTGAGACAAGTTTGGGTAACATAGTATATCTCCATCTCTTAAAAAAAAAAAAAAAAAAAAAAAAAAAAAAAAAAGGTTAGCCTGGCATGGCTTGACACACTTGTAGTTCCAGCTACTCAGGAGGCTGAAGCAGGAGGAAGGCTTGAGTCCCAGAAGTTGAGGCTTTGGTGAGCCATGATCATGCAACTGCACTAAAGCCTGTGCAACAGAGTTGAGACCCGGTCTCAATACAAATAAAAATAAAAAGGAACAATTTAGAAGTTTTTAATGAAAAATTCTACACAATATCTGACCACTTATCTGTAAATTACATATTTTCATCTAAGTAATGATAAAAACAAAAATTTTGAATTTTGGAAAGTTATATATCACTCAGAAGACATCAATTCAACCATTTCCAAATTAACATAAGAAATAGACTGTCTTCCTCGCCAAGACTCAACTCTCCAATATACACAGGCTATATGACTTTGGGTACATTGATAAATATTCAACATATGAGTTGTCACAAATTTCACATACTCGTTTAAATGACTATTGCTTAAGATAATATACACAAAAAATTTACATAGTTGTAAGCTACAGTACATATTTGTGCTAATTTAATTTTTTTAGTTCTCTTTCATAGTTTACTTTTAGAAATGTTGATATTGATAATTTATTTTTGTCATTATGGAAGGTTTTTTTGTCCTGTTTTTGTGGAGAAGGGCCACTGATAGCTTTCAATATTAAGTTGAAGTGATTTTCTTTAAACGTTTGCTGTTACTAAATCTAGATATCTAGTTGTTCTGAGAGAAAGGAAAAACAGTACTCATAAATGTTAAGTAAAACTTTTGATGACAATGATTCTATGTTATACATCTTTGGGGAAAAATTAGTACATATATAGCCAATAGGTTTTTTTTTCCATTTCATTCAGTTTATTCCCCATTTAGAGCTATTGTTATACAAAAATGTTCTAAACCAGAAAATAATTTTGCTGTCGTTTAGTCTATTCTATGGCATACAGGTGGCAAAATTATGAGAAATTTTGCTCCAAAGGAAAAAATATTAATTATGAATAGAGAAACTATAGCTGTTTTCATATATAATTCAAAATATAAATATAACGTATGAATCTGTACTTTATTTCATGTCATTTAAATATAGTTTTCAATAATTAATGATTATTAAATTTTAATTACAAGTTTAGCTATTTTTTTATTTTTGAAAATGCTCCTGAGATTATTTTGCACAAGATTTTCAATTAACACTTGTTTCTACTGAGTCTCTAAAAATGCACATTAATTTTAATTTTGTCATGATTTTATTTTTTCTTCTTCTAGCATTATTCCTATCCTTAGCTTATCAATAATTTTCAGTAATGACACATCGCAATAATATGGTGTTGTGATTTTATACATTATCTATTTAGTAAGGATATGCTTCAGCTTAAGTCTCTTCTTTCTTGATATATTATTGTATTGGGTTTTATGTTTTAGAGTAAGTTCTTTCGACACACCAAACTCATTAATAATTTATTAGTTTTCTTATGGATGTAGAATAGAAGTATATTACTCCTTTTGTCAGAATTCCATTCCATTTAAAAAAGCATTAAGGGACAGGATACATTTAATAAAATTTTATTGTAAAAGTTCCAGAAAAGGAAATTCTTATTTACACAAATATGTTATTAATGTTTTTCTGTGTAGTGCCAAGTATGATACTGATGGATCTAAACAAGACAATTATGTTATCAAGTTTAACCTTCTATGTAATATCTCCTTTGGCATCTGAAATAATGCAACTTAACAGAACAAATTTGTTACTATCTTTACTGGGCATAAGCTGGCATAGGATTTCATAGAGCTGAATATTTTGAGAGATGTCAAAAGAATGAATTCAGATTCTCTGATCTTAGGTCTGAAAATTTTAGTTACGGGGATTGGCAGCTTACACATTGCAAGTTAAGTAATGTGAATTATTTATATAACAGTGAATGTGACAAATAAAACAATGTAATTATCAAATACATGCCACTACACCTAAAGCAGAATGACAACCACGAACTGGAAAATCCAAGAAAGCATGGAGTTATGCTATGTGGAAAGGCTGATTTCAAGACGTTAGGAGTGGAGAGCAAAAGTGAATAAATTGTGAATGGGATTGTCTTCCTTTGTTGGCTCTTGGTTTGGCTGTTGTTGGTGTATAGGAATGCTGGTAATTTTTGTACAGTGATTATGTATGCTGAAACTTTGCTGAAGTTGTTTATCAGCTGAAGGTGCTTTTGGGCTGAAATTTTTGGTTTTCTAGATGTAGGATCATGTCATCTTCAAGCTGGGACTTGACTTCCTCTTTTCCTATTTGGATGACCTTTATTTATTCTCCTGCCTGATTGCTCTGGCTAAGACTTCCAACACTATGTTGAATAGAAGTGGGTGAGAGAGAGCATCTTTGTCTTTTGCCAGTTTTCAAGGGGAGTGATTCCAGATTTTGCCCATTTAGTATGAATTTGGCTGTGGGTTTGTCATAGATGGCTTTTACTATTTTGAGGTATGTTCCTTCAATACCTAGTTTATTGACGGTTTTTAACATAAGTAGTGTTGAATTTTATTGACTTTTCTGCATCTATTGAGATAATCATGTGTTTTTTTTGTCTTCGTTTTGTTTATGTCATAAATCACAGTTATTGATTTGCATAGGTTGGAACAACTTTTCATCCTGGGGATGAAGCCTACTTGATCATGGTGAATTAACTTTTTGATGGGCTTCTAGATTTGGTTTGCAAGTATTCTGTTGAGAATTTTTGCATCTATGTTTATCAAGGATATTGGCTTGATCTGTCTAATACTGTCAGCGGAGTGTTGAAGTCTTCAACTTTTATTTTGTGGGAGACTATGTCTCCTTGTGGGTCCCTAAGAACTTGCTTTGTGAAATTTGGGTGCTTCTGTGTTGGGTGCTTATATATTTAGGACACTTAGGACTTCTGGTTGAATTGAACTCTTTACCATTATTTAATTCCTTTCTTTGCCTTTTTTGATCTTTGTTGGTTTAATGTCTGTTTTGTCTGAAATTAGAATTGAAACCCATGCTCTTTTCTGTTTTCCACTTGCTTGGTAGATTTTCCTCCGTTCATTTATTTTGAGCCTATGGCTGTCATTATGTGTGAGATGGGTCTCTTGAAGGCAGCATACCAATGGATCTTGCTTTTCTATATACCTAACCAGGGAAGTGAAAGGTCTCCACAATGAGAATTACAAAACACTGCTCAAATAAATCAGAGGTGACATACACAAATGAAACAATGTCCCATGCTCATGGATCAGAAGAATCAGTATTAAAATGTCCATATTGCCCAAAGCAGTTTATTGATTCAATGCTATTCATATCAAATTACCAATAACATTTTTCAAAAAATTTAAAAAAAGCTATTTTAAAATTAATACAGAATCACGAGAGAGCCCAAATAGCCAAGGAAATGCTAAGTAAAAAGAACAAAGTGCAGGCATCATGTTACCCAACTTCAAACCATACTACAGGGCTACAGTAACCAAAACAGCATGGTACTGGTACAAAAACAGGCACACAGACCAATGAAACAGAATAGACAGCCTAGAAATAAGGCTTCACACCTATGACCATCTGATCTTCAATAAAGCTGACCAAAACAAGCAATAGGGAAAAACTTCTTATTCAATAAATGATGCTGGTATAACTGGCTAGACATCTGCAATGACTGAAACAGGACACCTTCCTTATACTATATACAAAATTCAACTCAAGATAAAGACTTACATGTAAAACCTAAAACTGTAAAGAAACCCTTCAAGACAACCTAGGCAATACCATCCTGGACATAGGGATGAGCAAAAACTTCATGGCAAAGATACTAAAAACAATTAGAGCAAAAGCAAAAATTGGCAAATTAGATCTAATTAAACTTAAGAGTTTCAGCACAGCAAAAGAAACTATCAGCAGAATAAACAAACAGCCTACAGAGTGGGAGAATATATTTGTGAACCATACATCTGACAAAGGTCTAATATACAACACTGTATCAGTTTGTTCTTACACTGCTATAAAGACATACCTGAAATTGGGTAATTTATAAATGAAAGAGGTTTAATTGACTCATGGTTCTGTGTGCTGTACAGGCTTCTGCTTCTGGGGAGGCTTCAGGAAACTTACAATAATGGTGGAAGGCAAAGGGGAAGCAGGCACATCTTTATATGGTCAGCAAGAGAGAATGAGATAGAGACAGAGATAAAGAGGAGGTGCTACAAACTTTTAAACAAATAGATCTCAGGAGAACTCTATCGCAAGATCAGTAAGGGGAAAGTCCACCGCCATGATTCAATCACCTCCCACCACGCCCTCCTCCAATACTGGAAATCACAATTTGACATGAGATTTGGGTAGCTACACAGAGGCAAACTATATCATTCTGTCCCTGGCCCTTCCCAAATCTCATGTCTTTCTCACATGGCGAAATACAATGATCTCTTCTCAAAAGTCCCCCACAGTCTTAACTCATTTCAGCGTTAACTCAGAAGTCTACAGTACAAAGTATCATCAGAGACAAGGCAAGTCCCTTTCATCTATAAGCCTGCAAAATCAAAAAGAAGTTAATTACTTCCAAGATACAGTGTGGGTATAGGCATTGGGTAAATATTTCCTTTCCCAAAGGAAGAAAATGGCCAAAACAAAGGTGCCACAGGTCCCATGTAAGTCTAAAACACAGCAGGGGAGTCAGTAATTCTAAAACTCCAAAATAATATCCTTTTATTTCATGTCTCATATCCAGGCCACAGTGATGCAAGGGGTAGCCTCCCAAGGCCTTGGACAGCTCTACCCCTGTGACTCCGCAGGGTACAGCCTCTGCAGCTGCTTTCACGGGCTAGCATTCAGTGCCAAGTGCACAGTACAAGTGGTTGGTAGATCTACCATTTTCACGTATGGAAGATGGTGGCCTTCTCCTAGCTCCACTAGACAGTGTTCCAGTGGAGACTCTGTGTGGAAGCTCCAACCATACATTTCCCATCTGCACTTCCTTAGTTGAGGTTCCCCATGAAAGCTCTACCCCTGCAGCAAACTTGTGTCTAGACATCCAGGTGTTTCTATACATCCTCTGAAATCTAGGCAGAGGCTTCCAAGCTTCAACTCTTGCCCTCTGTGCATATGGAGGCTTAATGCCATGTTGAATTCACCAAGGCTTGCAGGTTGCCCTCTGTGCATCTGGAGGCTTAATGCCATGTTGTAGTCACCAAGGCTTGCAACTTGCACCCTCTGGAGCAGTGACCTGATATTTATCTGGGGCCACTGAGACACCTGGAGCTGGAATGACTAGCATACAGGGAGCAGTGGTCCCAAGGTTTTGCAGAGCAGCAGGGCCCTAAGCCCAGCCATTAAAATCTTTCTTCCCTTCTAGACCTCCGGGACTGTGATAGGAGAGGCTGCCATGAAGGCCTCAGAAATGTTTTGGAGGCATTTTCCCCTTTATTTTGGCTACTAACCAAAATAAAGCTCCTCTTTACTTATGCAAATTTCTGCTGCCGCTTGAATTTTTTTTTCTTTTCTACCACATGGTCAGGCTGCAAATCTTCCAAACTTGTATACTTTTCTTTCCTTTTAAATACAAATTCCAATTTCAGGTCATTTCTTTGCATATGCAAATGAGCATAGACTTTCAGAAGCACCCAAGCTTCCTCTTGAACACTTTGCTGTTTAAAAATTTCTTCTGCCACGTACCTTAAATCATCTCTCCCAAGTTCAAAGATCCACAGATCTCTAGGGCAGAGCCACAAGGCTGCCACCCTCTTTGTTAAAGCATAGCAACAGTGACTTTTACTCCACTTCCAAATAAGTTCCTCATATCTATCTGAGACCACCTCAGCCTGAATTTAATTGTACATATCACTATCAGTAATGTTGTTTACAGCCATTCAACAAGTCTCTAGGAAGTTCTAAACTTTCTCTCATCTTCCTGTCTTCTTCCAAGCTCTCCAAACTGTTTCAACCTCTGCTTGTTACCCAGTTTCAAAGTAGCTTGCATATTTTCAGGTATCTTTTTAGGAATGGCCCTACTTCTCTGGTACCAATTTTCTGTATGATTCTGTTCTTACACTGCTATAAAGACATACCTGAAACTGGGTAATTTGTAAAGAAAAAAGGTTTAATTGGCTCATGGTACTGTGAGCTGTACAGACTTCTGCTTCTGAGTAGGCCTCAGGAAACATATACTCAGAGCAGAAAGTGAAGGTGAAGCAGGCACATCTTAAAATGTCTGGCAGGAGAAGATGGGGGAAGGTGCTACACACTTTTAAAAAGCAGATCTTAGGAGAGCTCTGTCACAAGAACAGCAAGTGGGAAGTCCACCCCCATGATTCAATCACCTCCAACCAGGTCCCTCCTCCAATACTGGGAATTACAATTTGGTTTGAGATTTAGATGGGGACACAGAGCCAAACTATATCAAGCATCTGTAAGGAACATAAATAAACTTAAAAGAAAAAAAAAAACAACAACAAGCAACCACATTAAAAAATGGGCATAGGACATGAACAGACACTTTTCAAAAGAGAACACACATGTGGCCATCAGGCATATGAAAGAGAAGCTCAATATCATTGATCATTAGAGAAATGCAAAAGAAAACCACAATGCAATACCATCTCACACCAGTCAGAATGGCTATTACTAAAAAAAATCCAAAAATAACAGATGCTGGCAAGTTTTTGGAGAAGACAAAAGCTTATACACAGTTAGTTGGTAAGAGTGTAAACTAGTTAAACTATTTTGGAAAGCAGTATGGTGATTCCTCAAAGAGCTAAAAGCAGAACTCCTGTTCAACCCAGCAATCTCATTACTGGCTATATACTCAGAGGAATATAAATCATTCCACTATAAAGGCACATGCACACAAATGTTAATTACAGCACTATCCACAATAGCAAAGACATGGAATCTACCTAAATGCCCATCAGTGACAGATGGGATTAAAAACATTTTTGAACATATACACCGTGAAATACTATGGATTCATAAAAAAGAACTAGATCATGTACTTTGAAGGAACATGGATGCAGCTGGAGGCTATTATCCTTAACAAACAAATGCAGGAACAGAAATCCAAATACCAAATCCCGTTTATAAACGGGAGCTAAATGATGAGAACTCATGAACACAAAGAAGGGAACAACAGACACTGGGGTCTACTTGAGGGTGGAGGTTGGGAGGAGGGGTAGGAGCAGAAAAGGTTAATTGTTGGGTACTGAGCTTAATACCTGGGTGATGAAATAATCTGTACAACAAACTTCCATAACTCAAGTACACCTATATAAAAAACCTTCATATGCACTCCCAAACCTAAAATAAAGATTTTTTAAAAAATGAAAATACTTATGTAATTCTCAAGAGACAGTGATAAAATAACACTGGGAATAATAGAATAGGGTTACTGTAGGAAATAATGCCTACCTACTGTTTGGTGGCCGGCATCCTTTCTTGCTAAAAGTATTTTCTTTAGGAAATTTCTCCTCCCCAAATTCTCAGCTGCATGGTTCGTATGGAATCCATGTCTTTTGTCATGACAGTAGTCAACCAAAATTTACTTAAGGCAATAAAAATAGTTTCTCTTTGGTCGTGGTGGTGATTGGCTTAGGAGTGGATATATGACATAAGTTAATTCAATAAAGTAAATGTCTAATTTTTTCTGGGAATTCTTGGATATAATTCTATTATTTTCTGAAAAACAATACCAAAGTATATTTTGATAATTGCCACTGGCAGTAGTCTTGGAATTGATGAAATTATTTTTATAACCAAAACATTAATCAGCCAAAAGGTTATGTTAACCCAGCAGAAATGGGGTAAGAGATAAATTTAGACAGTGATGATTGAGTGCTGCATCAAACTATACCTGAGCTTAATATGCCTCTGTGTTTTTCAGTTATATTAGCAAATTAACTTTCTTCTTTAAATTAAGCTATTTTGAGTTGAATCACTTGCATGAAAATAATCTTACTATATAAGACTAGCATTTATTTGGCAAAGGTTTGAGGCCAGACTATTCTAAACTTGGAATGCTTAGATACATCATTCTAAAATAAACAATAAGAAAATATTGAGAAATTGTGAATTACTCATAAAATTATGTTGTAATTTCTTTAACAGAATTTTGTAAAACGCATCAAGTAGAATGTATATTAAGAACAAAATGAAAATTACTCATGTCTAAAATGCATCAGAGATTAAAATAAAGTGATTGTTGATAAGGAAGGAATGTGAGATATGATTTGAAAATATGATAGAAAACATATATTGAGGTTATATGAAATATATTGAATATATTAAATGTATATTGAATATATCAAAATATTTTTTGTTTTGGTTTTGAAATTTATATAGATATTTGTCATATTTTTATTTTTGCTAACTTGAAAATGTATATTGCTTGTCTTTAAAGTACATATGTGTAATCCTAAAACCATGCAGAACACATGCCCTTGCCAAAACAGCTTATCAATTAGATGCATTTGCTATTTCCATATCTGCTGTGGCTGAAGGGTCCTATTGTCTCATTTTAAATAACTAATCCTTATTTGTCTAGCTCAATATATCATTGGAAGTTGTACATAGAAGAAAAGAGGCATTTCCAATGGCATGCATAATTCTCCTCAAATTTGTGTTTATGTGATGTAAGCTACACAGGAAAATACAGTAAATAAAGAGCAATCAGAAGTACTATATTGCAAAGAGTAGATAATTTCATAATCATATAATCTGAATGATTCTTTATATCATAGGGCATGAGAATAAAACTTCATCTACAAGACTTCTATTCTTTTTTTAATTTTTGTTTGTTGTTTCAGGTGCAGGTGGTTTTTGCCTTTCCACTTACGTTAGGTAATGAAAAGATGAAGGATAGCTCTGTTGTGGTCCTGTTTGATAACACTAGAAACTAGTCAGATGGAAGTGAACAAAAGAACAGAGATGAGAACAGAAAGAGTATATCTTTAAAAATGCCTTGGGACAAGGAAAAAAAAACTTTCCATATACTCTAAACTAAAAATGAGAAATTGTAGCCACATATAATTGGAATAGTGGGGTTACAAATGTTTATGGATAATATTTTATAATATTAGTGTATGTTATATAGCACAAATTATAATGTGTGCTTATGACAATGTAGATTATCCTTATGAAAAGGAAGACAAAAGCAAACTTAGGCATACCTATTTTTAATATGGTCATATTTAAGAGATAATTTTGTCTCTAAATAAATAATAGATACTTCAATAATTAATAGAGCACACTTATGAAATGACTCAATGCTATATGAAATACATTATTAAAATATCTGAAAATACACTATACAGTGGATGCTGAAAATATTGTGGTAATTAAAGCTGAGAAACAATACAAATACTTCACCAAAATAATAAAGTGATTTTGTCAGTGTAAATCCAGTAGATGTATTTTGTGGAAGAAAGACTTGGTTTGGGTGTTTGAAAGCTCAGATCATTGGGCTTCTGCCAATCACTGGCCATGTGGCTGTGGATGAATAGCATAAGATTAAAGAACTGGTTTTTCTCATCTCTAACATGAAGTGATTAAATAGTATAATTAATGAGATCAGTTTAACAATGATGAGCTATCTATCCATCTATCCATCCAACTATCTATTTATCTAGACATTTACCTGTAATCCTGGACTCCATCATCCCTATTTATTCAGAGTCTGTATTACAGGTTGGCTTCCTCAGAAAGCTGAAGCTAAAAGGGAGTTTAGCACTCCTGGGATCGATATTCCTGGGGAGAGGAGAGCGTAACAAGATTGAGCAGAGAGTTGGACTTGTAGCACAGATACGATAAGACTTCAGGTGACACCACACAGAGAGATGAACTGAGTTTGCTCTTCAAAGAGTTTCTAACTTTGAGCCAAGGGGTCTGGATTCTGTACCCTGTATCTAGAAGTCAATGAACACAGGCTGTCAGTGCAGAGGATATGTCATTGCACAAAGTAATTTTCAGCTGAGGCAAATCCTAAAGAGGACGGATATCTGAGGACAGTTAGATGAGAAACTTTTTGACAGTTTAGATAAATTCTTTAGTTGTGAGGGAGGGACCTGCATGGTGCAACACAGAGATATGATGTAGGCAATGTCTGAAGTATCTCAGTTTCTCAAAAAATCCACTTATCTTCTTGAATATTGAGATTGTGAGCAGGAATAAGTGGAGTGTTCAAAGCCCTTTGAAAAGTTAACCTACACCATTAGTGGAGTATGATGTAATAAGTTAATTTTCATTTTAAGATTGGTCATAGTCTAAATTCCTCACAATTTCTAAAGCCTATGAGTCAAAACCCTCCCTGTTCCTTCTAGAAATATGCCTCTATTCCTATGAGGAAGTATTTTTCACAGACCCAACACATCTTTTCATTAAAAATAATATTTTAATGCCTTTTTTATTACCCTAAAATGAAAGTCATAGATAATATAGCCTATCTGTAAATGTAATTTCAAAAGATCAATATAACACCATAACTATAATAGAAAGGAAAAAAAAGAGAAAAGCCATTTATAATAAAATAGCATATGTTTCAATATGTAAATTTTCAGGCATGACAGCATTAGAAGATATGGTGAAGCAGTCAGGTGCATGACCTATAAATCAACATATACAAGTATCTGATTGCATATTTAGTGGTCATTAAATACCACTGGAGGATATACTGTCAAAGAAATGGTAACCCAAATTGAAGGCACGCTAAGTAAATTCCTGAACAAAACAAATTAAAATCTTCTTTGCCCATTGCTAGTATTTGCATATTCTGGAGACTTACTGTGTAGTAAAATTATTTAAAAAAATGAGTTCATATGTAAATAAAATTAACTTCTAAATTTAGCTCATTATGAATATATTTTTTATCTTTATGAATATCTGGTGATGTATTAAAACATACATGAGACAAGGGACAGTTCTTTGTGTTGGAATTGTTGAAGACTGCATTCCTTGCCAACTTGTAGAATTCAAACATCACACAATCACTAGGATAAACAAAAACGCTCCTCATACATGCTTATTATCTCCAAGGGCCAATACTACCTGGTTGATCATTACTCCAGAGTGTCTGTTCAGTCCTACAGTGTATGGAGAAGCTGCTAAGCACAGGTGCTATTTCTGGCTTCTATATATGAAACGTTAGCAAAGTCACTGTATCATCACTCTCTCTTAAAAGGCTGGGCACACTAATTCTCAACTACACCTTGTTTGTTAACGAGTCTACAAAGAATCCCATTTTCTTACTTCATTCTCATTAGGCATAAGATGGCAACCAAATTGCTTGAGATATTGTGATGAAATGGGTGCTACTCAGACTGGGGACCTAAGTTTAAACTTCTACTTTCCCGCTTAAGATCTCTACAATCAGTAGGTCAATTAAACATCCCGAGTGTCCGTTCCCTGATCTTTTCATCAAAAACACACCAACATCCATGTTTATTGTGAGAATTAAAAGAAAGAATGTGTTGCAACCCCAGCAGTTAGTATAGAGTTTGAGCAGCACATAGTTGCTGATGCTAGAATTGGAAACTACAAGATAAAAGAGAGAATAACAAACAATAAGTATAGATAGAGAAGTACCTAAATAGACAGAGATGTTACAGGGTCTATCTATAGATATATCCCTACATTTATGGGATCTGTAGATAAGTATTGATTGGAAAATATTGGGGGGGGGGAGAGAGAGAATTTGACTCATACATTTCTTTGTGACAATGTCTAATTATCTCTCCTCTTTCTAGCTCTGGCATATTACTAGGATGTCTCATAGGTGAGGACACAATATGATTTATCAGCCAACATAAGATTCTCTGGAAATGGGACACTCCTAAACTCTTAATAATTATACTAGAAAAACAGGCATAAGCGCCAGGAGGGCACCGTGCAAGTTAGGACCCATTGTCACCTCAATTATAAGTCATATTATCCTGCCTAGGTTGGTGGCTATGGTTGAAATAACCTTGACATATTTGACATTCTGCTATTGTATTATTTCTTGTTGCTTACCTCATCAGATTTATTTTCTTTATGTTTGTTTCTTTTTTATTTTAATTTTGATTAGTGTCATTCTTGTATTTTATTTTGTGTTATATTATTTTGATCCCAAATTTGATAACATGAAAAATTTTGGTCCGTGGTATTTTACTGGTTTTAGTAAATGTTGGTATATTTTATTTTTAACTTTTGTGTATATAACATGTAAGCAATTACCTTAAAAATTGTAATCTGTATTTAAATCTTTTGGACTCAAGCATTAGGTAAAAATTTATTTTATTTATTCATTATTTTTCCAAATATTACATTATTTTAAATAGTATTGTTTTAAGAGATTAAATTCATTAATTTTATAATCAAAATGCTATAAGCTTTAGAGTCATATTGACTGAAGTTGAAATCTCTGACCCTCTACTTTTTTACTAGTGCACAACCTTGGACAAATTGTTTATTCTCAACTAATTTGAATTTCTCATCTGGAAATTGTGGATTATAACATCTACGTTGTAAAGTTGTTTAAAATAAGAATATACAAATTTTGTTTATAGATGATTCCTTTAAACATAAAATGGCTTAATTTTTTATGCTTTAAACTATTAAGGGTAAATTAGGTTTGTAAAATCATTGTGATATATTGATATCTTTCCACACTACACATGCTTATAAAATCATTACATCTTCTCCTGTGAATTCAGCTACCATTTCGTTGCCAATAGCTCTAAAATGTTTACCTTCATCAAGCTTTTCCTGCTACCAAATTCCAGTACAATACATACAATTCCATACTTCAGAGTTCTTTAGTGTCCTCATGGCACGACCCTCTGCCTACTTTCCAAAGCTCCGTTAATGGCACCATTACCTCCTCTGCTGTCCGAACAAGAAAACTGGAAGAGGTTTTTTATTATTTTCTCCTCACACTTATTGCTCTGTATCTATTTGGTAAATGAATCCAGCTAATTTATATTTCTATAATAAATAAAAGCATGATCCCTTATTTCTATACATCTTTAAAACTATCTATCATCATTTTTGCACATGATGATTAATTTTTTTGTTTTCTGTGTTCCAAACTTCTAAGTGGCCACTCTATTTTGAGCGATACCCTTTTAATTCCTCTACCCGCACGGTGGCCACAATGATCTAAATTCCAGCACGTCTCTCCTTTGATTTCTTAACTGTATGTATTCAACAAAACGTTCAGACTTTTTTCCGTGATATACAGAATCTATACCTGATTTGGGTCTCTCCTATCATAATTCTCCCTCCTCCAATTCTACATTTGCCTTCTACTCTAAATAAGTTATATGGTAAAATTTTTATATTTTACGCTCACTATGAAATATGCAGCCTTCTCATCTCTGGCGCATTTAATTCAACTGCTTTTCCACGCTCAACTGCTTACCTCCTCAGCAGGAAGACAAAAAATTTAGGATGTCAAGTGAAATTAAGATTTCATATAAACAAAAAGTAATATTTTAGTATGAGTATGCCATGTGCAATAATTGGAACATAATTATAGTAAAAAGTATTCATATTTTACTTTTATTTGTTACATTTGGCAACTTTTCCCTTTGAGGAAGTCTCTGCTGAGAACCCTTCAAGAATACTTGCCATGTCCATATATTAAAAGCATACGCATCCTATCATATGTTTGACTGTGTTGAATGTGTTTAAATGTGTTTGCCTGCCAGTAACGTGTCTAGAGGAAACAACAAAAATGGAAAATTCCTGTGGGTCTCTTTTTAAGCTTTCTAAATGAAGAGTATACTTTCATCGGGAGAAGCTGGATTGAACTGTAAATACAATTTTATTATTCAATATTGATACTTATTTTCTTATGATTAATATTTTAAGAAATTTGATTTTATATAGTGCTTATTTTTCCTTGTAAAAGTACAGAAACTATTGGCATTAACAGGAATTTATTTTGTATAAGTTATCTTCAAGGTTTGTAAGACATTATAAATAAATGATTTTTCTGGAATCTATTTTAATGTGTGCATGTCACAAATACAAATGTCAAAAATGTAGTCAATTTATGTACAAAGGAGCACTCTTTAAAGGAGGATGCACAGAAAATGAAAATGCAAAGAATGAGTTTTGAGTAAAATATGCCCAAATTTACATAAACATATAATTTATTATTTTAGTTGGGGTGTATTTGAGTGGAAGGAGAACAAATACTATTAATCATTACACCAGAACACCAGATATTATCAGGGAACTGTCCCAAGCAAACGAGGGTGTTTGGTCAACATAGCCAGAATCCTCTGCATCTATATATACAGCATCAAAATAACTTAAATGTGTATTATTTGATTTGAATATATCATCTGACTATTACTAGCTTATGTTTGGTCTGGATCTGAAATACAGATAATCAGAGGTTTTGAATTCAACCTCAAAACTGTGGATCTATAACACAAAGGCCTCCTTCCATTGTGCTATTATTAATTAATAACTCTAGTGGTCTGGAGGAAATAAATATCTAAGCACTTAAGTGATGTAAATTTATACCAAAAACATATCAGAAGATGTTATGAATAGTACTTTATTTCAAATTGGATGGAGAGTTTATGACAGAGCTAGGGTAAGGAGACTGAATAAAGCAGAACAACAAATATAAATCGTTGATTTAAAAACATCTATTTTTGACATAGTATGGAATGAATGGTATAGATTCATTGTAAATACAGACTTTATTTCTCCTACTTGGAGGTTTTCTAATATCTTTGAACAAATTTAATAATCCACTCCTCAAAATCATATATTTTATAATTTTGGCTGTTTTAAACATATTGGTAATTTTAATATATTTAAAATATTATAGTCAGTACAAGAGAATGTGTCCCATATTTTTATGTTAAAAACCTTATTATTTAAATAGGAATAAAATGTAAAAGATATAACATTGACAATCTGGTTAGTATTCTTCTAATAGTGAAGATATTAGGAAGTCATCTTGTATAAGTGAAATAATATATGCAGTTATTTCACTTATATATTTACCATCCTAAGAAGTGAAGAGCAAAAAAAACCACATGCTGGCTAATTTTATATAAATTGACTGACATTTGTTAATATATTCGTATCTATGTATAAATTAATTTTATATTAGTTCAAAATACATTACTTTATCTTCATTGCACCTTTAAGGGTTATGAATACTCTGTGAGAAAAATAAGTATCACCAAGTCTAAATAGTTACAAAATAATGTAATACAAAATGAAAAAACAATTATCAGGCCTCTCATATTATAGCAATTAGATGAGAATAACATGTATTAATCTATGTATCAATTTTTATATTTCCTTATAGTTTAGATTTCATTCTTTTTATATTCTCAATACATAAGATATCTCTTAGTTAGGAATTCTATTATATTTTAACTCTACTTCCACTTAACTAATATGATATAGCTGACTAGTTTCTTAACAGTCACTATGTACCAGCAAGGAGGGTTAGATTAAGGCGAGTGGCAAGACAAAAAGCAAGCTGTCTCTCTTACTCATGTGTGAACACATGTATTACAGGTAATAAAGGATGAATAAAAGAGAGTATATTTCCTGTTTATTCCATTGAGATTAATTTTGGGAAAAGGAAAATATTAACCTGAAAATATACTAAAGTATGATATCAGGTTATTAATAATATACATGATAAAATAATAGTCGTATATATATTCACAGTTAAAGAGATCAAAACACATCCATAAATTTATATGTTAGCCCTTATGAATACAATATTTGCCTTCAAATTACATTTAAAACCATTGTTATATTTCTCACAATTTTGACAAAATGTAAAAATATGAAATAAAAGAAAAATAAATCTTAGTCAAAGAGAATAATTTATTCATCTGGCCTAGGACTTTCAGTACTACATTGGATGAGAGTGGTGAAAGTGGGCATCCTTTTCCTGCTCCAGTTCTTAGGGGGAACGTTTTCAGCTTTTACCCATTCAGTATGATGTTGGCTGTGGATTTGTTGTATAGCTTTTATTATTTGGAGGTGTGTTGCTCCAATTCCTAGACTGTTGATAATTTTTATCATTACAAGATGTTGAATTCCATCAA
The DNA here is from genome assembly GCF_028885655.2 of Pongo abelii. Classification (NCBI taxonomy): domain Eukaryota; kingdom Metazoa; phylum Chordata; class Mammalia; order Primates; family Hominidae; genus Pongo; species Pongo abelii. Next base: position 60,295,893 of record NC_085928.1, read on the forward strand.
AAGATTTTTCTGCATCTATTGAGATAATCACATGGTTTATGCTTTTAATTCTGTTTATGTGATGAGTCACATCTATTGATTTGCATATGTTTACCATACTTGTATCCCTGGAATAAAACTCACATTATCCTTTTCATGTCCTGTTGGACTCAGTCTGCTTGTATTTTGTTGAAGATGTTTGTTTTCCATGTTCATCAGGGACACTGATCTGTAGTTTTCTGTTATTGCTTTATCTTTGCCTGGCTTTGGTATCAGGGTGATACTGGCTTCATAAAATGAGTTAGGAAGTAGTCCTCTCTTCTTTGATTTTTTGAAGAGTTTCAGTAGGATTGGTACCATTACTTCTTTGTGCGTCTCATAGAACTCAGCTCTGAACCTCTCCGGTCGTGGGCATACAGTAAAAGTCCAGACTTCATCATTAAGTAATGTATCTGTGTAACAAAACTGCACTGTACCTCCGAAGTGTATAAAAATTTTGTAAAAAGTAAAAAACAGGGAAATTATTGTGAAAATTGTGGTATGTCTTTATAATAACATTCTGCCATTGGAAAATTACATATTCAAAAATATTTAATTTAACTCATTATAATACTCACAATAAAATACAATATTAAAAAGTCATGATGTTAAACTGTACATGTAATACAAGTTTTATAACTAAAATCTATTATATGAATTTTTAAAAGAACTTTAAAAGAATTTTAAAAGAACAATTTTATACTTAGATTAAGCAAGTACTATATAGTTGATTCAGAAATACATAGAGACAGATTATTTGCAACAAATAGCCAATGATGTATTCTTCACAATTTTTTAATAGCTAATTTTTCATAAAACGTGATAGTTATGAGAAATTAAAGCAATAACTACTATATTAATGTGTTCCTGAACTCTGCAGTTTGGAGAATATCAGGAAAGATGAGAAAAAGACAAGCAAAAGCAAAGAATCAACAGGAGAACATAAAATTCTTTGGTCTTGTCATTTCTGTTGCAATTCCTGTGTTGAATTAAAATATTAAGGTGCTGTCATGAGAAGACAGTATGATTCAATGCGATTATGTTTTACTAAAATATAAACTTTTTTGTTTTGTTTTGTTTTGTTTTGTTTTCGAGGGGGAGTCTCACTCTCTCTCCCAGGCTAGAGTGCAGTGGAGCGATCTCGGCTCACTGAAGCCTACCCCTCCGGGTTTAAGTGATTCTCCTGCTTTAAAAATCATCATATGGGAATCAAACAAAAAGAAGAAGAGGAATAACATATACCCTTTCTTAAAAAACATGGGATATTAAACTATATGAGGTAAATTATCCCTTCGAGTCGTATATTTTGGCATCTAATTTATATAACATCTGTTAAAAGATGTACTTTTTAAAAGGGTAGGCTTCAGTGGTCTTGTCATTAAACAAAAAAAATTTTGTATTTACTATAAAATAAAATATTATTATTCTTTACATTTTGTAATTAAGGCTCTTTAACTTATTTTGGTAAAGCAATTTGAAGTACTCTTTATAAAATTCTTTTTTAAAAAATTAACTTTAAGTTCTGGGATACATGTGCAGAACATGCAGGTTTGTTACATAGGTATACACATTCAATGGTGGTTTGCTGCACCCTTCAACCCATCATCTACATTAGGTATTTATCCTAATGCTAACCCTTACCTTGCCTCCCAACCCACCAACAGGCCCCAGTGTGTGATGTTCCCCTCATTGTGCCCATGTGTTCTCATTGTTCAGCTCCCACTTATGAGTGAGAACATGTGGTGTTTGGTTTTCTGTTCCTGTGTTAGTTTGCTGAGAATGATGGTTTCCAGGTTCATCCATGTCCCTGCAAAGGACATGAACTCATCCCGTTTTGTGGCTCAATAGTAGTAAATGGTGTATGTGTGCCACATTTTCTTTATCTAGTCTATCACTGGTGGGCATTTGGGTTGGTTCCAAGCCTTTGCTATTGTGAATAGTGCTGCAATAAACATACATGTGCATGTGTCTTTATAGTAGAATGATTTATAATCCTTTAGGTATACACCCAGTAATGGGATTGCTGGGTTAAATGGTATTTCTGGTTCTAGATCCTCGAGGAATTTCTACACTATCTTCCACAATGGTTGAACTAACTTACATTCCCATCAACAGTGTAAAAACATTCCTATTTCTTCACATACTCTCCAGCATCTGTGGTTTCCTGACTTTTTATGATCACCATTCTAACTGGTGTGAGATGATATCTCATTATGGTTTTGATTTGCATTTCTCTAATGACCAGTGATGATGAGCTTTTTTTTCATATGTTTCTTGGCCGCATAAATATCTTCTTTTGAGAAGTGTGTGTTCATATTCTTTGCCCACTTGTTGATGGGGTTGTTTTTTTGTTGTAAATTTGTTTAAATTCCTTGTAGATTCTGGATATTAGCCCTTTGTCAGATGAGTAGATTGCAAAAATTTTCTCCCATTCTGTAAATTGCCTGTTCACTGTAATGATAGTTTCTTTTGCTGTGCAGAAGCTCTTTAGTTTAATTAGATCCCTTTTGTCAATTTTGGCTTTTGTTGCCGTTGCTTTTGGTATTTTAGTCATGAAGTCTTTGCCCATGCCTATGTCCTGAATGGTATTGCCTAGGTTTTCTTCTAGGGTTTTTATGGTTTTAGGTCTTACATTTAAGTCTTTAATCCACTGTGAGTTAATTTTTGTATAAGGTGTAAGGAAGGGATCCGCTTTCAGTTTTCTGCATATGGCTAGCCAGTTTTCCCAACACTGTTTATTAAATAGGGAATCCTTTCTACATTGCTTATTTTTTTGTCAGATTTGTCAAAGATCAGATGGGTGTAGATGTGTGATGTTATTTCTGAGGACTCTGTTCTGTTCCATTGATCTATATATCTGTTTTGGTACCAGTACCATGCTGTTTTGGTTACTATAGCTTTGTAGTATAGTTTAAAGTCAGGCAGTGTGATGCCTGCAGCTTTGTTCTTCTTGCTTAGGAGTGTTTTCACTATATGGGCTCTTTCTTGGTTCCATATGAAATTTAAAGTAGTTTTTTCTAATTATGTGAAGAAAGTAAATGGTAGCTTGATGGGGATAACATTGAATCTAAAAATTACTTTAGGCAGTATGGCCATTTTCATGATATTGATTCTTCCAATCCATGAGCATGGAATGCTTTTCCATTTGTTTGTATCCTCTCTTATTTCCGTGAGCAGTGGTTTGTAGTTCTCCTTAAAGAGGTCCTTCACATCTCTTGTAAGTTGGAGTCCTAGGTATTTTATTCTCTTTGTAGCAATTTTGAATGGGAGTTTACTCATGATTTGGCTCTCTGTTTGTCTGTTATTGGTGTATAGAAATGCTTGTGATTTTTGCACATTGATTTTGTATCCTGAGACTTTGCTGAAGTTGCTTATCAGCTTAAGGAGTTTTTGGGCTGAGATGATGAGGTTTTCTAAATATACAATCATGTCATCTGCAGAGACAATTTGACTTCTCTCTTCCTATTTGAATACCTTTATTTATTTCTCTTGCCTGATTGTCCTGGCCGGAACTTACAATACTATGTTGAATAGGAGTGGTGAGAGAAGGCATCCTTGTCTTCTGTCAGTTTTCAAAGGGAATGCTTCCAGCTTTTGCCCATTCAGTATGATATTGTCTGTGGGTCTGTCATAAGTAACTCTTATTATTTTGAGGTATGTTCAATCAATATCTAGTTTATTGAGTGCTTTTAGTATGAAGGGCTGTTGAATTTTATTGAAGGCCTTTTCTGCATCTATTGAGATAATTATGTGGTTTTGTCATTGGTTCTGTTTATGTGATGAATTACATTTATTGATTTGCATATGTTGAGCCAGCCTTTCATCCCAGAGATAAAGTCAACTCGATCATGGTGGATAAGCTTTTTGATGTGCTGCTAGATTCGGTTTGTCAGTATTTTATTGACAATTTTTGCATTGATGTTCATCAGGGATATTGGCCTGAAATTTTCATTTCTTGTTGTGTCTCTGCCAGGTTTTTGTATCAGGATGATGTTGGCCTCATTAAATGAGTTGGGAGGAGTCCCTCTTTTTCTATTGTTTGGAATAGTTTCAGAAGGAATGGTACCAGCTCCTCCTTGTACCTCTGGTAGAATTTGGTTGTGAATCCATCTAGTCCTGGTTTTTTTTGTTGTTGCTGTTGTTTAGTAAGCTATTAATTACTGCCTCAATTTCAGAACTTATTATTGATATATTCAGGGATTTGTCTTTTTCTTGGTTTAGTTTGGGAGAGTGTTTGTGTCCAGGAATTTATCCATTCCTTCTAGATTTTCTAGTTTATTTGCACAGATGTGTTTACAGTATTCTCTGATGTTAGTTTGTATTTCTGCGGGATCAGTGGTGATCATTTTTTATTGTGTCGATTTATCATTTTTATTGTGTCTATTTGATTCTTTTCTCTTTTCTTCTTTATTAGTCTAGCTAGTGGTCTATGTATTTTATTAATCTTTTCAAAAAACCAGCTCCTGGATTCATTGATTTTTTGAAGGGCTATTTGTGTCTCTATCTCCTTCAGTTCTGCTCTGATCTTAGCTATTTCTTGTCTTCTGCTAGCTTTTGAATTTGTTTGCTCTTGCTTCTCTAGTTCTTTTAATTGTGATATTAGGGTGTTGATTTTAGATCTTTCCCACTTTCTCCTGTGGGCATTTTAGTGCTATAAATTTCCCTCTAAACACTACTTTAGCTGTGTCTCAGAGATTTTGGTATGTGTGTCTTTGCTCTCATTGGTTTCAAAGAACTTAGTGTTTTCTCCCTAATTTCATTATTTACCCAGTAGTCATTCAGGAACAGGTTGTTCAATTTCCATGTGGTTGTGTGGTTTTGAGTGTGTTTCTTAATCCTGAGTTCTAATTTGCTTGCACTGTGGTCTGAGAGACTGTTTGTTATGATTTCTATTACTTTGCATTTGCTGAGGAGTGTTTTACTTCCAATTATGTGGTTGATTTTAAAATAAGTGCTGTGTGGTGCTGAGAAAAATGTATATTCTATTGATATGGGGTGGAGAGTTGTGTAGATTTCTATTAGGTCTGCTTGGTCCAGAGAAGAGTTCAAGTCCTGAATATTCTTGTTAATTTTCTGTCTTATTGATCTGTCTAATATTGACAGTGGGATGTTAAATCTCCCACTATTATTGTGTGGGAGTCTAAGTCTCTTTGTAAGTCTATAAGAACTTGCTTTATAAATCTGGGTGCTCCTGTATTGGGTGCATATATATTTAGGATAGTTAACTCTTCTCATTGCATTGATCCATTTACCATTATGTAATGCCCTTCTTTGTCTTTTTTAATATTTGTTGGTTTAAAGTCTGTTTTATCAGAGACTAGGATTGCAACCTCTGCTTTTTTTTTTCTTTCCATTTGCTTGATAAATCTTCCTCATCCTTTTATTTTGAGCCTATGTGTGTCTTTGCACATGAGATGGGTCTCCTGAATACAGCACACCGATGATCTTTACTCCTTATTCCAATGTGTCTGTCTGGGCCCTTTAATTGGGACACTTAGCCTGCTTACATTTATGGTTAATATTTGTATGTGTTAATTTGATCCTGTTATTATGATGCTGGCTAGTTATTTTCCCCATTAGTTGATGCAGTTTCTGCATAGCTTCAGTGGTCTTTAAATTTTGGGTTGTTTTTGCAGTAGCAGGTACCAGTTTTTCCTTTCCATATTTAGTGCTTCCTTCAGGACCTCTTGTAAAGCTGGTCTGGTGGTGACAAATTCCCTCAGCATTTGCTTGCTGTAAAGGATTTTATTTCTCATTCAGTTATGAAGCTTAGTTTGGCTGGATATGAAATTCTGGGTTGAAAATTACTTTCTTTAAGAATGTTGAATATTGGCCCCCACTGTCTTCTGGCTGGTAGGGTTTCTGCAGAGAGATCCGCTGCTAGTCTGATGGGCTTCCCTTTGTGGGTAACCTGACCTTTCTCTCTGGCTGCTCTTAACATTTTTTCCTTCATTTCAACCTTGGTGAATCTGACAATTATGTGTCTTGGGATTGTTCTTCTCAGGGTGTATCTTTGTGGTGTTCTCTGTATTTCCTGAATTTGAATGTTGGCCTCTCTTGTTAGGTTGGGGAAGTTCTCCTGGATAAGATCCTGAAGTGTGTTTTCCAACTTGGTTCCATTCTCCCCTTCACTTTCAGGTACACCAATCAAATGTAGATTTGGTCTTTTCAAATAGTCCCATATTTCTTGGAGGCTTTGTTTATTCTTTTTCATTGTTTTTTCTCTAATCTTGTCTTCACACTTTATTTCATTAAGTTGATCTTCAGTCTCTAATATCCTTTCCTCCGTTTGACTGATTTAGATATTGATACTTGTGCATGCTTCACAAAGTTCTTGTGCTGTGTTTTTCAGCTCCATCAGGTCTTTTATGTTCTTCTCTAAACTGGTTATTCTAGTTAGCAATTCATCTAACTTTTATCAAGGTTCTTAGCTTCCTTGCCTTGGGTTAGAACATGCTCATTTAGCTTGGAGGAGTTTATTACTCACTTTCTGAAGCCCACTTCTGTCAATTCGTCAAACTCATTCTGTGTCCAGTTTTTTTCTCTTGCTGGTGAGGAGTCGTGAATCTTTGGAGAAGAGGCATTCTTGTTTTTGGAATTTTCAGCCTTTTGGCACTGGTTTTTTCTCATCTTCATGGATTTGTCTACCTTTGGTCTTTGCTGTTGGTGACCTTTGGATGGAGTTTTTGCATGGTTGTCCTCTCTGTTAATGTTGATGCTATCACTTTCTGTTTGCTAGTTTTCCTTCTAACAGTCAGGCCACTCTGTTGCTGGTCTGCTGGAGTTTGCTGTGGGTCCACTCCAGACCCTGTTTCCCTGGGTATCACCAGCAAAGGCTTCAGAACAGCAAATATTGCTGCTTGCTCCTTCCTCTGGAAGCTTTGTCTCAGAGGGGCACCCACCTAATGCCAGCCGTAGCTCTCCTGTATGAGGTGTCTGTCGACCCCTGCTGGGAGGTGTCTCCCCATCAGGAGGCACGGGGGTCAGGGACCCACTTGAGAAGGCAGTCTGTCCCTTAGCAGCGCTCCAGTGCTGTGCTGGGAGATCTGCTGCTCTCTTCAAAGCTTGCAGGCAGGAACATTTACGTCTGCTGATGCAGCTCCCACAGTCACCCCTTCCCCCAGGTGCTCTGTCCCAGGGAGATGGGAGTTTTATCTATTAGCCCCCTACTGGGACTGCTGTCTTTCCTTCAGTGATGCCCTGCCAAGAGAGGAGGAATCTAGAGAGGCAGTCTGACTACAGTGGCTTTGTGGTGCTGCGGTGTACTCTGTCCAGTCCGAACTTCCCAGTGGCGTTGTTTACACCGTGAGGGGAAAACCACCTATTCAAGCCTCAGTAATGGTGGATGCCCCTCCCCCCACCGAGCTTGAGTGTTCCAGGCCAACTTCCCACTGCTGTGCCGGCAGCAAGAATTTCAAGCCAGTGGATTTTAGCTTTTTGGGCTCCCTGGGGGTAGGATCTGCTGAGCAAGACCACTTGGCTCCCTGGCTTCAGCCCCTTTTCCAGGTGAGTGAATGGTTCTGTCTCACTGGTGTTCCAGGTGCCACTGGGGTACGAAAAAAGAAAAAAACCTCCTGCAGCTAGCTCAGTGTCTGCCCAAACAGCTGCCCAGTTGCACGCTTGAAACCCAGGGCCCTGGTGATATAGGCACTTGAGGGAATCTCTTGGTCTGCGTGTTGGGAAGATTGTAGGAAAAGCATAGTATCTGGGCTGGATAGCACTGTCCATCACGGCACAGTCCCTCATGGCTTTCCTTGACTAGGGGAGGGGGTTCCCTGACCCCTTGCACTTCCTGGGTGAGGCTACGCCCCACCCTGCTTCTGCTGGCCCTCCATGGGCTGCACCTACTGTCTAGCCAGCCCCAGTGAGATAAACTAGGTACGGTGGATGCAGAAATCACCTGCCTTCTGTATCGGTGTCGCTGGGCGCTGCAGACCAGAGCTGTTCCTATTCAGCCATCTTGCCTGGGAAAATCTTTATAATATTAAAATGTTGAAATTATTTTGCACATCACCAGAAAGCTTGTGTTATCTGATGGAAGCATTTGTGTTATGTAATTAAACTGAAGTGTCAATATCATTTTAATTGTATTCATTCTTCCCACACAGTGAACTTTAGCATTGACTATCTAGCAAGAACCTCTGGAGTGAGTTTTATACTAGAATCAAATTAACTTTAATTATATTGTCAAAGTCTCTTATAATTGTAATTTCCTTGATGCATCAAATTGGAAGATAACGACTTAGATGCCACTGAAGGAAAACTGTTCAAATAGAAAATTTTTATTTTATATTGTTTATTATTTTTAATACTGAGTGTTCCCAATCTTATAATATTAAAGTGTTACAAATGTTATTAGTGGTGTAATTTTAGTCCCACCCATTTCACTTTGTTCCATCTCAGACGTTGATGACAGGCTGCCCTCATATAGGCTGACAACTCCCTGTGACTCTCTCTGAGAGCCTTTGGAATGCTCTGCCTGGACTCCAAGCAGCTCAGAAATACAAGAGACTTAAAGCACCAGAGAAAAATTTCAAAATTATGCAATGAGGATTGGTGGATAAATACCTTTTCACCCTTCAGTATGATTCTAAGTCATGCTTAACAAGGTTTCCACGTTCCCAGTGGGGTTGAACCCCGGTTGCCCACATCACTAAATCACTCATACATGTACTTTCTTGCTTTTCCTCCCTTTCTTGTTGTCTCTATCCTTCTTTCCTTCACAGTTCTTTCTGGTATTACTTTTGAAACAGTTACTTAGTCCCACCCCTTTTCTTAGGGTCTACATTTGAAGAATGGATAATACTATCCTTGAAATATAGTTGGTCAATTTTTGAATCATTCAAAGACAAAATTAAACTCACCCTATATAAGATGTAACACATTTGTGCCACAAAGACCCTGCAAAATGACATTAAAACTATCTGAGTCAAACATCAAACATCTACCATTTAGATTTAACATTTAGAAGTTTTATAGTGGTGAATCTCTTGAAATAAAATATTCTGCATACAAGCATTAAAATTAATAAATTGAAGATTCTGAGTTACTCTTTATTATATATAGTGAGCCACAATGAATTTGAGTAATAAGTATGTTGTATTAGTTTGTTCTTGCATTGCTGTAAAGTAACAGCTGATACTGATTAATTTATAAAGTAAAAAGGTTTAACTAGCTCATGGTTCTGCAGGATGTACCATGAAGTATATTTGGGAAGACCTCAGGAAGCTTCCAATCATGGCAGAAGGCAAAGCAGGAGCAGGCATCTTACATGGCAGGAGCCTGAGCAAGAGAGAGTGAGAGGGTGGTGCTACACACTTTTAAAGAACCAAATCTCACAAGAACTCACTCATGATTATGAGAAGAGCACCAAGAAGATGGCGCTAAACCATTCATGAGAAACCCACCCCCATGTTTTAATTATCTCCCACCAAGCCCCACCTTCAATATTAGGAATGACAATCTGTTGTACAACTTGGGCAGGGACACAGATCCAAACCATATCAGTATGTTAGAAAAACTTAAGAAATAATAAGAAACCAGCAATATTTAGGGAGTATCAAATCTAATATGTTCTCTGTTTACATTAGCAACTTTGAAAATTAAAGAGAAAGAGTGACATGGTAAGAATGGTAAAGTGAGAAACGCTAAAAAATAAATCTGTCCTTCCACAGAAGCAACAACAAAATCTGTCAAAATTCTCAGAATCAACTATTTCAGAATACTGGACATTAACACAAAAACTGCAGCAATTAGGTGAATGCTTATTCAAGGAAAAACCAGTTATCTCTCAGTAAGAAGAGTGAGCTTTTGGCATTTCAACCTACCTTGGTCTGTCTTCCACACTGCAAGTCAGTGAATGGTCTTGAAGAAAACAGCTGCCATTTCCAGAACAGGTATTGATTATAGACAGCAGAACAGATTTCATTCACCACACATTTTTTTAAAAGGTTAGCTGTTTGGGCCTGCCTGGTGGTTCCATGGAGGAAAGAATCAATTACTTTTATATTGCCTAACTCATATCTCCTTGTGCTAAGGTGGGTACCCAGGGAGAATGTAATGAAAACAAAGTTCTACTTCTAGCTGTAATGTAAGCTCTGTGTAGGCAGGCAGTGAAGGGTAAGGTAGAGTTATAAACCACCTGAATAAAGCTAAAGGAATGCCCTGACACACACACACACACACACACACACACGTGCACGCACACACGATTTGCAAAAAAAGGCTAAGGTGGGGGGGTGGTTAGTTTTGTTTCTAAGAATTAAAATAAAAAAATCTGTTCAATCACTAGCTGAACCTTAAGCTAATGACTCAGATATTTCGTAGTTCACACATGACGAAACATAAAGAATTTTCAAATCTTGTCAGAAAAGTCACTAAACACGCAATTACAACAATCAGCAACAACAAACCCTGAGAAAAGAAAAAAATTACTTCCAGAGTTGAGTACATAATAACTAGTTTTCAACAAATAGATTATAAGGTATGCAAAGAAACAAGAAAATACAACCCAAACTATATATTTAAGAGAAATTAACTAATTGCTATAAAATAAGATGCTAATTGTAATCCCTAGGATAACCACCAATAAAATAACTGAAATATAGTAAAAGAAACAGAGAAGTAAATTAAATGATGTACTAGAAAATTATTTAACACAAAAGAAAGCAGCAATGGAGGAATTGAGAAGCCAAAGGACATGAGACATATAACAAATTGCCATTTGACAGAGTATTTCCTTATCTATTTGTGCTAAATGTAAATTGACTAAATTTTCCAATAAAAAGGCAGACATGAGCTAAATGAGAAAATATTTCTCAATTATATGCTTTATAAGATATTGATTTTAAATTTAAAAACACAATAGGTTAAAAATAGAATGACAAAAAGCCATTCCATGCAAACTGCAACCAAAAATAAGATGTACCAGCCATATTAATATCAAAATTAATATGTTATGATAAAAAATTGGAACAAGAAAGAAAGAAGAATATTATATTAACATAATGGAATCAATATATCTGGGAAATATAATAAACATATAAGCTGTTAACAACAAAGCTCCAAAATAAATAAAGCAAATATTGACAGAATTGAAAGAAAAAATAGGCAGTTTAAAAGTGATGGCATAAGACTTAAATACCTCACTTTCAATAATGGATAGGGCAACTGGATAGAAAATAAGAAATGAAATAAAAGACTTAACACTGTAAACCAAGTGGTCCTAACTGACAGTATTCCCTGCAGTGTTCCATAGGGAACACTCCACTTAGTAACAAACCATCGTATACTTTTCTCAACTACACTTGAAGTATTCTCCAGGAGAGACCAGTTGTTAGGCCACAAAAAGTCTCAATAAACTTTAAAATACTGAAATCATACAAACTATATTTACTAGCTGTCGTAAAAATATAGTAGAAATCAATAACAGAAAGTAAGTTAGAATATTCAAAATTATGTGAAAATTTAAAACACATTCTTTAATAACCAAACAGTCAAAGAAGAAATCACAAGGGAAATTAGAAAATATTGTTATATTAAGGAATATGAAAACAAAACATGGCAAAACTTATGAGATACATAGAGTACAGGGTCCAATGTCAATACTTGCACTCAAAACCTAGAACAGTCTCAAATTAATAACCTAATATAAAAGATGAGAAAACTAAGTCCAAAAGTAGCAGAAAGAGGGATATAATAAAAATCAGAAAATAATTACGTGTAATAAAGAGTAGTAAAATGCCGATTGCTTATTTTAAAAGATCAACAAAATTGACATCTTTACCCAAATTGATCAACAAATAAGATTGAATACTCAAATTAATATGCTCAAGAATGAAAGTATAGAGCTAACTACTAACATTACAGAAATAATAATAAAAAATTACAGATAATACTATAAAAATTGTATGCCAAAACATCAGATAATCTAAATTAAATACACAAATTGTTGGACATTCACCAACTAATAAAACTCAAGAAAAAATAGAAAATCTGAATAGAATTATAGCAAGTAAGAAAATTTAATTAGAAATCAAAACACTTTCAAAAAATATCAGGAGCAGATGTTTTAACTGGTGATTTTTATCAAATGTTCAAAGATCAATTGACACCATTCCTTATCAAACCTTTCCAGACAACAAAAGAGGCGAAAACACTTCCTAATTCTTTCTGTGAGGCCAGTATTATTCTGTATCAAAGAAAGATAAATACAACACAAGGAAAAAAAAAGAGCAATATATTCTATGAGTATAGATGCCAAAATTCTCAAGAAAATACTAGTAAACCAAATATAGAAACCTTTTAAAATAATTATGTACTATGATCATATGTGATTTATTCCAGGAATGCAAAAGTGATTTTCTGTATAAAAATCAATGTAGTACACTGTGTTAACAGAATTAAAGAAAATAACTATTATCTCAATAGACACAAAAAAGGAATTTAACAGGATCTTTATTATTTCATGTTAAAAACTCCACACGTCAAGAATAAAAAATAAATTCTTCACCTGGATAAAGACACTGAATAACCCACAGATAAAATACCATACTTCATTGTGCAATGCTGAAAGCTTTTCCCATAATAACTGAAGCAAGACGAGGATGTCTGCTTTTACCATTTCCATTCATTGTTGTATTGAAAGTTTAGTCAGGTCAAAATGCTGAAAAAGAAAATAAAATGTATTCAAATTGTATAGAAAGAAAGTTGAAACTGGACTCTTTCTTTACACCTTATACAAATATTTAAATCAAGATGGATTAAAGACTTAAATGTAAAATCTAAAACTATAAAAACCCTAGAAGAAAATCTAGGCAATATCATTCAGGACATGATGCACTGGCAAAGATTTCATGATGAAAATGCCAAAAGCAATTGCAACAAAAGCAAAAATGGACAAGTGGGATCTATTTAAACTAAAGAGCTTTTGCATGGCAAAAGAAACTATCATCAGGTTAATTGACAACCTGCAGAATGGGAGAAAAATTTTGCAATGTATCCATCTGACAAAAGTCTAATATCCAGATTCTACAAGAAACACACATTTATAAAACAAACAAAAAAACCATCAAAAGTGGGCAAAGGACACGAACAGACACTTCTCAAAGGAAGGCATTCATGTAGCCAAAAAACATATGCCAAAAAGCTCAAAATCATTGATCATTAGGAAAAGGCAAATCAAAACCACAACGAGATATTGTCTCATGCCAGTCAGAATGGTGATGATTAAAAAGTCAAGAAACAACAGATGCTGGCGAGGCTGCCAAGAAATAGGAACACTTTTACACTGTTGGTGGGAATGTAAATTAGTTCAAACACTGTGGAAGACAGTGTGGCAATTTCTCAAAGATCTAGAAGAAGAAATGCCATCTGATCCAGCAATCTCATTACTAGGTAATATACTAGGTATATTACCAAAGGAATATAAGTTATTCTAGTATAAAGATACATGCATGCATATGTTCACAGCAGCACTATTGACAATAGCAAAGACATGGAATCAACCTAAATGTCCATCAACAGTAGACTGGATAAATAAAAATGTGTAACATATACAGCATGAAATATTATGCAGTCATGAAAAAGGAACAAGATCATATCTTTTGCAGGGGCATGGATGGAGCTGGAAGCCATTATCCTCAGCAAACTAACGCAGGAACAGAAAGCCAAACATCACATGTTCTCACTTATAAGTGGGAGATGAATGATGAGAACACATGGACACGTGGGGGACCAACACACACTGGGGCCTGTCCAGGATAGGGGAAGGGAAAGCATCAGGAAGAACAGCCAATGGTTACTGGAATTAATACCTGGGTGATGGGTCTATCTATGCAGCAAACTACCGTGGCACATGTTTACCTGTGTAACAAACCTGCACATCCTGCACCTGTACCCCGGAACCTAAAATAAAAGTTGATAAAATGTTAAAAAAGAAAGAAAATTATTTTTTTATACAACCCGTAATCTTATACTTAGAAAACCCTAACAAATTAATAAAAAAGTAAGAGCTAAAAAGTGAGTTTAGCAAAGTTGCAGGATACAAGATCAATATACAAAATCAGTTGCATTTTATACAATTACAATGAACAAAATTAAAATATAATTAAGAAAACACTTTTCCTTACAGTAGCATAAAAAGATAAAATACTTAGTAATAAATGTAACCAGAAAGTGAAAGACTTTACACAGAACCCTACGAAACATTGTCAAAATAAGTTAAATATGACCTAAATAAATAGACATATTTATTTAGACATAAGTTTGTATATTAAAAGACAATTTTTTGTTGTTGTTGTTTTTGAGACGGAGTCTGGCTCTGTCACCCAGGCCGGAGTGCAGTGGCGCGATCTCGGCTCCCTGCAAGCTCCGCCTCCCGGGTTCCCGCCATTCTCCTGCCTCAGCCTCCCGAGTAGCTGGGACCACAGGCACCCGACACCACGCCCGGATAATTTTTTGTATTTTTAGGAGAGACGGGGTTTCACCGTGTTAGCCAGCATGGTCTCGCTCTCCTGACCTCGTGATCCGCCTGCCTCAGCCTCCAAGTGTTTTCTTAATTATATTTCAATTTTATTCATTGTAATTGTAGAAAATGCAACTGATTTTGTGTATTGATCTAAGACAATATTGTTTAAATAACATTTTTAACAAATTGATCTCCTGATTAAATACAAATCCATCAAAATCCCTGTTGTCATTTTTTTCTTTCAGAAATGAAAAGCTGATTCTAAAATTCATAGACAATTGCAAGGAACCCAGAAGAATGAAGAGTATCTTTAAAAAGGACAAAACCGGAGGTCTCACACTTCTCAATGCCTGAATTTACTAGTAAACTACACTAATCAAACAATGTGGTATTATCATAAACACAGACAGACATGGATCAATGAAATAGAACTCAGAGTCCAAAAATAAAACAACATATTTATGGTCAATTGATTTTCAAGAGAATTGGTAAAAACTCTTAATGAGAAAAAAATAATATTTTCAATAAATGGTGCTGAGACAACTGAATATTCACAAGTAAAAGAATAAATTTGGACCTCTACGTTATGTCATATATAAAAATTAAATCAAAATGGATCAAAGACTTAAATGTAAGAGCTCAAAATATAAAATTCATAGAAGGAAATATATGTGTAAATCTTCAACACTTTAAGTTAGCCAGTGGTTGTTGAAACATAGCACAAAAGACACAATCAACCAAGAAAAAAATAAGCTGTACTTCATCAAAATTAAAAACTATTTTTGCATCATTGGACACTACAAAGCAATGGAAAAGATAACTCATGGAATTAAAAAATATATTTCCATATTTATATCTGATAAAAATCTAGTATCCAGAATATGTAAAGAATTCTCACAAATAACAACTAAAAGATAAACAGCTAATTTCAAAAATGCGGCTGGGCACAGTGGGTTACAACTGTAATCCCAGAGCTTTGTGAGGTTGGGGTGGGAGGATTGCTTGAGGCTAGGAGTTTGAGATCAGTCTGGGCAACATAGCAAGACCCTGTCTCTACAAAAATACCTTTAAAAAAAATTAGCCAGGTATGGTGGTGGGTGCCTGCAGCCATAGCTGCTCAGGAGGCTGAGGTGGGAAGACTGCTTAAATGCAGGAGTTCAAGGTTGCACTGAGCTATAACATGCCTCTGCACTCCAGCCTGGCCGACAGGGCAAGACTCTATCTCAAATAATAATTTTAAAAAATGAGCAAAGGACATAGACATTTTTCCATAAATATATAAAGTCAATAAGCATCTGAAACAATGGTTAATATCATTAGTCATTAAGAAATTCAAACCAAGAACTACTCTAAACCCACTAGGATAGCAAGAGGAAGAAGATAATAAGAGGAGGACAGGGGGAACAAGAGGAAGAGAAGGATGGAGAAGGCAAAGGGAGGAGAAAAATGTGGAGGAGGAGAAAGGGAGGAAGAAGATAATAAGTGCTGGCAAGGATGTGGAGAAACTGGAATGTTTATACATTACTGATGGGAATATAAAATGGTGCACCTGCTGTGGAAAACAGTATGGCTGTTTCTCAAAAAGCTTAAAGTAGGGTAATATCAGATAACTCAGAAATGTCACTCTTAGGTGTATGCCCAAGAGAATTAAACACATATGTTTACATAAACACTTGTATACAAATGTTGATAGGAGTATTATTAATAATAGTTCCAAATTCGACACAATCAAAGTGTCCATCAAATGATGAGTGGATAAACAACTGTGGTATATCCATACAGCAGAATATTATTTAACCAAAACAGAAAAAGTACTGATACATGCTACAGTATGGATGAACTTAAAACCATGCTAAGTTAAAAAGCCAGTCAATAAAGTTCACATGTTATATGATCCATTTACATAAAATATCCAGAATAGTCAAATCTATACATGCAGAAACTAGATTAATAATAACAGGGGCGTGGAGTAGAAGGAATAGTGGGTGGCTGTTTATTAGGTGTAGGTTTTTTTTTTGGGGTGATAATATTCTGGAAGATAGTAGTAATTATTGCACAACATTCTGCATATACTACAAACTGTCAAATTTCACAATTTAACATGGTTAAAATGCTAAATCTTATGTAAATTTTACCCTCCTTTATTTTTTTAATAAAAAGAATTGTATTAATTTATTTACTGTTCTTACCATATCAGAGTACTGACTATACCCAGTTGTACATTCTTTTTTTTAGATGTATACTTAGCATGTACACATAAGTGTGTGAGGGTAAGAACTATCTCAATGGTTTTTAGAGTTAGATTATTCATTTGTAACAATATATCTGACCTATTGTGGGATCTTCATAAATGTTTGTTGAGTGAAAAATAAATGACTGGCTTTATACTTCTGTTCCCCTTGAAAAACCTTAGTGAATCATAGTGAATGGCAGAATAATTTAGTAATAATACAATTAATCAAATTATACCCCAACTTTCAGCTGTTGTGCTGAATTGATATTGCTACAGCTTGTGGTACTTGTGTAACTATTGATCTGGTAATATTTTTTCTTTTTTTTTTTTTTTTTGACAGTCTTTCTCTGTTGTCCAGGCTGGACTGCAGTGGTGTGATCATGGTTCACTGCAGCCTCAACCTCCTGAGCCCACGTGATCCTCTTGCCTTAGCTTCCCAAAGTACTGGGATTACAGGCATGAACTACCACGCCAGCCAAATGCATTCTTTTATTAGTAATAGTCAGGAATAAGAATCGGATGCAATTTGTTCACATGTGACAGACAACAATATATATTTAAAGTCTTATCCCAGTGCCTGTTTAATTTTCTATTTATTTGTCACAATACATTCTGATGGGATCAACACCATCAGGACATTCTGCAGAATATTACATTGACACATGTTATTGAAACTACCATGAAGTCAGACCAAATAAATACAAATCCACAAATTATTTAGATTATTAGGTAATGCATTTGGGCTTTAGAGAATGGAAATGAGCCTTACAAAAGTTCAGGGATATACTATGCAAGATAATTTATGTGAGTAGTGATCTGGAAAATACTTGCAAAATAAAGGACATAATAGTGTACCTTGCACAACCTGCTACTAATAAAAGAATGTAATGCTTGCAGGATTGATTTTTAATAAAACATTCCTCAATTAGGAATGGTAAATTAGATACATTTATTAGGTGATACTGAAGGCTGCTAGTTTTTAGAAGTTATAAAGGTAAAAGGGGCTTTCCAGCATGTCTAGGACTATATGACCCAGCAGATCCCATGGTATTAGAGATATATATGTTAGAGAAAGTTTCCATGTGAGAAACCACAAAAAAGCTCCATTAAGAATCTGGAGCTTGTCATCACAGATTATAAGCCATTCAAGACTGAGTGTAAGAGGATCCACAGTATTTGAGCCAATAATTGTATGTGTGTTAGTCCACATACAACTGAAGAGAGAATTGGCTCAAGGAAGACATATATATAAAATCACGGGCAATGGAAATTGAATTCACTCTTTGTTTTGGTACCTGGAAGTAGCAAGATTGGAAGATTACATATAGGAATGTCTAGAAAGAAGCATATGTATGGATTAATGAGTAGATCTAATGAGTGAGAATATCTATATTACATGTTAATGCCAAGCAGAGGCATCAATTGTGTTGGGCAGTACACAGTAGAGTCAATAGAATGACTGAACCAAGGATATCAGCCAACCTCTATCTTCAGTCACCATAGTGCCTTCTTAGTGAGCTTATTAATTGAGCAGCTATTGTTAGAGATATCAAAGCTATGAATTAGGCATTGAAAATGACATGGTTTCTTGTAGTAGACTGAAGAATTCATCACAAATCCTTCCACTCTCATCAATCAACAGGTAATATGTATTTCTCAATTCCTTAATCTGTATTGGACATGAGAAATGTTTCGACACATTTCATAAGAACAAATATAATGCAAGAAGACACAAGAAAGTAGTATCACATCAGGGGGTGTGCTGTCTCATTTTTCTTACATCTTTAGAGTCAGCCTGCTGGAGAGTGACAGGCCATCTGGGAGAATAACAAACAACAATGACCTAGCCAAAGCCCATTTCTCAACAGATATTAAAGGCCATTCTAAGTAATCTATATGTCATTCGACCCTCGCTCTGACCAAAGACACATATAAGACTCCAGAATAAATCAGCTAGGTCATCCTATACCCCCAGAATAATGAGCTTTAATAAATGCTTAATCTTTTAATTCACTAAGTTTTGGAGTGGTTTGTAGTGTAGTAACAAGTAACAGATATAGAAATGAGCACCAAGAAATGGAGTGCTGGCAGGGAGTAACTTAAACAGTGGCCTTGACTTTGCAAAGAGTTGGCTTGCAAAAGCAGGAAAAGAGTCAAGGAACATGTTGGAAAAGATGTTAACTGGTTATATAGTTGCAAACAACTGTAAATGTTGTGTTTTTACTAAACCTATAAGGTAGAAAAGGTACCTAATTATCCATATACCTTAGAAAATGTCCCAGGGAGGGTTAAAAATGGTGGTTGACTTATCACAATTTCTTATAAGACAAGATGAGATAAAGTAATACACTTCTGAAATAGGATCCCACAAACATAATCTTTGACCAAAATATTTTCTTTATGGAAAAAAAAATAATGTGGTTTGGGTGCAAAACTCAAGGATTCACTGGTCCTACTTCACATGACATCATCAAAAAAATATGCCAGCCACATAAACAATGGAATAAGCATTGAAGGCATATCTGAAAATTCTACTTTGGAATGACACCTTGAAAGAATAGGGTATAGCCTTTAAAATATGGTAGATAAACAGCAATTATATGATCATTATCCGCAGTAGATAGAATAAATGAATCTAGAAGCAAAACAGTGCAAATAGGATTTGTCCCATTCAGCAACACTGAGTACTCTACTTGGAGAAATATTACTTTTCATTATTGCAACTTCAGACTCTAATCACAAGAACGGACATGATGATAGTCCTCATGGTAACTTTTGGCTCTTTGCATCTGTAAACTAGAATCACAGAAAAAGACTGTCATACTGGGAGGGGTAATTCACTGTAGGCAATGTGAGATCACAGGGCTATTGCAAAATAATGAAGGTGGAGAATTATATGTTTGACACTCAGATAATCTACTGTAAAATATACAAATATAGCAAACATTATCTGAGACATGCATGCTAATTAGATATTCAAAATCCTTCAGGGATGAAAGCATAGATCACATCACCAGTCAAGCTACCCAGACCAACAGAAGTGTTGGCTAAGAGGAAATAATATTTAAATATGTAGAAAAAAAGAAGGATAATATCAGTTATAGTTTGAGAAACAACTAGAGTGGAAGCTATAGGTCATCTAATTAAACTTTAATTTATTCATTTTGCAGAAAGTATGACAAATCAGAATCCTAGTGAAGCTGTGACAAGATAAAGTGAGCCTCATGTCAGGAGCAAGCCGGTCAGATTGAAGCACATGAGGGATTCTAGTGGATGCTGTTTGGTTTCCCCCAGCTCACCTTTTATTAGGCAAGTATGTCCATTCACCAACTGTCATAGATTTTAAAAGAGCACTTTTCTCTGGAGAATATTTCTCACCCAAATAGGAGTAACTCTTCTGTGAAACTAAGCTTCCTTTCTCAATAGAAAGACCTTATTGAGGTCTTCAAATGTCAGATTTACATTTGGATAAAATAGCAGTGAAATTGTCTCCAGTGTGGGGGAAACTTTGCCATGCAACTTATACTCCAGGCCTACTAGCAGGATTAAAGCTGAACCTCTTCAACAGCTGAGGCTGAGGCCACATTCTGGCTGATCTATTTTCCCCTGATGTATCCTGCTGTAAAAGGATAAATGGAAAATAGTTTAGTCTTTGAGGGTTATTTGATATTTATTCCAACTACTCAACTCTGTCATTGTAGCGTGAAAGCAATCATAGTCAATAAATAAACAAAGGATGTGTCTGTTCTCTAATATAATTTTATTTAGCAAAAAGGCAGTGGGTGCGTATCATTTAATTTTTGGCAACCATTTGCCAATCCATCTACATCAATTTGGGGAACACTAAATATTAAATGTAGGGTAGTGAGCCAACTATGTACTCAGAGGAAAATGTATAGTCCTAAAAACACTCATTACTGAACTTGGATGAATTAAAATATAAATGACTAAAAATAACATTTTAAAAGATCATGTAAAACAAATAAATCAAGAAAAGAAGGAAGTAAAGGAATAAGATTAGTTATGAATGGATTATAATAGAAAAAACAGTTATTATAATATAAAAAAGAAAGAGCTTTTAAAACTTCAACAGAATAAATCACAAGGAAGCCTAAGATAATATGGACAAAATGTAAATACAAATTTAGAAATGTAAATATGATGAACATGTCATTTACATTATTCCACCTGATTGCAAAAGTTGAAAATCTTCTTGTATTTTTTAAATCCTCTTTATGTTGGACTGAAAGTTGATGAAGAGAGCACGTGAAAGTAATATATAGTATGTAGTAATCTAAGACCAAAATTGATTCAAACATTCCAAATAGAAAATCACAATTAAAATGGGGCAATCTAGTAGAAAAATAAATTTCATAGTCACATAGAATACATTTCAGGAATGCAATGATATCTAAAATTTAGGAAACATATTAAATGTATGAATATCTTGATGCATGAAGGAAAAACATTTGGTAAATTGGACATATATTTCTGATTAAAAACAATCAGTATAATAGGAATACATGTAACTATGTGCCATAGAACACATGTACTTTGATTAATGGTGGAACTTTAAGAGCATTCCTATGAAAGTGAGAAGTCAGATGGGGCAGCATGCTGTCACCACTATCTTTCTCTAACATTTTCTAAAAGTGCCAGTCAATGGAATTTAAAAGAGAAAAAGAATAAGTTGTACAAATATTTGGATTGGCAAGGGAAAATTATTTGTGTATCAGGAAATTATAACAATAAAATTTATGTATATGTGTTTTTGCTTAAATATATAAATAAACATATGAGTATATTTGTGTGTATATATACATATAATTATTAATAAGATATAGTTGAGAAAAGTGACTATTTACAAGTTACATATACAGAGTCAATTGTGGCAAGTGCTTACACACTGGGTTCCTAGAAAACTGGGTTCAAGATACAACTTTGCCACATATCAATTATGTAATATGAATATATAGTTAACCTCTTTGAGTATTAGCTTCGTGATTTGATAAACTGAGATAACAATAATACCCACATATTTTGGCTAGTTTGGAAATACTGTTTATTATTCAGTATAATATTATATATTTAAAAGAATAATAATCTCAAGATTAACTAAGCATGAAAATATCGAATCTAATTACTAAAATGATTATCCAGAAAGCTATAACATTTACTGCAGTTTAGTGAAAAAGTTAATAAAATTTGAAAAACTGTATGAAAGCAAGAGGCAAACCCTGTCCTAAATGGTATGTACTTTATAATAATTCTCCCTTATATGAATGAATATAGATATTTTCTAGTTATACAGTAAACTTCCAAAGTCTCTCTGTTTAATTACTTTAGAAAATTTTCAAAATGACAGAACAGTCTTTGGAATAAACAGAACTATGTAAAGATTTATAAAATTTCTGTGAAACGAAGAAAAATAATACGAGCAATATTCTCTAGTAATCCAAAAATATTCTGGTAATCAAAAATGCACCATATAAAGTCAGAAGCAAAAAATTCAGTCAAGCAAGAAAGGGCACTACAGATCAGAGGGGATGAAGAAAGCGAGATCCAAGGAGAGAGAGAGAGAGTCAGAGAAGGAGACAGTGAAAGAGAATGAAATCTAAATTGTTTTCTTTTTTTTTTAAAGTATTTGTACTATAATTTATTCATATAGCACAAAATCCAAAGTGTGTAGTGTGTAAAAACGCTTAAAATGTAAACTTTTTTTAAAATTTTATTATTATTATACTTTAAGTTTTAGGGTACATGTGCACAATGTGCAGGTTTGTTACATACATATACATGTGCCATGCTGGTGTGCTGCACCCATTAACTCGTCATTTAGCATTAGGCATATCTCCTAATGCTATCCCTCCCACCTCCCCACCACCCCACAACAGTCCCCAGATTGTGATGTCCCCCTTCCTGTGTCCATGTGTTCTCATTGTTCAATTCCCACCTATGAGTGAGAATATGTGGTGTTTGGCTTTTTGTTCTTGCGATAGTTTACTGAGAATGATGATTTCCAGTTTCATCCACGTCCCTACAAAGGACATGAGCTCATCATTTTTTATGGCTGCATAGTATTCCATGGTGTATATGTGCCACATTTTCTTAATCCAGTCTATCGTTGTTGGACATTTGGGTTGGTTCCAAGTCTTTGCTATTGTGAATAGTGCCGCAATAAACATACGTGTGCATGTGTCTTTATAGCAGCATGATTTATAGTCCTTTGGGTATATACCCAGTAATAAGATGGCTGGGTCAAATGGTATTTCTAGTTCTAGATCCCTGAGGAATCGCCACACTGACTTCCACAATGGTTGAACTAGTTTACAGTCTCACCAACAGTGTAAAAGTGTTCCTATTTCTCCACATCCTCTCCAGCACCTGTTGTTTCCTGACTTTTTAATGATTACCATTCTAAGTGGTGTGAGATGGTATCTCATTGTGGTTTTGAGTTACATTTCTCTGATGGCCAGTGATGGTGAGCATTTTTTCATGTGTTTTTTGGCTGCATAAATGTCTTCTTTTGAGAAGTGTCTGTTCATGTACTTTGCCCACTTTTTGATGGGGTTGTTTGTTTTTTTCTTGTAAATTTGTTTAAGTTCATTGTAGATTCGGGATATTAGCCCTTTGTCAGATGAGTAGGTTGCAAAAATTTTCTCCCATTTTGTAGGTTGCCTCTTCACTCTGATGGTAGTTTCTTTTGCTGTGCAGAAGCTCTTTAGTTTAATTAGATCCCATTTGTCAATTCTGGCTTTTGTTGCCATTGCTTTTGTTATTTTAGACATGAAGTCCTTGCCCATGCCTATGTCCTGAATGGTAATGCCTAGGTTTTCTTCTAGGGTTTTTAGTGTTTTAGGTCTAACGTTTAAGTCTTTAATCCATCTTGAATTAATTTTTGTATAAGGTGTAAGGAAGGGATCCAGTTTCAGTTTTCTACATATGGCTAGTATGGGACTATGTGAAAAGGCCAAATCTATATCTGATTGGTGTACCTGAAAGTGACAGGGAGAATGGAACCATGTTGGAAAACACTGCAGGATATTATCCAGGAGAACTTCCCCAATCTAGCAAGGCAGGCCAACATTCAGATTCAGGAAATACAGAGAACGCCACAAAGATACTCCTCGAGAAGAGCAACTCCAAGACACATCATTATCAGATTCACCAAAGTTGAAATGAAGGAAAAAATGTTAAGGGCAGCCAGAGAGAAAGGTCGTGTTACCCACAAAGGGAAGCCCATCAGACTAACAGTGGATCTCTCGGCAGAAACTCTACAAGCCAGAAGAGAGTGGGGGCCAATATTCAACATTCTTAAAGAAAAGAATTTTCAACCCAGAATTTCATATCCAGCCAAACTAAGCTTCATAAGTGAAGGAGAAATAAAATACTTTACAGACAAGCAAATGCTGAGAGATTTTGTCACCACCAGGCCTGCCCTAAAAGACCTCCTGAAGGAAGCACTAAACATGGAAAGGAACAACTGGTACCAGCCACTGCAAAATCATGCCAAATTGTAAAGACCATCAAGGCTAGGAAGAAACTGCATCAACTAACGAGCAAAATAACCAGCTAACATCATAATGACAGGATCAAATTCACACATAACAATATTAACTTTAAATGTAAATGGACTAAATGCTCCAATTAAAAGACACAGACTGGCAAATTGGATAAAGAGTCAAGACCCATCAGTGTGCTGTGTGCAGGAAACCCATCTCACATGCAGGGACACACATAGGCTCAAAATAAAAGGATGGAGGAAGATCTACCAAGCAAATGGAAAACAAAAAAAGGCAGGGGTTGCAATCCTAGTCTCTGATAAAACAGACTTTAAACCAACAAAGATCAAAAGAGACAAAGAAGGCCATTACATAATGGTAAAGGGATCAATTCAGCAAGAAGAGCTAACTGTCCTAAATATATATGCACCCAATACAGGAGCACCCATATTCATAAAGCAAGTCCTGAGTGACCTACAAAGAGACTTAGACTCCCCCACAATAATAATGGGAGACTTTAACGCCCCACTGTCAACATTAGACAGATCAACGAGACAGAAAGTTAACAAGGATACCCAGGAATTGAACTCAGCTCTGCACCAAGCAGACCTAATAGACATCTACAGAACTCTCCACCCCAAATCAACGAAATCTAAATTGTTTTCTGAAATCAGTGAGAAAAATATGGGTTGTGAAAGTAGTGTCTGTATAAATAGCTATCACAGTAAATTTTTAAAAACTTATGAAGCTTTAAATAATTTTTGACTTAGTAATCTTTAAAAAATAGAAATAAATAAAACTTTGTTGTCCTTATTAGATTAAGAAAAATATTAGGATTTCAATGCTGATGTAGAAATAATCTACAGTGGGAATGTAATTTGGTGGGACATATAGAAGGCAATTTTACAATAAACAAGATGATGTTAAATCTGTGTATAATTTGTCTCATCAACTCCACTTCAAAGCCTTTGATCTTAAAATGTATAAATACACACATATATACGAATATGTTAGCCACTGTTTTTTATTTTAATGGCCAAATCTTGAAAGCAAATCAAATATTTAAAATATTTCATATAATATATTATGGGAAAGCAACTTTTGCAGCTATTTAAGACATTGAATAAATTTATTTATTTACCCAACTTATTTAGCTTTAATTACAAGAAATGCTACATTGAATTTTGACATAATATCACCAACATTATTATGGACTGTACTGTAATGCTTTTTCAATATTTTTAATGAATTGGAGGGAACAAAGTGACTACTTTTTCATAAGTTGAAATGGAACAATAATCATGCAATAAGGCAGAGCAAAAAGACAGTACAAACCCACTATACTTTCTCTATACTCCCTCTCAACTTTATATATTAATGTGTATATTGTATTTTAAATATAAATCTAAGTCACTGCTAAAATTTATCACACTCATATTTTGTAAAACTAAATGCAGCTGAAAGTAGTTTAAAGAGTTGTTTCTGTCATGTTTTATACCACGGTAATAGTCTTAACAAGCATAACAGAGAAGAAACTTGAGTCGAATAGGTATGACCCATTCATTTCTTCATGTTAAATGCATTTCACTATGTCTGGAAATTGCTATCGTTATAAAAGTTTTCTGGTTTTTTTTCTGAAGTAATTGCAGACATCATAAATAAACCATATAGTTCTTTTATGTGACTAAAGAACTTTGTGAAACATAAATTATGAAAAAGAAAAGGCTTCATAATAACACTCTAGAACACTTCAAGGTGTTAGAGTGTTAGGTAGGAGAACTGGGGAAGTAGTTATAATAACACTGCCCCACATGACACCACAGATGCTGATGAGAAGCCACGCTAGAAATACTTCCAGAAGTAATGGCAAGACTCTAATATTGTCTGAAATGTGCAGCATATGCAAACAACAAACTTAATTGCTTTAAATCTAACAGTTACCTAGAGAGGGCATAATGAATCCTAAACTCATTTATTCAGGCCAAATGATTCCAGGAAATAATAAATGTGAAACCCAAATCTACTAAATTTTAAAATACTGTAATTAAAAAAAGCATTAAGAAGTATGTCCACTACCTACATGTTTTATTCTCAAATTCTAAAAATAGATTTAATTTTTATTACAATGTTAATATTGAAAATGTTTCAGAAAGTGTTACAAAACAAAATGAAATGCCATAATATTATAAGCAAAATTCCTGGCTGTGTTTAAAATTATATTTTTTTGTGTGTCAATTTTACTGTTTATCAGCTTTTTGACTTTTTATACTACCTAATTTATTTAACTGCTCATTTTTCTAATGCATTTTATATTCTACTAACTCATATGATTTAAAAGAAAAATGAAACATTTATGCTTCTATTACTGTTTTAAAATTAATTATTGAAAAGCTAAAAAAAATTTATCATATTTTTCTATTTTAAATGCGAAAAAATAAAGCTTTAGTTTTTGTAAATGCTTTCGCTTTAAGATACCACTTTAAGGTGAGTGGTGGTTTTAAGTAAAAGCAAATAAATCTCCTTTTTTTAACTAACTTTTGCATTTGCTTCATGTCTCTGTGCATAATTGCTGTATTTCTAGAGCTAAAAGAAAACATTAAAATTAAGATAATTTTCAAATCAAGAATTACTCTTGAGTCACTATTCCCATAATAATTACTGATTGCATCTGGATTCATTGAGTATTTCATGAAAAATGAATTATGAGTGTTAGCCAAACTTCAGAGTCATTTTTTTCATAATTACTTTATGGCAAATATTTTGTATTTGCAATACAAGGCACCAAAATAATTAAGGTCAATTATATTTACAAAAGAAATAGAATGAATACCAAAAATATTAAAGACTTATCCAACTATCACATATAACATATAAATTAAATTTCTACAATTTATTTTTAGTTTACGTTTGATTGTTTTGACATATATTTAAAAGTGTCTTACAAAAATTGTATGTTTAAAACAAAATATATATGACATGAAAGTGAGAAGAGGCATAGACTTTCTAAGAACACAAGCAAGAAATTACTTAATAAAGCACCATTTAAAAAAAAGAAAAGTAAGCTAAAAATTAAACTTTCAAAATTAAAATATGTAAGTAAAGAAAAAGAAACTATAAACAACAAACTGTAGTATGTAGAAAGGAAATAACAGTAGTAGTAAGCTATGTTAGCTATTTCAGCCAAACAGTTTTAACAAACATATCAGAAAAAGAGAAACACCAGGACAAGTAACAATATTCAGTAAGAGATATAAAATCAAAATGACTTTCAAGCATGGGCACTGAGATTTTCAGCTCCAGGTTATTTTACAATAGGAAGAGAAAAAGTTTGCAAAAGTGCAGAAAGAACACAAAAGAATTTTAAAAAATCAAATATGAAATTTTCTCAGTTAGGATTTTACTTTCTTTCCCCGCAAATGTGTAACAAATTGCTATTAAAAGTAAACAGATAAATAGTTCCATAAAATAATATCTGCATAAACACAAAATCATACTACATTTGCCTTAAAAATTAATTAACAGTCAAATATATTTAATTTATGATAATTCTACATATAATAATCAGATATAATTCTTTTAAAGGTTAAAGAGCTACAAAAGAATTGTCAATACAAAAATGTTCCAAAAGATTGCAAATATTCTGAAAGGCTATAAATGAGTGAGAAGAATAAATGATAGGCTATTTTGTCATATTGTTTCTAATGGGATACCCTGGGAATAATGTAGAGACTGAGCTTTGGAACTCCATCATTAATGAAATAAGACAGAAATAAATAGGATGTCACTTTAAATGTGAAATTTTGTTAAATTAGGATCTATTTAAAACAGATAAAGATTACAATGAGACTTAGCCTAGATAAAAATAAATTAAGGTACTAAATGGCAAAATGTTAGCAAACTTAACTTGGTTTCATTTGGACTCTATGCATAATCACAAATACAATCTAAAGTCATATTTCTTTTATGTTTATTTCAAATAAATATTGACTTAATGTCTCTGATTTAGTAGAGGTGATGGATCCATATGAGTCACTTAGAATTTGGATTGTATTTTTTTTGTTTCTTTATTTGAACATAGTCTCCTTTAAGAATATCTGATCAAAGACAGTAAGGAGTATAACTACTTTTACTATAGTTTAAGAGTTCTTCATCCTGTAGTCAACCCATTTCTTTTCCAAAGAGTAGTGATGATCACATGAATTAATTAACAAATGGATTCAGTCTACAGCATCAATATCACTTTTAAATTGCTTGGTAAAGAAAATGAAAAGTAAGAACACGTATTTTTGGTTAAATATATAATTAAAATGGCTAACCCATAAACAGTTCTAACTATGGTATGTGAAAGATGTTCCTTACATATGTGAACTAATTTATTCGTTAAAAGAACACAATGAGATAAATATCATTATAGTCACCTTCATTTTGCAAATAACAAAACATAGATTCAGAAATCCTAAGTGCCTTAAAGCCAATCAGACAGCTAACGGCAGAGTTAGTATTCAAACTCAGTCTCGCTGCAAGCTCTATGCTCATGGTCAGTATATCGGGTAGTAGCCTTTTATATGTTTATCATTGCTCCTTCAAATGGGACAATCACAATGGGTGTTTGACCAAATGCAAAAAAAAATTCGTAGATTAGAGTCCAAACTTCAATTTTGAAGAGAAAGTTTCTCTTGACTTACTGAGATCTCCCTGAATTTACATAAGCTTTGCCCTAGCCATTCATGTTTAGTATACAACTTCCATTGCTAGGTGAATGATACTGGGTTGAGTGGTTGGAGGGGAAACTTGACAGACGGGAAGGTTCTCACAAAGGCATGTGATTTTATAAAAATTCACACATCGCAGCAAATTTCAAACAGTATCACAGTGTAATAGGCTGTCA